>NC_064631.1:20550631-21879631 GCF_023864275.1 Schistocerca cancellata | reverse complement strand
TCTGTCTCTTGTCATGTTGGTATAGGAAGCTGCCCCTCTGGCCACTTCCGTTTGTAGTGGGGAGCCACCCTCAGGAAGGGACCAAGTCAGTCTGTCCGTGGCGAGTGTCTGAAGTGGTAAGATCTCCGGCTAAGCACGTGTCTGCTAAGTCCGTAGGACAATGGATTTCTTAAGTTCAGCCTAACTGAAAATTTAATCACCTTTATTTCAGTTTTAGCTCTAAAATATCTAATGTTATCTTAAATTGCAATGCAGTCTAATTCGCGTGTGAAGTTCAGAATATCTTCCGGTAGTTGCTTTGTTACTACTTTGTGAGAACCACGTGTTGATCAGTAACTCTAACTAAGATCATAAATCTTAAAATGCGAGTGTGCGTGAGATTATAACATCTCGTCTTGAGAATATATTTCAATATAGCAACTTTTCTTTATGTTCAACCCACGTGGGGTGTACTTTGTGAGACCACTACCATGTGCTTATATAATTGTTTGACCCATCAGGTTAGTAGTAAGATGTTAGTAACCAGTTCTAGATTTTTCTTTTGTAAATTGCTTTTCGATCTAATTTATTTTAATTATCAAAATTATTGTGGAGTTACACGCTTTGTGTAAACCAAGTTGACCACGTGAAGCATGTGGTGTAATCATCAAAGTAGCCCTCAGCTATTCTTTTTGGGAAGATTTCACAGAGAGTTAGTATGAATTTAGTATACCAGTGTGTGGTAATTACCTGACAGACAGGATTGTGCTACGAACGTAATTTCTTTGGGTGAAAATTGAATCGGTTGGTTGTGGTTAATTTCCTCTTGCATATGTTTCAACGTTCTTCGTGTGTTGTTTTATGAATGCAGTGTTGTATGGAGTCTCCCAATCTTAGCTCCATATTTGATGTGTTCCGTTAGATTACAAACCCACATTTTCACAATTCTTAAATAAGGCACCAGCTTAGTTATGACTCACGTTTAATATACTGAAATTTTAATGATCAATGTTAAACACTCCTGGAAATGGAAAAAAGAACACATTGACATCGGTGTGTCAGACCCACCATACTTGCTCCGGACACTGCGAGAGGGCTGTACAAGCAATGATCACACGCACGGCACAGCGGACACACCAGGAACCGCGGTGTTGGCCGTCGAATGGCGCTAGCTGCGCAGCATTTGTGCACTGCCGCCGTCAGTGTCAGCCAGTTTGCCGTGGCATACGGAGCTCCATCGCAGTCTTTAACACTGGTAGCATACCGCGACAGCGTGGACGTGAACCGTATGTGCAGTTGACGGACTTTGAGCGAGGGCGTATAGTGGGCATGCGGGAGGCCGGGTGGACGTACCGCCGAATTGCTCAACACGTGGGGCGTGAGGTCTCCACAGTACATCGATGATGTCGCCAGTGGTCGGCGGAAGGTGCACGTGCCCGTCGACTCGGGACCGGACCGCAGCGACGCACGGATGCACGCCAAGACCGTAGGATCCTACGCAGTGCCGTAGGGGACCGCACCGCCACTTCCCAGCAAATTAGGGACACTGTTGCTCCTGGGGTATCGGCGAGGACCATTCGCAACCGTCTCCATGAAGCTGGGCTACGGTCCCGCACACCGTTAGGCCGTCTTCCGCTCACGCCCCAACATCGTGCAGCCTGCCTCCAGTGGTGTCGCGACAGGCGTGAATGGAGGGACGAATGGAGACGTGTCGTCTTCAGCGATGAGAGTCGCTTCTGCCTTGGTGCCAATGATGGTCGTATGCGTGTTTGGCGCCGTGCAGGTGAGCGCCACAATCAGGACTGCATACGACCGAGGCACACAGGGCCAACACCCGGCATCATGATGTGGGGAGCGATCTCCTACACTGGCCGTACACCACTGGTGATCGTCGAGGGGACACTGAATAGTGCACGGTACATCCAAACCGTCATCGAACCCATCGTTCTACCATTCCTAGACCGGTAAGGGAACTTGCTGTTCCAACAGGACAATGCACGTCCGCATGTATCCCGTGCCACCCAACGTGCTCTAGAAGGTGTAAGTCAACTACCCTGGCCAGCAAGATCTCCGGATCTGTCCCCCATTGAGCATGTTTGGGACTGGATGAAGCGTCGTCTCACGCGGTCTGCACGTCCAGCACGAACGCTGGTCCAACTGAGGCGCCAGGTGGAAATGGCATGGCAAGCCGTTCCACAGGACTACATCCAGCATCTCTACGATCGTCTCCATGGGAGAATAGCAGCCTGCATTGCTGCGAAACGTGGATATACACTGTACTAGTGCCAACATTGTGCATGCTCTGTTGCCTGTGTCTATGTGCCTGTGGTTCTGTCAGTGTGATCATGTGATGTATCTGACCCCAGGAATGTGTCAATAAAGTTTCCCCTTCCTGGGACAATGAATTCACGGTGTTCTTGTTTCAATTTCCAGGAGTGTATATATATATATCACCGGTTATCGTATGGCTATAAAAGATTATAATTCATGTTGGTCTGGTTGGGAATTTGGTAAGCTAAACTGGATACCTGGTGAAACAGTTATTCAGTAATGCAAGATTAACTTCCCCAGACAGCTCACAGCTTTTAACCCCCTTTTATTGTCTATCAGTTCAGCTTACATAGCAAATTAAAGAAACAACGTTACAATAGGTCTTTGGGAGAGGAAATGAATTACAGAATAAAAAATACAGGGTGCCATTTGAAGAAGTCATACCGCTGTTCATATCTTTGTAAAAAACAAAGCTACAATGAAGGCGATCATGCTGATTGATGTCCCCCTGACAGCTAAAGATCATGTGCTTGAAACATTTTGTAATTTGCATCCGGACTAACATTTATTTTGGGTGGTCAAGATAAATGGGACACTTTGTATACGCAGACTGAAGTGATGACTGAAAATTTGTACCAAGCCTAGGATTCTAATCCAGGTCTCCTGCTCACGAGGCAGATGTGCTGACCACTACACCACCCTGGCACAGTGGCTTTACACAACTGCACGATCCACTATACCACGCCTCCCTCCTCAGTCCAAAATCCTATTCATGCCTCAGCCCAGTTGATATTCCCCCCTAAACTCAAGGGCGCCTCAGAATCAAACGAAGCTGGGAATCCTGCCTGAGATGTGAATGTGAATTTGGATTGTAGAGCGAGGCATGCTGTGGTAGTCTGTGCAGTTGTGCAAGGCCACTGTGCCAGGGTGGCGTAGTAATTAGCGCCTAGTGAGCAGCAGAATTAGGTTCGATTCCCAGTCTTGGTACAAATTTCCATTTGTCATTTCAGTGTACTTTCAGGAAACATTCCTCACACACAAATAAAGATGTTATGTGGACATGTGTCCGGAAACGCTTAATTTCCATGTTAGAGCTCATTTTAGTTTCGTCAGTATGCACTGTACTTCCTCGATTCACCGCCAGTTGGCCCAATTGAAGGAAGGTAATGTTGACTTCGGTGCTTGTGTTGACATGCGACTCATTGCTCTACAGTACTAGCATCAAGCACATGAGCACGTAGCATCAAGAGGTTAGTGTTCATCACGAACATGGTTTTGCAGTCAGTGCAATGTTTACAAACACGGAGTTGGCGGATGCCCATTTGAGATGATGTTTTGGTTTGTGGGGCGCTCAACTGCGTGGTTATCAGCGCCCGTACAATTATCCAATCTTTGCTCAGTCCAATTTCGCCACTTTCCTGGATGATGATGAAATGATGAGGACAACCAAACACCCAGTCATCTCGCGGATGCCCATTTGATGTATGGATTAGTACGGGGCAATAGCCGTGGCGCGGTACGTTTGTATCGAGACAGATTTCCAGAACGAAGGTGTCCCGACAGGAAGACGTTCGAAGCAATTGATCGGCTTAGGGAGCACGGTACATCCTAGCCTATGACTCGCGACTGGGGAAGACCTAGAACGACGAGGACACCTGCAATGGTCGAGGCAATTCTTCGTGCAGTTGACGATAATCCTAATGTCAGCGTCAGAGAAGTTGCTGCTGTACAAGGTAACGTTGACCACGTCACTGTATGGTGAGTGCTACGGGAGAACCAGTTGTTTCCGTACCATGTACAGCGTGTGCAGGCACTATCAGCAGCTGATTGGCCTCAACGGGTACACTTCTGCGAATGGTTCATCCAACAATGTGTCAATCCTCATTTCAGTGCAAATGTTCTCTTTACGGATGAGGCTTCATTCCAACGTGCTCAAATTGTAAATTTTCACAATCAACATGTGTGGGATGACGAGAATCCGCACGCAATTGTGCAATCACGCTATCAATACAGATTTTTTGTGAACGTTTGGGCAGGCATTGTTGGTGATGTCTTGATTGGGCCCCTTGTTCTTCCACCTACGCTCAATGGAGCATTTATCATGATTTCATACGGGATAATATACCTGTGCTGCTAGAACATGTGCCTTTACAAGTACGACACAACATGTAGTTCATGCACGATGGAGCTCCTGCACATTTCAGTCGAAGTGTTCGTACGCTTCTCAACAACAGATTCGGTGACCGATGGATTGGTAGACGCGGACCAATTCCATGGCCTCCACGCTCTCCTGACCTCAACCCTCATTTCTGGGGGCATTTGAAATCTCTTGTCTACGCAACCCCTGTACCAAATGTAGAGACTCTACGTGCTCGTATTGTGGACGGCTGTGATACAATATGCCATTCTCCAGGGCTGCAACAGCGCATCAGGAATTCCATGCGACGGAGGGTGGATGCATGTATCCTCGCTAGCGGAGGACATTTTGAACATTTCCTGTAACAAAGTGTTTGAAGTCACGCTGGTATGGTCTGTTGCTGTGTGTTTCCATTCCATGATTAATGTGATTTGAAGAGAAGTAACAAAATGAGCTCTAACATGGAATGTAAGCGTTTCCGGACACATGTCCACGTAACATACTTTCTTTCTTTGTGAGGAATGTTTCCTGAAAGTTTGGCCGTACCTTTTCGTAACGACAGATGAAAAGAAGGTCTCTAGAACTGGATAATATCACAAGATGGAATAGTTTCATATTGAGAAAACGAACAGTAAGTGGTTCTGGTTCTGCGGACTGGTCTGGACACTAAGGCGTGTCTCGTCGCCAGCAAGTGGTGGTAGAGGCAGGGGAGGGAGGAGGAGAGGGAGCAGGGGGGGGGAGCAACAGTTTGCCGATAGCGCGGGGGGGGGCTGCCAGGCAGTGCGCTAATGAGCGACCTCCTGCCCCCCCCCCCCCCGCCCCCCGGTGCCGCTCATCGGAGATCGATTCACGCCTCGCTTCGCAGGCGCCGCCGCAGCCGTCCTTTCTGGCCCCTGGCTGGCTATTACTGTCACCCAGGGACAGCCACTTGCCAGAGATACTCGCCCCGCAAGAAACAGAGGAGCTGCGACTCGCGTCTCAAATGTGTTGTCTTGCAACTTCGTCAGTGTCACGTCTGTGTCTCTCACACAGGTTTCGTAAACGTGACCCGTTTCTAGAATACCCTGGTGGATGTAAGATACCAGATAGAGCGGATACTAGGTGGAGCCGTTTCTCTGTAATGTAGTAAATATAAAGGGTGTAACATCTAGGTACTGGCCTTCAGAAAACGACTGATAAGGGTTCACTGCAGATGTTGAGCAAGTCACCATGAATCATCTTCGGTTTCCACACCAGATGCTCGTGTGCGGTTTGGAAGTACTTTCAACTGGTCATCTACTCCTTTACATGCATACAAACAGTTCACGTTCACATACATGGTGTGGGATAGATCGTCAAAGACTTAATTTACGAATAGTTCCTCGTGTGCCACCTTCTAGAGGCAAATTTTCAACATTTCTGTACTTAATATGGGTGTGCATAGAACAAAAGTTTACAAAAACAGATTACATGGAAGATCTTCACCAGTGAATTTAAAGTTGCAAGTTCCCAAAATAAATAAGTTCCACACTGCTTGAAATACGAGGGTTGGAACTTTAATAGTGGCAACTATTTATTCACAGCGCGTACAAAATAGATACCTGTTTAGAAGTTTTATTGCCCTTCAAAGCAGTCACCAGCATTGTGTACAACCTGTTGCCAGCGATGTGGAAGTCTTAGGATACTCTTCAGTGCAAGTTGTGTTGGAAGTTCGAGCGGTGCTGTCTATTGCCCGACGAATTAGTAGCAGTTCTCAAGCGATTGCCGTGAAGTGTTTCCTTCAGTTTAGAAATCGAATTGAACTCACTAGAGCTTAAGTCAGGGGAGTGCAGCAGGTAGTATAGCACTTAGCAGCCCCATCAGTCAAACATATCAGCAACAGCTTGCACTGTCCGTGCTTGAGCATTGTCTGCGAAATGATGGTCAGGTCCCGCAGAAAGTGTCTTCACTTCTGTCTCTATGCTCTTCATTTCTGGAACACAACCTACGACCAGCTTAGAGTGAAGGTAGTCCTTCTAGCACGGCACCTTTCAGCAAGTCTCTCAGCCATGGCACGATAAGTGGAGCAGCTTGTTTGATAGTTTCTGGGTGGATGCCATTCGGGCCCGGAGTCTTTCTGTTCTTTATTTTGTGTATTGCCAATTCAACGTCCTCGCGAGCGAAGGCAATGGTGATACCTTCGTTTCCGTATTTGCAATATAGTAGTTTGCGAAGGAGGTGTGACGTTGTTTTCCCTGAGTGTGGTCATCGTCAGGAAGTAGTTTGTTGAGCAAATACTGCGTTGTACATCTTCCGCCTCTTGGTTTCTTCATTGTTGATAACACTGTCGGCGACTTGATACGTTCTGTCTGCAGTTTGATCGGCTCTGCAGTAGTTTTTTTTTTTTTTTTTTTGTATGTTGTTTTAGCGTTTCGGTAATATCGATGTCTAATTTCTCTTTCTTTATTTGGTTTTTGGTAGTATCGTCTTTCCTCACGAGTGTCCTTTCTTAGTCTTGTTAATAGTGCTGACCACGATACCCTCTGGGTGCATCGCGTGCTACAGGTATTGCTGTAGCTTGTGCTCTTTGTAAGACGTCAGTAATAACGTAAGCTCTGTAATCTATGCTTCTTGGGTGACACATAGAGGAAACTCTTCTGACACGAGCCTTACCCTCGGTATCTCATTTGAATTTAAGTATTATTTACTACTCCATCCCTATCTCTCACACAAGTAAGGAAAGAGGATTGCTATTGTTTCAGCTACGTAGTTTCGCTTCTTTTCAAGGTCATCAAATTAAACATATTTTACCGACGAAGCAGGAACTTTTTTAAAAAGGTAGCCACAGTAAGTGAGTTGTCCTCTCACCATATAACATTATCAGCACTAGTGGTGCCTCTATTGGATGTTTACACAATTGCCACCAATTTCCACCAATTGGGATAGGAAAAACTGCGACGCCTGATTTTAAGCAAACACCATCCGTGGAGCAGGTCTCTGCACGTGCCGAAGCACGCCACATACTAAACTCCGTCCGAACAGACCTGGGAAGGCCCAACGGTACCGACCGGCCGCCGTGTCACCCTCAGCCCACAGGCGTCACTGGATGTGGATACGGAGGTGCATGTGGTCAGCACACTGCTCTCCCATCCGTATGTCGGTTTACGAGACCGGAGCCGGTTTACTTCTCAAACAAGTAGCTCCTCAGTTTGCTTCACTAGGGCTGAGTGCAGCCCGCTCGCCAACAGCGCTCGGCAGGTCAGATGGACACCCATCCAAGTGCTAGCCCAGCCCAACAGTGCTTAACTTCGTTGATCTGACGGGAACCGTTATTACCATGGCGGCAAGGCCGTTGACCTGCTACATGTCTGATGGAAGCAGATGTGCCACGCCAGAGACATCTACCCGTCGCTGTGCTACTGTCATTATGCCTCATGCCCCTAACATCGCACATGAGCAGGCAGCTGGACATACAGTTAACGCTACCTCGCATCTGCGGAACAATGTGCCACTGCCTTCGAGTCCCACGCAGGCTGTAGGCGGTCGCAGGGAGGCAGGAAGCCACCAACCTTAAATGCTCTCTAATAACTTAATACAACTCGCCTATTAGTTGATGGGGATATTTTCAGAAATGAGGCTTTATTGACATTCCTTCACTCTGACATATTTTTCCATCGCCAGACTTGTACAGTAACCATTTTTATGTCGGCTGCACGTTTGTAAGTAGGCTGTTTATGTTTTCTTATTGCCAACGTTACGTAGCGCTCTATATGAAAATCACTGGCTGTGCTGTGTGCAGTCTGTGGCTAGTTTGCATTGTTGTCTGCCATTGTATTGTTGGGCAGGTGGATGTTAACAGCGCGTAGCGTTGCGCAGTTAGAGGTGAGCCGCCAGCAGTGGTGGATGTGAGGAGAGAGATGGCGGAGTTTTGAAATTACATATATTATGACTTTTGATGATATTAAGGTAAATACAGTGTTTGTTCTCTATTAAAATCTTTCATTTGCTAACTATCCCTATCAGTGGTTAGTGCCTTCAGTAGTTTGAATCTTTTATTTAGCTGGCAGTAATGGCGCTCGCTGTATTGCAGTAGTTCGAGTAACGGAGGTTTTTGTGAGGTAAGTGATTTGTGAAAAGTATAGTTTAATGTTACTCAGGGCCATTCTTTTGCAGGGATCTTTGATAGTCAGATTGCGTTGCGCTAAATAATATTGTGTGTCAGGTTAAGCACAGTCCTGTATAAATTGTTCTAAGGGGACGTTTCACGTTACATAAAAAAACTGTCATTCTCTCAGGGCAGACCACTTATAGGCAGTCACGCGCCATGCCATGTATACGATGCGTGCTCTTGTTATTGTGTGCTTATACATAAAGAGGATATTTACCCTTTTTAAGCATAGTACAGGCTATATCACTTGATACGCAAGCTGGAATGTTACAACTAGCGCTTCCTTAACGCACAGATGCATGTATGAATTTTCGACAGCATTAGGACTTCTATATCTCCTCGAATTGCTTTCCACTGCGTTCCAGTATGCTTGTCCTTATCACACATTGTACTTCTCGAACAGGAGATGATACTTTTATCATTACGTTATATATCGCAGAAACGCGACAAACAACTGCATTTGACCTAGGAACTGACTCAAAGAACTGGCCTTTACACCGGTTATTAATGTACCAGCATATACTACACTACTGGCCATAGCCGGCCGCGGTGGTCTAGCGGTTCTGGCGCTGCAGTCCGGAACCGCGGGACTCCTACGGTCCCAGGTTCGAATCCTGCCTCGGGCATGGGTGTGTGTGATGTCCTTAGGTTAGTTAGGTTTAAGTAGTTCTAAGTTCTAGGGGACTTATGACCTAAGATGTTGAGTCCCATAGCGCTCAGAGCCATTTGAACTACTGGCCATTAAAATTGCTACACCAAGAAGAAATGCAGATGATAAAACGGTATTCATTGGACAGATATATTATACTAGAACTGACACGTGATTACATTTTCACGCAATTTGGGCGTATAGATCCCGAGAAATCAGTACCCAGAACAACCATCTCTGGCCGTAATAAATTCCTTGAAATGCCTGGACATTGAGTCGAACAGAGCTTGGATGGCGTGTACAGGTACAGCTGCCCATGCAGATTCAACGCTATACCACA
The DNA here is from genome assembly GCF_023864275.1 of Schistocerca cancellata. Lineage (NCBI taxonomy): Eukaryota > Metazoa > Arthropoda > Insecta > Orthoptera > Acrididae > Schistocerca > Schistocerca cancellata. The sequence continues at coordinate 21,870,129 of NC_064631.1, read as the reverse complement.
GTTCATCAAGAGTACTGACTGGTGTATTGTGACGAGCCAGTTGCTCGGCCACTATTGACCAGACGTTTTCAATTGGTGAGATATCTGGAGAATGTGCTTGCCAGGGCAGCAGTCGAACATTTTCTGTATTCAGAACGGCCCGTACAGGACCTGCCACATGCGGTCGTGCATTATCCTGCTGAAATGTAGGGTTTCGCAGGGATGGGCAGAGCCACAGGTCGTAACACATCTGAAGTGTAACGTCCACTGTTCAAAGTGCCGTCAATGCGCACAAGAGGTGACCGAGACGTGTAACCAATGGCACCCCATCCCATCACGCAGGGAGATACGCCACTATGGCGAAGACGAATACAGGCTTTCAATGTGCATTCACCGCGATGTCGCCAAACACGGATGCGACCATCATGATGCCGTAAACAGAAACTGGATTCATCCGAAAAAAAGACGTTTTGCCATTCGTGCACCCAGGTTCGTCGTTGAGTACACCATCGCAGGCGCTCCTGTCTATGATGCAGCGTCACGGGTAACCGCAGCCATGGTCTCCGAGCTGATAGCCCATGCTGCTGCAAACGTCGTCGAACTGTTCGTGCAGATGGTTGTTGTCTTGCTAACGTCCACATCTGCTGACTCAGGGATCGAGACGTGGCTGCACGATCCGTTACAGCCATGCGGATTAGGTGCCGGTCATCTCGATTGCTAGTGATACGAAGCTGTTGGGATCCAGCACGGCGTTCCATATTACCCTCCTGAACCCACCGATTCCATATTCTGCTAACAGCCATTGGATCTCGACCAAAGCGAGCAGCAATGTCGCGATACGATAAACCGCAATCGCGATAGGCTACAATCCGACCTTTATCAAAGTCTGAAATGTGATGGTACGCATTTCTCCTCATTACACGAGGTATCACAACAGCGTTTCACCAGGCAACGCCGGTCAACTGCTGTTTGTGTATGAGAAATCGGTTGGAAACTTTCCTCATGTCAGCACGTTGTAGGTGTCGCCACCGGCGCCAATCTTGTGTGAATGCTCTGAAAAGCTTATCATTTGCGTGTCACAGCACCTTCTTCCCATGGGTTAAATTTTGCGTCTGCAGCACGTCATCTTCGTGGTGTTGCAATTTTAATCTCCAGTAGTGTATTTGCAATGGCTTATCTCGCGCTTACATTAACCAATAATCTCGCAATGTTAATCATTTAATTATGCTGCCTAGACAAATGTATTCCAGAAATTTCATTACTCTACATTAATTATTTTCTGCGCTGCAAATTTTTTCCGTTAGCGTATATTGGAGTTATCTTTTCATACATGTTACAATCAAAATATCTGTTGCTCTGCGGTTATGTGTGTAAAGTAAAACTGCTTTTTCCAGCTGCTGCTTCTACAGAACTTATAGAGATCCCACTGTCAAAGCCGGCCGGTGTGGCCGTGCGGTTAAAGGCGCTTCAGTCTGGTACCGCGTGACCGCTACGGTCGCAGGTTCGAATCCTGCCTCGGGCATGGATGTGTGTGATGTCCTTAGGTTAGTTAGGTTTAATTAGTTCTAAGTTCTAGGGGACTTATGACCACAGATGTTGAGTCCCATAGTGCTCAGAGCCGTTTTGAACCACTGTCAAAAGGGCAATGCGCGAATCCTTCAACGATTGGCGTAGCATAATCTTCATCGAGAAACCATATTTTCAGGCTGTTTGTGGCACTAACGTTAGTGTCCGGACACTCATGATTGCCACATTACTCGAACCAGTACAAAGATGGCTGATATACATATTAATGTCAGTTGTGTTAAGGAAAAGCTGCAATCACTATACAGTGGAATCTCTGTCTAACTACAATACACCATAGTTCATCTGAGCGTAAAACGGACCCAAGTCCTCTCAAGGAAGCACAAGTTACACCCATTTACAAGAAGTTTGGCAGTAGTGATCAACGAAACTATCAGCCATCATCATTGAGATCCAGGTGCTGCAGAATCGTGGAACACAGTCTGAGCTCCAACGCAGTGATGTATGTCAAACACAATGGTCTCCATTCCCCCTAACATCGGTTTCGAAAACATGGGTCATGCTAAGGCCATCTCGCCACCCTCTCATACGACATCATAAAACCCATAGGTCAAAATGGCTGCAGTATTACTTCACTTCCAAATCGACAAGACTAGGCAACGCACCAACACTTACTAATGGCAGCTTTATTATGTATGACATTAATTGAATTTGTAACTGATTTGAAGGTCTTTTTGGTCAGGAGAAAGCAGCATCTTATTTTCGCTGGTTCATCATCGATGGATGTGGGTATGATTTCAAGCGTGCGACAGGTGTGAAGTATGTAGGGACCCTTAGAGTTCATGGTATGCAACAGTGTCCTGGCAGCCAATATCAACAGTAACCTCATACTTCTTGCAGATGATACAGTTATCAACAATAATGAGATGTCGTTGTTGTTGTGGTCTTCAGTCCAGACACTGGTTTGATACTGCTCTCCATGCTACTAAAAAATGTGTGTGAAATCTTATAGGACTTAACTACTAAGGTCATCAGTCCCTAAGCTTACACACTACTTAACCTAAATTATCCTTAGGACGAACACACACACCCATGCCCGAGGGAGGACTCGAACCTCCACCGGGACCAGCCGCACAGTCCATGCTACTCTATCCTGTGCAAGCTTCTTGATCTCCAGGTAATTACTGCAATCTGCATCCTTCTGAACCTGCTTAGTGTATTCATCTCTTGGTCTCCCCCTACGATTTATACGCACCACGCTTCCATCCAGTACTAAATTGGTGATCCCGCGATGCTTCGAAAGCTGTTCTCGTCTTGTCTAAACTATTTATCGTTGTTGTTTCACTTCCATACATCGCTACACTCCATACAAATACTTTCAGAAAGGTCTTCCTGACACTTAAATCTATGCTCGACGTTAACAAATATCTAGTTTTCAGAAACGCTTTCCTTGCCATACCCAGTCTCCATTTTATATCCTCTCTACTTCGACCATCATCAGTTACTTGCTCCCCAAATAGCAGAACTCATCTCATTTTCTAATCTAATTCCCTCAGCATCACTTGCTTTGTCCGCAGCTCGTGGTCGTGCGGTAGCGTTTTCGCTTCCCACGCCCGGGTTCGATTCCCGGCGGGGTCAGGAGTTTTCTCTGCCTCGTGATGACTGGGTGTTGTGTGATGTCCTTAGGTTAGTTAGGTTTAAGGAGTTCTAAGCTCTAGGGGACTGATGACCATAGATGTTAAGTCCCATAGTGCTCAGAGCCATTTGAGCCATTTTTTCACTTGCTTTAATTCGACTATTCCATTATACTCGTTTTGCTTTTGTTGACGTTGTAACCTCCCCACCGAAATTTTATATGACAATATTATATAGAAATGGAGTCAAGAAGGAATATCGTCCCCACAGAAATATTTAAATAAAAAAATATAATAATAAATGGGACCCAAGAATAACCTGCCTGCAATGAAATGTACTGGCAAAGGCAACAAAAATGTGAAATTCGCAATCTGACTCTGGTGTAAGCTTCCGCAAAAATAATGAAAAACAATTCAGTGCTAATGAAATCTCAGTGATAATGATAATTCAATTAAACCGAAATATCGGTCTTTGGCCCTGTGCAAATCAGAATTAAATTCTTACCTCATTGTAACTGCTAGTCAAATTTCTGCTCTTATTCTTGCGCACAGCTTGGAGGAACTGCATTGCAAATAATAATATTCCTTTTTTTTGTAATTTAACTGAAACTTGTCTTTAAGGGAAGTGGAATGAAATCGTTAATTCAATTAAATAATTTTTTTTTGTAAAATTGCTTTTGAAATCAAAATTATTATTGGGGCACTTGTTGGAAATTAATTACAATAAATAAACTTTACATTATCTGATGATTACCTTAATTAACAATATACCTCATTCAGCATCTTGACCAGTGTTGCCGACAGACTACATCACACAACCGCACTGGGCTGCTACTACTGACCGACTGCTCTGCATGACGACTACTAGCGTACAGCACGACGACTACTACTGTACTGCACTACATGACGACTACTGCTCAACTCGACGAGTACTGCCCAACTGCTTGCAACACTCGCGCGGTCAAGCGCAGACTAACTACGATTATAGGCTCTCTGGTCAAAGATTTTAACGTGCCTCACCATCGCTGCTATGTTACATACGTGTTTCATAACCCTCCACTGGGGGGGCAAAAATTTGGCAGCGATGGTGAGTCATTTGGACTTGCCATCGCAAGAAATTTTTACAATTTACAGAATATTCAAATTTAGTACATAAATTAAATGTTGTGCACATGCACCGAGTACAAAATATATCAGACAAAGACAGGATGTGAGTACAAAACATAGTAGTAAATCAAAAAACTGTATATACAAATTATTTGACAGATAGCAAAGTGCACACGCACTGAAAAAATTCTTTAGCATTTTCAGAACAAATAAACAGAATGGCAGAAAATCATGTTGATAAGTGACATGAGTGTACTCGCACTGGAGTTGAGAACATATTAGCAATTTACGAAATGTATATATAGTTAGTAACAAATGACATAAGTGCATACGTACTGAAGTATTGAATATACAGAATGAGTACAAATCATATTGAAAATGCACAGGCACTGAAGTTCAGTAGAAAACATATTAACACACAACATAAGTGCACATGCACTGTAGTTCAGAACATATCATTAAAATAAAATAATAAATAAAAAAAATGTATATACAATATAAAAGACAAGAGTGCACATACCGTACTTGAGAACAAATCAAAAAATTTTTTAGGCATTTTTGCAATAAATAAACATAATGGCAAAAAATCATATCGACAAGTGACATAAGTGTACTCGCACTGGAGTTCAGCGAATCAAAAAAAATGTATAACCCATGATCATAAATAATGTTAGCAAAAAAATGATTTTCACTATGTGACAAGAATTAGGATAGGAAAGGGAAGGATTGCATCATGGTTGTAGCACTTTAGATTGCACACAGCTGTTCTGAAAGTCCATATCTTTCCACAGAAGTATAACACCAAGCGACACAATTTGAAGTTCTTTTCCCATCAGAATTTACCAGTGTAGCCAAGACACTGAACTGTCGTACTAATGTTCCATGTTCTCATTTTGGCAGTACACTAGGTACACCAAACAGTGGGACCATAATAACGTCTTCATCGCTCACGGTGGTGGACAGCATGTCGTGTCAACACCACGCTCTTACAAGGCACACCAACGTAGAATTAGTGCAAAACCAAAGATAGTGCTCCATGATCACTAGGATAGACAGGACAAATGGACATTTCAGTAATTCAGGGTAGTTAGCTCATGAGGTGAAGGACATTAAGTCACATAATATTGACAATTACAGTCTTCATTAGTAGTGTGCGGCATTCATAGCCCAGTGATTGAACATTTCTGTACCAAGTATGTAGTATTACAGAAAAATGTTCATGAATTGTTTTACATAGAATCAGTAACCTTCTTTTCCTAGTTACAAAGCATTATTAAATAATCGCATTCTTTTCCAGTTACAAAGTATGGCATGGTTAATTAATCATTGGTCATTCCAATAGTAATAATCATTAGCCTTCTCCTAATTACAAAGCATTATGAAGCAATCGCATTCTTTTCCAGTTACAAAGTATGGCATCGTTAATTAATTATTTGTTTTTCAATAGTAATAATCATTAACCTTCTCCTAATTACAAAGCATTATTGAACAATCACATTCTTTCCCAATTATAAAGCATAGTTAATCATTTGTCATTTCAATATAGTAAGAATCATATTCTTTTCCAGTTACAAAGTATCAACATTGAAAACAAGAGCTAATTAATGGCATAATTAATAACATAATTCATTGAGTGACATTAATTATTGGCACTCAGTGGCCATCAAGTATCGAATAGTATAAAACATTGTTCCTCATTCAGTATTATTCAGATCATTAAGAAGTAATAACAATTCATTGAGTGACATTCAGATCATTACGAAGTCATTATTAAAAATCAGCTAATTACAGTCATAGCATTAATAATCATACACATTATAAGTAGTCTCATTACAATAAACAGTGGAGTTATAAGGGAAAGCAAGAAGAGAAAAAGAAAAAAAAAATTGGTTCTGGGTTGTTCCTGTAAATGAAAAATGTGTAACGTCATTCGTCATGAGTCATCTGTAGCAAGGTTGTGAAACGTGGCAGTAATGTGATCACATGTATAAATGATAGACACAAATGGGTAAAAAATGTAAGTGCTAGTACAGGTATAATAAGTAACAGGTTTAGTAAGTATCTTGAAAAGCTTCTGCTGGAAAAAAAATACAAAATGGATTATTGACCTGAAAGAAGAAACGCACACTATGCTGAAAAGTAGTGAACTTCGAATTAACAAGTAGTGAAATGTGTATAAACATGTGTTCCATAGCTGTCCTTTCCAAAACTTTCCAACATCCTACTATGCAATATAACACCTGCTGTCAAAACAAACTGCAACAAATACTTAAATAACTACGTAGCATAAATACATAACTTCAAAATTATCCTCATCTGTAAAGAAAAAACTTCATTATCAATCACTTCATTATCCATATTATCATAACTTCATTATTATCATCACCTGTAAAGAAAAATTTCATTATTCATAATAGCATATTCTTCATCATTATTCATCAGTATTCATTACCATCTGCAAAAATATCACTTCATTACTCATTATACAACTATTCCTTATCTCTAGCATATTTCATCACTAAAACTAAGATGTGTAGTTCTGTCTGACAGCCTGCATCAATCACCTTGTATTCTGAAAGAAAAAATTAGTTAAGACTGCTATTCTACGATGAGTATAGTATATTCTTGTTAATGCTTGTTAATCCTGATCCATTTACTCTTCCTCATAAAATTATTGCATCTTCTATCGTTTATTCCGTAGGTGAAATTCCCATTTCTGTTGAATTTATTTCTTACACGCATCATTTCTTTCTGAAATTGATGAACAGAGATTAACGTCTTGCATTTAAATCATATACCCACTAAATAATGACTGGTTTATGGTGACACAATTAACCATACAGCATAACATTACAGACAACGTAATATGTCAAAGACATTGACAGTGTTCAAAGCCAAAATGTACAGAGAATATCACAATGCAGCAGCAAAAAATGTAAAAGTCACGATGTTGAGATGTCATAAGGCAAAAAAAAAAAAAAAAATGTCAAAGTCGACTGGTGTGTGTTATACCTTAACTATTTCACAGTGCATATAGACAAAACTGGAATACAATCGTACATAAAAAAGTGGAAAATGTGCATGGTCTGATGTGTAACGACAAGAAAAGCGACCTGCTAACCTTACCTTGCCGGGCACTTGCCAAGAAAAAATACGATAATCATCAGTAATTAGTCAGGTGAAATAATTGCATTAGTAAATGGCATCATAGCATGTTACATCATAAAGTGATTTCATTCAATAAACGGTTTAATGTTTGAGATATGGTGATTGCCTTTCGATTTTCTGGTTCTCAAAGTTTCGACGTGTACAACATTGGGGTGAGGAATGCTGCGAATCCGGTATGGACCTGTGTATAGAAGTTCAAATTTACTGCACTTACCTTTTAATTTGCTGGATAAATAGTGTGTACGTACTAATATTTTATGTCCAACGTGAAAGTCGCGGCGTGTACAAACCTGTTTTTGCTGTCTTCTCCGGCGCTCTGCGGCACGTTTGATGTTGTTCAGCGCAATGTCAATTATTTCGTGGTGTCGTAAGCGACGAGATGTAGGAAAATTTACAAATTCTTTAATTTTGTTTGGTGGTTCAACGTTTTTCAGTATAACAGCCGGAGATAGCATAGTGGATTCATTTGGAATGGAATTAATTACATCTTGGAATGAGAGTATGTGTGTATCCCAATCAATATGTCTTTTGTGGCAGTATATTCGGCACAGCTTACCAATTTCTTTCATTAATCTTTCACAGGGGTTCGAAGAAGCGTGGTACTTGGATATATAGATCGGAGAAATGTTTCTGGCTCGTAACATGCGTGTCCATATGCTACATCGAAATTGTGATCCATTGTCAGAAATTACTTTCATCACATGCCCTACATGAAATAGAAAATGTTTTACAAATGCTTTTGAAACAGTTTTAGCAGTAGCTTTGCGTAATGGAGTGAAAGTAACAAATTTTGAAGTGAGCTCAACAGCGACAAAGATGTAGCAAAAACCTCTGTTAGTTCTCGGAATCGGACCAGAAATATCTACTGCGGCCATGTGTCTTAATTTAACAGGTACAATCGGATATAAAGGAGGAATATGTGAAGTGGTGTCTGATTTAGCTTTCTGGCAAATTTTACAAGACGCTAAAACTCGTCGTATACGTTTCTCCATGTTGTTAAAATAACAGTTCTGTCTCAGTATAAGAAAACATTTTCGTGCTCCGTAATGTGCGTAACTTAAATGAGTGTACCAAATTAATTTGTTAACCAGTTCGTCAGGAATGCATAATAACCAATTGTTGCTGTCAGGATGAGAGCGGCGAAATAGAATGTCATTGCGTACAGTGTAGTGATTTCTAATCGTAACATTTTTCCTATCTTGCCAAAGGTGTTTAATTTCTTTCCACACGTTGTCTTTACTTTGCTCTCGTGCTATGTCCTGTAATGACGATGAAATAAAATTTTCAAATGCTACTTGCTGAATGTACATGACACTGAAATTTGTTTTGCAGAAGTTGGTTGCTACGTCTTGCTGATTGTTGCCGAGAGAACGCGATAGTGCGTCTGCTATAACATTTTGCGTACCGGGAATGTGAACTATTGTAAAATTAAATTCCTGTAAATAAAGTTTCCATCTGCTTAATCTGTCGTGCGTGAATTTGGCCGAAAGTAAAAATTGTATCGCTCTGTGGTCTGTGTACACGGTGGTATGTCTGCCATAAAGAAAGTGCCGAAATCTCGTAAAAGCCCATACAACACACAATGTTTCCAGTTCTGTAACGGAATAATTTCGTTCAGCGGGTGACAAAATGCGGCTTGCAAATGCGATGTTTTTAATTACTATCGAACCATCTTCTTCAATTTCCTGGAAAATGTGTACGCCTAAAGCGGTGTTAGAACTGTCGGTGGCAATGGAAAAATTTCTGGTAAGATCTGGGTGCGATAAAAGTGGAGCATTCAACAAAGCATGTTTCAGGTTCACAAATTCAGAATGTGCTTGCTTATCCCAAGACCAAATACTGTTTTTACCTGTTAATTGGCATAATCTGGGTGTGTTTAAAGCAGAGTGATGAATAAATTTACGAAAAAAGTTAATTAAGCCCAAAAAACTGCGTAGTTGCTTTTTTGTCGTAGGAACAGTAATGTCACGTAGAGCTTGAAGTTTCTCCGGATCAGGTGCAATGCCTTCTGCTGAGATTACGTGTCCAAGAAATTTTATAGAAGTTTTGCCAAAGTGCGATTTACTAAGGTTAACTGTAAGTCCTTGTGCATGAAAAGTTTGTAACAGTTGTTCAAGAATCATATTGTGTTCCGACCAGTTAGCTTCTGCGATAAGAATATCGTCTACGTACGTCGTAATTCTGTCCTTAAGTTCTGTCGGAAGTATTGTGTTCAAACCGCGAATAAAAGCTGCAGAAGAAATAGTTAAGCCGAATGGTAATTTACAAAATTGATAACAGTCGCCGAAACAGAGAAAAGCTGTATATTTTCTGCAATTTGGATGAAGTTGAATTTGCCAAAATCCCGATTTCAAATCTAATGTAGAATAAATAGCAGTACCGTGAAATTTCTGTAGCAGTTCCTCTAATGTCTGTGGTCGATCTGTTTCATTAATAATTATGTCATTAATGTGACGTGAATCAAGTACGAGGCGAAGTGAGCCATCTTTTTTCTTAACAATATGTAGCGGGTTTATGTACGGACTAACTGCTGGTTCTATAATTCCTTGATCAAGCATATCCTGCAATTCTTTTTTAACTTGTTCTCTGTGAATATATGGAATGGGATAATGCTTTGCTTTAAATGTGTCGTGCTGTTTCACTTGAAATTCATACATAAAACCGGACATAGTACCAGGAATGTTGTCAAAAACTGGAGCTTGCTGTAAAAGAATTTCGTGTAAGTGCGTTCGTTCGTCGTCTGTAGTGTAGTTGCACTGCTTTGTCTAACTTTATCGGAAATCATTTGCATTACGTCGTAATCAGCTTCGTCTGGAGTATTGTAGTTGTGTACGTACGTATCCGTGAACAATGTGGGATTACAGTCTATGTTACGTGTTGCGGAAATGACCTCTGTGCGGTTAATTGTTTGTTCTTCCGCAGATAAAGAGTGCTGAAATTCTAAAGCCAATTGTACATTTTCATCCTTTAACATTAAATAAGAATTTTGAAAATCGATAACTGCGTCGTGTTGTACCAGAAAATTCGTACCTAAAATTACGTCTGTTGTCAATAAAGGAACAATCCAAAAATTTGAGTGGAAAGTATGACCTCCAATACAAAATGATAAATGCGTCTGTAATTTAACGTCTACTCCTTTACTCGATACTGCTCCTTTCACTTTTGTTTTGCCTAAAGGTAATGTCGGATAAGTATTCTCTTTGTTGCACTCGTTAAAAGTCTCCTCATTTATTACTGATATAGGTGATCCGGAATCAATTACTGCTGAGAATTTCGATGAACCAATTCTAATTTCGATGACAGGATGTGAAATAGTTTTCTGAACAAATGGTCTTTCCTGCAAGAGAGTGTCTCTGATATCGTCGAAAGTAATTACATTTTCGTGAACAACATTTTGCGTGTATAACGTAGTGCTTGTGTTATTGGAAGATGCGATCTGTACATTATCTAGTCAGATTCTGTCTGACGTGTTATTATTATTAGGAGGATTCTGTGGCATTTCTACTATTTGAACCGTTCTATTACTTCTTCCAGACGTGTTACGCTCTGGATGATACCTACTGTCGGGTTCATTCATGAGAATAGGTTCTTGTGTAAAATTTTGCTGTTGGTATGTCCGACTGTTGTTAGATGTACGCTGAAAATTGTTCTCATTATTTTTACGCCTGTCGTAATAGTCATTCCTATACGGTGTATTGCGATAGGAATTGAAATACTGCCTTCTTTGTACATAGTTGTTTCCTTGCTGTCGTGCGTTACTATTTGTTGGATCTGTGACTATATGTGCACGCGGCGGAACATTAAAGCCTGGTTGACCTTGTGCATTACATTGTTGGTTACGTATGCTAACCGGTTGACTTTCATGCTGTTGCGGTGGAAAACTTCTATTGTTACCAAAATGTGCTTCCTGTTGCTGAAAATTTTGACGATATTGACAATCTGAATTTTGTCTGTGATTTAAGTTCTGGTAGTTATCGTTTCTAAAGCGTCTGTTACTTTTCCTATTGAAATTACGTCCCTGATCATAATTACTGTAAGTTTGTTGACCTTGGTTATTATACGAAAAGTTTTTGTTTACAAATGAATAATCAGATTGCTGTACTTCTAAAAGCTGCAAAAGATCCCTGAATGCTGAAATGTTTTCTTTTTGCTGACCAGTTAAAAGTGACACTCGTAATGACCGTGGTAATTTAGAGATGCATAATTGTATAAGTGCGGATTCACTGTACGGTTCACTTAGGTACTGGTTTTGTTGTACCATGTGCTCAAAAAATTGCGTCACACTGGGAAAATTTGAGTTCTCGTAATTTGGCAAACTAATTAACTGATCTTTAATTCCGCGCTGTGTCGTCTTCGACCAGTACGCTGATAGAAAAGCATTCTGAAATTCTTCTACTGAATAACATTGCCTCGCGATCGGTCTCATACGAGTTGCCGGCTCGCCTTCCAAAAAACTGCAAATAAATTCAAGTTTGTGTGTTACGGGCCAAGTCGGTGGAAAAGCAAAGCTAAATTGTTGTATCCAATCTAGTGGGTGAATCTGCGTTCTATCGTTTTTAAAAACCTTAAACTTCCTCACTGACAGAAAATGTTTGTAGTCGAAATTATCATCTCTGTGTGATGGAACATGTTCAGGATCGTAAGAGAATCTATTGAACTGTGGTTGATCGGAATCTAAGTCCCGTACTCTCTGTAGATTACTCAAATTATACGCGTTGCGCGAGTCTGACAAATGTTCATAAAGTGGCGTCTGTTGTGGGATGTTATTAACTGAAATGTTTTTCATCTCTGTTACTTCTTGTTGTAAACTCGACAATTTTCTACGCAACGTGTTATTAGACGAATCGATCTCATTAATTGTCTGCTGTAAATTTTGAAATTCAGGTGTTTGGTTAAATGAAATCGGTGCAGTATCGTCTGATTTATTATCATTACTACTTTCAATAGCATCAATACGACTGGCTAATTCATCATATTTTTCAGTCAGTATTTTTGCCTGATCATCGGTTTTAGAATCGGACGCATTAATCTGTTTTTGCAACTTACGCGTAGTTTCGCTCAGTTTTTTTAACATCAGCTTTGATGACATCGCAATCCTGTGTTAGTTCTAATTGTTCGAATCTGTCTGTCACTGTTTGAATATCTACTGTGTGTGTATCTGTTTTTGATTTAAGATTGGAAATTTCGTCACGTAATTCTGTGTTCGACTGTTTGATGGAATTAATTTCGTCGGACACTGAGGCAATATTGTTGTCTACGTATGTCTTCGCTTTCGCGAACATTTTACGTTTGTCTTCTTGTCTCTGAGCCGTGATTGTTTCCATGACTTGTCGTTTTACTTTGTTTTGATCTTGAATAAATTTGCGGAAACGCGTATCACTGTTCTGTATGTGCTGATTAAAGCGTTCGTCAATCTGAGTGTTCTGCTGTTCGAATTTCGCGTCTATCTTTGCGTCCACTGTGCGCGATAGTTCTATCGTCATTGCTTTAAACTCGTCCCGTAATTGTGTGGCTTTTTCAGAGCATTGTTTAGCCACTCCGCTAATTTCGTCTCTTAGTGTTTCTGTTGCAGCTGCTTGCAATTCCCTTAATTCCTGAGCAACAGACTTAATTTCTTCGCTACTTTTCTTTGAGCTAGCCTCAATTTCCTCGCGCAACTGTTCCTTAGTGTCATGACACTGCGCGGCAACGGCTCTAATTTGTTCACTAAGCTGTCTGGAATTGTTGTCTAATTTTTCATTTAACTGTCTGGAATTGTTGTCTAATTTTTCATTTAACTGTCTGTTCTGTTCACTAAGTTTGTCTTGTTTTTCGTTCTGTTGTTTAAAATTTTCTTTAAATTGTTTGTTATCTTCGCTATTTTGTATCAATATCGCCATAATTTGACCCAATGTAACATTATCTACTCCTTTCTCTGTACCGTTTGACGGTGTATTTGCAAGTGTCGCGTTTCGCGTGACCATTTGGTCATTCTGTAATTTACAATAAGATTTGTCAATCGAACGTACACTGTCAGTCATTATTTCGGAATTACATAACTCCGGCGTACTTTGTGTAGCTTGTTCATTTTCATTAAAAATATTTGTCTGTACGTTACTTGAATTTTCCAAATCGGGTGTGTTAAGCTCGGCAGCGCTCATTGCAATAGAGCGTCCCGCGTCATCAATTGTCGTCAAATTAACAGACGAGACAATTGAGTTCGTTTGTTCATCATTAAGATCTACATCATTATTAATGGTTGGAACGCATTGATTGTCAGTGAACGCAGGATTGACATCATTACACTACGTGTCACATGTCCTATCGGTCACGTTGTTTAAGTCAGTAATTTCGTTCATAATACCTCGCGATACACTATTCACAGTCTTTCGCGGCATTTTTACAATAGTCACAAATATTCACAAAACAAATAAGCACAAATGCAAAAACAACACACAAATACAACAGAGCAACGAATTGCCGTTGACCTGTAGAAAGAAAGTCACAAGATTAGTAAAAGCGTAGCGCCAAATCCTAATTATGTCTAAGCAAATAAGAGCGGATATCTGACTGTTGTTCAGAAGATTCTCAACGAAATACGATCCTGGACTGGGTGTCGCCAAGTGTAACCTCCCCACCGAAATTTTATATGACAGTATTATATAGAAATGGAGTCAAGAAGGAATATCGTCCCCACAGAAATATTTAAATAAAAAAATATAATAATAAATGGGACCCAAGAATAACCTGCCTGCAATGAAATGTACTGGCAAAGGCAACAAAAATGTGAAATTCGCAATCTGACTCTGGTGTAAGCTTCCGCAAAAATAATGAAAAACAATTCAGTGCTAATGAAATCTCAGTGATAATGATAATTCAATTAAACCGAAATATCGGTCTTTGGCCCTGTGCAAATCAGAATTAAATTCTTACCTCATTGTAACTGCTAGTCAAATTTCTGCTCTTATTCTTGCGCACAGCTTGGAGGAACTGCATTGCAAATAATAATATTCCTTTTTTTTGTAATTTAACTGAAACTTGTCTTTAAGGGAAGTGGAATGAAATCGTTAATTCAATTAAATAAATTTTTTTTTGTAAAATTGCTTTTGAAATCAAAATTATTATTGGGGCACTTGTTGGAAATTAATTACAATAAATAAACTTTACATTATCTGATGATTACCTTAATTAACAATATACCTCATTCAGCATCTTGACCAGTGTTGCCGACAGACTACATCACACAACCGCACTGGGCTACTACTACTGACCGACCGCTCTGCATGACGACTACTAGCGTACAGCACGACGACTACTACTGTACTGCACTACATGACGACTACTGCTCAACTCGACGAGTACTGCCCAACTGCTTGCAACACTCGCGCGGTCAAGCGCAGACTAACTACGATTATAGGCTCTCTGGTCAAAGATTTTAACGTGCCTCACCATCGCTGCTATGTTACATACGTGTTTCAACGTTCATCTTATATTCTCCTTTCAAGACACTGTCCATTCCTTCAACTACTCTTCGAGGTCCTTTGCTGTCTCTGACAGAACTGCAATGTCGTTGGCAAACCTCAAAGTTTTTATTTCTTTTCCATGGATTTTAATTCCTACTCCAATTTTTTCTTTTGTTTGCTTTACTGCTTGCTGAGTATACAGATTGAATAATATTGGGGATGGGCCACAACCCTGTCTCATTCCCTTCTCAATTACTGCTTCCGTTTCATGCCCCTCGACTTTTGTAACTCCCATTTGATTTCTGTACGATTGGTAAATAGCCTTTCGCTTCCTGTATTTTACCCCTGCCACCTTCAGAATTTGAAAGCTTTCTCTAAGTTCAAAAATGCTAGAAGCATAGGTTTGCATTTCCCAAGCCTATGTTCTAAGATAAGTCGTAGGGTCAGTATTGCCTCGCGTGTTCATACATTTCTACGGAATCTAAACTGATCTTTCCAGAGTCAGCTTCTATCAGTTTCTCTAGTCGTCTTTACATAATTCTTGTTAGCATTTTGCAATCGTAACTTATTGAACTGGTAGTTCGGTAATTTTCACACCTGTCGACACTTGTTCTCCTTGGGATTGGAATTATTATATTCTTCTTGAAGTATGGGGGTATTTCGTCTGTCTTATACAGCTAGCTCACCAGTTGGAAGAGTTTTGTCATGGCTGGCTTTCCCAAGGCTATCAGTAGTTCTAATGGAATGTCGTCTACTCCAACGTACTGTCGGATAAAAGCTGCTCAAACATCCAGCATGATTTCGGCAAGATTTCAATGTGGTGCAAAGACTGACACCTAGTTTTAAATATTCCGAAATGTGAAACTGTGCCTTTTACAAAACGAAAGAAGTTAATGTCTTACGAAATGGTTCAAATGGCTCTGAGCGCTATGGGACTCAACTTCTGATGTCATTAGTCCCCTAGAACTTAGAACTAGTTAAACCTAACTAACCTAAGGACATCACACACATCCATGCCCGAGGCAGGATTCGAACCTGCGACCGTAGCGGTCTCGCGGTTCCAGACTGCAGCGCCTAGAACCGCACGGCCACTTCGGCCGGCTAATGTCTTACGACTAGAATATCAGATAATCACAAAGGATATGATAGACTTCGGGTCGTTGATAAGGTACGGGCAAAGTTCAGACAATCTACAAAGGAGATTGCTTAAAATAGTCTCGTGCGACTTTTCCTTGAATAATGCTCAATTATGAGTGACCCATATGAAACAGGACTAACAGGATATTGAACGTATACAAAGAATTGCTACCCGTGCCGCTCCCGCCAGGCAGCCCGCACGCTGTTCGTTCGTTTCTTTCGTCAATCGACTCGACAGAATCGAATTATCGAGTAGTTGTACTTTCCTACGTAGCACGCGCTTCCGCGTCATCGTATCTTATACGTTTCTGTCTGGCACATAGATAGCTAACACTTATCTACGAGAAAAGTCGCGGCCATTCTAGTGATCTTGATACGTTATTTTGTCTGGCATTTGCTCGATAAAAGTCTCGAATATTCTACTGTTTTCATGTACAGAGAACCTTTGATAGGTAACGTTATAAATACGGACTATTCGCCGAATAGGAAGACAGTTTACATTCAGAAGCAGAAATATTAGGACTGAAGAATGAATAAGTAAAAAGTCCTAGTTGTAGCAAGTGTATAAGTGTGAAGATGAATCAAGAGTAAGTGTGATCAGTTGATTGTGAAGTATTAATAATAGTAGTTCATAGTAATTTCTCAGTAAATATATTGTTACGAGACTCGTGTAACAATATTTTTACTAATAACGTCAAAGGTAGCTCAAGATATCTTTAGCGCTCCCACCTTGAGGTTTTTCTGTACCGCCACTGCTAGTACCACACTATTTTTTTTTACTGTTTTACTTCGGATTCATAATTATTCGGAAATACAGAGTCTGTATGTAGGTGTAAGGAAAGATTATTAAGGGTTAACGTCCATATGTGGCGCGAACAGGCACATGACAGGTATAGCTCTCCATTTCAAGCTTTCGCAGTCGCTTATGTACTTGACAGTATATATATTTAATGATTGGCTTTCCTTAATTGTATTGATCAACTTTAAAATTTAACGAATTTCAGCCCCTTCCGCTTGTTGTTAAGAGTGTAATGAGTGTATTATGAATCTCAGCGCTTTGTATTTGCTGTTATGGAAGTTAAGATTAGTGTGTTATAACAACTCAATGAATTTCAGCGCTGCTCATACGCTATTGGATAGGAAATGAGCGCCAGTACTGCCTGCTTGCTATTGGCTTGGGAAGCTAAGGTAATGATTGTAGTACTGTCACAATATGACAGACATCACTGCTGCCCCTTTTATGACCCTTCGCTATTGGGAATATATTGTATCTAAAGTCGGCTGGCTTATAAATTAAAATTACTGCGTACACTACGAAGTTCATGTCCTAGCCATCTCCCCCAGGTAGGCTTATCTTATCATAAATTTATTAACAGAAGAGTCTCTGTCGAATGAAAATTTGACAATGAGATGGAAGACTTGTCTACTTTATGGGAAGGGAAATCATTGTTTTGACTTCAGTGCTGCCCGCTTGCTGTCGGGAAGGAGGTGGATGTAGTATTGTTGTATATCCTTTTCTGGTCCTTTGCTATTGGGAATAGAATGTATGTGGGCGCTGATGACCACGCTGTTTAGCGCCCGTAAACTTCAAACACACACACACACACACACACACACACACACACACACACTAGAATGTATGCGTATGAAATGATTGCGTACCTACCTCTTCCAGGTAGGTATATATCTACCATCAACTTGTTAACAGACTAATCTCTTTCGAATGAAAATTTCACAGCAAGATAAAGACGCGTCCTCACTGTGGGAGGGGAAATCATTTCTTTGGAACCAGAGCTTGGATAGAAGACTGCGCAACCTTCTCCTTATTCGCCTGCAGTTTTGACTCCATCAATACAGATCTGAAATAAGCCTGGGTATGATCACCAGTGCAGTTTTTAACTAATCATTGTGGTGCGGCGTATATTTTTGTTGGAAAGTAGAGTTTTCATATTGGACGCCAGAAGTAGAACGTTCACGCTCTTCTGAAAATTGATACAACTTCCTTCTGATTCATGAAGCTGATACTTAATTCTTCTTCATGCAACGTATTGCAGCGCATATTCCGTATTCCTCTGTATTCAATGGCATAGTCTTTCGAGTTTCTGTGTTAGTGGGTCGTCAGTTACAGAATGTCATTTTAGGAGGAGTACGTCTGTTGGGTGTTAATTTTTGCTAGTCATAATTAAAATACTGTTGCCCTTGTTGAGGGATAAGTAATTAAAATAACTGTTTGAAAGATATTGTTGCTACATAATCTGATATTTCGAATATTTTACTTGGCTGCACCTTGTCCGATTAGCCGTAATCAGTAAACCATTACAGCTTTTACATTAAGCATTCACGATGCCATGTACGAGCACCACTGAATTCATACAAGCCGAATCCGTCACATTCTGCGGAGGAAGTGATTCGCATTAAGAGTAATGGAACGAGATGCACCGTGAAATTATCAGTAATGTCAGGAAGCTTGGTTTCACGCGATCCTAGTGTCAGTGCACAATTTATATTCGCTTTCGTCTGTTGTTAGTAGATTCTTGAGCTGCATCTGTTCTGAAAATTTTAATTTGCGCCCTTTAAAAGGCCTGTTCTTAAACAGATAAGTAATAAATTTATTTGTGACTTTACGCCTTATACATAGAACTACAAATCACAATTATATTTGAAATAACGCCTTTAGCTCAAAAATAATTGCACAGGTGCAAAACAGTTCTTTATAATGAAGTTCATATGGTTATTTGCTGTGCTTCTTAACTGCGGCATTAAATGAATATAGGTGGATGGAGTCAATATTAATAATTAAACTAGACGACAGCGAAGTTTATACTTCCAAATAAAATGTATATTTAAAAGAGAAAAAAAAAAGAAGAAAGGAAACACCAGACCCCAACCAAATGATGAACAAACTTCATATCCTACACCTCTTGTTCTTTTTCCCTCGACACCTGACGAAAACTTTAAGAGTTCACAACCTGAAATGCTTCGTAAAAACATCTAAATCACATACTGATTTATCTCGCAAAACTTGTGACTTTCATCTACTGTCCCGAAAAGAAGAAGACCTGTTTATCCGTTCTGTGTCCCAACATTAAGTCTACCCGCCAACATTTCCCAGGACAAAGTGTCCTTTTTCCCTCCCCAAGCAATAAATCCTTCCCAATCCTTCCATCCTGCACGTTCCACCGCTACCATAGTTATCTAGCCTGTCATTAGCTGTCGCTTTTTACTGCCCCCTCCCATCTAGTGGCCCTAAGACGTACCTTACTACAATATGAAATTTGCAATTTTCGAGCCTGTTGGCCGATTTATATACGCAGCGATGAACATTTCTGTTTTGCAGGTGTTTTTATTATCGACAAAAGTACAACAATGCCATAAATAGTCGTGGAACACTTAATAATAGATTTACACGACAGTCGTTACTTACGACTCTAACTAGGTCGATAAACGTCTATATGACAGCTGAAAATTGAGACGGGAGTCGGATTTGTACCTATATTTTATAGTTTTTGTGTAGAGTTGTCGTCCGCTTTACTACTGTAAGAAATCTGGCATAGTTGAGAGAATTGTGTCACTCAAAAATACGAGCATTTAAGTGGAAAAGAAAAATTGTTCCTTTCCCAAAACCTCTTACGCCGTTCACCTTCACAGCTTATTCGACTACGCTGTTCACAAAGTTATGCAAACCTAATACGTAATTGGAAGGCTCAATTATTGTAGTATATCCACTGCGCAAGACCTGCTATGATTGGATCTTTATTACGCTGTGCAAAATACACGTAAATGTCCATTATCGATGCGTAAGCGTTGCGCTTGGCTGTTGGGACCTAGACGAGAGCGGCCGCAGAATATTTTCCAAGGTGCACTGTGATTCGCTGGAGCTCTGTTAGTTCTTTTTGTTTCACGTATTCTATGTTTTAGGTGTCATTTAGTTATTAATGGTTGCGTGCTAGGTCTGCTCTCTGCTCTAATCCTGAAAAATGTTTTATCCTTGGGGAATACATTATTTACTACTTCGGATCAAGTGGCTCGTCTGTATGGAACACTAAACCATAGACTGACATGAGAGAGGCTACTTGGGTAATAACTTCACTGGCATGTTCTTGTAGTATCAGTTAAGAAGTTCTTCCTAGATAGGGCTCGAACGTGGACTACCTTCTTTCGGCGAGCATACATATGACTTTCTTTTCTTCTGGAGGGGCGGGGAGGCACGAGTGGTGGTGCTGGTAGGGGGGGGGGGGGGAGGGTGAAGTGGCAAGGGGAGGAAAACCTCTTCCTTCGCTTCATCCCTTCCTTGCTGCGCTGTCTAAATTAGAATCCTATGGCATCGGCTTCAGACTTCAGCTGCCTTGTAGATGAAAACTTCGACTTTCTTTTTCCATATGATGTTGCTGTCACCATCCAGTTTCGTACTTTTCATTGGCCTTCTTGTAATTCTCTAATTACGAACTTAAATGTAACAGACACATAGATTTCACATAAAACAAATAAAAACCATCTTCTTGACTGGAAAAGAGTAAGGATGGCGTTCACGTTGTATAATAAATGAAACAGAATTCTTTCTTATGATGTCCACATAAACCATATGTTGCTGGTGTCGTTTATTTTTTTTAAGATGATATAATAGGTAAACTTAATACTTCCATCGAGATACCACCGTCTTCTCTGATTTCTTTCTGGAAACTACGATATATTCAAGATAACGAAAAAAAATTAATAAAACTCTACGTTCACTTAATTCCACACGAATGTTAATCAACCTTTGTCACTAGTGTTTACACAAATGTGTGTTAAAAAATAAGCTGAAGCTTATACTTCTTTATCATGGTTAGGTTGTCATGCTGTGTGGTAGGATGTAAACAAAAGTCTTTCTTGCATTTGGCATCCTTTCGCAGGATGGAACGGATCGCATGTCCCTTATACCAGTCCTTTTCGTGTTGGGGTAGGGGACCCCATCCAGATGCAAAAAGTCTGCTGGTGTGATACTGTTTGGTGCTGTCCTGGATACATGTGATAGATATGCTGAATGGTTTGCCAGACGAACTCCATTTCACACAAAAAATTTTGTTCCTCAGCATCTATTAAGCTACAATAAGCACACAGCGACCATTGTTTTAGGTGAACCGCGTGCAGTTTGTAGTTGGTCGGTATTATTCTCTTCCTGGCCTTGTGCCACGCCACTTTTACACTCAAACGTACAATCAAGTGACCAATGTTTTTTCAGATATCCATCCAGTCACCGTGTGGATATTTCTGTTCTGTTATATTTCTGTAAGGACATTCTATGCATTTCTGGTCTACACTAGTATTTTCACTTTCGTCACATTCGTGACAGGAATTTGCATTTTGGATAGCTAAACTCTATTAAAAATTTCTTGAAACGACATAATCCATTCGGAATGTTCTTCACAGCTATGGGCGGTCTCAGATTAACAAGCGTGATTTCATCTACTAAATGAGCCCTTAAAATGTTGGATGACTTTCTCTATAGCTTGGTGTTGCATATACACTCCTGGAAATGGAAAAAAGAACACATTGACACCGGTGTGTCAGACCCACCATACTTGCTCCGGACACTGCGAGAGGGCTGTACAAGCAATGATCACACGCACGGCACAGCGGACACACCAGGAACCGCGGTGTTGGCCGTCGAATGGCGCTAGCTGCGCAGCATTTGTGCACCGCCGCCGTCAGTGTCAGCCAGTTTGCCGTGGCATACGGAGCTCCATCGCAGTCTTTAACACTGGTAGCATGCCGCGACAGCGTGGACGTGAACCGTATGTGCAGTTGACGCACTTTGAGCGAGGGCGTATAGTGGGCATGCGGGAGGCCGGGTGGACGTACCGCCGAATTGCTCAACACGTGGGGCGTGAGGTCTCCACAGTACATCGATGTTGTCGCCAGTGGTCGGCGGAAGGTGCACGTGCCCGTCGACCTGGGACCGGACCGCAGCGACGCACGGATGCACGCCAAGACCGTATGATCCTACTCAGTGCCGTAGGGGACCGCACCGCCACTTCCCAGCAAATTAGGGACACTGTTGCTCCTGGGGTATCGGCGAGGACCATTCGCAACCGTCTCCATGAAGCTGGGCTACGGTCCCGCACACCGTTAGGCCGTCTTCCGCTCACGCCCCAACATCGTGCAGCCCGCCTCCAGTGGTGTCTCGACAGGCGTGAATGGAGGGACGAATGGAGACGTGTCGTCTTCAGCGATGAGAGTCGCTTCTGCCTTGGTGCCAATGATGGTCGTATGCGTGTTTGGCGCCGTGCAGGTGAGCGCCACAATCAGGACTGCATACGACCGAGGCACACAGGGCCAACACCCGGCATCATGGTGTGGGGAGCGATCTCCTACACTGGCCGTACACCACTGGTGATCGTCGAGGGGACACTGAATAGTGCACGGTACATCCAAACCGTCATCGAACCCATCGTTCTACCATTCCTAGACCGGCAAGGGAACTTGCTGTTCCAACAGGACAATGCACGTCCCCATGTATCCCGTGCCACCCAACGTGCTCTAGAAGGTGTAAGTCAACTACCCTGGCCAGCAAGATCTCCGGATCTGTCCCCCATTGAGCATGTTTGGGACTGGATGAAGCGTCGTCTCACTCGGTCTGCACGTCCAGCACGAACGCTGGTCCAACTGAGGCGCCAGGTGGAAATGGCATGGCAAGCCGTTCCACAGGACTACATCCAGCATCTCTACGATCGTCTCCATGGGAGAATAGCAGCCTGCATTGCTGCGAAAGGTGGATATACACTGCACTAGTGCCGACATTGTGCATGCTCTGTTGCCTGAGTCTATGTGCCTGTGGTTCTGTCAGTGTGATCATGTGATGTATCTGACCCCAGGAATGTGTCAATAAAGTTTCCCCTTCCTGGGACAATGAATTCACGGTGTTCTTATTTCAATTTCCGGGAGTGTATATTAAGATTGCAGTCTAAAACTGACATCAGCAAAACCACTTTTATTTATCCAGTGTTTTATCATCATACCTGATTTTGTATAGTTCAGTTTTGCACCTGACACCAGTTAGTATCTGGGTATATGTTGACCTATGCAAGCACAGTTCCTATCCTATTACTAGTTACTCAACATAGGTCCCGTACATGGAACAATGATACATGTTGTCCCATCACTGGAAATATGATCTCCATAATGGAATACAGGCACTGGGAGTGGTAGGGCAACGCCGGCATCACCCCACTCAGCATTGTTGCCAAATGTATTCAAGATGGCATATCCAAGATGGCGGCTATATATATCTCAATGTCGTAATGACGTCATGGTGGAGGGTTCAAATTTTGGCGGGAAAATTGGTCAGTTGGTCTACCTCCACTAACCTAACCCCCCTCCCATCCCCTCCCCTGTAAATTGGAGGGAAGTTCAAATTCCAGCAGGACAATGTAACACACCATGGCTAACTCCACTAACCTAAGAAAATGGTGGGAAAATAGGTCACTTGGGATACCTCCACTAACCTATCTGACCACCACCTCTTCCTAGGAACTGGCGCAGGAAGGACTCAGCCTGCACTGGGCTGCTAGATAGGATTTTGCATGCATTGTTTATTTAAACAATTAGAGGCTATAGCTCCATCCAATGTGTTCACCATTTGGTCCTGAGTCCAGCTGACCCAGTACATAATACTGCCACCAGAGGGCACTGTCGTCCCTTCTGTGATGTAATCCAAGATGGCGGACTGTGGAAAAAATGGTGAGGAAAGGACTCAGCGTGTTATGGGCTGTTGGGAGGGGAAGGATTTACTTTATTTATTTCCGAACAACTTGTTTAGCGATGGATTTCACGTAGTTTATTTATTACACTGATACAAACCTATCTGCTGCAGTAAAATTTCAGATAGTCACTATGTCTCTTGCAACTGCTACCATTTCTACAGATTTGTGCATGTGATCGTTCCACCTTAAGTCGGAACTCAGCAGAAGTCGGACAGAGCTATATCCAGTAGAGAACGGGAGGTTCAAATGGCTCTGAGCACTATGGGACTTAACTTCTGAGGTCATCAGTCCCCTAGAACTTAGAACTACTTAAACCTAGCTAACCTAAGGACATCACACACATCCACGCCCGAGGAAGGATTCGGACCTGCGACCGCAGCGGCCGTACGGTCCCAGACTGTAGTGCCTAGAACCGCTCGGTCACTCCGGCCGGCAGAGAAGGGGTGGTTTAGCGATGAGACTGAAATTGGGAAACATGCTGTCAAGTTCCAAACCCTAACCACGGAAAACAGCACCTCCTCCGTATTTCACTGTTGGTGCTATACATGACGGTACTTAATTTTCTCCAGATATTGGCCAAATCTAAACACTTCCATCGGATGGCACAGGGTATAGCGTGATTCATCCGTTCAAAGCAATTGTTTCTAGTCATCTACTGTCCAGTTACGTTGTTCTTTATACCTCATGCGTCACTTAGCACTGACTACACAAATGTGTAGGTTATGAGGAGCTACTAGACCATTCTATCCAATTCTTTTTACAGTCATTGTGCTACCTGGACTGCTGGTAGAATTTTGTAACATATGAGTGATTCCTTCTATCGATTTCATGCAGTTTTTTACAACCACCTTCGGTGATTCTTGTCGGTCCCTGTTCGTCATTATGTGAGGTCTGCGGGCCCTTGATTTACCTGTGATTCTTTCTTCGCCTTTCCACTTCACCATCACACCATCAATAGCTGATGGACAGTAGGACAGAAATGTCCCTGATGGATTTGTTACTCAGGTGACATCCAATGATCACTCAGCGTTCGAAGTCACTGAGCTCTGCTGACCAACCCATTCTGTTGTTACTACTTGTCTACTTACAACACAGTACTCCTCGCCTGCTTTTATACTGACGGTCGACCTCACTTGGCATCTAGTGGGCAATGCTGTATTACATGTTCGGATGCCGAATGTCAATAAAGATGAGGCTCCCTGAAGTAAGCAGAAATGATGGTGTCGGAGTCACGACTAGGTGACGTCCGCTTACCTTCATATGGTGAAGTGGCTCCGAGTGTGAGTTGGCTAAGTGGCTGTGTCCAGCCGCCCCACATTGTACTGGCAGAGGACGCTCCGTGGTATGGGTACGCTGCAGGCGTAGCTCAGCGGGTCTGCACCACTGGGTTTGCTGCATCCTGCATGACCACCATTGGTGTTTGCCATCTTAAAGACGACAGCATGGTGATACTGAATTGCGATACCACGCCTTTAGAGCGACCACGGCATATGTCCTTCCGAACACGACCGCGCGGGCTAGCCGCGCAGTCTGAGGCGCCTTATCACGGTTCACGCGGCTCCCACCGTCAGAGGTTCGAGTCTTCCCTCGAGCATGGGTTTCTGTGTTGTCCTTAGCGTAAGTTAGTTTAAGTTATATTAAGTAGTGTGTAAGCTTAGGGACGAGTGACCTCAGCAGTTTGACCCCATACACTTACCACAAATTTCGCGCTTTTTCAGAACACGATATACTGAGGAAGTAGGTCTTACTAGGCAAACAATGGGAGATTTCCCCTGAACACATGCCTTTGCTTACTGTGGGAGGACTCAGCAGCGTGCCGTAGATATAGAATATGGTGACAATGTGGCATATTTTAGCAGAGTTTTATATGACGAGGCAGACTTGTATCTTCCACAGGAACAAAATGGTTCAAATGGCTCTGAGCACTATGGGACTTAACATTGGAGGTCATCAGTCCCCTAGAACTTAGGACTATTTAAACCTAACTAACCTAAGGACATAATTCACATCCATGCTCGAGGCAGGATTCGAACCTGCGGCCGTAGCAGTCGCGCGGTTCCGGATGAAGCGCCGAGAAACGCTCCGCCACCGTGGCCGGCCCACAAGAACAGCTCTCTATTTCAAATGACTGTGAGACCAGTTTGATTCGTATCTTAAAGTCTGTATGTTGTGGGAGTTTCTCCCCAGAATGTAGACACTGCGATTTCAGCATGTTACAGATTGGCTAGCCCATCCATCATTTACAAGTAGTCACCCATATGCAGTAATCTTGTCCTTTTTAAATGTATCTGTGCCAGTGATTTATACACGATTTTATCTACAGTTATTCTCCTGTGTTTTATTTGAAATTAATGAGATGTCTTTTATGACTCTCCTGATGTTAATGTTGTACTTTAAATTCCTTTTTGTTGATACTGTTTGAAATTACGATTTATTGTTATTTAAAAGATTTTAACCGTCCTTGTCACTATTTATTTCATGCAAGAGCGCTGATGACCTAGCCGTTTAGCGCCATAAAACTCTAAACGCCTACTAACTGAATGTGTAGAACTAAATTATATGATATATTAACGAACTGGCGTACTCTCTAGAACTGATACTCTTCGATATAGATTTCACCTTGGTTTCAATAGAAGAACATGTACGTCTACAAACTATGCAATCCTCGTTACGATGAGTGGCAGAGGGTTCGTTTCCCTTCTTCCGAGTTCCATTCGCGAAAAGTGTCTGGAATGGTCGACTGTTTATGAACTTCTGTATGAGGTCTTATTATTGTGATTGCTTTCGTCGTGGTCATGACCCCAGACATGTGCAGCAGAAAGTAATATGCTGCATAACTCTTCTTAGAACGTCCGATGTCGAAATTTCAATAGTTAATTCCATCCTTGATACACCACGCCACCCCCCCCCCCCCCCCTCCCACTCCCCTGTAGCATCTGCCACTGTACTTTATTGGCATGTCCGTTACTCTCTAGCGCCTACTAAACGATCTCGTAACGAAACATGCCACTGTTTGGTGTACCTTCTTTAGCTCTTATGTTACTCTCACTAGCTAAGGCCCCCAGACTGATGAACAATACTCAAAAATCGATAGAACAAATTCTAAGCTCTACAGTTCTTTTGTGGATGAATAGCATCTCCTCAAGATTTTTCCAATGAAAGAAATCCTGACGCTCCTTTCCCTACATTTTTATATATATGTGCATTCCACTTTAGGTAACTCCGGACAGTTACTCGTAGGTATTTTACTGTTCTTACTTGTCCCAGATATTCTTCACCAACAGCATAATTGAACAGTAAGGGATACGTCTGCACTACAGTTACTGATGTAGCTTATGCAATTTTCTTTTCATTTCACAATAAGACGTTTCACACGACTATAAAAAATTTCCGTTTATTTACATATGGTCATTAATGAAAAATAAATGGGTGACATTTGTATTACGAATGTTACAATTCGAAAAATGTCTGTATCCATTTCGCAAAAAATATAGAATTTAAATAAGAGTAAAGAAAGTTGTTGCTAGCAACGTTCGAATTAGCGACGGTTGTGTTAAGAGTCTTGTGCTGCGCACTCAGCTACGGCACGTATGTTATTTAACTCGAAATGTTTTATACTTGATATTGCTCTGAGAATTGCGTCTTACCGCTGTAGGAAATTGATGTCCGTGCAGTGACCATGATATCCTCTTAAGCATGAAGAAAATGGAATAGGGCCAGAGCAGTCCTAAGGTTCCATTGTTAGTGTACTGATTTAGACTTCAGGAATACAGTGGAATCCTTATACGCTCGC
Organism: Schistocerca cancellata; assembly: GCF_023864275.1. Lineage (NCBI taxonomy): Eukaryota > Metazoa > Arthropoda > Insecta > Orthoptera > Acrididae > Schistocerca > Schistocerca cancellata. The sequence continues at coordinate 21,842,603 of NC_064631.1, read as the reverse complement.
AGAAGAGGATGTTCGAACAGCGGCTGCGAGCGGTGGGAAAGAGAATTTATTCTCGCCCAGGATTACGCGTAACCCCTGACATTTTTCCGCGGGAATTACGAGCGTAATTGATAAACTGTCAGGTCACGGCAAAATAAAACATGGCGGTGGCTGCAGAGAGAGCGACCGCGCTGTAATCTCGGCCACGGGACATGGTCCGGTATCAGTGACGTCACGGCAACAAGCCGGCACGCTGTACGTACAAAGTGCCAACACCACACAGTGCCATGTCGTGTCGCCGGTTCCTCAGACGTAGACTGCCATGCGAGCGGACGTTTAATTTTGTTTATGATGTGGTAACGCTACAGGCTGCCTTGTTCCGTATTGTATTACGTATCGGAAATTAGAGTGAGGGAGGGGGAAATGTGATTTCTTTATTCGTGTCAGCAGCACTCGCTACATTAATCCAGTATCATAATGGAAAACGTAATTACATCTTGCGCGGGACAACAAAAGAGATAAGTAAAACCGTATAATGCAGACAATGACATATACAGGGAAAAAAATGAGGCATGGAGACCAAAAAGTAAATAAAAAAGAAGTTGAAAAGCAGCATGTGAAAATGTCCGCAGAAATAAGTGGTTCAAATGGCTCTGGGCACTATGGGACTTACATCTGAGGTCATCAGTCCTCTAGAACTTCGAACTACTTGAACCTAACTAATCTAAGGACATCACACACATCGATGCCAGAGGCAGGATTCGAACCTGCGACTGTAGCAGTCACGCGGTTCCGGACTGAAGCGCCTAGAACCGCTCGGTCACCGTGTCTGGACAGAAATAAATATAAAAACACTTCAACGTAAGCAAATTTGATTCGTACTCAACATTTAAATAATGAAATGTAAATTAATGGCAACTGTGATTAGCATTTGAGCCGTGCTTTAAAACTTGGCTGTTACTTTGCGTTTGGTTTCCCACGGTTATATTGGTTATACTGTGGTTCTTCCTCTTTCTACAGTGGTGGAAATATTGGCAGTTTGCTTCAGGTTATACCAGTCGCATTGTTGCTAAGCTTTGTTGACATATTCCTGCCTTTCTAATCTGACTTCTTCACGCACGTTTTCCAACAATAAACAACTCTTTGTTCCTGTCATTTGGTTTTACAATGAAACCAGTGTTTATACTGCCATTTTGAGTTGATACTTTGCAGTGAGAAGATGGGCAGGTCACTTGAATTAACACCAGAAAAGAAAGCTGCTATACTTGCTTATTTGTCTGTTGGTCCCAGCACCAGAGAGATAGCCTCTAAGACAGGATTTTATCAGTCTACGATTTCGAGGTTACTGAAAAAACACAGGGAAAAAGTAAATGTTGATCGTGGGAAAGGAAGAAGTCGGAATAGGGCGTCTACTGCCAAACAGGACAAGGTACTGAAAAGGATTTCGCTCAACGATCGTCGCCTGTCATCAACTGAACTAAAGCGAGACTGGGAAGAAATGTGCGACATCTCAGTAAGCAGTAGAACTCTAAGAAATGTGCTACTGGATTCTGGACTCTCAGCCCGTCGTCCTAGAAGGAAGCCTTTATTGACCAAGATAATGTGACAACAGCAACTAAAATGGGCAAATGCACATGCGACACGGGCACCACAGATGTGTAACAAAGTAATTTTTTCAAACGAGTCCAGCTTGAATCTGCATGGCTCAGATAGAAAAGTAGTCGTGCGTCAAAGAAAAGGTGAAGAATTTTTGCCATCATGCGTAACACATACAGTCAAACACCCAGAAGGACAGATGGTCTGGGGGTGCATTTCCAGTCGCGGAGTAAGTGGTCTGGACTTCATCAATGGCACTGTCAACACAGATGCCTACATAAGCATCCTTGAAAGGAAGCTTATGCCAACCATTAGAAACCAGTTCGGAGAAGTTTCCACTTGCGTTTTCAGGATGACTCCGCTCCTTGCCATAGAGCTTTGAAGGTGAGTCCTATGACTAATATTTGTACCAAACACGAAGCGATTTACTTTCTTCGTTAATTATCACGTACTTCTACATTTCAGGCAAAATCTTTTCTTCGACAAAATGGGGTTCGAGTATTAGAGTGGCTGATAACAGCCCTGATCTCAATCCTACTGAGAACTGTTGGAAGGTTATGGGAAATGCTATCATCAAGAAGAAGCCACGGAATAAACGGGAGCTGTTGGAGACCCTTTTGCGTGTGTAGTTTCTTGAACTGAGTGAGGAGTACATTATAAAGTTAATTCTTTCAATGCCTTCACGATTCCAAGCGGTGATTAAGGTGCATGGTGGAGCAACAAAGTATTAAATGCAACAGTGTGTTCATATGAGGTAATACAAACACTAAAGTCAATCAGTGTTATGTTACAACATTAATATGCAGTGTTTCTTTCAACATTAGTATTCATATTTCAGAATAGCAAACAGAATAGCTGACATATTCACTTACACTCATTTTTCAAGAAAGCGTTAAATTATAAAAAACAAACATTTATATAGGAACAAAAATTAAGAATAAAAAGAAATTGACAAAAATTGTGTATATTCATTTCTGATAGAATTCAAGAGAAATCAGGCAAATTGACCTCGGTTGTTCAATGATTGTAACAAAAATTATTAATTGTAAGAGGTGATGGAATAAATATTTCCGCCACTGTATGTGTGGCAGCAGCGGTGTGTATCGTTATTTGCACCATGTACCATCTTTGGTGTGGTGCTTATAGTTCTGGCTTGGCGGTGTGCAGCCAGTCGGTCGTTTGGAGCGGATCAGCAGGCAAGTCTCTGCGCGGCGCTGTCGACCGGGCATGCTGGCGGTCTCTACGTAGTGTCGGAGCACGTGGGGCCTGTTCAGAGAGCTGCAAGGCTCGCGGCTCACCGACCCAGGACATTAAAGCTGAGTGGTGATTTAATTACCGAAGCCACCTCTGTTCACATTGTCCCGTTGGTTGGTGGTCCGCTGTTGGTGGTATTCCTGGGAGCAACAGCGAGTGTTCGAGTTGGTGAAGATTTAGTCGCTGTGTGGTGGAATTAACTATATTTGTCGATTTGAAATTCAGGTGCACCAGCGGAATGATCTGCCTTGTGGCCATTAGTGTTCTGGTTACCTGCCATGGTGGCTGACGTAAATTCAGGCAGTGTCCTTTCCTCACCTGTTGTGGCTGTCCAACATGGTGCGTAGTTTTTGACAGCTTAATGTATATTTGGTTGTGAGTGGCTGTCTGTAACGTTTTGGCTTTGGAATCCTCGAATACTGGTCAGTGATTAGCGAGTCGTCTTGTCGGTGGGTCTCTGACTGTTTCTAGGTTGTGTCGCCAGCGTATCGAGTATAGTTGGGCCGACTTCTTGTCTCACTTGAGCGAATGTTAAGATTTCAAGGGCAGACCAAGCCCCCTGGAAGCTTCTGAGAGCCATTGCCTGTACTGCCTTTCTTTTTGGCGTTTAACTGTGTGCTTTTAATGGCTCAGAGCCGATAGTTTGAATTTGTATTCTTGTAATTGTGTTTTTAAAATCAAAGATTTTCTGCCTGTTGAAAATTTATTGCATTGTTTTTTTAAAAGCATCGTTTGAGCCGTGGTAAAATTTGTTGTTTTGAAGAGCGTGCTGCAGCGCGTTGTGTGAAGCAGCGCCCTCCGTTTCTGGCGGTGGCGCCGCTGGGGCAATCGCAGCTTTGGTGTCTCCCTCTGGTACATTTAAGGGGCGCTATGAGCTCGCCAAAGGTCAGTCAGTCTCTCGTCCGCAGCTTGCTAGTCTGTCTCTCGTCCGCATTTGTTAGGCAGTTAGTGTCTGTCTGTCGTTCGAAGTGTTAGTATGTCTGTCGTTCGGATCAACCTTTTAAGTCGGCAAAATGAGTGTCTTTCCACTCCGCCGGTAAGAGAACTCAGCGAGTGGTCGCCCGGTCGGGGCTTAAGTTCCTGCATCTGAGTCTGCGCGTTAGGCCGCCAGTCTGCTCGAGTTTGCTCAGGCAACGGTCGTTGGCGGTTGGATCGGTCGGATGGTCGGTCGCGCACTGAGACACAAGATTACTTGTCTGTCTTGAGCGCCGGCGCAAGTGAGGTCGCCACGTGAGTCCAGTGGGCCGCGGCGTATAGCGAGGGGTAGTGACTTCGCAGTCGACACGAAAGAAAGAGGAGTCAACCCACGGCATCAGTCTGGCCGGTGCGAGCTGCGACGCCGTGAGGCGGGAGATCGGCGCGCCTTCCTGCGTCCGTTGAAGTGGCTGGCAGCGGAAGGTTCGGGAGAGCGATTTGGGGGTGCTGCGCGAAGTCTTCTCGAGAAATCGCTGTTTATTAGAGGTTAAGTGATTGGTGATATGTTGTTTGATTTTACTCTTGTTAAATTCTACTTGTTTTCTTGGCGAGGTCACCAGCCGTTTTACTTTGGGGTCGTCCCACCATTCTTCTCCGTTTGCCCACCCTCGAGAAGGCGGTTGTTTATAAATTGGGTGGTCTGTTTTTCCCTTGTGGAGTAGGGGTGGGTTAGAGCAACCTGCGGTTCGGGTTGTTGTTTGGTAATCTCCCTATCAATCTACCGTACGTTAGTAGCTGCCTCTGTCATGTTTGTCGGATTTGGTGTGTTAACGAATTTAATGCTTGGAGTGTAACGGTCTAATACCTGAAATGTGTTTTGATCTTTGGAAACTGATATTATTGCCTATGATCTTGAGAGGCGGTATCTGTGTACTGTAGAGCATCTTAACTATTGTTTGGCCAACCTTGTAGAATTTTATATAAGATTGCAATTCATGGGCTTTTATCTAAATGATCATTTTAGTATATAAAGTTGCCACCCTTTCACCGTAAGACTTTTCTTAGAAGTTAAAATCAAGTTGCACCTTCGGTGGCAAGGTTAATATTTCAGTTGTTACTGTTTTGTACCATTTCCATCCCTCCTATGGGGGGTGCATAGTTTGTGTGCTTGTGTAAATTGTTAAAAATCTTACTTTAAAGTTATCTGGTGTGTTGCAGATTTGCCCCAGTGCAGTCTTTCAGAGGCTGTTGTGAGCGGTCGTAACTACGGCCGTGTCAAAAGGGAGCGGCAAGGTTCTCTGCCCGAAAGTTCATTCAGTCAAAACATGTTTCTTTCTGCCTCTGAATAAATTGTAACTTTGATATTTAGAGGGTGCTTTCTGATTAAAATTTTAAATCTGTTTCTTAAAAAAAATGCTTTTAGGCACTATGAAAGTGAATAAAATTCCCATTTGTTAAAAGGAATTTGGTTATGATTTCATCACTTACTCCCTGGCATTTACTTCCATGCTTACATAGTGTGATTATATGTGTTAATGTTCTTGATGAATCGCTAGTAAATAAAATAAATTCTTAAGAATATTCTTTGAAAATAAATCACGGTTCATCGGTCTTCAGCTGCTATAAGTTTTAAGGATCTTACTTATCAAGTGACCCATGCCCAGGATTACGGGTGAAGGCCTTAATGGCAGCGACGGTGGAGAAGGAAGACTTCGGAACGGCGTAGCTGGCAGATGAGGCAACCCTCCTTTCTGGGGATTAAATGAGAAGGGAACCACTGCCTTGTGGCGGAGGAGAAACTCCAAGGGCTAAGGGAGACAACCCCAACAGAAAATCCTTCCTTGCGTTAGGCCTAGCAAGCCAGTAGGAAAGTCTTCATATATTGCTTTCAAAACACAGACGAGCCTCGGAACGAACCACTCAGGATTTGACCCCACTGCTTCTTCAAGTACTGGTGCAAATGATGGGAGACATGATGATATTCATCAGTACAACAAGATGAAACCAACTGGACTAAAAAATAACCTAAATATTGGCACCCTTAATATATTAACCCTCAATGGAAAAATGGAAGAAATGACAGATGTACTAACAGTGAGGAAGTTAGATATATTGGGATTAAGCGAAACAAAGTGGAAGGGAAAAGGTGAGAAGAATTTGAGAGGAGGAGGAAAACTGTACTGGAGTGGGAATAACAGGTATGGAAGAAATGGTGTGGCAGTGATGGTGAATAAGAATGTACAAAGCTGTATTGAAAATGTGAGATTTATATCAGACAGGATCATAATCTTAAACCTGAGATTCCAAAAAGAAACACTAAAAGTAATCCAGATTTATGCACCTCAAGTGGGATGTAGCGAAGAAGAGAAGATGGACTTTGAAAATGTGTTAGAAAACCTTATAGAGAGTGCTAATATAGTGATGGGAGATTTTAATGCACAGGTAGGTAAAGACAGAAAGGGATTTGAGCAAGTATTGGGATGTTTTGGATATGGAGGCAGAAATGAAGAAGGGGAAAAACTCCTGGATTTGTGCCAGAGGAATGGAATGAAAATAGCAAACAGCTGGTTTATGAAGAGAGAAAGTCATGTTATCACCAGATACAGTTGGGATGGAAGAACGAAGAGTGTAATTGATTATATTCTAGTAGATAGGGAATGGGGAGAGAAAGTAACAAATGTGAAGGTAATTCCAAGTGGGAGTGCAGATGGAGACCATACATTACTGGTGGAACAATCGAAAATGGATCAGTGTGTGAAAAATAGAAAACAGAAGAAAGTGATGAGGATACGGGATTGGAAATTGAAGGAGAGAGAATGTGCTGAGAAGTACAGGGAATTAATAACACAAAAATTTCCAAAAGAAGTTTTCTGCGATGTAGAAAAAGAATGGAGTTTATTCAAAGACACTTTAGTCGAAGCAGCACAAAAAGTATGTGGCAGAACATCTGGAAAGGAAAAAATAAGACAGACAAGTTGGTGGGATGATAAAACAATCCAAACAGTTAGAAGAAAAAATGGAGCATGGAGAAAATGGTGGAAAACTAAAAATGATGAAGACCATAAAAGATATATAGAGGAAAAGAAGAAGTGCAAAGAAATAGTGGAAACAGCAAAGAAAAAGGCATGGGAAGAGTTTACAAAAAAACTTGAAGAAGATGTGAAGAGCAATAAGAAAATGTTGTATAAAATGATGAAAAATAAAAGGAAGGCTTCTAAAGTACCAGTAAAGATGGAAACAGAGGACGGTACCATTATTGAAGATCCAGGGAATATAAAAGATCTCTGGAAAGAACATTTTAAGAAGCTGTTAAACGCTGAGGAGCAGGTACATGAGGAAACAACAAACAATGAAGAAATTGAGAGAAGTTGGGAAGCAGAATTAGGAGAAATTACACGGGAAGAAATGGAAAAAGCTGTGAAGAAGATGAATGGCTGAAAAGCCGCAAGACCTGATGAAGTACCAGTGGACATGATAAGAGCAGCAGGTCCAGGGGGAATGCAGTGGCTGTATAGAGTACTATCAAGTGTGTGGAGAAATAGTAAAATACCTGACGACTGGAGAACAGGAGACATTGTTCCCATCTTCAAGAAAGGCAATAAAAGATTTTGTAAAAACTACAGAGGAATAACCCTCATAAGTCATACAGCCAAGATTTTTGAAAGAATTTTACTAAATCGAATAAGTGAAAAGATAGAAAAAGGAGCTGAGTGAAGAACAGCATGGGTTTAGGAAAGGAAGGAGCACGATCGACCTGATATTTTCTATCCGTCAACTGATGGAAAAGAGTTGGGAGTATAACAAAAGGGTGATAATGGTTTTTATAGACATAGAAAAGGCATATGACTCAGTTGACAGGGAAAGACTCTGGGAAGAGCTGAAGAAGATAGATATAGAAGATGGATACATTAATGTTATAAAGACAATGTACAGAGGCCACAATTGTAGAATTAGAACACCATTGGGGAACTCTGAATACTTCGAAATAAGACAAGGACTTAAGCAAGGAAGTATTCTATCTCCTGCGCATTTAATGTTGTGATGGAGGGAATGAATAGGGCAGTTAAAGATATAGTAAAAGAAAAAGACAAAAAGATGATTTTTGCAGATGATATGGTAATATGGGGTGATAAAGAGGTAGATGTACAGTTACAGCTTCATGCGTGGAAGGAAGTAATGAAAAGGCATGGATTCAAAATAAATAAAGATAAGAGTGAAGTAATGGTATTTGGAAGGGAGAAAGGAATCAACGGAAATATTACCTTGAATGGAGAACCCCTCAAAGTGGTAGAAAGTTTCACTTATTTAGGGAGCGAAATATCTAGGGATGGAAGAATAACTAACGAAATTAATAGGAGGTTACAGAAGGGAGACAATTTCTACCAAACAAACATCTGATTTGGAACAATGAAGTTTCAGAAAGAGCAAAACTCCTTATGTATAAGAATTATTACATCCCTATTGTCACCTATGATGGAGAAACATGGTCAATGACAGAAAGGGACTGGAGCAGACTGCAAGCAGGGGAAATGAAATTTCTCAGAGCAGTTAAGGGAAAAACAAGAATGGACAGAGTAAGGAATGTAGAGATTAGAAAGGACCTCAAACAAAAAAGTATGAGAGAAGAAATTGAAAGAAAGAGATTAAGATGATATGGGCATGTTAAGAGGATGCATGGGCAGAGATTCCCCAAAATTATGGAACAACTAAAGATGGATGGGAAAAGACCTAGAGGGCACCCAAGAACACGGTGGAAAATGGGAGTGAGAATATCTGTTGAAAGGAGAGGTTTTACCTGGCAGCAAGTGGAGGAAGAAAAGTGGTGGGAGGACCGAGCCAAATGGAGAGGACTCGTCAGCACCCAGACCCGGCAGTAGCTGGAGCGGGATCCGGATATAGATAGATAGACTTATCAAGTATTACCTTTTGGAAGATAAAGCTGTGGGCTTCCTGTCTGTCGAAAATTTATTGTAGTGTATTGTTTTTAAAAGCATCGGCCTTCGGTCGCTTTAAGTTTTAACGATCCTACTTATCAAGTATTACACGTTTGAGCATAAAGCTGTCGGCTTCTGCCTGTTGTCTGCGTCATTTTGATGTAATTTCCATATCAGCTGCACTGACCATACAGTTCTGTGATTAACGAGTCGTTTGACCAATGATCTCTGGAGGAAGAATAGGCCAACTTGTTCGTTTCTTCTTCGATACACGTTCCTTTCGACACTTGTGTTTATCTTCTGTTCTCACCACGCCTGAGGAAACGAATATATCAGAAGGGGGGGTGCTTTCACAGGGCAGTTGCGGATGCATGAGCATCATACAATGCGACAAAAGTCATGGGATGGCGATAAGCAAATATAGAGGTTGTGACACTACCGGCTACTAATAAATTTGCAGTACACCGGTAATGTTACACCTGTGAGGATTTTTGTGACCGCTACTGTATGTAATTGAAACGCATCGGTCTATTTTTCGATTATGGAAATACTGTTATTGAGAGGAAACAATAGCAAAATAAAGAGAAATCGAACGAAGGTTCTAATAATAACCAAGCAAACTATTTACGTAATACGAAACGATCTTCTTGTACTCAGTACTAGCATGATTCATAAAAAAAGTTAATTGTGTGTGTTGACTTTATTTGATAATAAACTTCTGTTTTGCTGATAAGATGAAGGACAGTAGCAGAATTTAGCAAGTAATGTTCCAGTGAATTTACTTGAACTACACTGGAGAAGTATTAATGTGTTTGGGCAACAAACGGCTCTCAATAACACTTAGTCTCTGTACATTAAAGTAGGAAAAAGATGATAATTATAGTTAAATGATTACTAATGACAGAGAAGAGCACTATTAACATGGACATGATGATCTTTTGTCAGTTTAATTATAGGAAATTATTACTGTCGAAGTAGTTATGAATTAACAGTATCTTTAGTACTGATTATTATTTGCATTTCAAAGAAACATTCAGTAGCCTACATTATTTAGCTCAAATGGAATATGCAGCACCTGGATCTAGTATAGTTTGAGTAATTGTAGCCGACTGCTTATTTTTAATACCTGTTACTGTAACATAACATTTAAATTTGGCTCAACAACGAGATGGGTACCCAAAAAGTAATTTATCGATTGATTAATATCATGGCTGAACACCAGTTGCAACGTAAAATGGGGAACACTATTAACTACGTTACACATTAATTGCTAAAACTATTATTTTAATTAAAAGACACCTTGAAAGGAAATCTTTAACTGTGCGTTCAGGAAAACTATGTAGAGTATTTCACAACTTACGTTCACTAAATAATTATGTGCTTTAAAACTCCAGGAAGTTCGTTAAAGAAAATAATTGATTTTCGGTTCAGTGAAACAGCATACTCGGATTCATCGTAACACTTGGGATAGGACCCTGTCTAGGTAAATGACTAAGGATCAAATACGGTGACTCAACGCAAAGGTTACAGGACACAAAATTGTTATTGAAAACGAAACTATACAACTGGTCCATGCGAGTGGTACAGCACTGAGCTGCTAACGTGACATGAAGACGTCCGCAGCCTGGATCGCCTGTGCTATTCGAAAATGGCTCTTCCTGTGCATTACACTCTGAGAACTCTCTTCTTAGCGACGGATTTTCACAGTGCAGAGCTAAACAGAGTATTCCATGAACAATAAGTCGCATTACTTCATCATCCGAGGCTATATTATATAATCTCGCAGTTCTTCTCGCCTCTTTCAGTTCAAAACATGCGTAACTATTCCCTGCTAGACACCGACTGATTTATGTCGCAAAGGGCCTTGTAGTTCAATCACCAGATTGGCCTTTTTCTATTCCTGCGTAGCCGGTTCCGTTGCGGATGGACTTTCCTTCTAGTTTTACATGATTACAAACCTACTTACCCTATTTATGCACCAGTGTTACAATTAAACTTTTAGCTTTTACATTGTTTTACAGAACATTATTTTTGGATTTATATTCATATGTCAATTACAATTACTTAAATTATCACAAGTAAAGAATAAAGCATTTACATCGATGTTACATCAAAGGACATAGTTATATAGTAGTCACATAAAGTAAAAACAGATAAATAATTTAGATAAGACCGCTAAAGGTAATATCAATAATTGATCAATGACGGTAATCTTCCGTACACAAGGTATAAAATGGTGGTGCATTGGGGGAACTGTCAATTGTAGTCAGGTGACTCACGTAAAAAGATTTCCGACGTGATTATGGCCACACGACAGGAATTAATAGACCGTGAACGAGGAATGGTAGTTGAAGCTAGACAACTATGACGTTCCATTTCGGAAATCGTTAGGGGATTTCAGTATTCCAAGATCCGCAATGTCAAGAGTATGCAAAGATACCAAATTCCAGGCATTACCTCTCAACACGGACAACGAAGTGACCTTCACTTAAAGCCCGAGAGCGAAGGCCCAGCCGTAGAGTTGTCAGTGCTAACAGACATGCAGGACTACGTTACATAACCCTGTAAATCAATGTGGGACGTACCATGAACGTATCCGTTAGGACAATGCGGCGAAATATGGCCACGGCACCAGACCAGCACGACCTTGCCTACAGCGCCTCTCCTGGGCATATCGTTTGGACCCTACATGACTGGAAAACTGAAAAACTGAGGCTTGGCCAGATGAATTCCGATTTCAGTCGGTAAGAGATGATGGTACAGTTAACCTGTGGCTCAGACCCCACGAAGCCATGGACCCAAGTTGTCGACAAGGCAATGTGCAAGCTGTTGACGGCTCCATTATGGTGTTAGCTGTCTTTTCATGGCATAGACTGGACCCTATGGTCCAAATGAACAGACTGACTCGAAATTGTTATGTTCGGCTACTTGGAGACCATCTTCAGTCATTTATGGACTTCATGTCCGATAACAACGCTATTATGGACGCCTATATGGCTAGAAAGACTTAATATATCTACAGGAGACCTCCAACGACCCTTTGAGTCCCTGCGACGACAAGTTGTTGCATTAAACCAGCCAAAAGGACGTCCGACACCTTATTAGAAGGCATCCGATGACTTTTGTTACATCAGAGTAGAACGAATAAGAATATTACTTCATAGTTGTGCTATACTTGGCCACAGCACACCAGGAATTCAGACACTTATTTGAACAGGCAACCGTTTTCTCACTGGCCGCCACCATAGACATTCGGCCTCCTAAGTTGTGTGAGAGTATCTACTTCGGTTTGTGGACTCATCTGTCAGAATGTGTTATTTACTTACAGAAACAACTGATTGCCTTTAGGTCTGAGTTATCCACGACAGTGTGGTAGGTCCCTTTAATCTGGGTTATTTTCGTAAATTCTGTGAGAGGAATTGAGTCTGACGATGTTCTCATTGACTGAACTCGATCCACCGATCACTATTTGCCTGAGTATCAGATGATTTAAGCACTTAGTGACTACGTGTTGGGAGGCAGTTCACGTGGGTTTCCGAAAGCATTTTAGCAATTCTTCTGGAAAATTTCCGTTAAGCTTTGGATGCCCACTTCTGTCCCCCAACCCCCGTTCCCTGCGTGACGTTCACAGTTGCAGGATGACGAGCTATGTTATTTTCTGTGGAAAACATCAGTCAAGGAGTGACTGTATTGCTCATATGATGCGTTTCGGAATTTATCTAACATCAGATACCCAGGAGCGATTATTGTTCATATGTTTTCAAATTATATGTGAAACAAACATTCGCAGACTACTGATTACTATAATAACGCTCGCCTGTCTCTTCCAGTACTTTGTCACATTTATATAAGTAAAACAAACTCGAAAATCTTAGAAGGTATCTTTTCAGTATCAATGTCAATAACAGGCAAATGTGGCCGAAATTCTCGTTTCCTGGGATGGATGAGCTGTCTGTATACATAAGTAAATTTGTACGGAGGTCTCAGTGAGCGCATTGTACTGTCATCCGGCTAATTTTTTACCAGTATTGATTGCTTTCTTACGATAAAAGTTGGGTTCTCTATAACGCGTTAACATTCACGTTACCATACTTGCTATTTACTGTAAGCGTATCCAGTGAGAAGTCAAGAAAGTGCCTGTTTGGGAAATTAAACGATTTTCATTATTTTGCTACATGTATCGATTTTTCGAAAAAATAAGGCGCTCTCGATAATTGGCTAGGTCTCCTCAGCGGATGGCCCTACAGTAACAGGCGTATGCTTATTTTCTTGGTAAAGAGCTGTGATAGCATTCTATTAATTTTTATGATTTTATTAACAGCAAAAACATAAATGACTTCGAAAAACTTGCACATTTGTTGGGCGTGTTTTTTAACTATCTGTCTCAATTTTCATTGTATAAAAATAATTTTTAAAGAAAGGAATTGCATACATTTTCTCATGAAATAACAGGAAAGACATAGCAAACACATTTTGACGTAACTGAGGTCCCCCTTATTCTAGTAGAGAGGTGTCGGCTGCTAGCTGACTGCCCAGTAGCAACGATCGCCAGCAGCATCCTTCCGCCTGCAGAGTGTTCCGACGGGTCACGGACGCAATTAGTCGCGAACAAATCTGTCTACAAACGACGTTTCCGGACAAATTTGGTGTCCATTTGCGAAATGTCACGGCGCATGAACCCACGAGCATGGCGTTAGCGCAAGGTTTCCGGCTCGCAAGCAGCATCATTTCATCTCATGTTTGCGAGCTGTGAAAACTCTTCTCGATTCGTTGTTTTCGATATAATTCGTTTGAAATTTTGCCTTAAATAAATCTTCACGTTAACTGCGGAGAAACTGAAAAGGATTAGCGACAGTTAAGCGAAAGGGACTAAGCGTATACAGGACAAAAGAAGAAACCGATATTAACTAAATATGATAATGGAATTCGAGTTTTTTAAGTTGACCAACAGAACGAAATGGTTACGACTACGATCTGCACCCAGGCGCTTTAAAGGTGGCTGATGTGGTTAAAAGGGCGACTGCGAAGGCGAAGCAGAGTTCACGAATATTGGAAGGAACACGAAAACTTGTAACTACACTGCTCTAAAATGGTATCACTTTTTCGAAGCCTCGTAATAGTCTCCCATTGCAACGCGTGTCCGAAATTTGTCTGAAGCTGTTTGTGGTTTTGGGGCGCAAAACTTCTATGGTCATTAGCGCCCAATTGTCTGAAGCGTGTCTACAATCTTCTTTTACAATGCTGCAAATGCATGGCACCCTGCGACTTCAACGTCGGGTTCGCCGTCCCTTCAAGTAGCAAGGCGTCATACGCATGCGGAAAAAAAGGCCACGGTTCAGAAACTCAGGTGAGATTTCATTTTCTTCATCATTCTTTTGCTTGCGTCTGGTGCGGCCCGCCTCAAATTCCTATTGTGTGTCAACCTTTTCATCTCAGAGCAGCAACTGTAACTTACGTCCTCAATTATTTGCTGGATGTATTGCAATCTCTGTCTTCCTGTACTGTTTTTACTCTCTACAGACTCCTTTAGCACCATGAAAATTATTCCCTGATGTCTTATCAATTTCCTACCATCCCATCTCTTTATCTTGTCATGGTTTCCCATATATTCCCTTCCTCACTTATTCAGCAGACAACCTTCTCATTTTTTACTTCAGTCCACTAATTTTCAACAATCTGCTGTAGCACCCCATCTCAAATGTTTCTATTCTCCTCTGTTACGGTTTTGCCGCAGTCCATGTCTCAGTGCCATAGAATGCTGTGCTGCAAACGTACATTCTCTCAAATTTCTTGCTCAAATTAAAGCCCATGTTTGATACTGGTAGACTTCTCTTGGCCGGGAATCCCCTTTTCGCCAGTGCTATTCTGCTTTATATGTCCTCCTTCCCCCCCATGAACCATGGACCTTGTCGTTGGTGGGGAAGCTTGCGTGCCTCAACGACGCTCTGAGCACTATGGGACTTAACATCTGTGGTCATCAGTCCCCTAGAACTTAGAACTACTTAAACCTAACTAACCTAAGGACATCACACACATCCATGCCCGAGGCAGGATTCGAACCTGCGACCGTAACAGTCGCGCGGTTCCGGACTGCGCGCCTAGAACCGCTAGGCCACCACGGCCTGCCTCAGCGATACAGATAGCCGTACCGTAGGTACAACCACAACGGAGGGGTATCTGTTGAGAGGCCAGACAAACGTGTGGTTCCTGAAGAGGGGCAGCAGCCTTTTCACTAGTTGCAGGGGCATCAGTCTGGATGACTGTCTTATATGGCCCTGTAACACTAACCAAAACGGCCTTGCTGTGCTGGTACTGCGAACGGCTGAAAGCAAGGGGAAACTACGGCCGTAATTTTTCCCGAGGGCATGCAGCTTTACTGTATGATTAAATGATGATGGCGTCCTCTTGGGTAAAATATTCCGGAGGTAAAATAGTCCCCCAATCGGATCTCCGGGCGGGGACTACTCAAGAGGATGTCGTTATCAGGAGAAAGAAAACTGGCGTTCTACGGATCGGAGCGTGGAATGTCAGATCCCTTAATCGGGCAGCTAGGTTAGAAAATTTAAAAAGGGAAATGGATAGGTTAAAGTTAGATATAGTGGGAATTAGTGAAGTTCGGTGGCAGGAGGAACATGACTTCTGGTCAGGTGACTACAGGGTTATAAACACAAAGTCAAATAGGGGTAATGCAGGAGTAGGTTTAATAATGAATAGGAAATTAGGAATGCGGGTAAGCTACTACAAACAGCATAGTGAACGCATTATTGTGGCCAAGATAGATACGAAGCCCACACCTACTACAGTAGTACAAGATTATATGCCAACTAGCTCTGCAGATGACGAAGAAATTGAAGAAATGTATGATGAAATAAAAGAAATAATTCAGATAGTGAAGGGAGACGAAAATTTGATAGTCATGGGTGACTGGAATTCGAGTGTAGGAAAAGGGAGAGAAGGAAACGTAGTAGGTGAATATGGATTGGGGCTAAGAAATGAAAGAGGAAGCCGCCTGGTAGAATTTTGCACAGAGCACAACTTAATCATAGCTAACACTTGGTTTAAGAATCATGATAGAAGGTTGTATACATGGAAGAACCCTGGAGATACTAAAAGGTATCAGATAGATTATATAATGGTAAGACAGAGATTTAGGAACCAGGTTTTAAATTGTAAGACATTTCCAGGGGCAGATGTGGACTCTGACCACAATCTATTGGTTATGACCTGTAGATTAAAACTGAAGAAACTGCAAAAAGGTGGGAATTCATGGAGATGGGACCTGGATAAACTGAAAGAACCAGAGGTTGTACAGAGTTTCAGGGAGAGCATAAGGGAACAATTGATAGGAATGCGGGAAACAAGTACAGTAGAAGAAGAATGGGTAGCTTTGAGGGATGAAGTAGTGAAGGCAGCAGAGTATCAAGTAGGTAAAAAGACGAGGGCTAGTAGAAATCCTTGGGTAACAGAAGAAATATTGAATTTAACTGATGAAAGGAGAAAATATAAATATGCAGTAAATGAAGCAGGCAAAAAGGAATACAAACGTCTCAAAAATGAGATCGACAGGAAGGGCAAAATGGCTAAGCTGGGATGGCTAGAGGACAAATGTAAGGATGTAGAGGCTTATCTCACTAGGGGTAAGATGGATACTGCCTACAGGAAAATTAAAGAGACCTTTGAAGATAATAGAACCACTTGTATGAACATCAAGAGTTCAGATGGAAACCCAGTTCTAAGCAAAGAAGGGAAAGCAGAAAGGTGGAAGGAGTATATAGAGCGTCTATACAAGGGCGAGGTACTTGAGGACAATATTATGGAAATGGAAGAGGATGTAGATGAAGATGAAATGGGAGATACGATACTGCGTGAAGAGTTTGACAGAGCACTGAAAGACCTGAGTCGAAACAAGGCCCCCGGAGTAGACAACGTTCCATTGGAACTACTGGCGGCCTTGGGAGAGCCAGTCCTGAGAAAACTCTACCATCTGGTGAGCAAGATGTATGAAACAGGCGAAATACCCTCAGACTTCAAGAAGAATATAATAATTCCAATCCCAAAGAAAGCAGGTGTTGACAGATGTGAAAATTACCGAACAATCAGTTTAATAAGCCACAGCTGCAAAATACTAACACGAATTCTTTACAGACGAATGGAAGGGGAAGATTAGTTAGGATTCCGTAGAAATACTGGAACACGTGAGGCAATACTGACCTTACTACTTATCTTAGAAGAAAGATTAAGGAAAGGCAAACCTACGATTCTAGCATTTGTAGACTTAGAGAAAGCTTTTGACAATGTTGATTGGAATACTCTCTTTCAAATTCTAAAGGTGGCAGGGGTAAAATAGAGGGAGCGAAAGGCTATTTACAATTTGCACAGAGACCAGATGGCTGTTATAAGAGTCGAGGGACATGAAAGGGAAGCAGTGGTTGGGAAGCGAGTAAGACAGGTTTGTAACCTCCCCCCGATGTTATTCAATCTGTATATTGAGCAAGCAGTAAAGGAAACGAAAGAAAAATTCGGAGTAGGTATTGAAATCCATGGAGAAGAAATAAAAACTTTGAGGTTCGGTGATGACATTGTAATTCTGTCAGAGACAGCAAAGGACTTGGAAGAGCAGTTGAACGGAATGGATGGTGTCTTGAAGGGAGGATATAAGATGAACATAAACAGAAGCAGAACGAGGATAATGGAATGTAGTCGAATTAGGTCGGGTGATGCTGAGGGAATTCGATTAGGAAATGAGACACTTAAAGTAGTAAAGGAGTTTTGCTATTTGGGGAGCAAAATAACTGATGTTGGTCGAAGTAGAGAGGATATAAAATGTAGACTGGCAACGGCAAGGAAAGCGTTTCTGAAGAAGAGAAATTTGTTAATATCGAGTATAGATTTAAGTGTCAGGAAGTCATTTCTGAAAGTATTTGTATGGAGTGTAGCCATGTATGGAAGTGAAACATGGACGGTAAATAGTTTGGACAAGAAGAGAATAGAAGCTTTCGAAATGTGGTGCTACAGAAGAATGCTGAAGATTAGATGGGTAGATCACATAACTAATGAGGAAGTATTGAATAGGATTGGGGAGAAGAAAAGTTTGTGGCACAACTTGACCAGAAGAAGGGATCGGTTGGTAGGACATGTTCTGGGGCATCAAGGGATCACCAATTTAGTATTGGAGGGCAGCGTGGAGCGTAAAAATCGTAGGGGGAGACCAAGAGATGAATACACTAAGCAGATTCAGAAGGATGTAGGTTACAGTAGGTACTGGGAGATGAAGAAGCTTGCACAGGATAGAGTAGCATGGAGAGCTGCATCAAACCAGTCTCAGGACTGAAGACCACAACAACATGTCCTCCTTGCTCCGTTCGTCATTCGTTATTTTGCTGCCTACGTGGCAGAACTCCTCAACTTGGTCCACTTCGTGATCGCCAATTCTAATGCTAAGTTTCTCGTTGTTCTCATTTCTGTTACTTCTCATTACTTTCATCTTTCTTCGACTTACTCTCTGTACATATTCTGTTCTCATTAGACTGTTCATTGCATTCTACATATCCTGTAATTCTTCTTGGCTTTCACTGAGGATAGCAACGTCATCAGCCATTTTTATCATTGAGATACGTTCACCTTGAAATTTAATCCCACTCTTGATCCTTTCTTTTATTTCCCGTACTGCTTCTTCGATGTGTTGATGGAACAGCAGAGGCGAAAGTCTACATACTTTTGTTACACCTTCTGTAATCAGAGTATTTTGATTTTGGTCTTTGAGTCTTTCCGAATAGTTTACCCCTATTTTATTCAGAATTTCGAACATCTTGCACCATTTTACATGATAGAACGCTTTTTCCAAGTCCACAAATTCCATAAACGTGTCTTGATCTTTCTTCGGTCTTGTTTCTGTTATCAATTGTAACGCGAGGACTGCCCCTCTTTCCTAAAGCCAAACTGATCGACGTCTAACACATCCTCAGTTTTCTTTTCTATTCTTCTGTTTTATTATTCTTATCAGCAGGAGCTGTTATGCTGACTGTGCGCTAATTGTCCCAGTTGTCGACACTTACAGTCTTCGGGATTGTGTGAATGATGTTTTTCATAAAGTCTAGTACATCGCCAGCCACGTACATTGTAAACATTAATGTGAACAGTCCTTTTTTGTCATTTATTCCAATGATATTAGAAACTATGTTGGAATATTATGTATCCGTTCCTCACTTTTAAAGTCTGACTCTAATACCAGATCCCCTATCTTTCCGCTGTCGACTCCTCTTTGTTCTAACACATCAGAGAAGTTTTCCGCCTCATTGTAATTCCCTTTGCACATTTCATCTTATTGCCCTTTCTTTTAATTTCACCGAAGGCTGTTTTGACTTTTCTATATGCTGAGTCAGTCCTTCCGACCGTCATTTCTTTTTCGATTTTTTTACATTTTTTATGCAGCCATTTCACCTAAACTTCCCTGCAGTTCCTATATTTTTTTATTCCAAAGTGACGTGTATTTCTGGATTACTGAATTTCCCAAACAACTGAACCATTTCTTCTGTTACCGAGCGTTTCTTCGCGGTTACCTTCCTTGTACCTATCTTGTTGTTGTTTCCCACTTCTCTGATTGCCATTTTCAGATATGCCCATTCCTCTTTAACTGAACTGCCCACTGAGCTATTCATTATCGCAGTTTCTATAGTGTCAGAGATCTTTAAACGTATCTCTTTATTCATTAATATTTCCTTATCCGACTTCTTTGCGTAGTGATTCTTCCTGACTAATCTCTCAAACTTCAGTCTACTCTTCTTCATTACTAAATTGTGATCCGAGTCTATACAGGGCGTTTCAAAAAGAAAGAGCAGATTTCAAACATTTATTTCTCAAAAACTACAAATGATAGAAACACAATTCAAACGTTTCTTGTCAGAGAAAGGTTCAAAGTTTTTCAATGGTCCGCGCAGAAGTTCCATGCAAATCCGCAGTGGCGCTGGCGTTTGTTTGTAGGAAAATGGCGACGACACCACAGGAACGATCATTTTGTGTGCTGCAATTTGCAAAGTTAGAGTCCATTGTTGGTGTGCAACGTGCATTCCGCCGTCAATTCAACAAACAGCCGCCTCGTCATAAGCAAATTTATGAGTGGCATCACAGATTCGTAGAAGATGGTTGCATCTGCAAGCGAAAAAGCACGGGTCGTCCACGCACATCGGATGAAAATGTCGAGCGTGTCCGTGCAGCTTACGAAAGGAGCCCTAGAAAATCCACGACACGGGCAAGTCACGAACTAAACATGTCTAAAACAACGGTATGGCGCGTTCTGAGTAACCGTCTGCACATGAAGCCGTACAAACTGCAGTTATTGCAAGCATTGCGTCCTGACGACCACAACAAAAGGTTCGAATTTTCAACTGCAATTCTACAGGACATGGAAGAGGACAATTTTGCCGAACGATTAATTTTTTCAGATGAATCAACGTTTCACATTTCTGGTAAAGTTAATCGGCATAACGTACGAATTTGGGCGAGTGAAACTCCGAGGGACGTTATTCAACATGAAAGAGACTCACCAAAGGTTAACGTCTTTTGTGCAATTTCGGTAAACAAAGTTTATGGACCTTTCTTTTTCATGGAGAAAACTATCACAGGAACCATTTACCTGGACATGTTAGAAAACTGGCTATTTCCTCAACTTCAGGAAGATTCAAATCACTTCATCTTCATGCAAGATGGCGCCCCACCACACTTCTCTGAACCTGTACGACGGTACCTAAATAACACCATTCCAGGACGGTGGATTGGAAGAGCAGGAGCACAAGATCAATGTCATCGTCTGTGGCCTCCCAGGTCACCAGACCTTACTCCCTGCGATTTTTATTTGTGGGGGTACATAAAGGACTGTGTTTATGTCCCACCTATGCCCGCTACTCTTCAAGAGGTACGACATCGAATTGTTGCGGCCGTGAATTCGGTAACTAAAGACCAGTTGCGTCGTGTGTGGCAAGAAATGAGATACCGGTTTGATATTTGTCGTGTAACAAATGGTGCTCATATTGAGGTACAGTTTTGATATTTGTTGTGTAACATTTGGTACTCATATTGAGTGAAGGACCGTTGGAATTGTGTTTCTATCATTTGTAGTTTTTGAGAAATAAATGTTTGAAATCTGCTCTTTCTTTTTGAAACGCCCTGTATTTGCTCCTGGATACATGCTTCAATCCAGTATCTGAGCTCGGAATCACTGCTTGACCAGTGTGCAATCTGACTGAAATCACCGTATCTCACGGTCTTTTCCAAGTATGGCTTGCCGGCCGGGGTGGCCAAGCGGTTAAAGGCGCTACAGTATGGAATCGCGCGACCGCTACGGTCGCAGGTTCGAATCCTGCCTCGGGCATGGATGTGTGTGATGTCCTTAGGTTGGTTAGGTTTAAGTAGTTCTAAGTTCTAGGGGACTGATGACCTTAGAATTTAAGTCCCATAGTGCTCAGAGCCATTTGAACCATTTGAACCAAGTATGGCTTGTACTCCTCTTGTGATTTTTCAACAGAGTATTCGCTGTCACTAGTTGAAATTTATTGCGGAGATCAATTAGCGTTTTTCCTTTCTCATTCCTACTACCAAAGCCATATTCTCCCGTAAATATTTCTTCTACTTCTTCCCCCACAACCGCATTGCCATCCCCCCTGTCTATTATATTTTCAGGTTCCTTTACTCACTGAATTACCTGTTAAATATCCTCATACACTTTTCCTGTCTCTTGTAATGAATCCATCTCCCGTTATACCATTTACTGCTGCTGTTGATATTTTCGTATACTCGCCGGACCAGAAATCACTGTTTTTTTTTCTTTCCATTTCACTTCACTCACCCCCCACTACACCTCCACCCATTTTGAGCCTTAGCATTTCCCTTTCAGATTTTACAGCTTCCTTGCCACGTTCAGACTTATGACATTCCACGCCCCGACTCGTATAACGCTACGCTTTCTTTGTCTCTTTTCTCACGATCCCCTCCCCCTTGGCAGTCCCGTCCGGGAGATGCAAATGGGGGACTAGTCCGTAATCTTTTGACAGTGGGGAAAAATCACGGACTATTTCAATTACAGATCATGTGTCCTGTCGATACACAATAAGTGTCTTTGATGCAGTGGGTTTCATTGCCTTCTTCATTGTCATGCTATTGATCATTGCAGATTCTTTCTTCTGTTAGGGGCAATTTGGCACCCCCAGGGGACGTGAGTACCCCGAAATGTCCGTTTCTCCGTCGTCTTTGACAAGGCCATTGGCAGAACCAGGGTCAGATACATTTTTCTAATGCTCTTTGGGTATGTGGGAGTAGGTCAAGGGGCAATGCGAGCAGCGATCGCTTGGGCACGGTCTCTCTCCACCACACCTTCAGGTAAAGTATGAAATCAGTCGTACCAACTTCTCAACCATTAGATCAAGGGTTTCACACAGTAGCGGTAGATGTATTAACGATGTCATATTAGACCCAAATTTCTCCACAATTCTACCCAACGCCATAGTGGACGTGTCACACAATGGGAAGGTCGTCGCATACCTTCTCCTTCTTATCCACATTTCACTACGCTGCGAGTCGGCAGCCGCTATTTTCCGCAGAGCCAAAAGTTATATCCCCATAGCTAATGATAAATGGGTGGAAAGTGGCCGAGGGATCTGTCACAGTAGGGATCTTGACAGTCAAGTAAAATATTTGTTTTCGCTAGTGCACTTTAAATAAATATAGCCGGCCGGTGTTCCTGTGCGGTTCTAGGCGCTTCAGTCTGGAACCGCGTGACCGCTACGGTCGCAGGTTCGAATCCTGCCTCGGGCATGGATGTGTGTGATGTCCTTAGGTTAGTTAGGTTTAATTAGTTCTAAGTTCTAGGCGACTGATGACCTCAGAAGTTGAGTCGCATAGTGTTCAGAGCCATTTGAACCACTTGAAATAAATATAATTTACTCACCTTGTACAAAAGAACTGCTACACTGTTGACAGCTATAAGAAGAGGCCCGACACTGCCCCACGTCTAAGCGCACTGCATATTTGCCGGTAAAGCTACAACAACTCGGTGTAACATTCAGCAATTAACTACCGACAACGGCAGTAACCTCGACCGGCAGTTACCTGGAACTAGAAAACTGGTTCCCATGTGCCCGCCACTTGTAACACCGTCCTGGCGGTCTTCATTGGTCGGCGGCCTGGAGATTCTTTGTTGGTGGCGTTGTTCAGGAATGTTCAAGGTGCCAGCTCCGATACTATCAATAAGCTACCATACAACGCACCGCTTCTTTCGAAATCTCCGCAGTGGATGACAGAAATTCAACATCCAATGTTGGAGTCTTGCAGTTTTCTTATGAGTGGCCGAGAAAAACATTCAGTTGCAGACACATCGCCGCTCAGAATCGACACGAAAAGCCCTCAGGAGGTGAAATAAAGGGCTTAAATCACATTTGGCTTATGATGGCGTACATTCCCACACATTTCGCGGTCAAAACCAGTTTGCAGTGCAGTAGGCAACAGGACGACATTGTTGACACGTTCGACACTACCGACAGCCCTCTCTCTCTCTCTCTCTCTCTCTCCCTCCCTCCCCCCCCACCCCTCAAATCCCTGCCGGACGTTTCGACCCAACTCTATGGATACTGGGGGGCCGTCACTCCACTGATCACGTCATCTGACCACTGTGAAGCTAACCTGTGACCGCAGTTTTTGCTCTGGTTCACAGGGTGGTACCGTTACGGACCGTTCAAAGACATTCAACGAAATCTGAACGTGGTCCGAATCAGCAAAGCCTGGCAAATGCTGGGAAGGACTTGTTCCTCTATAATTTGTGCATATCCTCTTGTCATCTGTTCTGCAAATCAAGGAGATGTTTGAAGAATACCACTCCACAGGTGTATCTTCTGAGGCTGCTATTTTCCAAAAATGTTCGTGTAGATACCTTACCAATACACCTCCTCCACATTTCAGAATTTTCGTTCCTACATTTCCTAGTCCTGATTGTCACTTCCTATTGCCTTAGACAGTCCTGCTTTGACATTCTCCTTCGTTATTCCTATACTTTCATGCAATAGTTTTGAATTATATCCTGTTAATTCTAGAGCAGAATTTTTTATAATATTCTTACACTCATTTTTTTTAATTTAAAAAAAATAACTACCATGTTTCAGTGGAATTATTGTATCATATAGTCGCACCTATTTTGCTGTACAGCCTGTCCTACTGTTCGTTCCCCTCCATTCTGACGTTCATTTTAACGTGCTGTCTGATCTTGATATATAAGTCTCATGATTTTGAATTGTTGTGATTAACCATTTCATCATGTACGCCGGTTTCTTTTACTGAATAATGTCTTCCAACCCACTGGGAAACTTTTCTAAACATTTACTCTTCTTTTCATTCTTTCTAAGGGTTATCCTTGGAGGTTGGAAAATATTTTTTTTACAGGTGTTCTTATATACGTGTGGGATCTTCTATCCTTCTTTAGATGTTCCTAGTATCTTCTGGCCGTATTCCGTGTGCGGCAGAGGGCGAGTGCTACATTTTTTGGAACCGCATTTTGAAAGTATGCTGCCCCAGGTGTACGCCACAACACCAACTGAGCCCGTCTGGCTGAGCATGTGTACCGGTGGCCGACGCGCCAGCTACTGGTGACAATCCACACCTACACCAGTACTCCGCAAGCCACCTGATAAACTTTTTACACCCCTTTCCCGTTCCGTCGCGAAAGGTCTGCGGGAAGAATGATTTCTGGTAAGCCTAGAAGTGAGCTCCAATCTCTCTAGTTTTAGCTTCACGATCTTTTCGTGAGATGTATGTGGAAGGAAGTAGTTTATTGGTTGACTTTTCTAGGAACGCACGCTCTCTGAATTTTAACATCAAACCACACTGTGATGCGCAACGCCACTCTTGTAATGTCTATCAGTGTTGTTGGATGAGAATCTCCGTAGCGCTTTCGCGTTTACTAATGGGGCCGGTGACGAAACGCGTCGCTCCTCTTTGGGTCTTCCGAATTTCCTTTATCAATCCTATCTCACATGGATTCCTGACTGACGAGTAAAATTCAAGTAATTCGTTTTTAAGACATTTTACAAACTGCCTGCTTCGTGACTGGGCCGTACTTCCCGAGGATTCTTCTAATGAATCTGTCTAGTATGTGCGTACCACTGACAAGTTTCATGTGCTCATTCCATATGCGTGGTCAGTGCCTACGCATACTCCTAGATATTAATGGTTGTGACTTCTTCCAGTAATTGTTCTGCAATAATCATACAGTAATGGGTTACTCCTCCTATTTATGCACAGTACTTTACATTTATTTTTCTCGATGGTAAACTGTCAATCCCTGCGCTGGACGTCTGATCCTCAGCAGTTGTTTCTGCACATTGCTACAATTTTACATCGTTGCACCTTCTTTACCTAACAAAACTCGTCCTGAAAGTACTGTCATCATTTCTATATTGACAGAGGTTCGAAGACGGCCTGTCCGCCAAGACTAGTTTCAGGGAGCAATTAGATTCCGTAAGCGATCAAAGTCGGTTTCCTCCAAGTTTCCAGAGAGCCAGAACATGCCGCTATGTGAAACATCGTTTGGTAGTCAGGTCCTAGCCACGATGCAGCTTTCACTTAAAGAATCGTAAGCAAGCTAATTCTGCACGAAACTTGGGAATCCCGCTTTTTAAAATTTACGGTAACTGAAGAGATGCTAGTTCTGCAAGGTTCGTAGGAGAGCTTCTGTAAAGTTTGGAAGGTAGGAGACGAGGTACTGGCGGAAGTAAAGCTGTGAGGACGGGGCGTGAGTCGTGCTTGGGTAGCTCAGTTGGTAGAGCACTTGCCCGCGAAAGGCAAAGGTCCCGATTTCGAGTCTCGGCCCGGAACACAGTTTTAATCTGCCCGGAAGTTTCAACTGACGAGGTATTTGGAAATATATGTCTGTCAAAACCGCTGGTGCTTCAGTGGCACAAGGCGTTTATGGAAGATCGGATTGACATGGGCAATGACATTCTGGACTGCAGGCCCATCAGCGTTAAAAGGTGATGCCAGTGAGACTCGCGTGCGTGAACTTTTCAATACAGGCCGTAGAACCAACGTTCGTCTGATAGCTCTGAAGGTTGGTACACACACACACACACACAAAATTGTGCATGAGACTGCTCAGAACGATTGCTGGTGAAGAAAATTTGTGCAAAACGTCCCGAAAATTATGACCGAAAGCTACAAACCGAAAAGAGTGCTCGTTTGTCAAGAAGTTCTGAAATTTTCTTTGGATAATATTATTACGGAAGATGAATTGCGGATTATAGTATATGGTACTGAGATGAAGAGAGAGATGCGAGTGTCACAGTGGCACGCCTCGCAGTCAAGAAGGCACGCCTAAGCAGGTCCAAAGTGACGGCAGTTGTCATCTCCTGTTTCGATACCAGTGGTATGGTCCACTATGAGTCTGCACATGCCGGACAGCCGACAGTGCTACCTGTCGTGAGGAAGTGCTCAGAAGACTGGACAGAAAAGGGTCGCGCTCGTGGGACCATACATTAGTGGTTCCTTGTATCTACACTAAGACAGTGCCCTCAGTCACCCTGTCTTCACCAACAAGCTCTATGTGCTGTCTGCTAAAAAACGATTTGGCAACGCTGCCCCTGCCGCCGTACAGCCTCGACCTCGCTCCAGCAATTTTATCCGTTTCCTCGGCTCAAGAGGCCATTGGAAGGATACCGTTTCCCGACCACTGAGAGCGTGGAAGCCGCTGTTACGCATAACTTAAAGGACATTGAAACCAAACTTTCCTTGATACCTACAATGCTTGAAAATCTGACAATAATCTGTTTCTACATCTTGGGTGGCTTTAACGTTCTGATAGACAAACTAGTTTTTATGGACTCTACATTACTTTCTGGACATACTGTATCTAACATCATATGCGGACAGAACTGCTGAACTTCCGACTTCAATAGGTCATTTCCATAAATTGTGAAAAGGAATGATCCTAGAACAGTCATCTCAGGCACAACCGGAATTACTATTACATATGACGATTTTTCTATGTTAAGCATGACATGTATGTTATATTATTAATGAAATCCCAAAGATGGTCTGAAGCTTGTATTTTGCTCATCAGGTGGCAGTGCGGAAATGTATCGAAAACTGTACCCATTGCGGACGGCGAAATGTAATTGTGATTTAACTTCTCGATTTATATGGATGTAATGTAGGACGAACAGGGAGAAACTTTGCAATCTGCTCCAAAACGCAAACAAGTCCAGTGTCGCGTCAGACACTGTCCATTATTAACACTCTGCTGGTGATGGCAATGACAACCATCCAGTTTTACATCTTGCTGACGAAGAGTTACGCGTAAATCTCCTCGAAAAGGTAAAGATTTAGATTCACAAGCTAGAATTGCCTCAAAAAATTTTTAACAAATAAACTGAATCAAGGCACAAATTTTTCTGCCGGAAGCTCTATGGTGTTCTGGCACCAAAACACCAAAAGAGATACACTTATCCTCCTGCAATAATTATCATTGTTCTGTTATTCTACTAACAACCATGGGACTCCGTCTGTTTACTCATAATTGTTTTATTCTTTATTATTTTTATTGCCGACAAAAACTTTTACTAACTCATTATTATGTAGGAAATATTTCACTCCATTTGTTCATTTTTGTGTATCTTTTTAATACTTGTTATATCAATTTTGTCAATGTATAAAGACACGCATGGCTTGCAAGATACTCTTAAATATATTATCTAAGTTTCTAAACTTTTACGCTGTAATGCACTGCATCTCAAGGCAAAGATTTTGGTGCGTCAAATGGTGATTTTAATAATATTCCCATTTATTGTGCTTACGTTCAGTGTTTTACGTGATGTGGATGAGTGTGACACAAAGTGCAGCTAAACATTGTGTACGTGAGTGCATACAACCTGCAAAATGTACATTATCAGAATGGCCAACCTTTTCGTTACATAAAATTTTCGTTAGTGACAAGAAAATTTCCGTTATTTCCGTTAGCCCAACGACGATAGTATCTAGCTGCCCGTGGTACAGGATAATTTCCTGCAACACCGCACCATTTGTTGATGAGCCTGCAGCGGCTTGAAAACTAGCGAATGGTACGGAAAATAGATCGTATCAAAAATTTAAAAGGGCGTCTAGTTGCGTATTATACCTGAATAAATTGACAATGTGTCGAACACCTTCCGCAAGTCAAGGAATATGGCATCAACCTGGGCGCCAGTATCTAACGTCTTGTGGACGAACAGAGTAATCTAAGTTTCACAATTTCAGTTTTAAAATCGTCAATGATATCGTCGTCATGTTAGAGAACCATACAAAGCAAGGGCCGTATTCCAAGAAATATACAGGCTGAACGTATTACACTGATTAACTTACATATTCATCAGACACATTTACGTTATGTGTTAAGAACCGAGTTCCGAATGTTCAAGCAGACAATAGAAACGTGACGTTATAGCAGAGCATGAAATCGCCTGTGTCGATTCACTGTTCTCGTGCAGTACTTGTGATTACAGTAGCTATTATGAAGCGATTGTAGTGCCGTGCTGCGCCGCTACTGCTCGATGAAAGTGCTGTACAGCGTTGTAGACTTAACTGCCGCTGACTGAAATTGTCTCCGTGACGTAGAACAGCCACTTGTCGGCCTGCAAACACAGTTCTGCAGCACAAGCACACCTACCCCTGTGTAATAATGAGCTCGGTTACGACTCATTTCTGCTTTCGCTCTCGCCTCAGATTTATGACCCACCAGTTACTGGCTTTCGGCGAGTACTGCGGTCATTCGCAACAATGCCGGTCTTTATTTTCTCCACACAACTCGTGTGTCTCTCCCACCATCACTTCTTTCTCCAGAAAGCACGGAATATAAGAGAGTCTAGAAGGCGCCTAGAGAGGAGTGTAGCTTGCCAAAACACCATATCCGCCGCACACACTTGGCAGAGCTTCCGTATATGATAATAAACTGAAACGAGTGCAGAAAATTTACTCCAGTGGAGTATTGTGTCTGCAAACGGGCTGAAGGGCAGCAGTGACATTTAGAAGCTGCTCCTTTTATGAATCTTCCACACTTATCACTGTATTTCTCTAAACCTTACTGAGATATTCCTTGGCACTTACTTACTACATAAACGATTTTCCAGGTTGTTGATCGGCAAAAGATGAATCGTCGGCCACCCAAATCAAGGTTCTTAAACGTAACAAACGTATCCTGCAATCAATGTACTGATTCTCAGAAATGCGCAAAAAAGTATTTAAAAATACGTAGCCACGCGTAAAAGAGGCGCTTTACATGAACTGTGGTGAACAAAGGGTCATGACAAAATGCAGAGGGTTTTATATAGTGGAACTTGCAACACGTACAATACAATACCATTGACTCAAAAGCATGCACGTACACACACACACACACACACACACACACACACACACACACACACACACACAAACAAATCACAATATGTATAATTTATTAATCTCTTTCTCTGATACAAAATGGTTTCTATTGTAATTACAATTTCAAATTATAAGTCTTTAGTTTCTACATAGGTTTCTAAAAAAAAAAAAGAAATTTATTTGAAGTACAACATGTACAAGGCAAACAATGAATATCACTTGGGACTGAAAAACATCAAAAGGCACCGTGAAAGACTAGAAAAAGAAGAAAGAAAAAAACTATGAGGAAAATACTGGGGACTAAAAGTAGAACTGTATGGGAGTTGATGACAATATCAGGAGAAACCAGACTCAAAATAATATTTGCAAGACATGCTATCAGAGTAAATATGGATAGAAAGACAAAAAGCGTATGAGAAACAACGGCGTAGACATGGGAGAAGATCGGAATCCAGCGGGTTATTAGTCACGGGAATTGAGGATCAAGGTGGAAGAAAGAAAACAGGTGAAGGTAGCATTCATCCACCCTTACGTCAGAGAGCAAAGGCAGAGAAGGATACAGCAGTATTGTACAATCACCAGGGAAGCATACAAGAGAGGAGAATACTGAAACCTCGGAAGAGCGCGAGAGAAGGAGAAATAAGAAGAAGAGGTTTTGGGAGGAGAAGAAGAAAATGCTTGTCATGAAGGGGTTACCCGTCATCCCACACTGGTCATAACAGAAGCAGAAGCAGACAATCATATCGTAATAACTGCTGTGCGCGCTGGTATGGCGTTTGTATCTCGCTAGTGTTAGCAGCTACCGGACACAAAACGCTGCCTTCTCGAACTCGAATGGCCTCAATAGACTTACGGCGATGGCTTACAACCATGGCTGAAGATGTTGTGAACGAACTAGTGTTAAAATAGGGCGTATTTGCAAGTTAATGTGTTCTTAGATAAATATTTAATTTCTGAACAATGCACAGCTAAAGTAAGTCTGAAAGCTTTGATTAGTAGGTACTATGAAGAATGTGTTGGCCTTAAAGATTATTTTGACAATTATATGAACTCCGAAGAGTATTTAGAGGAAACATGAAGCTATGGATCCATTGTATGTAATGTATTATGTCAATTGTTATTAGTAAGAGAAAAGTTTACTGATAGTGAACCCTGCGATGACGCAGGCGTGTTCAGCCAAATGTATGTAATGTATATGCTGGAAGGAAATGGACCATTTGAAAGAAACTATGAAGGGAGATATTCCATATTGGTTTATTGCCCAGGTTAAGGCAGAGGATTTATTATTTCGTGCAGCGAGTAACATAAAACCTTTAGGCATGTTATTTTCCGTATAGTCACCAATAATGTAACTGAAAAGGTTTTTAAAGTTGTTTAAAAGTTATTTCTAATGCTTATGATTTTTATATACTTTTTTATCATGAGGTAAGCTAGTCTTATTTATGCATAAACTTATTTGGTATTGAACGAAGTGAATGAGGTAGGAGTATTTAAATATTTACATAATGTAATTGTATTAGTGTTAGATAGTTTCCCAATGCAGTAGCAGAAGTTTAAGTTGTCTCTATAGCTGTCATTGGCTTAGTGCAACAGAGAAAGTGTTTAAAATTTATATCCTCGTCAGAGTATAATCGTGAATTAATACAAACTTCTCGTAGTCACTTTTTTAGAGCTTTTGGTAAATGAAGATTGAATTAATTGAGGATAATCAGGAAAATTAATTAAATATTAGTTACAAATGTGAAGAAAACAAGAACATATTGCTATTAGTTTCAAATGTTAAGAAAGCAAGAAATACTTTATATGCCAACTATGTTATTGTCTTTAAAAATCCCATAAAACAAACAATCGAAAATCCAGGAAGTAATGTAACAATGTTATGAAATGGAAAGTTGCTACTCACCATATAGAGATGCTGAGTCGCAGACATGTACAACAAAACGTGTGTGTGTGTGTGTGTGTGTGTGTGTGTGGGGGGGGGGGGGGTGTCTGCCTGTCTGTCGTCTATTGTTGACGGAGGCCTTAACGGCCGAAAGCTATATTGTGAGTAGCAACTTCTCTTTTCATAATATTGTTACAAAACCTCATAAATTAAGGTTTAAGGGAATTAGGATTACATAGTAAGTAATTAGAAAATGTTAAGATATATGGAAAATTAGTCCTGCTATGGTGGTGAAGTGTATGTGGAAGGATGATTTATTCCCACTACCAACATGGGAAATAATATGCTAAAATATACTTGTGTTATGAAGTAGGTCAGTTTATATGGGCACAGTGCTGATAATGAAGAATAATATTTAAATGATTAAAATTTAAGCTAATGTATGAAATATGTGTTTACAATAAGTCAATTTCACTCAGAAAAGACAAAAAGAAGATTGGCATTTAGCTGTAGTGTGGGGAATATGCCATGGTCCCTAAAATATAGATGGAAGTCAGGAAAGGAAGTGATCCTATTAATCATACTTGACATATATCATTATTAAAATCAGTAATATAGTGATATTGTCTGTGTTTGAGATAAGGTGAAGATAAAGAATAATGATTATGTATGAGGTCCGGAACGTGAGATGAGAAGTCTTTTATATTACAAGAAGTCAATTGTAGAAAGACTGTTGAAAAAGAGATGTTTTATGTTAAGGAAGTGTTCAAGATAAAAGAGGTTCAGTCATTACTTGTATACATGTTTATGGGTATGCAACACCATTTTTGTTCATGGTCATTGTCAGTTATTAATAATGATTTTATTTCTTAATGAATAAGCACTGCTGTTCCAGTCACAGATGAGCCAATAGTGACCGACTGAACGCTGTGTCACCCTCTGCCAATGGATGAATTTGGACGCAGTGTGGAGGAGTGTGGGTGAATGGACTGCTCTCCCAACAACTGTTGACTTAGCAGATCTGGAGGCACTACTGCTGCACCAAGCCTAGTGCATCCCGTTCCAGCCCACCCCACTCTCCTCTAAGGAAATGTCGCTAGCAGTAGCAGAAATCGAAACTGGGCCTCCTGCATGACTGTCAGCTCCGTGGACCACTCAGCTATGGAGGAGTACATTTCTTAATGAAAAATGTCATAAAATAAGAAGTTTGGTTAAATGAATTTAGTGACTAATATAAAGAACGTAATGTGTTTATACAGAGCAAAGCAGTGGTCTAAAGAAAAAAAAAAAAGGAGCCAACGTCCACACCATCATAAATATTATAGTAGCATTTAGAAATTAATTCCACTCTGAATGTCAATTAGGATTCACCAAACTTATAGGTTGTTCTGGCAGGTCAGCTAATCTATACTCAGTTACTTCGGTCTCGGAGGGGACATACATAATGAAACAACTATTATCAGCTGTGCATGCACCTGTTTATTTCCTCCTGCGAAGTGACAACGCTAGGGCAATGTTGGAAGACTATTTTCTGAGTCATGGAATTAAATCAGTCGAGTAGGGGGTTATCATTGTATCAGTTTGCTTCAAAAATCGCGCTAGTAAGTCATGGGCCACCTTATAGTAGTGATTCAATCCAACATGAAGCGGAGTACCCGGTAATAAGCAGTATGAGCAGTGACCACAATCAGACAATCCGCTGACCAGCAAAGAGCGTTTCGAAGCCGCAGCAGATTAACGAAGAAATGAAAAACATTGTAATGCCTCAGCCATAGCATTGTATTCATATGAGACTGATTTAAATCTTTTGGTTGCACCAGTTCAGGAAGCTGATTATATTTGACATTAACTGCAAGCAAGTTGAATTGGTCGTCGCGTCTAGGTCATAAGTCAGCTATTTTACAAAAGTGGCTTACGTATTGGAACTAGTTGATAAAAGGTAGTCACGTTAATACATACAAGAAGGGCAGTAGTCAACCATCAAACAGCTTCACCATCAGAGTTAGAAATCTCCACTCCATGTAAAAGGTCGTTAGTCATTGAGTTGTATCCTTTTTGCAACTACTGTAGGGAAGCAAAGACATTTGTGGCCTTTTGCTACTTAGACATGAATTTCTTCTTGCTAAGTTTGACAAACTGTAACAACCCTATTAATGGTTCACTCCACAATGTCCAAAAGTTTGTACAGCTGAATTAATGAAGTTTTTGAATGCAAGGAAAAATAAACTAACGTCTCTGAGTTGAAGTCTGTCTTCATGCAAAATTTACCATTACTATATACAGGGTGAGTCACCTAACGTTACCGCTGGATATATTTCTTAAACCACATCAAATATTGACGAACCGATTCCACAGACCGAACGTGAGGAGAGGGGCTAAAGTAATTGTTTAATACAAACCATACAAAAATGCACGGAAGTATGTTTTTTAACACAAACCTACGTTTTTTAAATGGAACCACGTTAGTTTTGTTAGAACATCTGAACATATAAACAAATACGTAATCAGTGCCGTTTGTTCCATTGTAAAATGTTAATTACATCCGGAGATATTGTAACCTAAAGCTGACGCTTGAAACCTCCGACGTTCAGTTGCGTTGTAACAAATACGGGCCACGGTCGGCGAGCAGCATCTGCAGGGACATGTTTACGATGACGACCGTGTTTACGAGTGTGGCTGTAGTGCACTGTTGTGGTTTGGTCTAGCTGTCGCAGTGTCCGCATGTAGCGCTTGCTGCTATTGTTATTCTGCATTCGTCTCCGCACGCAGACCAACTGTAGTACACCGTGTTACCAGACGTCTGTGATAGTGTAGTGTTGTAGGAACTGTGACCATGGTGTATTCGAACTCTGAAAAGGCGGAGATGATACTCATGTATGGCGAGTGTCGCCGAAATGCAGCTGAAGCTTGCAGGGTGAATGCAGAACGGTACCCGGACAGAGAGCATCCAACGTGCCGCACATTGCAAAACGTCTACCGCCAACTGTATGCAACAGGTATGGTCGTAGCACGCAAACGGGTCCGTGACAGGCCCGTCACAGGAGAAGCGGGTGCAGTTGGTGTGTTAGCTGTTGTTGCCATGAACCCACACATGAGTACACGAGACATTGCGAGAGCCGGTGGACTGAATCAAAGTAGTGTCATGCGCATACTGCATCGTCACCGCTTTCACACGTTTCATGTGTCGCTACACCAGCAATTACGTGGTGATGACTTCAATCATTGAGTGCAATTCTGTCAATGGGCATTAACAGAGAATGCGTTGCAGTTCTACCTGTTTACCGTTGAAGCGGGTTTCACAAACCACGGGGCAGTGAATCTACGGAACATGCATTACTGGTCCGTGGACAATCCTCGCTGGCTCAGACAGGTAGAGCGACAGCGACCGTGGACTGTAAATGTATGGTGCGGAATCATTGGCGACCATGTGATTGGTCCTCACTTCATTGCAGGGGCCCAAACAGCTGCAACATACATCGCGTTTCTACAGAATGATCTGCCAACGTTGCTCGAAAATGTCCCACTGGAAACGCGTCGACGTATGTGATATCAGCATGATAGCGCACCTGCACATTCCGCAATTAACACTAGGCTGACCTTTGACAGGATGTTCGACGGGTGTTTCATAGGACGTGGAGGACGCGTAAATTGGCCAGCCCGTTCTCCTGATCTTACACCTCTGGACTTCTTTCTGTGGGGTACGTTAAAGGAGAATGTGTACCGTGATGTGCCTACAACTCCAGAGGATATGAAACAACGTATTGTAGCAGCCTGCGGCGACATTACACCAGATCTACTGTGGCGTGTACGACATTCATTACGCCAGAGATTGCCATTGTGTGCAGCAAATGATGGCCACCACATTGAACATCTATTGGCCTGACATGTCGGGACGCACTCTATTCCACTCCGTAATTGAAAACGGAAACCACGTGTGTACGTGTACCTCACCCCTCATGGTAATGTACATGTGCGTCAGTGAAAAAGACCAATAAAAAGGTGTTAGCATGTGGACGTAATGTGCTGTTCCAGTCTCTTCTGTACCTCAGGTCCATCACCGTTCCCTTCGGATCCCTGCGTAATTCGGTGCTCTCCGATACACACGATCGAACAGCGGAGGAGTGGTACTCAAGCGTCAACTTTAGGTTACAATATTCCGAATGTAGTTAAAATTTTACAATGCAACAAACGGCACTGATTACGTATTTGTTTATATGTTGAGATGTGCTAACAAAACTAACGGGAATTCCATTTAAAAAACGTAGGTTTGTGTTAAAAAACATACTTCCGTGCATTTTTTTATGGTATGTATTAACCAATTACACTAGCCCCTCTCCTCACGTTCGGTCTGTGGAATCGGTTCGTCAGTATTTGATGTGGTTTACGAAATATATCCAGCGGTAACGTTAGGTGACTCACACTGTATTTCTGTCCAGGACATCTTTTATACGGAAAAGCTACAGGTCAATGTTTTTAACATACATAATTTGAAATACAAGCACTCACACTATTATGGGTACCAAGAAGGCCAAGCTCAGAAAGTGGATATGTACTTTGCACATTTCTATACAATCCAGAAACATATCCCTAGAGATGTGAATGAGCTTCACCTGTCCTCCAACAGGTGTACTGGTCAGAATAAGAATGACACTTGTATCAACTGGAAGATTTACTTCTCTATACACGAGCATAATTTTCTCCTAAATGATACAGATGGGACTATAAAGAAGTTGGTGAGCCCTCATGACAGGATCTACATACTTGAAGAGTGTGCCATAAAGAGGAAAAAAATGTCAGTGGAAACTGCTGACGATCTTGCTGAACTAGCACTTTAAAACTGTGACGTGTCTACTTTTAAAAGTCTTGCCTCCGTGAATAAAGCATGTGAAAACTTCCTAATGAATACAAAGTTTCTTTTTCTCTTTCTAAACGGACGAGTTTTGAGTGTGATGCACATTATCCAGGGCAAGCAAAAACGAAGTTCATTGATGGTGCTGTCACAGAGATATTTCAACACATTTACAGGTACACTGAGGATTCTGTGCATCCCAATGAGTTAGCTTGAAAAATGGGTTCCCATCAATGTCAAAATTAAAAGTGATAAGATATATTCCACCTGGGTACATGGAATTTAATGAACAATTGAAAGAATAGCCAAAAGGTGGAGGAACAAACACTGACGATGATGATCAAGAAAATTAATTTGTTTTATTGCTTTTTACTTCACCATTGTTATAAGAAGCACAGCTGCAGCTCAAAATGTGAATAATATAGAAATAATTTCACGTGAGTTTGCACTTAACCACCTTTACTGATTTTGTAATAAAATCAACATGTTTTTCCGAGTATAGCTTTCATTTATTGTAACGAGTAGTCGTTCATTGTGAAAAGTTCGTATGTAAGTTTTAAATTTACTTTTACACTAACTACAAATTACAAAACAAAAATGCACAATGCTGTGCAGCTCTTGAAGACTTCGCAATAACAAAAAATGCACAGGAGGTTTACGCTGTAGGAAATTTGCCTCCTTTCATGAATCATGACCTTTCTGAAATAACCGATCCAGTAACGGAAGAATTGCTACGGATTAGGACGCACATTGTGTGTGTATTAGTTTTCCAGAATATATTGGAGTTTTGTTTGAATAGCAATTCATTCTGTTCTTTAGGTGTGGAGAATATTTCAGTGAATGGACGATGATTATTTTTGTAATTCACGGTGTACTGCCAGCCTTGCGTTTTATTTAACGCATGTTAACGTTGTACGAGAAATAGCAATTCATTGAAAGTGGTAATCACTCTGCGTCTTATGACTGTAGGAATTACGAGTGCGTAGGAAATCAGATGAACGTTGCATGGAGGCTTCATTATTATTTTTTTAAAATATAATTTAGTCGCTGTGTGTCCGGTTACGAAGTCTCGTAACCGGTTGGCCCTGAGTAGTATTAGTACGCAATCTGACTGCAGAGAAGAGCAATAAAGAATGAAAGGAAATTTGCGTTAACACAATTAATTAATTAAGTCCCCAGCAACTATAAAAGCTACGAAACAACAAAGCACAAGTGTAACTGTTCTGTATGTGGAAGTGTGATTCAACGTACACATCTGGCACAGTTCTTCCTCAATACGACAAGATATTTTAAACACAATTTACAATGAAGTAATTAAAAAAAAAAACCAGAATTACAGTCTAATACATGAACACAAGCCAGATGCTTTGTTGACTAAACCTGTGACCAAGAGGCATTGTTAGTTAGGAAATTTGAAATAAAAAAAATTTTTGTTACCTTCATATACACTCCTGGAAATGGAGAAAAGAACACATTGACACCGGTGTGTCAGACCCACCATACTTGCTCCGGACACTGCGAGAGGGTTGTACAAGCAATGGTCACACGCATGGCACCGCGGACACACCAGGAACCGCGGTGTTGGCAGTCGAATGGCGCTAGCTGCGCAGCATTTGTGCACCGCCGCCGTCAGTGTCAGCCAGTTTGCCGTGGCATACGGAGCTCCATCGCAGTCTTTAACACTGGTAGCATGCCGTGCCAGCGTGGACGTGAACCGTATGTGCAGTAGACGGACTTTGAGAAGGGGGCGTATAGTGGGCATGCGGGAGGGCGGGTGGACGTACCGCCGAATTGCTCAACACGTGGGGCGTGAGGTCTCCACAGTACATCGATGTTGTCGCCAGTGGTCGGCGGAAGGTGCACGTGCCCGTCGACCTGGGACCAGACCGCAGCGACGCACGGATGCACGCCAAGACCGTAGGATCCTACGCAGTGCCGTAGGGGACCGCACCGCCACTTCACAGCAAATTAGGGACACTGTTGCTCCTGGGGTATCGGCGAGGACCATTCGCAACCATCTCCATGAAGCTGGGCTATGGTCCCGCACACCGTTAGGCCGTCTTCCGCTCACGCCCCAACATCGTGCAGCCCGCCTCCAGTGGTGTCGCGACAGGCGTGAATGGAGGGACGAATGGAGACGTGTCGTCTTCAGCGATGAGAGTCGCTTCTGCCTTGGTGCCAATGATGGTCCCTTGGTGCCAATGATGGTCGTATGCGTGTTTGGCGCCGTGCAGGTGAGCGCCACAATCAGGACTGCATACCACCGAGGCACACAGGGCCAACACCCGGCATCATGGTGTGGGGAGCGATCTCCTACACTGGCCGTACACCACTGGTGATCGTCGAGAGGACACTGAATAGTGCACGGTACATCCAAACCATCATCGAACCCATCGTTCTACCATTCCTAGACCGGCAAGGGAACTTGCTGTTCCAACAGGACAATGCACGTCCGCATGTATCCCGTGCCACCCAACGTGCTCTAGAAGGTGTAAGTCAACTACCCTGGCCAGCAAGATCTCCGGATCTGTCCACCATTGAGCATGTTTGGGACTGGATGAAGCGTCGTCTCACGCGGTCTGCACGTCCAGCACGAACGCTGGTCCAACTGAGGCGCCAGGTGGAAATGACATGGCAAGCCGTTCCACAGGACTACATCCAGCATCTCTACGATCGTCTCCATGGGAGAATAGCAGCCTGCATTGCTGCGAAAGGTGGATATACACTGTACTAGTGCCGACATTGTGCATGCTCTGTTGCCTGTGTCTATGTGCCTGTGGTTCTGTCAGTGTGATCATGTGATGTATCTGACCCCAGGAATGTGTCAATAAAGTTTCCCCTTCCTGGGACAATGAATTCACGGTGTTCTTATTTCAATTTCCAGGAGTGTATATTGACGAAAAATACACTCTGATCATTACAACATCCCCAACTGAACAACATCTGCTGTCTAGCCCATCAGAACAACTGCACACGACATGGCCTCAATTAGTACAGCTATCGACATCCTCTCAACAAGCACTGCCCACAGCAACCTCTGATCTACTACTGCCCACGGCAACCTCTGAACTACTACTGCCCAATGGAGGCGGCGGAAAAATACTCTTTGGCGCAATCTCTGGCGCTGTGACTCAGTGTAGCCACCATTCATATGCCCCTCTTCCACAGATAGAATTTGATGGTATTTTTGCCAGCATTGGTGGTGAAAATACCACCATATTCGCCCAAAAAAATACAGAAGAAAATAAAAGATAATATTAATAAGTAAATATCACATAACTAAATAAATTTTGGGTTTGCACTGACCCTTCGATATCCTAATTTATAAAATACAGTAAAGAATACAAATGCTTGCATACATGTGATTTTACATAATAGTTTATACAAATATCATTCAATCAATGTCAACAGCATGACGAATAGGTGTAGGTAAGAGTCTCATAACATTTCATAAACAGTAAATACACAAAAAAATCAGTTTATGTAAATATTCACATAAAATCTTTTCAATAGTTCAATAAACAAGTAGCACTCCTCAGAGTAGTTGACAGTTCCAACAGTAGCACCCAGCAATGGTCAACAGATGCAAATAGCAGTCTCATAACATTTCATCAGCAGTATTTAAACATCTCCACCATTGGCACCCAGCATTGTTGAACTGGTACAGACACCAACAAGTGACATCATTTCAGTAGAATCAGTTTCATCAGTGGCACCCAGCATTGTTGAACAGGTGGAGACAGCAACAAGTGACATTATGTCAGTAGAAACAGTTCCATCAGTGGCACCCAGCAATGTTGAACAGGTGCAGACCGCAAGAAGTAACATTATTTCAGTAGAAGCAGTTCCATCAGTGGCACCCAGCAATGTTGAGAAGGTGCAGACACCAACAAGTAACATCATTTCAGTAGAAGGAGTTCCATCAATGGCACCCAGTGATGTTGAGCAGGTGCAGACACCAACAAGTGACATCATTTCAGTAGAAGCAGTTCCAACAGTGGCACCTAGCAATGTTGAGCAAGTGCAGGTAACAGTCCATAATATTCACTATCACTAAATAGACAGTTCATCAGAGTTCATCAGCAGAAATTAAACATTTCCAAGTGACACCCATCACTGATGATAGGTGCAAGCACGAACAACAGTTTGAATGCACACACAATTGCTTTTACAAAATCATTATCAATGCTCTTACTCTAAACATACAAATTATAACAAACACACAAATGATATCTGATAATTGTCATATTAACTATTACAACACACAAATAACAGTAAACCTATAATATTTATGGGTGTCAGTGCAAGCCACCACAAAAAAGTAAAAAAAATATTTACGAGGTAGGTCAGTACCAATTATTTGGGATTGGGAAAGGAAAACACACAAAACACACTCACTCATCTTTTTAATTGAATTAACTCTGTAAACACAATTCTGTCAAAAATTTGATGTTCAACATGTGTATCAAGTAGTAGTGGCAGCAGTGTATAACAGTCAATAATAGTTAGTCAACGTCATAGTCATTATGCCAAGACCAATGT
This sequence comes from Schistocerca cancellata, assembly GCF_023864275.1. NCBI lineage: Eukaryota > Metazoa > Arthropoda > Insecta > Orthoptera > Acrididae > Schistocerca > Schistocerca cancellata. Next base: position 21,802,264 of record NC_064631.1, on the reverse strand, counting down.
TTGGCAAACCAAATCAAATGTACAGTTGCTGAACAACTGTCAGTGTGCTAGATATGCAAATACTTCCTCTCCCCAAAAAAGAGTATATACTGCTTATTGATTTAACAAAGTGTGTGTGTAGACAATTTTCTTTCCACTTGAGTGTTCTAGTCTGCCATCTTCATCCTCCTTGTTCCATATAAACCAACAAAAAAAAATATGCTCCTCACTTACTTTTGCTCTTGTCCACCAAAACTCCAATAATTATCAGCATCACATAATCTTAATACTTCAATAATACCTCTTACGTCGATACATATAAACCTTATCATCAATATCGTTTACCTTACATCTTGTCCACCTAAACTCCAATAATCATCAACTTAACACAGTCTCAATACCTCAATAATACCTCTTCAATACGTCGATACATATAAACCTTATCGCCAATATCATTTCACTTCCATAACAACTCTTTCCTCTAGTCAGTCTCCTCGAACAAGTACAGATAAAATCTTAGTGCAAACTTCAATTCATCATCCCATAAAATCTGGAGACACAATGTCCACACACAACATCTGTGTAATCCTTCTGACCCAAATATTCTACTCGTTATGAATTATAAAATACATTTTGGTTGCCTTGACCATCATTAAATAAAAGAAATGCATACATGACCTCTAACAGCCTTTAGTTTGAATAACTTTCAGTAAGTAAGTATGAGTACGGAGTGTGAATGATTGTAATATTTCACAGTGTGTACACCACTTTAAGAATCATGGCAAAACAGAAGCAAACGTGGAGTATTTCTTGTGTCAAGTGTCACTTGCTCTTTCAATTGCTCACGAAGAGTGCAGTGTAATAACTGTCAATAGTCTAAACCTAGTGTTGGTATGCCATGTCGTTAGCTTCCTTCCTATTAGCATAAATTTATACAGCTACCATAAAACCTCCAGCTCATGTGACTTCAATGAAGTTTCTTATACCAATGTCGTTCGTAGAATTATAGCAGTTTATTTTCTTATCTTACAATATAAGTCACTGAGCGTAAGCAAAACATGCAATAGCGAGTAAATATACCAGTAAAGAACAGAATGTTAACAAGTGGATGTAGCACAATCCCTATAACGAGGCTCTGCCAGGCGTACAATGTATAATCAATACCATAGTGTAACCTAAACTCTATGTTCGTACACAGTATATCAGCATTTCTCTATACCAAATTAAAGAGTAGTTATGACAACAAAGCAGAAATGTGTAAATATGCAATCCATACGCAAAGCAGCAAATATATATATTACATAATAAACAGGTCATTAGCATCATATCAGCATAAGCAAATAAACGTTCATATGTAATCTTAATAAGTAAACATGAAGGCGCAAGCATATAAATCACAAAGTATAACCTACATACATAACCATATCAGCACAATTAATCAGGTGACAATTATAATTTAAATAAATAAGCACAACAGGCACATAATAAAAAATATGACCTCAGTGAAAAAGCATAGCAGCCAAGCGATGCATAATATACAAAAGTAACCACTCTGTTCATTAATAAAACATTGTCAAAATCAGCAAATGTACGCAAGCACGTCGCTTCACAAGTAAATTCATAGAACATAAAATTTAGCACAAAGTATAAATCACGTAATCGCGAGCAGCAAATTACGTATAAAGTAGATACCTAAGTAGAAATATGTTACCTGAAAAATAAACTCAATTAATACACTCCTGGAAATGGAAAAAAGAACACATTGACACCGGTGTGTCAGACCCACCATATGAAACTTCCTGGCAGATTAAAACTGTGTGCCCGACCGAGACTCCGCTGCAGAGTGAAAATCTCATTCTGGAAGACCCACCATACTTGCTCCGGACACTGCGAGAGGGCTGTACAAGCAATTATCACACGCACGGCACAGCGGACAAACCAGGAACCGCGGTGTTGGCCGTCGAATGGCGCTAGCTGCGCAGCATTTGTGCACCGCCGCCGTCAGTGTCAGCCAGTTTGCCGTGGCATACGGAGCTCCAACGCAGTCTTTAACACTGGTAGCATGCCGCGACAGCGTGGACATGAACCGTATGTGCAGTTGACGGACTTTGAGCGAGGGCGTATAGTGGGCATGCGGGAGGCCGGGTGGACGTACCGCCGAATTGCTCAACACGTGGGGCGTGAGGTCTCCACAGTACATCGATGTTGTCGCCAGTGGTCGGCGGAAGGTGCACGTGCCCGTCGACCTGGGACCGGACCGCAGCGACGCACGGATGCACGCCAAGACCGTAGGATCCTACGCAGTGCCGTAGGGGACCGCACCGCCACTTCCCAGCAAATTAGGGACACTGTTGCTCCTGGGGTATCGGCGAGGACCATTCGCAACCGTCTCCATGAAGCTGGGCTACGGTCCCGCACACCGTTAGGCCGTCTTCCGCTCACGCCCCAACATCGTGCAGCCCGCCTCCAGTGGTGTCGCGACAGGCGTGAATGGAGGGACGAATGGAGACGTGTCGTCTTCAGCGATGAGAGTCGCTTCTGCCTTGGTGCCAATGATGGTCGTATGCGTGTTTGGCACCGTGCAGGTGAGCGCCACAATCAGGACTGCATACCACCGAGGCACACAGGGCCAACACCCGGCATCATGGTGTGGGGAGCGATCTCCTACACTGGCCGTACACCACTGGTGATCGTCGAGGGGACACTGAATAGTGCACGGTACATCCAAACCATCATCGAACCCATCGTTCTACCATTCCTAGACCGGCAAGGGAACATGCTGTTCCAACAGGACAATGCACGTCCGCATGTATCCCGTGCCACCCAACGTGCTCTAGAAGGTGTAAGTCAACTACCCTGGCCAGCAAGATCTCCGGATCTGTCCCCCATTGAGCATGTTTGGGACTGGATGAAGCGTCGTCTCACGCGGTCTGCACGTCCAGCACGAACGCTGGTCCAACTGAGGCGCCAGGTGGAAATGACATGGCAAGCCATTCCACAGGACTACATCCAGCATCTCTACGATCATCTCCATGGGAGAATAGCAGCCTGCATTGCTGCGAAAGGTGGATATACACTGTACTAGTGCCGACATTGTGCATGCTCTGTTGCCTGTGTCTATGTGCCTGTGGTTCTGTCAGTGTGATCATGTGATGTATCTGACCCCAGGAATGTGTCAATAAAGTTTCCCCTTCCTGGGACAATGAATTCACGGTGTTCTTATTTCAATTTCCAGGAGTGTAGTTACTTTCTTAGTTTATTACTTTCTTCTTCGAAATTACATTCTTCCTGAAATTTTCCCGATAGCAAGTCCTCTTAACGTAGGAAACACACAGAATTTACCTGAAGTTCTTAAATATTTTATACAACTGTATCCTGAAAAATATTGAACGTTAATAACATAATTTATCAAGTCACTATAGATTTATACTGAATTTAATCAGAGAAATTGGACTGTGTATTTGTTAACGCCTGTCAGTGCATTCGCACTGAGGGCTCGATCAGCTGTAGATACGCGTGACGTCGGAAGTAATTGTTTGCTGTCAACGACTGCCTTGTGCGGCGCGCAGACTTGACTGTTGCTTTGAGTATGTGCCGCCGCCGGAACACGGCGCGGTATCCTTGTATTCTCTGCATGTTTACGTGTAACTGTTAGTTTCTCAAAAGTATCTCACTCCACAAAAATTTTAACGTTCGAGATATGATGTATTCCCTTAGAGCCCCGAGATTTAAGAGTTTCTTCTTCGACAGTGTTATCATGAATTATTTTGCGAACTCTATATGGACCGTTATAAAGCAGAAAAAATTTGCGACACAAGCCTTTTCCTTTGTGAGACAAACGGTAAGACTTAATTAACACTTTCTGACCAACTGACAAGGTTTTTAAACGACCAGGACGTTTAGCTGATTTCTCTCTTCTAGCAGCCGCAATATTTTGTAGAGCCAGGTTGACAACTTCAGAATGCCGCAGTTTCCGTGAAGGCGGAAAAGGAACAATTTCAGAAATGCGATTTGTTGGTGCTTTATTTTTTAATATAGGCGGTAAAGAAGTTGAATCATTAGGGAGTTCATTCAGAATGTTTTGAAAAATATGAAGATACTGATCCCACGTTCTGTGATTCTAATGACAATAAAGTCGACACAATTTATTGATTTCCTTCATCCATCTCTCAGAAGCGTTAGATTGAGGGTGAAAAAGTGAAATGAAAATTGGTTTAATTTTACGACGCCGTAGAGTACGAAGCCAAATTTTAGAGCGAAACTGTGATCCTTTATCTGATATAACCTTATCAACATGACCCACTTCTTTAAGAAAATGTTTGATGAAAGCATTAGATACTGAACGAGCTGTTGCTTTGCGTAAAGGTATAAAACACACATATTTTGATGTCAGTTCCACTGCTACCAAAATGTACGCAAAACTATTAGTAGAACGAACCACTGGACCGAACAAATCGACTGCAGCCATCTCCTTTAATTTCGCTGGAATGATGGGAAACAACAGTGCTCTGTGAGAAATAGTTGGCGGCTTAGCCTTTTGACATAATTTGCATTTGGCAAGAACAGATCGAATACGTTCTTCCATATTACTGAAGTATCAATTTTCTCGTAATTTATGAAAGCATTTTCTGGGACCAAAGTGTGCATAACTGAAATGTGTATACCAAATCAATTTATTAACCCACTCATCAAGAATGCAAACTAACCAAACAGAGTTGTCGACCGATTTTCGTTTAAAAAGAATATCATTGCGAACTAAATAATACTGTCTAATCGCTACGCTTTCCTTTCTTGTCCACTTCTCCTTAATGTCCCTCCAGATTGGATCCTTGTTTTGCTCCTTAGCGATGTCCTGAAGCGAAGACGAAATAAAATTTTCAAACGCAAAAACTTGAATATACATCAAACAATAATTGTTTTCTTTGCAGTCCTCCTCAGCACTTTGTTTCAAACCCATAGGTGCACGTGATAAAACATCAGCAATAATATTTGAAGAACCCTGTATGTAAACAATACTAAAATCAAATTCCTGTAGATACAGCGCCCATCGTGACAATCTTCCATGTGTTAATTTTGTTGACATAAGAAATTCCAGAGCTCGATGATCGGTGTAAACCTTAGTATGTCTGCCATACAAAAATATGCGAAATTTTGTGAAAGCCCAAACAACAGCCACGGCTTCAAGTTCCGTAATCGAATAATTCTCTTCTGATTTAGAGAGAACACGACTTCCAAATGCAATGGTGTTCTGTACTAAAACGCAGTTTTCTTCTATCTCTTGAAATAAATGTGCACCTAGGCCTTTGTATGATGAGTCCGTCGCCAAACAAAAATCTTTAGATAAATCCGGATGTGAAAGAAGTGGAGCAGCAACTAAAGCATCACAAAGTTGTTCAAATTCTGATTGAGCTTCCTCATCCCAACACCAATTAGAATTCTTTCCAGATAGTTCACATAAACGAGGTGTGGCCAAATTGTCCAATCTAACAAAGCGTCTAAGAAAATTACAGACACCAAGGAAGCTACAAACATCACGTTTTGTAGTCGGAAGAACATAATAACAAATAGCGTCTAGTTTCTCTGGATTAGGAAGAATACCTTCTGTAGAAATAATATGACCATGAAATTTCACCTGAGAACGACCAAATTCAGATTTTTCCAAGTTCACTGTAATGCCAACTCTTGCAAAAATACGTAATAATGAATCCAAAATTTTGTTATGCTCACTCCAAGAACGTTTAGCGATAAGAATATCGTCAGCATATGAAGTAATATTGTCACGAAGATAAACAGGTAAAATTTCGTTTAAACTACGAATGAATGCTGCAGAAGATACAGTACGTCCAAACGGTAGTTTCCGAAATTGATAACAGTTACCAAAGGCTAAAAAGGCAGTGTATTTTCTACAATCAGGGTGGAGTTCTATTTGCCAAAAACTTGCGCGCATATCAATCGTGGATAAAACTTTAATTCCATGGAAATGTTGAAGAAGTTCATCTAAATTTTGTGGACGGTCAGTTTCAGGAACGATGACATTATTTATCTGTCTGGAATCCAGAACCAAACGAATTGACCCATCCTTTTTAAGAACGACGTGTAATGGGCTGGTATTAGGACTGACTGCTGGCTCAATAATGCCTTGACCTAACATGCATTGAAGTTCACTCTTAACCTTGTCTATATAAGCCAAAGAAATAGCGTACGTTTTTCCTCGAAATGGGGTGTGTTCTTTTACTTTAAACAGATATTGTAAGCCTTGTATAGTTCCTGTGTGGTGACTAAATACTGTAGCATGTGAAGTCAAAATTTGGTGCAGTTCTTCTCTTGCAACGTCATCTGGCACTTCAGCTTCATTAACCTTTTCATTAATTAATTCTTTGCTATTAATTATATCATCAATCGCGTCTCTGTATCTATTGTCGTTGTCATGAATGAACACATTGTCGTCATAATGCTCAGCGAAAATATCACAAGTAAGAACCTTAAACATTTTGTGTCTGATTCAGATTTCGTTGCACACTAAAAAAATATCAAACATCTCGGCATTCCGGCAACAGTCAAGTTCACACTTCCTTCCTTAAAGTTTAAAATTGCCTTAAGTAATGTTAAGAAAGACCATACCTAATATAATTTTTGTACTGAGTAATGGAACAATAATAAAATTAAGCTCCTCGAAACAGGTAACACAGGACAAGCAATAGTTCTTAGACATATACGAAAAACTCATTCACTAACAACAACATTCAATGGGCTCCCTGAATCTAAAACTGCAGTGAACTTATTCTTACCCACACATACTTCAATAACATGATGTAAAAATGCGTCTACATTATTTTCCTTTTCGTCTAGCAAAATGTCTGTCATGTCTTCCAGGCGTACGTAGTGTAAAGTCGTAGTGTCATTGCTTTCTGAACCGTCTATATTGCTGCCAGAAGCCGAAGCTACAAGTCATTGTCGATTGTTTGGGTCACGTCTTTGATTATTCGCGTCATTTCGCGGATCAATTTCTACGATTTGCAATTGTCTCTTTGAATTTCTGTCACGTGGAGGATGCCAATTAGGTCCCACCTGTCTGTTAGATGCAAATTCTTGGTTGTGTCTGTGATTAAAATTTCTGTTTTCCTGTCTGTCTGCATGACTACTTCTTGTGTAATTTCGGCTGTCACTTCTGAAATTAATGTTAGATCTACTAGCCTGCTTATTTCTGTAGTAAGAATTTCTATTATTGTATGAATAATTTCTGTCTTGATGATACCGATCACTGTGTCCGTATGATTGATTATTCCGGTAGGAATTTTCGTTATTATAATTGTCTGTGTAATTTCTGTTAGAACGTCTGTTATTGTCATAAGGCTGATATCTATTGTCCTGTCTGTTTCGTCTGTCATTCTCAAAATTACCCATATAACGTCCGTTCCGATCATTATTCCTTCTGTCTGAAAATCTATTGTGATTACCGTTCCTGGAAAAATTACAAGAAGTCCCGTCGTCGTTGTCATACCCAAGTTCTTGTAGCAAAGTCTTAAAAGTCTCAATGTCGTCTTTACATCTTCCGGCTAAAGCAATTTGTCTTATCGATTGTGGCAGCTTAGTTAAACAAATGTGAATTAATTCAGTCTGGCTATAAGGGTTGGAAAGGAACTGATTCTTTCGAATCATGTCTTCAAGGTATTCTGCTGGCGTGCTGAACACAGACTGTTTAAAATGACGCTGCATAATAAGACTATGTTTGACTCTGTCTTGCGTGTTTTCGGACCAATATGCCGATAGAAATGCATGATAAAAATCATTTAAATTATTACAGTCTCTAATAAGTGCGCGCATCCGCGTCGCCGGTTCGTTTTCTAAGTATCTACACATAAATTCCAGTTTGTGACTTAGTGGCCAATTTGGTGGAAGTGCGTACATAAATTGATCTAACCATGAACATGGATGTATGTCATTCATAGAACTGCGAAAGATCTTAAATTTCCGAACAGTTAAAAAGTGTTTATAGACAAAGTTTTCGCCTCGTGGCGACAAAGACCTACCGTGTCTGTCCCAGTCTGAATGTCGATTATTGTCAAGTTCGCGCGCCTGGCGCTCTCTTGTTGCATCTCGTAAATAAAATAAATTATTTTTACCAAAACCCTTTTCCTACGATTTCGCTTGCAATTTGTTTCACTTGCTTTCGTAAAACCTCAAATTCCCTTTTAACGCGTTTATTAAATTTTCCCTGATTTTCAACATGTCTATTTATGTTCTGGTACTCTTCGGTTTCTGCAAATTGCAATGGAGCTGTATCATCTGAATCTCTGTCCCCATTTAAACAAAGACTTGTCAATTTATCTGAAATCTCCTCAACTCTTTCCGATAAGTCACCTATTTGTTCTTTCTGTTTATTTACGTCTTCCGTAAGTGTCGCGACTCGGATTTCGGTATTGACACATTTAGTAGTTAACTGTTCATACTGTTGTGTTAGGTTATTTATTCTGTCAATTGGTACGGATTCCTCGATTCTTTCAAATATTTCTTCCTTATCGTGTGCACGTTGTAAATTTAACTCTGAAAATTATGTACCATCACGCGATCTCTTTCTTCCTGTTCTCTATCCTGTTGCTTTTGTCTAATTTCTATTGAAATCTATTATTATGAGCATTCAAAATTGGTTGTACTTCTTCTCTAATTTTTTTTCTGTAATTCATCTTTCATGTTTCTGAAACATGTCCTTATTCGTGAGTCTAACCGTGTTTCCATTGTTTCCATCTCTGTTTTAATTGTTCCTATTTGTGAGTCTAACCGTGTTGCCACTGTATTTAATTCAGATCCTAACTGTGATCCCAGTGAGTCTAACCATGTTTCCATTGTTCCCATATCAGTTTTAATTGTTCCTATTTGTGATCCCACTGTTTTTAATTCAGATCACATATTTAATATTGCACTCATCAACTGCTCCATATTAACTGGTTCGAAATTCTTTTCACCCCTAACATTTCCCGCAAAACCAACTTCCTTCGTCATAGCTGTAAAGCTATCTGTGTTCGATACTATTCCAGAACCTTCTGTCGTTAATCTCATATTCTGAAAATTTTTTGATTGTGAAAAATTTTGAACTGGTTCCGGACTATTTTCCCGACTTATCAAATTGTTTTCTACTTCATTATTCATCATACTGTTCTCCTGTGTTGGCGAGTTCGCCATGTTAACAATTTCGTCATTCTGACTATCCATCATTCTTGCCTGTTTCATCGATCGCGTAATCATTTACAAAACATACAAAACACGTCACTATACGAAAATTACACACAATATGACACTTTATCACCAACAATACAATTCACACGAAATACTTCCTGACAAACACGATTAACGAACAATTGAAATCTTCATAATTGCACAAAATTGTCAAACCCGTATACAAGATATCAAAAATTAAATTCTGCAAAAATACCATTAGAAGAATGACAAGACAACTACAAATGTTCAATTACCAAATCTACACATGCAATATACACTACGATTACTAAACTACAAATTACTACAACAACTCTACTGTCTGCTATTTTTACTATCAAAAGAATTCCAAGGGATGATCCGAAGCAGCGCTCACCACGTGCATGGGGGCTTAATTATTTTTTTAAATGAAAATATATTTTAGTCGCTGTGTGTCCAGTTACGAAGTCTCGTAACCGGTTGGCCCTGAGTAGTATTAGTACGCAATCTGACTGCAGAGAATAACAATAAAGAATGAAAGGAAATTTGCGTTAACACAATTAATTAATTAAGTCCCCAGCAACTATAAAAGCTGCGAAACAACAAAGCACAAGAGTAACTGTTCTGTGTGTGGAAGTGTGATTCAACGTACATACAGGGTGCTTCAAAAATGACCGGTATATTTGAAACGGCAATAAAAACTAAACTAGCAGCGATAAAAATACACCGTTTGTTGCAATATGCTTGGGACAACAGTACATTTTCAGGCGGACAAACTTTCGAAATTACAGTAGTTATAATTTTCAACAACAGATGGCGCTGCAAGTGATGTGAAAGATATACACTCCTGGAAATGGAAAAAAGAACACATTGACACCGGTGTGTCAGACCCACCATACTTGCTCCGGACACTGCGAGAGGGCTGTACAAGCAATGATCACACGCCCGGCACAGCGGACACACCAGGAACCGCGGTGTTGGCCGTCGAATGGCGCTAGCTGCGCAGCATTTGTGCACCGCCGCCGTCAGTGTCAGCCAGTTTGCCGTGGCATACGGAGCTCCATCGCAGTCTTTAACATTGGTAGCATGCCGCGACAGCGTGGACGTGAACCGTATGTGCAGTTGACGGACTTTGAGCGAGGGCGTATAGTGGGCATGCGGGAGGCCGGGTGGACGTACCGCCGAATTGCTCAACACGTGGGGCGTGAGGTCTCCACAGTACATCGATGTTGTCGCCGGTGGTCGGCGGAAGGTGCACGTGCCCGTCGACCTGGGACCGGACCGCAGCGACGCACGGATGCACGCCAAGACCGTAGGATCCTACGCAGTGCCGTAGGGGACCGCACCGCCACTTCCCAGCAAATTAGGGACACTGTTGCTCCTGGGGTATCGGCGAGGACCATTCGCAACCGTCTCCATGAAGCTGGGCTACGGTCCCACACACCGTTAGGCCGTCTTCCGCTCACGCCCCAACATCGTGCACTCCAGTGGTGTCGCGACAGGCGTGAATGGAGGGACGAATGGAGACGTGTCGTCTTCAGCGATGAGAGTCGCTTCTGCGTTGGTGCCAATGATGGTCGTATGCGTGTTTGGCGCCGTGCAGGTGAGCGCCACAATCAGGACTGCATACCACCGAGGCACACAGGGCCAACACCCGGCATCATGGTGTGGGGAGCGATCTCCTACACTGGCCGTACACCACTGGTGATCGTCGAGGGGACACTGAATAGTGCACGGTACATCCAAACCGTCATCGAACCCATCGTTCTACCATTCCTAGACCGGCAAGGGAACTTGCTGTTCCAACAGGACAATGCACGTCCGCATGTATCCCGTGCCACCCAACGTGCTCTAGAAGGTGTAAGTCAACTACCCTGGCCAGCAAGATCTCCGGATCTGTCCCCCATTGAGCATGTTTGGGACTGGATGAAGCGTCGTCTCACGCGGTCTGCACGTCCAGCACGAACGCTGGTCCAACTGAGGCGCCAGGTGGAAATGGCATGGCAAGCCGTTCCACAGGACTACATCCAGCATCTCTACGATCGTCTCCATGGTAGAATAGCAGCCTGCATTGCTGCGAAAGGTGGATATACACTGTACTAGTGCCGACATTGTGCATGCTCTGTTGCCTGTGTCTATGTGCCTGTGGTTCTGTCAGTGTGATCATGTGACGTATCTGACCCCAGGAATGTGTCAATAAAGTTTCCCCTTCCTGGGACAATGAATTCACGGTGTTCTTATTTCAATTTCCAGGAGTGTAGAAGACAACGCAGTCTGTGGGTGCGCCATTCTGTACGTCGTCTTTCTGCTGTAAGCGTGTGCTGTTCACAATGTGCAAGTGTGCTGTAGACAACATGGTTTATTCCTTAGAACAGAGGATTTTTCTGGTGTTGGAAATCCAGCGCCTAGAACACAGTGTTGTTGCAACAAGACGAAGTTTTCAACGGAGGTTTAATGTAACCAAAGGACCGAAAAGCGATACAATAAAGGATCTGTTTGAAAAATTTCAACGGACTGGGAACGTGACGGATGAACATGCTGGGAAGGTTGGGCGACCGCGTACGGCAACCACAGAGGGCAACGCGCAGCTAGTGCAGCAGGTGATCCGTCAGCGGCCTCGGGTTTCCGTTCGCCGTGTTGCAGCTGCGGTCCAAATGACGCCAACGTCCACGTATCGTCTCATGCGCCAGAGTTTACACCTCTATCCATACAAAATTCAAATGCGGCAATCCCTCAGCGACGCTACCATTGCTGCACGAGAGACATTCGCTAACGATATAGTGCACAGGATTGATGACAGCGATATGCATGTGGGCAGCATTTTGTTTACTGACGAAGATTATTTTTACCTGGACGGCTTCGTCAATAAACAGAACTGGCGCATATGGGGAACCGAAAAGCCCCATGTTGCAGTCCCATAGTACCTGCATCCTCAAAAAGTAACGGTCTGGGCCGCCATTTCTTCCAAAGGAATCATTGGCCCATTTTTCAGATCCGAAACGATTACTGCATCACGCTATCTGGACATTCTTCGTGAATTTGTGGCGGTACAAACTGCCTTAGACGACACTGCGAACAGCTCGTGGTTTATGCAAGATGGTGCCCGGCCACATCGCACGGCCGACGTCTTTAATTTCCTGAATGAATATTTCGATGATCGTGTGATTGCTTTGGGCTATCCGAAACAAACAGGAGGCGGCCTCCCTATTCGCCAGACATGAACCCATGTGACTTCTTTCTGTGGGGACACTTGAAAGACCAGGTGTACCACCAGAATCCAGAAACAATTGAACAGCTGAAGCAGTACATCTCATCTGCATGTGAAGCCATTCTGCCAGACACATTGTCAAAGGTTTCGGGTAATTTCATTCAGAGACTACGCCATATTATTGCTACGCATGGTGGATATGTGGAAAATATCGTACTATAGAGTTTCCCAGACCGCAGCGCCATCTGTTGTTGAAAATTGTAACTACTGTAATTTCGAAAGTTTGTCTGCCTGATAATGTGCTGTTGTCCCAAGCATACTGCAACAAACGGTGTATTTCTATCGCTGCTCGTTTAGTTTTTATTGCCGTTTCAAATATACCGGTCATTTTTGAAACACACTGTATCTCGCACGTTTCTTCCTCAATACGACAAGATATTTTAAACACAATTTACAATGAAGTAATTAAAAAAACATAAATACTATAATTGCACATAGATACCAGAATTACAGTCTAATACATGAACACAAGCCAGATGCTTTGTTGACTAAACCTGTGACCAAGAGGCATTGTTAGTTAGGAAATTTGAAATAAAAAAAAGTTTTGTTACCTTCATATATATTGACGAAAAATACACTCTGATCATTACAGCATCCCCAATCGAACAAAATCTGCTGTCTAGCCCATCAGAACAACTGCAAACGACATGGCCTCAACTAGTACAGCTATCGACATCCTCTCAACAAGCACTGCCCACGGCAACCTCCGAACTACTACTGCCCAGTGGAGGCGGCGGAAAAATACTTTTTGGCGCAATCTCTGGCGCTGTGGCTCAGTGTAGCCACCTTTCAACGTTTATAGCCACAAAAAGACTTTCAAACAATTACCAGTTGCTATATAATTGGGGATGTTTTGTTAGGCGACTTTTTGATGGGTTTTTAAACCGAGCCAAAACTATATTACCTGCGAAGCGCTTGGGAACGGAAGGTCGGGACGGCTAGCAGATAAACTCAATCTTTTCAATCCCGTCAAATAAATGAAATTCCAGAATACTAAACTTATATACATGGTGTGGAGTTTCTATTTACTGGCTAGCAGAAGTTGCAGTTCTTTGGACACTAGGTCGTAAGTTCTATAATAGCGAGAAAATCAGCTTTATGAGTGAACGAAACAGTGCAAACTACGTGCAAGTAGATGCTTTTACGTCTTGAACTGCGTGTTAGGGCAGACTTGGTAGTAGCATGTGTATTAATATAGTGACAATATATCACAGAAATTTTTGCCAGGATCACACTTTATTTTGTAGCTCAGTCAGATCTACTAGAATGAACCTGTGACAGAACGATCCATGCAGCATCCCTTGATATTGCTTCTCCAGGTTGAGCCACACTATTTGTTGCTTCAGGGTAGATATGGTTCTAATGTAAGTGAGTAATTTACAAAAATTTAACGACCTTACACTGCCGCACGTGTAGCAGGCAACTTAAGGTACTATAAATGTAGACCATCATGGAGCTCACGTTGTCATTGGTCAACTACTTATCTGTAAAAAATATGGCAGCCTCTTTGCGTTAGCAATGCATTAGGAGCTGCTCCAAATGCAGTATGTGTGAGAGCACGAAGAACCCATGGATTCAACGTGCGAATCTTATCCACGGAAAAGAAAATATTGGTGCTAATGGGAAATCTAGATCGTACTTAGAATATTTCTGGGTGTGAGGGGGTGGGTTGAAAACATAAGCCTCCACCCCTCATCCTCTTCCATACAACCATGTTGCTGGTGATCCCTGTCACGATTGTACTTGTAACTCTGCCTAGTGATGCGGTTGGCCGCTAATCTCGAGACAGCATTAATGAGCGAAGTTATGTTCACCCGTGAGTGTAAACTATCTCTGAAATAGAATGTTCACCCACTTAGATTTGACGTAACATTTCTTGATTCCGTAACCTTAACAGCACGATTGATTGTTACTTCGGCGATATGACACACGAATGCGGAACATACACTTATTCATAATAACGTTTAGACGTTTTTACTGTTAACGAACCGGTATGAAAAGTGTACGAATGCTGTTTTCGAAATTACATCCGTTTTTGAAAACCCAACGGACGGTTTTCCGTAAGTCACAGGTGCGACAATACTCCTGCTACTCACAACAAAAGCTCACGCACGACTCCTAACACTCTACACCGTCTAGAAAGAGGCAGCTATCGATTGAGTGACATGTAGCGATACTAAACTAACAAGGTGTTATGTCTGGTGAGCGTGCAGACTTTTTGTGTTTTCTGAAGGACTAGTCCATTTCTTTCCTAGTGTTCTGTTACGAAAGCCTGTGTAGTAAGACGGCTTCCAATAACTGCGGCAGAATATCTTCAAGCAACAGAGGATAGCAATCAGAGATCAATGATATGATTCTTAAAAGCCAGCACGGTGAATGAGCAGAGAAAGTTCGTTGTTTATCCAATTTCCCAAGCCAGTGTGAACTTTCAAGTGCCGTTATGTAGCCTCTAAGAATAGATATATTTTTACACGTTATGTCGCTGAAAACTTCTTCGAAGGCTCTTCCTAATGCCGCAGAAATATTATATAGTAGTGTTTAAAATTAAGTCAATATCACAGATAGATGACTGTAGTTGGATCTTTCATGTTCCCACTACCTAATTTAACTTTTTCAAACAGTCGACCATCATTCTCATTCTCGTTCTCTTTCTCCTTACTAATGCAGCATTGTACTGGAGCGTCGTTTTTCAGTGACCTGAAGTGTTACAATGTGTCCGGTACAAGAGCCATATTTGAAGCAGCATAATGTTGTCAAGTTTTAATTTACTTGATGGAGAGCCATGGCTTTGAATAATTTTGTACGACAGGCAATGTTGCCGATAAGAACGTTCCACATTACTAATTGTGTGGAATTGCTTTGTACCACTTGACATTTGATGTTAGTCAGGTCTTGGTTTCTATACTTCCACGCCTTGCTATACTTTCGCCTATACATACACGGTGGTGTAGATTTGGAATGGTTACTAAGTATGAAGAATTTAGCTGGTGGTCCCTGTATCATTGACAAGCTCATTTCATTCCGTTTTGTATTAAATGCTTTCATATTAAATTTTATGAGACGGTCATACATAGTCAGTTTCGCCAATGGTACAGGATTATATTCCCGATGATACAGGCTTGAATTGTAAGGCTGAATGTGAACAGGAATTTGACTACAGACTTGTGTTTTGTGTCTATACTTCCGAGAAACAACACGTTAATTTTTAATAACGTGTGACATAGTCACTTCTAGATAGATCGTTTCCTTTGTTCACGTTTTACTTAAATGTACTGCAAATAGGGTGCTGCCATCTTGTTGACCTTAAGTTAGGAGAATAGTGGCAGAAGTGAAAGGTTTTCAGGTGATAAAATTGCGTACCATGAAGCAAGGAACGAAACAGATCATAGAATTTAACACAATCTCTATGCATGGAAGTTACTTTTCTCCGTCATTCAAGAAGGCGAAGTGGGTTGTTGATGCTGGTAATCAGGCTGTTAAGCTGGGTAACAATGTGTAGCCTAATCATATTTATTTTATGTACTAGAAATGTTGGAGATCTATTGAATGATGCTTATTTATATGCTTAATTATTTCTTTTGCTGTGAATAGATGAATACTTATACGGTATAATAGCAACAAAGCACTGCAGATCGATACAAGTGAGCTAACATGAATCAGTAGCACCTTTTGCCTCCATACAAATATTTACTTCCGGTTTATACACTGAGATATTCTAGACCTTTTTTATACCCGTTCCGTTGATTAGATGAAAGTGTGCTTTGAGTGTCTACTTCTGAGGCGTTACTTCGAGTCACATACCAGTAGGAATCTTTTCATGCCCATTACATATTTCATTTGCATATTAGTGTAATATCAGGGCTTGCATACTTTTCGCAATGCACACGCATCTCTCACATAATTCGACATCAATGAAAAGTTATTTGCATAGTCAGAAAATTCGCCTACTTGGTTGCTATGACCACGACATATTTACTCTCTTTGGATATATTTGGAATAGTCTTCTCTGCCTCATTATTAATACAAAATCTGTGGGAGTAGGCCACCTGAAAGGAGAAATGACTGAGAAGATAGTGCGAGATTGTCTTCCATGTTGGCTGGTCTCGACGTGTATGAAAATGTCTATTTGAACCGCCCAACAACTAAAAGTGAAAGGTAGTAAAAATGGTCTGTAAATGCGGAGAACGAACGTTTGATGTCACCATGAAGCGTAGATACCTACATATTTTCGTTCTATGAATGTTAATTTACATGTAATGGTATATGGTATAACTATTCCAATGCCTTCAGAAGAAAAGTCATAGTTATCTGAATCATTTGATATAATCATTTAAAATACAATGACAAAAGTAATCTAGCAATTTATTTAACGTAAATTATCACTATTTGCCTAGAGCAGCCATCTCTTTTCATCTTTTGGTCTTTTTCTTTTCTTTTTTTTTTTGTTTTAGAAAAAGAGCTTGGGGAAACACAGAATGGGCTTCAGTCTCAAAGGGTGGAGGTCGAGGTCGAGGTCGAACACAGGAAGAACGTAAACTTACGAACCGTCGGTATAACAGCTGTAAATTGTCGTAGCTGTGTTGGAGAAGTACCAGAGCTCCAAGCGCTAACAGAAAGCATTGATACTTGAATCGTTATAGGCACTGAAAGCTGACTAAAGCCGGCGATAAGTCCAGCCGAAATTTTTGTTAAGGACCTAACGGTATTCAGGAGGATAGACTAAATACAGTTGGCAATGGTGTGCTTGTTGCTGTTACAAGTATTTACCGTCTGGTGAAACTGAAGTAGATAGTTCCTGTGAGTTAGTACGGGTAGAGGTCATTCTAGGCAACCGGTATGAAATAATAGGTGGATCCTTTTACAAACCTCCTAACTCAGACAATTGCTGAAAGGTTCAAAGAAAGCTTGAGTGTAGTTTCAAATACGAACCCGATTCATACAACTACACTGATAAGCCAAATAATTATGACCATTGTCCACAGCAACGACTCATGCCGCCATGTCGCGTTGCGGGCACGTGATGCGGTAAGGAAAGTATGTAAGCGGAGCAGACAGGGAAGGGGGTTCACTGTAGCGAAGATATGGGCTGCAAATGGGGAAATTCGTTGAGATGAGCGGCTTTGACCAAGGGCAGATAACGTTACGCAGAGCCTGTGAACGAGTACCTCGAAAACGGCGAAGCTGGTCGAATGTTCACGTGCTACTGTCGTGAGCATTCACGGGAAGAGGTAGCAGGACAATGAACCTACCACTAGGTGCTAAATGGTTGGTCGTCCACGGCTCTTCACAGAACATGGAATTCGGGGCCTTGTTTGCTCTGTAAAGTAGGTTAGATGGTGATATGTGCCATCTCTGCCGAAAGAGCACAATGCTGGTGAACGCACAAGCGTTTCAGAGCACGCCGTTCATTGTACATTGTTGAACATGGAGCTTCGCAGCAGACACCCTCTACGTGTTCACATGGTGACGCAACGTCATCGTCAATTACTACTGCAGTGGGTACAGGACGATCAGGATTCAACCGTCTATCAATGGAAATGTGTCGGCTCTTGGCGTGAATCATATTTTTGCGACACTACGGCGAAGGTCCCCATCGCCGTCGTCGAGGTGAACCGCGGACGCAGGCTGGTGGGTGGAGTATTACGCTATGGGAGAGATTCTCCTGCGTTTGCATGGGACCTGTGGTAGCAATCGAAGACACGCTGACAGCTGCGAAGCTCCTACATCCCTTCATGCTTGAAGTCTTTCCCAACGACAATGTCATCTTTCACCAGTACAGTCGTCTGTGTCTCGGAGCCATGACCGTACTATAGTTGTTTGAGGAGCATTATAGTGAACTCATGTTTATATCTCGGCGACCAAATTCGCCTGATGTAAGCGCTATGGAACCCTTCACCGCGTACGGAAATCAACTCGTTATTTAAGCGAATTATATGACCTGCGCATACACATCTAATGCCAGATACCTCCACAAACCTAGCAACAAACTGTCAGATCCCTTAAACGCAGAATCAGTGATATAATTCATTCCAAAGAGGGACAATCAAGCTATGACGCCGGTGGTAAAAATGTATGTCTCATCAGCGTATGGTGGTGACTTCAGGTGGTGACTTCACTTGTGATGGCGAAAATACATGTTTAAATCTTCACGTGCGCATAAAACATCATCCGTAACTCTGATAAACGCATTCTCTGAAAATTATTTCAAGTAATTAGTTCACGAGCTCACTCTAATAGTAAAATCCTGTGAAAACACATTTGACTTCTTAGCAACAAATAATCCTGAGAAAATACCGAGTATCAAAACGGAGACAGGGATTAGTGAACACAGGGTTGTCGTAGCGAGATCCTCCAAAAATAAACAAAAACATATCTATTCAAAGAAGCATTTAAAAAAAAACGCTTGACGTCTTACTGAGAGACAATCTCCACTCCTTCCTAATAAACAGTGTCAGTGCAGACCAGATGTGGCTTGCATTCAGAGAAGTAGTATCGACAGCAGTTACATTTGTACCATATAAACTAACAAACGGCGGAGCTGAACCCCGTGATGCACAAAAAAGGTCAGAACATTGTTGCAGAAACAATGAAAAATGCATGCCAAATTTAAACTGACGCAGAATCTCCAAGATTGGCGATCATTTACAGGAGACTGAAATTAGAGCGCTGACTTCAATGCGAGATGATTGTAATAGTTTCCACAACAAAATCTGGCAGAATATCCTACGAGAATGTGGTCGTATGTTAAGCAAGCTAGCGGCTAGACACAATCAATGCCATCTCTCCGCGATAGCAATGGAAATGCTATCGATGACAGTGCTGTTAAGGCATGCTCCGCTTACATGCTTTTGTTACCACGTCACGTGTCCGCAACGCCACCAGATGACATCCATCGTCGACGTGGGCAGCGGTCATAATGTTCTGGCTTATCACTGTAATAGTATGAGTCGGGTACTTGTTTGTTTGGCCGGAGTGGCCGAGCTGTTAAAGGCGCTACAGTCTGGAACCGCACGACCGCTACGGTCGCAGGTTCGAATCCTGCCTCGGGCATGGATGTGTGTGATGTCCTTAGGTTAGTTAGGTTTAAGTAGTTCTAAGTTCTAGGGGACTTATGACCACAGCAATTGAGTCCCATAGTGCTCGGAGCCATTTGATTTGGGTACTTGTTTGAAACTGCTAAACACAACCTTCCGAAATTCCTTCACCACAGAAGACGATGTAAATATTCCAGCATTCGAATCAAGGACAGCTGGCAACAAGAGTAACTTAGAAGTAGATATCCTCGGAGTAGTAAAGCAATTTAAATCAGTTAATAAAAGCAAGTCTTACTGTCAAGATCATATCAATGAGATTCCTTTCGGAGTATGCCGATGCAATAGCTCCACAATTTACCGTTCAGTCGACAAAACTTCCGTACCCAAAGGCTGGACAGTTGCACAAGTCACGCCAATATTCAAGAAACGTAATAGTAGTAGCCCACTAAATTACAGACCAATATCATTAAATTCGATATGCTGCAGGGTTTCGGAACATATATTGCGTTCGAATATTGTGAATTACGTCGAAGAGAACGGTCTTAAACAGACAACGTGGATTTAGAAAACATCGTTCTTGTGGAACACAACTAGCTCTTTACTCACACGAAGTGCTCAGTGCTAGAGACAAAAGGATTTCAATTTGGTTCCCTAATTCTACGTTTCCAGAAGGCTTTCCACACCTTACCTCGCAGACGGTTTGTAAACAAATTACTTTCTTATGGAGCATATGACTGGATTCGTAACTTCCTGTCAGAGAGATCACATTCCATAGTAACTGGCAGAAAGTCATCGAGTAAAATAAAAGTGACAAGGTAGTGACATAGGCCCTCAGCTGTTCCTTGTCTATATAAACGATTCTGGAGACAATCTGAGCAGCTGTGTTAGACTGTTTGCAGATGACGCTCTCATTTATCGTCTAGTGAAGTCGTCAGAAGATCAGAATCAATTGCAAAACGATTTAGGTAAAATACCTGTATGGTGGGGAAATTGACAATTGACCATAAATAATGAAAAGTGTGAGATCATCCACATGAGTGCTAAAGGAAATCCGTTAAATTGAGGTTACAAGATAAATCAACCAAATCTGAAGTCCGTAAATTCCTCTAAATACCTAGGAATTGCAATTATGAACAACTGAAGTTGGAAAGAACACATGGAAAACGTTGTGGGGAAGGCGAACCAAAGACTGCGTTTTATTGGCAGAACACTTAGGAGTTACAACTGATCTACTAAAGAGACTGGCTACACTGCGCTTGTCCGTCCTCTTTTGGAGTACTGCTGCGCGGTGTGGGATCCTTACCAGGTAGAAGAATGGCAGTATGTTTTGTGTTATCGAGAAATAAGGCAGAGAGCGTCACAGACATCATCAAAGCTAAGACGTTTTTCGTTGCGGCGGAGTCTCCCCGTGAAATTTCAGTCACCATCTTTCTCCTCAATTTTGTTGACGCCTCCCTACATAGGGAGAAATAACCACCATAATAAAACAAGGGCAGCCAGAGTCTGCACGGAATGATGTATGTGTTCACTTTTTCCCTCGCTGTTCGAGAGTGGGATAACAGAGAATTATTGTGAAAGTGGTTCGATGAACGGTCTGCCACGTACTTATGTGTGATTTGCTGAGTATCGGTGTAGATGTACAACAGTCCTTCTCTCTGAATATCATGTGCAGAGAGTTAATACGAGATGTTCTGAAGTAGAAGATGAGAACGTTTTTGTTACAGCATGGTCAGAATCAAATTAGTCTATTCAACATTTACTGGTTTTAAGCCGTAGCAGAGCATCGCTTTCTTACAGCTTCCTGCTCCCGTTATAAACACGATGCAAAAGAAATCACAGGTAAGGGCCGATTCCGCCAACTGCATAGGGCTGCTGTAGTGTCTAAAGCTCGTTGGATACACAACAATAGAGCAGGCGATAAGGTTGTCATTAAGCCAGTCAGAAACGTTTCCCGTGTGTGAATTTTTGTTCAAATAAAGGCAGATGAATATTAATGCGCTTAAATGTAGATACTTATTATCAGAATGAGATTTTCACTCTGCAGCAGAGTGTGCGCTGATATGAAACTTCCTGGCAGATTAAAACTGTTTTCCGTACCGAGACTCGAATTCGGGACCTTTGCCTTTCGCGGGCAAGTGCTTTACCAACCGAGCTACCGAAGCGCGACTCACGCCCCGTTCTCACAGCTTTACTTCCGCCAGTACATCGTCTCCTACCTTCCAAACTTTACAGAAGCACTCCTGCGAACCTTGGTAGAGCACTTGTCCGCGAAGGGCAAAGGTCCAGAGTTCGAATCTTGGTCCGGCACACAGTTTTAATCTGCCAGGAAGTTTCATATCATCGCACACTCCGCTGCAGAGTGAAAATGTCATTCTGTAGACATCCCCCAGCTGTGGCTAAGCCATGTCTCCGCAATATCCTTTCTTCCTGGAGTGCTAGTCCTGCAAGGTTCGCAGGAGAGCTTCTGTAAAGTTTGGAAGGTAGGAGACGAGGTACTGGCAGAAGTAAAGCTGTGATGAGGGGGTGTGAGTTGTGCTAGGGTAGCTCAGTTGATAGAGCACTTGCCCGTGAAAGGCAAAGGTCCCGAGTACGAGTCTCGGTCTGGCGCATTGTTTTAATCTGCCACGAGGTTTCAGGTACCTATTATAGTCGGACAGATATTCATTATTGAAATAATCAAAGTTGTCTAACAAATATATTTGTTATTCAATATTAGATATGCATAAATAACAATTTTAATCAATACGTCTTTAATCTCTGTAACGTTTCTTGTATTGAATTTATTTGTGTTTTATAGATAAGCAAAATGTCGCGTAAGAGTATCAGTAATATATTTGTTGCGTATTCACGTAAAATTAAGAAATCCACAGCGAGTGAGTTGTTATAACAGTTGTCCCAACCTGGTCAACACGATGTAAAGACCCATACGTGTTTGGAATAGACGAAGACTAACAGTACACGGTTGCCGGTGATACAAATGGCAATTGTATCGTTGAGGAAACTGAACTAATTAGTACAAATATATATTACTGCAAAGGTGGTTAAAAGCAATTCAAACTGAATTTAGGCATATTTTTCTCATAATCTATACACACCTACACACTGTGCCCTCTCTCCTTTGCTCCCCCTCCTCTCTCTCTCTCTCTCTCTCTCTCTCTCTCTCTCTCTCTCTCTCACACACACACACACACACACACACACGTACACACATGCAAAAATGAATTTTTATTTTTGATTGGAACAGTGTACTAAATTATCCCAAAAAATAAATTGTAAATGGTCCCAGTCGCTCGGTTTCGATCAAAGTTGGAGTTTCCCTTTGTTTGGAAGACAGATGCTGGAATGGAATTTGTGACTCCGTCCAATTCCTTCCTAACTGGTAGACCCTCTGTCCCAATACCAGTTCTCCTGGCAACTTCCTGAAAGAAACCGCGACTGGGGCCGTATCTCAAACAGTCCGCTGTATCCCTTGGAGTGCACAATGGGAAAAAAAATCTGTTACGATTTTCAACGAGGACATGATGTCATATAAACGTTGATGTGTTTGGTGACAATCCATCAGATGTTTTAAATTAATGCTCTGCAGCTACCCAGTTAATACTCGTACTTCTCATGCCAAACGCTTATAACTTATTAAGAGCGCTGCTCATTTACAGCTAGTTTTAACAAGACATCATACCAGATATAATATAATATAGGCTATGTGTTGATGTAATAATATATCGCCCTACATGAAATGTCTTCGCAGGTGAAAATATGGACCACCGTTAGGTGTACAATGGAACAAGGACAATGGAAGTTTGTGCCGGATGGGGACTCGAACCCGGACTTCTCGCACATCGCGAGCGGTCGCCTTACCATTCGGCTGTCCGAGCACGACTCACAGAAAGACCTAAACTTTCTTGTGTGATCAACCGTGCATCTACAACTTGTACTCGTACATCCATTATGTACGAGGGCAGTTCAATAAGTAATGCAGCACATTTTTTTTTCTCGGCCAATTTTGGTTGAAAAAACCGGAAATTTCTTGTGGAATATTTTCAAACATTCCCGCTTCGTCTCGTATAGTTTCATTGACTTCCGACAGGTGGCAGCGTTGTACGGAGCTGTTAAAATGGCGTCTGTAACGGATGTGCGTTGCAAACAACGGGCAGTGATCGAGTTTCTTTTGGCGGAAAACCAGGGCATCTCAGATATTCATAGGCGCTTGCAGAATGTCTACGGTGATCTGGCAGTGGACAAAATCACGGTGAGTCGTTGGGCAAAGCGTGTGTCATCATCGCCGCTAGGTCAAGCAAGACTGTCTGATCTCCCGCGTGCGGGCCGGCCGTGCACAGCTGTGACTCCTGCAATGGCGGAGCGTGCGAACACACTCGTTCGAGATGATAGACGGATCAACATCAAACAACTCAGTGCTCAACTTGACATCTCTGTTGGTAGTGCTGTCACAATTGTTCACCAGTTGGGATATTCAAAGGTTTGTTCCCGCTGGGTCCCTCGTTGTCTAACTGAACACCATAAAGAGCAAAGGAGAACAATCTGTGCGGAATTGCTTGCTCGTCATGTGGCTGAGGGTGACAATTTCTTGTCAAAAATTGTTACAGGCGATGAAACATGGGTTCATCACTTCGAACCTGAAACAAAACGGCAATCAATGGAGTGGCGCCACACCCACTCCCCTACCAAGAAAAAGTTTAAAGCCATACCCTCAACCGGTAAAGTCATGGTTACAGTCCTCTGGGACGCTGAAGGAGTTATTCTGTTCGATGTCCTTCCCCATGGTCAAACGATCAACTCTGAAGTGTATTGTGCTACTCTTCAGAAATTGAAGAAACGACTTCAGCGTGTTCGTAGGCACAAAAATCTGAACGAACTTCTCCTTCTTCATGACAACGCAAGACCTCACACAACTCTTCGCACCCGAGAGGAGCTCACAAGACTTCAGTGGACTGTTCTTCCTCATGCACCCTACAGCCCCGATCTCGCACCGTCGGATTTCCACATGTTTGGCCCAATGAAGGACGCAATCCGTGGGAGGCACTACGCGGATGATGAAGAAGTTATTGATGCAGTACGTCGTTGGCTCCGACATCGACCAGTGGAATGGTACCGTGCAGGCATACAGGCCCTCATTTCAAGGTAGCATTGAATGGAGATTACGTTGAGAAATAGTGTTGTGTAGCTAAAAGATTGGGGAATAACCTGGTGTATTTCAATGCTGAATAAAACAACCCCTGTTTCAGAAAAAAAATGTGTTGCATTACTTATTGAACTGCCCTCGTATATTCCCATACACGGGAGACGATTTACTTGAAAGTTCGCTTGCCCGGTGTCGGCCGACAAATACAATATTCCACTGCCTCTATTATTCCGAAAATACGATGCAAAGTTCCTTCGGACACGCAAGCAAAGAAAACATTTCATCACAGAAACGTAAGATCGTTTTATTCCATGCCGTTTGCTTTCCAGTGCCTATTATGTGTCTAGTTCCCTTTAATTTTGCTTCACATTCTTGGAAGCTTCGCTTGCTGTTATAAGGAAGTCATGTAATATACTGACGAGATCGAATATCATCTGTTTGTCTTGGCAGTTTTTCGCGTAATAGGTCTTCAACTCTGCCTCCCCCCGTCCTCACTCCCTCTCTTCTCTCTCTCTCTCTCTCTCTCTCTCTCTCCCTCCCTCTCTCTCTCTCTCTCTCTCTCTCTCTCTCTCTCTCTCTGCTATTCCACGCACATAAATTGCAGCAGTGCCCCGTCTATCCGCGCTGCAGAATTGCAGGTATCTCCACACACACACACCATTTGTATGGATTTTAAACTTCTCATTTGCCTCCATCTGCCCAACCGCATGAGCAGTCATAATAGAAGAAAATTTGTTCCCATCGTGGAGAAGTATTGCATTCAGTCTAACTTCTTTACAATCTATGACGAGGAAGCACTCGTTAATATACAATGCAACGGATTCAGTATCATTATGAAAATTCCTCCTTGGAGAAATATTAAAAAATACAACATTTCTGCCATGAATACATTCACATTTTTATCTCGAGAAAAGAAAGATTATACCTTTTCAATTTCGAAGCTGAAAGCAAAGTTCACGGAGGCGGCGCTTTTAAACATGGCGCCATGAGAGTGATATCAGCTTACGTAGGCAGGCCACTTCTTGCCTGGTCGCCAGCCGCACAGACGAAACAAAGTTCGTTGCAATTCTTTCAAAGGTGGCTGAGTTTTAATTTCAGAGTTAACTCTTCACAGGCATGAAACGTACACGCACTCACAGGAGTAGTAAAACCAATCCTTCAGTATATATTGCAGATGGTGACATTTGCAGTTCGCGAGGCATACGCTACTTACGTAATTTAATTAATTAATCAGTTCGAGATAAATCAACCCCGAGGAAAGCCAAACCATGACCAGCCAGCTACAGGGGAGGCGCTAAAAAGTCACGTTACACAGCCATTTCACATTGCTAGCACTTCCCTGTCATTTGTTTCCCAAATATGAAAAGATATCCATTTTATAACTTTTTCTAAATTGATGACCTCGTTAACCTGTGACGCCCGATGATCAGTTATAGGGAACGGTTGTTCCCTGATTTGAGAACAAAATATTTGTTTACTTACATAAATATTTCTTAGATGCACAATACGTTTCTATTATCGAGTCAAATTTGAGGTCTTCCTCTTCCTACGAGTGCTGTACGAAGCTTCTTGTTCACCATACCTCTGTTATTCACCTTGAGTAAACAAGATAAAAATGTAAATGGTGTGTGACTAGGGCCTCCCGCCGGGCGCAAGTCTTTCGATTTGACACCACTTCGCTGACTTGGGCGTCGATGGGAATAAATGATGATGGTTAGGACAACACAACACCCAGTCCATGAGTGGAGAAAATCTCCGACCCAGCCGGGAAATGAACCCGGCTCTTCACATTCTGTCGCGCCGACCATTCACCTACCGGGGGCGGACAGTAAACAAGATAAGATTCATATAATGAATTTTCAATCTACGGCCGGGTATACACTGACTTTAAATGCCCTGGCAGATTAAAGTTGGTTGCCGGACTGAAAGACGAACCTGGGACCTTCGTTTTTCGCGGGCAAGTACTCTACCGGATAACGCATCATTTAGAGTCGCAGTCCGGCAAACAGCTCTAATCTATCAGGAAGTTACCAAGCAGCACACGCTGCGCTTCAGAACGAAAATTTATTCTGCAAACAATCGCCCAGGCTGTGGCTAAGCCATGTACCCGTAATATCTTTTCTTGCAGGACTGCTAGTCCTCAAAGGTACGCAGAAGTCTTGAAGACAGGTTCTGGGGTACTGACGGAAGTAAATCTGAGAGGATGCATTATCTACATCTATATCATGCTCCGCAATCCACCCAATGGTGTCTGGAGGAGGGTATTTTTTGCACCACTAACTGTGCTCTCCAACCCTGTTCCATTCGCTAATAGTGCGTGGGAACAATGATTGTCGGTAAGCCTCTGTATTGCCTCTAATTTCTCTAATTTTCTTCTCATGATCATTACGCGAGACGTATGTGGGGGAAGTAATATGTTGTCCGACTCTTTCCGGGAAGTGCTCTCTCCAAATTTCAATAGTAAATCTCTCTGTGATGCACAAGGGCTCTCTTGTGCCAGTGCTTCCAGCGAAGTTGGTTGAGCATCTGCGTAACGTTCTTGTGCCGACTATCTCTTCTGTCAGTCCTATCTGGTAGGAGTCCCAGACCGAAGAACAATACTCAAGAATTGGCCGAACAAGCGCCTTTAAGCCACTTGCTTCGCGGATAAGTTACATTTCCTTACGATTCTGTCTATGAATCTCAGTCTGGCATCTGCTTTTCCCACTATCTGTTTTATGTGGTCATTCCACTTAACGTCGTCCTGGATAGTTGCTCGCAGATATTTTACAGGAGATACTGTTTCCAGCGGTTGGTCATTAGTAGTGTAGCTATATAGTAATGGATTTCTTTTCCTATGTATGCTCAATATGTTACATTTATTTACGTACAGGGTCAATTGCCGGAGCCTACACCATTTATCAATTCTCTGGAGGTCATTCTGCAAATCGCTGCGATCGTCTGTCGTTGCTACGTTGTTACTTTGTTATAGACGACCGCAACAGCGAACATCCGCTGCTTTCTACTATATCATTTATATATATCGTAAATATTAACCGTCCTATCCCATTTCCTTGGGGTACACCGGAAATTACCTTTACACCTGTCGATTTTCTTCCGTTAAGATCGACGTGTTGTGTGTGTGTGTGTGTGAGTCCATAAGGCACCTAACTGCTGAGGTCATCGGTCCCTAGACTTACAGACTACGTAAAATAACTTATGCTAAGAACAACACACCCACCCATGCCCGAGGGAGGACTCGAAGCTCCGACAGGAGAGGCCGAGCAATCCGCCACATGGCGCCTCAAACCGCGCGGCCACTCCTCGCGGCCGCGACGTTTTGAGTTCTGTCTGCAAGGATGTCTCGAATCCAGTCACAAATCTGCTCAGATACTCGGTAAGCTCGTATTGTCATCATTGACGAAAGGTGGTCCTTCGGAAGGCACATTGACACCGTAACTCAAAGTGCCCTTCAAGTACTTAATAACCTCAGTTCCATTGGACTCAAAAGATTTCATCTCCCACCACATCTCATCAAATTATACTACTATACTCACCTCAATAGTGGGTTGCGGCTCGGGAGTCTGGGCGCACAGACTCACGAAGGTGGTGCCTGCCATGACAGTGAGAAGAGTCCAGACAAATTTGATAGTGAGACCAGTGGGGGCGTACAGGACTACGCTGGCAGGAGTCCTGTTAGTCATAATGGGGCTCTGCCCCCTGGACATCAAAATTCGGGAACAGGCCGCTTGATATTGGGCACAGAAGGGGAACATAGAGAAAACAGAGGAGATTTTAGGCAGCAGGGCTGGGAACAGGGCTGAGATTAGGTTAAGAGGGGACCACTTATGGCAAGAATCGTGGGAAGCTGAAGAAACGGGACGTAGAACTTTCGATTTTCTTCCAGATATTAGGGAACGGATGGGAGTGACATATTTCGAACCAACCCAGGGACTATTTCACTTTCTCACTGGACACGGACCCTACCCGACATACTTATGTCGATTCGGGAAAATGGCTACACGCGCGTATGACTGTGGTGCTCCGGAGGGTACTCCTGGCCATGTCGTCTGCGAGTGCCCCCTTTTCAATGATGTAGCTTCAATGTTACGCGACCAAGTGCCACATCTTGACACACACAGATTACTTAGACAACACGACACTTTTCAGACCATTAACAAACTGGCTAACGTGGTATCGCAAAAAAGTTTTAAAGGAATATCTAAGAGACTTGAACCAGCAAGAATGACATAATTATTTAAACACCTATAGAGTCTGGTACCGTATTCCCATACCGCCTGGGCGTGGAAAGGCCGACTTCTTCAGTCTGGAATCCGCCGCGCTTCGAGACTTAGGGGGAGTGGGGTGCAACTTCACTGATCTTGGACAATGCACTGAACTTGACTTTAGGACAAGTTTAGTTGTAGGACATAGTTTTAGGTACTATTTCTAGGAACCTGCAGCGATCAACATCTTGGCCTGCCCAATGTCAGGGGCACGCTCATTGGGCTCTATAAGTAGGTTTATACTTTCAGCTGACACATATGTAACGCTGTAGGCATTAGTAACTAGTCAACAGTTAGGTTACCTGTTTTCATATATAATTAACTAACTCAACTAACTTGCCCATTGCACTTACTCCGTAGCTTACATACTAACTAGTTACTTAAATATAACTTAGATTGGCTGCAATTGTAACCATTGTATCACTGTTTGGGCCCACTAATCCTACAAGGTAGTGGGTTAAAATTGTATAATTATTAAGATTTGAAAATAAAGAATTTTTTTGTAGGGGACTGTGCGGGACCGTGTCAAATACCTTCCTGAAGTCAAGGAACACAGCATCAACCTGAACCCCATTGTCTACTGCGCTGTGGATCTCAAGGAGGAAAAAAGCGAGATGAGTTTTACAGGATCTCTGTTTGTGGAATATATAGAGGAGATATCCTTCTTCAAGAACGTCATAATTCTTGAGCATAACACGTTAAAATCGGTGGCTCGTTTTATTTTCAAGTTAATATTCCTTGCTGTAGGGGCTGTGATTTTTTTTTTTTTTTGTCTAAACGAGCAAGGCAAAGCAGAGGCCACTTCTTCCACCAAATCAAGTGGATTCAGTGCTCACGTACTCACACTGAGCCGTGAACACATCCCAGTTTATCAATGGGGGATAGTTGAACATGATTACTACCGTTATCGGTGCCGTGCGTGCAATGGTCGTGCCAGGCGCGCGGTATTGGATCTTTATACTACCGTTAATGGAGCGAGACCTGCACGACCTTGTAGCAACCGTTATGGTTCTGCATTATTCTCTTACACTAGGGGTGAGTTCACGTAATGAAAGAGGGAGAATATAAGATTAACGGACTCGTTTATTAAACAGTTGAGAATCGAACAATAATACAACCAAATGGTGGTGGGGGGAAGAAAGATGCGAGTTCAGCAGCCTGCCCCAACGTACGTTCATAACAAGCCGCGATAGCAGGAGGAAAGGAATTTTAGTAGCGATCGCCGTATTATCAAATAGAATCCCATTTAGTAAAGGAAGGGGTTGCAGGCGTGCAACGACCACCACCATGAAACAGCCAAAGACCAAGAAACATGCTACTGTGTGTGAATCGCGAGGTAGCCCCCCGTACTGAAGGAATAAAACCCGCAAGACGCGAAACTATTCACAATGACCCATCAGGTTCCCTCTGGGCCGCAGGGCGCGAATCTACAGTGCACGTCGGCGCTCATGCTGACCGAACTGCACCTCCTAGAAGCGGCACCTCCGGTCTCCGGCACGGTCACACTAGAACTGCCCTACTGCCCCTTTGCCCACTATCCACCCGCGGAGGGCGGTTGGCTCCTACACGTGAAAAACGGGCGCGCACCTGAATTGGCCAATCATAGGGCCGGGATTTCACAGGGAGCGACCTCACGACGTTAAAATGGAGAAGAAATAGCAGTAACAAGGTTGGTAAGGCAGGTTGGGGGACTGAGAACAGGAGAAACTTTGGCCACTACTGATTGTTCAAACGACACCACGTGCTACCTTGGCGATCGGAAAAAGGATGATAAACGGGAAGCCATCATGGCTGCAAGGAAGACTGCTGCCCTCGCCCATAAATAAAGAAAATTTCTAGCGCCAAGCTCCTCTCACAGGCCACCCATAGAAATTATTAATATTACCTGAATTATTATTTTACCGAGTACCAGAATGCTGGTATTAGAAATATGAAACATGAGCACTGAATGGTGAATGAAGTGCACGTCTTTCAACGTGTTCCATAATTCTACAACAAATTGACCTCAACGATATATTACTATAATTGTGTTCACCTGTCCTACGGGCCTTCTCAAAAACAGGAATGACCTGCACTTTCTTCCAGTCGCTAGATACCCTTCGTTGGTCAAGCGATCTACTATAAATTACTGCTAGAAAGAGAGTTCTTTCGCATAATCTTTGTAGAATCGCATAGGTATTTCATCTGGTCCTGAAGCCTTCCACTACTAAGAGATTGTAGTTGTTTTTCCAATACGTTATCGTTTTCCATTCGGTTACCTTAGCATATGACATTTCGACGTTCATACGACGGTTGAAGTCAGTCATGCTTGGATAATTCAGTCGATAGAGCAACTGATTGTGCAATGCACAGATCACAAATTCCAGTCCTGTTCCGGCACACAGTTTTTATCAGCCAGCAAGTTTCAAGGTAAAGATTCACTGCATAGTAGCGCCTGACAGGGGTATATAGTAGTGTGCTTTCAATGTTTGTTCGGAACGACGCTTTGAAAAAATTGTGAACTGGTGCAGTATTTGGAAAATCAAAATTAAACCCGATAGATGGCGAACTATCATGTTTACTACTAGTGCGACATTACCGACCCGCAGCATCAAGATGAATGATTGCAACCTTCATTGGTGTGAGACAGTTAATTATATCGGCTTCAGAACTAATGAATATACATAATATCTTCCCAATATACATTGTTAAGGCATTAATAAAGTTTCAGCACTACTGTATCAAACATACCCACTGAAAAAAGGGCAGGAGGCTACTGACCCAAACTAAAAAATGATAAAACAAAATAAAATAAAATGAAAAACAAACGAGAAAACTGTGACCCCACATGTCAAAGCCTAAATATATGAAGTTTGGAGCACGGGAGCAGGTTTCAACCGCACTTAGGTCGACCCTCTGCTATACAGTCCTAGGTCTGTTTGCAGCTGCATCACGCTTCACTAACAATTCCGAAATTCGAACATGGTTAGATCATCCGTCTACCGTCTCATCAACATCGATTCATGGAACTGCTATGAATCCCCTAAAAACTATTTAACTCTTCATCAGTCACGTCGTGGAGAAGCCGAACAACAATTCAAAATAGAAACTACCATCTCATGTCAGATCGATGTGAGACTTCGGTTCAGCTTTAAGCATACCCCTGTGATGCTAACGAAGTCTGTACAGTGAATAGAAGACCACGTAAAAAAATAATACAAAGTGGTGTAATGTGGTGGTCCAATTAAACATAAAATATGGGCACCATAGCTTGTATGGAAATAATAAGGAAATGTTTCATTAAACTATCGAATGAAATTGCAGGTCGTAAATAAGTCCTGGTAATTGCTAGAACGTATGGACTTAACTCCAAATACTGAACAGATTTGTCAAGGAAATGTTACGTGCACAATGGTTAAAATGTATTATTGAATGCTTACAACAATATCTTGGCACAGGGAGTATAATTGGGAAGGAAATCTACTAATTTCGTACAAATTTCCGTCTGACGTAAACTGTCAATGACTGCCAGTTATCAGATTAAAAGGAAGACCCACAAAAGTACATACGGATACCAGTACCCTTGCCTAACCGCACTTTGAGAGCAACTAGCTGAGTGCATGAATTAATTTAGAAAAGTAAAAACCTAACTCGAAACAAATAACTATGTTTCCATCTCTTCACGCCATACGTAAGTGCTGGACATGTTTTTTTTTCTTTTTTTGCGTTGTCTTCTGACCGGTTTGATGCGGCCCACCACGAATTCCTCTCCTCTGCCAACCTCTTCGTCGCACAGTAGCACTTGCGACCTACGTCCCCAATCATTTGCTCGATGTATTCCTATCTCTGTCTTCCTCTACAGCTCCCTCTAGTACCATGGAATTCATTCCCTGATGTCTTCACAGATGTCCTATCATCCTGTCCCTTCTCTTTGTCAGTGTTCTCCCCATATTCCTTTTCTCTCCGAGTCTGCGCAGACCTCCTCCTTGGTTGTCCTATCATTCCACTTAATTTCCAACATTCGCCTGTAGCACCACATGTCAAATGCTTCGATTTTCCTCTGTTCCGCTTTTCCCACAGTACATATTTCACTACCATAAAGTGCTGTGCTCAGAACTTACATTCTCAAAAATTCTTCCTCGAATTAAGGCCTATGTTTGATACTAGTAGACTTCCTCCGTCAGTAATTGTTTATTTTGCTGCAGAATTCCTTAACTTCATTTACTTCGTGACCATCAATCCTGATGTTAAGTTTCTTGCTGTCCTCATTACTGCTGCTTCTCATTACTTTCATATTTCTTCGATTTATTACCAGTCCACATTCTATACTCATTAGACTGTTCATTCGATTCAGCAGATTAAGTAATTCTTCTTCACTTTCACTGAGGATAGCAATTTCATCAGCGGGTCCTGTTATTGATATCCTTCCACCTTGAATTATAATTCCACTCCTGAACCTTTCTTTTATTTCCTTCATTGCTTCTTCGATGTACAGATTGAACAGTAGAGGCGAAAGACTACTTCCCTGTCTTACACCCTCTTAATCCGATCACTTCGTTCTTTGTCATCCAATCTTATTATTGCCGCTTGCTTCTTGTACGTACCGTGTATTACCCGTCAATCTCTACAACTTACCTTTATTATTCACAGAATTTTGAACATCTTGCAATCAAGTAGTTTTGTCGCTATTGTATCCATTAGCTAGAGGCGAACTGAGCACCCTCGTATCCAGAGGCATGGAAGAGGGGTTTTCCTTGCGGCGGTTGAGGGAGCTTGTAATTAACGAAAGATCGTCCATGGGAGTTCGCAAACAGCTCGAGTGTCGCTATATTTGACAGATGCCGCAAGATAAGGAGGAGTTACATCAATATGTGGACAGAGTCAAGACGGCCTGCTTGGCCTTGTTAGTCGACTTGCCAGAATGAGAATTAGTTTCTATTGCCCTGAGGGGAATGCGAGCGGCGGATAAGTCGCACTTTTGTTTTTAGTGGTCGTCCCTCCACCTGGGAAGAGTTTCGTACTGCCGTTGTAGCGATATCTGCGTTACCGCTCGCGGACGATCCAAGCCGAGAAGTTAAGGTTCAGCCCGCGGGCATTATCAAGGAGAACTCCGTATTATCTACATCGGCTGATGTTGCTAAAAGGGAACCGCGGTGTTGACTCAGGCGCTGTTGGACAGGTCATTTAGTTCGTTCTTGCGTTCATCCACGCGCACCCAGAGCCAATAAATGACGCAGGACTGGGCAGCGACTTCGAGATCAAGCCTTTAAACCTTGGTGTGCCCGTGTCGCTGCTCGGTCATCATCTCGCCTGCCTTATATTTGTTCACGAGTAGGTGGCGAACCTATTTGTGCCCTTTTGCATTCTGGTACCTCCTTCTCATTGTTGAGCTTGGTATGATATCTTGAATTTGGTCATCTTGCGAGACAGGTTGGTCCCTTTTCGGTGCAGAGATGTCGGGTTGCCAATGGGCGGAGGGAGTATCTCTGTAGGGGATTTCTCCTTGGCCTTGGTTAAGATGCTGCCGGTCGATTTGATTTTGGGATGTGATTGGATTATTCCGGGTACACCTTCTTCTCTAAGTACGCTTCTGCTCAGAAGTTTGGATTCTGTGAATATGCTAAGCGCAAAGTGCATCGAAATGCCGGCATGCTGGATGTTGATGCTAAGGTTAATGAGTTCGATCTCACCCATCTGTCTTCACCGCAGGCCTCTGAACTAGGGGATTTCTTGCAGAGGTTCCCCGAGCTTGTCTGTGAGAGACTGGGGGTTACTAATGTCCCCATATCGTCTCTCACCAACCAAGATGAAGATAATAAGAGGAAAAATCTCTAAAATGCTCGAGCAAGGAGTTATTAGGACTTCTACATGTGCTTATGCTTCCCCCATATTCCTTGTTCGTAAGGATTAGGGGGGGGGGGGATTTTCGGCCTGTTGTTGACTACCGGCGCCTGAACACCAAGTTGTCCTCTAATCAGTTCCTTTACCTGATCTTCATAACTCTTCGTCTGCAGGCGCTAATTGGTTCACTGTGCTCGATCTGAATCAAGCCTATTATCAGATCCCCTTAGCCGAAGAATGTAAACGCGTTACAGCTTTTTGTACTGATTGGAATCTGTTTGAGTTTAACAGGGTTCCCTTTGGTTTGGCTACTGACGCAGCCGTTCTTACTCGTTTGCTGGATAACATTCTTGGAGACTTGAAATTAGTCTGTGTTTATAATTACTTGGAGGAGTTGGTGATTTATAACCGTTCGTTTCAGGAGCACTTGGAACATATCCAGCAAGTTTTTTCTAGGTTGCAGGGGGCCGGTTTGACTGTTAAACTCATTAACCAGGCAGCAAGTATCCTTCTTACGTCACCTAGTATTAGGCGATAGCATTCGCTTTGACCAAGCGTGGACTAAGGCCTTGAGAGGTCTCCCTCCGCATGCTGATAAACGCGGGATTCCCAGGTTTATAGACTTATTTATTTTAGGCGTTTTATTCCCAATTTTGCTCAGTTGGCGGCTCCTTTAAATGAACTGAATTGCGTCGGATAGGGGGATCTGCACAAGAGGCCGCGTTTGACCACAGTAAGGCAGCTATAGCCAACACTCCTGTTCTAGGAGTGCCTGACTTTTTTTTTTTTAAAGTATTGTACAAACTGACGCATCTACTGCGAGAATTTCGGCCGTCCTCCTATAGGAGTTCGAGGGTCAAAGGTAGCCATTAGCATACGCGTCTCGTCAGTCAACCAGTGCCGAAGTTAAATGTTCTGTTTAGGAATGTGAGGCATTGGACGTCTTATTCGCGCTGGAGAAGTATCGCTTTTATCTCGAGCACAGAGTATTTCAGCTAGAGACTGACAATCGAGCCTTTAGCTGGGTGCTAGCCAGGCCGCGTAAAACTGGCCGTATCGCGAGGTGGGCGGTTCGCATTTCGGCGTTTCAGTTCGAGGTTAAGCACATTAGAGGCACTGAGAATGTGCTCGCGGACGTCCTCAGCCGTATGTTTACTGAAAAACAGCTAGTGGGGGCGCCCGAGAGGCTTGGGAAAACAATCTTAGTTGTGACGTGTTAGGCGGTATTCCTCATTTGTTTAGTGAAATTGCCAATCATCAGGATCAGGACCCCACTTATGGAGCCGTTAAGAAACGGCTTTCGGCGGGGGAGCGTTTGGATGAATACATTATCAGGAAAGGCATTTGGTGTAAAAGGGCGGATGTGCCAAGGAAATTAAGATGTGCCTACCAGGCACCCTAGTACGCCCCGTTTTCCATTGTTTTCACAACTCGTTGATTGTCGTGCATTTAGCAACCTATAAGACCTTGCAAAATATTAAGGAGCATTTGACTTGGCCGTCTATGAACGGAGACGTTGGAGAGATGGTTTCTCGGCGTCGTGTGGCCAAGCGTAAGAAGGCTCTTCAGCTGGGCTTCTTGAGTTCTGAGCGCGAATCCTGCCCCATGGATAAACTCTCTATCGATTTTGTGGGGGCCTTTGCTCGCACCAAAAGAGGCCATCGGTATGTACTAGTTATTATTAACTATATATGGCGGTAGTATCTGTTACCGCAAGAACAGTTACCGTGGCTTTGCTAGAAATGAAATGATAATTAAATGGACACCCTAGCTGCAAACAGGCATTGATGTACTTAATTGGGGACATGTAGAAAATGTGTGCCCCGACCGGGACTCGAACCCGGGATCTCCTGCTTACATGGCAAACGCTCTATCCATCTGAGCCACCGTGGGCACAGAGGATAGTGCGTCTGCAGGGACTTATCCCTTGCACGCTCCCCGTGAGATCCACATTCCAAACATGTCCACACCACTACATTCGTAGTGCGCCTAATAGATGTTTGCCCATCATACTCATTACTCACACACTATGCCCCGAACTCGTACGGCACTTGGTAGGTTAATCCGCCCACGGTGGCTCAGATGGATTCTGTAATAAAACAACTGAGTGGAAGGATCAACAAACGAACTTGAACAGGGTGTTTTGCGACGTCCGCAACGACCAAACACAACGATTAATAACGAACAAAATGGAAAAAAAAGAGATAGATAGAGCGTCTGCCATGTAAGCAGGAGATCCCGGGTTCGAGTCCCGGTCGGGGCACACATTTTCAACATGTCCCCAATGAAGTACATCAACGCCTGTTTACAGCTAGGGTGTCCATTTAATTATCATTTCAGTTATTATTAACGCGTTTTCGAGGTTTACCTGGATTCTTCCGAGTCGTAACGTGACTGCTGCTACTACCATTGCGCATTTAACTAAAGTATTTAGTGTTTTTGGGTCCCATAAGCAAATCGTTAGTGATAACGTGGCAGCCTTTCTTTCGGCTCCCTTCAGGGCTTTCTGTTTTCAAAGCGGTGTGAAGCACGTGACCACCACTCCGTGTTACCAGCAGGGCTCTTTCGCGGAATGGGTTAATCGTACTCTCAAATCCGCACTGTTTATCTTCCGTCAGAAGACGCCCAGTAAATGGGATTCTAGTCTGCCTTGGCTTAGCTCTTCCTTCAGTACCGCCAGCCATGAGGATGTGAAAGCTACTCCGGTTTCCTTTATCTTTGCTTATCCTGTTAAGTCTCCCCATTTGAACTATTGAGGAATTCAAGATCTAATCCCTGCGGATACTACCCCTCAGATCGTCAAGGAAACTGAAATCGTGCCAGGCGCAATATTCTCAGGGCCCACAACAAACAAGATGATCGTTACAACTGTAATCAACGAGTCTTTAGGGATAAATCAGGAGAACAAGCGTATGTTCGTAGTTTTCCCGGGAGGGAGGTGCGTGTCGGAAACCTTGGTAAGTTCACTCCCCGTTTCCTGGTTCCCTATGCTATTATGCGTATTTTAGGTCCAGTTAATCTTCTGGTTAAGGACAACCGCACCAGTAAGCAATACCGGGTCCATCTGAATCAAATTAAGTTTGGTTATGCCACTGGTTGGGTTACCCCCGGGTTGGTGTTTGAGAGGGGGGAGAGGTAGAGCCGTGTGCACCTCACGTTGGTGCCGTTGGTAAGTTGGCATCGTGTAATAGGGATAGTGGTGTCTCGTTTTGTTCTTGTGTTTACTGGCACCACCGCTGTCTGTTCGCAAGTGGCAGCAGCAGCGTTTATCAATATCTAGTACCGTGGTGCTATCTTTGGAAGGATATCAAGGTTTTCCGGGTCGGGTGCGTCGGTAGTTTGGTTGGGATGGAGCGGAGCAGCAGTGAGGTCCAGCAGCGTGAGGACACGCCGGACCGCTGGCGGCAAGCAGGCAGCGCCGGGATGAGGGGCCGTAGTGGCGAGGTCCACAACCTCGTTGTACACCGGATCCAGGGCGTTTGAGTTGAGTGAACATTAACCCAGCAGTGGAACCTCCACTATTTTGAGGTCACGTCATTCTTCGTGCGTAGCTGCTCGCAGGGTCGCTGAGACGA
The DNA here is from genome assembly GCF_023864275.1 of Schistocerca cancellata. Classification (NCBI taxonomy): domain Eukaryota; kingdom Metazoa; phylum Arthropoda; class Insecta; order Orthoptera; family Acrididae; genus Schistocerca; species Schistocerca cancellata. The sequence goes on along the minus strand of NC_064631.1, from coordinate 21,763,991 downwards.
AGAGCATCGAATGGAGTGTTTGGAATTGGCAGAATTAGTTAGCCGTCCTCCGCTTCTTATTATTTATCATTTAATTCCTTACGTTTATTGGTGAAGTTCAACGGACGGTATTTTTCTGCTTTGTGGCTGCTAATGCCCGAGTTACCTGTCCTGGAGGTTAGCGTATTTTCGCAGCAGTGTACCTTTCCTCGCCTTGCCACTGCTACCCTTGATCGTGGTTCGGATATGTTGTTTCTGTTGGACTGCTTCGGTCGTAGTGGTTCCTTCTGATTCTGGATTTTCTAAACACCGGATTCAGAAGATGCAGTGCTGTCGCCGCGCGGGATTAGCCGAGCGGTCTGAAGGCGCTGCAGTCAAGGACTATGCGGCTGGTCCAGGAGGAGGTTCGAGTCCTCCTTCGGGCATGGGTGTGTGTGTTTGTCCTTAGGTTCAAATGGTTCAAATGGCTCTGAGCACTATGGGACTTCTGAGGTTATCAGTCCCCTAGAACGTAGAACTACTTAAACCTAACTAACCTAAGGACATCACACACACCCATGCCCGAGGCAGGACTGTAGCGCCTAGAACCGCTCGGCCCCCCGGCCGGCTTTGTCCTTAGGATAATTTAGGTTAAGTAGTGTGTAAACTTAGGGACTGATGACCTTCGTATTTAAGTCCTATAAGATTTCACACACATTTGAACATTTGCACTGCTGTCCGCCGGTTCAGCCTTGCCTGGATTATTCCATCGTTGGGTTTGTTATCAGACGTTAGGTAGATGTCGCAAGAGTGTTGGCCAGCATTTAAACTATCAATAGATTGAGTTGCCATCCAGTTGAGTGAATACAACTCTTGGCTGCCCGTCTCATCACTTACGAAGTTGTGCGACTTTCCCAGGTCGATCCTGGAGCACTGTCTGAGGCGCACTTCTCTGCTGATTTGATCAGATTGTGATGATTGTCAATAAGACCTTCAGCTGTAAATGCAATTTGTCTTCAGAATTTTTAATTAGATATTGTCTCTTAATATGATTGTCCTTTTTATAATATTTTAGTATGAATTTGCTATCTATGCCTCAGCCTTCAAGTTGTTTTTTGAGTAATTACGATTGGGGTCTTCAGCCGACAAAGAATTTGAATTTCTGGTCAATAAGGCCTTATGCCACGAATGTACTGTGTCTAAACAATTTTTAATTAGATATTGTCTTAACAGTAAAATTTGATAATTGTTCCTTATTGTCAACGTTATATGGAATTGGTTCCAAATAAACTATGCGATTAAAAGAAAAAAATACTGAGCAACCAACGGTAACTGAGTAGGGCCCCGCCCACACACCGAAATCTGCCTTTCCCTAATTACCACGTCTCACATATCTTTTTTATATCTCTGAATCTCCGAATCTAATACATGAACAAATCTGTTCGAAACATCAGACTTTTTTGATATAATAATGCTTATCTTTAAATGATGGTTTCCACCTAATTTTTTTACTGAATATATTATATAAGCCTTAGAAATCAGCGAGTTACCTTGTGAGCCTTTTCTCACTTTGGCTGCACGGGGCCTTGACACTTGCTTGGCAGCCTAGTTGCCGCGTGCTCACAGTGTTGTAAACAGACCATGTGTTCAGGGGGCGGTTCCTCCATGGGTAGTTATCATTGCTACAGTCAGTTTGGAGGTTTAGCGTTTCTTCTCGCTTCGTTGCTTCATATTTTTACTAGCATTCCGCCTGCTTAGCTGGCTGGTAATGTGCACGCCTCCCATGCAAGCGGGTCCGGGTTCGATTCCTGGCCGAGTTGGAGATTTTCTCCGTTCGGGCACTGCGTGTTGTGTTGTCCTCATCATCATTTCATCCTCATCACCGGCGCGCAAGTCGCCCAGTGTGACGTCGAATGAAATAAGACTTGCACTTGGCGGCCGCACTTCCCCGACAAGGAGCCTCCCGGCCGACGATGCCATACGCACATTTACTTTTTTTTACTAACATTTTTTACCTGCTTCTTTATTCTTATTAGTGCCTATTCATTTGCCAAAGGTGTACTAGCCTAACCATTAAATGGGTGTATTTTTCACTCTAGAGTTTTTTCTGCTCATTGAATTTACCTACCCCTTGCATGTTTTATTAACTTTCCCTATTGTGATTGCCGTGTTGCTTCTAGGTGAAGGGATGAAACATTGACAGTGGCTACCTGGCTGTTTCCTCCAAGTTCTTTTCCCTATTGTGATTGCCGTGTTGCTTCTAGGTGAAGGGATGAAACATTGACAGTGGCTACCTGGCTGTTTCCTCCAAGTTCTTTGGGACTGTCAACCACGTTTGACGCCTCGGTGATGAGTGTGAAGAATTTTGTCGGCCATGTAGCAAAGCACTCACTGTGGATTTCTGGCTTTTAACCTCCCGGTTCTATGGGACTTTTGACTACGTTCGACACCTCGGTCACAATTAGCAAGAGTTTTTATCGGAAAGCTCAGTTATGGTGCAATATTTTATGAGTTGAAATTTAGATCCCTCACCACCCCTTGAAACATAAATGTGGTTCTGTGATTCATAGTCCAGTTTGTGTTAGTCTTCTTTCTTTTATTTTTAACTTTTTCATTTATTATGGTTTATTAATAGCAATTTATACATATACCTGTTTGTAATTTCCCGAGATTGTCTGATGAAGCCTAGAACAGGCGAAACGCGTCACATGTAAAGATTAAATAACGTATCTTGAGCAAAAAAGTCTTTGTTTCCTGTATCTAAAGATCTATTACGGTTGCTGTACCAGTGCCACCGCGGCAGTTTTGAAGAGGAGTGATTTTAACCCTGATGTTATGTTTCACACTATTCTCGTTTCTGCTACTTCTCAGTGCTTTCGCCTTTCTTAGATTTACTCTCAATCTATATTTTATTCTCATTAGACTTCGGACAACCTAGTAGGTAGGGCAACAACAGCTTGAGTAGCCATCTTGGGTGTTAATAAACCGCTTCAGCTGTATATTGTCTTTTATTATTGGATCACTGCCGGTTTCATGGCACTAAGAGCGACATCTTCAGGTGAACATACAACTAAAACATTAGTATGACACAGAATCCCATGTTCGCGACTCCGTATAGATCGGAGAAGCGGACGCATCCACTATATTGGAATCCGCCTGTTTTATTGTATAACATACCGCTTTTGAGCGGTGTTAGTTCTGACAGACAAAGAATGTTGGGTAAAAAGGTTCCGAGCTTCTCCGCTCTAATGTTTTAGTTGTACCCGAAGATGTGGCTTTCAGTGCCACGAAACTGGTAGTGATACAATAGTAAAGGATTAAATACAGTTGAAGGAGTATTTTGAATCCCAAGATGTCCCATAAGACCTTTCATTCCATTCAGCGAATCCTGCATTTCTTCTTGGCTTTCAGTGAGGATAGCAATGTCATTAGCGAATGTTATCACTAATATCCTTTTACCTTGAATTTTAATTCCACTCGTGAACGTTTCTTTTATTTCGATCATTGCTTCTTCGATGTACAGTTTGAGCAACAAGGACGTAAAACTACTTCACTGTCTTACTTCCCTTTTAGTCTGAGCACTTCGTTCTTGGTCTTCCACTCTTATCCCTCTATGTTTTTGTACATATTGTGTATTATCCGTCTTTCCTTAAACCTCACCCCTATTTTCCTTAATACTGCAAACACCCTGCACTATTTGACACTGTCGAACGCTTTTCTGAGGTCTACAAAGTCCTTGAACGTGTCTTGATTTTCCTTTAGTTTTGCTTCCATTATCAACTGCAATGTCAGAATTGTCTCTCTGTTGCCATTACCGTTCTTAGTGCCAAACTGATCGTCATCTGACTCATCCTCAATTTTCTTATCTATTCTTCTTACATATTGAACCTCGAAGATCGTCGGTTAAGTCCTGAAACACGACGTTAAACTCTGCGGCAAACTGTTACCGTCTGATAAGTAGTAGTTGTGGGGTCTTCTACGGAGCCTCGTAGTACGTCGAGTCTTTCCCTGTTGTTGGCTCGTGGCTGGCGTCATCCCGACAGTGTTTGCATCTTGTGAATTTAGTTAACAACTGTGCCGCTCGTATTTATTTGTCGTACGAGTTACATCAGCTCGAACTGTTTTATTCACAAACATGAGCGATGTGGTAATTGCACATAAATTTTCCAGTTAAATTTATAATTTTCAGGACACTGGCAGTGATGCAAAATAAGTGTAAAACGAAATTCGTATGTAAAACAGTAATACTAATGTTATTATTTCATTGTACTGCGTTTCACATGAACCATTATTTACACAAACGCATACAACACACGATAATAATTAACACGTTCCACTTGGCTCCTCGCCTCTGTTTTAGAGTTAAGAGTTCATCATTCGAGGACAAAGGGTAATTAACAGCTGGTGGTGTGCATAAAGTGTGAAATAGGGGGATCTGGAGATTCGAAAAAAAAATTGGGTACGTAATTCTCTCAACAATTTATATGTTATTTCTGATTCAAGGACTGAAAATTTCTCTAAATAGTTATTGAGAAAACAATATTTCACTGTAATTAAGCACCAATCCTTCATGCAAATAAGGGATTATCTATTCACACTTACCAGTGAACTTACGCAAGTAGCAACCTCAAATAAAAGAAATCTGTATAAGTGTGAGTACGACTCGGGCACTAAAGGCTCCGTACAAATTTACCATGTATACAGACAAGTCATTCATCACTGGAATGGAGTATTTTGAAGATTCTTGCCTTTTAATAGTACTGATACTGGGAAGATATCAAAATATATACTTAAATTGCAGTATCTTTTGAGTGCATTGACGTAGATGCTTACATTTTTTACACCGCCAAAAGACCGTGTAATGTTGATGCATTAAGTTGTTCTGAAAGCGGTGCTGATATTCAAGATAATAAAAGCGGGTTAAAAGCTGTGAGCTATGTGGGGTAGTTATCCTTGCATTACTGAGCAACTGTTTCACCAGGTATCTAGTCTAGCTTACCAAATTCCCAACCAGGCTAACATTAATTATAATCTTTTAATATTAATCTTACGATGACCGGTGATATATATATATATATATATATATATATATATATATATATACATATATATATATATATATGTTTCGTATGAAACTGTATGACATGAATTACATAGAAATTGTGTTAAACTGTGTTTTAAAGTGTAGTACTGTGACAGATCGGTTTTGATTATGTGTAAAAGTAACACGTTCCACCGCTCAGTCTCCTCCCAGATAGAGTCAGAAACACCACAGTAAATTTAGAAGTGGAATGTATGCTGTAAATGACAAGAGATTTAAGAAATTAACATGAAAGGAATCCAACAGAGACCTTTCAACCGTAGGCGTTAGTATATGACATAAATTTCAGCTTGATACCTACAGCAGGTCCTGATAAAAAGAGGTCTTAAAAGTCGGAAAGACAGACTAACAAAGTGTCCTGTAAGGGTCCCTTTTTTATCAATTTATCTATGGAACCCTAACTACTATTTAAAATAACTGAGGTATCCGAAGAATTTTGTTTTTAGAAAAAGAAGTTTTCGTGTTGATCTTATTGCATTCATTTTAGCTTGGGTAAGGAAAAACTGTGTGATAGCCTAGTAATAGCTAGTTACTAATAACAGTAATAAATAGTCCCATATTCATGATACGAGTGTAGGGGGTCACATGCAGGAACCCTTCACAGCTGTTCATGCCAAACTCCTAGCGCAGATGATCTGTCGTTGCCTTCCTGCAGCCTGTATGAAGTGTTAAGTGTGTATCCGTGTTGTGTGATTGTGGTGAGTGTTTGTAGAGTGTGACGGTGAATTTGTGTAGTAATGGACGAAGGGAATGGAGAAGGTGAAACACGGTGCTTGCACATAACCATTTCCTTGCGGATAACAGCAGTTATGCCGCCGAACTTAACGTTCCCATCCGACGGACGGATCACCACCCACTGTGTCACCTGCCCTCACTGCATGGGACACTGCGGAGGGGCTTGGAAGTTTAAAACAGGACGCTGGGGCAAAGTCTGGTAATAACTTTACCCATCCGCATCTCCTCCTCTTGCCGGCCAAATACTGGCAGCGGAAATTTCATCCACCACTATGAACTGAGCTGGCTTTCCTCCTAGTCTAGCGCGATCGCAGAGACCTGCTTTTGCAACCCTGGGTACGGAGGCGGTATAGTTATCAATACGGCACAAATATTGAGATTTTTACAGTTATTGCTGTTTGTAACGTATGGCTTCCCTCGTTTGTCGTTAGTCTTTCCATAAGAGGATTTACAGAATACGATGAATGATTGAATGACTTAATGAATTTAGAACACTTTTCTAAAGTATTGTCAAAGCATTACCATCTGAACCACCATGCTGTCCCTGCACTACTGGAGTAACAGCGCCGCAGAAATACAGGCCCAATAGATCGGTAATCCAGGGGTCGTTATGCAGAACGATCGACGTGAACATGGCTACGTATGCTTGTGTCAGGCAATGCCAACAGCAACCGTAGTGCAGGAGAAAAATGTGCTGACATAGGTTACTATGTGGAAGTAAATATAAGAAGATTTTAGATTCCCTCATAACTTCTTCTGCAGTACCCACTGAGACGGTAGTGAACTTACGCCACTGAGTGACTCCGAAGAACCTAGAATGCAAGAGCCGTTAAATACCGGTACGTAGATTCTTTATCAATTAATAAAACAATCAATATCGCAAAATATTTTTTTTTTCAAAAATTATCGTTTCCAGCCTTTATGCTGGCAATCTTCAATCTAACTCACTATATGGCTGCGGCAGGCGGTGCACGGGAAGCTGCTATAAACAACAGTGACTTTACGCAGCTGCTAGGTGCACCGACTTATGGTGCGTTAGATGTGCAGATGACCAGCATAAATGCAAAAAAAGGTCATCACATTTAAATAAATGATAACTGCGATCTTGGCTACATCGAGAATTTACAACAGATTGCTGTTAAATCACCAAACCGCATTGTCTAAAATTACAGTTATTTGTAGTCATACATCATTATAGTATGAGGAATAATAATGGCGGAGACAGACATACTGTATGTACATGTAGTAGTAGCAGTAGTAGTAGTAGTAGTGGTGACATTTCGGACCTGTTGATTTCCTCTAAGAAAGGTCACAGTTCATAGTAAGGTGATGCGAGGTCATATAGTGAAACCGAAGTAATATGTGGTGTTCCACTACGAAGTATTTCGTTAATCTATGTAAAAGATTTAGGAGACAATCTCAGCATCTGTCTAAGAATATTTGCACATGACGCTGTCATTTATTTCCAGTTAAGTTTTTAGAAGATGAAAACGTACTGTAGAATGACATGGACAAGATATCGAATATCTTGTTGTTGTTGTGGTCTTGTCCTGAGACTGGTTTGATGCAGCTCTCCATGGTACTCTATCCTGTGCAAGCCTCTTCATCTCCCAGTACCTACTGCAGCCTACATCCTTCTGAATCTCCTTAGTGTATTCATCTCTTGGTCTCCCTCTACGATTTTTACCCTCCACGCTGCCCTCCAGTACTATATTGGTCATCCCTTGATGCCTCAGAACATGTCCTACCAACTGATCCCTTCTTCTACTCAAGTTGTGCCACAAACTCCTCTTCTCCGCTATTCTATTCAATACCTCCTCATTAGTTATGTCATCTACCCATCTAATCTTCAGCATTCTTCTGTAGCACCACATTTCGAAAGCTTCTATTCCCTTCTTGTCTAAAGTATTAATCGTCCATGTTTCACTTCCATACATGACTACACTCCATACAAATACTTTCAGAAACGACTTCTTGACACTTAAATCAATACTCGATGTTAACAAATTTCTCTTCTTCAGAAACGCTTTCCCTGCCATTGCCAGTCTACATTTTATATCCTCTCTACTTCCACCATCATCAGCTATTTTGCTCCCCAAATAGCAAAACTCCTTTACTACTTTGAGTGTCTCATTTCCTAATCTAATACCCTCAGCATCACCCGACCTAATTCGACTACATTCCATTATCCTCGTTTTGCTTTTGTTGATGTTCATCTTATACCCTCCTTTCAAGACACTGTCCATTCCTTTCAACTGCTCTTCCAAGTCCTTTGCTATCTCTGACAGAATTACAATGTCATCGGCGAACCTCAAAGTTTTTATTTCTTCTCCATGGATTTTAATACCTACTCCGAACTTTTCTTTTGTTTCCTATATTGCTTGCTTAATTTACAGATTGAGTAACATCGTGGAGAGGCTACAACCCTGTCTTACTCCCTTCCCAACCATTGCTTCCCTTTCATGCCCCTCGACTCTTATAACTGCTATCTGCTTTCTGTACAAATTGTAAATAGCCTTTCGCTCCCTGTATTTTACCCCTGCCACCTTCAGAATTTGAAAGAGAGTATTCCAGTCAACATTGTCAAAAGCTTTCTCCAAGTCTAAAAATGCTAGAAACGTAGGTTTGCCTTTCCTTAATCTTTCTTCTAAGATAAGTCGTAGGGTCAGAATTGCCTCACGTGTTCCAACATTTCTACGGAATCCAAACTGATCTTCCCCGAGGTCGGCTTCTACCAGTTTTTCCATTCGTCTGTAAAGAATTCGCGTTAGTATTTTGCAGCTGTGACTCATTAAACTGATCGTTCGGTAATTTTTATATCTGCCAACACCTGCTTTCTTTGGGATAGGAATTATTATATTCTTCTTGAAGTCTGAGGGAATTTCGCCTGTCTCATACATCTTGCTCACCAGATGGTAGAATTTTGTCAGGACTGACTCTCCCAAGGCCGTCAGTAGTTCTAATGGAATACTGTCTACTCCCGGGGCCTTGTTTCGACTTAGGTCTTTCAGTGCTCTGTCAAACTCTTCACGCAGTATCGTATATCCCATTTCATCTTCATCTACATCCTCTTCCATTTCCATAATATTGTCCTCAAGAACATCGCCCCTGTATAGACCATCTATATACTCCTTCTATCTTTCTGCTTTCCCTTCTGTGCCTAGAACTGGTTTCCATCTGAGCTCCTGATATTCATGCAAGTGGTTCTCTTATCTCCAAAGGTCTCTTTAATTTTCCTGTAGGCAGTATCTATCTTACCCCTAGTGAGATAAGCCTCTACATCCTTACATTTGTCCTTTAGCCATCCCCGCTTAGCCATTTTGCACTTCCTGTCGATCTCATTTTTGAGAAGTTTGTATTCCTTTTTGCCTACTTCGATTGGTGCATTTTTGTATTTTCTCCTTTCATCAATTAAATTCAGTATCTCTTCTGTTACCCAAGGATTTCTACTAGCCCTCGTCTTTTTACCTACTTGATCCTCTGCTGCCTTCACTATTTCATTCCTTAAAGCTACCCATTCTTCTTCTACTGTATTTCTTTCCCCCATTCTTGTCAATTTTTCTCTTACGCTCTCCCTGAAACTGTGTACAACCTTGGTTCTTTCAGTACATCCAGGTCCCATCTCCTTAAATTCCCACCTTTTCGCAGTTTCTTCAGTTTTAATCTACAGTTCATAACCAATAGATTGTGGTCAGAGTCCACATCTACACCTGTAAATGTCTTACAATTAAAAATCTTGTTCCTAAATCTCTGTCTTACCATTATATAATCTATCTGAAACCTTTTAGTATCTCCAGGGTTCTTCCATGTATACAACCTTCTTTTATGATTCTTGACCCAAGTATTAGCTATGATTAAGTTATGTTCTGTGCAAAATTCTACCAGGCGGCTTCCTCTTTCATTTCTTAGCCACAGTCCATATTCACCTACTACGTTTCCTTCTCTTCCTTTTCCTACTGTCGAATTCCAGTCACCTAGGACTATTGAATTTTCATCTCCCTTCACTATCTGAATAATTTCATCACCTCCTTCATCATCTGCAGAGCTAGTTGGCATATAAACTTGTACTCTGTAGTAGGCGTGGGCTTCGTGTCTATCTTTGCCACAATAATTCGTTCACTATGCTGTTTGTAGTAGCTTACCCGCACTCCTATTTTTTTTTTCATTATTGAACCTACTCCTGCATTACCCCTATTTGATTTTGTATTTAGAACGCATTATTCACCTGACCAAAAGTCTTGTTCCTCCTGCCACCGAACTTCACTAATTCCCACTATATCTAACTTTATCCTATCCATTTCCCTTTTTAAATTTTCTAACTTACCTGCCCGATTAAGGGATCTGACATTCCACGCTCCGATCCTTAGAATGCCATTTTTCTTTCTCCTGAAAACGATGTCCTGTTGAGTAGTCCCCGCCCGGAGATGGCATATAAGATATTTGTATAAAGCATGCAGTGAACAAAGATAATAAAGGACTATACAAAATGCGAAAGGTTCGCATTTTAATTTATATTCATAAGAAATTGACTTTCAACAGGAAATAATTTCCTGTTACATTCACTCCTGTTTTGAGACATGTCTATAAAAATGAAATTAGTGTACAATTACGTTGAAAATATTTATTTTATAGATAAAGAATGATAAAATGAAAACAAGTGCACTTACCTGCACAAGTTTTACCACAGAATGGTAGAAAGATAAACCAACAGCTAAATCGCAACCGACGTTCGCTGCAGAGGGCCGAGGCACGGACTGAGACAAATCCGACCCGCGCACTAAACAAAACAGGCCAAACGGCGCCGGTAGTAAGCACACGCTATGCGTGACGTCGCCCACCTGTCGTTTTCCCAGCTACGCCTGGCGTTAAGCGATGTGGCACAAATAATTGCATTGCTCTTGCTACAACGTGAGGTGCTGTGCAGAAATTGACAGGAACTAATACGTGCACATGACAAGGTAACGGGCAACACATGCTGACTCAAAATTAACAGAAATAAGCTTCCATTCGTGAAATGGGAACGTTGTCGGTGACATTCTTGATATAAATTCAAACACTGAAGCGAGAGCTCCTACCAGTCTTTGCAACACCCGGGGCGGAACCCCATCTATCCTGCTCCAGAACCGGACCCGAATCTATACTGCTCCAGCATGGGACCCCTTAATGCATCGAAGATCATTGTGGCCCTGGAAATTCTGACATCCCACCGAAACACTCTGTCAAAACCCAGCGTCACCCATTTGTTGATATATCAGACAAAAAGAAATTTTCCACCCGAATCGTCTCCGCTTGTAATATGTCCCCGAGAAAAATCAAGACGATACTATCACGGCCAATCAGAGCTCTAGACTCGTTGCTAGCCTATGAGAGTATTTCTTGAGACATCTTACGTTGTACACACGCGACGGCCGCCGCTGGCGTCGTCGACTCGTCTGAGGCCGTTACCCTAGTCCATCAGAAGACTTATTTCTCCAGAGCATTCTAGGCCGAAATTTAGTGTGTTGCCTCCCTGCTTCTCATGAAACTCTAGCCATCGACCACCCACGCCACATTGCCGCCTGTCTACAAGGTGAGCCTTGTGGCGATGTAGATGACGCTGAGACAAAGTGATTTCATGTAAGAAAAAATGTCGGAAAATACCCGAAAAGTGGATGGAAAATGGTGAACATGTGACGTCACATCCTAAGTAGAGCGTATTTTCGAGCCAGTGCGTGAAGTGATGCAACACTTGCATTCAAACAAATGGTACAAATTTCGAACTATTTTGTAAATGTGATATGGTGAAATACAGTATTTGTAAAACTATTATCCTCGCTAAAACCAAGCAAAACCTATCTTTATTTCGCTTTTTTTTTCTTTTTCTTCCTTTTTGTGTTCCAGACACTGTAGCAAAGAAAACGTAAGTTATTTATTGGTAATGACGCAGTTCAGAAACTAATGCTGACTTACTTGTGACGCAGTACGCTATGTTTTCTAACTATACTTAGAAATAAAACAGCGGAGACAGGAGACCGATGTATAAATCATTGAATTAATATCTCAATGTAAACACATAATCCTCTAGCGCAAGGAAAAAAATTACTGACTGCTATACGAATGTTTCGCAGCCTGAGCCCCACATGCTAAAGCCGTGCACGTAGGCCCAGAGCCACGCCGACATGAATACTTGACTTGGGGTGGGGCGATCAGGTATGACAGACAGACAGACAGGCTGAATCACTGCACTGTGGCGAAGTACGTCATCTGACGACGTCGTATGTTCAATATTTGTCATTTACTTATGGGTATTTTCCTACATTTGTGGCCCCATGTTTCTTATATTGAATTACTTGTCTGAGCGTCATCTATGTGGCTTGGAAGGTTCTTTAACGTTAATAAGAACCACCTCGTATGTAAGGGTCAAATGGCTCTGAGCACTATGGGACTCAACATCTTAGGTCATAAGTCCCCTAGAACTTAGAACTACTTAAACCTAACTAACCTAAGGACATCACACACACCCATGCCCGAGGCAGGATTCGAACCTGCGACCGTAGCAGTCCCGCGGTTCCAGACTGCAGCGCCAGAACCGCTAGACCACCGCGGCCGGTTCGTATGTAAGGAATTGCGATTAAATCAATACCCTTAGCTGATGACATGCGTTGATATACGTCAACGTGGACAGTTGAAAATGTGCGCCCCGATCGGGTCTCGAACCCGGGATCTCCTGCTTTCATAGCAGACGCTCTATCCATCTTTTTTAAAAGTTTGTTCGTTGTATTTGGTCGTAGCGGACATCACATGATATCCGCTGCAGTTCGTTGTTGATCCGTCCGCTCAGTTTTTTTATGACACAGACCAACCAGCTCTCTGGCCGAACACACAGAACTACCGTGCCGGCCGCCACCGAGGGCACAGAGGATAGTGCCACTGCAGCAACTTATCGCCGGCACGCTCCCAGTGGGACCCACAAAATGGTTGCTCTCAGCACTATGGGACGTAACATCTCAGGTCATCAGTCCCCTAGAACTTAGAACTAGTTAAACCTAACTAACCTAAGTACATCACACACACCCATGCCTTAGGCAGGATTCGAACCTGCGACCGTAGCGGTCGCGCGATTCCAGACTGAAGCGCCTAGAGCCGCTCGGCCACCAGCGGCCGGCCTGTAGTCCACACACTACATTCGTAGTGCCCCTGCCATTATACGTATCACTCGCGGCACACAACCCACCGAGTCCCGTAAGAGTTCAGGCAATTCGTGTGCATCCTCACTGAAGAAGGTCATCAGCCTGTTAACTTTAACTATATGAAGATGGCATCTATTCTTTCGGACATGTCCGAAAGAACAGATGCCGTGTTCATATCGTATGTAAGGGGTGATCGAAAAGGTTCCACTCGAAGATCCCATATGCCAATAAGGCAAAATCGCTATGAGTATTGATGCAATTATCCCACCGATGCACCAGATTGAAGATGACTTTTGCTAAAACACTGTGTCCTGCTGCTTGAAGTAATCCCTAACTGCCTGCTGCAGTCCAATAGGAATCTTAAACTCTCGAAGGCCTTTCTAAGGGACCGAAGAAGTGAAAATCACATGGTGAGGGATCAGGACTATTGGGTGGGTGCTCTAGTGTCTCCCACTTGAGTTGGTGTAACTTCCTAGATTGACCGGCTTGCTGTGTTGAATTCCGAATAGCATGGAACTTCGCGCACAATTCCATAGTGGTGGTTTTCGACAGAAATGCTACTCCATACAAATTCTTCATCGCCCGATGGATGTATACCGCTTTTAGTCCTTCAGCAAGCGGCAAAAGAATAACAAGGTCGTTCTTTTTATACGCATTTGGCAATAATGTCGCCATAGTTCACGTTTTCGCATTTACTGCAAGCTCCTCGGAAAGACTCGAATGTCGCACTAATAGCTGGCCAACATGTCGGTGCTTATATACTGAAGAGCCAAAGAAAGTGGTGTAGGGCCACCGCGAGCACTCAGAAGTGGCAGAGTACGACGTGGCGTCGACTCGACTAATATCTGGAGTAGTGCTGGAGGGAACTGATACTATGAATCCTTGAGGGCTATCCATAAACCCGTAACAGTACGAGGGCGTGAAGATCGCTTCTGAAAAGCACGTTGCAAGGTATCCCAGATATGTTCAATAATGTTCGTACCTGGGCAGACTGGCGGCCAGTGGAAGTGTTTAAACTCAGAAGAGTGTTCCTGGAGTCACTCTGCACCAATTCCGGATGTCCTGCTGGAGTTGCCAAAGTCCGTCGGAATGCACAATGGACATAAATGGATGCAGGTGATCAGTCAGGATACTTACGTACGTGTCACCTGTCGGACTCCTATCTTGACGTATCAGGGAATTCATATTTCAACTGCACGCCATTACAGAGCCTCCACCAGCTTGAACAGTTCCCTGCTGACATGCAGGTTCTGTGAATTCATGAGGTTGTCTCCATACCCGTACACGTCCATCCACTCGATACAATCTGAAACGAGACTCGTCCGACAAGGCAAACATTTTTCCAGTCATCAACAGTCCAACGTCGGTGTTGACGGGCCCAGCCGAGGCGCAAAGCTTTGTGTCGCGCATCAAGGCCACACGAATGGGCCTTCGGCTACGTAAGGCCGTATCGATGCTATTCCGTTGAATGTTTCACACGCTGACACTTGCTTATGACCCAGCTTTGAAACCCGTATCAATTTGCGGAACGGTTGCACTTGTCACATTGAACGATTCTCTTCACTCGTCGTTGGTGCCGTTCTTGCAGGATCTTTTTCCAGTCGCAGCGATGTCGGAGATTTAATGTTTTACCGGATTCCTGATATTCACGGTACACTCGTGAAATAGTCGTACAGGAAAGTCCTCACTTCATCGTCATCTCGAAGATGCAGTGTCCCATCGCTCATGGGCCGACTATGACACCAAGTTGAAACTCATTTACATCTTGATAACCTGCCATTATAGCAGCAGTAACTGAACTAACAACTTCTCTAGACAGTTGTTGTCTTATATAGACGTTGCCGACAGCAGCGTCGTAATCTGCTGTTTACGTGTCTCTCTATTTGAATCCGAATGCGTATATCAGTTTCTTTGGTGCTCCAGTGTACATCCGCGTCGGCGTCGCGCTACGTCGCATATACGCTACGGCAACTCCCTCAAACTGAAACTTTTTGATCGCTCCTTATGTTACGTGGAAGGAGTCTCCATTGTATGAGGAACAAACAGGCTGATCTCCCAGAAGGCACACCACTCAAGTAAAAACCCTATAGTGCGAACATTACACCAGACGGAAAATACAATATTTTAAAAAAATTTTCTTTTCAAAATTCAGTCTTGATTGCACCACGTATGCTAAAAGAACAAAGGTGCTTACGTAATGCGATCAAGAGTGAATTTTAAAAAGGAAGGTTTTTAAAAAAATTTTTTGATCGCTGATCCAAAAATATTTATTAATACTATTTTTTTAATGAAATGTTATTTTATTATTGCTTGCTGTTTTAAGAGGCGCATCTAATTAGATATGTAAATGGTAGTAAAATGAACTAGCTACTAAGCTGATTGCAATTACTCCTGCTCTAACTGGCATCTGCTTATACTTACACTGAAATAACTGACGGGAATTAATTTCGCACAGCTTCGCATCACAGGGAAGGCAAGTCTCACTCGAAATTCAACCGTGCAACGTCTGCCAACATCTTCTTCAGTTTACTTTATTTATTCTCTGGTTATTATCCATTGCTGGACTGATTTGTCATATTAGCTGACTTAGAGTAGCATTAGGTAGGGAAAGCCCATTGGTTATGGAAAACTAAAAAAAAAAAAAAGTGACACACTTCCTCCCGAGAGGTTTACCACCTTCGCAACCACGTAGCGAATGGTAAAGCAAATAAACAATCAGAAATCTCAGTAATAATAGTGATAGAAATAGTAATAACAATTTTGCTACATTTTAAACTGTGGAGTATTTGTTTTATTTCAAGTGAAGACAGCAATGAAATTGTTGACAGAAATTATGCCCTGTTGCAGAATATTAAGTATTAATATAATGTAGAATACATGTAAATACACGGCTGTTTATAAGGAGAGGATGGTTAAAATGAAAGTGCAGCTGTTCAGAGAGGTTCAGTGTGGACTGTGATTACAGTATGACAACGTAATTTGTTCGATATTCCAGTGCGTTAATGCAAACCGATTTACACTGGAAAAAAAAAAATTAGTTGCACTTATGGCCATTAGGTGCAATCTCTTTGCGTGGAGGAAAAAAAAAATTCATGGAAATGTTTCCATATGAAATGGACTAGGAACAGGATGTGGGAAGAAAAGGTGAAACAATTGAGAAAGACATAATGTTCATTTGGTTGAACAGTTCGTTCATTATGAGTACCTGAGTCAGTGACAAGATGCCGTACAGCGTCATCTTTGCACCTGGTGGCCAAGTTGGAACTAATTTTTACCAGCGTAAATCAGCCCCACATTAATGCACCAGCATATCTACCAAGTTTCGCTGCCATACGAAAATTATAGCCAACACTGGACCTCTGTGAGTAGCTGCAATTGCAACCACCGAATATCTTCAGGTTCAGAAGACAAATGTGTGAAAACTGCAACACATATGTACCTATGGATAGAGCACTCCTCAAATTTTCCATTCGTAATATCTCCATCTGCATCTACATAATCTGCACCATGGCGTGGTTGCAGAGCAAACCACTAAGGGCAGACGTGTCAGAACATGCAGACGAATGATCTGTTCTATCAGATGGAATTATTTCGCGCCTGCATATAGCCAACCAAATGACCAGATTTTCAGTGTGAGGTGATGTCGGTGCGCCTTCCCGTTCAGCAGCAGCAGCAACAGCAGCTATAATATCAATGAACTGCACCCATATACTGAAACGTGCTGCAAGACAATTGGTGACATTTTGAGCAACTGTAATGTGAGGTAAAATCTTGGAAACATGTTCAGTCCACTGATATGTCTTATAGTTTTCAAGCTTGTCATCTTCTGAAATCACAGAAGCATTTATGAACAAACCTATAAGTACAGCAAGTCTGGTTAATGCAGACCTGAGACTGTACATGTAACCTTAAAACACAAATAAGCCACAACATGAACGTTTAGGGAAACTGCTATATATATATATATATATATATATATATATATATATATATATATATATATATATATACAAAAAATGATGCATGTCACATTCGAAAGAATACTTGTGCATAGTTGTCACAAGCATGGATCTTTAGTTGCTTTAGTAAGAGCTTATCAATTGGAAATATGCTGTGGAAATTTTACAGAGCTTCCCACCCATTTACCTGGATATGAAACGTAAAAAGACGTAAATACAAGGTATAATGGGTATAAGTGCAGGACAGTGTACTGAACAATATCACATCAGTATTTACATCAATTGCAGACCAATAATGATAGCTATTACAAGTCATATGTTTTTAGGCTGGCTAGTTCCTCCAAGTATGTGTGGCAAGAGCAAGCCATTGATGCTTATTTTCTTCTGGGCAGCAGTTTAGGTGCTGAAGAGTGGATGTGTAGACGCACACCAGTTAGTGTATACATACATGTGTAGTTATCTTAGCGGCGCAGTTACGACCATGCAGAAAACATCAGGTCGTATTGTTTGTGATGTATTTGTGGGAAGACTGTTGAATTGAGAGAATAAACAACCAACACACTTATGCATGTACATATTAAGGTACCACGTATAGCCACAGCAAAAAAAGTTTTGCATCACCCAGGTTCCCAGAAATCCTGCAGATAGACATTGACTGTGGATATTGTATCACAGACACAGTTCCTTTAACTGTTCAGAGATGTCACTAAACCCCCCAAAGATGTAAACAACCATGCATGAGCAGCACCTATTACACATAGGGCAGCCGACAGCTGATCATTTCCAGTCATACCATCAGGAAGGAGAGACACGGCTCATGTTGCCTGTAGTACAACCGAGCCTAGACGGTCAATACCGCGATTCTATCGTGTCTGCATTGTTACTTTGTGCCAGGAAGGGCTCGCAACAAGGGAAGTGTCCAGGCATCTCGGAGTGAACCAAAGCGATGTTGTTCAGACATGGAGGATAGACAGAGAGACAGTAACTGTCGACGACATGCCTCGCTCAGGCTGCCCAAGGGCTACTACTGCAGTGGATAACCGCTACCTACAGATTGTGGCTCGGAGGAACCCCGACAGCAACGCCAACATGTTGAATAATGCTTCTCGTGCAGCCACAGGACATCGTGTTACGACTCTGACTGTGCGCAATAGGTTGCTTGATGCGCAACTTCACTCCCGACGTCCATGGCGAGGTCCATCTCTGCAACCACGACAAATTGCAGTGCAGTGCGGATGGGCCCAACAACATGTCGAATGGACTGCTCAAGACTGGCATCACGTCCTCTTCACCTATGGGAGTGGCTTTTGCCTTCAACCAGACAATCGTCGGAGACATGTTTGGAGGCAACGCGGTCAGATTGAAAGCCATAGACACTTTGCCCAGAGAGTGCAGCAAAGTGGAGGTTCCCTGCTGTATTGGAGTAGTATTGTGTGGGCCTGATGTATGCCACTGGTAGTCAAGGAAGGCGCCGTAATGGCTGTATTATACGTGAATGCCATCCTCTGACTGATAGTGGAACCATATCGGAAGCATATTGACGAGAGATTTGTATTCATGGACGACAATTTGCACTCCCATCGAGCACATTCGTCTTGTGAATGACTTCCTTCAGGATAACGACATCGCTTGACTAGAGTGGCCAGCATGTTCTCCAGACATGAACCCTATCGAACATTCCTGGGTTAGATTGAAAAGGGCTGTTTATGGACGACGTGACCAACCAACCACTCTGAGGGATCTAAGCTGAATCGCCCTTAAGGAGTGGGATATTCTGGGCCAACAGTGCCTTGATGAACTTGTGGATAGTATGCCATGACGAATGCAGGAATGCAAGAGGACGTGCTACTCGGTATTAGAGGTACTGGTATGTACAGCAATCTGGACCACCACCTGTGAAGGTCTTGCTGTATGGTGGTACAACATGCAATGTGTGGCTTTCATGAGCAATAAAAAGGTGGAAAAGATGTTTATGTTGATCTCTATTACAATTTTCTCTACAGGTTCCGGAACTGTCGGAATCGAGGTAGTACAAAACTTTTCTGACGTGTGTTGAAATATCTACACTGATACCTGCTACATTCTATATAGTACTGAGACATTTTATGATAGCATTGTGGTGAAATAAGAATCAAACGTATAATAGGGTATTCTAAACGGCAGCATTTGGTCAGATCTTAACATGATATAATCATAAAAGAATATTTCAGTCTGTATTTTAGACTGATGACCTCAGCAGTTAAGTCCTATAGTGCTCAGAGGCAGTCTCTATTTTATTACTTTTCTTTTCAAAATTAAAACTATGTACAGGTATTTTGCAGAAGGGCCAAGAATCTGCGTCTGTACTATCTGTAGCTTGCTGTAGATAAATAAATTTAATGTGTTGTATTGTAGTGTCACATTTAAGTGTTGATCCTAAAGAATGTGAGAGTGCAACGTATTTTAGCGAGGAGGCTAAACTGTGGGTAGGCCGCAGAAGGTGCCGGCTGAGCTCGAGTATCCGGTACGAGGATTTATTGCAGCAGCTGCGGCGGCTAAGGAAAGGACTTTGGCTGGTGGCAGGGGGGCGGGGGTGGGGCGCGCAGTCGGGAAGCGGGCGGGGCGACCGCAGGTGCGTGGCGGAGGGAGCCGAACGCAGCCCAGCCAGGGCCACGCCGGGTCGTTAATTACGCGAGCATTCCGTCGCTGGCTGCCTGCGCCGCGCCAGAAAGACAGCGGCACGCCTGCTGTGCCTGGCGCCTGCTGCGACTATCGATTAGCGAGGTCCTCGCTCCACCCCACCCCACCCCACCCCACCCCACCGGGCACCAACCCTCGCAGTCCCCCTACTACTGCCACAACCCCCGACGTCAGATTAGCCCGCCGATTGTCTCGGCAGTCACTCTCTCCGCTGTCGCAACTCTCTCTTTCTCTCTCTCTCTCTCTCTCTGGCACTGGAACAGTAGCCTGAAGCTGGCGAAAGCGTAGCATAACCTAGGACCGGCGGCTTAAGGCCGAAGAGGACTCGTAACACAGATGAACCCTGGCCACCTGTTCAGCAATAAGTACTCTTATTTCTTTCAAACTTGCCATTTTGTTTCCAAGTAATATGCTGTATAAGAAAGGTTCAGGAGTGTAATTAAAATTCAAGGTAACACTGATACGATTGGCTGATGACATTGCCATCCTGAGTGAAAAGGAAGAAGATTTACATGATTTGCTGAATGGAACGGACAGTGCAATGTGTACAGAATATAGATTGAGAGTAAATCGAAGGAAGACAAAAGTAATGAGACGTAGTAGAAATGAGAACAGTGAAAAACTTAACATCAGGTTTGATGGTCACAAAGTAGATGAAGTTAAGGAATTCTATTGCAACGGTGGACGCAGCAAGGAGGACACCAAAATCAGACTAACACTGGCAGAAAGGGCATTACTGACCACATATACGTCTGGAGCACAGCATTATATGGTAGTGAAACACTGACTGTGGGAAAACTGGAATAGAAGATTATTGAAGCATATGAGGTGTGGTGCTAAAGAAGAATGTTGAAAATTAGGTAGGCTGATAAGGTAAGGAATGAGAAGGTTCTGCAATGAATCGGAGAGAAAAGGAATATGTGGGAAATACTAACAAGGAGAACGGATAGGATGATAGGACATCTGTTAAACTATCAGGGTCTTCATCAGGTTACCTTCCATTCAGAAGGCTGTTGCATACAGCGACTGTTTTATCGACTTGTAAATGATAGATTTCAGCTATCAGTCGTCCTTTTTTACATTTTATTGGCAGATCTACTTGACTAGTACTCAATGAGCTGTGGGTGAAGCCAGACCAACACGCATTACATGCATTGATTAAAAATGATAGTGCATTGAGAATGGCTAGTTTCTAGCTGAAATCTAGATCTGCCAATAAAATTTTAAAAAGGACGACTGATAGCTGAAATATGTTATTTGCAATATCAGGGTCTGACTTCCATTGTACTAGAGGGAGCTGTACAGGGCAAAAACTGTTTAGGAACACAGAGATTGGAATACATCCAGCACACAATTGACGATGTAGGTTGCAGTACTACTCTGAGATGAAGAGATTGGCATAGGAAAGAAATTCGTGGCGGGCCATATCAAACCAATTAGGAGAATGAGGACACAAAAACAAAAAACAAATAAAAGAGGATATGCTAAGGTCATGGTTCAAATGGCTCTGAGCACTATGGAACTCAACATCTTAGGTCATAAGTCCCCTAGAACTTAGAACTACTTAAACCTAACTAACCTAAGGACATCACACACACCCATGCCCGAGGCAGGATTCGAACCTGCGACCGTAGCAGTCCCGCGGTTCCGGACTGCAGCGCCAGAACCGCTAGACCACCGCGGCCGGCAAGGTCATGGTGTTGCTGGACATTGAGAAGGCATAAGATACTGTGCAAAGAAGCAAGATCTGTGGAACCTTTCAGAAATGGGGAACTGGAAGGCTGACTGTGAGAAGAATCTAGGAAACGCATGAAGGAAGTGTAAGTCGTGTAAAAGTATGAGGAGAGAAGACAGACTCTTTTTAAGAGAAAAACGAGTTTAAAAAATAGGTGGGCCTGCAATAAGTGTAGGGTGGTCAGAAACTGTCTCAAAAGTCTGTAAGAATATTGCAAGGTAGGTTGTGCTGAGAAATAATTGCTAAGAAAAAAATTTGATATGCTGCACCGAGTTAATTACGATTGAAATTAGCTTATCAGGTCATTGCACACGCCAGTTCAAGCGAGCCACTAATGACGGTGTCGCCACCCGTGTACTTTTTCTCGTTTCCCAAAACCGAACAAGAGAGCGGTGCTCTAGACCTGGGCGGTAGTAAAGGTCGAACCCGAGCCAGGGGCTGAGCGGTATCGTGCGCTGTCATCTGCGCTATGATGACATCTGACACAAACAGCATCTGCAGGGCTGCTTGAATCTGCATACGCAACGGCCTGATTGGCTAACTGCAACGCTAATTACCTCGGAAATGGAGCAACGTAACGAATTGTTTTTGTTAATTATTTAACAGCACAAAGTCCCCTGCGACACTCATACAAGCTTTTCAGACTGTTTCCGATCACACTGTCTATACGAGTGTCCCTTCCATGAGATGTTAACAACATTTTCTTTGGATTTCCTCGGGTACTTTCAATACCGTTTCTTCAGTATGTAGTTGGAGTCAGCACAGACAAATATTATTGAAGACGTCTTTCATACGATCCCCAGTGTCGACGGATAGCGTTCCTTTGTTTCCCGTTACAAACAAATCATACATACAATAGAATTGTACATGCTCATTCGATGGAACGGTCCCAGGCTAGTCTTACGCGATATTCGTTTTATCGTTATGTGCTAACAGGCACAGCAGAAAGAAGAGTAAGCAGTACACCAGCAGCAACTCAGCACCGTCCTTACCCTCCCTGACTGCTACCACCATGCAGCAACTCTGCTCAGTCGCTGTTGTAGTACTGGTTACTTTTCGTGTTTTAATGAACCTGTTAGTGCATGCCTTCTTATTCGCGTTTTGACGACCAGGGTTTCCCCTGCTTCTCGGCCTCATTCCATGCACGTACTGGATCAACTGCTGTACCATTCCTTAGCTGGTCACCCAGATAGCTGTCTCTCTAACGATCATCCGCGTTTGGGAATTTTAACGTCTTACGGTGTGCAACTTACCTTGTCTTCTTCCACTTATTTTTATCTTCTGTTCCACACTGTTCCCTTATCGACACTTCTTTTCCTATCGATAAAATGAATATTGCCCCAAACTAATATGTGACCAATCTTTTGAATTGGCACGTAAAATTCGATTTAAAAATCATTTTGTTTGTAACGAGAAACAATCCGACGCTTTCGGTCGACACTGTTGGGCTCATGAAAGTTGTGCGGGTTGACTCTAGCTACACATTGAGTAAATGAAATGGCTGTATCTGCCGAAACATCAGACAAAATGTGCCTGGTGACTCTTAGGAAGGACACGCAGTGTGTACAGTGTGTTAGTGGTACAGGTACACATATTGTGATCATTAATACCTCAATATGTACCCACTTTGGTGTGTTAGCTCTTTTTTTCCTCTGTGTTTAACAGCATTCCTTGAAAAACATAAAAAAATTTACTACCAGATGTTTTCTGGATAGTCATAACTCTGCCACAGAGAGGACTATGCCTGCCTGCCGGCCGGTGTGGCCGATCGATTCTAGGCGCTTCAGTTTGTCTCCCATATTCTGCAGTACTGGCAACATTCCTGCCCTGCAGCCAGATCCAGAGCTGGTTATGAGTTCTAGTGCCGCAAGAGAGCCTTACATCATCTCAGTCCCTGTTTCTTGGTAGCAAGTTCCTGTCAGCACGCCCATGGGTTTCAAATGCCGAATAGAAATCAGGTTAAGTAGCGTGAACAGCTTCATATGTTGAGTGATTACTGTGAAGGACATGGAGATGCTTGGTACTCGTGAGTGACAGCGTTATCGACACCTTTCAGAATTTGTAAGGGGTCTCATTGTGAGTCTCCACTTGGCCATTTGGTCGAATCGTTCAGTATCCAGATCCGTGTGTCATTCAGATGTTAATTTGGAAATTTGTGGCAAGATCTTATGGGACCAAACTGCAAAGGTCATCGGTCCCTAAGCTTACACACTACTTAATCTAACTTGAACTAACTTACGCTAAATACAATACCTACACCCATGCCCGAGGGAGGATTCGAACTCCGACGGGGGAGCCGCGGGAACCGTGGCGAGGAGCCCTAGACCCCGTGGCCTACCCGCGCGGCTGATTCATATGTGACAGTGTCCCTTGGTCAAGCAGAAACGCATGGCGATCTTGCAGAATTTGGTGAAAAGAGCTTATTTCATTTCCGATGCAGAAAATTTGATACACGAATTGGACAAACTTGAAATTGTTTTTAAGCAAAATGATTATACTGACAAACAAACGCATTGCACTCTTTAGTTCGAACTGCTGGTGGAACCATCAGAGAATACTTGTAAATCTGTTGGTTTTTGTACCTCTAAATTGCGAATGTATCCCCAAACATTTCAAGAATTTGAAGAAGATATGACATCAAAAGTGTATTCATGCTACCAGCTGAGAGTACAGCTCTCCTCGTCGTTGTGGGAAGGCTTATATTGATCAAACTATCGTTACAATTCAGGACCGATGAGTAGAACACCATCTACACAGTCGTTTTTCTCCTGCCAGAAAAACCTGCACTGACCGAATACCGTCTGAACGAGGGATGCAATATGTCTTATAATGAGAAACAAATTATCCTTCCCGCTTTCCGCTACAGGGTGTGACTTTTAAAGGATAAATGATGCCAGCCGGTGTGATCGAGCGGTTCTAGGCGCTTCAGTCTGGAACCGCGCGACCGCCACGGTCTCAGGTTCGAATCCTGCCTCGGGCATGGATGTGTGTGATGTCCTTAGGTTAGTTAGGTTTAAGTACTTCTAAGTTCTAGGGGACTGATGACCTCAGATGTTGAGTCCCATAGTGCTCAGAGCCATTTGAACCTTTTGATAAATGATAATTAATTGAAACCCTCAGCTGCCGACAGGTGTTGTTGATATAACTCGATGAGGACAGATGAAAATGTGTTCCCCGACCGGGACTCGAACCCGGGCTATCCTCCTTACATGGTAGATGCCCTATCCATCTGAACCACCGAGGACACAGATGAATAGCGCGACTGCAGGGACTTATCCCTTGCACGCTTCCCGTGAAACCCACAATCGCAACTGTCCACAATCTACATACGTAATGTACCTAATCGATATTTGCCCATCCACTCATTACTCTCGGCTATTAAAGGAATGTATTGACATTCTTGACATTCGATTGTCTCATAATATTATTAATAGAGAAAAGGTTTCTCTTTAAATAAGATGTGGAATCCGATTTTATCTCATATTAAATAGCAGTCTTCATTTCGATCAGCAGATTGTTATTCTGGTGTCACCGCCAGACACCACACTTGCTAGGTGGTAGCCTTTAAATCGGCCGCGGTCCGCTAGTATACGTCGGACCCGCGTGTCGCCACTGTCAGTGATTGCAGACCGAGCGCCGCCACACGGCAGGTCTAGAGACACTTCGTAGCACTCGCCCCAGTAGTACAGCCGACTTTGCTAGCGAAGCTACACTGACAAATACGCTCTCATTTGCCGAGACGATAGTTAGCATACCTTTCAGGTACGTCATTTGCTATGACCTAGCAAGGCGCCATTACCAGTTTATATTGAGATTATATAATGTATCAACAAGAGCGATGTTCACCAATTATGGAATAAATTTAAGTATTATTTCAACTACGTACTTTATTTGCTATATTAATTACATTGTAATGTTCCAGACCTCACGCCAGTCTGCGTGAGATTAACGCGTGCCTTTCGGCATCCTCACATAGTGACTTGGCTGTCTTGCCAAGTCACAACAGTTTGGCGACGAGTGTAAAAACGGTCTTCTTCTTTATACTTGCTTAAATTCCTTGTGTCATGGCTTCGCCACAATCTCCAGATGTACTGTCCGAATTTTATCGCTTGCTGAATCAGCAGACGCAGGCCTTATTGGATGCCCTTAGACAGCTCGTCCAGGGTCAACGTGCAATGCAAAACGATGCGGCAGCCGCCGCATCACCGCTCCCGCAGCCACAACACGCAGTTGCACCACCTTTTCGTCCTTTTGATGCGGCACTGGAGAGCTGGACGGAGTGGTCACGCCAATTTGGATTCCATCTCGCC
This sequence comes from Schistocerca cancellata, assembly GCF_023864275.1. Lineage (NCBI taxonomy): Eukaryota > Metazoa > Arthropoda > Insecta > Orthoptera > Acrididae > Schistocerca > Schistocerca cancellata. The sequence goes on along the minus strand of NC_064631.1, from coordinate 21,738,345 downwards.
GCCTACAGAATTCAAGGTATTGAGCGGCAGCCTCTTTTGCTTTCTTGTATAGGAGTGTCCACCTACCGTGTGATAGTGAAATTACACTCCTGAAAATGGAAAAAAGAACACATTGACACCGGTGTGTCAGACCCACCATACTTGCTCCGGACACTGCGAGAGGGCTGTACAAGCAATGATTACACGCACGGCACAGCGGACACACCAGGAACCGCGGTGTTGGCCGTCGAATGGCGCTAGCTGCGCAGCATTTGTGCACCGCCGCCGTCAGTGTCAGCCAGTTTGCCGTGGCATACGGAGCTCCATCGCAGTCTTTAACACTGGTAGCATGCCGCAACAGCGTGGACGTGAACCGTATGTGCAGTTGACGGACTTTGAGCGAGGGCGTATAGTGGGCATGCGGGAGGCCGGGTGGACGTACCGCCGAATTGCTCAACACGTGGGGCGTGAGGTCTCCACAGTACATCGACGTTGTCGCCAGTGGTCGGCGGAAGGTGCACGTGCCCGTCGACCTGGGACCGGACCGCAGCGATGCACGGATGCACGCCAAGACCGTAGGATCCCACGCAGTGCCGTAGGGGACCGCACCGCCACTTCCCAGCAAATTAGGGACACTGTTGCTCCTGGGGTATTGGCGAGGACCATTCGCAACCGTCTCCATGAAGCTGGGCTACGGTCCCGCACACCGTTAGGCCGTCTTCCGCTCACGCCCCAACATCGTGCAGCCCGCCTCCAGTGGTGTCGCGACAGGCGTGAATGGAGGGACGAATGGAGACGTGTCGTCTTCAGCGATGAGAGTCGCTTCTGCCTTGGTGCCAATGATGGTCGTATGCGTGTTTGGCGCCGTGCAGGTGAGCGCCACAATCAGGACTGCATACGACCGAGGCACACAGGGCCAACACCCGGCATCATGGTGTGGGGAGCGATCTCCTACACTGGCTGTACACCACTGGTGATCGTCGAGGGGACACTGAATAGTGCACGGTACATCCAAACCGTCATCGAACCCATCGTTCTACCATTCCTAGACCGGCAGGGCAACTTGCTGTTCCAACAGGACAATGCACGTCCGCATGTATACCGTGCCACCCAACGTGCTCTAGAAGGTGTAAGTCAACTACCCTGGCCAGCAAGATCTCCGGATCTGTCCCCCATTGAGCATGTTTGGGACTGGATGAAGCGTCGTCTCACGCGGTCTGCACGTCCAGCACGAACGCTGGTCCAACTGAGGCGCCAGGTGGAAATGGCATGGCAAGCCGTTCCACAGGACTACATCCAGCATCTCTACGATCGTCTCCATGGGAGAATAGCAGCCTGCGTTGCTGCGAAAGGTGGATATACACTGTACTAGTGCCGACATTGTGCATGCTCTGTTGCCTGTGTCTGTGTGCCTGTGTTTCTGTCAGTGTGATCATGTGATGTATCTGACCCCAAGAATGTGTCAATAAAGTTTCCCCTTCCTGGGACAATGAATTCACGGTGTTCTTATTTCAATTTTCAGGAGTGTATTTCCCCGTCGCGACGTAGCATCTCTGTCCTACGACGAAATTTTGTCTCCTTTAGATGCCTATTTCAAAGAATCAGTCAATGTAGTTGCAAAAAGGTATACTTTCTTTTGTACAAAACGTACGGCCGGTCAGACTAATCGGGAGTGGGTTGCAACTTTGCAAGGCCTTCCTAGGGATTGTGCTTTTGAGTGTGAATGTGGACTCCCTTATTCAGATACTATGGTGCATTTTGCAATTGCACAGAACGTTTCTGATGTTCGTATACGAGAACAAATTTTGAAACTAGTCAATCTCTCCCTTCAACTAGTGTTGGACATATTGGATAGGCAGGACACACTTGACTTTGCTCAGGAACCATTTGAAACTTCGCCTCCCATGTGTCACGTTAACCGGCCCGCCGGGCGAGCTGCACGGAACAGTAAACAGCCCTCGCGCCTGTCCGCGCAGCCAAGTGTGCCGCGCAAGCATGCAAATGCAGTGAAATCATGCCCGTGGTGTGCTACTAGACATTCGTGTGAGAATTGCCTGTCACACCAAGCTATTTGCTTTTTCTGCAATAAAAAAGGACATGTTCAAAGTGTTTGCCAGAAGAAGCTCAGAACGGACACTCACAACCATTCCAGGCCCTTTGCTTCGCACCGGAATCGGAATGGACCCAAGAATACTCAGGCTCGTGAACCTTCGCTCATGGACATTCATGTAGTTAGTTCCACTCCGCCCAGGGCCACTCTCTCTAACGGTGGCTGTGTTCGTCCCACAAATACTGTGCGTCAACGTCGCAGGAAATCCCATCACGTAGCAACTGATTCTGTACCAGTGTCAGTTCACGTTGCACGAGACAGTCGCTCTTGTCGTCAGCAGGACAATAAATTGCAACGTGATTCCATTGCAGCTCGATACCGGAGCTGCAGTTTCACTAATCAATAAAGACACGTACAAACAACTGGGCGCACCTCTGTTGTGTGCCGCAAATGGTAAGTTAAATAGTTATTCAGGGCAAGCTATCCCTGTGTTAGGACAGTGCAGCCTTCTTGCAACATACAACGGACAAACAAAACTTGTGTCAATTTACGTACTTCGTTCTTCTTCTGCAGTGAACTTGTTTTGTTTGGATTTATTTCAGTTGTTTAACTTGTCTATAGTAAATCAGGTCCTATCAGTGAACCAGACTGTGCCTTCAGCCAGTGTTTCTCGTCTATGTGAAGAATTTGCATACATTTTTGAACCGGGCCTTGGTTGCGCTAAGAACTATAAAGCACATTTGGAACTGAAAGTCAACGCGCAACCGAAATTTTTCAGAGCGCGCAATGTTCCTCACACAATGCGTGATGTATTCGCAAGAACATTACACGATTTGGAATCGCAAGGTGTAATTGAACGTGTGCAGGCTTCTCTCTGGGCCTCACCCTTAGTAATTTTGCAAAAACCTTCCGGAAAATTGAGACTTTGTGTGGACTTCAAGGCAACAGTGAATCCACAACTAGTGACTGCAACTTTTCCTTTACCTCGCCCGGAAGATCTTTTTGACAAACTGTGCCCGGGTAAATATTTTTCGAAGTTGGACCTAGAAGATGCGTACTTGGAAATACCGGTGGACGGAGAATCCCAGCGCGTATTGGTGGTTAACACGCATCTTGGTTTGTACCGATTCAAAAGACTGCCATTCGGGTGTGCATCCGCCCCTGCATTGTTTCAGCAATATTTACAAACTGTTTGAGCGTCGGTCCCTACTGCAGCAAACTATCTGGACGATATTGTGATCTCCGGAAAGACGGAAGAAGAACATTTAGCCAATCTCTGAACATTATTTCAGGTCTTGCGACAAAATGGTCTTCGCTTGCGGAAGGACAAATGTGTGTTTTTTGCTCGTGAATTGCCATATCTGGGACATGTACTCAATGCCCAAGGCATACATCCCAGTCCAGAGCACCTCCGTGCCATACAAGACTTGCCTTCGCCGCAGAATTTGAAGCAGCTACAGAGTGTGCTGGGAAAAATTAATTATTATAACAAATATGTGCCGTACGCCTCTTCCCTTTCAACTCCGCTTCATCGCTTACGCCGTAAAGGTATTCCGTTCGTCTGGAAGACGGAATGCGAACGCGCCTTTCGCCAGTTGAAATCGGCGTTGCTTTCTAATACTTGCCTTACGCCATTCGATCCCCAGAAACCCCTTTTGTTGATGGTAGATGCATCGGATTTCGGGATCGGTGCTGTGCTTGCGCACAAAGATGGCTCACATGATCGCCCTATTGCCTTTGCGTCCAAATTGCTCTCGTCAGCGCAAAGAAATTATTCACAGATCGAGAAAGAAGCTTTGGCTCTCGTATTTGGTGTTACAAAGTTTCATGATTTCTTGTATGGTCGTCACTTTACCATCATCACGGACCACAAACCTTTGACATCGCTTTTTCATCCGACCAAGCCTGTACCTCCACGTACAGCGCAGAAATTCATTCGCTGGTCTATTTTCCTCTCGCAGTACCGCTACGATATCTTTTATCGGTCCATTGCTAAGCACGGAAACGCCGATGCGTTGTCCCGTTTGCCTGCTGCTGAGGATAGAGCATTCGATTCTTCCGAACTTGCTTGCATGTTCATTGATTCGGAAGCTGATGACGTGGTCGAATCGTTTCCGATTGATTTTCGTCGTGTAGCTACAGCCACAGCTGCTGACCCTGTCCTTGCTACCGTTTTGCGTTTTGTTGCTATGCAATGGCCCTTGTCAAAGTCACGGATCGAGGATTCGTTGGTTCGCAGAATTTTTGCTCACAAGGAGAGACTTTTTGTACGACGTGGTATTTTGCTGTTGCGTTCTGATAATGATCAGTCCAGGGTAGTGGTCCCACGTTCGTTACAGTCCTGTGTCTTAAAGCTTCTCCACCAAGGACATTGGGGTATAGTGAGAACGAAACAACTTGCTCGTCAGCACTGTACTTGGTTCGGAATCGATGCTGCGATTACGAATATGTGCTCTTCTTGCATGGCGTGTGGCGAACAACAATCCGCACCACCGCGGAAATTCTTTGCATGGCCGACAGCCACTTCCCCTTGGCAACGCTTACATATCGATTTTGCTGGTCCATTCTGGAATGCTAGATGGTTGGTTGTGGTAGATTCCTTCAGTAAATTTCCTTTTGTTGTCCGGATGTCTTCCACGACGTCATCTACCATCCAAGCGTTGTCCGCTATCTTTTGCATTGAAGGTCTTCCACAGACTATTGTTTCCGACAATGGCCCACAATTCATGTCCGCAGAATTTCAGCCATTCTGCAAGGCCAATGGTATTCAACATCTGACATCCGCGCTGTTTTCGCCTCAGTCAAACGGTGCCACTGAACGTTTGGTCCGGACTTTAAAAGTCACAAATGTTGAAGCTGAAAGAGTCGCATTCTCGGGAGGACGCGTTATTGCTCTTTTTGTCCTCGTATCGCTCTCAGCCCCGAGATGGTCGCTCGCCAGCTGAGCTGCTTCACGGTCGCCCTCATCGAACCTTGATGTCTTTGCTGCATCCGCCGCATCAGGTTCCTGTGCAGCGGCAGACACCGGCTTTTGCCCCAGGCGACGTTGTCTACTATCGCAACTATCGTGGTTCACGGCTTTGGCTCGAAGGGCGCATTCTTTGCTGCCTCGGCCGCGCGATGTATTTGGTTTTGGGGGCCTCTGGTGAGGTGCGTCGGCATCTCACTCAGCTGCGCCTCTGTCGTCGCACGGGATCTGCCGCTCCCCGTCTGCTTTCAGCGACGGTGCCGTCCGGTCAGCGCTCTAGGGACCCATCTACTGGCTCGCCACATCCCAAGGTGTTACCGACGCTGCCTTCCATTTTGCCCCATGTCGACGCACCGCCGCCGCCGCCTGTTCTCCCGCCGGCGACGCCCGCAGTGGACGTGTCGCTGCAACCACCGGGCGCCTCCCTGGGTCACGCGCCGCCGATCGCTTCCCGTGACCAGTTGTCCTCCGCCATGGAACTCTTGCCCGCTCCGGACCATCTGTCGTCTTCGCCCGTCGGGTGCTCCGACTCGATAGAGGTCGATCCTTCGGCCCCTCCTGACTATCTACGGGCGCATACACCGCATGTTGGCGTGCACCCTGGACTAGGTTTTCAGGCGTTTCCTAGCTCCCCTCGAACCGAATGGCCGGGTGCGGGTGGCACAGCCTCGCCTGTTGTTAGGCTCCCCACCTCGTCGCATACGTCAACATGGGGTCCTCCCCACGGCGGGCGGAAGCCTTATAACACAACCGTTCGCCGATATGCGGGGGAGGAATGTGGTGTCACCGCCAGACACCACACTTGCTAGGTGGTAGCCTTCAAATCGGCCGCGGTCCGCTAGTATACGTCGGACCCGCGTGTCGCCACTGTCAGTGATTGCAGACCGAGCGCCGCCACACGGCAGGTCTAGAGACACTTCCTAGCACTCGCCCCAGTTGTACAGCCGACTTTGCTAGCGAAGCTACACTGACAAATACGCTCTCATTTGCCGAGACGATAGTTAGCATAGCCTTCAGCTACGTCATTTGCTACGACCTAGCAAGGCGCCTTTACCAGTTTATATTGAGATTATATAATGTCTCAACAAGAGCGATGATCACCAATTATGGAATAAATTTAAGTATTACTTCAACTACGTACTTTATTTGCTATATTAATTACATTGTAATGTTCCAGACCTCACGCCAGTCTGCGTGAGATTAACGCGTGCCTTTCGGCATCCTCGCATAGTGACTTGGCTGTCTTGCCAAGTCACAACAGTTATAATTAGTGTTCTGCTAGTGAAATATCGTTTTGTCTATTTCTTCCACCGGAGGACTACTAGTTCTGTTGCACTTGAGGGCAGCAGCGCTGTTGCTGGCGCAAGCATGGTGGGCCGGCCGTGCTGTACAGAAGGAGCTGCCGGTTTTGCTATTAACTCAGTTCCTCTGAGACTGTACATCTGTATACTCACCTAAGTATGGCGGCCAGTTGATGCGTTGAAACATTGTGTCAAGATGGCAACATTATCCGGCTACATACGCGAGGAACGTATCGTCAATCATTACGCCATCAATGCTTGATTCGCATGATTTTGTGCTGGGGGGAATCAGAATTTCGCTATGGAGAAATGTGGAGCTTGGCTTACTGGGAGTAGAACCACTGGAGGACAATGAAGTATTGGACCTAGTATGTTTTTTGATAAAACATCATAGTATCGTACATGTACAAGAGAGGGATGGAAGTACAGTATTTACCTTGAATGTGGATAATTTTGGCACCGAGGAGGTAAAGTTCTTCAAGGGAACATTATTGGCTACGTTGGACATTTCGGAAGAGGAAGATAGAACCACTGGAGGACAATGAAGTATTGGACCTAGTATGTTTTTTGATAAAACATCATAGTATCGTACATGTACAAGAGAGGGATGGAAGTACAGTATTTACCTTGAATGTGGATAATTTTGGCACCGAGGAGGTAAAGTTCTTCAAGGGAACATTATTGGCTACGTTGGACATTTCGGAAGAGGAAGATTGTCATACAGACGGTATTGGGTAGGGCACAAGATACGTCGATACTTATAGAATTTCATTTCGTGAGATATTGTATCATTTGAAGGGGCCAGGACAGAAAAGGCGCAGATGGAGGACCTGTTGTTAGAATTACAGGATCTGTTTATCGAAGGCTGTACAGAATGTCATGCTTGCTGCAACCGGTTTTAGAGTACCTTATAAGTCCGCCATAAACTGAAGGAATAACAGAAGAAAGTAAGTAGTCCCTGGCAGGTGTTAACTGTAATCATGCCCAAGAAATGCCTCAAAGACACTTCACAGTAAGACTATGATGAGTGCCTACCTAATTCCAAACATCAGATATACAATAGATAGCCTATGGCAAAACTAGTATTTCTCGTCAATGGACTTTAGGAGTGGGTACCATTTGTTAGATGCGGTTTCAGACGATACATCGGAAACCCCGTTTCCGCCACTCTGAGGACACTATCAGTATAGAAGAATGCCTTTTGGTTTGAAGAATGCATCAGCAACATTCCAATGTTATTGAACAGAATGGTAAAAGGGCTGAAAGTACTTCAGTCCTTTTACTTCTAGTGTGTCTTAATGACATAACTTTCTTTTCAGGGGATACGCGAGAGCATAGAAAACGTGTGAGGGAGGTTCAGAAACGGTTCTGAGCACTATGGGACTTAACATCTGAAGTCATCAGGACCCCTAGAACTTAGCACTACTTAAACCTAACTAAGGACATCACACACATCCATACCCAAGGCAGGATCCGAACCTGCGACCGTAGCGGTCACCGGGTCCAGATGTAGTGCCTAGAGCCGGCCGAAGTGGCCGTGCGGTTAAAGGCGCCGCAGTCTGGAACCGCAAGACCACTACGGTCGCAGGTTCGAATCCTGCCTCGGGCATGGATGTTTGTGATGTCCTTAGGTTAGTTAGGTTTAACTAGTTCTAAGTTCTAGGGGACTAATGACCTCAGCAGTTGAGTCCCATAGTGCTCAGAGCCATTTTTTTGTAGTGCCTAAAACCGCTCCCCCACGTCGGCCTGCCCTGAGGGAGGTGTTCAAATGCTTCTACGTTAGCAGCAATCTCATTGGCTGCGTTACATATTCATACGCGGATCGGCGGAAGCAGAATTTGGTCCGTGTCTACGACAGCGCCATCTCGTAGCGCGGAGACGGACGAGCGCTGCGCCAGCGATGTTGTGTTTAGCGGGGCGCGCTCTAGTGGGAAAGTTGTGTACGCGCTGACTACATTTAGACAGCATTGACATCGAAAGGAAATTGCCAATATATAATGATATCAGTAATTTTATAACACCTTTAGGTGTAGTTAGCAAATTCCAGTGCAAGCACGGCGTTCTATTGACAGACAGAGGGGTGGGAGCCTGTTGCCCACTTTTCAGCCGCTTTGTTGTTGAATAAAACTCTAAACGCCCCCTGCCGGCGGAAAGCAATCTGTAGCGCGGGCGAGAACGCCGCTATCAGGGGTCGATCTCCGGTGGAACGGCTGCGCGGCGCCGGCAACGGCTGGGACAGGCGCAGCCCGGCACGCGGAAGCGGGGCGAATTCGCTTCCCCTCCAGTAGGCAGCCGATGTGCCGGGGGCCGCCCGCCCCGCCCCAATAGCCCCGTCTGATCTTAGGCGCTACAGAATGAAGAAGCTCGTGTTGCGAGGGCGGGAGCTGCTTCCCTCAGTTCGCTTGCTGTGAAAGAATTTGAATCGCTAGAAACGGGCAGCAAGCATCCATCCCACAAATAGATATTTTAAAGCCGAGGGAAATCTGAAAGAGACAGAGATGACATACGTATTTTTTACACATGCTTACACAATATACAGAAAATATAAAAACGCTAACACTGTAACGCCAGGAATTTTTGTTTGAGAAACAGCTCATATCTACAATTATTTTTGGCTTATGTACACGACGTACTTATTGCTGATATGTACAGTTACAGGCGGCAAAGACATGTCACCGAAATTGTACACAGAAGAGTAAATTTGTGGAGCTACGATTTTCTCTTATGTACAGATGACAATGTCGCAAATTTCCTGACGTACGCAACAACTTATTGACGTTGTAGCTGCCGAATTATGAGACAACTCTTTTAAATGTACGCCAAATACTTTTTTCAGTGGCATCGGAGAGGGCCTAAACTAACGATACAGCCGTCCATTTCTACAAATTCTTCTTTGTTTGTTTGTGTTCCGTAGGATATCATACCTCCACTAGTTTCTCTTGATCTGCGCTAGCCACGAAATTTGCTAGTCTTTGTAGTCCATACTGCTCCCTGTAGGGAAAATTGTTAACTTTGTGTTAATATGTACAAATGTTTCTGGATTAAACTTCTACATTTTATTTCGTTTCCGACATACTGGGTGATCAAAAAGTCTGTGTAAATTTGAGAACTTAATAAACCACGGAATAATGTAGATAGAGAGGTAAAAATTGACACACATCCTTGGAATGACATGGGGTTTTATTAGAACCAATAACAAAGTTCACAAACTGTCCGACAGATGGCGCTGGACAGCAAAACGTCAGTAACTGCGACCGTGACGCGTGAGAGGTACGCCGATATGTTACAGAATCGCATAATGCCCAGCCTGGCTGATAAACACCTGCTGGAACGTACGATGTTTATGCAGGATGGCGCTCCACCCCATATTGCTAGACGCGTCGTTTGGTGATGATCGTGTGCTCAGCCGCCACTTTCGTCATGCTTGGCCTCCCAGGTCCCCAGATCTCAGTCTGTGCGATTATTGGCTTTGGGATTACCTGAAATCGCAAGCGTATCGTGGTCGACCGACATCTCTAGGGATGCTGAAAGACAACATCCAGCGCTAATGCCTCACCATAACTCCGGACATGCTTTACAGTATCGTTCACAACATCATTCCTCGACTACAGCTATTGTTGAGGTATGATGGTGGACATATTGAGTATTTCCTCTAAAGAACATCATCTTTGCTCTGTCTTACTTCGTTATGCTAATCATTGCTATTCTGATCAGATGAAGCGGCATCTGTCGGACATTTTTGTAATTTTGTATTTTTCGGTTCTAATAGAACCCCATGTCATTCCAAGTATGTGTGTCAATTTGTACCTCTCTATCTACATTATTCCGTGATTTATTCAGTTTTCAAATTTATACTGACTTTTTGATCACGCGGTATGTTAAAGTGAATGTCATAATCTGTTGTTCATTTATATTATTTTCTTGTGCGTCAGAGGACTTACGTACATTTTAAAATTTGGCCATACTAATATCTGAAATCCAAGAAACTCTGTAGCAATTATGACATGGTTCTTCAGAGTGCAAATTGAAGTGTTAAGCCATGACAGCACTCTATAGAGGGTGAGTAAGTGGTGGGGTGACAGTCTCTCCAAGGGAAACATTATTGACAGCTAAGAATGACTTCTATTTTCTTCAGTGCATGATGTAGTGAGGGGATCCCACCTCTTTGTGTTGTCCCTGAGCGGCGTTGATGTATGGGTGGGGGTTTCACCCCAGCTGGCGAGCCATCACAAGGCACTGCTGATTGAAACCATTGAGAGACCACAGTGGGGCCCGTGAGAAATACCAGCCTCACAACGAACTTGTGACGTGACACTAGTCGCCTTATTAGTCCCACTGAAAAGGCTCTGCTCCATGCAGGACCCAAAGGAAATCCAAGCCATGACAGTGTTAAGCCATGACAGCACTCTATAGAGGGTGAGTAAGTGGTGGGGTGACAGTCTCTCCAAGGGAAACATTATTGACAGCTAAGAATGACTTCTATTTTCTTCAGTGCATGATGTAGTGAGGGGATCCCACCTCTTTGTGTTGTCCCTGAGCGGCGTTGATGTATGGGTGGGGGTTTCACCCCAGCTGGCGAGCCATCACAAGGCACTGCTGATTGAAACCATTGAGAGACCACAGTGGGGCCCGTGAGAAATACCAGCCTCACAACGAACTTGTGACGTGACACTAGTCGCCTTATTAGTCCCACTGAAAAGGCTCTGCTCCATGCAGGACCCAAAGGAAATCAACATCAGATTGAAATGGTACCCACTAAAAGTCTTAATTCTGTTGTGAGCTATCAAGAGCTCGGACGCATTTGAAAATGCACTTAAGAATTATTATACTCATCTGAAATAGCTACTCACTCGCCAGTAAAGATTGCTGCTGACACTTTCTAAGACCTGTAGTGTCAGGTGCTGTGCCATACACTACTGGCCATTAAAATTCCTACACCACGAAGATGACGTGCTACAGACGCGAAATTTAACCGGCAGGAGGAAGACGCTGTTATATGCAAATGATTCGCTTTTCAGACCATTCACACAAGGTTGGCGCCGGTGGCGACACCTACAACCTGCTGACTTAAGGAAAGTTTCCAACCGATTTCTCATACACAAACAGCAGTTGACCAGCGTTGCCTCGTGAAACGTTGTTATGATGCCTCGTGTAAGGAGGAGAAATGCGTACCATCACGTTTCCGACTTTGATAAAGGTCGGATTGTAGCCTATTGCGATTGCGGTTTATCGTATCGCGACATTGCTGCTCGCGTTGGTCGAGAACCAATGACTGTTAGCAGAATATGGAATCGGTGGGTTCAGGAGGGTAATACGGAACGCCGTGCTGGATCCAAACGGCCTCGTATCACTAGCAGTCGAGATGACAGGCATCTTACCCGCATGGCTGTAACGGATCGTGCAGGCACGTCTCGATCCCTCAGTCAACAGATGGGGACGTTTGGAAGACAACAACCATCTGTACGAACAGTTCGACAACGTTTGCAGCAGCATGGACTATCAGCTCGGAGACCATGGCTGTGGTTACCCTTGAGGCTGAATCACAGACAGGAGAGCCTTCGATAGTGTACTCAACGACGAACCTGGGTGCACGAACGTCATTTTTCGGATGAATCCAGTTTCTGTTTACAGCATCTTGATGGTCGCATCCGTGTTGGGCGACATCGTAGTGAATGCACATTTGAAGCGTGTATTTGTCATCGCCATACTGGCGTATCACCCTGTGTGATGGTATGGGGTGCCATTGGTTACACGTCTCGGTCGCCTCTTGTTCGCATTGACGGCACTTTGAACAGTGGACGTTACATTTCAGATGTGTTACGACCCGTGGCTCTACCTTTCATTCGATCCCTGCGAAACCTTACATTTCAGCAGGATAATGCACGACCGCATGTTGCAGGTCCTGTATGGGCCTTTCTGGGTACAGAAAATGTTCGACTGCTGCCCTGGCCAGCACATTCTCCAGATCTCCCACCAATTGAAAACGTCGGGTCAATGGTGGCCGAGCAACTCGCTCGTCACAATACGCCAGTTACTACTCTTGATGAACTGTGGTATCGTGTTGAAGCTGCATGGACAGCTGTACCTGTACACGCCATCCAAGCTCTGTTTGACTCAATGCCCAGGCGTATCGAGGCCGTTATTACGGCCAGAGGTGGTTGTTCAGGGTACTGATTTCTCAGGATCTATGCACCCAAATTGCTTGAAAATGTAATCACATGTCAGTTCTAGTATAAAATATTTGTGCAATTAGTACCCGTTTATCATCTGCATTTCTTCTTGGTGTAGCAATTTTAATGGCCAGTAGTGTACATGTCATGGTATATCTTTCTCGTGGGCCTCAGGCCATAGCCTTTGATATCAGCAGCTTCTACCTGCCTCTCTCCACTTCCATCACTGTGATGACTCATATAGACAGCTGTGCACAGGGTACATCTTGCTGCCCTGTGGTTGGAGTCAGATGACAGCCAGCACTATGGCACCAAGTCTCACAAGGAGCTTAGCATCGGAGGTACTAAGCCCGCATGGCAGATCAGTGGGGCAGTGACATCAACTCCCATGAACGACTCAGTACAGATGGTTGTTGGCCTCAAACCCATGGCACGTGCTGATGGTGCCCAGTCATCTCTTAGTCTGGTGTAGCTCTGCAGTCATGGTGGTGCTGCAGGTTTCCAGTGATGAGAAGTGAACCTCTGCATTGAAATTCAGACTTATTTATATGCCTCTGATGTGTATTTGTTTCACTAAAAACCTGTTGCTGTGTCATGTTTCCCATAACAAGAGACCTGTCTTGATGTGGTAGTGTAACCCCATTGCTGCACAGCTAACAGTGTGGGGTACAGTTCGATGCTGTGCTTGGCTGTCCTGTCTTCGCAATACACATGAGCAACCACTGTTGTAACCCACATGTCGCCACACTGGAGAGTACCAACTTCTGGCTGTTAACGCAACACTGCATGGTGGCTTCCACACTCCTTCTCATGACATTTGCTAAAGACATAGAATCTTTTGTCATACACTAAGTACCACCACTACACTGCCCCCCCCCCTCCCCCAAATGAAAATAAACCAGCCTCTCAGGTCTTTCACCAACCCAGTTCGCTACTGTAATCATCTTACTTAACCTCTAAATACTAAATCAGCTACTATTAACTACTACATGGACATTAATCTGTGACCCCATAAATACATCTTTCATCCCTCGCTCAGGTGATCCACTCCATTGGACTTTAAATTACCATTGGATTGAGTTCTCTCAGAGCTCATTCTTTCAGACACGTGAGAGCCAGGCAGAAGAAAATCAGACACATCAAGATGCTAGGAACTGCAATAGTCAAGGTCTTGGTCACCTGATCTCTACCATCCCAATACTGCTCTAGATGCTACAAGTACTGTTCTGCCATTCCTATGCTGCTATCATCCTACTTAATAAACGGCCCAGGCTTGATTCCCAGGTGTCATTAACGAAAGTAAAGTCTGGTCAATACAGTTACGGCTGTATTACATTCAACAGAGTAACTCCCATCATAGCAGCTGGTAAATGAAACATGTTCGCGTAATTTCACACATAGTCCCATTTATTAACAGTCCTTTACCCTGCAATTCACGACACATCGCCATCACGAGTGTCCCTTGCTTGAAGCAACTAACAACCACCACCATTTCATTGTACTTCGAGTACCGATCTAAACCTGCTCTCTGAAAGTATAGTTCTGTTTCGATCATCTCCTTCTGGCAAGTTTCCCCCCCCCCCCCCATTTTTACCGTGGAAGAATTGCACGATACACGTACTCCACTCATCGCATGGTGAGTACCCTAGTTTGAATTTGCTAGCGCCCACTCTTGGTCAACACCACGTGTCGATACTCACTTTCCGTACGCCTTCCTCTCTCACTCACAAAAATTTCTCAACTGTCACTATCTTCACCAGGAAAGTGTGCACTGTGTAACAGCTAAACACTGCATGCATGCTTGCTAGCGATAACTTCACCCATATGTTGAACCCTGCACTATCCATTGTTACATCATCTGTAGTCCGCAGCTCGTGGTCGTGCGGTAGCGTTCTCGCTTCTCGCGCCCCGGTTCCCGGGTTCGATTCCCGGCGGGGTCAGGGATTTTCTCTGCCTCGTGATGACTGGGTGTTGTGTGATGACCTTAGGTTAGTTAGGTTTAAGTAGTTCTAGGGGACTGATGACCATAGATGGTAAGTCCCATAGTGCTCAGAGCCATTTGAACCATTTGAACATCGTCTGTAGCACAATGGTGGTAGATCGTTAAGATCCGTCTGCTCAACTAAAATGCTTGCTGTAATTCTAGTGCCAGTTCTGCTTGCACATTTCTCATTCTTTAAGAGGGGATGTATGAGAAAATACGCAGGCACACATAAGCTAATGTAGCTTTTACTGTTTGAGAGATAATTGAATCACGTTTTTCACGTGCTTTCATTATGTTGTTGGCTATAATATGGGAACTTTTTCAATCTTTTTGTCTAATGTGTTGATCGTGACGTTGCTGGATACTTTTAGAATACATTCTATCGCATGAGGAACATTTTCTCAAACGTTACTTTACCTATCACTTTCAATTTGAGGTAAGCTGTTATTAGTCATTAGATAAGTAAATCTGCGTACCTCTATTTAATGTCAGTCTTAGATGTCACGCATCAATTTTTTAGATTTATTTGCTTAATAAAAAGCTATTTCTATTTCACAAGAACTTTTGTAAATTTGAGGATAATGCACGATATTTTGTACGATATGAAGTTGTGTATTAGTATGTAAAAGGTCTGTAGCAAATTTCACCTTTCTGTCTGCAATAGTTTAGCCGAGAATGTTCCTTGTACACTGAAAAATGAGTGTTGTGGGATACGCAGAAAAAATATTTTACTAGCGTTTATGCGAGAAACCAGTACCTTAATGCCGGCAGTAGCAATACATTTGGTCGTTTTCACCTTCGGGATAGGACTTTTCTTCTAGATTGATCCTTCTGGTGTGCCCTTTTGCCAGTATGTTTCAGTGACATTTGAGAAATAACCACCCATTATAAATCCTTTGTAATAGGTTTTCTGTGAAGAAACATGCATCAAATCCTTGTCTCATAAGGGTCCTGCTTCTTCCAGAGATATCATCACTGAAAGCTGGATATGTGAGGAAGTTTCAACAGTAGTAGATTAGCAAAATTTTGCGTTTCGGCGTCTGTTCTAAATGAGGTTAATAAAGCTTTCGTACGGCTGTGTGTTCTATCATGTTGCATTTCTTTATTAAATCCTAATTAATCACATCATAAATGAGCTGACAGCTTTCTTAACTCCACGGATGTCTTCTCTAGCGCCAGGAAATAACATCATATCGCAAAAAAGGGGACAGTCGTGAGGAAAAGTGGATGTGGCTCTGCGCATTAGTCGAAACAAGATGGGATTATTCATCAGTTGTTGCACGAATTAAACTCTAAAAATTGGAGACAGTATTTCTTACATGCTACTGGACTATCTGATGGCAAAAAACGTTAGCATTTTTGACCAATTTTACATACACTGAAGCTCCAAAGAAACTGGTATAGGCATGCGTATTCAAATACAGAGACAAATACTCGTATGTAAACAGGCAGAATGTGGCGCTGCGTTCGGCAATGCCTATATAACACATGTGTCTGACGCAGTTGTTACATCGGCTATTGCTGCTACAATGGCGGTTTATCAAGATTTAAGTGAGTTTGAACGTGGTGTTATAGTTGGCGCACGAGCGATGGGACACAATATCTCCGAGGTAGCGATGAAGTGGGGATTTCCCCCTACGACCATTTCACGAGTGTACCGTGAATACCAGCAATCCGGTAAAACATCAAACCTCCGGTATCGTTGCGGCCGGAAAAAGGCCCCTGCAAGAATTGGACCATCGACGATAAAGAAAATCGTTCAACGTGACAGAAGTGCAACCGTTCCGAAGATTGCTACAGATTTTAATTGGGGCCATCAACAAGTAACAGCGTGCGAACCATCGTCGATATGGGCTTCTGTGGCGTGGAGGTTATAATGTGTACCAGGACTGCATACATGTAGCGGCAGACAAAATAAAGAACAATGTAGTAACTTTATTTTATTCGAGGTGATCATTAAACGTTTATGAGTACTCCTTGTATGTAGCAAGTTATGTATTTTGTTTGCTGTTGGAGTATTTGGCCTTTAGTCCTTACGTTTGTAGTTCATACTGTATTAGAGATATTTCATGAAAGTGTGGGGTCATTTATATATTTCGCTCTGTATTCGAATTAAGTTACTTTGTATTCAAGAAATGATGAAAAATACGAAACCTTGTATACTCGCGCAGTGATACCTGAACACGCTAGGTATTATAACGAGTGTACAGACCTCCGATTAGTCGGTCTGCATTTGTCTGCACCAGTCTGTGCCAGTCTGCATTAGTCTGTGTACCAGTCTATAGTCAAGTTTCAGTCTGCGCCTAATAAGATTACCACATTCCTGTACATAGCCATGAAGAGAAATGTATAGACACTTTGTCAAGTATCAGAGATATGTGATAATAAGATTAACGTACCAAGACCAAAGGAACTTCAGATTGTCAATTGTAAACAGCATCCAGAATCAAGTTAAGTAATTTCTATGCTTGTTATTATTTTAATAAATGTGTGTGAAAATTAATCAAGTTCTGTTTAAAGTTGGTCACCGTCAATCTGCTACTCTAAGCGTGCAAGTGGCATTTCTATCGTCTGACCTGACGCCAGAAGATAAACACGCCACGATAAGACCACGAGACATATTGCTGACACTCGCTTACTTCGTTAGAGCTACAAGTCAAATAATCTGATGGTGTGTGTACCGAAGGTCTTACAGTACGCACACCACTCTAAATCGACACCAGGTACATAATAATTTGAGAGTACTGTAATAAATATCAGAGCACACGTTTCAAAACTATCGAATGGTGTTGGAAACAATAACAATACCTGTTTAATGAGATTTAAAACGTATGTGGTTTGTAAATGGTATACAAACACTGTAGTAACAACACTGTAGCATTTGTGACCTAGAATATATGTATCAGGTATCACCTACATCTGCCAGTAATTGGTTGGAGCACTGAATTTAAACTCCAGTGGGCTCACTGTACGAATCCAATGTAATTGCAGACAAGGTTAGCATGAAATGTGAGGGATAGCCATAGCATTTTAATTTTGATTTTATCCATATTGGATGAGAGGTCGTGGTTGTGAATGTCAATGTTAAAAAATTTATCTGCTCAACCACTATAAACACGTGGTTGAGCCGAAATATTTTTTAATATTGAGCATTTTAATTGCCGTCTCGGAAAAAGGAAAAATCATGCAACCACTAGACCTATCGAACATGAAGCCAACTTACTTTATCATTCGAACCTTTCCATGTGCGAATGTGTGATCATTAACATGGTCAATTTTTAATGATATGTTTTGTGTAATAGGCACGATGGAACAACATTAAAGAGATTCCAAGATCACCTAATGAAAGAAAGATGAAAAATACTCAACCGGCAACGAGGAAAAGAACATAATCCATACATATACGAAATCATATAGAATCAAGAGCACAAATAAATATTTATTGTACTCCTAATATCCTGAAGAAACCTTTGATCAACTAATTTCTATACTGAGAAGATTTCACCTTTAAATACGTTAACTACACGAAGTTCACCTAAATGCACGAGGAATTTTAGGTTAACAACTTCCAAACACGAAAAGTGGTGACTGAAATTATATATACGCTTGGAGACTGAGTTATTGTTTGCAGTTACCATACTTTTAATGTTTTAATCAACTGCACTAAGTAATCTAACAAAAGTTAGCTTATAAAACTGATCCTGTCAAGAGTACGTTGACTTTGCATTTTTTGCCTTTAAATTTTTTCCGCTTTAGAAGGTATTATTTGTCTTAACAGAACAGAAAAATATTTTAATTTGTTTGCTCCGAAGAAGAAAAATTCCATTTCACTTTAAAACAATATTGTAAGTCTAACAAGAAGGTTTTTAATTTTATCGGGGTAATGTAGATTTAATTTACTTCACTTCTTTATTAATCCCATTTCTAAAGGAAATAAGGTAAATGAAAGGAAAAGTTTTAAAAGTCAATACTGGAATTGTTTTCTTTTTTAAAAAAATATGTCGAATAAGCTCGCTGACGCAGAGATAACTGTAGAGCGAATAGGGGGGGGGGGGGGCGGCTAGCAGCCGTGGTGTGGAGGTACTTGCTGCGGAAGGTGAAGCTCACAGGCTAGAATTGCAGTCCGAGACGCAGTTTTGGTCCATGCCTGACTTTCACTTTGAGATATACAGGTCGTCGATAACTTCTTTTGCGATTCCCGGGTCTTCAGTGTCTTCTGTGGCGTGGAGGTTATAATGTGTACCAGGACTGCATACATGTAGCGGCAGACAAAATAAAGAACAATGTAGTAACTTTATTTTATTCGAGGTGATCATTAAACGTTTATGAGTACTTCTTGTATGTAGCAAGTTATGTATTTTGTTTGCTGTTGGAGTATTTGGCCTTTAGTCCTTACGTTTGTAGTTCATACTGTATTAGAGATATTTCATGAAAGTGTGGGGTCATTTATATATTTCGCTCTGTATTCGAATTAAGTTACTTTGTATTCAAGAAATGATGAAAAATACGAAACCTTGTATACTTTGTGATACTTCCGATACCGGTTTCTTCGTATCGATATTATCGGGAAAGCGACGCAACTGTAAGTGTTGGTGTCGGAAACAAGTATCATACAGTGTCTGGTATTAGAAGATGCCTACGAATTCCCATACCATCTCCAGGAGACACAAATCCCCCAAGTTAACTTTAGGTACAATACAACCTCCATCCGGGACTAGTATGTCTGTATTTGTCCTCGTAATACATTAGTAAATTATTATCAGCAGACGAAGCTTTCAGAAAACGATGCTTTATACCTCCATATACAAGTTATCATTAAAAATGAAATACATAAATAGAAAAGACCGTCTTTAACACATTTTATCATACTAATCTTAATAGAATAGACCATCTAGCCTTGTACGGCGTAGGAGCTGACGGGGAAAGTCTATTAGGTTGGCTAATAGCCACTAATTAAGGTGTGGAACGAGCAGAAGATGAGATGGTGTAGTGCCATATATAACTCATGTAACTTAATGTGATACAAGAAATTGCTCCACAGATAACTGGTCAACTTCTACACACATGAGAATTAGAAACATTGTGACGGAACTCCTTTTTACAACGGCTGCGAGATTGCAGAGACCGGATATACGGAAACCAATTTGGTTCTTTTGTTTTCTTTATTAATTCATAAGCCAAAATTTCTCCAAAAATTATTATTTCAAGAATCTCCCTGAGTACCATTCGATGTTAAACTGTCTAGTATATAACAGTAATGTTATATACTAGAAATGAAAGGAAACCCTCACTTCTCTCCATGGAATTGGGACAGGTCTCGCGTTTTATCGTCCTTGTCTCGCTCCCATGCAATAGCATTGGGACAGCAATTATTCCGAATATATTTATTTGTGTTTCTCTTGTGCAGTGTTGTCTCAGCGCCCAATGAATTGTCATACATAGTAGAGGGAGATCACACTCTTATCTTGGATTGTTTAGTCATACAAGTATTTCACATTACACACTAGTTATGTGATATCTGTAGCCGATTAAAATATTCCATTATCAATGGTGACGTTTGATCGAATGGGGCGTTGCCATTTTGCTGTCGAGATGTTTTAATTAAACCTTTCAGAAATTATGTATTAGAATTAGAGTTAAGCAAGGTTCTGCATATCATTTTCATAGGCGTCCAGAAATTCTAGGCCATCTTCAAATATAATGGTATTCACTGTCTTAAACTTACACGCACCAAATACAGTTTTCAAAATTCTATATTTTGCTTCTTGTTACGGTGACCCGAACATCAGATGAAACGGGCATATATCATTCTGTTACACAACAGTTACTGCCACAATTGTAGCCTTGCATACTGCACCACAATACACTTCAGTTTTGAAATCTTAGCTATAGATAACTATAATTGTATCGCCCCACGAAGAGCAGAAGATTGTGACTTGTGAAGCAATAAAGAGTTTTCAGGAGCAGCTGTAGTGGATTAATTACGTACCAGTTTCGGAGCGTGAAATGCATAACGTATTTACCACAATAATTGTTTGTTGTATGTTTGTTACAAAAGATACTTATAGTATATGAAATTTACAAATTGCCATGACGCCTGAAATAGCTATTGTTACAAAATAAAATCCGTGCGGCAATGAGATACGTTTGTAAACATTTTTTCAGTTTCTCTTGTAAAAGAACATTATGGAGCAGAGAATGGTTGCAAGGTACAGGTAACGTATATGAGGACATAAACTTAACGAAAGGGTATATTAATCGTCCACATCAAGTAAACTTAAATACTCCTCATTATACTGTAATGTTATTCGACACATGTTATTCGGAGTGGTACCTCTAACTCAGAATCTTAAATCCCCCACCAGTAAGTCATTCACCGCTGTCAACTTTATCCGTTATGAAAGAGAAATGATTATCGTGTATCTAAGTCTACAGGCTTTTGTGGCCATAGGCAAAATCTTCTAGGATGTTAGACCTTGTCACGTTCGTCTTCAGTTCCCTCTTATACGATCAACGTTTCGATCCTTTGGCCGGAACCTTCTTCAGAATCCTACGGTATTCCCGGTTTGTGTTACTTATTAATAGCCACTGTGTCGAGTTACCGACAACTTTTTTTCCATGGGAATCAGGTGAAACGTCAGTCCGGAGGCAGCACATGTGGCGGCATAACTGCAAGGGGCAATTCATATTCATAGGTGGGTAATTCTCAAAATCTATGAACATAAATCAAAAGAAAGCCTAGGAAGGGACGACAGATAAAGAGGAGGAGGGGCATTTAGTGAGATTATGCTACGGAAACTAGCGAAGTTAATCTTAGCAAAGACGTCTTGGTCGGAAAAGGGTTAGATTTCTCTGCTCTACTTTATGTTCACGATCTACAGGGCTTCTGAGGATGGTCTGACTTCATGAGATTACATTGGCCCAATAATAGCATTAATACTGATTAAGTGCGCCGGATAATTCAGATCCATTAACACAGAAGCTCAGTGGTAAGTGACAGAGCAAGAATTAACCTGGGATTTATTTCTGTAAGTCAATTTCATTTCCTCTCTAAAGCATCAGTAGACAAATCACGTCGTTTGAATAAGCTGAATTTATGGAACTGGATCAAGATTTAAATCATGTCAGGTATCAAAAAAAGATGGGGTTGATAATCACAAAGAATTTCAGTTTATTTAGGCTAAAGAGAAGAGATTGATACGGGTATTTACAGGTAACGAACTTAAAGTTTCTAAAAAATGCACACAATTCAGAAAAGACGGTAAGACTTCTCATGGTTATTTAATGAACTGAAGGATCCCTTATCACAGTCCAGTGGTCAGATTTCGCGTATATCGTTTTAGTTGTATGGCTACAGTGCCTTGAATTGTTGTTTTTGACGTTGTGTGTAGATTAACCGCGCCTCGAGAGTCAATGCGAGGATGGTCACCCGTACTTAGCGCTCCTGGTAGTGCAGCAGAGTAGAAAATTGTTTTCGGTGCTCCAGTAAACGATTCCGATTAACTTCGCGTAGTTCGCAACGGTCGCAGCGCACCGCCAAGAGAGCACGAGTGTGATTTCCCTCAACTCCAAGGAAGCATCGAGGCACGAAACGCTGATCACTTCCGAAAGATGTAAAAACCGTTTATGATATACTTTGTATGACATAAGGCTGAAAAAAGATTTTGAATATCATTAAGCATCGCTGAATTCTCCCTCGATATAGAGTGGTCCAAATAAATGTTGCATACGTTATGTTAATACTCATGTCATAGATCGTGAATGCGACATTTCGTAATGATGTGGAAAGTATTACTTTAACATAATATTTCTTTACACGACTTTATTTTTTTACTACTTCATATCTAAACATTCATCTATTGAGTAGAAAGAGTAGTCACCCAGTGTGCTCCCTGCCGCCGTTGGATAAGCAGCTGTAGCAGCAAGTCGTATACTCCTAGCTCATTCATTTGTTACATAGTTTAATTCTTAATTTCTTTGCGTGTTTTTGGTACTTGCATTGTTTAAATCATAAATTTCGGGCGTATTATAGTATTTGAGAGTTGTAGCATCGCGTTTTAGTACCTGAATAGTGTAAATTCGCGTAGTCGTCTGTCTTCTGTTTTTGTTCTGAACGGCCAGTGTCGGTTGGTCACAGTCAGTGTGCTCCCTGCCGCCGTTGGATAAGCAGCTGCAGCAGCAAGTCGTATACTCCTAGCTCACTCATTTGTTACATAGTTTAATTCTTAATTTCTTTGCGTGTTTTTGGTACTTGCATTGGTTAAGTCATAAATTTCGGGCGTATTATAGTATTTCAGAGTTGTAGCATCGCGTTTTAGTACCTGAATAGTGTAAAATCGCGTAGTCTCCTTCCGCCGCCGAGCAGTGTGTCAGCAGTGCACAAGTGGCAGCATTACTGCATTTACTAGGCAATCTTGTATTTTAATAACCGTTTAAATTTTGTGTCGATTTGTTTGCGCTCACTGTAGATTAGTTCAGACGTTCTTTGCGCAACAGTTTTTAGCATGGATAGGGACTGCAACTGCTGTGTTCGGATGCAGGCTGAGTTGGCATCCCTTCGCTCCCAGCATCAGGCAGTGTTGGCTTCGGTCACACAGCTTGAGGCTGTTGCCAATGCTCATCACTGTGGGGGTCCGGATGGGGGTTTGTCGCGGACAGCCAGCTCGTCCCACGCATCCCCCGATCGGACTACGACTGTGGTTGCCCGGGATACTGCCCGCATTGAGGCTGATCCCTCACCTGTGGTAGAGTGGGAGGTCGTCTCAAGGTGTGGCAGGGGGCGAAAGACATTCCGGAGGGCTGAGCGGAAGGCCTCTCCAGTTTGTCTGACGAACCGGTTTCAGGCTCTGTCTCAGGCTGATACTGATCTTCGGCCTGACATGGCTGCTTGTCCTGTTCCAGAGGTTGCCCCTCAGTCTGCAAGATCCGGGCGGTCGCAGAGGGTGGGCTTACTGGTAGTTGGGAGCTCCAACGTCAGGCGCGTAATGGGGCCCCTTAGGGATATGGCAGCAAGGGAGGGGAAGAAAACCAAAGTGCACTCCGTGTGCATACCGGGGGGAGTCATTCCAGATGTGGAAAGGGTCCTTCTGGATGCCATGAAGGGTACAGGGTGCACCCATCTGCAGGTGGTCGCTCATGTCGGCACCAATGATGTGTGTCGCTAAGGATCGGAGGAAATCCTCTCTGGCTTCCAGTGGCTATCTGATTTGGTGAAGACTGCCAGTCTCGCTAGCGGGATGAAAGCAGAGCTCACCATCTGCAGCATCGTCGACAGGACTGACTGCGGACCTTTGGTACAGAGCCGAGTGGAGGGTCTGAATCAGAGGCTGAGACGGTTCTGCGACCGTGTGGGCTGCAGATTCCTCGACTTGCGCCATAGGGTGGTGGGGTTTCGGGTTCCGCTGGATAGGTCAGGAGTCCACTACACGCAACAAGCGGCTACACGGGTAGCAGGGGCTGTGTGGCGTGGTCTGGGCGGTTTTTTAGGTTAGATGGCCTCGGGCAAGTACAGAAAGGGCAACAGCCTCAACGGGTGCGGGGCAAAGTGAGGACATGCGGGGACCAAGCAGCAATCGGTATTGTAATTGTAAACTGTCGAAGCTGCGTTGGTGAAGTACCGGAACTTCAAGCGCTGATAGAAATCACCGAAGCTGAAATCGTTATAGGTACAGAAAGCTGGCTGAAGCCAGAGATAAATTCTGCCGAAATTTTTACAAACGTACAGACGGTGTTTAGAAAGGATAGATTGCATGCAACCGGTGGTGGAGTGTTCGTTGCTGTTAGTAGTAGTTTATCCTGTAGTGAAGTAGAAGTGGATAGTTCCTGTGAATTATTATGGGTGGAGGTTACACTCAACAACCGAGCTAGGTTAATAATTGGCTCCTTTTACCGACCCCCCGACTCAGCAGCATTAGTGGCAGAACAGCTGAGAGAAAATTTGGAATACATTTCACATAAATTTTCTCAGCATGTTATAGTCTTAGGTGGAGATTTCAATTTACCAGATATAGACTGGGACACTCAGATGTTTAGGACGGGTGGTAGGGACAGAGCATCGAGTGACATTGTACTGAGTGCACTAACCGAAAATTACCTCGAGCAATTAAACAGAGAACCGACTCGTGGAGATAACATCTTGGACCTACTGATAACAAACAGACCCGAACTTTTCGACTCTGTAAGCACAGAACAGGGAATCAGTGATCATAAGGCCGTTGCAGCATCCCTGAATATGGAAGTAAATAGGAATATAAAAAAAGGGAGGAAGGTTTATCTGTTTAGCAAGAGTAATAGAAGGCAGATTTCAGGCTATCTAACAGATCAAAACGAAAATTTCTGTTCCGGCACTGACAATGTTGAGTGTTTATGGAAAAAGTTCAAGGCAATCGTAAAATGCGTTTTAGACAGGTACGTGCCGAGTAAAACTGTGAGGGACGGGAAAAACCCACCGTGGTACAACATCAAAGTTAGGAAATTACTGCGAAAGCAAAGAGAGCTTCACTCCAAATTTAAACGCAGCCAAAACTTCTCAGAAAAACAGAAGCTAAACGATGTCAAAGTTAGCGTAAGGAGGGCTATGCGTGAAGCGTTTAGTGAATTCGAAAGTAAAATACTAGGTACCGACTTGACAGAAAATCCTAGGAAGATCTGGTCTTACGTTAAATCAGTAAGTGGCTCGAAACAGCATGTCCAGACACTCCGGGATGATGATGGCATTGAAACAGAGGATGACAAGCGTAAAGCTGAAATACTAAACACCTTTTTCCAAAGCTGTTTCACAGAGGAAGACCGCACTGCAGTTCCTTCTCTAAATCCTCGCACAAACGAAAAAATGGCTGACATCGAAATAAGTGTCCAAGGAATAGAAAAGCAACTGGAATCACTCAACAGAGGAAAGTCCACTGGACCTGACGGGATACCAATTCGATTCTACACAGAGTACGCGAAAGAACTAGCCCCCCTTCTAACAGCCGTGTACCGCAAGTCTCTAGAGGAACGGAAGGTTCCAAATGATTGGAAAAGAGCACAGGTAGTCCCAGTCTTCAAGAAGGGTCGTCGAGCAGATGCGCAAAACTATAGACCTACATCTCTGACGTCGATCTGTTGTAGAATTTTAGAACATGTTTTTTGCTCGAATATCATGTCGTTTTCTACTATGTAGGAATCAACATGGATTCCGGAAACAGCGATCGTGTGAGACCCAACTCGCTCTATTTGTTCATGAGACCCAGAAAATATTAGATACAGGCTCCCAGGTAGATGCTAGTTTTCTTGACTTCCGGAAGGCGTTCGATACAGTTCCGCACTGTCGCCTGATAAACAAAGTAAGAGCCTACGGAATATCAGACCAGCTGTGTGGCTGGATTGAAGAGTTTTTAGCAAACAGAACACAGCATGTTGTTATCAACGGAGAGACGTCTACAGACGTTAAAGTAACCTCTGGCGTGCCACAGGGGAGTGTTATGGGACCATTGCTTTTCACAATATATATAAATGACCTAGTAGATAGTGTCGGAAGTTCCATGCGGCTTTTCGCGGATGATGCTGTAGTATACAGAGAAGTTGCAGCATTAGAAAATTGTAGCGAAATGCAGGAAGATCTGCAGCGGATAGGCACTTGGTGCAGGGAGTGGCAACTGACCCTTAACATAGACAAATGTAATGTATTGCGAATACATAGAAAGAAGGATCCTTTATTGTATGATTATATGATAGCGGAACAAACACTGGTAGCAGTTACTTCTGTAAAATATCTGGGAGTATGCGTGCGGAACGATTTGAAGTGGAATGATCATATAAAATTAATTGTTGGTAAGGCGGGTACCAGGTTGAGATTCATTGGGAGAGTCCTTAGAAAATGTAGTCCATCAACAAAGGAGGTGGCTTACAAAACACTCGTTCGACCTATACTTGAGTATTGCTCATCAGTATGGGATCCGCACCAGATCGGGTTGACGGAGGAGATAGAGAATATCCAAAGAAGAGCGGCGCGTTTCGTCACAGGGTTATTTGGTAACCGTGATAGCGTTACGGAGATGTTTAACAAACTCAAGTGGCAGACTCTGCAAGAGAGGCGCTCTGCATCGCGGTGTAGCTTGCTCGCCAGGTTTCGAGAGGGTGCGTTTCTGGATGAGGTATCGAATATATTGCTTCCCCCTACTTATACCTCCCGAGGAGATCACGAATGTAATATTAGAGAGATTAGAGCGCGCACAGAGGCTTTCAGACAGTCGTTCTTCCCGCGAACCATACGCGACTGGAACAGGAAAGGGAGGTAATGACAGTGGCACGTAAAGTGCCCTCCGCCACACACCGTTGGGTGGCTTGCGGAGTATAAATGTAGATGTAGATGTAGATGTAGAAATCCTTTTAATTGGTTTTGAAATGGTGGTTGGCTATCTTTCATGCTTTTCATGCTATTTGGTACATGATCAAAGACTTTAGTGGCAGAATTATTCATTACTCTCTGCGCCAAAGTCAGATTTAACCCAGAATAGTGAAAACTATCATTTATTCTAGTGTTGTAGCTTTGCAGTTTGCTATTATTTTTGAATTGGGGTTGGTTATTAATACCAAATTTCGTAAGTGAATGTATGTATTGTGAAGGTGCTGTGAATATCCCAACTTCCTTAAATAAATATCTACAAGCTGATCTTGGGTAGGCTCCAGCTGTTATTCTGGTTACACGCTTTTGTGCAATGAATACTTTTTCTTTTTATCACCAATTACCTCAACATATGATGCCATATGAAAGCAGTGAATTAAAACAGGCATGGTAATCTAATTTACTGATATGTTTGTCACCAAAATTTGCAATAAACCCAATAGCAAACTGCTTTATTATCAATACTGGACGTATAAGAAATAAAACTGGATTAGTTCTGTCAGGTATAGTGCTAAGAGAAAAAGTAAAATAAAGAAGATAAATACAGTCGGTTTGATAACAGTAACAATGTTAAAAATAAAAAGGCATACGAAAGATTCCGGTGCAAAATACGTCCTTTCTCACTGTCATCTTTCATAACACAGTCCTTATGAACCAAATGACCCTCTTGCTAATTGGAGACACTCTTGAATGCGGTTAGGTTTCTCCTTACCAAATCTTCCAGATAGCCCTGTGGAATATTTTCACTCCTCCACAGCGCCATCTATGATGCCCTGTAAGGTTTCTGTTCGAAGAGGACGATTGCAAACCCCCGTTTTAGCATTGCCCATGCATACTCAATGCATGTGAGATCTGGAGAATATGCTAGCCATTCCATCCGATTGATTCCATGCTCCACTAGGGAGATGTTCACACTTAGAGTACGCCAACGAAAGGATAGAAAGTGAACTCCCAACCAGGAATCAGTGTGCACGAGGCACTTCGCATTCAAAGTCATAATGGACCATGGTTGTCAGTACAACTCTTTCCAGAATCACCCGACACCATTGTCATACTTACAAGACATGGCGCCTCCTGTAGAAGCACCCTGCTCCATTACAAAAGCTTATAGATGTCAGCGAAGCCTCCAATACAATTATCATCCGACGGAACGTTGCAGGAACCTGCCCACCCATCCTCAGTGCAAGCAAACCCACCTTTACAAACCTGAACGTAAACTCCCTCCAACCTGCAACAGTTGCGACAAACCTCACCTTACCTACTCCCGCAAATGCAAATCCAACCCCCTCACAAAAAGCCTAAACTCACCATCCGCATACGCACAGCTGATCTGCTGCTCACAGAAACAACTCCCTCTACCCTCCAACCACCACTGAAAGTGTAATCCGTTCCACAAAATTAATCCTGCGAAACATCTATCCTTTCGAAAGGCCCCACGTCCTACAACAAATAGCCCTCGCCACGCACACCACCTTCCATCGCAATACCTACATTACACATTCCCAAAACCAGGCTCTTTTAATTTTCTATCGTCTCAAAACAGTAGTCTAAGCTCTCCCTCAAACTCCATATTTTAAGGAAAATGGCGCAGCAGAAATTTAACATCCTCTACCAAAATATCCATTCCCTCCACTCTAATAAACTTCTTCTTATTCATACCCTCCAACAACATGAAATCGATGCCATTCTCCTAACGACACCTTTCTCCAACCACACCAGTCCATCTGCATGTCTACCTACATCCCACATCACACAGACAATCCCGATCCCATTACCCGTGGCGGAGCGGTCATCGGCCAACTTTGAAGTGTCCTCTCTACTCCCTAACTGGTCCTCAATGATCAAACCGAGCTCCTCATCCTCACTATCTTTCACTCAAAACTTACAGTAATTCTCACCAGTATCTACATCCACCCTAACCATCCAATCCCTTACGGTTTCCTGACCCATGTAGGCCAAACCTGTTGTTGTTGTTGTGGTCTTCAGTCCTGAGACTGGTTTGATGCAGCTCTCCATGCTACTCTATCCTGTGCAAGCTTCTTCATTTCTCAGTACTTACTGCAACCTACATCCTTCTGAATCTGCTTAGTGTATTCATCTCTTGGCCTCCCTCTACGATTTTTACTCTCCACGCTGCCCTCAAATGCTAAATTGGTGATCCCTTGATGCCTCAGAACATGTCCTACCAACCGGTCCCTTCTTCTTGTCAAGTTGTGCCACAAACTCCTCTACTCCCCAATTCTATTCAATACCTCCTCATTACTTATGTAGTCTACCCAACTAATCTTCAGCAATCTTATGTAGCACCACATTTCGCAAGCTTCTATTCTCTTCTTGTCTAAACTATTTATCGTCCATGTTTCACTTCCATACATGGCTACAATCCATACAAATACTTTCAGAAACGACTTCCTGACACTTAAATCTATACCCGAAGTTAACAAATTTCTCTTCTTCAGAAACGCTTTCCTTGCCATTGCTAGTCTACATTTTATATTCTCTCTACTTCGACCATCATCAGTTATTTTGCTCCTCAAATAGCAAAACTCCGTTACTACTTTAAGTGTTTCATTTCCTAATATAATTCCCTCAGCATCACCCGACTAAATTCGACTACATTCCGTCATCCTCGTTTTTCTTTTGTTGATGTTCATCTTATATTCGCTTTTCAAGACACTGTCCATTCCCTTCAACTGCTCTTCCAAGTCCTTTGCTGTCTCTGACAGAATTTCATTGTCACCGGCGAACCTCAAAGTTTTTATTTCTTCTCCATGGATTTTAATACCTACTCCGAATATACAGATTGAATAACATCTGGGAGAGACTACAATCCTGCCTCACTCGCTTCCCAGCCACTGCTTCCCTTTCATGCCCCTTGACTCTTATAACTGCCTTCTAGTTTATTTACAAATTGTAAATAGTCTTTCACTCCCTGTATTTTACCCCTGCCACCTTCAGAATTTGAAAGAGAGTATTCCGATCAACATTCTTCTAGGATAACTCGTAAGGTCAGTATTGCCTCTCGTGTTCCAACATTTCTACGGAATCCAAACTTATGTTCCCCGAGGTCGTCTTCCACCAGTTTTTCCATTCGTCTGTAAAGAATTCGCACTAGTATTTTGCAGCTGTGACTTATTAAACTGATAGTTCGGTAATTTTCACATCTGTCAACACCTACTTTCTTTGGGACTGGAATTATTATATTCTTCTTGAAGTCTGAGGGTATTTCGCCTGTCTCATACATCTTGCTCACCAGATAGTAGAGTTTTGTCAGACTGGCTCTCTCAAGGCAGTCAGTAGTTCTAATGGAATGTTGTCTACTTCCAGGGCATTGTTTCGACTCTGGTCTTTCAGTGCTCTGTCAAACTCTTCACTCAGTATCGTATCTCCCATTTCATCTTCATCTACATCCTCTTCCATTTCCATAATATTGTCCTCAAGTACATCGCCCTTGCATAGACCTTTACCACATACATAACCGCAGCCGCCTTAACCTGCACTCACCAACACCCGCCGGAAAACGGCGCTGCCGACAGTTTATCAACATTCTCTGTGGCCATAGTACCCATCTTCCTGTCCACACCAACCCAGAGTCAGATATCAGCTCTGATGCCATTACTGTCCCCCCCAGCCTCTTGAGGCGTATCACAGTAGAAGTTCTAGATACAACTGGTAATTATCACTACCTGTCCTTCTACAGATCTTATAAAGTGTAGCTGTACCACTCCTAATCATCCACCCCAACATTTTCAGGATCATTCCCCTGTAGAATGAAATGAATAATGTGTCCAAATCCATGCCATAATCGAAAGCCATTATTCCAACCTTGAAAATATTCATGACATCCAAAGTGAGGCTGACTTCCTAAAACGCACCGTTTCGGATGCCATTTCAACCAAGTCCCCCGCCAAACTCTCTACTATGAACTATGGGCTCTGGCACTGCTCTAAGAATCTCATCGTACATATAGAGAATTCTTTTGTGCTCGTAACTGAGACACGCTCACACGCAACTGAAAGCTCCAACCACATGTTCGCAGTTACTTACAAGCCAAACGACTTTTGGACTGGCACATGACATGCACTGAACTAACGAAACATCTCTAAACTCTACAAAGTGCTGGAATGTATTTCATAGAATCTCCACGCCCACGCCCACCAATCCCAACCTACATAACAACAGACCGCTTCGAGACAAGCTCGCCAAAGCCAGTCACTTCACATTCCACCTACAAGATACATTCGCCACCCCAAATGATCCCAACTTTGATTATATGATGACACCCTTATTTGTATGAAAGTGCCAAACAACTATCTCACCTCTCACACCAAACTTCCAATACTTACACAGCACTCACGAACAGGACTAAACACTCCAATAACAGCTAACGACATTACACAAATACTCGCTAAAAAGCGAAACACTGCACCCAGTCATGATACAATACCTACCGCCACCTCAGGGAATGTCCCAAGCTTATCACGAAACCTTTGCCATCCTTTAGAGTACCATCCCGTACGCCGGCCGAGGTGGCCGAGCGGTTCTAGGCGCTTCAGTCTGGAACCGCGCGACCGCTACGGTCGCAGGTTCGAATCCTGCCTCGGGCATGGATGTGTGTGAAGTCCTTAGGTTAGTTAGGTTTAAGCTCTAGGGGACTGATGACCTCAGATGTTAAGTACCATAGTGTTCAGAGCCATTTGAACCATTTGAACCATCCCGTACACAGGTTATTACGCAGAGCCGCGGAAAAAGTTCAAGGTCCTCCTCTTCCTGAAACCTGATAAACCACCCTCCCAGACCTCATCAATCGACCTGTTAGCCACACGTCACTTTTCAGCAAAATCTTTGAAACTATTCTTACCCAACGGATTAATCAGCAACTTGCAGCTCACCTGCCCATTCCTAATTCCCAATATGGCTTTCACCCTAACTATTATATCGATGACCAACTTATTTATCTTTACCACCTACTCTCTCATCAACTGAATAACTAGAAGTCCACATTTTTTTGTCTCCTTTGAAGTTCAAAATGTCTTTGACTGGGGGTGACATCCTGGACTGCACTTTAAGCTACAAACCTATGCACTCTCAGTTAACTATGTCTGCCTTATAGTATCCTTCCTTCAACACCGTCCTATAGAGGTCATAGTCAACCATTCCTGCTCCCGCATCTTTCATGTTGCTGCAGGTGTGCCTCAAGGCTCGGTCCTCTCACTCGTCCTTTCCATCCTATACACTACAGACATTCTAAAGATGAGATATGTGTGAAATCTTATGGGACTTAACTGCTAAGGTCATCAGTCCCTAAGCTTGCACACTATGTAACCTAAACTATCCTAAGGACGAACACACAAACCCATGCCCGAGGGAGGACTCGAACCTCCGCCGGGACCAGCTACACAGTCCATGACTGCAGCGCCTTAGACCACTTGGCTAATCCCGCGCGGCAGACATTCCAAAGCTGCCACCTCCAAATGTATCTCCTGTAATATGCTGACGACATCTTCTACCTAGCCTCTTATCACACCTTTTAACTCTCCCAAGCCTCCGTCCAAAGCCCCATCAATCTCCAAGTTGAGTAGTGTAATACATGGACATTTCAAGTAAACTCGCAGAAAAGACGAGCCACTAGGCAGCACTAGGCGTTTACGTCGTCCAGATTTCCATCTCTCCATCTACAACCAAACTATCGCTCCAACAAGGTAAAGTACTTGGGAGTAACTTTCGACAGGAAATTAAGATGGAATGCACAACTCCTTACCATCCAACACAAAGCCCAAAACCGACTAAAACTACCAAAATTTCTAACACGACGCACCTGGGGCCTACATCCTTCTACGACTATCTTCACCTATTGTTGTGTACATAGTTCCACGTAGTCAGCGCGTACACAACTTTCGCAATAGAGCGCGCCCCACTAAGCACAACAGCGCAGGTGCAGCGCTCGTCCGTCTGCTTCCGCCGATTCGTGTATTAATATGTAACGCAGCCAATGAAATTGCTGCTAACGTAGAATCTTTTCTCCTCGCGGATCACACTCATGCAGTGATACGTGAATGTTCGAGGTATTCTAACGAGTGTACAGACCTCCGATTAGTCAGTCTGCATTAGTCTGCATTGTTCTGTAGTTAAGTTTCAGTCTGTACCTAATAAGGTTATCATATTCCTGTACACAGCCATGAAGAGAAATGTATAGACACTTTGTCAAGTATCAGAGATATGTGATAATAAGATTAACGTACCAAGACCAAAGGAACTTCAGATTGTCAATTGTAAATAGCATCCAGAACCAAGTTAAGTTATTTTTATGCGTGTTATTATTTTAATAAATGTGTGTGAAAATTAATCAAGTTCTGTTTAAAGTTGGTCACCGTCAATCTGCTACTCTAAGCGTGCAAATGGCATTTCTATCGCCTGACCTGACGGCAGAAGATAAACACGCCACGATAAGACCACGAGACATATTGCTGACACTCGCCTACTTCGTTAGAGCGATAAGTCAAATAATCTGATGGTGTGTGTACCGAAGGTCTTACAGTACGCTCACCACACCTATAAATCCATTATTCGCCCCATCCTAACGTACACTAACATTGCATGAATCTCAGCCTCGCCTAAATTCTGTAAGTCTGTTCACTCTGCCTCGCCTTCCGCATCGACTGACCTTCCACAACCCGCAACCTGCACCAGTTCATCTGCTTCCCACACTGTCTTCTCTTCACAGAGCACCTTCGAATCCGATACATAAATTGCAAAATCCAGTTCCAACACTCAATTTTCCACCCACTAATCACCGATCCAGGTACTCTGCCATGTACCAATACATCCATGCACCACCTTTCATGCACCTGCATATCTTACCCATCTTCTTCCGCCGGAATTTTAACTGACTCCCACTCCCCAACTATGAACTCTGTTCCGAGATATACAGCTCTAATCACAACGCTACACTTCTCCCATTTTCCCCTTCCCCTTCATTCACTTCCCTGGCTTCTAGTCACTACCTGCTTTGCTACAGGGCCCCATGCTCATAATCATCATCGCACCTGCATCATGACAATTTTTAGTGTGTCACGTAGCATCGCCATTATTCCATGGCATTACTGACTTTCAAGAGTGACTGTATTTTAGTTATAATCTAAAATCGTCAAACGAATTTTAACAATCGTCAGTATTTTCATCCACGCTTTTATAAATCCTCGGTTATTGTCACTTGTTTTTATGTACCTTTCTTATGTACCTTTCTTATATATTAACTATTTTTAAATACAGTTTTTGTAACTTTTGTCTGCTGCCGGCCCGCTCCCGTTGTGGGGAAATGAAATAACAATAAAGAAAAAAAAAAGACCAGTACCTGAGTCGTGCAGCGACTGTCCTCAAGTATTGTTAGTTGTACTCATCATTGTTTGGTTTCTGACATTGCTACATCTAGGCTCTTGATTTGAGTCACTTTCCAGATTTGTCATTCTGCGGTGTTGTCTGCGTTAGCTATCCATCGCTGTTGTCTTTCCACGGTTTTCAGAGCCGGTTGGCCATTGTCTCCCAGTCATATCCGATTCCGGTTACTATAGTGTTTTCCATAACTTGTGCGTTTATTTATTCCATTTCCTTATGGAAGTACTAATTAATTTTCGGCAAGATCGTGTTTTATGTTAAAAGTAAACCCTTCTGTAAAGTTTAACCGTGCCTCGGACATGGATATGCCAAAGAGGCATTTTGAACCACAAGGAGATGCCAATGTAAGAGGAGCCTTTCCAGCGCCCTGAACAAGAACAAATCTTTTTTTGTTAATTGACGTTCGGCGGACAACACGCGTCTTCTGCGATTAGCACAGTCAGTACCCAGGCACCACCAACCTATAGCGAAAACATCATATTGCTGTAGTTTACCTGACAGCCTGCCGCCTCAGGAAGTCAGGGAAACGGTCTATAGTTTTGTGGCTCGATATTCGTGGCAATTCGATACAACGTAATTATGGTGGCAACTTGAACTCAAGTCCGCTTTCACACCACAGACGCATCTAAATCGCTAATTTCAACCTTCCCAGTGGCGTCTGTCATCAGAAGTTGTCTCTTCGGCCGCTTTTTCTTATTTGATTTCTATATTTGCTTATGATCAATAAATTCTTCTGAGATGCTATTCCTTATTGACTGTACACTCTATGTTAGCGCCTTAATATGGCGAAATTTCTGTTGCGCTACTGACACGATAGCGTCATAATCAGGACCCCAGACTTCTATCTGAAAATTAGGGGAATAAAAATACCACAAAATCATTTTCTTAGCCATCAGTCTTCTTAATGGTTTGATGCAGCAAACCGCGAATTCCTCTTCTGCGCCAACCTGTTCTTCTCAGAGTAGCATTTCTGACATACATCCTCAGTTATTTGCTGGATGTAGCCTAGTCTCTCTCTTCTCCAACAGTTATTACCTTCTATAGCTCCATCTAATACCATAGTAGTTATTCCGTAACGTCGTAGCAGATATCCTACATCCTGCCCCGTCTTATTGTCAGTGTTTACCGTATATTCCTAAACTCTCCGATTCCCCAGAGAACCTTCTCATTCTTTACCATATCAGTATATCTAATGTTCAATCTTTTCTCTAGCAGCACATCTCAAATGCTTCGATTCTCTTCTTTTCTCGTTTTCAAACAGTGCACGTCTCATTACTATAGAATGCTGTGCTCCAAACGCTTACTCTCAGAAATTTCCTCCTCAAATTAAGATCTATGTTTGATACTAGTAGACTTTTCTTGGCCAGGAAAGCCCTTTTTGCCAGTCCTAGTCAGCTTTTGATGTCCTCCTTGCTCCGTCCGTCATTGTTTTTTTTTTTTTTTTTTTTTTTTTTTTTTTGCTGCCTAGGCAGAAGAATTTCTTGACTTCAACTATTTCGTCATCACCAATTCCTATGTTAAGTATGTCGCTGTTCTCCCTTCTGTTACCTCTCATTAGTGTAGTCTTTCTTCGATTTACTCTCAATCCATATTCTGTAGTCGTTAGACCATTCTACTCAGCAGATCCTGTAATTCTTCTTCACTTCCACTGAGGATAGCAATGTAGTCAGCATGTTTTATTTCACTGAAATCCTTTCACCTTGAACTTTAATCCCATTCCTGAAACTTCCTTTTATTTCCATCCTCGCTTCTTCGATGTACAGATTCAACAGTAGGGGAGAAAAACTACATCCCTGTCTTACAACCTTTTCAACCCAAGCACTTCTTTCTTCACTCTTATAATTCCCGTCTTTCCCTATAGCTTATCCGTATTTTTCTAGAATTTTGAACATCTTGCACCACTTGACATTGTCGAGCTCTTTTTGTACGTCTACTAATTCTATGAACGAGTAATGAGTTTTCTTTAGTCTTGCTTCCATTATCAACCGCAACTCAGGACTGCATCTCTGTTGCCTTTGCCTGTCATAAAGTCAAACTGATCGTCTTCTAATACAGTCTCAATTTTCTTTTGCATTCTTCTACATATTATTCTTCACAGCAGCTTGAACACATGAACTGTTACGTTGATTGTGCAATACTTTTCGCACTTGTCTTCCCTTGCAATCTTCGGAACTGTGTCGATGATGTTTTCCCCGTAAGTCAGAAGGTATATGATCAGACTCATACATTTTACACATCAATGTGAATTGTCGTTTTGTTGCCACTTCCCCCAATGATTTTAGAAATTCTGATAGAATGTTACCTATCCTATTTTATTCGATCTTGACGATTGGAAAGCTCCATTAAATTTTGGTTTAAATACTGAGTCCCCTACATCTTCCACACTGACTCCTCTTTCCTCTTGTATCATGTCATCAGTCTACTCTTCCACCTCATAGAGACTTTCAGTGTATCCTATCCGCTCTCTCCTCAGCATTTAACATTGCGATTCCAATTGCACTCTTAATGTTACTACCTATGCTTTTAATTTTACAGACAGTTGTTCTCAATTTTCTGTATGCTTAGTCAGTCCTTTTGACTATAACTTCTTTTTAAATTTCTTGACATTTTTCATTGTACCCTTTCCGCCTTAGTTTCCCTATACTTCCTATTTATTTGATTCCTACGTGACTCATATTTCTGTATTCTTGAATTTCCCCGAGCATTTCTGCACATTTCTCATTTGTCAGTCAACTGTAGTATTTCTTGTGTTACCCACGGTTACTTCGTAGTTACTTTCTTTGTACCTATATTTTTGTTTACAATTTCTGTGATCGACCTATTTAGACGTATCCATTCTCCTTTAACTGAACAGCCTTCTTAGGTATTACTTCAGTGTCTATGACATCAGATAACTTACAGCATATACACTCCTGGAAATGGAAAAAAGAACACATTGACATCGGTGTGTCAGACCCACCATACTTGCTCCGGACACTGCGAGAGGGCTGTACAAGCAATGATCACACGCACGGCACAGCGGACACACCAGGAACCGCGGTGTTGGACGTCGAATTGCGCTAGCTGCGCAGCATTTGTGCACCGTCGCCGTCAGTGTCAGCCAGTTTGCCGTGGCATACGGAGCTCCATCGCAGTCTTTAACACTGGTAGCATGCCGCGACAGCGTGGACGTGAACCGTATGTGCAGTTGACGGACTTTGAGCGAGGGCGTATAGTGGGCATGCGGGAGGCCGGGTGGACGTACCGCCGAATTGCTCAACACGTGGGGCATGAGGTCTCCACAGTACATCGATGTTGTCGCCAGTGGTCGGCGGAAGGTGCACGTGCCCGTCGACCTGGGACCGGACCGCAGCGACGCACGGATGCACGCCAAGACCGTAGGATCCTACGCAGTGCCGTAGGGGACCGCACCGCCACTTCCCAGCAAATTAGGGACACTGTTGCTCCTGGGATATAAGCGAGGACCATTCGCAACTGTCTCCATGAAGCTGGGCTACGGTCCCGCACACCGTTAGGCCGTCTTCCTCTCACGCCCCAATATCGTGCAGCCCGCCTCCAGTGGTGTCGCGACAGGCGTGAATGGAGGGACGAATGGAGACGTGTCATCTTCAGCGATGAGAGTCGCTTCTGCCTTGGTGCCAATGATAATCGTATGCGTGTTTGGCGCCGTGCAGGTGAGCGCCACAATCAGGACTGCATACGACCGAGGCACACAGGGCCAACACCCGGCATCATGGTGTGGGGAGCGATCTCCTACACTGGCCGTACACCACTGGTGATCGTCGAGGGGACACTGAATAGTGCACGGTACATCCAAACCGTCATCGAACCCATCGTTCTACCATTCCTAGACTGGCAAGGGAACTTGCTGTTCCAACAGGACAATGCACGTCCGCATGTATCCCGTGCCACCCAACGTGCTCTAGAAGGTGTAAGTCAACTACCCTGGCCAGCAAGATCTCCGGATCTGTCCCCCATTGAGCATGTTTGGGACTGGATGAAGCGTCGTCTCACGCGGTCTGCACGTCCAGCACGAACGCTGGTCCAACTGAGGCGCCAGGTGGAAATGGCATGGCAAGCCGTTCCACAGGACTACATCCAGCATCTCTACGATCGTCTCCATGGGAGAATAGCAGCCTGCATTGCTGCGAAAGGTGGATATACACTGTACTAGTGCCGACATTGTGCATGCTCTGTTGCCTGTGTCTATGTGCCTGTGGTTCTGTCAGTGTGATCATGTGATGTATCTGACCCCAGGAATGTGTCAATAAAGTTTCCGCTTCCTGGGACAATGAATTCACGGTGTTCTTATTTCAATTTCCAGGAGTGTATCTTCATTCCTAAGGACTTCTGTATCCCACCCTTTTGCGCACTCATTCCTCCTGGCTAGCCTCTTAAACTCCAACCTACTCTTCATCAAATAGTGATATGAGTCTGTATCCGCTCCTGGGTACGCCTAACAATACAGTGTCTGATTTAAGTACCTAAGCTGACCATGACATATTCTATCTGAAATCTTCCCGTATCTTCCGGCGTTTTCCAAATTATACGTCCCTCTCTTGTGATTCTTGAACATAGTATTCGCTATTACTAGTGGAAATGTATTGCAGAAAGTTAGTCTTTCTCTTCCCTCATTCCTAATACCAAGACCATAATCTTCTGCAACTCATGCTTCTACATCTTCCCCTACAACCTCATTCCAGCGTCCCCAATGACCATTAGATTTTCATCTCCATTTATATACTGAATTACCCGTTCAATATCCTCATGTGCTTTGTCTGTATCTTCATCTTCGGCTTGCTACGTCGGCATGTATATCTGAACTACCGTTGCCCATGTTGGTTTGCTGTCGATTCTGATGAGAACAATCCTATCACTGAACTGTTCATAGTAACGCACTTTCTGCCCCACCTTCTTATTTTCTACTGCTGTTGATATTAACCTATACTCATCTGACCAGAAATCCTTGTGAGGTCACTAACACGCTTCTCAGGACACTGTAGCACGATTCTGACCATGTGACACACACGTTTATCGCGGAGGAAGACATCAAGCATGAAAGGTTGCAGATGATTCGAGATAACGTTCACACCATCGTGGCGCCTTAAGTTAATACGTTTCCACAGACCCAAGGCACAATGTGTTGATCCTATGCCCAATGCAATCGTAATTCACAATGTTTTTGGTTCAACATGGAAACAGGCAGATGTCGTCTGCTGTGGACCCTGTGTTCAAAAATGTGCATTAACTGGCGTGCCCCGAAACTGTTGTGCCTGCATCAGTTTTGTACTCTGTCGTCATTTCTGTAACTGTTTTACAGAGTGAGAAAGCGAGCTACGTCTACGCTATGAAATGAGGCGAAGGTGACTAACACCTTGCAGCATGCTCGTGGCTTCAGGGCCCTTCAACCACCTTCCACAGATGTGCACAACGGCACACGAGCAGCGGACCAGTTTCGCCGTACCGAGACGCTCGTAACCAGGGTACAACAATCTGCTGTTTGTCAAATTCGCCAAATTCATTAGCACGCCATGTGCCTGCGACGCCGCCAGGGTCATCCAGTCTCGCGGTGCTCATAATAGGAGGCGTGGCTACAATGTGACGGTATGCTGTCACGAAGAGAGCACGCTTTAGCCAAAGATCAAGGACTAATAGCTGTGGCGCGTGAAGCGTTCGCAAGTTCGGCATCTTTGGTGCTGGTAGACTAATATGGCCGTGGCCTTTGTTCATGTAAGAGCTGCTGTTCTGTTTTGCTGGAAAAAATCTTCAGTGTTTTAATAACTGTCTTGAAGTTTCACATGAAACGAGGAAAAAAACAGGTACTGTAGTATTTTGTTACCAAAAGATGTGTATGACCAAGACTGGTTATCACGTACATGAGTTTTTGAGCGGTTCATGAGTTTCCAAGATGGCGGAGAAGATGCTGAAGATGATACTCTCCGGATGCCTTACAACGTCAGAAACGGATGAAAATATCAAAAACGTAGATAATCTGATTCGATCCGACCGTCGGTTGAGTATTCTATCGATTGCTGAAACTGTCAGAAGTGAAAAAGACGTAGGGCAAATTTTACGTAACCAGTTTTGCGTAAGAAAAGTACATGCTTTCACTGGTGACGAGAATTGCCACGACCGAATAAAAAGAAATTCGCAAAAATTTTTGGACTGATACTTAGAACACCACGAAAAATGATCCTAATTTCTGGGAAAGAGTGGTAACATGTGACGAATCTCGGTTTTTCACTTATGATCCAGAAAGTAAGCGCCAATACACGCACTGGAAGAACTTCATCGAGAGCTACAAAATTCCGAATGAGCAAATCAATATTCAAGTCGGTGAGCATTGTTTTTTCCGCTATTCATGGAATTGAATTGTGTACCTTCACTGAGTCTTGAAGGTCAAGCTATTAATCAGCATTACTACATTGAGATTATTGCTCGACTAGTGAGAAAACCGAAAAGAAAGACTCGAATTTGCGAAGAACTAGTTGTGGGTTCTGCATTAAAACAACGTATCTGCTGGTACTGCATTGTCTGTTACGAAGTTTCTAGCAAAGCACAGCATCGCAGTCTCAGACCACCAACCTTACTCGTCTGGCCTAGTGGCATTGAAAGCAGTCTACTGGGATATACTTATAAGTGGAATCTGAATATTGTAATAGCACTAATGGAAACAAAAATGAAGCTATTGTGAACGATGTATGTCTCTGATGGGCTCCATAAAGCGGATCGCTGACTTTGCACGACGGCAGAGCCAAAGATTCTGCTTCAGGTGTAAGATTGTAGTGTTGGCTATGAGCGCGCTTGGTGCACGGCTGTGAGTGTGTAACAGTCTGTGAGCGGAAGAGGATGCAGTATGCAGTTTTCGTGGTGTGCTCTGTAAAGCCACCAAAGTTAGATCATGATGCAGCAATTTTCTCACACCATTATTTTGTGTTACACCACACGTAAAGTAGCTGGTTAAAAATGATGAGTGATTTTATAATGAAATGCAAAGGCCAAGGATGAAATGAAATTTTAATTGACAGGAAAGAATTACTGGATTGATATTACAAAGAAGCTTTACGAGTACATGTATTATAGGAAATGTAAATGTGGAAGCATAAGTCTTCTCGCACTAAAGGTAAAGAAGTTAAATTTTTATTATTTTCCTTTTGCCAGCGCGGTAGTGTAAATGAGTTGGCTGATAATTGGTAACAGTGAGTTCTACGTTGAGTAACCCCTGGAATGTACGTATACAGATTTGATATACAGGCTAGTCAGGTATTTCCCTTTTGTAATGTTTTTAAGATTTGTTAACACAGGTATATGTAATTTGATTATTTGTCTTTATGCTTCAAAGATAGGTTTCATTTCGTAAAAGGGATGTATTTTTCCTGAGTTATGCAATTCCAGCTGTCAAAGGTTTTGAAAAGCCGAACTTAACTTCGAATACAGCAGCACTATTGAAGAAGTCAGTGACAGTAATTCTCCCAAATCACTGCCGCCTCCCTGTCCAGGTCATTTACCAGACAATAGAATTTCATGTATATTTCAAAGTATTATGGCTAGCTTTGCATACTGCGGAGTCTGTAGCTAGTAAATTTTATTCTTCTTCATGAGAGAGCAGAATATATCGCTATCGACCGTTGTTTCTTTACAGGTAAAAGAACTTTATTTATTTGTTACGTGCACAGGGACTAAAATTATCAGTTTTTAACAATACTTAAGGGGCTGAATGTATTTTACAGTGATTGTATTTCTTGATTGATATTAGGAGTTGCATTGCCCAATTAGTTCGTATAAAGTTTAGCTAACTATAACGGGGGGCAACGGCCTTGCCGCAGTGGATACACCGGTTCCCGTGAGATCACCGCAGTTAAGCGCTGTCGGGCGTGGCCGTCACTTGGATGGGTGATCAACCACGCCGCCATGCGCTGTTGCCATTTTTCGCGGTGCACTCAGCCTCGTGATGCCAATTGAGGAGCTACTCGACCGAACAGTAGCGGCTTCGGTCAAGAATACCATCATAACGACCGGGAGAGCGGTGTGCTGACCCCACGCCCCTCCTATCCGCATCCTCCATTGAGGATGACACGGCGGTCGGATGGTCCCGGCAGGCCACTCGTGGCCTGAAGACGGAGAGTGCTTTTTTTTAACAATAACACGGAGTAAATGCACCACTTTCAGCTACACGATAACTCGACTTTTGTATTCATTCCCAGTTCAGGTATTCATTTAAGCATTGCAATTAACTTTTAAAGAACGTTACAACATGTGACTTTTCACTGTTCGCCGAAGTCAGATCTACATTAAAAGGAAAACAATTACCATCCGTCGAAGCTCAGAAAGAAAACGCTGTAAGGCTTTTCAAGGAGCACGCAGAGGAAGACGGCCAGTACTGTTCCCGCCAATGGAAAACTCTCATGGAGCGTTGTAGGAATAGAGAAGGGTGTATACTGACGGTG
Organism: Schistocerca cancellata; assembly: GCF_023864275.1. Taxonomy (NCBI): domain Eukaryota; kingdom Metazoa; phylum Arthropoda; class Insecta; order Orthoptera; family Acrididae; genus Schistocerca; species Schistocerca cancellata. The sequence continues at coordinate 21,695,666 of NC_064631.1, read as the reverse complement.
ACAATAACTAAATATGTATCTTTCTGAAATGTTTTACGCCAAAACCCCGTTATTTTATAGCTGCAACTCGCACTGATGTTCATTAGAGTATTTAGAAACGCTCGTCGGGAATTGCGTGATATACAAAATTAATAATAAAAATTAGGCACCCGGTAACGAATTCCAACGGTCGCTAACAGAACAGTGATCCAGAAAGCGCAGAATAAATTTCTGTTTTTCTTCTATGATCACAAACTTCTCGTCCTCAGACTACCGGTTTCTTTCAGCAGTGACCATCTTCAAATATGTTTTAAAAACATGTCCTAATGCATTCTAGCCAAAGTGGTATCTCTAAAAGATTGTTTATCTTTTGGCGATGCTACTATGGCTCTATTGTGTTAGGAGATGTTTTCAAAGAAGACATGAAGATGGTCACTGGTGACCGAAACCAGAAGTATGAGGACGTAACAAGTTTGTGATCATACGCGGAAGTAAAGAAATTTGTTCTCCAATTTCTATGTTATACCTCAAATGCAGCCATGGGTTAACTACCCTAATTATTCTTCATATAATAATTTCCGACACCCTAGCGAGTGTGGTATCGCAATGGGTGAGTGCCGAGAGTGTCGTCTCACGGATCTCAGAAGCGCAAGGCTGTGCGGTGGAGTAATCCCTGAAGCAGCTCGACAACGACCCTCCTGGACTGGTCCTGAGACGGCCGTTTGCTGGGCGCCTGGACCGGTCCGGCAGCTGTAAAGGCGAACGGCGCGGCGAAACGGCGTCCCCGGGCGGCCACTGCGGACCCCGCCCAGCCGGGGATTTGCGCCCCTTTTCTCTCGCCTCGGCTGTGATCCAGCGATCCGATATGTGAGCGGTCTGACCGCCCTCGTAAACGATCCGCAGGTTGCGCAGCGCAGATATGAACACTTCGGCTTTTCGCTATAGTCCCTTCTTGCAGTATTACACTTCTGAGAGCGAAACTTGCGATGGTTTTCAGCAAAGGGAAGCTAAAGTCAAAAACAAAAGAAGATGTAGTAAACAGCAGAGGCAGCATCGTATCACGTCTAAACTGAAACTTGGTAATGCAGCAAAAGTCCTTGTTGTTACGTAGTGCACCAGCACATCGCCCCCAAGACAAACATGGCTAACATAAATTGGTTATACTTGTCGCCAGACTTATGAAAAAAAGTTAACAAACGTGGGTGTTGTTGGGGACTGAGCAGCAGACGCTTACTATCCGTGAATTAGCCGGTTGGACTAAGTTACACGGAGTCTTGACCGAGTTATTCCTCCTCGCAGAATAGGATAAGGACTGGAAGGTAGCTTGAAATGATTTCCAGAAGGAGTGCCTTACATTTCCTAGTCCATTTCCTGAAACACCTTCTCTTCTGCTTTATACTGATTGGGTCTCGTACCCACAAAGAGACCAGTTCTTTACACAGAACCGTTCATTTGATGGCACCGTCCCATCTGTACTGTATATCAATGATTGCTGGTACTGACTCTCACATCCTCTGCCTCTGTGAGCTACTCTCAGACCCTGCTACTCTCTCGAGAAGTGCCGTGCTCCGTTGTTATGTTCAGCCTTCCCCATTCATCCACATCTGTTTCCGATACGACATGAAGCTTAAGGCTTGTTGCCTGCTCATGGGCTCCAATTTGCACTCGTGCTTACTTACTATCCAAAGGTTGGTTAGAGGAGGAGGAGAGAAGTTCTGTCTATCTATTGTGTTCTAGCCTGTCATTGGCTTCCCATGACAAACAGCTTCCCTTTCCAGAACACCTCTCTCTGTCCTCTTCTAGCGCTGTGCTCGCCGATACTTCAGAAAACATTCCGTTCTCTTATTTTGATCTTGATGCGTACTGAGTATACGGGCAAGGATACAGTGTAATGCAGCCGTGTTCACAACCCATCTGGTAGCCACGACCACCACCCTGGCGCCGCTGTGTTCTCAGCTGGCACCCTGCCCATTCTCCGTACTTTACTGAATCTGATTGAGAAGAATTAGCCTACTTTTCTCTGTGGATACGACAGTGTGATGTGTACACTACCTGATCAAATGTATCCGGACACCACACCATTATTCGGAATTGGCCTCTACAGGCGGATCCGACAGTACAAAAGGAAATGGGGAGTATTGTTTGTTATTAGAGAAGCAGTAACAGCTGATGAGGTAGTCAGGGTAACTCAGTGGCCTCGACCGTGGACTAGTCATTAGTATGACCTGAGCAGTAAATCCATTAGGGACATTTCAACATTTCTAAAGTTTGTAACGCCGGAAATGCATATCCTCCTATTTCCATCTATTGTACTATAAATTGGTTTTCCTTATTTTTGTTACCTGAATATATGACATTTCTGTGTCTTTACATATTGTAATTGTTTTACTATTTGTACATATATATTTATGCATTTATGTCGATGTATAATTGGTTTGTTTCGTAAATATTATTTGTATTTTTACGCTGGGTCTTGCCTAGGGAAAACTGCTATCGAACGATTACATCGATAGGTCGTGTGGAGAACCAAAGTGTTTAAGATCTTTGGTAGTGTTAACTCTGTCGCGTGGAGCGCGGGCAGAGAGGGAGTCTGGCTGGGGTAGCGAGTGGAGCAGGTGTGTTGTGTGAAGCTCCCGCGAGTTGCCGCGCTTTCGGGGTTTGGCAGCATGTAATTGCGCTCGACTTGCGATGATAGTTTCTGACATGGTGTCGCGGACGTGTAGCATTACCTGGCGCATATCAAGAGCCCGTTTCGTCTGGTTAACGTGTCGAGAAGAAGGCGCGCCAACATCCAGCTTCTGCAACAGCGACGGCCGACAATGAGTGACTGTCTCCACCTCCTCGATCGACGGCTTCAAACCTTCAATCAACCAACAAGGAAGACTGGAAGCACGTAAAGCTTTAGAACTGTATGGCAGACCTCAGCTTTTCAAACTTTAAAAATTGTTGCATCACAAAATTACAGCTACTTAGCATGTACCTTTGTTGCTCATTGTCCCAATTGCATTACCAAGCAGGGTCCCTTCCTTTTCCGAATTGAACCAGAGTGTCGTTGAAATTCAAACGCCAGAATCATTCGATTTGACTGCTTTAATTTCAAAGTTCAGTTAAGGTATTCATAGCTGGCTACAATATTTAGATTACACAAGCACAAATTAAGAGTGCGAGTTTTGTTACCGTATTTTAGCTTACCTGTGACTGCAGCTCAGCTTGGTACGTACTAAATTTTACTACTGTTAATTGTTCAGAATCATTTAATTCAAGTTCAAAGTTAAGTCTCTTATTTCTAAACTGCGTAGATTCAAGTAGCTTTTGCAATGATTGTTGAGGTAGTCCAAGACTAACCGTATTTTACTAAATTTCGATGTGCTTCAGAAAGAAAGCTCACTATTAACTTCAGTCACTAAATTAACTTCCGATTTTCCGCTTTTATTAATTCTTTTGCTAAATTAAGTCAGAGTGTAGCGAAATTTATTACTTCTGACAAACTTTCAGTTTTCACACTACACTTGTCAACCTTCAGTTGCCACGCTTCTATTGCTAATTATATGTCTAATAATCTTTCTTTTTCAGTTACTATAGTAGTTGTCCTCAGGGCTGGCGACCGTAATTTCCCCCAAATCTCAAATATCTAATTACCGCTAGTTGATTGTTAACATAACGGCCGCACATTTACTTTCTTTATTAACTTCACCCCTTTTCAAAATTAATTTCCACCAGTTTCATTTGCAATTTTCCTTTCATTTATATGTAACCCTTTCCTCCCTCTTTACCGACAGATTAACTTCGGTGACGATTGCTTTTCCCAAATTTCCATTAGGTACACGCGGTTTAATTTTTCACTGTCATTAAGGTCGATAAGTGAGGGGGAGGTTACAAGCTGTCCAAATAGATTTTTGGTAACGTGATTTTAAAGTGGAAATGCGAAGGAACAGCCAGCCACAAGTGACTGGACTCAAGCAGACATCATCTACAGACCGACAGGAAATGTAGAGCTTTGCGGGTGAGTCGTGCGTGGCTCCTGTTCCCGCCATCATGTATTCTACACCCTGTTTTTAACGTACTTCCACCTCACTACGTTAATTTAAATTACTACTGTCACTGAGTTGCTGCTTTGCCTGACAGTGACTGGCGCTAGCAGCGCGTATCGATATACCCCCTCTCGTAGTATCTTTGCGCGACAGCTATTACTTCCCGGTCGTTGTCTGTCGCAAGGGAGTTCGGGGCGCGAGTTCCGGCAGCCAGTCAGTTGGAACGCATCTGGAGCGCAGTCCGGACCTGCCAGTCGGGGATATGCAGTGCGGCACTGGTGCAGTCGGGTTGGAGCAGCAGAGAGGTCTGCGCCGACATGGCTGGCCCGACCATTGCCGCCACGCATCACTTGAACCGGGCCATGGTCTTGTTGAATCGTCGGTGGGACGTCCTACCGGACGACGAGTTTTGGCTCGCCGATCGTTCATGAGTTACTGTTGGTTATCGTTCAGGTCTTCATGCAAGTGTTTGTCAGGTTGTGTGTGTGGTTGCCGTTATTTCCGCTGACGACTATTTTAGATGTTGTCGGCATTCTGAGAGGAGTCGGTCGATTGCTGTGGACGACGAAAGTTACCTCCGCGCAATGCAGTCGGCTGGGTGAGCTGGCGGTCCCTGCGCAGTGTCGGAGCGTGTGTGGAGCTGTCCGATCGCTACGAGCTTCGTGGTTCACCGACCCAGGACGTCAAAGTTGAGTGGGGATTTCAACTGTCCAAGCCACGTCCATTCATGTTGTGGTGGTTCGTTTCGGTGATTCTCTGTTGGGGACGTTGCCTGTAAGCAACACCGAGTTTCTCTATTGCTAAAATTTTGCCGCCATGCGGTGGAATTAATTATATTGGTTGACTACAATTCGAGTGCACCAGCGGAATTTTCTGCCTGGGGCCTTTAGTGTTCTGGCTACCTGTCCTGGCAACAAACGTAATTTCAGATAGCGTCCTTCCCTCACCTGTTGTTGCTGTCCAACATGGTGTGTAGTTTTGACAGCTAATGCATATTTCATTGTGCATAATCACGTTCGTGACTTTTGGTGTTTGAGTTCTCATGTACTGATTGTTGGCAAGCAAGTCGTTGTGTCGGTCGGTCCGTGGCTGTCTCCTGGTTAGGTTCCGACGGATCAAGTGTAGTTGAGTTCACCACATGTCTTACCTAAGTGAAGGAGGGCAGACCGACCTCCCTAGAGGCTTCTGAGTGCCTTTTTCTTTACTGTCCTTCTCACTGGTGTTTAATTGTCTGTTTATAATCTGTCATAGCCAATGATTTAAAGATTCTTGTTTTTACTGGACTTGTATGTAGTTTTGAATTTTGGAAAACCAATTGTGGGCCTTAAGCCGCTTAGAACCTTATTCTTGAAATTACCCCTTAAGCGAAAACATTGCGGCCTTCTGCCTTAAAAGATTATAGTAATATATTTTAAAATTTTTAAATTTAACTGTGGCCCCAGCTGCCTTGGGCTTTCCAGCCTGGCTGTGATACCACATGTATTTTAATTATTTTATTTGCTACTTTAACTGCATTTTTATTTTGTTGACTCTTAAGATTTCTTGTTTGGAGGCCTTCAGCCGTGAAATAATTGCCTTTTGAAACTCGTAGTTCTAAAGGTTCGGCTATGTGCCTTTTGGTTTAAAGGTGTTATTAAACTACAATAAATTACAATTTTGAGTGAACCTGACCGACACCTTATTTGGCCCTTTACACAATCCTAATCACCTGTTCTGCCCAGCGGGTTTATCGGGCGTTTCAGCGGGGAGTGGGTGTAAGAAGCCACATGAAGTCAGTGGAAGGAACCACTCATGAGATTCAAAGCGCTACCAGTAGTCCATGTGGCGCAAAAACTGTGCGAGGGGAGTTTAAAAGAATGGATATGATAGTCGATCATTTCCTCGCAAGCCACATATTTCTCTAGCCGGTGCTAAGCTACGGCTGTGGTGGTGTAAAGGGCGAGACCACTGGACAGCAAGTGACAGGAAACGTCTGACGTGGAATGACGTATCACTCTATAGCCTGTCGCATTCCGATAGAAGGGTTTGGTTTGGCAAGGCCTGGATAACGACATGTGCTACCATGTATAGTGTAAACAGTGAAGTTCGGAGGGGGTGATGTTAAGTTACGATATGAGGCTTCTTTTCGTTGTACAGTAAAGAAACAGTTTGGAAGCGATGGTTGTTTGTATCATCATGACAAAGCATCCTGTCATGAAGCAGTATCTGTGAGGCAATGTCTCGTGGACAATAACATTCCTGAACCGGTTTGGCCTGCCTAGAGTCCAGCTCTCATTCCGATGGAACACCATAGGGATCAGTTAGAACCTCGAATACAGTGTATGGTTATATGATAGCAGAACAGACACTGGTAGCAGTTACTTCTGTAAAATATCTGGGAGTATGCGTGCGGAACGATTTGAAGTGGAATGATCATATAAAATTAATTGGTGGTAAGGCGGGTACCAGGTTGAGATTCATTCGGACAGTCCTTAGAAAATGTAGTCCATCAACAAAAGAGGTGGCTTACAAAACACTCGTTCGACCTATACTTGAGTATTGCGCATCAGTGTGGGATCCGTACCAGATCGGGTTGACGGAGGAGATAGAGAAGATCCAAAGAAGAGCGGCGCGTTTCGTCACAGCGTTATTTGGTAACCGTGATAGTGTTACGGAGATGTTTAACAAACTCAAGTGGCAGACTCTGCAAGAGAGGCGCTCTGCATCAGGGTGTAGCTTGCTCGCCAGGTTTCGAGAGGGTGCGTTTCTGGATGAGGTATCGAATATATTGCTTCGCCCTACTTATACCTCCCGAGGAGATCACGAATGTAAAATTAGAGAGATTAGAGCGCGCACGGAGGCTTTCAGACAGTCGTTCTTCCCGCGAACCATACGCGACTGGAACAGGAAAGGGAGGTAATGACAATGGCACGTAAAGTGCCCTCCGCCACACACCGTTGGGTGGTTTGCGGAGTATAAATGTAGATGTAGATGTAGTAGGAATACAGTGTATTTTCAAGCGCAGTTAACGATTTTGTCTCAAATGCTTCAAATGGCTCTCAGCACTATGCGACTTTACATCTGAGGTCATCAGTCCCCTAGAACTTAGAACTACTCAAACCTAACTGACCTAAGGACATCACACACATCCATTCCCGAGGCAGGATTCGAACCTGCGACCGAAGCGGTCGCGCGGTTCCAAACTGAAGCGCCTAGAACCGCTCGGCCACACCGGCCGGCTGATTTTGTCTCAAGGTTACTGCTAAGGAAGTCCGATGTCAAGTTACGAGTTTGACCTCCTCGCCTCCTCCACTCCCACTCCCAAGGAGAACCACCGGAAGTTGATAAAGGTCACGCAGGGGAATCGCCCAAGTGACTGTGTCATGTGACATAAAAATGGCGGTAGCTTCCTATGGACCAATAAGGATCATTCACTCTCTCAAGACCTTCGTCTTTTATAGCTGGGACAGTTGTGTGGGACAGTATGCTCATGAGCTGGAGAGCGCAAGGAGAATATCAGACTATCCCTATTTGTTAATACCAATATTAAGTGACGCCAACAGAGGCCACATCCAGACAGATATGTAAGTACATTCAGTTTTCTACAATTTTTGTATTTTTTCCCGATTTTAACCATTCCCACAATTTTCCTATTTTATAACTGAAGACATTCTAGAGCATCGTAATTTTACTATGACGTTACAAAATCTAGTAATGTAGACTGACATGTTTTGTACAACATCTTTGCTTACAGGATTCTCTATGACGTCATTACTTCCTACCAACGTGTTCGTTTCTAACACTATGATGCCACAAACTAGCAATGATACATAACTCAGAACAAAAACTAAGCGCATCATGAGATCGGCGCTACGCAATGCGATGTGACGACTTGCTGTCACATATCTCATGTAATTGTGTACAAAGCGCAAAATTATAGGAGAACTGAGAGCACACTACTGGCCATTAAAATTGCTACACTAAGAAGAAATGCAGATGATAAACGGGTATTCATGGGACAAATATATTATACTAGAACTAACATGTGATTACATTTTCACGCAATTTGAGTGCATAGATCCTAGATCCCGAGAAATCAGTACCCTGAACAACCACCTCTGGCCGTAATAACTTCCTTGATATGCCTGGGCATTGCGTCAAACAGAGCTTGGATGGCTTGTACAGGTACAGCTGCCCACGCAGCTTTTCAACGCTATACCACAATTCATCAAGAGTAGTGACTGGCGTATGGTGACGAGCCAGATGCTCGGCCACCATTGACCAGACGTTTTCAATAATAAATGAAAAGCACCAGTTTGCTTTTGTTCTACAATATTATTTTTATTGCTAACCAGTTTTCGGCTTACAAGGCCATCTTCAGACATTTACTGAGTATTATCAGTATTTACTGAGTATTTTCAGTTGGTGAGAGATCTGGAGAATGTGGTGGCCAGGGCAGCAGTCGAACATTTTCTGTACCCAGAAAGGCCCGTACAGGACCTGCAACATTCGGTCGTGCATTATCCTGCTGAAATGTAGGGTTTCGCAGGGATCGAATGAAGGGTAGGGCCACTGGTCGTAACACTTCTGAAATGTAACGTCCACTGTTCAATGTTCCGTCAATGCGAACAAGAGGTGACTGAGACGGGTAACCAATGGCACCCCATACTATCACGGCGGGTGATACGCCACTATGGCGATGACGAATACAAGCTTCCAATGTGCGTTCATCACGATGTCGCCAAACACGGATGCGACCATCATGATGCTGTAAACAGAACCTGGATTCATCCGAAAAAAATGACGTTTTGCCATTCGTGCACCCAGGTTCGTCGTTGAGTACAGTATCGGAGGCGTTCCTGTCTGTGATGCAGCGTCAAGGGTAACCGCAGCCATGGTCTCCGAGCTGATAGTCCATGCTGCTGCAAGCGTCGTCGAACTGTTCGTGCAGATGGTGGTTGTCTTGCAAACGTCCCCGTCTGTTGACTCAGGTGTCGAGACATGGTTGCACGATCCATTACAGCCATGAGGATAAAATGCCTGTGATCTCGACTGCTAGTGATACGAGGTCGTTGGGATCCAGCACGGTGTTCCGTATTACCCTCCTGAACCCACCGATTTCATATTCTGCTAACAGTCATTAGATCTCGACCAACGCGAACAGCACTGTCGCGATACGATAAATCGCAATCGCGATAGACTACAATCCGACCTTTATCAAAGTCGGAAACGTGATGGTACGCATTTCTCCTCATTACACGAGGCATCACAACAACGTTTCACCAGGCAACGTCGGTCAACTGCTGTTTGTGTGTCATAAGTCGGTTGTAAACTTTCCTCATGTCACCACGTAGTAGGTGTCGCCACCGGCGTCAACTTTGTGTGAATACTCTGAAAGGATAATCATTTGCGTATCACAGCATCTACTTCCTGTCGATTGATTTACGCGTCTGTAGCACGTCATCTTCGTGGTGTAGCAATTTCAATGGCCAGTAGTGTAATTACGTAACTACTTGGGTGAAGCATTTGCTGGTGTCGCTAAATATCAAAACAACAGACCGCAAGTGACGTAATTATTAACAAAGCAAACTCGGCCTATACTTATGACGGAGAGTGGCTCCAGTTATGAAAACACAAAACTGTGGATAATACGTAAAACTGGCGAAAGTACAAAAAATTAAAAATGAGTGTATTTATAGATCTACATGGGTTTGGTCTCTGCTGGTGCCACGTAATGTTGCTATTAGCTGATAGACCTAGTTTGATGTAGTTTGTTGTAAACATATAGACACAACCTCTCCCTACTTTCCAGAGTGTCTCCAGTTACAAAATAGGAAAATTGTGGAAATAGGTAAAATTGGGGAACTGTGAAACTTATGGAAAACCGAGAGTATTTACGTATTCGTCTGCGTGTGGCCTCTGCTCGTGTCACATAATGTTAATGTTAACAAGTAGACACAACCTGAACCTCTCCCTACGCTTGTCAGCTCCTGAGTAACCCCTCCCACGTTAGTGTCCCAATTATGAAAGAGGGAAGTGTAGAGGGAGTGCATGATTCTTATTGGTCCATAGCAAGTTGCCACTGTTATTATACTGCACGATACAATTACTTGGATGGCTACCCTGGGTGACCCTTTCAATTCCCGGTGGTTGGCTCGGGGGAGATGGGGTGGGGGAAACAAAGGGCCCAAGTGTGTAAGCTGACGCCGGATGTCCTTATCAGTAACCTTGAAATAAAATTGTTATAATCTCTTGAACATACACTTTACGCCTACGCCCAACGTCTTCATTACTATATTCTCTGGTTTTGGCTCTTGAGGAAGAATGGGCAGCCATCCTTCCTAGAAGAATGTGCTGCAGTTGCTACTGGAAGAATGGGCTGCCGTTGCGTCACACATATGCAGACACATCATTGAAACTGTCCCCAGAATAGTTCAAACTGCCATAAATGTGAAGGCTGGTCACACTTTATGTTACAGCCCACTATTAGGTGTCCGGATACTGTTTCGTCCGACAGTGCATACTTCTTGCTGCATTCGTGGTTTACATGGAAAGAAAGTTCTCCTAAGGCAATTCCGGTAAATGGCTATGGGCTGCGACATCAATTTGTCAGTTAATACACACATCAAAACAAGTTTTGCGTCACCCTGGTTCCCAGAACTCCTGAAGATAGACATTGTCTGTGAAATAAACGATATCGGAATTGAAAAACAACTGCTATCACTTAGTAGCGGAAAAGCATCCGGACCAGACGAGATACCCTTAAGATTCTACAGTGATTATGCTAAAGAACTTGCCCCCTTTCTATCAGCAATTTATCGTAGATCGCTGGAAGAACGTAAAGTACCTAGCGACTGGAAGAAAGCGCAGGTCGTTCCCATTTTCAAGAAGGGTCATAAATCAGATGCGAATAATTATAGGCCTACTTCGCTTACGTCAATCTGTTGTAGAATAATGGAACATGTTTTGTGTTCTCGTATTATGACGTTCTTAGATAATACAAATCTCCTTCATCATAACCAACATGGATTCCGCAAACAGAGATCATGTGAAACTCAGCTCGCCCTATTTGCCCAAGAAATTCACAGTGCCGTAGACACTGGCGAGCAGATTGATGCCGTATTCCTGGACTTCAGGAAGGCATTTGATACGGTTCCGCACTTACGTTTAGTGAAAAAAATACGAGCTTACGGAATATCGGACCAGGTTTGTGATTGGATTCAGGATTTCCTGGAAGAAAGAACACAACATATCATTCTTAACGGTTCAAAATCTGCAGATGTAGAGGTAATTTCGGGAGTACCGCAAGGAAGCGTGATAGGACCTTTATTGTTTACAATATACATAAATGACTTAGTTGACAACATCGGTAGCTCCGTGAGGCTATTTGCAGATGACACGGTTGTCTACAAGAAAGTAGCAACATCAGAAGACTCGTACGTACTCCAGGAAGACCTGCAGAGGATTAATGCATGGTGCGACAGCTGGCAGCTTTCCCTAAACGTAGATAAATGTAATATAATGCGCATACATAGGGGCAGAAATCCATTCCAGTACGATTATGCCATAGGTGGTAAATCATTGGAAGCGGTAACGACCGTAAAATACTTAGGAGTTACTATCCGGAGCGATCTGAAGTGGAATGATCACATAAAACAAATAGTGGGAAAAGCAGGCGCCAGGTTGAGATTCATAGGAAGAATTCTAAGAAAATGTGACTCATCGACGAAAGAAGTAGCTTACAAAACGCTTGTTCGTCCGATTCTTGAGTATTGCTCATCAGTATGGGACCCTTACCAGGCTGGATTAATAGAAGAGATAGACATGATCCAGCGAAAAGCAGCGCGATTCGTCATGGGGACATTTAGTCAGCGCGAGAGCGTTACGGAGATGCTGAACAAGCTCCAGTGGCGGACACTTCAAGAAAGGCGATACGCAATACGGAGAGGTTTATTATCGAAATTACGAGAGAGCACATTACGGGAAGAGATGGGCAACATATTACTACCGCCCACATATATCTCGCGTAATGATCACAACGAAAAGATCCGAGAAATTAGAGCAAATACGGAGACTTACAAGCAGTCGTTCTTCCCACGCACAATTCGTGAATGGAACAGGGAAGGGGGGATCAGATAGTGGTACAATAAGTACCCTCTGCCACACACCGTAAGGTGGCTCGCGGAGTATAGATGTAGATGTAGATGTAGATATTGTATCACAGACACAATCCCTTTGACTATTCAGAGATCTCACTAAACCCGTCCAAAGATGTAAACAACAATGCATGAGCAGCGCTTATTAGACGGAGGGGGTACAACAGCCGATCAGTTCCACTCAGTGCAGCAGGAAGGAGGTACACGGTTCATGTTGTCTGTAGTTCAGCCATGCCTAGACCGTCAATACCGCGGTTCGATCGCGTCCGCATTGTTATTTTGTGCCAGGAAGGACTCTCAATAAGGGAAGTGTCCAGGCGTCTCTGAGTGAACCAAAGCGATGTTGTTCTGACATGGAGGAAATACAGGGAGACAGGAGCTGTCGGTGACGTGCCTCTCTCAGACCGCCGAAGGGCTCCTACTGCAGTGGATGACTGCTACCTATGGATTATGGCTCGGAGGAACCCTGACAGCAACGCCACCGTGCTGAATAATGCTTTTCGTGCAGCCACAGGGCATCGTGTTACGACTCAAAGTGTGCACAACAGGCTGCACGATGCGCAACTTCACTCACGATGTCCATGACGAGATCCATCTTTGCAACCACGACACATTGCAGCGCAGTAAGGATGGTCCCAACAACATGCCGAATGGACCGCTCAGGATTGGCATCGCGTCCTCTTCACCGATGAGAGAGGCATATGCTTTCAAGCAGACAATCGCCGGAGACGTGTTTGGAGGCAACTCAGTCAGACTGAACGCCTTAAACACATTGTCCAGCGAGTGCAGCAAGGTGGAGGTTCCATGCTGTTTTGGTGTGGCATTATGTGTGGCCGACGTACGCCGCTGGTGGTCATGGAAGGCGTCGTAACGGCTGTACGATAGGTGAAATGCCATCCTCCGATCGATAGTGCAAGAATAACGGCAGCATATTGGGGTGAAATTCGTCTTCATGGAGAACAACTAGCGCCCCCATCGTGCACATCTTGTGAATGACTATCTTCAGGATATCGACATCGCTCGACTAGAGTGGGCAGAATGTTTCCAGACATGAACCCTATCGAACATGCCTGGGATGGATTGAAAAGGGCAGTTTATGGACGACGTGACCCACCAACCACTCTGAGGGATCTACCCCGAATCGCCGTTGAGGACAATCTAGACCATCAGTGCCTTGATGAACTTGTGAATAGTATGCCACGACAAATACAGGCACGCATCGTGCAAGAGGACGTCGTACTGGGCATTACAGGTACCGGTGTGCACAGCAGTCTGGACCGCCACCTCTGAAGGCAGCGGTGTATGTTGGTACAACACGCAATGTGTGGTTTTCATGAGCAATAAAAAGGCGGAGATGATGTTTATGTTGATCTCTATTACAATTTTCTCTACAGGTTAGGGTACTGCGGGAACCGATGTGATGCAAAACTTTTTTTGATGTGTGTACATAAGCTGAATATTATAGGTCTAATTCTAGCACTTCGTATCCATAAAATTTTTAAAAACACGATATGAATATAATTGAACTTTCTAATACTTACTTCAACGTTTGTTGGTATGTTCGACAATGATGGTGTAATGTGATATAACTCGTAGATTATTCCTCATAGCCAGAACGGTAGTCTGCCAAATTGTCGTGAAAAAAAAAGTACACTGATTCTTGCGTAATTTTCACACGCTCTACTTACGATGCTCTGTCGAACTTCTCCTGCCTTGGTAACAGACGACACATCAGTGTTTGGAGATTTATAGTATATCAGTTTGCTTGTGCCACCGTATTAAAACAAATGTTAATGAGTCATCACACACTGTATAATAAATAGAAAGACTGAATATTAAATTCTCCTTGCTCAAATAAGAAAATAACTTATATTAAATAAAGTTTGTTTAAACTTAGACTTCAGTTTTATTCACACAAACACTTATTGAATAGTTTAACATTACCAATTAATTTTTCATTTTCTAAATGTCTATTAGAGACCAGTGGCAGGACAATATTGAAGATACATTTAGTACTATAATATATTCATCTTTGACAAACAGTCAATTCATTATAGCTCCAGTGAGTTGTCGGATTCAGTATGAATAGTTCAAAGTTTACGCATTCAAATTATAATTTACGTTGTGTCAAGTGCCTGTTGGCACTATCCTAGCTTAATTTATTTCATGATATTACTCATAGAATGCGCTTCCATAAACTGGAAAAAGTTCATCTCGTCACTCCAAGCCACAGCGTTGCTCCTTAGCCCTTACTAATAGACAGAAAATGGAAATTTTGACTCCACTTACCTTACTTTTACTCTTATTTCACCTACATTTATTTTATTTCCACTTCACTGTATTACTTATAATTTTGCAAGATACCTATTCGTAACTAAATGCAGTGGAGATAAAAAAAGAAAAATTGCGTTGCTTCTACGTATACACTGTCTAGTCACATCAGTGTGATCATCTGTCAGAAACCTCAAAAACCATCTTTTTACAGCGTGGACCTCTGCGAGACGTGCAGGAGGAGGTTCTGGGAGGTACCGACAAGGATGTGAGACCGTGGCGATCTCTGTGTTCCGTGGCTAGCTGTAGCAGTTTCTTCGGGTGAGTGCCCACGATGCGAACAGACCGTACGATGTGGTCTCGCAGATTCTCGAATGTGTTTAAATGCGTCGAGTTTGTTGGCCAGGGGAGCACAGTAAAGTCACCACGCCGTTATCTGAACCATGCACGCTGCAAGCTGTGTGGCACGTTGCATTGTCCTGCTGGTAGATGCCACAATGCCGAAGAAAAACAAACTGCATGTAGGTGTTAAAACGGTCCTGAAGGATAGATGCATATTTGACTTGATGCATTGTGCCTTCGAATGTGAGGAAATCATTCATGGATTTGCACTAAAACATTCCCCAGACCATAATGGTCCGTTCTCCGGCTCGGACACTTCCGACTATTACTGCCGGTCATCTGCCCTATGGATTCTTCTGAAAAGCCACCTGTCGCCATTCAGTGGAGATCCAGTTCCGGTATTGGCGTGCAAATTCCAGCCTTAGTTGCAGATGTACAGAAGTCAGCACGGGTGCTGAACCAGTTACCTGGTGCAGAGACCCTTAAACAGTAATGTTCGTTGAACGGTCGTTGGGGAGCACGCTTGGTAGCCCCATAGTTCATCTGGATGCACAGTTGCTCAACAGTTGCACGTATTTTCACCCTTACACATTTCTGTAGCCGTCTTTCACTCCTGTTATGTACGGCGCGTCGTGTACCACAGTTGCCTGGATGCCGCTATGGGACAGCGCCATTCTGTCATGCACGATATACTTTAATCATGGCGGCAAGCGAACACTTCACAAGCTTAGCCGTCTCGGAAATCTTCCACTCTTGGCCTGAAAGGCAATGATTATGAGCCTTTGGTTGTCAGATACATCTCCTCGTTTCCGCATTACAGTGACTGCACTGTTTTCCGCGTCCCCAGGACGCTATTTATATACCCTCCACCGCTATTGCTGCCAACTGCGTCTGCGAGTAGTTATCGCACGTTGACGTCGAACATATGTGGTAGCCACATTAATGTGACAGGACCATTTAAAACCTTTTATAGCACGTCAGGACAAAGTGACAATAACTTCCTGCTTTTAACAGTCCAGGCTCACCATTTCAAACTTATATGAGTAAGAATACCAAAAAAAATTTTTGTTGGAACAGTAGCATTCCTTTAATAGGACGCATTTTTATTTCCCTATACATTCCGCAGTACGCAATGTTATGTGCGCTGTCTTGGCCATATAGTATGTCTGACGAAAAGTTATTTTGATACTCATAATTGCAAAGTATTAACGTGAATTATCCAACAAAGGATGGAATAATTGGTGGGAGCGGACTTGAGGGTGGAGATTAAGTTGGATTGAGGAGACAATATTGACACTACTGTGAAAATGTAAATGTACGGCATTGTGGGCTGAAATAACTCACGGGGTGGGTTCAGCCGGCTGTTGGAAAAGGTGCTCATCCTCTGCACACAGTGGCCCCTCTCCTTGCGGATAAGGGATGTAATGGATGCGTGTTGCTGTAGTGTTATGTTTGTACTGCATGATGATGACAAAAGGAAGGGTGTGAAGCCCGGTGCCGACACTAGCCTACTCCTAAAGAATAGCGCCGAAGGGGCCGCCGAGATTAACGTCCGACGGACGGATCAAGAACAGTGTCGCAGTCTGTTACTCCATGAGACACTGCACAGAGTTTTGGAATTTGATCCAGAACATTGCCGCAAACACTAGTGATCAGGAACTGTACACCATTACTTCTGCTCCCCTTGCCGTCCGAATACTCGCAGGGAAAATTTCTTGTACCACCAGCAATCGAACCGGCTTACCTCTTCGTCGAGCGCCATGGCATAAGCTAGCGGCCTCGGTTACTGATGCTGCAGACACTATGATTTATCTTTGAAGATAGGTTCAAGAAAGGCAAACGCCCATATACAGATTCAAAAGATCTAGAAAATTCTTCTAAAAATATTCAATATAGCGCGGTATTTTAAACCGTATGGTTGTTGCAGATAAAATACAGAGTGTAAATGTTATCGACAATTTGTGTGGGAACCAGGCTACCATTATAAAAGTCGAACGACATGAAAGTAAACTAGTATTCAACAAGGCTCTGAGTTGTAGCCTATTCCTACATACGAGGGTTGGAACTTTAATAGTGGCAGCTATTTATTTACAACTCGTACACAATAGATACGTGTTTCAAAGTTTTGCTGACCGCCAAGTAATCACCAGCATTCTGCATAACCCGTTGCCAGCGATGTGGAAGTCGCAGGATACTCTTAGCAGTGGTAGTTGTGTTGACAGTTCGAGCGGCGCGGTCTGTTGCCCGACGAATTTGTAGCAGTTGTGAAGCGAATGCCGTGAAGTGTTTCCTTCAGTTTAGAAATCGAGTTGAACTCACAACGGCTTAAGTGATAGGAGTACAGTAGGTGGTATAGCACTTAACAGCCACATCAGTGAAACAAATCAGTAACAGCTTTCACTGTACGTGCTTGAGCATTGTCCTGCAAAATGATGGCCAAGACCTTCAGAAAGTGTCACCACTTCTGTCTCTAAGCTGGTCGTAGGTTGTGTTCCGAAAATGAATAGCATAGAGACAGAAGTGATGACACTTTTTGCGAAAGTGCTGCCAAAGTTGCGCTGGACAGTAGATCACGCAATAAAATTCTTTAAAACAATTTATCAAGCAACGTAGAATACTCCTACACCTATCCCGCCATATTCCTAAACATTTTACGCCAGTCCCTACCAACTCTGCTGCTTCTTACCGTAACCACCGAGGAGCACTTGGACGTCCGCGTCCCAGCCAGCGGTGCCTCTAGCACGGCTCCTGGCCGGACTGAACGTCCCTTGTTTCAAATCCTCTGCACTCATTGCCTGATGGACCAGCCTCCGTCTTCTAGACTCAACCGATCCGATCTTTCCCTGGTCTTTACAGCGATCTCTGCTCTGAGCCTTGCTAGTTTCTTCTGTTAGAACCCTACTGCTGCTTCCTACTATCTTTGGACCAACCTACACCTTTCTATAGCCCATTTCATCCCTTCTCATGCACACATACACACGAAGAAAAATGAAAGGACTGGGAAGTGTGGTACAAGGTGCAATTAATCAACTAAAACACCTGTCTTGTCCCATTTCTAAGTTCAGTAGTTGGGGTATTGAATAAATACACTCCTGGAAATTGAAATAAGAAAACACCGTGAATTCATTGTCCCAGGAAGGGGAAACTTTATTGACACATTCCTGGGGTCAGATACATCACATGATCACACTGACAGAACCACAGGCACATAGACACAGGCAACAGAGCATGCACAATGTCGGCACTAGTACAGTGTATATCCACCTTTCGCAGCAATGCAGGCTGCTATTCTCCCATGGAGACGATCGTAGAGATGCTGGATGTAGTCCTGTGGAACGGCTTGCCATGCCATTTCCACCTGGCGCCTCAGTTGGACCAGCGTTCGTGCTGGACGTGCAGACCGCGTGAGACGACGCTTCATCCAGTCCCAAACATGCTCAATGGGGGACAGATCC
The DNA here is from genome assembly GCF_023864275.1 of Schistocerca cancellata. Classification (NCBI taxonomy): domain Eukaryota; kingdom Metazoa; phylum Arthropoda; class Insecta; order Orthoptera; family Acrididae; genus Schistocerca; species Schistocerca cancellata. The sequence continues at coordinate 21,677,453 of NC_064631.1, read as the reverse complement.
GGAGATCTTGCTGGCCAGGGTAGTTGACTTACACCTTCTAGAGCACGTCGGGTGGCACGGGATACATGTGGACGTGCATTGTCCTGTTGGAACAGCAAGTTCCCTTGCCGGTCTAGGAATGGTAGAACGATGGGTTCGATGACGGTTTGGATGTACCGTGCACTATTCAGTGTCCCCTCGACGATCACCAGTGGTGTACGGCCAGTGTAGGAGATCTCTCCCCACACCATGATGCCGGGTGTTGGCCCTGTGTGCCTCGGTCGTATGCAGTCCTGATTGTGGCGCTCACCTGCACGGCGCCAAACACGCATACGACCATCATTGGCACCAAGGCAGAAGCGACTCTCATCGCTGAAGACGACACGTCTGCATTCGTCCCTCCATTCACGCCTGTCGCGGCACCACTGGAGGCGGGCTGCACGATGTTGGGGCGTGAGCGGAAGACGGCCTAACGGTGTGCGGGACCGTAGCCCAGCTTCATGGAGACGGTTGCGAATGGTCCTCGCCGATACCCCAGGAGCAACAGTGTCCCTAATTTGCTGGGAAGTGGCGGTGCGGTCCCCTACGGCACTGCGTAGGATCCTACGGTCTTGGCGTGCATCCGTGCGTCGCTGCGGTCCGGTCCCAGGTCGACGGGCACGTGCACCTTCCGCCGACCACTGGCGACAACATCGATGTACTGTGGAGACCTCACGCCCCATGTGTTGAGCAATTCGGCGGTACGTCCACCCGGCCTCCCGCATGCCCACTATACGCCCTCGCTCAAAGTCCGTCAACTGCACATACGGTTCACGTCCACGCTGTCGCGGCATGCTACCAGTGTTAAAGACTGCGATGGAGCTCCGTATGCCACGGCAAACTGGCTGACACTGACGGCGGCGGTGAACAAATTCTGCGCAGCTAGCGCCATTCGACGGCCAACACCGCGGTTCCTGGTGTGTCTGCTGTGCCGTGCGTGTGATCATTGCTTGTACAGCCCTCTCGCAGTGTCCGGAGCAAGTATGGTGGGTCTGACACACCGGTGTCAATGTGTTCTTTTTTCCATTTCCAGGAGTGTATATCTCAATAGAAATGAAGCGAACAACTGTTTCTGCCTCAGGCTTACCCCAACGGAGTGTTATAGGACCATTGCTTTTCACTATGTACGTATACCTTACCTCGTGGATAACGTCGAAAGCTCTAAAAAGCTGTTGGTGAAATGCAGGACCTCCCGCATAGAATCAAAGTTTGCTGCAGTTGCCCCCCCCCCCCCCCCCCCCATATGATGAGATGTAACGTATCGGATATGATTGATGAAGGCACAAAGAAGTATAATGTATGTCGTTACTGGTTCACTAAGGGGTGTGAAAGCATCACGGAGGTGCCCAGCCAACTCCAGTGCCAACTTCTACAACAGGGCCACTGTAAATCAGGCTGCGATTCACTGTAACAATTCAGAGAGCACACGTTCCTAGAAGCACTATGAGTTAAGCTATATTTTGCTTTCTCCGACGTACAGTCGTGCTCAAAAGTATCCGAACGACCTGAACTGCATTTCGCCTGATTCTCATGTAACCGGCATATCGCGGCTGTCTAGCAGGTCCTCTAATCGCTCCTTGGTACAGTCGTTTGACTATTGAAAATGGTTCCAACAAGTCACCACTAGGAAACACTTCTCTGTATCGCAGTAACTCAAGATGTAAAGTAATACCACGATGCTACTAATATCAGGGAACACCTTATCACAGATAGGAGTGTCCTTAAGACTTGTAAGCTCACATTTATTACAATAAACGACATATCTGTAATGTTACTACTCTCATTATTACGTCAGATAGGTAATGCACGTAGTAAGTTCGTCGTATTCATGATTTCCTCTTCAAAGTAACATACAGTACTTATTATGTAACACAAAATGACATTAAAAATTTAAGTTATCCACGAGCAGCTAGTTGAAAATATGTATGAACTTCAAATGACACGACGAACCTTCTCGTTGTGCACATGCATTCAAACCCAGGTCAGGCAGACTAAGCAAAGATTTCGTGACTGACGCAAACTAACGGTCATTCCTGATTAGGCATACAGAGAGTGATATATCTCGATTTTAGACAGTATCAGTTAGCAAATATCAACTTTAAATTACATAACGAAAACATTTTTAACGGACGCGAATTCCTCCGCAGCACCTATTGTCCCTGTTAACGAACTACGAGAGATGTTAAATATTGCTTCTTCACAAGTAACTTACTTGAAATGCCGTGACGTAAAGCTTTGTGTTGGACAGGGATTCGAACCCAGAACCTAATCGGATTGATATCGAAGAACAACCAACTGTGACGTATCCGATTTCCTTGGCAGTAGCTAGATGTTTTAACTGAAATGATCAGACGAAACATTAATTTTTTCCTTCCCAGGACTCCAACCCGGCACCTACCGCTGTTATATTCTAGAGAAAACGAACGTTAAATATGGGTTTGTTGCACCAGCAGCGACATGTGAGCATGTTTGAACTAGAAATAATATGACGAAAAGTTCAGTGCTCACTGGGAATAGAGCCCCACACATATCGTTGTTGACTGCACACAAAGAGACGTCAGCTACCGAATTTTTCTCCACCAGCATCTCGGAATAACATCTGTGAATGATTTTCTTAGTTTTGAGTACACTTGCGAATGAAATATAAAAACAACTATGAGCGTTACTGATTTATGATGCTTAGTTTGCAGTCAGTTCTGAGTATTATTAGTAACTACGCTCCAGTCCCTAAACCTAGTTACAGAAATGCGAATCAGACGCATTACGTATTCCAGGCCGTAGCAACCGCGACTTGGAGACACCACCTATGGTGACTTCCCAGCCCGCTGTAAGATCACATCGGTTCGTCTTCTTCCTGCTGGTAATGTAACTGAGATTTGGCAACAAGGCAAGGTATATTTGGAAACTCTGTGATCGACGAGTTACTTCCTGGTGTGCACGGAATTAAGCCTCAAAGTTCACTTGATTTTTACTGTCATTTCCATTGAATAATCTCAGTTGTTATCGCTTGAGGTGTAACAAATGATTGTAAACTTCCGGTTTTCAGCCCAGGAAAGTCGTTGCAGGTGGAAATCGCAACTAATCTCGTCCTTTAAATAGCAGTTTACGAGTTCTAGCAACTGTTGGCCTCGTAAGAGGAAGCTGAGGCACATACCTCTCCGCCAGCTCTGTGTGTTCGCCGGCGGACGGCGTGGAGGTAGGACGTAGTGTGGCGTGCGCTGCGCCCGCCGTCTCTGCTTCCGCGTGGTAAGTCTTGCGCTTGCTGCGGCTTAAAACTCCGTTTATAGAACACTTCGAGAAGTAATGAGTAGAATGCAGTGATGACTCAACAAAGTCGAAAAGATACATTGAAACTTACCTCTGATCCTCGATATGCGAGACCCAAGTCGTTTGAAGTAGAAAATTGGTTAGAAGAAGATGTGAAGCTCACCTTTAATGATGTAATTGGGATCCACCTGTCGATTGTAGCTTGTGTCGTGTTTGTTAAAATGCGTAGTTCCGAGTTGTGCGAGAAAATATTTGAGTCTTCCGGAGGTGTCATGAAATTTAAGCACTCAGATGGAAACGTTGGTGAAGTCACCGTTGCACATGCTGGTTTTGGCATTCGCACAATTCGAATCTTCGAGTTGCGTTTTGAGATTACAACAGAGCAAATTAATGCTGTAATTTCACCCTTCGGGAAAGTGCTCAGCAACTTTGCCGAGAAATGGTCAAGCGCGCATAAATTCCCAGTACTAAATGGAGTACGGCAGCTTCGAGTAGAGTTACAGAAGCACATCCCGTCGTACATCAATGTCTGCGGACATAGAGGGATTGTAATTTATGACGACCAACCGCGAACCTGTGCCGCCTGTAACAAGCCTGGGCACGTTCGCGCAGAATGCATACAGCGGCGCGTGGCGCAGCTGCCGGCCGGCGAGGCCGCCAGGCCACCGGCGATGACAACACTGCCTGGAACTTAGGCCGCCGTGGCACGCGAACGGCCCACTGCTTCCCCAGCCCCTGAACCGTGTGCAAATACAAAGTCTCCAGACACTAAAATACCGATGGACGTCGGTGCTGTCATAGCTGACGACCTACAAGAGTCCCGCCAATCTACGGAAACGGTTGAAGTTCCACCGAAACAGGCACCTGCAACTGTAAAGGCAGCAGATCCGCCGGAAGTTGAAGACCGACGCACCTTGCAGGAAAGCGACACTAACTTGGATACTGAAAAAAGTCCGTCGAGGGGCAATTCTCCAAATAAAAGTAAGAAACGCCGGCTGGCGCGCAAAGGTGCAGAGGAGACAGCTCCCACACTCCGACAAAAAGCAAAGGAAATAGATAGTAGCTTAAACCAACAGATGGCTGGCAACACGAAAGCGACACCAGTTTCTGAGGAGCGTTCCCCTTCTGCTCTGGAAAAACGAGACGTCCAAGGAAAGCCAACAAAGAAAGCATCCAACCACCCCCAAGAAACGAGTCACTCTCATGAAGCTTCACTCGTCCCACCGACGACGACAACCTCAACCAGCTGGGCAGACGAAAGCGACCATAAAAATGCCGACGAAGAAATGACAGAAGTTTCAGAAACTAAGACAGAATGTAAGCTAGCCCCACAGGTGGCTGATTTCTTCAACGAAGACGTCTCCGTGAACGAACATTCTAAAGAACAAGGACATACCACTGAAACATTTGCTACCTGTGAATATTATTAGAATGCGTTTTAAACTGACGCTTGCGAGACAAAACAGAAGAATGTTTTTTTAAGTTAGATCAAGTAGAACGAAGAATGTCTGACATACAAGCATACAAAATCGCGACAGTAAACCTTAATAAGATTCATAGTTCCTTTAAACTACACAACTTAGAAGATTTTCTATATGCTTCTGACAGTGACATTATACTTTTACAACAAGTGACAGACACTGAGCTTGGTAACGTACCTGGCTTCAACGCCATTACAAACCCAGGGCATGGAGCGGAAATGGGCACGGCTCTGCTCACAAAGGAGGACATAGTAGTCCAAGATGTAGTCAAACTACCAAACAGTAAAGGCATAGCGGCCACAATATACAAAATACGACTCATTAACGTGTATGCCCCTTCAGGATCCAGTAACAGGCACCGCAGAACGGAGTTCTTTAAAGAAGAAATTGTCCCACTATTTGGAACTCGATATGAACACCTTATCCTGGGAGGAGATTTTAACTGTGTTTTGCATGTCAAAGACCAAACTCACAATTTCAACAAGTGTACTGAACTGGAACGTATAGTTAATGACTTAAGACTAATAGACACATGGGAACATATGCACGGTGCAGCCCCTGGCTTCACCCACGCCACAAGTCACTCGGCGAGCCGTCTCGACAGGATATATGTAACGCACAATTTGAAACACCTCATTTTGCAGTCCGAAGTATGGCCTACCGTTTTTTCAGATCATGCTGCATACATATGCACAATCAATCTGATAAAACAAGGGACCTTCCGAGGTAGAGGCACATGGAAGCTCAATGTGTCACATCTTGAAGACCATGCTTGTCAGGAGGCATTTTACAAGGTACGGAGAGAGTGTGAAAGCAAATTTAGCTCGTACAACTCTGGCACTGACTGGTGGCTGAAACATGCCAAACCTAAAATCCGGAGGTTTTTCATAAACTACTCCAAAGACAAAAACTTTTGGTACAAATCAACTATAGAATTTTACTTTCAGTGTCTAAGGGATATGTACAAGTCCGATGCAACAGTTGTGGACAACTACGAAAGAATTAACAAAATTAAAGCAAAAATTTTAGCACTACGGCGTAAACAACTGGAAGGCTATCAAATAAGGTCGCGTGCCCAGAAAATAGCCCAGCACGAGGTCACTTCCATTTATCATGTCATTCGTGAAAGCAAAAGGGCGTCTCGCAAGATATTATCTGAAATAACAACTCATGATGGAAGGAAGCTGACGAAGCAAAGAGAGATTAAAGAGGCAATTGTACAGCATTTTGAATCCTTAATGTCTAGTCAACCGGTTGACGAACAGTTTCAAGACGAGTTAATGATCAACCTGCAGGGCAAAGTATGCCACGAGGAAGCACAAACTCTCATCTCGGAAGTGACTGAAGAAGACGTCGAAGAAGCTATATATGGAAGCACGAAAAATAAGGCTCCAGGGGCAGATGGAATTCCGGCAGAATTTTATCGCAGATTCAGTGGCCTCGTAAAAGGCGAGTTTACTCTCATCTGCAACGAACTGCTAAACCCTGAAAATGAGATCCCGAAAGAATTGCGCGAGGGACTCGTAGTGTTAGTGCCAAAAACTACCAATACGAAATCTGTAAGCGCTCTGAGGCCAATTACGCTTTTAAACAGCGATTACAAAATCTTTGGCCGCATCCTCGCTCGCAGGCTGAAAACCACAGTGACCAGCGTCACTGGCCCTTATCAAACAAGTGTGGGCAAAGATAGGAGAATTCTCCAGACCCTCTGTGATTACAGGGACCTAATCTCAACGGCCGACGACTGCAAAATAAAATGTGCACTCATCTCACTCGACTTTGACAAAGCCTTCGACAGAGTTAATCATAGTTTTCTCCTTCGCACCATGGGCGCAATGGGCTTCCCACCTCGATTCATTGCGGTAGTAAGAAATACATTAACAAAGAACTCAGCCAGATTTGTCATCAATGGGCACATTAGCCGCCCAATTGACGTCACCAGCTCCATTAGGCAAGGGTGTCCAATTTCAATGGCACTCTTCGCCATCGCCATCGAGGCCCTGCTTGCCTCCCTTATGAAACATCTACAAGGGCTACAAATACATGGAGAAAAGATCGTGTGCAAGGCGTACGCTGATGATGTTGGCTTCCTAGTCGTGAATGGCGCTGAAGTACAGAGCGCACTACGAATAGAAACAAAATATGAACAGGCATCTGGTGCAAAACTTAATAGAACAAAGTCGGGGATTTTCAACATCGGCCGTGGAATTGGGACGCAAACGCAGGTTCTGTTACGCGAGCTTGTAACCATGAAATGTCTCGGCATAGATTTTAAAAGAAATATCAAGCATACTATTGCTGCTAATTATCGAAAATTACTTAACAGCATACGCGCCTCTGTACAAGCACATAGTATTAGGACACTCGATGAGCTTCAAAAAGTAACAGTGGCAAATGTATACATCACATCCAAAATTAATTATGTAGCTCAAGTTCTGCCACCACCTGCGACTTTGTTGAAAAGCATCGCATCTCCACTAGGACACTTTGTGAGCCGCGGACGTATTTTCAAAGTCAAATATGACATTCTGATGCTCCCTACGAAATGTGGTGGGTTAAATCTTACCGATGTCAGCAAAAAAGCCCAAGCCTTATACCTTGCTACCACATACAAACAATGGAAAGAGCCAAGTGGTACCCTTGCTGCACATTTGTTAAACGAAATAGCTCCTGCTGACGTCAGTGCACCTATAAATGTCCAACACATACCCAACGGAGTATACCACTTGAAATACTTTTTCCTAGAATACAGCTACATACAGGCAAGGATTCCTGAAAAAGACATCATGAAAGTAAGAGAACTTTATAATAACTTGATGAAAGACAAACCCAGAAACGACGTAGAACAGAAGTATCCTTGTTATAACTGGGAAACAATATGGGAAAATATTCACTGCCGGAACCTGCCAACGTATGTCAAATCGACCTGGTACTTTGCTGTAAACAGAAAAATTACGACGAACTCTAAACTTCACTCTATTCGATTGGCCGAGTCACCGCTGTGTACATTATGTAAAATACCGGATACCGAAGAGCATAGATTGCTGTGTGGCAGGGTAAAAGAAATATGGCTCTACATAAGACAAAAGATAGCGAGCGTCAGCAGAACTACGCCCAATGCCGTCACGACTTCTGAATTTTTAAACCCTGACGGTATACCTTACCCTAAAACAAAACGAAATGCAATTAACTGGTTGAAAGGCCAAACGATGCATTACGTCCTAAGAAAAGAATCAAGCAATAGGGAGGACTTCTGGGTATACAACTGAGCACCACAAGTTGATGTGTACTAAAAAATACAAAGAAAATTACGCAAATTTTTTAACTAAAACGATCCTGTACCCAATAGAAATGCGTAATTTACATTACAAATCCAAGCATTTCGTATATTAGACGAATGATTTTTGGTTAAAGTTTGTACTTCACGTAGCAGGAGGAGGATTTCCAACAGAAAGTAATCAGGGAAGATCATCAGTATAGACCAGTTAAGCCTATGTGTATCTATTACTTTGTTTTCGGGGAAGCACACTGATGAAACTGGTATACACCCTTTATTTAGTTTCTGTCTTTCTTTCCTTTTGTTTTCACAAGAAGACACGATTATGTTAATTAAGTGTAAAATCAAGCAGAAGAAGCCTATTTTACTTCATTACCTTCTGAAAAATGAAATTTTACTTATCAGCAATAATGAGTTTGCTTCTTTCCGTTTTTCCACGCACGGAGAACGAAATTTACAGATGCAGTTACATTTCCATAACAACTATGTGACTGCCTTCTCAATGGAATTTACATTTATTTTTATTCAAGCCATGTTGCAAACAAAGGCAACAGAAGGGGCGTACTTCGTTCGTCGTTCAGAAGAAGCGCGTTTCCACATCATCAAGTTACATTCTCTCTTTAAAGGCGGAGAAGCCGGGCCGAGAAGGCAACACTTGGCGAGCGTAAAGGACGGGCTGAAGGGGAGGAAGGAGACCAGAAAAAAAAAAAAAAATGTGGTAACGTGCTGACCTGTGAAAAAGCGTGTGTTATGGTTCGCCGTTCCAGTCTCACTGACTTCAACGTTTTTACCCCTTCTGCGAAAGAGCTACAGGCATTCACATCAAACATCAATAAGGAAATCGCAAGAAAATATTTTCGGCTCATAGTGCAAAGGTGAAAAACTTATAATGCTGCACAACAGGTAACGCCTCTTTCCGCTGCTGACAAGCAAATTTTGGGTTTCTAGAAATACATAACTATATTTATGAAATGCCACATTTGCATATCTCTTGAGTATGAGAGCATACCAATTAAACACAGACCCAATCAAAATCTAAGTGAGTAGTATTTTACTAATTCGTGTCGATAGAGGCATGCTTGTATACAGATACTCAGTTTTATTAAAACAGACTTTCGTCGTAAGGTTATCGTGGGTAGTTTTATTTCATTTCTTAAAATACAGTGCACAATTTTCGTAAGGTTTCCTTTAGTGTTGTTGAAACAATAGTAAACATGAGAGCGAAATTGATCATCAACGATATATGCGAATTCTCAGATGTTATCTATAACAGTCTTACGATGCACATGCAGTTTATTGATTACATGCATGTAGAAAACGTGTTCTGAGTTAAAGCTGTCAAACAATGTTTGAAGAAGAATAAAATGCCACTACCACACGACAGCTAATGTAGAAAATACTTTTCTGACGTATTTGGGCACGATGCGCTCTCCCCATACATAATACAAAAGCTTCGAGATGCATCTGCTGCCTGGCTGTCTATTAAACCTGAAAAGAACAAAATGTCACAGAAGTTAGCCCTTTTCCACATGCGACTATTTTGGGTTGAGAAGTGAAGGGAATTATGTTCAAAGTTCCATTAGATTGGTAACTTCAGCAGACAGCAGAATTGCGTTTTAAAAAGATTTAGCAGTAAATGTACTCGAACCCGCGACATCTTATCTACGTTGCACGACACTTACCATTACGCTACTCGCTACAGCTTCAGAGCTAAACAAAAATTCCTCCTGAACTTCTGCATACCACAGCGCTGCGAGATAATGCAAATGGCCGGGTCTACACTTCTGAAAGAAAGAGTTACAGCTTTTCTTTTGCCCTGCACGACGTTTTTTACAAACAGATAGCACAATAGAGTAGCTCAAGTGGAAAGGAACACTTCCTATTTAAATTTCTGCATCCTACACTGTTGGCAGTTCTGTGTAGGTGGCAGTTACGTGATTTTATTTCGGGGATTACAAAATAGAGTCGAATGTCTGCACTGGGTAGCCGAGGTAGATAGTTCATGGTGATTCAGTCAACCAAGTAAATGAATTTACTGAACATGCTGCAATTTACTACAGGGAGCCTGTGTGTCAGAATTCTCATACAGTGTGGCGCAACGGCGTTACGATAGAAAAATGAGCCCCAGAAAAGCGGGTTCGGTGGTTTGTTGGACCGATGGTAGGCTCTTACATCTATAGTCTGGGTTCGATTCCCACTTCCGTCAATGATTTTAGATAGGGAGAGAGATTCCATTCTCTTCTGACTACACTAAGTAAAGAAGATATAACGGCAGTGTGGTCTGAAATTCACACTAAAGTGGATGTTCCTTATCTGCCAAGTAGACGTTAGGTTGAACAACAATAAAGTCCTGAGTGGCGACATGTAGAAACTCTATCACCAGTAACCTTTCTTATACTAGTTATTTATTTCTAGTGACGAAAGAAACGCTATGTAGGGTCACAGGACACTTATTCCATCTTTTATCTGAGCTTCTGTATGTCGATATAATTGGTTCTGAACTGAGAATGCAACTCAGACCGCCCTTAACGCGGAATTTGATCCCTTCATGACAACACAGCTCGGCTACAATTTGTTGTTTGTTCAGAACTGCAGATTCCTCAACATCTCCACATACTGTGCGTGAATGGGTTCGAATCCAGGCCCGGCACTAAAGTTTTCATTATGTATTATCAAGCTCTAGCATGAGAACAGCTATCTGCTGGCGGATAATAATTTTGATTTTTAATGTTTCTTCATTCGTTGTCAACACTATCGATATCTGACGTTTTTGACTCCCAGTGGGACACAGAACTATTTGCGAGATCACTATAAGGTCGAGATGTTGTTCCGAGCTGCTGGTGGAGAAAAATTCGGTAGCTAAAGTCTCTTTGTGTGTAGTCAACAACGATATGTGTGGGGCTCTATTCCCAGTGAGCACTGAACTTTTCGTCATATTATTTCTAGTTCAAACATGCTCACATGTCGCTGCTGGTGCAACAAACCCATATTTAACGTTCGTTTTCTCTAGAATATAACAGCGATAGGTGCCTGGTTGGAGTCCTGGGAAGGAAAAAATTAATGTTTCGTCTGGTCATTTGAGTTAAAACATCTAGCTACTGCCAAGGAAATCGGATACGTCACAGTTGGTTGTGCTTCGATATCAATCCGATTAGGTTCTGGGTTCGGATCCCTGTGCAACACAAAGCTTTACCTCACGGCATTTCAAGTAAGTGACTTGTGAAGAAACAATATTTAACATCTCTCGTAGTTCGTTAACAGGGACAAGAGATGCTGGGGAGGAATTCGCGTCCGTTAAAAATGTTTGCGTTATGTAATTTAAAGTTGATATTTGCTAACTGATACTGTCTAAAATCGAGATATATCACTCTCTGTATGCCTAATCAGGAATGACCGTTAGTTTGCGTCAGTCACGAAATCTTTGCTTAGTCTGCCTGACCTGGGTTTGAATCCATGTGCACAACGAGAAGGTTCGTCGTGTCATTTGAAGTTCATACATATTTTCAACTAGCTGCTCGTGGATAACTTAAATTTTTAATGTCATTTTGTGTTAAATAATAAGTGCTGTATGTTACTTTGAAGAGGAAATCATGAATACGATGAACTTACTAAGTGCATTACCTATCTGACGTAATAATGAGAATAGTAACATTTCAGGTATGTCATTTATTGTAATAAATGTGAGCTTACGAGTCTTAAGGACAGTCTTATCTGTGATATTAGTAGCATCGTGGTATTACTTTACATCTTGAGTTACTGCGATACAGAGCAGTGTTTTCTAGTGGTGACTTGTTGGAACCATTTTCAATAGTCAAAAGACTGTACCAAGGAGCGATTAGAGGACCTGCTAGACAGCCGCGATATGCCGGTTGCATGAGAATCAGGCGAAATGCAGTTCAGGTCGTTCGGATACTTTTAAGTATGACTGTACATCTTGCGAAAAAAGCACGATGGTAAAATAAAGGAAATCCGGGCCCACATACATGTTTACGAGTAATCGTTCCTTCTGCTCGCCACTGCAACAGCAAAAAATAGCAAGTGACAGTGATAGACGAAGAAACCTCCTCCACACACCCTGAGGTGGCTTGCGAAACACAGATGTTGAAGCAGATGTAGGAATTCAAGGTTCTTAGTAACAATATAATTACTATCTATAACTATAAATGACGAGATGTACTGTACAACACAGCGAATGTAAAAACAGACGAAAATATTTGTACGTTACAACACACGTTTATATTTTTCATACTGCTATATGGAGGAGTCTACAATAACGTCATTAGTGAAGGGGCGAGATTGATCACGTGTCAGTAGACACTCATTTCTCAGTGAAAGTAGACTAGACCAAACGGATGACAACTGAGATATAAAGGTCTTTTGATACTGTATGTATTGTCGTTGTATTAAATTATTAGTTAATTCAATTGCTTTACTTAAAAGATTTAAATTTACTGTAGGCCAAACAGTCTATGACTCTAACATTACGTATCGAGGTATGAAACAAACATATGGGCCAAGGGCGCCACTTCTGTGGTAATAAAAGCCAAGTGAAACTGGTTATGTGACTCAGTATTCCTGGTATTTCTTTTCTATTGCTGTAATAATCAGATAAATAAACCGGTACACAGTACGTCAGAGGAAAAGTTTTATTACGAGTTTAGGAAGCTCTGAGCAAGTTAAAAACTTCATCCAATTCCAGATTCTCTGAATCACTATTAAAGTTCTGATGGTTAAATTAATTCAAAGGCTTCATCACAGAAGACGAGTAGGACTAGCAACACTTCATACTGAGTGCCATTGTTAGCTAATTACGAAATCTGGATGGCTAGTATTTTTAATAGCACTGAAACACACACAGACGTATGCACATGATTGAGGAATCGTATGACTGATGAAGAGTAAACAGCACAAAACAAGGGATATGTTCATTAATTGTTCGTATGCACATAACAAAAAAGCGAACAACGGCTTTCCTCAAGGGACCCGTAGCTCTTTTGTGGATACGTGTGCGGTAGTCTTTATTCTTTCCCAGACTGCTTTACCTTCCTTCTCCTTCCCTGTCCTTCCTTTCCGTTTGCTCCTTCCTTTCCCTCTCTTGGCGTATCTTTATGTCGTCCCGGCTATCCTCATGACTTTGTTTCAACTTGCGGTTTTGGTTGGTTGCTTTTCCTCCTCTTTCTTGGCTTTTCTTCCCCCTCCCCCCCCTCTCCCTAGGAGTTTGACCTCCATCTTTAAATTTGAAACCTGTGGTGTGATCTAGATGGGGAAGAACTCCCTCCCTAGTTCTTTGGCGTGAGTTCCTCTCCCCCTCCTCCTCCTCCTCACCCTCTCGCTTTTCCCCCATTGCCCTCCCTGCTCCCCATAGCCCTTTCGCCTCCTTGCTACGTCACCAGCTCAGTAGGTCCGTGTGGTGGGGCTGTTATGTACCCATCTAGTTGAGCCCCATGATACCACACGGATCGCACCGCTGGTTCCTGCGCTGTGAACGCCTTGTGAAAACCTTGAAGTGATTGCCCATCTTTGCAGGTCATCGGAACTGCCGGCAACGACCGTTTTGCCTGGCAGCAGGTGCTGTGGCTGTGTGGTGCCCATAAGGCCAGCCCCTGTTCAGAGTGGGTGGCACCAAGGCTGGCCACATGAAACGTGTTAAACTCTCTGGTCACTCTTCTTAGATGCGTATCTTTCTCGACATAGTCCTGTCTCAGTTCCTGTTTCGGCCTTCGTGGCCTCATCCTCCTTGGCTACTTCTTATAAAGAAATGTTCTGCCAGTAAACCTCCCTGTCTGCCTGCTACCATTTAGGAGACATCCTCGTGAATATCGCTCCTCACAAGTCACTCAATATGACACTGTAATTTTCCATAGGGACCTTCTCCACCCATCTGATGATGACCTTAGGGCTAATACAGAACGAAGTGGCGTTCATTTTATCTTGTATGTCCAGAAAGGCCCTAAGTACCATCGTGTAGACACTGGCGCTTTAATCCTGTCATTTGAGGGTGATACCCTGCCCGAAGAGGTCAAGATAGGTACTCAGAGAGTGCACAAGATAAGGTTACGGTTTTGGATGGGGCCGTAAACAGTTACTGTGAGTTGCACAATCAAACACACAACTTTATTTTTATAAGAGCCAGTTATTTACACACTGCTTTAAAAGATCACAGTTAAACAATACTGCGGAAGTCCTAGTTAAAGAAATTGAGATGCTTTCTGTGCTGAAGGCCCAAAACCACACCAAAAACAAGAACGGCTGAAGGCCTTGCTTAGAAATCAAAAGCAATAAAAACGTAATTTTTTTCCGATTAAAAAGAAAACATGCAACTGAAAACAGTTAGCGGCTGAAGGCCTACGCTACACTCCTGAAGGACAACTATAATTAAAACAAATTAATAAACAATTTTTTCAAACAAGAAATTTCTTTTTAAACTTACTAAAGAACGGCCAAAAGCCTAATTAAAGAAATATTAACTTCCTGCACGGCTGAAGGCCAAAAACAAATTTGAAACAACAGCTGAAGGCCTGAACAACAAGTGAAACAAACAATTGAAAATAAACCCCTACCTTCTTATAAAAAAATTCCCTTAAAGAATACACACAGCCGAAGGCCTTATTAAAAGGAGGTTCACGTAAATCCTCGGCTGAAGGCCAAACATAACAAACCGAACAACTAACGGCCTAGGGCCTGGATTACAAACAATTTCAGAATGAACAAATTTTAATGAAAATATATTTTTAAAATAAAATCAATTTTCAAAATTTTAATTTAACACAGCTAAAGGCCTTAATGCAAAATTTAAAAAGAACTGAATTAATACACTGCCAAAGGCCTCGCACAATACTTCAAACTAAAATGAAAATCACAATCTAAAACAAACACAACAAGTGGTGCCTAGAAGTGTTCCAAGGGTCAGCCTGAGAAGGTAGTTCAAACGTAAGGTGAGGTGAGAGGAAGTTAAATAATCGGATGGCAACCCAAACAAGGAATGGCCCAAGCATCAACCAACAATCTAACCAATTCCCTTCTGTCCGACCAACAGCACAACAATGGAAAATATGGGTCGAGGAAGAGGATACGAACAGCACTACATCTTCAGAAATTGGCGTTTAAAACAGCCAAGGGAACAATAACCACTCTAAGCAAATATGAACCAAACAAAAGGCTGTCGAACTACACGCTGTGTCGGAGAGCATCAACACGACGAGTAAGGACACACTGCCGGAAAAGTACGCTAACGACCAGGGCAGGTAACTAGGGCGTTAACGGCCACGGGCAGGAAATACCGCTGGTGCACTTCACCAGTCAATTTAATAATTAATCACAATATAGGAAGACGGTTGCAAGATTTTGGCGACCCCAACACATCATATGTTGCTGCTAGCCTGAACGGCCCAGGGAGCAGCAACCTGCAAATGAAAAGAGATGTCACTATAGTTGAGGCTTCATAACAGGTTAACTGATCACTCAACTTCAGCGTCCAGGTTCGGTAGACAACGATCTTCGTCGCTCTCGTAGCTAGCACCTCGCAATCCGGCAGCACATGCACACCCCCCATTGCTCCCAGCCTGGCCGCGCTCTGTGGAGAGTTCCTCGCTGCTCCATCCCAACCAACTGACTCAATCCAGCACGCAGACAGCATTAAAATAACTGCTCAGTCAAAACCACAAGTTACACACGGTTCCGCGAAGCACTTCCACAAACAACTTGAACAATATTAAAACCAGTCACTGTGGAACAGCTAGAAGAAATTACAAGTCGACATACACGGAGAACCCGGAATCGGTTGGCGACCAAATACACATCAACCAATGAGACGACCGACGGAATGACCAACCAAGGTCGTGTGTCGGCAATGGTCGAACGAGTCACAGCTGTCCGGACCTCACTGCTGCTCCGTCCCGACTCAACTCCCGACACACGACGACACGGAAATACTAGTGGTCGCTCCAAAGATAGTACGACAGTGCTCTTATCGATAAGCGCTGCTGCTGCCACTCACGGGCAGGCAAGCCAGCAACTTAGTTATGCCAGTAAATCGAATAAGAAGCGGGACAGCGGTACTGCAGTCAAGCTATAAATGGCGTGAACACGAGTCGCGCATAGCTCAAATGGTGTACAGATGCGACGTACATTCCACCCCTCATGCATTGCTTCCGTTGTCTCACGTTTGGCTCCATGTCCTCACAATGCGATGCGACACCCATCTGTGTGGCCACCCTCTTCCTGAAGGGAGCCATTGCAACCTAGTGAGTAACCGTGTTAATTCCTCTGGTTTCCATTCTCCCCACTCACTGTGGTGTGCAATATACAAGAAAGAAAAAAATCCAGAAAATAGACTCTTGAGATTATCAGTTACTTTGAGGCCCGGAAGAAGTACGCTAACTCTCCTCTACCTTTGGCTCAGTTATGTCTTCCCTTGTCACCCCTTCCCTCATCCAATCCATCTCTCTTTCCTTTCCTCATCCTCTGTGGCCCCCATCCCTTCCCCTCCAGAAACTGCTCCACCTCCTCCTCCTCGGCCAGGGAAGTCATCCTCTTCTCTGTCTTCTGCTGTGGATGGGGCACCCTCCCCAGTATTCTCAGGACTGGGCCAGACGAGAGACCCACTCTATGAGGGTCCCAGGACCACTCTCTTTCTGTCTGATCCCGACATCACTGCCACCTATTTCGCTACTGTTAATACGTCCTCCCTCCACCCGAGGGAGAAGAAGAAACAGTGAAAGTCAAAGAACGAGGGTTCCACGGCTTTCTGGGAGGCTTGATCCCCGCCTCCTTATCCCAAGTCAGACACAGTTTTTAAGGATGCCACCCCATCCTCGTTGGTGACGACCACTGACCGAGTGAAATGACCTTCCCTCGGCTTCGTTGTCTCACCTGGACACTCATCACACGATAATAAAATAGAATTGCAACCGATATTACCGTCACCTACTGGAAATACAACGCCTTGTTTTCTCCTACTCTCCATTCTGCCTTACTCTTCAAGAAACGCACTTTCGTGATGAATACTCTCAACGTTTTGTGGTTATCGCGCATTCTAACAGAACCGTGTCGACCCTGGGATAGCGTCTTGAGGAGTCTCCATTTGGTTTGCGGTGATATCATTTGTGGCTGGCTCCCCCCTTCATACTACCCTGGAAGCAATAGCAGTTAAGAGTTAGAGGATTCCAGCAGTCACCGTTATCAATGTCTACCTCCATACAGGTAGGCCACTTCCTTATGTTGAACTGTCTGCTTTAATACAGCAACTCCTGCGCCCACATCTCCTCCTTGCGAACCACTCCCTGCAGGGGAGTACCACTTCGTTGGGTAGGGGTCTTCTGTGTGACCAACTTATCACAGACTTTGATTTGTGTCTCCTCAATGACGATTCCCCTACACACTTCAGTGCCACTCATGGCACCTTTACTGCTATCGATCCCACAATTTCCTCCCCTGCTCTCGTGGCTTCCCTACACTGGTCACCCCATGATGATCTTTGTGACAGTGACCACTTTCCGGTGAATCTATTATTCCCCTGCCACCGCCAGGCAGACAAGCCCCCACGTTCGGCATTCCGTAAAACCCATTGGTATTTATATATGTCTGCTGTGCACTTTGACACCTCTCTCTCGAACTGCATTGATGCAGTCGTGCAAGGCATCTCTGCCAATATCCTTCTTGGTGCTGGCACTGCTGTTCCCCTACCCTATCGACGACCAGTACCATGGTGGATGAAGAATGTGGCAGTCGCCATTCAAGACCTCCGACGGGCGCTGCAGCGAATTAAACGAAACCCTTCCGAGACCAACCTCCTCGCCTTTAAGTGCCTACGTGCTAAGGCTCATTACCTTACTAAGCGGAGTAAAAAGGAATGCTGGAAGCACTGTGTTTCCTCCCTGGGGACTTATACCTCTTCATTGCAGATTTGGTGCTAGTTTTATTGCCTTCAGGGCCCCCAGCAACAGTGAACTGTCCAGGACCTGATCCTAAAACGTACTCTGTCTACTGATCCATTGGTGCTTGCAGAACCCCATGCTACACACTTTACGACAGCATTGGCGTCCTCTTCCTATCCTGCTACCTTTCTCTGGCAGAAACACAGAGTTGAAAGCCCTCCCTCTTTTTCAACCATCACTAAACTGAACCCTATAATGAACCCTTCAGTGAGTGGGAATTCTTGCAGGCTCTTACCTCTTCACCTGTCACAGCTAGGTGATCCAACACTTGGAAATTATACAAAGGCAGTATCTACTCATCTTCTTCAACAGCATTTGGCTCACAGGTGCCTTCCCCTCACAATGGCGAAACAGCATAGTTATCCCCGTCTCTAAGCGAGGGAAGAACCTTATCTCTCGATAGCTGCCTCCTGAGCAGCCTGACGAACGAACTTTGTAAACTTGTTGAGAGGATGGTTAGCTTCAGATTACGCTGGGTACTCGAACCTCGGAGTCTTTTGTTCCAGTACCAGTGTGGCTTCTGGGAAGGACGATCTCCAATTGACCATTCACTCAGATGGGAAACTGCAATTCGACAGGATTTTGCTAATCATCGACACCTTGACACGGTCTCCTTTGACCTACATAAGGCATACGACACAGCTTGGCACCATCACATTTTAGTTACCCTACTTGACTGGGGCTTTTGCGGACCCTTTTCCGATTTTTATCCCATAGGCTCTTCTGGGTTCGAATTGGCACTTCACACAGCACCTCTCGGATTCAGGAGAACAGTATCCCACAGGGTTCTGTACTGTCACACTCTTCCTCATAGTCATCTATGAGCTTAGAACACCTATTGGTCCTCTGGTTACCCCAGCGTTGAATGTGACGAGTCTTGCATCTGGTGCAATTGCCACTGGCTAGCGTTTGCTGAGCGCCGGCTCCAAGGCTATGCATGGTCTGTCTTCCAGTTTTCTCCCTCCAAGATGCGGGTTATGCCTTTTTTGTAGCCAAACCATAGTACACCCCAGTCCATAACTTTATTTAGCCGACGAGCTCCTAGATTTTGTAGCACAGTCCAGTTCTTATTTTTGATAAAAATCTGATGTGGCTGTCCGATATTCGCCAACTGAAGACCACATGCATGTGGAAGCTTAATGCTCTTCGCCTCCTGGTCCCCACATCTTGTGGTGCAGACAGTGCTAGTCTTCTCCATTATCGGCCCCGGTCTTGTCCATAGCTTATGGAAGTCTGGTCAATGACTCAGTGGCTCCTTCCACTCTGAAAATACTTGATCTTGTTTACGATTGTTAAGTGTGTCTGGCTGTTGATACCTTTTGCACTAGTTCTCCTTGCAGAAGTGGGGATTCCCCTCTACAAATAAGATGAAGCCAACTCCTGGTTTCTTACACAATCGCCATTCGCAGATTCCCTGACCATCCTGAGTACCCTGTCCTCTTTGCAAGAGAGGGACGTCTCCCTCCTGATCACCGCCCGTGGGTGCGATTGACAGTTGTAATGCGTCTCACTTCCCTCTGTTGGGATCTGCATCTCCACTCACTGGAATGCTCCCCATATATTTCCTGTCACACCCCCGCTTGAATGGTTTCTAGACCATGAATTGGGACCGACTTATTCCAGGGTCCTCTGGTCTCTGTCGCTCTTATGTTCTTCCAGTGTGTTGTATATTCCATCCTTCCAAAGTTCCAGCGCACTATCATCTTCTACACTGGTGGTTCTAAGATGAGAGACAAAGGGGGATACGCTCCTACTGGCTTAGAATACCATTTATTGCCGGGATTGTGTAGTGTGTTTACAGTTGAGCTGATAGCCTTTACCAGGACCCTCCATTTTGTTACTCATGCCTCCTCAATGAGCAGCCTGCAGGCAATCGACCAATGCTACTCTCGTCATTCTTTGGCCTCTGCAATTCACGATCTTCTCTCGCCTGCTCAGTTGTCTTACTCTAGGTCTCATGTGGGTGTACCAGGGAATGAACTGGCTACAGAAGCCAATACGTACCCTCCATTCCCTGTCATGACTCCAACTGCAGATCTGTGGTTCTATGTCAAATCTCTTTTTTCCCAAAAGTGGAATGACATCAGTGGAATGACATCTGGTGAGCTACTGCTCTCAGTAGTAACTCCGCACGATTAAGGAGGCTACTGCAGTTTGTTTTTCCTCCCTCTACTCCTCTCGGAATAAGTCCACTGTTTTATGCCATCTAAGCATTGGTCATACCAGGCTCACCCATTATTTCCTTCTGCATGACGAACCATCCCCAAAGTGTGGTTGTGGAGCCAGACTGATGGTATCCCCACGTACTGGTGGAAGGTCCCCTGCTTATGGCCTTGTGTGCTAAGTATAGTCTTCAGATTCCTTAATTTTAATATCAGCAAACGATTCATGGATGGTTGAACTAGTCCTCAGTTTCATCCAGGACAGTGGTTTTTATTTCCAGATATAACGTTTTGCTTTACTCCTATAGCAGGGGCAAGGTGTTATGGTTGGGGCCTCACTTTCAATTTTCTCGGTCTAGGACCCCATGATTACTCCCCCATGGCAAGATTGCTCTTTTTTCCAGTTTTTAGATTTGGTCTAACCTTTTATGCTTTTTATTGTGTCTTTTTTAACTTCCTTGCTTTCAGTTTGACTTCCCTGACTGGATCTGTCCACTTTTAACTGATCCTCTTTCTTTTGTGCATAACTTCGGAATTGCAGGACAGATTGCCTCGCCGTTTGGTCCCATTAGCCCTCCCAATTAATAAATCAGTCAACCACGCCTTCACATGATGGACCAAACAGATCAAAAAATTACACAAAGTGAGCAGGTAATATAATTATCCGTACGAAAATATTCCGAAAGTGCTAGTGCCATCACAAAGCAGAGTCCAAGAACAGAATGAAGCTGTATCACTGCTACTGACCACATGGCTCATCAAGATCACGTTTTAAACAAAGCACTCCACACAAAATTTCCCTATCAAAGAATGTAATATCTTTTTCTTGTAGACGAAATGCCATAGTATCATAAATGTTACAGGATCGTTGGTAACATACGTACAACACAAATTCTCTCTCACATAGTGACCCACGTGGTTGTTCGGTCGGTTTTCACGAACAAAAGTCCCATAAACAAACAGAAAACCGAATTACGGTGCAGGAGAAAAACATTATCAGTTAGCCAGCTGTCAAAAGTAGAAGCAAATACACTGCTACCATCAAAGTTACTACACTAGTTGGGATATAAAACAATTTTGCTTAAAGTATGCATAGTTATATTTTCAGGTAATTTTGAGCTACGTGGGTTGCAAGAGTTAGTTCACCGAGTTAGCTCCTACGACAGGGCATCCTGCGAAACAGAGTTGGGACGACAGGTGCTGGTACGTCGTTCTGTGCTGCTTCAGTCCTAAGCCAGGCTTCATCAACTGAACTGGCTAGCGAGCTGTGGCCTCCAGCCCGTCAGTCTGCCGGGTCTGTTAGGCTGCTCTCCGTGCAGGTCTGATGGGTGTCCGTGCAGCTCTGTGTTCGGAAGACCACCTTTCTAGCCTCGTGTAGATCTGAGCCCTGCCTGCAAGCCCGGGCTGCTGTCCTCCTGTGAGAGAGGCTTCCTGGCGGGCCCTGTGCATGCCATGTACCAGCGATGCACAATTTTAACATATTTTAATCTCGGTTGTGCATCTTTTGCTGACTCACAATTTAATATGCACCTTGAGATGGGATACATGCCATGAAACTGGGTCGTGCACTCCTTTTTAGAAATAAATACTTTTTACAAATGTAGCGGATTTTATCACTGAAGATGAATAATAGTTCTAGATGTCCCGTCAAGAGAAACGTGAGTCTCGCATATCCACAAGAAAAGAAGCCGTTGTGCATAGCACAAGAAAACCTTTTCTGACTGGGCAGCTGAAACGACCCCTTGCGATCTCCGAGCCAATTATGTAATGCGATTTTACTTTACTCTACTGGCATTCCTGAGCCAATCGATTCCATATTCACAATACAGCAGAGGGAATTTGACTAACACGAGCTGCAGTAACACAGAGCGTTAAACTGTAGTCTGGATGGCCCATGATCCCACCGCTGTCGACTTCCGACACGCGCTGGTAGATGTCGCTCTTATACGAGGCTAAAGCCACCTTCTCACAAACAACCAACATTGAAATAAGTAATCACGAGAAATCCGCTGCCTAGTTTTCCCTTACATACAGAATTGAGTTACACCTACCCAATTTGGTCTTTGCATTGATAATTCGGATATCCAAGTGTCCAGTGAACGTCGCACCAGTTCAACGTGTGTTACATGGCGCCTTCATGACGTAGCCAAACAATGTACTAAATTGCTTCTGACGTGAAACATCGACAAAAACACCGCATGTTACTGCTAGCCATACAATCTACGAGAACCTCTTTCAAATACGATCTCACTGTTAGCTACTGGTCATCATAAATAGACAATCAAAAATCTGAATGAATATGCGAAAAAACAGGAGAAATGGAGTGATTTACCATCGTACGTTAGTATTCATCCTGAGACATACCAAACAGTATAACTGTATGCCCTTTTCAACTGCTCGGGAAGAAAGATTCTCCAAAATAACTTTGCCACTGAGTGGCTCCAGATTGGTCAATGGTCTTGCACTAGCGCAATCGATAGCGATGTTGAACTATATGGCTCACAGAGAGAGAGAGAGAGAGAGAGAGAGAGAGAGAGAGAGAGAGAGAGATAGAGAGAGAGCTTATTTATAATCTTAAAAAAATGGTTCAAATGGCTCTGAGCACTATGGGACTCAACTGCTGAGGTCATTAGTCCCCTAGAACTTAGAACTAGTTAAACCTAACTAACCTAAGGACAACGCAAACATCCATGCCCGAGGCAGGATTCGAACCTGCGACCGTAGCGGTCTTGCGGCTCCAGACTGCAGCGCCTTTAACCGCACGGCCACTTCGGCCGGCATAATCTTAAATGTAAATTATGAAAGGTCCTTCGGAATTATGTGCATTTTAACTACCATCGCGGGCAAGTGCTCTACCAACTGCTGTAAAGCTGTGAGCACGTCGCGTGAGTCGTACTTGGGTTGATCAGATGGTAGAGCACTTGTCTGCCAAAGGCAAAGGTCCCGAGTTCGAGTCTCGGTCGGGCACACAGTGTTAATCTGCCAGGAAGTTTCATATCAGCGCACACTCCGCTGCAGAGTGAAAATCTCATTCTGGAAACAATCCCCAGGCTGTGGCTAAGCCATGTCTCCGCAATATCTTTTCTTCCAGGAGTGCTAGTTCTGCAAGGTTCGCAGGAGAGCTTCTGTGCCGGCCGGTGTGGCCGTGCGGTTAAAGGCGCTTCAGTCTGGAACCGCGTGACCGCTACGGTCGCAGGTTCGAATCCTGCCTCGGGCATGGATGTGTATGATGTCCTTAGGTTAGTTAGGTTTAATTAGTTCTAAGTTCTAGGCGACTGATGACCTCAGAAGTTAAGTCGCATAGTGCTCAGAGCCATTTTTAGAGCTTCTGTGAGGTTTTGATGGTAGGAGGCGAGATACTGGCAGAAGTAAAGCTGTGAAGACGGAGCGTGACTCGTGCTTGGGTAGTTCAGTTGATGCCGGCACGGTAGTTCAGCGTGTTCGGTCAGAGGGCTAGCTGCCCTCTGGAATAAAAAAACTGAGTTAATGGATCAACAACGAACTGCAACGGGTGTCTTTCGACTTCCGCCCAGAGCAGATACAACGAACGAAAACGAATAAAATGAGATTAAAAAAAAAAAAAAAGTTGGCAGAGCACTTGCCCGCGAAAGGTAAAGGTCCCGAGTTCGATTCTCGGTCCGGCACACAGTTTTAATCTGCCAGGAAGTTTGAGATACGATTTGCTTCTATCATTTATGCAGGTCAGATATTTAGTACCATGTCAACTATTAACTGAGAATGACTATAAAGCCGAAATGATGATTTTATGAAACAAATGAATAACAGTTTACATTTCAGTGGGGGAAATTTCCTTCAAGACTGTTGCGAATGTAGCGGGAATGTCGCGAGTCCGCTGTTACGCTTGCGAATTCGATGTCCCTTCTGAGAGAATCGAGTCCACCTGCACCCGAAGACCCAGCTGACGAGTGGGCCGCGGTGGAGAACTACGGGTGGCGTCCGCGACCTCCCGGAGACGGCGAATTCGCAGATGACACCGCAGGACTCGTTAGCGACTTTAAAGCGAATACACGGAGCTCATTTCTTATCTCTAGCACACGATGAGCTCTTCACAACCACACAGATGGTCTGAAACACTGAAAGAAAACAAGTAACTGCTAATTTTAAGAGTTGACAAACATTTTATCCTGCTGCGTTGGTTCTACATTAGTGTCATAACTGTGACTCCATTTCAGTGGCGGACTTATCGAATCACATGGCTCTGAGCACTATGAGACTTAACAGTAATCAGTCCCCTAAAACTTATAACTACTTAAACCTAACTAACCTAATGACGTCACACACATCCATGTCCGAGGCAGGACTCGAACCTGCGACCGTAGCGGTCGCCCGGTTCCAGACTGAAGCGCCTAGAACCGCTCGGCTACCTCGGCCGGCGCGGACTTCTCATCTGGGAGGAAAAGGGAACCGTGCTCTCGGGCATTAGCCACAACTGGTTGACCGTAACGTAACGTAACCCAGCGCACGCTGCCCAGAGAGCTGTCGCATTTGTCACGGTCGAGCGCGGCGGCATTTGTCAGGGCGGGGCGGGGTCAGCTCGGCTTGGCGACTCGCCCGCCGTCCCCTGGCGAGCGCCCGCCGGTGCTGCGGTCTGCTACGGTCTGGTCCGGTCTGGCCAGTCCGGGCCCACCGCCACCGGCCGAGCCACGTGACTGATGGCCCACGGCCCGCTGCAACACGTGCGCCGCCTCTGAATGCAGGCGCCACACGACGCCGCTCCCTACCTGCTTCCTGCATTAGGCAACTCTAGGTAAAGAGGCCTCTACTCGTTCAGTGTTTACTAACAATACCAACATGTCAAAACTTCAGTAAGGGAGACCAGGGAAAAACGACCCCTTTAAGGAGTCCGTCCATTTACTCTGGGTAATATTAAAAATATTTAATAAAATCCATTGGGCATATGTTTTGCACACATTTTACCTGTTATTTAATTTACTTATAAAATTTTGAACGTTAAATGAAGTTTAGAATAAATCGTCAGATACATTTATTAAAAGGATCATTTTGCCCCTGGTCTAATAATTTGCAGTTTACTGCCATTCTTTGTAATTTAGTTTTTTAGTAAATTAAATGCATACGTTATTCAACTTTTACTGTGCAATGTATACAGGGTGTTACAAACAGGTACAGCCAAACTTTCAGGAAACATCTCTCACACACAAAGAAAGAAAATATGTTATGTGGACATGTGTCCGGAAACGCTTACTTTCCATGTTAGAGCTCATTTTGTTACTTCTCTTCAAATCACATGAATCATGGAATGGAAACACACAGCAACACAACCTACCAGCGTGACTTCAAACACTTTGTTACAGGAAATGTTCAAAATGTCCTCCGTTAGCGAGGATACATGCATCCACCCTCCGTCTCATGGAATCCCTGATGCGCTGATGCAGCCCTGGAGAATGGCGTATTGTATCACAGCCGTCTACAATACGAGCACGAAGAGTCTCTACTTTTGGTACCGGGGTTGCGTAGACAAGAGCTTTCAAATGCCCCCATTAATGAAAGTCAAGAGGATTGAGGTCCGAAAGCGTGGAGGCCATGGAATTGATCCGCCTCTACCAATCCATCGGTCACCGAATCTGTTGTTGAGAAGAGTACGAACACTTCGACTGAAATGTGCAGGAGCTCCATCGCGCATGAACCACATGTTGTGTCGTAAAGGCACATGTTCTAGCAGCAGAGGTAGAGTATCCCGTATGAAATCATGATAACGTGCTCCATTGAGCGTAGGTGAAACAACATGGGTCCCAATCAAGACATCACCAACAATGCCTGCCCAAACGTTCACAGAAAATCTGTGTTGATGACGTGATTGCACAATTGCGTGCGGATTCTCGTCAGGCCCCAAGTCAACATCAATCGCCTTCAAACTGCGTTGGAATGAAGCTTCATCCGTAAAGAGAACATTTGCACTGAAATGAGGATTGACACATTGTTGGATGAACCATTCGCAGAAGTGTACCCGTGGAGGCCAATCAGCTGCTAATAGCGCCTGCACACACTGTACATGGTACGGAAACAACTGGTTCTCCCGTATCACTCTCCATACAGTGACGTGGTCAACGTTACCTTGTACAGCGGCAACTTCTCTGACGCTGACATTAGGGTTATCGTCAACTGAACGAAGAATTGCCTCGTCCATTGCAGGTGTCCTCGTCGTTCTAGGTCTTCCCCAGTCGCGAGTCATAGGCTGGAATGTTCCGTGCTCCCTAAGACGCCGATGAATTGCTTCGAACGTCTTCCTGTCGGGACACCTTCGTTCTGGAAATCTGTCTCGATACAAACGTACCGCGCCACGGCTATTGCCCCGTGCTAATCCATGCATCAAATGGGCATCTGCCAACTCCGCATTTGTAAACATTGCACTGACTGCAAAACCACATTCGTGATGAACACTAACTTGATGATGCTACGTACTGATGTGCTTGATGCTAGTACTGTAGAGGAATGAGTCGCATGTCAACACAAGCACCGAAGTCAACATTACCTTCCTACAATTGGGCCAACTGGCGGTGAATCGAGGAAGTACAGTACATACTGACTAAACTAAAATGAGTTCTAACATGGAAATTAAGCGTTTCTGGACACATGTCTAGATAACATCTTTTCTTTATTTGTGTGTGAGGAATGTTTCCTGAAAGTTTGGCTGCACCTTTTTGTAACACCCTGTACAGATAACATACTATTTTACATAAATGCAGTTAGTTAAGGGGAAATGACATTTTGATTCACTGTTACAAAGGTAAAAAATAAAATATTCAAAGGTATCATTTAAAATCCAAATCGAACAAAAAGAATGTGAAGCTGTTTACATATTCACTTTCCTTTTACTTGCCAGAGCATTTCTGTTTCTACAGAAATCACAAATGAAGTCATTATTATCATTGTCAACTCCAGCACATTCCTCATGAGCCCAGTTTTTACAACCCTGACTCATAATCATACCTTCACCACTTTCCAGTAAACACACTCTGGGTTACCATCGTCATCGACATCCTCAGCATAATCACGCTCACAACTCTCTAGCACGTGTGACCGTCCCGTCTTCTTAGACGTTTTTTATTTTCTTCTCTGCAGAGAGCCATCAGATGTTTTTACATGAACATGTTTACTTTTAGGTCTTTGTAGGCACATTTTTTCTGTAAATCATCGTTTTTTTCATTTTTCCTCCAAGAAGGCATTTTTATATGGACTGCTAGTCAGCATTGTTGCGCTACCCATCTGCCTCTTCCTAACACATCTTGGTCCTTTCATTTTGGGAACTGGAATGGTTTGGCCTGGCGATGTTGTACCAAATGATGTTTTCCTACATATAGAATGCGCCCATTCCACCTGGTCCTGGCTGGGAAATATATAAACCTGCGAGGTCAGATTCAACAGAAGTTTTGATTGTTGAGTGATTTTCATGTCTTGTAGGCTCTGCAGACCCTGATTCCTGATTGATTGAAGACTGTGCATGTGATGTGCATTCTTCAATTAAGACTTTAGAACTGCTTTCAGTTTCCATTGCTTCACAATCTGACTGATCTTCTAGTTGGTCGGTAGTTTCTGCAGCTATAAAGTCTGCATCAGTAAAGACTTCTGGGTCATAAGGATATATACCACATTTCTTAAATCCATTTACAGCATTCTTGGGTGTGCATGCTTTGAGGTAAGCTTCCCCAAAAATCTGACTTATCTGAAAAAGTATCACTACCCTCCCTGGGTGGTTGTTAAGCCATTTCTCTAGAGCCTTGTTATAATATGTGCTTAAAGGAAACATTATTGACACATCTAATGGCGGGAGATTTTGTGTGCAGTGGGGAGTGATGGTAACAAAGTTTTTTCTGGCAGCTTCAATCAGATTCAAATTTTTCGTGTGGCTGAGGTGTCCATCCATTATTAGCAGTGCTGGATCATCCTTTGATGGTTTTGCATGTTGCACAAAATGCTGAAAACCAAACCTCTAACGCCTCGAGTCTCATCCACCCACTAGAGTTGTAGCGAAAATTAGTTCCAGCAGACCTCCATCAATGAACTCTGGTTTCATCCTTTTCCAGAGAAATATGAGCATAGGTGGTATGAATGTTCCTCCAGCAGACACGCATAAAACAGCTGTAGTCGACTCACCATGCTCGCGAGACACACTTCGCCCTACTTGTAGTCGATCCTTCTTCGCCAAAACTCATGAATTCCTAGATGAAGCTGTTCCAATAGCAGTTTCATCGACGTTAAAAATTCTGTCTGGAGGATATGGCCGATCAGAATTTACTTCCACAAGAATTTTGAAAAATTCGTCACTACAGGCCGATTGAATGCACGAGCTCTTGCAGCTGATATTGATTCTGGAATTCTGAGGGAGAACTCTGGATGTCGTTGTCGAACAGCAGCTGACCAAACTTCTCCAGCCATACCAAGTTCAGTGTTAGAAGGATGTGATACACCATTTTTCACTGCTAATTGGAATGCTAAGTGGTGCACATCTTTTCTTGTCAGACCTTAAAATCTTGTTTCCATATCCATGATATGGTTAACCTGTTCCTCCTCTTGGCATTGAGTGAAAACGGGTTTATAATTTCCCAAGACTTTCTTATCTTGCACAGCAGATGTATTTTTTCCTTCCAGTCTTCTTTTTAGTGCCATTTTTAGGGACATTAAAATTCCTACTTGCTGTTTTCACAGGCATTCCATTTTGAACTGCCTTAAGGGCGTTGTTCATATTGTCAGCACACCAGCTTTGACGATCAGTTTTCCGAACGTAAGTTCGCACTATTGTTGAATCTGAAACTTGAAACACATAAATAAATAATCGCCTGAAACTGAACAATTAAGTATGTCATTAAATAACGTATGTATAAAAATATATAAGTAGGCTTATTTATATGTAATCGTTTATTGATGGGGTAATATGACCCCTGCGGGGTACAATGACCCCCCCCCCCCCCTACATGATCATTTTGCCTCAAACCCTCGTCCTGCACCAACAACAGCGTTGCGGGAAAACGCCATCTTGTATGCTAACAACAACGCGAATACAACCTCCTCATAAGCTGTCTTAAAAGCCGAAATATTTGTGACTCGTTTTAGAGGCACACAGTGTGACATAAACAATTACAGATTGAGAATTTACCCTAGTGCATAAAACGAAGTTTTCTTCTGTAAATCTTGTTGCAGAAGACACAGGGGACTGATGACAATAGATGTTAAGTCCCATAGTGCTCAGAGCAATATATACAGGGTGTTACGAAAAGGTACGGCCAAACTTCCAGGAAATATTCCTCACACACCAATAAAGAAAAGATGTTATGTGGACATGTGTCCGGAAACGCTTAATTTCCATGTTAGAGCTCATTTTAGTTTCGTCAGTATGTACTTCCTCGATTCACCGCCAGTTGGCCCAATTGAAGGAAGGTAATGTTGACTTCGGTGCTTGTGTTGACATGCGACTCATTGCTCTACAGTACTAGCATCAAGGACATCAGTACGTAGCATCATCAGGTTAGGGTTCATCACGAACGTGGTTTTGCAATCAGTGCAATGTTTACAAAAGCGGAGTTGGCGGATGCCCATTTGATGTATGGATTAGCACGGGGCAACAACCGTGGTGCGGTACGTTTGTATCGAGACAGATTTCCAGAACTAAGATGTCCCGACAGGAAGACGTTCGAAGCAATTGATCGGCGTCTTAGGGAGCACGGAACATTCCAGCCTATGACTCGCGACTGGGGTGACCTAGAACGACGAGGACACCTGCAATGGACGAGGAAATTCTTCGTGCAGTTGACGATAACCCTAATGTCAGCGTCAGAGAAGTTGCTGCTGTACAAGGTAACGTTGACCACGTCACTGTATGGAGAGTGATACGGGAGAACCAGTTGTTTCCGTACCATGTACAGCGTGTGTAGGCACTATCGGCAGCTGATTGGCCTCCACGGGTACACTTCTGCGAAATGTTCATCCAACAATGTGTCAATCCTCATTTCAGTGCAAATGTTCTCTTTACGGATGAGGCTTCATTCCAACGTGATCAAATTGTAAATTTTCACAATCAACATGTGTGGGCTGACGAGAATCCGCACGCAATTGTGCAATTACGTCATCAACACAGATGTTCTGTGAACATTTGGGCAGGCATTGTTGGTGATGTCTAGATTGGGCCTCATGTTCTTCCACCTACGCTCAATGGCGCACGTTATCATGATTTCATACGGGATACTCTACCTCTGCTGCTAGAACTTGTGCCTTTACAAGTACGACACAACATGTGGTTCATGCACGATGGAGCTCCTGCACATTTCAGTCGAAGTGTTCGTACGCTTCTCAACAACAGATTCGGTGACCGATGGATTGGTCCCAATTCCATGGCCTCCACGCGCTCCTGACCTCAATCCTCTTGACTTTCATTTATGGGGCATTTGAAAGCTCTTGTCTACGGAAGCCCGGTACCAAATGTACAGACTCTTCGTGCTTGTATTATGGACGGCTGTGATACAATACGCCATTCTCCAGGGCTGCATGAGCGCACCAGGGATTCCATGCGACGGAGGGTGGATGCATGTATCCTCGCTAACGGAGGAGATTTTGAACATTTCCTGTAACAAAGTGTTTGAAGTCACGCTGGTAGGTTGTGTTGCTGTGTGTTTCCATTCCATGATTAATGAGATTTGAAGAGAAGTAATAAAATGAGCTCTAACATGGAAAGTAAGCGTTTCCAATTGAACCGATACTGAGGAGTGTGACAACGTTTTATGAAGTTATGATTGAATACTACAGGCTCAATGCTCTCCTTTCTTTGTGTGTGAGGCATGTTTCCTGAAAGTTTGGCCGTACCTTTTTGTAACACCGTGTATATGAAATAATTTTCTAAGTACAAACTTTTCCACAGTGTTACGAGGTTTAACAGACTAAGAGGCTTATTTTATTTTGAAATTTATAAACAAAGCAATGTCATAATGAAGTTTTCATTCACTACCCTAACATGTTGTATACAACGATTGCCACTGCCTAGTAAAAGGGGCGATCAAAACAGTTATGTTTGCCAGTGTTGTTACAGCGACGAAACGCGATCAATGTGCTGCCAAAGGACAAACACTGGTAAATGTCTGTCAGAAACCACATTGTGCTATTGTTATACCGTAAAGAGCTCTCACAGTTTATATTTGATAATCAGAGACATACTGAAGTAATCCTCCCCGGGCAGAAATGATATTTACACAGCTGTAAAATGTTTCTATACGTATTCAAAAGATTTTGTCATTTTGTAAGCCGGTTTGAAAGCAAACGAAGGGTTATTGAAAAATATTATTGAAATGAACTATGTTGATGAAAAATATTGAGCTTAACAAAATACTTCTAACACTGCAGCAAATGAATTACAGATAGGAAATAAAAGCAAATTCAGCATATTTGAAACCAAGAGGCACTCCAAGGGTAACAATTGGTTAAAACACGGAATTAAGGATCCTGGCGAGTATTTAAACACAAAAACATAGATACAAAATCTTGACGTAAGTGTAAAAGGATACAACATATCATCCTGGACTGATACTGTGAACATGCATAAGTAATTGACAATCAACTTCCAATTGAACTGATACCGAGGAGTGTGACAACATTTCATGAAGTTATGGTTGAATACTACAGGCTCAATGCTCACCTTTCTCCAATCCACTACTGGGTATGGTCAGTGTATGCAACTTCTCCTGGGAGTCAAGTAGTTTGTTTCCGATGCACCACTGCCAGTTTGCCGTATCCTTCGCACACTCACATTGACGATGCAACTCACAAATTGCGAAATGATTGAAAACTACAGGCACCATGCCGACTACTCTCCAAGAGACTTGCGCGGTGGAGGTCACAGCATGGAACATGTCCTAGGAGTCAAGTAGCTTGGTTCCCTCAGATTGACGATGCAACACACAAGTTGCGTCGTGATTGAATACTACAGGTTCCGTGCAGTCCTATCTCGAAGCGACTAACGCCGCTACGTTCACCGTATGAAACTCCTCCTGGGAGTGAAGTGGCTTTCTTCCGAAGCACCACTGCTAGTTTACTGTAAAACTCGCACCCTCACATTGACGATACAGCAAACAAACTGCGTCATGATTGAATACTACAGGCTTCATTACAACTCCTCTCCAAGCAACTAACGCACCTAGGGACACCGTATGGAGCCTGTCCTGGAAGTGGTTGTTTCCAATGCCCCGCTGCCAGTATACTACAGCCCCGTACCCTCACATTGACGTCGCAACAGACAAATTGGATACCGTGTACAGTCTACATGCCGACTTCTCTGAAAGCGATTAACGCGGCTACAGACACCGTATGGAACTTCTATGAGTCAAGTAGCTTGTATCCGGTGAACCACTGCAAACTAATTGTAGCCCTCGCAACCTCACTTTGACAATGCAACACACAAACTGAGTCGCAATTTCATCTACATCTACATTTAAACTCCGCAAGCCACCCAACGGTGTGTGGCGGAGGGCACTTTACGTGCCATTGTCATTACCTCCCTTTCCTGTTCCAGTCGCGTATGGTTCGCGGGAAGAACGCCTGTCTGAAAGCCTCCGTGCGCGCTCTAATCTCTCTAATTTTACATTCGTGATCTCCTCGGGAGGTATAAGTAGGGGGAAGCAATATATTCGATACCTCATCCAGAAACGCACCCTCTCGAAACCTGGCGAGCAAGCTACACCGCGATGCAGAGCGCCTCTCTTGCAGAGTCTGCCACTTGAGTTTGTTAAACAACTCCGTAACGCTATCACGGTTACCAAATAACCCTATGACGAAACGCGCCGCTCTTCTTTGGATCTTCTCTATCTCCTCCGTCAACCCGATCTGGTACGGATCCCACACTGATGAGCAACACTCAAGTATAGGTCGAACGAGTGTTTTGTAAGCCACCTCTTTTGTTGATGGACTACATTTTCTAAGGACTCTCCCAATGAATCTCAACCTGGTACCCGACTTACCAACAATTAATTTTATATGATCATTCCACTTCAAATCGTTCCGCACGCATACTCCCAGATATTTTACAGAAGTAACTGCTATCAGTGTTTGTTCTGCTATCATATAATCATACAATAAATGATCCTTCTTTCTATGTATTCGCAATACATTACATTTGTCTATGTTAAGGGTCAGTTGCCACTCCCTGCACCAAGTGCCTAACCGCTGCAGATCTTCCTGCATTTCGCTACAATTTTCTAATGCTGCAACTTCTCTGTATATTACAGCATCATCCGCGAAAAGCCGCATGGAACTTCCGACACTATCTACTAGGTCATTTATATATATTGTGAACAGCAATGGTTCCATAACACGCCCCTGTGGCACGCCAGAAGTTACTTTAACGTCTGTAGACGTCTCTCCATTGATAACAACATGCTGTGTTCTGTTTAATACTATAGGCTCCATGCGACTTCTCATCAAGGGCTAACGCAGCTACATTAGCCGTATGGAACTTCTCATGGGAGTCAAGTTCCTTGTTCTCATGCAGCACTGCGATTTAACTATATCCCTGGCAACTTTACATTGACGATCAACACACAAATTGCGTCGCGATTGAATGCTACAGGCACTATGCCGACTTCACTCCAAGGGACTTACGCTTCGACGGTCACTGTATGGAACAACTCGTGGGATTCAAGTAACGTGGTTCCGATGCACCATTGCCAGGTTTCTGTAGCCCTCCCACCCTCTCATTACCGATGCAACACACAAATTGCGTCGCAACTGAATACTACACGCTCCATGCAGACCTATCTCGAAGCGACTAATACGGCTACGTTCACATTATGTAACTTTTCCTGGGATTGAAGTGGCTATTTTCCGATGAAGCACTGCCAGTTTATAAAAACCATCACACCCTCACATTGACAATGCAACACACAAATGGAGTCGCAGTTTACTACTATAGGCTCCATGTCGCCTTCTCACCAAGGGAGTAACGCAGCTAGAGTATCCATATTTAACTTCTCCTAGGAGTCTAGTAGCTTGTTTCTGATGCATCACTGCGGGTTTACTGTAACACACGCACCCTCAAATTGACTCTGCAACACACAAATTGCGTCGCACAGGCACCACTCGTATTTCCCTCCAAGCGAGTAACGCAGCTACGGTCAACGTATGGAACTTCTTCTGGGAGTCAAGTAGCTTGTTTGTAATGCATGACTGCCAGTTTACTGTAACCCCTAATTGACGATGCAACACACAAATAGCTTCGCGATTGAATGCTACAGCTCCCTGCCAACTTCCCTCGAAGCGTCTAACGTGCTTACGGTCACCATATGGAACTTAGCTGTGGGTCAAGTAGCTTGTTATCGTTGCACCACTGCCGGTTTCCTGTAACCCTGTCATCCTCACATTGACGATGCAAACACACAAATTGCTTCGCGATTTAGTATTGGAGGCTCCATCCATATTTCTCCTCAAACGAATAACATGGCTATGGTCAACGTATGGAACTTCAGGTTCCATGCCGAATTCTCTCCAAGAGACTAACGCGTCTACGTCACCGTATGGAATTTCTCCTGGGATCGAGCAACTTGATTCCAGTGCACCACTGCCAGTTTACTGTAACCCTCGCACCCTCTCATTCATTGTGCAACTCACAATTTGCCTCGTAATTGGATACTACAGGCTCCATGCTGAATTACCACCATGCGACTAAAGCAGTTACGGTGAACGCATGGGACTTATCCTGGGAGGCAAGTTGCTAGTTTCCGATGCACCACTGCAGGTTTACTGTAACCCTCGCACCCTCTCATAGGTTATGCAACACACAAATTGCGTCGTCATTGAAAACTACTGGCTCCATACAGACTTATCTCGAAGCGACTAATGCGGCTACAGTCACAGTATGGGACTTCTCCTGGAAGTCGAGAAACTTGTTTCTGAAGGATCACTGCCACTTTTCTCAACACCCACACCCTCGCAGTTCTTTAGGAACACAAAAATTGCGTAGTGATGGAATACTACAGGCTCCGTGCCGAATTCTCTCCTAGCGAGTGACGCGGCTACGGTCACTGTATGGAACTTCTCCTGGTAATCGTGTCCATCACAAAAATGTTACTTCCCTAGCAGGAGATGTTCCATACAGTGACCGTAGCCGCGTCACTCGCTAGGAGAGAATTCGGCACGGAGCCTGTAGTATTCAGCCACTACGCAATGTTTGTGTTCCTAAGGAATTGCGAGGGTGTGGGTGTTAGAATAAAGTGGCAGTGATCTTTCAGAAACAAGTTACTCGACTCCCAGGAGAAGTCCCATACTGTGAACGTAGCCGCGTTAGCCGTTTGGAGATAAGTCGGCATGGAACCAGTAGTTTTCAATCACGACGCAATTTGTGTGTTGCATAATCAATGAGAGGATGCGACGGTTACTTTGAACTGGCAGTCGTATCGCAAACCAGCTACTTGCCTCCCAGGAGAAGTTCGATGAGGTAAACGTAGGCGCGTTAGTCGCTTTGAGATAAATCGGAATGCAGGCTGTAGTTTTCAATCACGGCACAATTTGTGTGTTCATAATGATAGAGCGCGAGGGTTACAGTAAACTGGAAATGGTGCATGGGAAAAAGGTTTCTCGACTTCCAGGAAGTGTTCCATACGGCTATCGTAGCCGCGACAGCCGCTATGAGAGAATTCGGCATATGGCTTGTAGTATTCAGTAACGACGTAACTTGTGTGTTGCGTAATCAGAGTGGCCGAGGGTTACACTGGCAGTGGTAGGTCTGAAACAAGCTACTTGACTGGAATGAGAGTTTCACTCTGCAGTGGAGTGTGCGCTGATATGAATCTTCCTGACAGATTAAAACTTCGTGCCGGACAGAGACTCGAACTCGATACTTTTGCCTTTCGCGGGCAAGTGCTCCACCATCTGAGCTACCCAAGCACGACTCACGCCTCGTACTCACAGTTTTACTTCTGCCTGTACCTCGTCTCCTACCTTCCAAGCTTTACAGAAGCGCAAGTCGCTTGGATAGAATTCGGCATGAAGCCTATAATACTTAATCATGACGCAATTTGTGTGTAGCATAATCTATGAGAGAGTGCAAGGGTTACAGTAAATTGGTATTGGTGCATCGGATACAAGCTATTCGACTCCCAGGAGAAGTTACGTACGGTTATTCTGGCCACATAAGACGCTTGGAAAGGAGGCGGCGTGGACCGTGTAGTAATCGATCACCACGCAATTCGTCTGTTGCATAATCCGTGAGAGGGCGCGAGGGTTACAGTGAACTGGGAGTCAAGTAGCTTGTTTGATGCAGCACTGCCAGTTTACTATATCCCCCGCATGCTCATGTTGTTGATGCAACACAAAACTTGCGTCGCAGTTGTATACGACGGGCTTGATGCCGACATCTCGCCATGCGACTAATGTGGCTTAGGTAACCGTATGGAAATTCACATGAGACTTGTACTGTCTGCCATCGGGTTCCCCTACATTGCAGGCAGCGCCGCATAACAGACATGATGTGAGGGAAACAAACTAAAAGCCAAACAAGCGAAGACATCAGGTAAACACGCCGAAGATTCCAGTCGATTAATAGGAACCTTTCCTTGCAGAGGTCGCCGAGATATATACGGCCACGGATTCCTACGCCGGGTTTCCATTGGCTCCAGCTCACTATATAGGCCCTGCCGGTCGAAGGCAGACCAGTCTTCATCTGCTTCTAATGGCAACCGCTATAGCAGAGTCTCCGAGAAGATATCAACGAAGCCGCTGTACTGCACCGCCGATCGAAGTACCGGCCGACCGAGAGGAACCACATCTCCGGCTAGATCTATTGTACAGCCAGCTATTGTATTGTAGAAGCAGTTACGTTCAATAAACTGTTGGAGAATACAACAGGATCAAGTAGCTTATATCCGATGCACCACTGCCAGTTTACTGTATCCCTCGCACACTCACATTGACGATGCAATACACAAACTTCATCGCGATTAAATACTACAGGCTCCATGGTGACTTCTCTTCAAGCGACTAACGCGGCTATGTCTATATATATCTTTATATACAGGGTGTAAAATGTAAGTTGAGGAATCACAATAACTCGACAAATAAGCTCATGGGAAAAAATTTGTAGATTCCAAAGTTGATTATTTTCGAGGGGGACATCTGCTGGTGTTAAAATTAAGCCGCCACCACAGCCGCTGGTGGTGGGGCGGGAGGGAACATTAAAATTTCAAATGGAAACCCCCATTTTTCAGTGCAGAATCAGATCCTAATTACAAAAAAAATAACATCGTACATATTGTCTTAGGCTTTTGTTTCGTTTCTTGGTAGAAGGTGCTGCAATGCTAAAAAATCCATGTTCTAGTTTTTGCGTGGAAAATGGTTACTGATAAATAAAAAAATACTTATTTACTTCGTAAAGTTTGATTCGCTAAAATTAAATCTCTCCCTCTCTCCCAATAGTTTGTGGTCTGAGAGAGAGGAATCAGAGTTATATGCATGTTGACCCAAATATTAATTTCTTCTGCAGATTCGGACTGGGTCAACATTTGTAAAACTAATTCCTATCTCTCAAACCCCTCCCTATGGGGAGAGAGGGAGAGTTTTAGTATTGGCGAATCAAAATTTACTAAATAAATATTTTTTATTTATGGGTAATCATTTTCCACGAAAAAATAAGAGCATGGATTTTATTGAACTACAGCGTCAACTACCAAGAATCAGAACAAGTGTTTAAGACACATGTACGTAGTTTTTTTGTGGAATCTCATTCTGCAATAAAAAATGGGGGTTCCCGTTTGAAATTTTAAAGTTGCCTCCCGTCCCACCCCTAAGGGGCTGAGGTGCTGGGCTAATTTTATCACCAGCAAATGTCCTCGAAATTTATGTACTTTGGATTCTGCACATTTTTTCGTGTGAAGCTTATTTTTCGAGTTATTCTGGTTTGTCAACTTAAAATTTACACCCTGTATATATCCACCACAAAACACGTAATTATGACGAAATAAAACGACTTGCAAGAAATGTCATAAAATCATTCACTCCTCACTATCAGTGCAATTGGAAATTAAATGTCAATTGCTTTCGAAGTTTCTCACTTTCATATCGTGTATATACATATGCACGACTTACAGAACCCACACATATCAAGTGCAACAATATAAATGTGAACCACTTAGTCTGTGAAAGTGTTAGCTTGATATTGGAGTAAATTTTCACCACTTGCAGGCGACATTGATATGAACAACACATACAGCACCTGCTTTTCACTTCTATCATCTCATACATCTTAACACAACTTTTTGTGCCTTATACACCATTAAAGTGGCGCCCAACGTTGAGTCGTATGAAACGTTTCAAAACTGAGAATTAATTGTGTATGTATAAAGCTGACTGAGAGGAGGAGGACATACTTGACAAGTTGCCAGAAGAGTCAGAGTCTTAGAAAGAGAATAAGTAAGTACACTGTATACAGTTCAGGCAAGAACGGCAGTAACTGAGATGTACTGTCTCGAAGGAATAGTCAATGCTCATAAGAACCAGGATACGCATAATGAAGTTTATATCTAGCACTAAATAATTTGTACATGTGTATGTTTTTCCTGTGTCAGTCATTGTGTAGGGGTTTATTGTTATCTGATTTGTGTTTGTGTACCGGAAGTCTTGCTGCTCCTCACGTGACAAACATGGTTGATCAAAGGAGATGGGCAATACAGCAAGCTAGCCAAGGCTTGTCGGAAATAGAAACCGTGCCACCTACACTGCACGAACCCGAAAATCTGTTAGAAAAAACTGTTAGTGATAGTAAATTACAAACTAAAAGTATGCCACTGGCGGGACAACGGAAGCCATGAGCAGTCAAACTAAGCCTAAAAGTCAGTTTGAACAAACCAAAGCTGATAGTTTGCGGAACATAGCAATGGGTTCATCTGTTGCTGACTTGTTACGCCAGTTGCAAGAGCGTGAACAAGAGAGAGAGACAATAAATTACAAGAGCGTGACCGAGAGTGAGATAGCACAGTATTGGCCGCTCTCAATGAAATTAAAATAAACACGAACGTCTACAAGCAGAGTGAGATACCAAGAGTTTAAGAGAAATAAAAGATGAATTTCCTCAATTGACGAAACGTACAAGGATCAACAAGAATTTGTACCAATCTTGTGTACAGAAATAACTGACATGCAGGCAGAGCAGTTACTAGTAAAATAGAAGATGTCAGAAATGACACAAAGATTTGATACTTTAAGCCAACAAAAAGCTAGAGCACAAATCTGAGGAAGAAAGTAAGAAGCGCGATGAAACTTTTAGTCAATTCTGGCAATCCAAATGGATAATACTGAAAAACCTATGGTTAATAGTAATTTAGCAAATGCTGTGTCGGATGACACAGTGTCAAAGCCACACATAATACTACACCGCAGCAACGCCTCGTACCAGAGTGTGCAGAACCCGATATACATTTTGTTAACAGCAAAAGACAGTGTAATAACGTTCACACAGCCAATGCAGATAAGTATGGCAATGCTAACATGTTTCAGTATGATCATAGACTCACACTTTTTGGCAGTTATTGTGGTTTGTGACAACAGAACCCAAGTAATATTCCTCAGGGGATAATGTCATAAAATGTGAGAGACTTAAGTGGGCGTAATCACTGTCTTTGTCAACAAAATTCAGTTGTGGGGGCAGTATCTCAAAGGTCGGAATAGACCATGGAAGAGAATTTGATAAAGAGAACACAGTCCTAATCTTTTACCGACGACAAAAATTCAGTTCATCCAGTTGTTTCCACACGTAGTTTTAGGAACATACTACCTTAAACTTGGAGTGGGAGGCAAAAGATTCCTCTTGTAACATCTCATCCAAGGTGAATCAGCCTCGTAGGCTAAGGAAGTCTCTGAATTTTGCAAAACGCAGGAGGTGTTTGAGAAGGCATTCATTTGAAAATTATTCTGTACCATGGAATAAGAAGGACGAGGTAACCAAGAAAATGCGCCAGATGATTGAGAGGGGTATAACTGAGCCTTCATTTTTACCATATAGCAATCCTTTGGTTGCAGTAACTAAGGCTGGAGGCAAATTACCCCTATCCTTAGATGTGTGAGAAGTAAATAATATAATAATACATGTACGAACCAGAACTGAGCATCTGGAAGACCTAATACAAAAGTTTTTGTGAAGTAAAGTTTATAACAATGATCGATTTAAAATGCTCATATTGGCAGATACTTTTGACAGAGGAATCTCGAAAATATACAACTTTTATATTTCACAGACGCAGTTATCAGTTCCGTGTATTTCCTTTCAGGTTGGATGTAAGGGCTGGAGTGTCCATTACAGCTCCCAACGCCATTCTAGGACCAGATTTACGAGACAAAGTTACTGTCTATGTGAATAACTCGCTAATTGCTAAGTCCTCATAGGAAAAACACTTAGAAATACTCGAAGGAGTATTACAAAGATTTCCTGCAGCCAGGATGAGAGGAAAACTTAGAAAAATTTAGTGGACAATAAACATAGTTTCTAAGTCAAATAATTTCACTGGCAGGTGTATTACCTGAACAGAAAAGGCTTATTGCCTCATACAGAAAGACAGTTAAAAGAATTTGTAGGCATGGTGTCATTCTTCTGTAGGCTTTTATCAGGCCAAGTACTGAATTGTGAACCGATGATAAGCTTTCTCAAGAAGAATGTACCATGGGTATGGACAGAGGAATGTAACAATGCGTTTAATGACATCAAATAAGCATTGTTAAATTTCAACCTTCTGCGCCGCCATCCAAACATGAAAAACAAGTTGTGTATTGCTACAGATGCTTCATTATACAGTCTCAGATGTTGTCTGTCCCGAATAGTCGAACTACTGTTGGGCAAGAGACAGAATGAGGAGTGGATAAGTCGATTAGTGAACAAGGTAACTGGACCAGAGAACAGATCATGAAGCAGGTTTTGGCTAACTTGACAGAGTCTGCCTAACTGAGAAAAGCTAGTTATGACAAAAGCAGTAAAAGCACTGTGCTAGTAAGGACCCGTACTAAATCTTGGACCACTAGTAAAATACACAAGAAATGGCAATTACTGTACGAGGGCTCGTACAAGATCGTAGCCGTATCACATGAATGTAGCTCCTTACTGGCCGATGAATAGATCAACAAAGTCAAAAGGTTGTACCCATACAAAAATTTTAAAAAGGTTCTACATAGTAGTTAGATCATCTTGTAAACTTAAGAATCATTGTATTTTTCTACTCAGTGTATAAAATTTACGTTTATGTAAAGCCCAACATTTCCTTAATGTAAGTTGGTGACTGTAAAGGCAACACATTATTACTTTCTGTGTATTTAGAAAATTAGTCTGCAAACGATTCACAGACGTTAAAGTCATATTTCCAGAATGAAGTGAAGTTTAAAGTGACTGCGATTAGCAGTGAGATGAATAGAAAAGAGCTGTTGGTCTAATGTAAAGTTTCTGTAACAATTTTATTGCATTTTCCAATATTTCAAAAAGATATTAATAATTGAGATTACTGCAAATTAATTAAATATTAGATTAATGTAAATGTGTAAATCATGCTTACTGTCCATTGCATTACCAGGAATTGGTTAGGCTTGGTGTACACCCTCAACATACCCAAGTTTATCTTGATATTTGATTTCTTTTCACATCTGGAGTTTTATTGAAACTTAGTTTCAATGTATGTAGGTATGTGTTAAGACAACATATACTGATGCTCTTAAGCTCAATGAGAAGATTTAAATATAAATTTGTAATTCAGTATTCCGAATTGTAATGTAAAGCTAGTTTCTGTAGTCTGGATCTTGAAAAGCTGAACTTTAGGAGTCGTTAAATGGAAGGCAGGTGCTATATATGTATGCATTAGGCAATGTAAAGGTCTGTGATCAATGTGCTACATGTATTTCCGAAGCGAATAGTTCAGATTGGTTAAGCATTAATAATATACAGTGACAAGATGCCATGTTATAGGACAATGTGTCACGTAACAAAGACCTACACCAAAAGCATGTTTACAACACTAACTGTAATGACTGAAAGCATATTACTTAAATGGAAACAGTTTGTGGTGATCAGACAGTGATGAACGTTTTGTAAAATGTCAACACAATACTTTTGTTTCATTATTATAGGTGTGATGGTTCTTATCGGACTTATAAGTTGGTATTGTGGTATAAGTGTTATGGTTATCTTCCTTACTACAATGAGTGTAAATGTGTTCGTTTATTAGATAACAACCTCATTTTGCTACTTATTTGAGATTTTCCGTTAAGCCAACTTTTGAAATTTCTGTGTACTTACAACCAAGAACGCACTCTAAGGTGCAACAAATACTTAAAATATGGAATAAATTACCCCAGCGAGCACTTAAAAACAACATGTCGGCACACACTCTATTCCACTCCGTAATTGAAAACGGAAACCACGTGTGTACGTGTACCTCACCACTCATGATAATGTACATGTGCGTCAGTGAAAAAGGCCAATAAAAAGGTGTTACCATGTGGACGAAATGTGCTGTTCCAGTCTCTTCTGTACCTAAGGTCCATCACCGTTCCCTTTGGATCCCTACGTAATTCGGTGCTCTCCGATACACACGATCGAACAGCGGAGGAGTGGTACTCAAGCGTCAACTTTAGGTTACAATATTCCGGATGTAATTAACATTTTACAATGCAACAAACGGCACTGATTACGTAATTGTTTATATGTTCAGATGTGCTAACAAAACTAACGTGGTTCCATTTAAAAAACGTAGGTTTGTGTTAAAAAACATACTTCCGTGCATTTTTTTATGGTTTGTATTAACCAATTACACTAGCCCCTCTCCTCACGTTCGGTCTGTGGAATCGATTCATCAGTATTTGATGCGGTTTACGAAATATATCCAGCGGTAATATTAGGTGACTCACCCCATATATATATATATATATATATATATATATATATATATATATATATATTATTATTATTATTATTAGATGCTACCAAATATGAACCACTTAATCTGTGAAAGTGTTCGCTTGATATTAGTGTAAATTGTGACGACTTTCAGGTGACATTAATACGAACAATGCTTACAGCACCGACTCTCCATTCCCATTACCTCAAACATCTTAAAATAACTTTTTATACCTCACACACTACAAGTCCATACGTCGAGATTTTTGTGTTATATAATAAAAATCATACTTTAATTAGTGTTAGTTTTAATGGAAGCAAAATGGATTTACTTAACTGTTGTGAAAATATCA
The DNA here is from genome assembly GCF_023864275.1 of Schistocerca cancellata. Classification (NCBI taxonomy): domain Eukaryota; kingdom Metazoa; phylum Arthropoda; class Insecta; order Orthoptera; family Acrididae; genus Schistocerca; species Schistocerca cancellata. Next base: position 21,634,084 of record NC_064631.1, on the reverse strand, counting down.
CTCTACAGGAATTGTATTTATACTATGGTTTTATCATTTCCTGGGACTGAGCAAAGCAAACTCATGGATTACATCTTTGAAACTAAGTCTAGGCACTCTGTAATATTCTGTGAACGAGACTCCATAATTTGAGTCTCCTTTCAGCCGTATTCAACTTTAATTAATTTTTTATCATTTTTACTCTGATGGAATTGCTTATATACTCGTAATCAAGCCTGCAGCACATTATTAACTGTCTTATATATATATATATATATATATATATATATATATATATATATATATATATATATATATATATATATATATATATATATATAAGCTGTGGTCGTGTAATGGTTAGCATTTCTGCCTAGCAACCAAGAAGACCTGGGTTTGGGTTTTGGCGGCAGCACAAATTTTAATTCATTTCTTCTGCTTCGATCATTATCGTTGACATATATGTGTTTGTTCAGTGGCTATTTGACCTTTTATCGAAACTCGCATGTAACACTTTACTGGGTGCTGCTGTCACTGGCGTCATGATACAAATACCCTAAGGTATTCGATGTGTAGATAAGGATCTCTTGTCCCATGCATCGAAAAAGATTGGAAATATTCCAACAGGGAGCTATGTGAACGCTCATCAGCTTTTATGGCTGGAGATTGAAAACAGTTATTTCTTTAACTAGTTCCGCTGTATTAATGTCCTTGCTACATCTGGCGCCAAATTCAGTGGTAAATTTTTTACGATAAGACACAGGAAGCTGGACCCAGGTGAAACGCTACAATTGCTGTTATATTTGTTTTCCATTCCACTCATTATTCTATCAAATACTCTAAAGCTCTCTAGCTGAAGTAGTCTCGCTTCAGCCCTAAGTCAGCAGAATCTTCAGTCAAATAGTATGCTTGCTTCAGCTCCTCCTCGCAGATCTTTCAGGTCCTACATTATCGTAAAGAAGCAGCTGAAAGAACTACGTTGTTGAACATGAGCCAGTTGTTAGGCGACAGCTACTTACAATAATTGCACTGTTGCCACGTGAGTCATGTTAGCAATAAACGTCCGATCGGCGATGGTGATGTAGAAATTACAATGGGATAAAGCGTGCCTTTACAGTCTCAGAGCCAGGTACAGGAAATGGAATCTTCCCGTAAGCGGGAGATAAATGAACACGAAGGTATGAGAGTTCACGTACTTTTTCCAGTTAATTCTCAAACACTTTTTATATTTGCCTCCCCCCTTTTTCCCCTCTAGGAGCTTATATTGCCATTCCTCAGTGTGGTTCTGATTACATTTAGGACAGTTTTACTTCATAGTGCATAATGAAAGCCCAGATGAGTAGCTAGTAACTTGTATGTAGATTGCCAGCAGGCCTCATCTGTAATACCATTGATTATGTGAAATTCCAGGGCCTCATAATATAATCTTTGATCACTGTATTTGTCTATATCTGAAAGTGTTGCTAATACAGAAGACCATATTCCATTCGTAGCTCTTTCACCAACATTTGCATAAAAAAATGTCATAGAATGTGACAACTTTCAAAATTAGTTTTTTTTTCCTACCCCACTCATGCGCTGCTCCATCTATGCATCCTGTAAAAAGGTTAATCTTCGTCTTTTCGTCCCAAGCACTTGGAAATGCGTCTCAGAACTCTTTTCTAAACGTGACTGGATGTAATTCGCTAGTAGATCTGAAGATGGTATCAACAGATGTGTGGACCTTACTTGTTTCCTTTGTTCCCCGCCGCTTTGCATAATTCAGGCGACAGTGTGAATTTTTCCATTGTTCTATGATTTTCAAAGCTTCTGTTCCTTGATGTTGTTGACCTTTACGTTGTTCTTAAATGCCTGCAGTAACTTTAAATGTTTTCTTTATCAGCCTAATACATACTTTGTCGTTCAAAGTATGGTGGGTCCCTATTTTCCACACAAACGCCAATTTCATTTGGCACCTCTTGAACTCCAGATTTGTTAAACCATTGAAAATAGGTGTAAATCTATTTATTGTGGAAATGGGTAGTTTTTTGTTTTAAATTAAGTAGTAAATAGGTATTACCTGTAACAAAAATCAATTTGTAAATATTATTCTGCTGCTAACAATTAAAAGATATGAAACAGTACATTTCCATTTAATGTAATTTCTTAAATGTTTGAAATGTTTTTAACGAAAGCGGGTAGACCTATTGTATTGTTTTGCCTTCAATAAAAACGTGCGGTCTCTTACAATGAGAGAAAACTGAACATATAATACCTGATATTTTTCTATTATGCTAATAGAACTTTGAAATCCTCTAATCTACAAATTATTTCACCTTCAATTGGAGAAGAAATGCCTAAACAAGTTATGTACTGTTACATTTATGTGTTAAACATAAGGGATGCTTGTTTGTGTAAGTAGTGTGTTGCGTGTGAAAAAACTTAGTAGTAAGTAGTTAAATCTTAAACAAATTTTGCCTATGCAAATGACTTCTGTATGATACGTAGGAGAAATATTCAGTACATTAAATGCTGTATAATTGCTACAGTTTTTCAGTGTATGCAGAGACACATTTTTCCTTGAGTGAAAACACTGTAATGAAATTTTTTCAAGCCCTTAACTTAGCAAAGTCTCACAAAACGGACGCTAAATCCGTTTTCATAGAATCGCTTTCAGTGGCTAAAGCTGACAGTCCGCACATTCATTCTTGAGAAAGTGTTGATATAACATACGCATGTATCAACCTGAATTTTTACTATTAGTTACACATTTTATTTGGAGGGATCGTATGCTCAAAAAAGCATTGACAAAAACGTTAATATGAGGGTAATCCTAAAAGTAAGGTCTCTTATTTTTTATAGGTACAGAACTCTGTTTGGTCACACTTTTATGAAGAGTGCTTCACGCGCTGTGTGTAAACATGCGCACGCCGCGCTGAGGCTCTCTGTCTTGGTTTGGCGGCCGTCGAGAATGGAGCTCCGGTTGGATGTTACCGCCAAATGCGAACTGCGCGCAGTTATTCAGTTTTTGAACGCGTCGATTGAAATCCATCGCCAATTGACGGAAGTGTATGGTGAGTCGTAATTGGGTGCCAAAAATGTTCGTAAGTGGTGTAGAAAGTTTGCAGCGGGTCGGACCGAAATTCACGACGAACAAAGGAGCAGTATACCATCAATTTCTGAGGAGACAGTGTTGAAGGGTGAGCAAAGCATGCGTGAAGATCGGCGGATCTCCCTCGACGATCTCTGCACGCTCCCAGCCCGCATCTCGTGGTCGTGCGGTAGCATTCTCGCTTCCCTCGCCCGGGTTCCCGGGTTCGATTCCCGGCGCGGTCAGGGATTTTCTCTGCCTCGTGATGGCTGGGTGTTGTGTGATGTCCTTAGGTTAGTTAGGTTTAAGTAGTTCTAAGTTCTAGGGGACTGATGACCATAGATGTTAAGTCCCATATTGCTCAGAGCCATTTGAAACATTTTTTGCACGCTCACAGAATTTTAACGGAAATATTGAACTAGCGGAAGGTGTGCGCAAGATGGGCGCCACGCATGCTGAGTGAGGACCACATGCGGCAGCGAGTTGATGCTTCCCGCGCATTTCTTCACCGCCTTGCAGCCGAACAGGGCAACTTTCTGGACTCAGTTGTCACGGGAGACGAAACCTGGGCATACCACTTTACACTTGAGACCAAGCAACAATCACGCCAGTTCATAACTTTCTGAACAGCATGGCGGCGAGCTGGTATGACATGGGCATACAAAAACTGCCACAGCGTCTACAAAAATTCATCAACAGAAATGGTGATTATGTCGAAAAATAGCTAAATATTCAACCTGTAGACTGATGTAAACCATTGTAGAAATAAACAGGTCTATATAATTATAAAAAAATAGGAGACCTAAGTTTTGGGATTACCCTCGTGATGTAAGAATAGTGAGCTTTCCGGAGAACCTCCAGCAGGAAGAATGGGCGCTATGATCTAAACCCGATTTTGATAACGTGGAAAATAGTTTATAAGGGAATAAGCATCATATTTGAAGAAAAGTTTTACTTGTCATGGAATGGTGGTCTCGGTGTCAAGGTTTCTTCCTTTGTGTCGTCGTAAGCAATAAGAAGATATTTCCTTGCTTCTTGCTAATGTCTAAAGCGGAAACATTATAGTTTCTGTTTTCCATAGTAGTTCATTTATATTTCTTTCATTTATATCTCTTTCCATTTAAGGGAAATTTATTACCATGACTGAATACAGTCTCAAGAGCCATGCACCCGGTTTTCCACCTCCCTGCTGTGACGCATTTCCCTTATTTATTGTCACTTATGTCAACGTATTTTGGTGAGCACACTTATGTTGTAACAAACTATTTTTATTAGTTTTGATAACGTGGAAAATAGTTTATAAGGGAATAAGCATCATATTTGAAGAAAAGTTTTACTTGTCATGGAATGGTGGTCTCGGTGTCAAGGTTTCTTCCTTTGTGTCGTCGTAAGCAATAAGAAGATATTTCCTTGCTTCTTGCTAATGTCTAAAGCGGAAACATTATAGTTTCTGTTTTCCATAGTAGTTCATTTATATTTCTTTGAGACAATGCTTTTGTAAATATTTTCATAGACACTTTTTCAGACACACACACAGTATAAAACTTGCTCATCCCATATAAAGTGCGATATGCTGCTAAACTGTGTTTAAGGAAGCTATCTGAAACAATCCTAACGCTATCTGACGCACATGACGGAAAAGTACATTACATATGTTACAAAGCCAGTTTCAATACCTTATAGAACACGAAACAGTCAAAACTTGTATTAATATGTGTTTTGTAATAAAAACTGTTCATCAATTTTAATTTATACATTGTTTTCTGAAAATAATTATTTAAGTGGGGATTTATAAACCTAATGATTGACGAGGTTGCAGATTTTCACATTATGAGAAATAGAAGCTTCTTGTTGTTTTAAATGAAACAGATTTCATTATTGATAGTAAAATCAATAACATTATAAATCGAGACCGATATTTCGTTTAAAGACAAAGTTCAAAAATACTCATTACTGTGTGTAATGTATACCTCATTTCAGATCATATACTTTTAAAATTATGACTATTAATATTCTTGGTGTAAAATCAATATCTGATAATAATCGAAATATGAATTACACTTTTAAGAAAAATTTTCCTTAACGATTATAAAACTTTATAACCTTTCAGAGGCAAGAAATAAATACTTTATGCAATAAGGCCAACTCAAGTCTGGCTAAGAAAATATATGGTATGAAACGTTTCATTACTTGAGCAGAAGTTCCGAGGAGGTGATCCAACTTACTGCATTTGCAGATCACGAATATTATACAAAAACTTGGTGCTCTTACTGTGACCCTCCATGAGCTCAAACCGAGCTCGTCTATCTGACACTCGTCCGGGTTTTCGTGGGTAGTGTGAAGTAAAGTTTACATCAATGCTGTTGACCCGATTGGTGGACTGTAACAGTGAACTATAGTCTTCCCTGTATGACCCGGGCCCTCGGAAATATTTCTTTTCTTACGGTAGACACGAGTTGAGTGCAGCATCGAAATGGAGGCACGCAGAGGCGTGCACACAGAGCCGGCACAGCCGGACGACTCTCGACTCGCTCTGCCCAGGCAGCTGACCGAGTCGCACCGAGGCCCACCAGGGCCGCACGGGTACCCGCCAAAACTCGTGCGGCTCGGCTGCTGGTCAAATCGCGCTCCCGCCAGGCACCACACTGTTCCGGACGCAAAAAGAAATATTATGTCAAATCAAACACCTTTCAGCCGTCTAGTTTTCAAACTTATTTTGTTTGGCTACCAGTTTCGGCGATTTACTACGCCATCTTCAGGCCCCTCACCGACTTGTAGGAAGATTCCACCTCGGTTCTGGTCGGTGAGGGGCATGAAGATGGCGTAGTAAAAGTAAAGGAATCAAATAGACAGTTCTGACTTTGCAGTTGATAATGAAAGTAAGAGTAAAGAAAAATCTAGATATGTGTATAAGATTTGTCGACCTGGAAAAGGGTTCGACAATATAAAATCGTGCAAGATTTTTAAAATTCTAAGAAAAGTGAGTGTAAGCTATATGGAAATACAGGAGCCCAGAGCGAACGATACGAGTGGAAGACGAAAAACGAAATGTTCGGATTAAGAAGGGTGTAAAACAAGGATGTAGTAGTTGATCCCTACTATGCAACTTTTACATTAAAGAAGTAATGACGGAAATGGAAGAAAGGTTGAAGACCGGAATTATAATTCAAAGCGAAACGATACGAATGATACGATTCGCTGATGACATGACTGTTCTCAGTGAAAGTGAAGAAGAATTACAGGATATGTTGAATGGAGTGAACAGTCTAATGAGTACAGAATAGGAATTGAAAGTAAATTGAAGAAAGACGAAAGTAATGAGGAGTAGCAGAAATGAGAGCAGCGAAGAAACTTAACACGAGGACTGGAGATCACGAAATAGATCAAGTTAAGGAGTTCTGATACCTAGGTAGCAAAATAACCCAAGACAGCGGGATCAAGGAGGATATGAAAAGCACTAACAAAAAGGAAATTCCCGAATATAAACCTTACTTTGAGGAAGAAATTTCTGAGAATGTACGTTTTGAGCACAGTGTTGTGTTGTAATGAAATATGGACTGTGAGAAAACAAGAGCAGAAGTGAGTCGATGCATTTGAGATATGGTGCTAGAGAATAATGTTGAAAAGTAGGTGGATTGATAAGAAAGTAGGAGATTCGCTGCAGAATCGGCGAGAAAAGGAATATATCCAAAACAGTGACAAGAAGGACAGGATGGCAGGAAATCTGTTAAGACATCACCAAGTAACTTGCAAAATAATAGAGGGAGCTGTAGATCGTAAAAACTGTAGAGGAACACAGAGATTGGAATGCTCCCGGCAAATAATTGGAGTCATATGCTGCAAGTCATACTCTGTGATGAATAAGTTGGCACAGGAGCGAAATTCGTGGCGGACTACATCGAACCAGTCAGAAGACTGATGACTCAAAAATAAATAAATAAATAAATAAAATGGTGAGTAGGAGACTTCACCTACAACGTAATGATGGTATGACTAAAGAACAACAACACAATAACCAATATTAAGCGAACATTCTGGGATGGATGGATGTGTTTCTTTTGAGAGTGGTACCGCAGTGTATTAGGAGGAGAGAGACGTAACACTCTTGTAATTGAGCGAATATTTAAAAAAAACGCACACAATAGCAACAACTATATTACACTACGAGTGCCTCCATATCTTGGTTCTGCAGCAAGACGAAACACAATCTTCCAATCTTCCACCAGAATAGTGCAAGTGTCTTCATCCTGATGTGTGGATACAGACTAAGCATCTTACAATCATTCTTACCTCTCCTCCTAGTTCCCATCATCCCTATTCTCTCCCCATAGGTAGGGATACTGGATTTCCAGGCCTAATCTGACCTGTCGCTGTTGGTACATACAGAGGTACGTCCGCTGCAGGTGCTCTGCTTTGGTCGGTGTTGGATTGACAATGATATAGTGTTTCAGGTCTGCAGAAGTCAAACGCAGTTCTAGGAAATGCCGACTCCTCGAACAATATCGAAATACTTGACTATTCGTCACAGACAACTCTCAGAAAAAGAATGGCCAACAACAAGTTATGACCGTCACCTGCATTTCACGGTGGAAAGAATCAGCTCCTATGCTGCTCTCATCAGAGGAGCAGGTGTCGTGACCAGCATCCATTGAAATGGCTACGGGCGGTCCCTCGCCGACCACTTCCGCTGCTGAAGGCCACATCCAACAGCCTCCCATAGCCCGCGCCATCTACTAGTCTCGCAGCACTCAAAATCAGTGTCTTTTGAAGTCTTGTAAATAAACTGTCATGCATGTAGATACTACATATATTCCACACACATAAATATCAAAACAGAACAGCAACTTTCAAGCTATCTATTCGCACGTAAGGGGAAAAAAATCGCAGCCATTATTACATCCGACAGCAAGCTAAAATTGCATCCCTCCCTTCTAGTTATTTCCTAACAAACAACTGAGTAAAATTAGAAACTCGGTCAACGATACTCTTGTCGATGACGGATGAGGAAACTGCCGATGTCGGAGCTCTAAAACAGTACATCTGATACATGTATCAATATATCATCCATCTGTTGTACGTGTCTACCACGTATACAATCGATAACACATACTAAATGAATAGAAGACTTCCACTACTTTGGCGTGAAAACTACCAATCACAGGAGAATGTTCTTAATTTTTCTTAAGTCTTTTGTGTACGTTTATGTGACTGAAAGTGAGAACTTTATGGTAATTTTCAATGGAACAGTCGTATATAACGTCAACTTACTTATCATAAGCGACCAGCTATTAAAGAAAAAAGAGAAAAAGAGGGAACCACATTCAAGATGATAATAAAGCAGTATTGGTTCCATGAGGACAGATACAACCAATTTCTTTCAGTCGGATGGACAAATTGTCAAAGTTGAGATCGTTACTCGTGTTCAGTATTATTGTGTGTCTTGTAAAGAAACTGTCACGCACACTGCTATTACATGAATTTCATGCGTATGAAACATCAATCAGAGCAGTATCTTTCACCCTATCTATTCACGTGTCAGAAAGAGAAACCATAGCCACTTTTACATTCAACAGCAAATGACAATTCGCATCCCTCTCTCCCTCTCCTCGTTATTTTGTAACTTCTGGCAGAGTAAAACTACGAACTATAAAAACTTTGGTAATGTCACCTGGTAGAGAATTGATACGATTTTCATTATGTCTCTCTTCTGATATATTGAAAACAAATACCGTTCGCATTGTGACACCGAGCATATGTGGTGATCCCATTAAATATACACGTATTGGTCCATTGGAGGAGGTGACCAGTGATTGTAGCCGTTTCCACAAAGGTGTGTAAGCTTTTGTCGCCTGTACTTGAAAAAGAGCATACCCCACAGACCATAAATCAAAACAGAGTGTTCCTGTGTTATAGTTTCGTAAGCAGTTGGTACGTTGTTTTTTGATGTAACACATCCAAGCAGTGATGAATACAATTGTGTACACCAGTGATGAATATAGTATGTACACCACTATACATTCTATTTCCATACCACGACTTTGAGGTCTATGCCAGGTGCCATACCGACATTAACACGTTACCATCCATTGGTTTTCACAGACAGTTGGACATCTCATGGTATATAGTGTGCTGCTCCCACAACACACATACAGAGTGATGGAAATAAAAAGAGAGGTGGGGCTTCTTATTGACAAAACATCACAACATATGGAAACTTGCGGGATTCGCAGCATTGTGGACCATTTCCAAATAGCTGTCGATGACTTCTACATTAATCTACTGTTTCACAGTGTTGAGGTAATAGATGTCTTAGGGTTCCATTTTCTAAGAGACTTAGAGCATTAATTCCTCACATTGTTACCAGGTTCATGATCACCGTTTCTGTATCCTTGGTGTTGGTCATCGTGACCTCCAAATCGTTGTACACAATGTGTTTCATTTTTTTAATGGTTACAATGCATAATCGCACATGCAACAAGATGTATTCTGCAGGACTTACGCCTATAAAGCAAGGAGAGTATCCATCAGTTGTCAATCGTACCGGTGGAGGAATGGAATGATTTTCACACAACCAGGCTGGCATGTAAGTACCCTCATTTTTGGCGTATGTTCCCCAGTTTTACGTATTTTCCATCAATTTTCGCTATTTTACCAGATTTTCCCTTAATTTATACGCGTTGTACCCAGTTTCTCGAGTTCCACACCACTGAGGGTGTAGGAGGACACAGCTTGGGAATCCATGACATGGAATAGTATAACTGCGCTGTATTATATGTGTGCATTTACAACAGAATAACAACAGCTTACCTCACTGCAGTAATCCATTTACGTGCGTCTATGTTTTTGCGATAGTTCGTAAATACCATGACTAGGTTGGTTCACTAGGTATCACAGTTCGATGGTATAAACAGAAATAACAGTCCAAAACCGAAAAACAATAAGTGTGTATAAATATAGATAAACATTGAAAGTATGGAAAAACGTAACAAAAAATATAAAAATTCTGATTCATTTTAGTACTAAATCAGCTGTTACACTGTCACAGTATTCGTTTTAAAACCATAAGACTACACCCTTCCCATGATGTGAGGTGAGGTCTGTCAGCACAATATTCGCTGTAGCAAACATATTCATCACAGCTACAAAATACATGATGGTAATACTTCAAGCAACAGACGAGTGTCTATGTTATTCACTCACATTTTTTTAAAATAATTGAACTAACATTATAGCAGTTGAGCTGTCAAGATTGGTAGTGCTTTAGACAGACATGCAATGTGTTAGTCCGCGAGGAGCAAGTGACCCACATACATACACGAAACTGTTATGCAGTTGTGGTGTGCGTACTGTAAGACCTTCGGTACACACACCATCAGATTATTTGACTTGTCGCTCTAACGAAGTAGGCGAGTGTCAGCAATATGTCTCGGGGTCTTATCGTGGCGTGTTTATCTTCTGCAGTTAGGTCAGACGATAGAAATGCCACTTGCACGCTTAGAGTAGCAGATTGATGGTGACCAACTTTAAACAGAACTTGATTAATTTTCACACACATTTATTAAACTAATAAAAAGGATAGACATTACGTAACTTGATTCTGGATGCTGTTTACAATTGACAATCTGAAGTTTCTTTGGTCTTGGTGCGTTAATCTTATTCTCACATATCTCTGATACTTGACAAAGTATCTATCATTTCTCTTCATGGCTACGTACAGGTATATGATAATCTTATTAGGCGCAGACTGAAACTTGACTATAGACTGGTGCAGACTAATGCAGACTGACTAATCGGAGGTCTGTACGCTCGTTATAATACATCGAGCGTTCAGGTATTACTGCTCGAGTGTGATCCTCGAGGAGAAAAGGTTCTACGTTAGCAGCAATCTCATTGGCTGCGTTACATATTAATACGCAGATCGGCGGAAGCAGAATTTGGTCCGTCTCAAAGACAGCGCCATCTCGTAGTGCAGAGACGGACGAGCGCTACGCCTGCGCTGTTGTGCTTAGCGGGTCACGCTCTATTGGGAAAGTTGAGTACGCTCCGACTACGCGGAACTACGTACACAACAGCAGTACAGTGCAGCATTTTAAACACCTACAAGGCAACGTTCAAACAGTTTACGTGAAGGAGAATGAGCTTGAGTGATGACGGGTGATAACCACTAATTGGCGAATAAGTGTGGCCACTGCTCTCCACCTGTCGATGGGTAGCGCAGATGGATCAGGGTGCAATGCGATGACTAGTATAAAGGACCATGCGTATCTCATTTACACGAGATGTATTATTTTATTATTTCTCCTACATCAGACGGATTAGCTAAGGACCATTTTCAGACAGTGCCGGAACACCCAGAACGTTTTAAGGCACACCACTGTTGCTTGTTCAGGCTTTAATCTGTGACAGATAGTCAAGCAGTTTGTTTATGTTCCAGTGGGATCATTCTTACCGGAAAATACATTTTACAACTTGCAGGAAGCATTTTGTTCTTGAGTCTTTTGTCCATCTGTGACTGATTTCTGCAGTCCAGAAAGAGTATATCACTGCCAGCAGATGTATCTCTTTGTGTACAATCAGCGACAGGTTAGCAGGCCTGGAGAAACTGTATCTCTAGCTATGGGAGGGAAGAGAGATGGGGATAGGGGACATAGGAGGCAAGGTAAGATCTGTTCTATGCTGCTTCTTTGTCTTAACATCAGGGTTAACACACTTGCAGCTGCCGCCACTCTCTTCTGTATATATCTGTGCACAACTTCCTCCGCAGTTACTTAACTTGTAAATCGGTTGGACGCCACTCTGTCTGCACTTCAGAGATAGTCTGCTGCCCTGTGTGCTCTTAACGTGTACCTGCCTACATGTTCCTCGGCACCTGTGCACTTAGGACAATTTCGAGTGGTATTCTGGATTAGATAGAGCACACATTGACATGAATATACACACACATGCGATTGTCAAAAGTGAGAACGTAGGGTGGTGGGAAGTGGGGGTGCTTGGGGGTTGGCTTAGGACAGTTTCGAACTCTCTCTCGTGGCGGTATTGTGGACTAGAGCAATAGGTCTTCGAACTTCAGAGGCCAACATACGTAAGTGTGATCGGGGTAAGTGGGGCCAGATGGCAGCGGAAAGTACGAGTTGGAGATGCTGGAGTGTGGAAGCAGGAAGCAGCTTAGGATAATCCAGCAGCAGAGTAACACCCTCAAGAATTAATTAAATAAATAAGGATAGTACCCTACATCCTTCAACTCCAGTAGCTCAGTGATGTCTGAGGTCTTTTTTCCGCCAATCCGAAGGAGGAGGGGGAAGGGGAGGAGGGGAGGGGTGTTGGGGGAGGGGTGGACTGTGAGTGGTGACGCTACCATTTCCACATATACTCCCTGTAGAATGGAGGTTGGATGACAATCCATGGAGAGCTACCATCTTGAATAGATTTGGTAACAATGTAGATTGGTCCCCTACTACCGGTGTTACATGCCTTTCCAATTCAGTGTGTAACTGTCACACTGATGCAGGAAGGAACCCGCTGTCACTTGACATAACGAACTATGTCATTCAATGTGGTGACATTAGCATTTATTTTCCAATCCGATTTGCCATCCTCAATCTGATTGCACATGAGTGTATTCCAAGTAAACCCCATTTGGATTACGGCGCTTCTTTTCACAGGACATGTGTCATACACTTCCTCAGTAATGAGTCATGTTATGCCTGGGCTGTGGCTGTACGCTCTTTTTCTCAGCAATTTCCATCACCCTACCTATATAGTTATTGCAAATTACTCCTCCAAACAGAAACATCGTTCTAACGAGAAAACAACCAGTGTCTTTGAATTCATCGTCAGATTTGTCTTTTTTTGGATGCTCAATGCCCGCCTTTGCAGGATTCTGAATACTACTGTATCTCGAATTACACCTTCATCTGATACACTACCTTTCGTTCCGAAATAACTAACAATGACTCTGGAACTGGAGACAGACCAATACTCTGAGCATTTTTTTAAGTCCTCAGTCCGTAGCTTAGATTTAATAAATGAAAGGTTTAAATTCATGGTCAGTACAGTATTCTGGGGCAAAATCAGATTAAAATACTGAATTTTAAAACTGGTGTGATTTAGCAAAGTTTTAGCACATGTTTAAGGTGAATACGATTTATGCTGGAAAATAACTGAAATGTGCGCTGCACTTGTAAAACTCAATGGTGAACACCAAAAAATTACGAAAACAATGAATGTGGAAATATAAATCTTTACTGAATGTAGCCTCAGTGCAAGATCGGAAACAGTATCCTATCGCTACATTTTATGATGGAATAATCAATTATTTATATGACAGTGGAGGTCTCATTAGCTTATAACAGTTTGTTCTAAACATGTTCCTGTTCAAAATATTAAAAATAAACAGAAATTGTCTTTATTTCTCGAAGACGGGCTGACACTGTGATAAACAACTTTTTCAAGCAAGCACTGGAAGTTACTTAAAATACGAAGAAACGTAAATGAGTAATATACTGAAAGCACCACATCATCAAGTTTACTGTGAAACATTGTAACTAGTCTGTTTATGTTTTTATGTTGGTAACGCCACGTAGCGCTCTGTATGAAAATCACTTACTGTGCTGTGTGCAATCTGTGGCTGGTTGGCATTGTTCGAAAATTCAGTATTGTAGTGTTGGGAAGTTGGATGTGAACAGCGCGTAGCGTTGTGCAGTTGGAGGTGAGCCGCCAGCAGTGGTAGATGTGGGAAGAGAGATGGCAGACTTTTAGAGCGAACGAGCTCGACGTGTGTCCGTCAGAAAAACGAAGTTTGTAAGACTGGATGTCATGAACATATATATATATATATATATATATATATAAATTCTAGCAGAATACAAAGTAGACAACAAAACACGAGCTATCATAGAGCAAACTTTAACCAACACGACCTCCAAAGTAAAGTTCTGTGGGGAACTATCAGAGCCCTTCGAAATTCGCACAGGTGTCCGACAAGGCGATGGCCTCTCACCTCTCCTTTTCAATCTGGTGTTAGATAAGGTCATAAAAGAATGGGAAACATCACAACAGGGGATAACCTTAGGAAACCTACAGATTAAATGCCTGGCTTTTGCAGATGATTTGGCGATTGTCACGAAAGGTATAAAGGAAACAAAAGACGCTATTGAAAAACTGCACGAAATCGCTTCCAAAACTGGACTACAGATCTCTTACGAAAAGACACAGTTTACGAGCACAAAGAAACTCTCATCTCTGAACACAAAGTATGGCACGATTTACAAAACAGCAAACTTCAAATACCTCGGTGAAACACTACAAATGACTGGACATAACAGAGACTCAAATGAAGAAAGAAAGACTAAACTGGACAAGGCATACAAAGTAGTGTGGAATCATTACAACAAGAAGTCTATCTCACAAAAAGCCAAATTACGCCATTACGACACGGTGGTGCTCCCCGAGGCACTATATGCAGCAGAGACCACACTAATCCGAGGGCATACACGTATCAGACAATTAGAAAAAGTAGAACGGAAAATACTTAGGAAAATATTTGGCGAAACTAACAACAATGGAATATGGATCAAGAAACCTACAGAGGAACTGTACAAACATACGGAGACAATCACAGAAAAGATTAGAAAACGCAGACTACAATTCTATGGACACCTATACAGAATGCCATCACACAGGCTGACCAAACAGATCTTTGACTGGGTAACCACTAGAAACAACAAATGGGTGGCAGAGGTAGAAAACGACCTGAACCAGCTCAACATAACAGCAGACACAATAAACGACAGAATAAAGTTCAGAAACATCATTAAGAAAAGTAAACTACATGAGATACAATGCGACAAACGAACAGGCATAAAATGGACCGAAGAACGAAAGCAAGATCACAGCCAAAAGATGAAAGAAATATGGGCAACCAAAAAGGCAATCAAGATGAAGCCGAAGACACGAAGCCGACAAGAAGCATGGACAGAGGACCGGAAACAGAAACACAGCGAGCGAATGATGGAAGTTTGGGCAGCAAGGAAGGCAGCAAAAGGAACTGGCCATGTAGTTTAGTCCAAATGCGCTCTTTAAGGGCAAAACACCAATAATAATAATATATATATATATATATATATATATATATATATATATATATATATAATGACTTTTGAACACTATTAAGGTAAATACATTCTTTGTACTCTATCAAAATCGTTCATTTACTAACTATGCCTATCAGTAGTTAGTGCATTCAGTAGTTACAATCTTTTATTTAGCTGGCTGTATTGGCGCTCTCTGTATTGCAGTAGTTCGAGTAACGAAGATTTTTGTGAGGTAAGTGATTCATGAAAGGTATAGATTATTGTTAGTCAGGGTCATTCTTTTGCAGGGATTATTGAAAGTCAGATTGCATTGCGTTAAAAAAAAAATATTGTGTGTCAGTTTAGTGCTGAGCAGAATAAGTAAAGACAGAAATGTCTGAGTACGTTCAGTTTTGCTCAACTGTTTGAAAATCAAATGACATAAGAGGTTTACCAGCACAGTAAGTCATAAATTTTTCTAAGGGGATATTTCAACATGTCATCCTAGGGTTGGGCTGATGTGTTTCATGTTTCATATTTCTTGTACTGATTTATGGAAATTTGTGTGGTGATTGAGCTGATTTATAAAAATCTGTTTGTTACTCATCTTTGGGGTTAAGAAGCCACTCAGCTGTTTTTAATCTTTTACTTATTAGATCACAACCGATTTCGTGGCAATGAAAACCACATCATCAGGTGACATGTAACTAAGACACAACACCTAAGTAAATATTTCACCGTACACAGTCTTATTCCTTATTCTGGGAATGTACATACCTTGGATTTGACACTCCATCCATTGACCATTGTGGACTTGGATTGCTGCAACTAGCTATTTTGATTCATTGATGTACCGCCATTTAGCAGTTTATTAGTTGGGTCTGACAATGAATGCTGGTTTCCATGTTCCAGGACATAGCTTTTATGCTTTAATTACATGTCACATGAAGACAAGGTTTGCAGGGCAAAAAAAAAAAGAACTGATTGTGTTCTGATAAGAAAAACATTAAATATAGATGAAACGGCTTCCTATTCCTCAACATGATGAGTCGCAGCTGTGGTTGCCTTATAGACAACGTTTTCTGAACACGTTTTTATTAGTATCATGGGTATTGATATTGATTGCATGGATTAATACTAACACCCATCCCACATCATTTCGAAAATTCTAAATATCTAGTTGCGTGTTTCCTTATTGAATTGAGCAGTCAGGAAAGTCATTTGCAGGCAGCAGGGGTGCTATGAGGGATATGATGTCGTTAGCGTTATGACGATTTATAAACGGAGGTCCACCTAAAGCCCACTTGTTGGCAGGTCGGACGTGTTGGTGATACTGCATTGTTATGGTAGCGCCAGGAGGTTGCATAAACGAATTCCTAAAGCACTCAGTTAGGGAACAACATTGTGCATCCAGCTGATGCAAAATGGATTATTATACGAACATCTAGCCCTGTTAAAAAGAACCTCTTTGCAGAGCGTTTTAGCTGATGGCTCCCTAATAATGCTCAAGGAAGCAGTCCTGAGAAAAGTGGTCTCACTGTTTCCGAAAGCTAAAACTGAGTGGCAGTTACTGTTAAAACTCTTCTCTTGTTTGTGGGGAAGTAGTGGTGACATCTGTATAAAAAACAAACATCCCTGTCGTAATCTGGCAAAGCACATCGTTGGATGCATTAGAAAATATTTGCTAGGTAGAATGTTGGAGCTCTGTTTCTAAAGTCCGCGACTTTGGTGTTCAACCCAGGAGCACACTAATGTTTGAATAATAATAATAATAATAATAATAATAATAATAATAATAATAATAATGTTCTGCCAGTCGTAAAAGGCGACGAAAAGAACAAACCACTAATAGGGCTAACCCCCCTTTTAGTGTGATTACTTGGTTCAGGACAGAACTAAAGAAGCCTCGGACAAGTGCCGTCATGGTCGGGGACGACGCTTGAACCCTATGCCCGCCCACAATGGTAACGACACTGCTAGCCAACTGGAAAAGGATTTAAATCCGAATAGAGGTGTTTTGCAGGATATGCTTCCTGCAACCACCCTAGAAGGAAAACAAAGACAGAGGATGAGATGGTCAGATGAAGTTAATCGACACCTCATGTTCTGTTATTACCAAGCAACAAACCTAGGAACCAACACAACTGGATACAGATCACAAGTATACACAACATTTATTACCAGATACCCGGAATTAAAATTTTTAACAGAACAACGACTAGCTGATCAGATCCGTGTAATAATCAAAAATAACAGGATACCACAGTCAGAATTAGAAAACATCAAACAACAAGTACAACAAATACTGGAACAAAATAATGTGCAATCAGAAGAGGAAGAAAACACAGTAATGGACTCAAACATCCCAGAGCAAACAAACAAAGACCAACACGCATCAATTAAACAATCAGAGGAAAACGAAATCTTAAGACAGCCACCAGAACAAGCACAAATAGAAGACGAAGAGAGACACGTGTTAGATATAGAAGAGAAATTTCAGCTGACATATATAGAATACAAAGACACAAATACAGACATTAGACCATTCTTGCATAGACCGCCAAATAACGCACAAGTCGAAACAACAATAAAAACTATCAACACAATCATACACAACAAAATAAATGAAAACACAACTATGGAAGAGTTACAACTACTGGTTTATATAGGAGCACTCACTACACTAAATATACACACTAGGCAGAGATCAGAACAAACCAACACACAGAAGAAACCCACAAAACCAGCATGGCAACACAGGTTACAGATCAGAATAGAAAAACTGAGAAGAGACATCGGACAGTTAACACAATTTATAAGAAATGAAATATCAGACAAAAAACGAAAAAGGTTAGGTAAAATCTCACAACAAGAAGCAATAGAGCAATTAGATGAAAAAAAGCAGAAATTGCAAGCATTGGCCAAACGACTTAGAAGATACAAAAAAAGTGAAAATAGAAGGAAACAAAACCAAACATTCAACTCAAACCAAAAGAGATTTTACCAAACAATGGATAACACACACATTAAAATAGACAATCCACCAAACATAACAGACATGGAACACTTCTGGAGCAGCATATGGTCAAACCCGGTACAACATAACAGGCATGCACGGTGGATACAAGCAGAAACAGACACATACAAGATGATACCACAAATGCCTGAAGTGATAATTTTGCAACATGAAGTCACCTGAGCAATTAATTCTACACACAATTGGAAAGCCCCTGGAAACGATAAAATAGCAAATTACTGGCTAAAGAAGTTCACCTCAACACATTCACATCTAACTAAATTATTTAACAGTTACATTGCAGACCCATACACATTCCCTGATACACTTGCACATGGAATAACCTATCTGAAACCTAAAGATCAAGCAGACACAGCAAACCCAGCTAAATATCGCCCCATAACATGCCTACCAACAACATACAAAATATTAACTTCAGTCATCACACAGAAATTAATGACACATACAACACAGAACAAAATTATAAATGAAGAACAAAAAGTCTGCTGCAAAGGAGCACGAGGATGTAAAGAGCAACTGATAATAGATACAGAGCTGACATATCAAGCTAAAACTAAACAAAGGTCCCTACACTACGCATACATTGATTACCAAAAAGCCTTTGATAGTGTACCCCACTCATGGTTACTACAGATTTTGGAAATATACAAAGTAGATCCTAAATTGATACAGTTTCTAAACACAGTAATGAAAAATTGGAAAACCACACTTAATATCCAAACAAATTCAGATAACATCACATCACAGCCAATACAGATTAAGCGTGGAATATACCAAGGAGACTCATTAAGTCCTTTCTGGTTCTGTCTTGCTCTGAACCCACTATCCAACATGCTAAATAATACAAATTATGGATACAATATTACTGGAACATACCCACACAAAATCACACATTTGCTATACATGGATAATCTAAAACTACTGGCAGCAACAAATCAACAACTCAACCAATTACTAAAGATAACAGAAGTATTCAGCAATGATATAAATATGGCTTTTGGAACAGACAAATGTAAGAAAAATAGCATAGTCAAGGGCAAACACACTAAACAAGAAGATTACATATTGGATAACCACAGCAACTGCATA
This sequence comes from Schistocerca cancellata, assembly GCF_023864275.1. Taxonomy (NCBI): domain Eukaryota; kingdom Metazoa; phylum Arthropoda; class Insecta; order Orthoptera; family Acrididae; genus Schistocerca; species Schistocerca cancellata. The sequence continues at coordinate 21,614,838 of NC_064631.1, read as the reverse complement.
GAAGCGATGGAAAAAACAGATGCCTATAAATACCTAGGATACAGACAAAAAATAGGAATAGATAATACAAATATTAAAGAAGAACTAAAAGAAAAATATAAACAAAGACTAACAAAAATACTGAAAACAGAATTGACAGCAAGAAACAAGACAAAAGCTATAAATACTTATGCTATACCAGTATTGACCTACTCATTTGGAGTAGTGAAATGGAGTGACACAGACCTAGAAGCACTCAATACACTTACACGATCACAATGCCACAAATATAGAATACATCACATACATTCAGCAACAGAAAGATTCACATTAAGCAGAAAGGAAGGTGGAAGGGGATTTATAGATATAAAAAACCTACATTATGGACAGGTAGACAATTTAAGAAAATTCTTTCTAGAACGAGCAGAAACTAGCAAAATACACAAAGCAATCACTCATATAAATACATCAGCTACACCATTGCAATTTCATAACCACTTCTTCAACCCTTTAGATCACATAACATCTACAGATACAAAGAAAGTAAATTGGAAAAAGAAAACACTACACGGCAAGCACCCGTATCATCTAACACAGCCACACATAGATCAAGACGCATCCAACACATGGCTAAGAAACGGCAACATATACAGTGAGACGGAAGGATTCATGATCGCAATACAGGATCAAACAATAAACACCAGATATTACAGCAAGCATATTATTAAAGATCCCAATACCACAACAGAAAAATTCAGACTTTGCAAACAACAAATAGAAACAGTAGATCACATAACAAGCGGATGTACAATACTAGCAAATACAGAATACCCCAGAAGACATGACAATGTAGCAAAAATAATACATCAACAACTTGGCATAAAACATAAACTAATAAAACAACACGTTCCCACATACAAGTATGCACCACAAAATGTACTGGAGAATGATGAATACAAATTATACTGGAACAGAACGATTATAACAGATAAAACAACAACACATAACAAACCTGACATCATACTCACCAATAAAAAGAAGAAATTAACACAACTAATTGAAATATCCATACCCAACACAACAAATATACAGAAGAAAACAGGAGAAAAAATTGAAAAATACATCCAACTGGCTGAGGAAGTCAAGGACATGTGGCATCAGGAGAAGTCAAGGACATGTGGCATCAGGATAAAGTCGACATTATCCCAATTATACTATCAACTACAGGAGTCATACCTCACAATATTCACCAGTACATCAATGCAATACTGCTACATCCAAACATATATATACAACTACAAAAATCTGTAATTATTGACACATGTTCAATTACCCGAAAGTTCCTAAATGCAATATAACACATACCATAGTTACAAGGAAGTCACGCTTGACCGAGGTCCGCGTCACGTTCCATTTTTAACCAGACTTAAGTCTGAGAAAAAAAGTCAATAATAATAAAAATAACATGATACCCCAGTCAGAATTACAAAACATCAAACAACAAGTACAACAAATACTGGAACAAAATAATGTGCAATCAGAAGAAGATGAAAATTCAGTAATGGGCTCAAACATCCCAGAGCAAACAAACAAAGAACAACACGCATCAATTAAACAATCAGAGGAAAACGAAATCTTAAGACAGCCACCAGAACAAGCACAAATAGAACTCGAAGTAACACACATGTTAGATATTGAAGAAATATTTCAGCTGACACATATAGAATACAAAGACACAAATACAGATATTACACCATTCTTGCATAGACCGCAAAATAACCCACAAGTCGAAACAACAACTATGGAAGAGTTACAACTAGTGGTTTATATGGGAGCACTCACTACACTTAATATACCCACTAGGTAGAGATAAGAACCAACCAACACACAGAAGAAGCCCACAAAACCAGCATGGCAATACAGGCTACAGATCAGAATAGAAAAACTAAGAAAAGACATTGGACAGCTAACACAATTTATAAGAAATGAAATGTCAGAAGGAAACGAAAAATGTTAGGTAAAATCTCACAACAAGAAGTGATAGAGCAATTAGATGAAAAGAAGCAGAAATTACAAGCATTGTCCAAACGACTTAGAAGATACAAAAAAGTGAAAATAGAAGGAAACAAAACCAAACATTCAACACAAACCAAAAGAAATTTTACCAGACAATAGATAACACACACATTAAAATAGACAATCCACAAACATAACAGACATGGAACACTTCTGGAGCAACATATGGTCAAACCCGCTACAACATAACAGGCATGCACGGTGGATACAAGCAGAAACAGATACATACAAGATGATACCACAAATGACTGAAATGATAATTTTACAACATGAAGTCACCCAAGCAATTAATTCTACTCACAATTGGAAAGCCTCTGGAAAAGATAAAATAGCAAATTTCTGGCTAAAGAAGTTCACCTCAACACATTCACATCTAACTAAATTATTTAACATTTACATTGCAGACCTATGCACATTCCCTGTTACACATACACATGGAATAACTTACCTGAAACCTATAGATCAAGCAGACACAGCAAACCCAGCTAAATATCACCCCATAACATGCCTACCAACAATATACAAAATATTAACTTCAGTCACTACACAGAAATTAATGACACATACAACAAAGAACAAAATTATAAATGAAGAACAAAAAGTCTGTTGCAAAGGAGCGCGAGGATGTAAAGAGCAACTGATAATAGATGCAGAGGTGACATATCAAGCAAAAAATAAACAAAGGTCGCTACACTACGCATACATTGATTACCAAAAAGCTTTTGAAAGTGTACCCCTCTCATGGTTACTACAAATATTGGAAATATACAAAGTAGATCCTAAATTGATACAGTTCCTAAACATAGTAATGAAAAATTGGAAAACCACACTTAATATCCAAACAAATTCAAATAATATCGCATCACAGTCAATACAGATTAAGCGTGGAATATACGAAGGAGACTCATTAAGTCCTTTCTGATTCTGCCTTGCTCTGAACCCACTATCCAACATGCTAAATAATACAAATTATGGATACAATATTACTGGAATATACCCACGCATTTGGTATACATGGATGATCTAAAACTACTGACAGCAACAAAGCAACAACTCAACCAATTACTAAAGATAACAGAAGTATTCAGCAACGATATAAATATGGCTTTTGGAACAGACAAATGTAAGAAAAATAGCATAGTCTAGGGAAAACACACTGAACAAGAAGATTACATATTGGATAACCACAGCGACTTCATAGAAGCGATGGAAAAGACAGATGCCTATAAATATCTAGGATACAGACAAAAATAGGAATAGATAATACAAATATTAGAGAAGAACCAAAAAGAAAAATATAGACAAAGACTAACAAAAATACTGAAAACAGAATTGACAGCAAGAAACAAGACAAAAGCTATAAATACTTATGCTATACCAATATTGACCTACTCATTTGGAGTAGTGAAATGGAGTAACACAGACCTAGAAGCACTCAATACACTTACACGATCACAGTGCCACAAGTATAGAATACATCACATACATTCAGCAACTGGAAGATTCACATTAAGCAGAAAGGAAAGAGGAAGGGGATTTATCGACATAAAAAACCTACATTATGGACAGGTAGACAATTAAAGAAAATTCTTTCTAGAACGAGCAGAAACTAACAAAATACACAAAGCAATCACTCATATAAAAACATCAGCTACACCACTGCAATTTCGTAATCACTTCTACAACCCTTTAGATCATATAACATCAACAGATACAAAGAAAGTAAATTGGAAAAAGAAAACACTACATGCCAAGCACGTGTATCATCTAACACAGCCACACATCGATCAAGACGCATCCAACATGTGGCTAAGAAAAGGCAATATATACAGTGAGATGGAAGGATTCATGATTGCAATACAGGATCAAACAATAAACACCAGATATTACAGCAAGCATATTATTAAAAATCCCAATACCACAACAGATAAATGCAGACTTTGCAAACAGCAAATAGAAACAGTAGATCACATCACAAGCGGGTGTACAATACTAACAAATACAGAATGCCCCAGAAGACATGACAATGTAGCAAAAATAATACATCAACAGCTTGCCTTACAACATAAACTTATAAAACAACACGTTCCCACATACAAGTATGCACCACAAAATGTACTGGAGAATGATGAATACAAATTATACTGGAACAGAACCATTATAACAGATAAAACAACACCACATAACAAACCTGACATCATACTCACCAATAAAAGAAGAAATTAACACAACTAATCGAAATATCCATACCCAATACAACAAATATACAAAAGAAAACAGGAGAAAAAATTGAAAAATACATCCAACTGGCTGAGGAAGTCAAGGACATGTGGCATCAGGAAAAAGTTGACATTATACCAATCATACTATCAACTACAGGAGTCATACCACACAATATCCACCAATACATCAATGCAATACAGCTACATCCAAACTTATATATACAACTACAGAAATCCGTAATTATTGATACATGTTCCATTACCCGAAAGTTCCTAAATGCAATATAACATATACCGTACAGTTAAAAGGAAGTCACGCTTGGTCAAGGTCCGCGTCACTTTCCATGTTTGACCAGACATAACGTCTGAGAAAGGAAAGGAATAATAATAAAGGAACTGGAACTGTCTCTTAAAAGTCACTTCTGTCTGTGGCTGCTTACTGCAAGATCTGATGCTGATACCACTTATTTTCAATGGCACTTTCTGACTGATGCTTTCAGGAAAATTCAGCCACTGTATGTTCAGAGCGCTTGATGATGAAGAGTATCATTGAAATAGGTTGTCAATATATTGATAATGACATTACAATTGACGGTAAAGTTGAAAAATTTGAGATGTGTAACACTTAGCTAAATTATCCAGATGTCCACAGCTTTTGTTTACTTTTGATTTTGCATTTTATTAATCTTCTTAACGTGTGATTCCAATGTCGGTGTGTGCTCCCAGAGAGTAAATAAAATTGAGATTAATCTGGACCGAAATTATGAATTAAGCAGGTAGACGACTTACCACAGTTATTGATCACTAATGATTTTGTAAGAACAACATCCTGAACTCACTTACGAGGATCTTTCTTATCTCATTAAGCCAGCCTTTGTCGAAAAAGTTCAATTACATATCTGAGTGCATGGGGAGCGATCTATCTCTTGGTCGGTCCAGCTGGAGTAGATCACAGAAATGACAGAAAGTTTCGTTAGCTGGAGTTGGCATCTTGAAAACGTACTTGCTAAAATGAGGCACTAAGAGTTTACTTTATTCCCCTAGTTAGAGAAAAATAAAATTTTGTTGTTGAATATATGCTATGAGGTTAAAGTAAAACGAGCCTCATCCACCTGGAGGAATTATCTCTGTACTCTGAAATATCATAAGTTATGGGCTAGGGATATGCACATACAGAGATAGCAGTGCTATTGCGTTCACAAGGTGTGCATTGGTAGAGCTTTCATATACACTCAGGGGCTTCATTCGGAAAGGTTACGAAAGATGCTATGCTTGCACGACAAGAATTAACAGGCTGAACACGGAATGGCAGTTGGAGCTGTAGCGGGCAGCACAAAAGCAGAGTCCTCAAGGTCACAGCCGCTGCCTGCCGCTAGCAGGGGCTGTGGGCTGTGACTCGCGTGCTTCTCGGCTTTGTCGCCATGTGGGTACCATGTGGTGTGGTAGGTCAGAGCAGCTGAAGGATCAGTGTTACCGCACTATATCGAGTGTACATGTCTGATCTCAGTGTCTTACTGTCTTTAGAAAGGTCCTCTGTTCGTGTGTTCAGTGGTGAAAAACAATACAAGAGCAATGGCCTACTTGTAGTACTCGTCTGGTCAGTGTGCGTAAAGGGCAGAAAGACATTGATAAACAATCGAAAATTATCATTCCTGATTTGGCCGACAATGAAGAAGCGACGAAAAACTTAAATTTCGCACAATTTCATAATCTTACTGCCAAAACGTGTGGTGTCTCCATGTCAAATGTAAGCCATATTAGCAAATCTATGTCATTGGCACGATCTCCAGACATGAATGAGTGTTTCAGTTCTCCAAGAAAGAGATGCGAATGTGAATGGAAGTCAACGGACTTTGACGATTTTAACAAAGAGCTCGTGCGTAGAACTGTACTTGGATATTACGACAGAGGAGAGTATCCAATGGCTAAAAAAATACAGGCTGACCTCCGTGAAAAAATTAATTACTGGGGCTCAGAGACCACCGTTCTCCGTCTTTTCCGCTCCACTGGTTTCCGACTTAAGAAGTGTAATGACGGACGGAAATTCTTAATGGAACGCATAGACATTGCAGCAGCAAGAGCAAAGTTTTTGCATACAATGCACGTCTTGCGTGCTGAAGACACCAGGCCTGTAGTGTACTTGGAAGAAACTTGGGTTTCACAGAACCACACCAATAAATATATATGGAACGACTCCAAAGGAAAGTGCCTACTGGTAAAGGTGGCCGATTAATCATCGCCCACGCTTGTTCATTAACCAAAGGCTTCATACCAGAGGCCAAACTTGTTTTTCGTGGTGGGAAAAGTTCTTGCCAATCCGATTACCATTCAAAACTAAATGGAAAAGTTTTTAAGAATTGGTTTATTCGACTGTTATCTGCTCTGGAAGAAGGTTAATTATCGTGATGGATCACGCCAGCTACCACTCCCTTCAGATAGAAAAGCTGACACGTTCAAATTGACGCAAGGCAAATATTATGGAGTACTTGAAGAGAAAAAATGTTTTATTTTCAGTCGATGAAACGAAGGCAAACTCCTGTCTAAGGAAGAAATCGTAGGTGCCAAAAAGACTTACGAATCGGTTCATCTGACAAAAGAAATTGGGCACCAAGTGGTACGTCTACCATCGTATCACTGCCAGTATAATCCCACTGAATTGATATGGGCCAAAGTAAAGCGAGAAGTACCGAAAAGAAATACTACTTTCAAATTTGTTGTTGTCGAGAAGCTAACACACGAAGCTCTTTACAATGTTACTCAGCAGGACTGAGAGAGGTGCATAAGACACGCAAAAGTATTGCAATAAACGGATTTCTTGAACCAGGTAACACCATAGTGCAATCTGTGGTGATACACCTAGCTGAAACAAGCGACAGTGAATCTGAAGATACGGAGCCAGAAGATCCTTCAGTTTAAGTAAGTGCCGTCTCTGTAAAAAACTGACGTGATTTAAATGTTTTTCTATTCATTTCAGTTATAGAGGACATACCGCGAATGTTTTTGGCTTAAAGTAGACGTTTGATAAATTTATCACAAGTGGTGGCGATTAGTTTACTTGATAGTAACTGTCAATTAAAATAAGACTGTCAATTTTGCAATAATTAACAACAATTTTTCCTAAAATCCTGTATCGAATATCTTTACATTCGGATATAAACTTACTCCATTAGGTTTACTTGTACATTCGAATTTTAACTCCTTTTTTTCATAGAGGGATTTACTGGCTGTTTGGTAGTAAGGGTAATGCAGTTCATAAAATGACAAAACGTTGTGGTGCTTCTGTATCGACTGTGTATATAAACAGTGAAGTAACATCAGAACAATCCCAGCACCTATTCTGATTCTCTGAGAAGAGCATAGGAATCAATGATATTTGACGACTTTTACAAAAAGGTAGAACGTAGAACTGTATTACTTTAATATGACAGAGGATAGTATCCGATGGCTAGAGAAATAAAGGGTAATGTTCATGATAAAATTGATTATTGTGGCCAGTCACTTCAATGCACGGTCTTCTCTGCCCACTTTTTTTAAAATTCAGAAATTGTAATGATAGGCGAAATATATAACACAAGACAGGGACATTGCAGTAGTAAGAACGAGGTTTTTGTGTACCAAGCACGTATTGCGTACTGGGAATAATAGGATTACATGGGTTTCACAAAACCTTTCGAAAAAATACTTTGCTCGACTTCAGTGAAAATATCGGCTTCAAAATAACTACAATTACTTTTGCGTAGCCTATATCGGCGTTTTGAGTGATGGATGCAGTGACAAAGGAGTGATTTAGCAGCCAGTATCTTATTTTCGGGAAGTAGGGAATATTCTCGGTCATATTAAAGTGAGCCGTCCGAACAATACTCTTGGCGACAGCCTACAACGACTCGCGCGCTGCTGCACACGGAATATTGCGGAACTAATTTACCTCTGTACGTGATACGGTACAATAATGATGTCTGAAATGTTACCAAAAACGATTTTGTATTTGTCTTAACAACTTCCTGGCGGGAAGTTTCTTCGCAGTCCTACAGAACGAAAATTCATCAGCGACTACATTTTTCGCTATGCACTCGGTACAGTTTCACATCTCTTATTTTATTTTTTATCTCAGAATACCTATATATTTCTGAAATAAAAGATGCAGAATATGCTTCTGTAAACTTTGAGGATGTTCATATTTTTTTTAGTCCAATTACACTAGTGATTCCGTTACTACCACAGGTTGAAGTAAAAAATTATTTTCCTACAAAGTTTCATGTAACGTTAGTTTTCGTTTCTTTCCTAGCAGAATTTTCTTTTGGAAAGTACTCCATAATATTCTAGACTAAAAGCACAGTTGCGCAATGTTTTTTTTTTAATTTTTATGAACATTTGAAATTATCACTATGAAACAAACTGGCAATGCTGTAAAACGGCGAGATGAAGCCCTATTTTCGTACCGTACGGTCTAGTCATGTGGGACGTTCCATTTCGGAAATCGTTAGGGAATTCAATATTTTCAGGCGCTAAATGTCAAGAGTATGACGAGATTACCAACTTTCAGGCATTATCTCTCACGGTAGGCAACGCGGTGACCGACGGCCTTCACTGAACGACCTGGAGCTGTGGCCGCTGGATCACGGGGCCATGGTTCCGATTGCCTGACAGGTCGAGGATTTTCTCCGCCCACGGACTGGGAGTTGGTGTTGTCCTCATCCTTTCATCGTCATTCAAGAAAATGGCGAGACGGGGAAGTGAAAAAATGTTGGGCATTGCCACGCTGTTGAGCACCCCACAAACCAAAGTCACCATCATCATCATCCGGAGCAGCGGCGTTAGCCTAGAGTTGTCAGTGCTAACGGACGAGCAACACTGCGTGAAATAACCGCGGAAATCAATGTGGAACGTACGACGAACGTATCTGTTAGGACAGAGCGTCGAAATTTTGCGTTAATGGACTATGGCAGCAGACGACAGACGCGAGTTCATTCGCTAACTTCATTTCGCCTGCAGGGTCTTTATTGGGCTCGTGAGCGCATCTGTTGGTCCCTAGACGACTGGAAAATCGTGGCCTGGTCAGATAATTCCAAATTTCAGTTGGTAAGAGCTGATGGTAGTATTTGAGCGTGGCGCAGACCTCACGAAGCGATGGACACAAGCTGTGAACAAGACACTGTACAAACTGGTGGTGGCTCCACAATGGTGTGGCTTGTGTTTACATGGGAGCGACTGGATCCTCTGGTCCAAATGAACGGATCATTGGCTGGGAATGGTAATGTTTGGCTATTTGGAGATCACTGGTAGCTATTCATGGACTATCATGGTCCCAAACAACGATGGAATCTTAATGGATGACAACGCGCCATGTCACCGGGCCACAATTGTTCGCGATTTGTTTCAACAAGATTCTGCACAGTTCGAACCAATGATTTGGTCACCTAAACCATCTAACAATCTGACATGGGGCAAAATCGAGAGCTAGATTTGTGCGCAGAGTCCAGAATCGGCCACACTTAAGGAACTTTATGGACGGCTATTGAGGCAGGATGACTCGGTATTTCTGCAGGGGACTTCCAACGGCGTGTGGGCTCCACGTCAGGTCGAGTCGCTGCACAACACCAGGCAAAAGGGGGGGAGGGGGGCGGGGGGGGGGGGGGCGCCGCGAATCAGACAGTACCCCACGGCTTTTGTCATCGCAGTGTGTTTCCCACCAGTGCCAACACAGAACGATAAATTTCACATCATTTTGAAATCATTTCCTGTTGCTGACTAGTTATTGTTTAGTTATTTATCATTCTGCAACTTGAAGTATGAGTATTGTAACATTAAGCACTTTTTCCAGAAAATAATTTTATCATTATCATAAGAACTACATTGTTAAAACTCACTATTTTCATAATGAATTTGTACATCCGCATACTGCGCACACCAAATAAGAGTGGGAGGAATGCTCTACGTAGCTGTCGCAGTAGTTGGTACATTGGACTGGTATTCGGAAGGACGCCGGTTCAAATCTGCGTCCCACCATGCAGGTTTACATTTACATGGTTTCGGAATATTGTTTAAGATAAATACCGAAACGGTTTCTTTGAAAGAACACGGAAGACTTCCTTCCCTGTACTTCCCCTACCTCCAAATAAATGGTTCAAATGGCTCTGAGCACTATGGAACTTAACGTCTGAGGTCATCAGTCCGCTAGAACTTAGACCTACTTAAACCTAACTAACCTAAGAACATCACAAATAACAATCCCCGAGCCGGCCGCGGTGGTCTAGCGGTTCTAGGCGCTCAGTCCGAAACCGCGCGACTGCTGTGGTCGCAGGTTAGAATCCCGCCTCGGGCATGGATGTGTGTGATGTCCTTAGGTTAGTTAGGTTTAAGTAGTTCTAAGTTCTAGGGGACTGATGACCGCAGATGTTAAGTCCCATAGTGCTCAGAGCCATTTTTGAACAATCCCCGAGGCAGGATTCGAACCTGCGACCGTAGCTGTTGCGCGGTTCCAGACTGTAGTGCCTACAATCGCTCGGCCACATCGGCCGGCTCCTACCGGCATTTAGATACTTTTACTAATAACTTTGACGTTGGAGGAACGTTAAATCCTAATCTCGCTTCCTTCTTTCAAGTCGCGTGCACATGCTGCGTGTACTTTGGAGCGATGATCTTTTCAATCAACACCACAAAACAGAACGCAAGAAACTTTTTGACCGTGTAATAGAAGTGATACGAAGAGTCTGATTCTCCGCTATGTAAAACTGGAAAAAGAGAAAATGACAAGCATTCTCGTACAACGCCTTTGTTGAATCAGTGCCTGAAGGAAGTACAGATGTACTTGATGTTACACACAGTCTATTAGCAAAAATATGGTCAAATGGTGCTTCATGCACAGCAGCAATTACTCATACATCAGCGTCATCCTCTCTGCGATTTTGATAGTGCTATAACATCTACCGGTGTTATTGTATCAGATTTTATTTTTGGCGCTCACTGTCAAACACTCCTCACAGAAGCAATGATTCTGACTTGCTGCTTACGTTTCGCATTTAAATGATGTACGGTGCAGAAAATTTAATGACGTGATGTTTCATAGTTCTACAATCTTCTTATAATTATTATAAAATTAAAGCGTTCATATTAATTTTAGTTTGAATTAATTAACTTTCAACACTTGTACATTCTCTGTGGGATTGAAAATACTTAGGGTCTCTAGTGAAATGATAGGTGTAAATTTGAGTTCTTAGTATCTCCTTCCAGAACATCGCAATGTTGCTATTAGAGTATCGTATGCCGATACAGCTCCTTCATGTATGCTACTTGTTAATCAAAGAAGTTACGAGTGACAGAAGGTACAAACGTGAATCTTCGTTCATCCTGAGACAATTTATCTCAGTTACGTGGATGTTGTAATACTCCGTCCCAGTCAGTATGCAATAACGCTATACATAAAACAAAATTAGTGAATTTTAGGAGTAAATGTTCACCATTATTACACTACTTAACTATCATTAGGAGGAAATAATTTGGAACAAAATCTGTTTTAATAATCTTTTTCTCTTGCTTCCCTTTTATTATCTAAGGCAGCATTTGTTATAAGAAAAACGCCACATGTTTCTTCGCCTGTTTCGTCTTTTACTATCACCAGATCAGCTGTTCACGACGCTACTTATGCGGACATGTGAGACAAGGTACAAACGTGTTCTGACCAGTAGTACAGTATCTTTTAAATTTTAACTTAATCGCTGACTGACATAGAATCTGTCGAGATCAACGGCTAAACATAGAGTCTCAGAATTGGAGTGCAGCACTCAAATTTATAATCGAACATTTCGTGCGATAATTATCTCTAAACAGTAAGTTCTCAATTTCAATAATTTCATAATCGGCACATTAATTTTGAAGAAAGTGTACATTCTAGAAACATGAAAATTAGTGTGACAAGCATATAGGCTAGAATTGTAATTCAAATCTTATTCAATTTTAGAAAATATTCCACAATGTGACAGTTTTACGAATAACATATTGTCAAAATGAATTATTTCTGAAATAAATATAATACTTTCAAAAGTGCAGAAAAAAAGTTTGAGTTGAGGTATGTCAATCTAATACAAATAACTTTCACCAGTGTAGAAATTTTAGCCCATATGTATCTTGTAGGTATCATAGTTTTGTTATATTTTTACATAGAATATTTCAATAAAAGTAACTACAGTGTTACAATCAGGACACTGGTAACAGCACACTAAATAATTAAGATTAATGTGAAACATCTTTCTGGAAATATTGATTACACATTACACAGTAAATATACAATGTAAAATAAACGTGTAGTGTTTTTTTATCATTAATTTCTCCTTTGGCTTCTAACTTCTTTCTTTTTTTTTTTTTTTGAATAACTTACGTGATAACAAACCTTCATTTCTATATATATATAAAACTTACGTGTTTACTTGACTATCGCTCAAAAGAAATGCTTCCATTCCTGAAAACATGTGTGAAAGAAATAATTACTTATCTGTGATCATTTGTATTTCATAATTGAGGTATAAGTAAGTATGGAGTGCTTTAATAAACATTGGTATCGAGTACTACAGTAAAGGAAATTTCGCTACCTTCCACAGTGGTGCAAGTGTAGAGTTCACGGAGTAATGTAGTGTGAGATGAAGGTGTATGTTTGATTAGCCACTGTCTAAACAACATATTTCGTTTCTTCTTTAGTTTTTTTTTCCGTGTCGCAAGGTCAAAGGTTGACACTATGCAGACACCGCCATACTCCGAGCTCGATATATATAAACCGAGCTTGGACTGTGCGGACTCGAAGGGATTTGTGCGTGCTAGCGCAAAATGCTTGATGTTGCATGCATCTCAGGCCCGAAGCGACGTGTGTGACCACCTTAACTGAACGGAGGACTAGAATGTGTGTGTGTGTGTGTTTTTGTGTGTGTGGCCAGTGCATGACCGGCGCACTGCGCAGCCGCCGGCAGCTGGCGCGGTCGAGCACACCGCACCGCCGGGCCAGCAAACATTCAGTCTGCGGTCGAATGCTGCCGTGACGAGCGCGCCAAAGCTATCTGCTTCCGCCACGTCGAATTTGACGCGGCAAATAGAAAGCGACGACACGCGCACGCTAAAATCGCAAAGAATAACGCGGCCTTCGAACAAAGGGGTGTTAGTCAACGGGAGGTACGGCAGACATGAAATACCAACAAGGTTGAAGCAGCACTGAACTTATGAGTTTAAAAAAATATGGAAAATAAGGCTTGTGTGTCTAAATAACGTGGTAGAGGAACATGAGGAGATGGGTGTCCCATTCTGATGCAAAATATACAACTCCCAAAACTAGAGAAAACTTGCTTTAAGAAGAAAAACAGGAATGAAATTGAAGAGATACCCTTTGAATGCGGAGACGTCCCCGATGACAAGGAAGGTGACAGAAACGAGTATTTTGTTGCAACTAGAAACGAGTATTGGAACAAAAGGGCTCAAATGAAATCGTTACTAAAAGTTGAAAAGAATGTTGGAAAAAAGAAAACGCAAGACCTAGACACAATGGACTTGACAGCTGAAAAATGATAAAAGGTGAAACATCAAACAACCACAACAGATAAATTATTTCAAACGATGATTGTAATTTGGAATGATAACAAGAGCTTCTATGTAATGAATCTCGGGCAAGGTGAAAAGAGAACAGAAAATATGTTCTAAACCTATTCCAGGAAATGCAGTAAACATAACTAATGACAAAGTCTAGACATTCGTGAGCGACTGGAAGTATAGATCCATAATCTTGAAAACGCCAGTTTTAACGAAATTTTAAATATATTATACAGAATTTTCGAGGCGCTACAGTTTAGCGAATGGCATTACACCCATTCAGAATGTGAATCCTTCAGGAACCGGTGTAGCGTTCGCGTGTAAGGCTTTTGGAGTGACTTCAGTTAATCTCTAAGTATGTTCTAGGAATAAGACAACGGAAGGCAGGGAAAAAGTTCTTTAAAAGCAAATTTTACAATTATTAAAATTCATTTATGTACTACAAATAAAACTTCGCTGGTAAAGTAGCTAAAAGCAGAGTTGAAAATAATGTCTCGAACCTAAAATAAATTTCCGGCTGCAGTAGCCCATCTGAAGAAAAAAGTAAAGGAAAATTCAGAAAGCTATAAAAGCACTGGGTAATAAATTCACAAGATGAAATACCTAACTTTAATTTTCAGCGAAACTTACGTGACTCTGTTGTGAACGTATATCATAAAGATGTTTTGGAAATATTTTATTCAACTACTGTCCTACGTAAATGTTAACTTGCAGGCATCTGGCTTCTACGTTCATACTCTTACGTCTCCCTTTACTTCCAATCAAATGACAAAACAGAACACAAGGTATTTAATTGGTGAATCACCTTTACTGCTAAAAATGACTGTCTGTGGAACTCGCTACGCTGAGACACACGTCTGCGTAGTAGAAAAAGTGACTGAGAGAACTTAGCAGGTGTCAAGATTATGTCTACAACAAAATGTAGAAGTTAGTAGATGAGATAGACGCTATGCATTAGAAGCTCTAACACAATGTATCCCGCTGAAAGCTTCCAGCTAGTTCTTCATTTTGGAATAATGTGTAGGATTAATCTGGCGAGGAAATATCTTGCTAGGGCGTGGACTTCGGGAATCGAATGAGAATGTCCTCGAAACTGGATCCAATATGCGGTTAAGATGAAGAATCGAAATTGTCCATTAAAAAACGAGAAATCCCACGATAACTAAAGGAATTAAAATTTTATATAAGAGGAGAGGAGAATTTTATATAGAGGCCAGGATAAGTCAACATCCGAAGTTACTTGCATTTAACAAAAAATACTGTAATATTCAAGGAAAAGTCACTAAAGTGTACAGTAATATGTAGGTCCTGTGTTCTGACAGAAATTGATAGTGTAGATAATAAGATTAAAACTATATGGGATATTGTGAATCGGGGAACGGGACGACAAGCCATTGTACAAAATAACGCAACAATTAAACTAAATGAGAATGCTGTATCTGATAAAGCACTAGTTACAAATACTTTTAATAGTCACTTAATAAATGTAGCAGCAAAAATTGGAATAAACACTTCATTTTAAGAAGCAAGAAAATAGATAAAAAATTTAAGTCCACTTAACTTAAAGCAATTTGAAGTAATAGCAACATCTTTCGCTGAAATTACTGGAATGGAAATGAAGTCCCATGCTTCTTGACAGAGCGTAGGGGAACGATGCAGGAGATACACACCGTTGAACTAGGCAAGGTCCAAATGGAGATGCTTTGCCGTTGCCTTCCTCCGACCGTAATGGGGATGAATGCTGATGATGAAGACGACACAACAACACCCTGACCCCGCCGGGAATCGAACCCGTAACCCCGTGCTCGGGAAGCGAGAACGCTGGACACTGGAATTAATAGGGTTATAAAAAGTCTAAAATCCAAAATCTCACTCGTTTTTCTGGAATTTCAAACAGAACTGAGAAAAAACTCATCGAAACATAATAAGTAAACGATTATTTGAATCATACCAAAAAACATAACGCAAAAGGTTGTGATGAATAGACCAAATAACGTTCAAACTAGATAAAAGTTTGGCGAGTGGGGAAAGAACACAAAGAAAGTCTCAGAAGGTTCAATTTTGGATCCACTCCTGTTCCTTATATACGTGAATAACATTCCATGTAACGTTCATGAAGCATAATTGGTAGTTTTTGCAAACAATACTAGTCTAGTTCATGAAGCATAATTGGTAGTTTTTGCAAACAATACTAGTCTTAGAGCGAAAGCAACAGATGAGATTATTACTGACGTTTTTCAAATACTTATAAAGCGTTTCTCTGAAAATAGACTCTTCTTTAATTTTTGAGGAAAGTCACTATATAATTCTATATAACAAACAGAGACACATTAACAACTGTTGTAACACTTGAGTTGATGGAGAATGCTCCAAATTTATGGGCGCACCTACAGATACAACGTGAACTCGAAGAAGTCTATTACTAAGCTGTCCAAACAATTAAGTTCACCTATTTTTGTTCTTTGTGCAATTGCTAGTCTTAGAAACAGACGCTTCAACTTCCTGTCGTATTTTTTATTTTTCTCTTCATTAATGTCTTACTGATTCACTATGCGTTAGCAATTACAATGTCAGTGATGACAGAGCCACTAAAACTGGGTTTAAAAGCACGGTTTCCCGAAATTCCTTAACCAAAGAAGGTGCAGTATATATTCTGGAATTCGGATCAAGAACAATTGCTAAATTTGGTGACTGAGACGTAGATATTATCGGTGTAGCGAGGCAGCTTAAAGCAAATAAATCTAAAGATTGTAAATTCAGCTAAATATCCAGAGATAACAGTTACGACTAACTTCAATTTGAACGATCACATAGAAAATGTTGAGGCTAAAATAAACAGAAGACTGCGATTTATTGGCAGACTGCACTACACTTGTTCTTCCTCTGATGGACTGTTGCTGTACTGTATGGGATCCTTGCAAGATAGGATTGACTGAGGACGTCGAGAATGTTTAAGAATGGCAGATATTCTTGTATTATCTAGAAATAGGGATGAAGAGTGCCAATGATATGATACGCCAACTGTGGTGGCAATCATTAAAAGTGTTTTCGTCGCGGGAGGATCTTGTCATGAAATTTCAGTCACCAAGTTTCTCCTATGAATGCAAAAATATTGTTTTTGCCCCCACCTACATACGGAGAAATAATCATCACAATAAAGTAAGAGAAATAAGAGCTTGCACGGATTTAAGTGATCGTGTCCGCACGCGCTGTTCGAGACTTGAACGGTTAAGAAATCGGCTGAAATTGGTTCAGTGCACCCTTTGCAAGGCATTTAAATGTGAACTGTGTAGTAATCACGCAGATGTAAATGTAGATATAGGCGGAATATTTGTCTGGGGTAACTCACCACTCACTCACATGGGTAACAAAAGGAATCTGCTAAATTTCGGTCAGACGATAAATCACATAAATCTATAGACTGTGAATTCAATGAATTACTCAAAGATTACAGTTGCGAATAACTGATATTGGAATGATCACACACGTAATGTGGGGACAGCGAACCAAGACCAATACCATAAGATACCTTACAGATAGCAAACCAAGTTTTAAATGTAACTGAAAACCATTTCTTCTTGATACCTCCTTCTATTCCATGGACGAATTTTAATAAATATGGATTGACTTTAAAAAATAAAGTGTACTTTCATGATTACAGCTAAAAAGTCATATGTTTATTAATGTTAACACTAAGCACGTATACATCTCCTGATAACAGACTTGTTCCATATAACTTCGATAGAAGAATCGCTGAGATGATCTCTGAAATACGTAACTAAGTACTAAGATACGGATAAATTCAGTGGGTAATCAAATTGTATTGCGAATACAAAGAAAATAGCTGCCTGTGGAACAGAGTAAAAGAATAAACTAAATCTAGGTCCAGAACCAACAGAGCAAGAGAAACTACTTCTTTTTATACCTGTACATAACACAAAACAAACAAATAGAAAACTTAAATGTCGAGCGGCAGTTATGAAAGTTATAACAGAAAAATGAGATATAGGGAAACTTATTGATTTTGTAAGAAATTATGTATTTCTAGAAAAAATCTGCATTTTAACTGCATGAGGGTACTGAACAGCATTTTCGATTTATAGAAGATCATTTTGTGCATTTTTAATTCAGAGTTTACGCTCAAAGTAATTTTGTTTATTACTCCTATAACAATGGTCTTCGGTTTTTTTATTATAGCCATAATGAACAAATTCCACTTAAAATAATCATTATAACAACACAAAAACACCTAATAAAGATAGGATACAAAGTGCTGAATAAAGCGGAATTTGTCCAATTTTTCCTCGCAAGCGCTGAAAGTAAGAAAATACACAACTTCTAAAAATAATCATCGACGATACAATGTGAAAACAGCCCCGATCATAGTTACACGTTTCTCTTGTGATTATCCAGGAGGTAACATAAAAAAGTCTGCTTTCAAAAAGAAAATCGAGGCAAACCAAATATCCCGTAAATTTTACGCTAGATAGTGATATCAGCGTAGGAAAGTGGGCTGCATTGTTAATGAAGTTTTCAATTATGGTAACAAACATTTTTTATGGATCAGTCTGTCATCTGACTCGTTTGCTTCTGTGAAAATCTCAGTAGCATTTGCATCTAACATCCTCAATTACTTGTTGAATATATGCCAAACTCTGTTTTCTCCTACAACTTCTACTCTATACAGCTCCCTCAAGTATCGCAGAATTCGTTCGTTGGCATCTTAAAACAGTAACACATGTCCTATCATCCTGCTCTTTGCCCTTTCTTCTTGTTAATGTCTTGACAGGACACATTCTGAGACATCAAGGGATCACTACTGCATCAAACCAGTCTTCGAACTGAAGATCACAAGAGAACAACAAAACAAGTAAGTAGTCCTTCACCTCTATTGTTCAGTCTGGACATTGAAATAGCAATTACGGAAACAAAATAAAGATTCTGAAGTGAGATTAGAATTGAAGGTGGAAGGATATCAATGATAAAATGACACTGTTATCAGTAGTCAGGATCTGCTGGATGGAATGAACAGTCCACTGAACACGGAAAATGGATTGGGGGTAAATGGAAAAAAAGGTGAACGTATTCAGAAAGAGCATAAGTGAGATTGGTAATAAACTTCACATCATAACTGGGGACGACGAAGTGAAGGAATTCTTCTATCTTGGTAACCGGTCATGAACTATTGCAAAACCGAAAAAGAAGAGAATCGAACCGTTTTAAAGCTAGTACTAAAGGAGGATGTTGAAAACTGGGTTAAAGACAAGATATTAAATGAGTCGATTCTCCATAGAATTGGCGATGAGAGTATTACACATGTTACTCTCATAAATTCATTACATTTGTGGCATTATTCTAGTGCATACAGTACCTGTATTGTTTAATCATCATTCAACAAAGTTATAGATTACATTTTACTCATAGGCCTATCACTTTTGTACTTCCTCTTTCGGAATTAGTGCCGTAAAAGCTTCTTTGTTGTCTGGTAGTACAGGATTTTTCGACTACCAAAATTTTACAAGATGTTAGAAATTCTGGAAAAAAGACTTAAGCTACAGGGAAAGACAGATAATATTCAGTACGTACGAAAAAGCAAGAGGGAAAAATAAGAATGGAAGACTAAGCACGTAGTGTTCGGATTAGAAATGGTATAAGACAATTCTGAAGGTAGTAGGGGTAAAACAGAGGGAGTTAAAGGCTATCAACAAAAGCAAAACAAAGTTAATGTAGTCAAATTAATTCAGGTGATGCTGAGGGATTTAAATTAGGAAACGATACTCTGTAAGTAGTAGATGCGTTTTCCTATTCGGGAGCCAAAGTAACTGATAACCGAAGTAGAGACTATGTAAAATGCAGACTGGCAATGGCTAGAAAAGCATTTCTAATGAAAAGAAATCTATCATCGAATGTGGACTTATGTTTCAGGAGTCTGCTCTGAAGATATTTGTCTTAAGTGTCGTGGAAGTCCTTTGCTGTCTCTGATCGAATTTGTGTGTCATAGGTAAACTCCAAACTTTTTATTTGTTCTCCACGAACTTCAAGTCCTACTCCAAATTTTGCTTTGGTTTCCTTTACTATTCCTCAACGCAGAGATCGAATACCAGCGGGCTAGGCTACAACCCTGTCTCACTCCCGTCTCAACCTCTGCTTTCCTCTCTGTCCCTCCACTCTTATAACGGCCGTCCGGTTTCTTTATAAATTGTAAATAGCCTTTAACTCCCTCTGTTTTACCCCTACTACCTTCAGAATTGTCTTATACCATTTCTAATCCGAGCACTACGTGCTTAGTCTTCCATTCTCATTTTCTTCTCTTGCTCTTTCGTACGTAGGGAATATTATCTGTCTTTCCCTGTAGCTTAAGTCTTTTTTCCTGAGAATTTCTAACATCTTGTAAAATTTTGGTAGTCGAAAAATTCTATACTACCAGACTACAAAGAAGTTTTTACGGCACTAATTCCGAAAGAGGAGGAACAAAAGTGATAGGTCTATGAGTAAAATGTAATCTATAAGTTTGTTGAATGATGATTAAACAATGCAGGTACTGTATGCACTAGAATAATGCCACAGATGTAATGAATTGACCACACAGCTCTATCTGAGTGAAGTATTCTCAAACCTGTCAATAGGTACGTTGACGTGAGTCTTGTTTTTTGTTTAAATATGCCTGTTCTTTACTGATCTTACCGTGAAATTTACTAGGTGAATCACTGTTATCATTTCAAAGCGAAAGAAATAATGAGTTGTTGAAAGGAATTGTGTACTTGCTAACAACATGTTGCCTGCGATTTACACGTGAATAATTTTCTAATTATAGAACATTAGATAACGAAATTCTAGATCTTCTAAGCATCAGTTTATAGAATTTCTTGACACCGTTTGAATGTTACGAAGCAAGTTGACTTAGCAATATAACGAAAAGAAAACGTAGTTCATAGTATTTTCTTCCTCAAATAAAGAGTTATAGCTAGATCTACAAGTGAGTGTTTTCACTCTCAGACAGCTATTGCAAGTAACATGTGTCATGTAAACAGCGACGAGACGTAGAGAGTCGCCCCTGCGAGTTTAGACCTCTCTTGTGGATGGCAGCCTCAGTCTCTCGAGATCTGCTTGTCACAGCTCAGAACAAGGAAAACTGACCAGACATTATCGGCAGAGCCGAGAGTACTCGAGAGTGCTGAGACGCAAAACTGCGCTCAGCATTTGTTGTCGTGATTCACAGTTTTTATGCGTGTTTCACAGTTTTTACGCTACTACCCATTCGAAGTATATTTTGCCATGCCCATGCACACATTAGATCAAAGTACCGATGAAACAGGGTGTTTTAAGGCGTTATTTGTGGTCGTGACCTATATCTGAGAGAAGAAATCGCCCGTTTTACCTACTACACATACAGTATGAGTAAGCCTATTTGGAGAGTTCTAGATTTAAATAAGGCAACGCAGTAAAGACCTTATAGAACGTAGCAGACATATTATATAGAACTAACAACCGGAAAATGAAATTGTCACGAAGAACACGAGGTACAGGCTAGCGCGTTATCAAAATGGTTCAAATGGCTCTGAGCACTATGGGACTTAACTTCTGAGGTCATCAGTCCCCTAGAACTTAGACCTACTTAAACCTAACTAACCTAAGGACATGACGCACGTCCATGCCCAAGGCACGATTCGAACCTGCGACCGTAGCGGTCACGCGGTGCCAGACTGTAGCTCCTAGAACCGCTCGGCCACCACGGCCGGCAGCGCGTTATCCACTGTGCCACATAAACACGCAACTAACTGCTTTGTATCGTGTAATATTTCTGGATTTAGGAGCCATCATATCTAGCTCCAAGATTCTCTACTCAGACCAGCTGAGACTGCAGCATTAAAAAGACGACAAGTAGTATGAGGTATCAGTAACATAAGGTATGACCAGTACCACTTTCGTGAGAAAGACCGCCAGAATTGTAGTCCATTACTGTGATTCGCTACTATGTTCGGAGGCATCGTGCCAAAATGCTAATTCTCTATCATTAATATTGTAAAAACTATGCATTAAATTTCCGTAACATTTAAATATACGCATTTCTAAGTAGTAGGCTACCCCCCCCCCCCCTTCCGCTTATTTCAAAACGCATAATATTAGGCAAATCTAAGAACAAAGTGAAAAGAAAAGGCAGACGAAGCGCTTGGGGTGATTTACGCTGCCCAATCACTGCGGAACGAGCAGTCATGCTGCACAGACGCGTTGTCTGATGCGATCGGTTGCGTTTCAAGTCTGTAAAAGTCTAGAACTGCCAAAAGAATTAGTAAATATGTGACCAGTTGCCGGTGTTTGGAGAGAGAGAAGTTGTGAAGTTATCAATGACGTCTGAGCTGTTAAATAGTCGGTAGATAAAAATTGTAATTCGCAGTTTCTCGTGTTTGGCTAGAATAAATACCAGTGGTATCCGAAGAAAGTTAACGAATCAGTCACTTAAGTAATATCAGTTCCTCGCTAACAGTTCATTACAGCCTCAAAACAACGGATCTATGACCTACGTGCTGTTTCCTGTGCAGGGAACATCTACAGAAGACAGCAGGTTGGTGAACTTTTCAGAAACCCCATGCATATCACCCACAGCAGTAAAAGCAACTATGCATCTCTCGTGTATTGTGTTCTCAGTACAAATGGGAACAGAAACACGTAATCTGTGGTAACACAGAGGAGGTAGGTATTTGAAAAGACATACATAGTCATTGTAAACATAAAATTCTTTTACGCCGTAATCGGCAGTGTTCGGACAGTTGAGACTACAGCTGCGATGAATAGGCGCAATGAAGTGGATGTCAAGGTCGTGTCGGCAAAACGAGTATGAAGAAAGGTGTCAAGAAATGGACTCAGGATGAAGTTGTATATTTAGTTATTTTGTACGAGGAAAGATCAGGGTTATGAAATGTGGGTGCAGTTAGTGGACCAAAGAAACCAAGATAAGATGCAAAGTATTTTTATTTCGAAAGAATGTGGATATCAAGGCGAAATGTGGTGTAATGTTGTTTCATCGTAATTGTTACTTCACCAAATATTAAAGAGAATAAATGCACGTGCTTCTAAAAATTTGTCAAAAGCTGCGTGTCTTTAACACTAATGGATTTACGTAAAATAGTGCCTTGTTTGACAGTCTAAGGTCCAGTTATATGAAGTATTTCTTCCATCACCAGTACTGTGATTATCGTAAAAATTCGATACTGTACAATCTCTACAGTAAGGTTGTTGCAACGCTCCAAATTCGTCCCGCCGCTTGATCCGCTGTCTTTCTCAACACGAGAACGACAGCTTACATAATTTCTTTGCCTCTAAATGCATTAAATGTGCAACTGCAGCGCGACGCTCTTCCATCACAACCTCTTGATTCACGCAAGGAACTGCAATCGAAAAATCTAGCGGAGAATGAATCTCAGCTCTCACAGACTCGCTGACCCTGCTGTGTGTAAACACGTCAGACACCTACTCTCGCATGACTCTAAGATACTCAGAGAAACTACTCGCTAGTAACTATGAAACAGTAATTATCAGAACAAATTCACCCCTAGTGTAAAAAATTCTGCGAGTAATATCTGAAAGTACCTAACAGTCTGAGAGCAAAAACTTCTCAGGATTATCCTAGCCCTATATTTATTGTAAGACTTCTATGGCCCCTTTACCTGTGCTACTCCGCTACTTGTGTCCTACTGGTTCATCCATTCAGAACGTCCACTAGGTGGTCTCCTGTTTTGAAGTTTATCACTGAACCGATTTCAGCTGTTCATCAACACTTTCGTCTCTCTTCGCTTCCTTTCAGTCGATATTCTCTTTTCAGCAGACGGTTTATTACTTGTAACACATCCTCTAAATCCAGTTCATATGTTGCCTCCGTTTTCACCATAAGTAGGAAAGGAGGTTCAGCATGATGGACATCGAATTTCTGTACTGTGTGTGCGACACATAATGATGTGTACCCAGTATCAGCATGATTACCTGATATATAGGGAGGCCTGAGGATGGTGTAATGTTAACACCGAAATTGATGGAAAATAAAAATAAGACCTACAAATACAGTTGAAGGTACTATCCACAGTATATAAAGGCTCTACGGTTCTTGTTTCCATTAACTTTTTGTCACCCCATAAAAGCTAGATTCTGTATTACAAAAAAGTAGCCAGTAATGGAATTACTTAAAGAAACTTATCACAGACTCTTCTAAAAGTTATCTTAATGCTTGCAGCTGTGTTTCTGTCACTCAAAACTAATACTATGTCGGAGTGAGGAATAAACAAGCTTCATTTGCGTGGTGTCTCGTTTTGGATTGGATGGGAAATACAGGAGCCACTGTCACCTTATGATAAAAACGAAGCCACCTAGATCAATGCGGGTTATTCACAGATGGAAAAGAAAACAAATAAATGTAGTTCAATGCGGAACCAAGAATGTAAAAAATAAACTAGAACGGTATAATTACATCCAGAAAACTTTTGGACGAAGCTTTTTGTCTATAAAAGTAATTTTGTGCACCACTTGGCTTCGACACATCTCTCATCGTGATGACGAGATAACATTTTACAAAACAATAACGGAAGGAAGGGTGTCAGCTGACAACCAAATTAATGTCAACTAGTTCTCGGATTAACGCGAGAAGAACTATACATCAGCTGCGACCAGCGACGTTAATAGTCGCCCTTTGTCTGAACTCAACAACAGACGAATGCTACGCAAGCGACGTTTTTGCTGGCTGCTACCTTGCCTTCCATCTTTTCAGACTACATGCAGTCTAGTTTTTCTGTGTGTGATCAAGTCTACGGAACACACAAGCGCTGATGGAGGTTATCGGCATCCTCTTTTCTTCTGGCGTCCTGGGACCGGACCTGCCTTGTCTAAGCGTAAATCCCGCACTAATTAAGTTAACTGTGTTTGCTTTTGTCCTGAAACTAAACAGACCGTCATATCCATTATCCTTGTAAAAGTGATCCACAGATAAATACTGTTACTATACTTCGCTCAACATAAAAATAAACCTGAAGTAAACAAATACAGACGCTATGATTGGTCAGCAGCGTACACTGATGTTATTAATCTCTTGACAGCAGATTCTACATATGTATTAGATATCTTATTAGTATGTTACTGTAAAAATTCAAGATATTCTAATGTACAAACAACCATAAATGTTTTTCTTCATAGTACTTTACGTATGAAATTTTTTCTTTCAAAAATCGTGTGGTGTCGCCGTCAGTGTAAACGATAGTTGCACTCCGATTTGGCGCTTTTAGTACGTACTGTGAAAACGCCTGTCGCTGCTTACTGTACCGTAAAGAAACACGCATGTAGAACACCGTTAAAAATGACGAGAGACAGGTTACTCTTAAAGCTCTTCACAAATTTACAGAGATAATCGGCGTTTAAGTTTCCATAGGTATTTTAATACAAAAGATAAGCAGTTCCTGCAAATTAATTCTGTGACGTATTTGGTAGCGTTGGTGAATTGTAAATGGGTGTTCTGCGTTTAACTCTCTCGAAACTAGCTGTGATTTCTTATTCTTTTTCGTTCAGTTAAAATACCTATATCATTTAAATACAAGAAAGATTATCAAACATTTGCTGATTAACACGTATAATCATCATTTTTATGCAAATACACGTCTTCCTGTTTTTAATAATCTATATTAGACGCAAAATTCCAGTTTTTATTGCAACTATAAATTCCATTGTTAATAGAGATTGTTTAAATTAAGATAATATTCCAAATATAATTTTTCTACACCTGCATGTACATGTACATAGGTTCTCTGCAAGCCACCGCACGGTGCGTGGCGGAGGGTACCCTGTACCACTACATGTCGTTTCCCCTCCTGTTCCACTCGTAGACACTGTGTCATGGAAAGGATCCGGACACCCCCAAAATCGTACGTTGTTTTCATATTAGATGCATCGTGAGGGATCAGAAGGGGGCGCTCCGCAGAACTCACGGACTTCGAACGAGGTCAGGTGACTGCGTGTCACTTGTGTCATACGTCTGTACGCGAGATTTTCACACTCATAAACATCCCTAGGTTCACTGTTACCGATGTGATAGTGAAGTGGAAACATGAAGGGACACGTACCGTACAAAAGCGTACAGGTCGACCTTGTCTGTTGACGGACAGAGGCCATCGACAGTTAAAGAACGTCGTAGTGCATAATAGACAGACATCTATCCAGACCATCACACAGGAATTCCAAACTACATCAGGATCCACTGCAAGTACTGGGACAGTTAGGCGGGAGGTGAGAATACTTGGATTTCAAGGTCGAGCGACTGCTCATAAGCCACACATCACGCCAGTAAATGCCAAATGACGCCTCGCATGGTGTAAGGAGCGTAAACATTGGGCGATTGAGAAGTGGAAAAACGTTGTGTGAAGTGATGAATCACGGCACACAATGTGGCTATCCGATGGCAGGATGTCGGTATGGCGAATTTCCGGTGAACTTCATCTGCCAGCGTGTGTAGTGCCAATAGTAAAATTCGGAGGTGGTGGTGTTAAGGTGTGGTAGCGTTTTTCATAGAGGGGCTTGCACCCTATACTGTTTCGCGTGACACTATCACAGCACAGGTCTACATTGATGTTTTATCACCTTCTTACTTCCCACTGTTGAAGAGCGATTCGGGGATGGCGACTGCATCTTTCAACACGATCGAGCACCTGTTCATAACGCATAGCCTGTGGCGGAGTCGTTACACAGCAATAACATCCCTGTAATGGACTGGCCAGCACAGAGTCCTCACGTGAATCTTACAGAACACCTTTGGGATGTCTTGGAATGCCGAGTTCGTGGCAGGCTCACAGACCGACAGCGATACCTCTCCTCAGTGAAGCACTCCGTGAAGAATGGGCTGCCATTCCCCAAGAAACCTTCCAGCACCTGACTGGACGTATGTCTGCGAGAGTGGAAGCTGTGACCAAGGCTAAGGGTGGGCCAACAGCATACTGAATTCCAGCATTACCGATGGAGGCCGCCACGATCTTGTAAGTAATTTTCAGCCAGGTGTCCGGAAACTTTTGATCACATAGTGTAAATATAGCGAGGGAGAAACGATTGCTTGTATGCTTCCGATTGAGCTTAATTTCTCGTATCTTATCTTCGTGGTCCTTACATGCAATGCATGTTGACGGCAGTAGAATCGTTCGGCAGTCAGCTACTTCTTTACAGCTTCTCTATTGAGAAACTGTAGAGAAGAAGCTTACTTCTTACTGACGAAAGATGTTCCAGAAAAGAGGGTCGCCTTCTCTCCACGGATTCTCATTTGTGTTTCAGTGGCATCTCCGCAACGCTTACGTGTTGATCGAAACTACCGGCAATAAATCTAGCAGCCCGCCTCTGAATTGCTTCGATGTCTTTCTTCAATCCGACCTGGTATGGATCCCAAACACTCGAATGGTAGTCAACAATAGGTCTCTTTCCTAAAATTCTCCCAGCAAACCGAAGTCAATGATTCGCTTACCTACCACAGTTTTCACATGCTCCTTCCACCTCACATAGCTTTGCAACGTTACGCCCAGATATTTAAACGCTGTGCTGTGCTGTGTCAAGCAGGACACTCGTAATACTGTATCCGAAGGTTACAGGTTTGATATTCCTACCCATCCGCATTAACTTACGTTTTTGCACATTTAGGGCTAGCTGCCATTCATCACATCAACTAGAAATTTTGTTTAAGTCGTCTTGTATCTTCCTACAGCCACTCAACTCCGACAACTTACCGTACACCACGGCATCGTCAACAAACAACCGCAGATTTATGTCCACCATGTCCACCACAACATTTATGTACATAGAGAACAACAATGGTTCTATCACACTTCTCTGGGGCACTCCTGACGATGCCATTGTGTCTGATGAACAGCGGCCGTCGAGGGCAACATATTATTTAAGAAGTCTCACATATCTGTGAAGTTATTCCATATGCTCGTGCCTTCATTAACAGTCTGCAGTGGGGCACCGTGTAAAATGCTTTCCGAAAATCTGGAAATATAGAATCTGGCTGTTGCCTTCATCCATAGTTTTGAGTATATCATGTGAGAAAAGGGTAAGCTGAGTTTCGCACGAGCGATAATTTCTAATACCTTACTGACTCGTGGACATAAGCTTCTCAGTCTCAGAAAGTTTATTATATTCGAACTGAGAATATATTCAAGGATTCTACAGAAAACAAAAGTTATGGATATTGGTCTGTAGTTTTGCGAGTCTGTTCTTTCACCCTTTTTAAGTACTAGAGTCACCTGTGCTTCTTTTCCAGTCGCTTGGGACTTTGTGATGGGCGAGAGATTCACGATAAATGCAAGCTAGGTGAGGGGTAAATGCCGTAGAGCACTCTTTGTAAAATCGTACTGGAATTCCACCGGGACATGCCAATTTATTTGCTTTCAAGCTGCCAGACATACCCGAACTATTGCATGAAGCTTTCTCACACACATCACAGCTGAACGCTGGTGTGATGCAAAGCAGCACGTCATAAACAAAGAGAAGAAAATATGGAACTTGGGTAGCTGCATAAGTTCTGTTGTTGATTGCTTCGTTATCAACGTATCAGATAACAGTTCCAGCATTGAAATGTATTCCTCGGATTTGGGTATGGAAGGAGTTCAGAGACTACCAGACGACTGAATGTAAGCAAAACGATGAGTGGCTTCAACATTTAACTATACCGTTCAATGCCAGCAACTTACCTTTACGTCACAAACAGCCCACGCAGAAAAATTACCCTGTGTTTAAATTAGGAATTTTCATGCCTCTTATTTTTAATTACAGTATCGTATTATCTACGAACGAGAGCGTATTATGTTTTCCGTCTGGTCCCCTGAGATGCTTATTACCAGAGTTTTGTCGTGTATTATTTCATGATATTTATAAATTAAATGACGTGCGATGCTACACTATGAGATCAAAATCATCCGGACATACCCAAAACATACGTTTTTCATATTAGGTGCATTGTGCTGACACCTACTGGCAGGTACTCCAAATCAGCGACCTCAGTTGTCATTATACATCGTGAGAGACCAGAATGGGGCGCTCCGCAGAACGCACGGACTTCGAACGTGGTCAGGTGATTGGATGACACTTGTGGCATAGGTCTGTACGCGGGATTTCCACCCTCCTAACCTCCCTAGGTCCACTGTTTCCGATTGATAGTGAACTGGAAACATGAAGGGATGCGTACATCCCGACCTCGTCTGTTGACTGACAGACACCGCCGACAGTTGAAGAGGATCATACGGTGTAATATGTGGAGATCTTTCCAGAGTATCACCAAGGAATTCCAAACTGCATCAGGATGCACTGCAAGTACCATGACAGTTAGGCGGGAGATGAGAAAACTTGGATTTCATGACCGAGCGGCACTGATAAGCCAAACATCACGCCGGTAAATGCCAAACGACGTCTTGCATGGTGTAAGCGGTGATCCGATGGCCGGATGTGGGTATGGGGAATGGCCGGTGAACGTCATCTGCCAGCCTCTGTAGTGCCAACAGTAAAATTCGGAGGCGGTGGTGTTATGGTGTGGTCGTGTTTTTCATGGAGGGGGCTTGCACCCTTGGTTGTTTTGCGTGGCACTATCACAGCACAGGCATACATTGATGTTTTAAGCACCTTCTTGCTTCCCACTGTTGAAGAGCAATTCGGGTATGGCGATTGCATCTTTCAATACGATCGAGTACCTGTTCATAACTCACGGCCGTGGCGGAGTGGTTACACGATAATAACATCCCTGGCCTGCACAGAGTCCTGACCTGAATCCTGTAGAACACCTTTGGAATGTTTTGGAACCCCGACTTCGTGCCAGGTTTCAACCATCAACATCGATACCTCTCCTCATTGCAGCACTCCTTAAAGAATGGGCTGCCATTCCCCAAGACACGTTCCAAAACATGATTGAAGGTATGCCTGCGAGAGTGAAAGCTGTGATCATGGCTAAGGATGGGCCAACTTCATACTGAATTCCAGCATTACCGATGGAGGGCGCCACGTACTTGTAAGTCATTTTGAGCCAGGTGTCCGGATACTTCTGATCACATAGTGTATATTGTTTCTGTGGTCGCCCCCCTTTGTCTTAACTGCATCTGCTTATATCGCCACAGGTTAGTTATATCAGTTGGCTGGCCAGTAGTGTCGAAGTTAAATGCGTCAGTAAAGCTTCTGTACTGTATTATCACAAGATTAAAGGAATATCACAGATTCGCCTCGAAGAGCAATTAATCTACAACCTCATATGTTGATGCGCATTTACGTTCGATCTACAGCGGGAATCTGAAATTAGTGAGTATGGAGGACAAGGTTGGGGACTGTAGACAGGTGGTGCTAGGTGGTAATGTGGTTGGCCGGGGAATGTGCCGAGGTAGTCCACGCATTTGTGATGAAGACCGTTTCTGGGTGGCGCAGTGGTTAGCCCAGCTGGCCAGAT
Source organism: Schistocerca cancellata (assembly GCF_023864275.1). Classification (NCBI taxonomy): domain Eukaryota; kingdom Metazoa; phylum Arthropoda; class Insecta; order Orthoptera; family Acrididae; genus Schistocerca; species Schistocerca cancellata. The sequence continues at coordinate 21,584,553 of NC_064631.1, read as the reverse complement.
TTCGGGTTCGAGTCTGGGTCCGGCACACATTTTTCACTCGTCGCGGCTGACTCCTCACAAAGTTCCTTCCATTTCCTTTCCATTCTCTCCCCTCCCCCTTCAAATTAATGTAGTACTATTGCTGAGCCGATGTGCCCGCAACGCACGGCATAAAACGTATGCTACATGTCGCATTTGACTGTACTCGAGACAACTTGGCTTCCACTCCAAGTGGATCTTCAGCGAACGCGGAAGAATGCACAGTCCCTTATGAAGAACGCATTATGCACTACTGGGCTCTGAGCACTTTGGGGCTTAACTTCTGAGGTCATCAGTCACCTAGAACTTACAACTACTTAAACCTAACTAACCTAAGGACATCATACACATCCATGCCCGAGACAGGATTCGAAACTGCGACCATAGCGATCGCGCGGCTCCAGACTGAAGCGCCTAGAACCACTCGGCCACACCGGCCGGCTCTAGCACTACTGTTCCATGACTACATTGTTGTTGTTGTTGTGGTCTTCAGTTCTGAGACTGGTTTGATGCAGCTCTCCATTCTACCCTATCCTGTGCAAGCTTCTTCATCTCCCAGTACCTACTGCAACTTACACCCTTCTGAATCTGCTTGGTCTCGCTCTAGGATTTTTACCCTCCACGCTGGCCTCCAATGCTAAATTTGTGATCCCTTGATGCCTCAGAACATGTCCTACCAACCGGTCCCTCCTTCTTGTCAAGTTGTGCCACAAACCCCTCTTCACCCCAATTCTATTCAATACCTCCTCATTAGTCCGCGGCTCGTAGTCTTGCGGTAGCGTTCTCGCTTCCCGCGCACGGGGCCCCGGGTTCGATTCCCGACGGGGTCAGGGATTTTCTGTGCCTCGAGATGACTGGGTGTTGTCTGTCTTTAATCATCATTTCATCCTCATTCACTAGCAAGTCGCCGTAGTGGCGTTAAAGTACTTGTGGAGCGGCGACCGAACCACCCCGCGAGGGGTCTCCCGACCACCAATGCCATACGCTCATTAGTTACGTGATCTACCCATATAATCTTCAGCATTCTTCTGTAGAACCACATTTCGAAAGCTTCTATTCTTGTTCGAACTATTTATCGTCCATGGCTACATGACTACATACCCAAAGTTATTTAGAGAAACCAAGTTGAAAAATGAGGACTTTTTTGTAGCTGATTTAGTAGTTGAGGTTTACTACGAATTCCAATAAATGTGTTTCTTGTGGAAGGCATTTCATGGGAACAGGGAGCAGTACTGTTAGCAGCCGCTGGCCAGTGAGCCAGAGTGTGACGCGCCACCCGGCGCGGCGGCCGTGCCCTGCGCGCTTCCCCCTTTTGTTCCGCAGCGCCCGCGGCCCACAATGCGTGCCCGGACTACCGCGCCCGTGTGTGACGCTGGCGGGTCCTCATTGCTTTTGACGTCGCCACTGTTTTTGAGCTGCCAATGCAAACGCGCGTCACTTTGCACTGAGCCGCGCGCCCGCTAATGGACTTTTTACTCGGAGCTGACGGCTCACGAATGAGGTCAGCGGCTAGAGGCTGCACCTGTCCTGCTTTTTGCCCTTTTAGCGTGGCTTTTTATTACGGGAACTCGTCCCCATTCCCAATTGTGTGCAGTCACCTATTTTTTAGCAAGCTAAACAAAAATACGAAATTTCTGTCCCATACAATGAGTTTTAATTATACTTTTTTTTGTTGTTATCTGCATTGTAACTAGCGGAAAACAGTTCAGACCTTCCGAATGTTTTTCGACGTTTCGCTTTTAAGTGCGTAATTCATTGCCCCTTTAAAATTGATCTTTGTGTATTCGGAGTATTCGGCGTTCACTGCACCAATGATACAATTCCAAAGTCGCTTATTTTATACAGGGTGTTCTAAACCTTGATAGTGGCAAAGGTATTGTGCTGAACCGATCCTGTCTCAGAAACTCATCAACGATGTCTGCAGCAGGGGAAAGAAAGGCAATCTGCAAACCAACAGGCTTCACAACCGCCTAACCGTGTACCCAATATCGACGGTCCGCCGCAGATCAGACTATAAGTTCTTTTCCCAGTTACTTGAAAAATCCATAAAGAAAAACATTAAGCGGTAGCAAATTCAACCTGGAACATAAGGATAGACGCAGCAAAATTCACCAGTCACTGTTGTAGAAAAATTGTATGGTAAAAAAAAGTTTTTACAGTTCAACAAAGTAACAGAGCTTCTATGTATTCGTTGTGCGGTCTGACACTCCTTGATATTTTTGCCAGAATAAATTGAAATTCTCCTGATTTTTCCTTAAATAATTAATTAATCTTACTAAACAATCAATCCTGTTCCCATTCAACGAAATATTCCACTTTAAAACCGATCCTCCCTACCACAATCGCCGATCAAGTTTCAAAACAGAACCCTAACACACTTCACAGTATCGATTATTTTCAAAATATCAATACGTGTCGACCTCTCACCAATAAAACTCCAAACCAGTCGACCATTGAAGATCGTCCACACTCTCGACAAAACCCTGACAGAACCTCTTCCAAGAAGTCTGAATTTTAATAAAACTTGCAAATCTCACACATAAGTAATATTTATGATGCATGTCGTAACAACAGAGTCAACTGACTGTTCCAACTTCCAACTCGAAGTTTATTTAACAGTTGATGACCAATTGACATCCAATTACAAACTTTATCCTTCCACATTCGACATTGAACTCCCTTCCCTTTTCATAAAAAAAACATAAAACATATTTTAATAATGGTCAGCACGATGTTTCAACGGTTCTTCCAGCCGCCGCGTCCGGAGTCCCCTCTGGATCATCTTGCTGCCACTCTCGACATGAAAGAAAAGAAACAAAATCATTTTAAATAACAAGTCTCCACTTAACATACTATATATATTAACATTTCTTACCTGGCGTCGCTCAAGCGGTAAAGAAACTTGATATTTCCTGATTAGACTTTTGAAACACAGCAGTATTCTTATGATAGAGAATTATAAAATTAATACCCTGCGATAAGCAGCGAATGGTCGAAAGTGGATATTTTGTATCGCTGAAAAGGGTCTCCCATTGTCTTAAGGGTGAAGTCTTGTTTGCTCTACAAAAGGAGCTCTTTTTGTTTTAGAACAAGTGTCTGGATTATTTTAGAGAGTTTGTTTCATATGACGAAGCAGTCTTGTTTTTTTTTTTTTAGATGGAGAACCTCGTTCGTTATATAAGAGAAGCTCGCTCTGCTTTAGAGGAGGAGACTGATTTGCTTTAATGGGGGAGCCTTGTTTGTTTCAAACGGCAGTAACGTTCTGATACGTGTCCGAACAAGACACAGTCAGGTCAAAAGCACCGCAGGCACAAAGATGCAAGTGGTAGTGCCATAGATACTGGCTACTTGAGCGAGTTCCACCAGCGCCACGGGCGGCGCTGAGGATGAAGATATCGACTTTGGCTCGGCCAATCGCCAGCCGAACATAATCCGCCAATGACCGGACGACAACGGACACAAGCCTACTCTGGAGATAGAAGAGCAGCTCTCGCCGACTTGTTTGTAGACCATCGTCCAGGGCTGACTTAGACGCGGAACGTAGTTTAATGAACTCTTAGAAGTGAAAGAAAGTTGTAAATTGCATTTGCTGTTGTGTTGGCAGAAGAGCCAACACCGTGTTACTAGGGGAGGCCGAAATGCACGCGTTTTAGCACACGCAGGCTGGCGTGAGCAGGGAAGAACTATACTGATGTGAGGTCTGGAATATGACAAGGAATTAGAATTCAGAAAGCGGACGTAATTAGTTGGATACTTAACTTTAATCCATTAATGATGAACGTCGCTCTTGACTGTACATGATTCACAATAATATCTGTTCAGAATACATGCTTGAAGAATATGGCGCCTCGCTAGGTCGTGGCAAATTATGTAGCTGAAGGCTATGCTAAACTGTCGTCTCTGCAAATGAGAGCGTATGTAGAAAGTCAATCATCGCTAGCAAAGTCGGCTGTACAACTGGGGCGAGTGCTAGGGAGTCTCTCTAGACTAGACCTGCCGTGTGGCGGCGCTCGGTCTGCAATCACTGATAGTGGCGACACGCGGGTCCGGCGTATACTAACGGACCGCGGCCCATTTAAAGGCTACCACCTAGCAAGTGTGGTGTCTGGCGGTGGCACCACATTTGCTATCTACTGTGAACTTTGCACTTAGCCATTGAGGCCCTTTTTGTGTTATATTACATGCAGCGCTGTAAACTTAATAGTTCAACAAGTCACAAAGATAACTATATCTTTTTAGCTCACCTGTGTGACTTTGTTATTAATTTGTTGTAGTGTTCTGCTATGCTGTTACTTGACTCTGGGGCACAGCAGTATAATAGTGGCAGGGGGAAATTGTCTTAGCGGTGTGTTGCACCAGAAGCGTTTTCACGAACTCACAGACTCGGCTACGGTAATAGTGGCAGCTTGGCTTCCACAGCCGTAGCTAGACATTTAAAAATCTGGCGACGAGGGTTTACAAAAGTTCACTTTAGAGGACTTGTTTGTTAGAGAACAGAAGTTTCATTTGCTTTTTCAAGAGGAATACTGTTTGTCTTAAAAGACAATATTTTGTATACGTTTTGAAAGTGGGTCTCGTCTGTCGTTTTGAATAGGAATTAAAACTGAATAAGAAAAGAAAAAAAAGTGCTTAAGACCTAGAACGGGTCGAGAGGTCTCGGGACCGATTTTCGGTTCATCCTTGGTCATTTGCTGTCACTTGTTTCACCATTTCTTTCAGCTCAGAATGGTTCTGAGTCGTCGTTCAACTGTAGACTAATGTATAACTCGCTTCGTAAGTCACTTCAAAGGTGGGAGGACGGCAAGGGGCATGATCACGCTAAGGAAAGTGCTGTGGTCTTCATCTGACCCTCAGGCTGAAGCTGCCTTACCTTCATTCCATACACTATTTGATCAGAAGCATCCGGACCCCTAATAGTTGTCATTAAGATGGTCTTGTCCACCCCTCGCCTTTATGGCGGCTTCAGTTTTGCTGGGGACGCCGCGCGGGATTAGCCGAGCGGTCTAGGGCACTGCAGCCAGGGACTGTGCGGCTTGTCCCGGCGGAGGTTCGAGTCCTCCCTCGGGCATGGGTGTGTGTGTTTGTCCTTAGGATAATTTGCGTTAAGTAGTGTGTAAGCTTAGGGACTGATGACCTTAGCAGTTAAGTCCCATAAGATATCACACACATTTTGAACATTTATATTGCTGGAGACATTTTCAGTGAGGTTCTCGAATGTCTGTGGTGGAATGAGAGCCCACTATCCTTCAATGGCCGAAAACGGAAGAGGTGGTGATGTTGGACCCTGGGGTCAGGAGCGAAATCGACGTTCTAACTCATCCCAAAGGGGATGCGTTGGGTTCACGTTGGGACTCTCTGCAGGACATTCCATTTCAAAGGTGTTACTGTCCACAATCCATTGTCTCACAGATGCTGCTTCATGACAACGTGTATTGTCATGGTGGTACATTCACCTTCTGCGAACTGTTCCCCTATTCTACGCAGTACACGGTGCTGTAAGATGTGTTCATACATTTCCACATTTGACGTTTTCATAAGCGGAATAAGATGACTACACCCTGACCACGAAAATCTCAACTACACTTAACACCACCCCATCTATAATTCACTTTTGCCACTGCATGTGATCGCAGCCAACGTTCTAATGTTCTGCGAGTGTATTTCAATAATTAAAAAGACAAACTGGTCTGGAGAAAAAAGCGTTTATTTTTACACTACAATACTTTCTCTACTTTTCAACATACAAGCTTTTTTTTCGGCTGCAAAGAACTCTTTATCTTGATGTTTCAGCCAATTTTCCACAAACTACAGCTACAAGCTCTTTTATTTCGGCTGCAAAGAACTCTTTATCTTGATGTTTGAACCAGTTTCCCACAAACGTTTGCACGTCCTAGTTGTCCTGGAACCTCTTTCCACCTAATGCCTTCTTCAGTGCACCAAACAAATGGAAATCACAAGGTGCTAAATCATGACTCTAAGGGAGATGTAGTACTTCCCAGCCCATTTTGTCTATGGTTTCACGGGTTAGTTAGCCAATATGAGGACGTGCATTGTATTGCTGGAGAATCACACTTCTTCTCTGAGATCCACGACATCTCTCTCTCATGGCTGGCTTCACCTTGTTTAAAAGCAAATCCTTGTAGTATTAGCTGTTCATTGTACGCTGCTCTTCGAGATAATCACAAAAAACTGGATTATCACCATCCCAAAACACTGTCAACATGACTTTCCCTGCTGAGGCTTGGGTTTTCAATTTTTTTTGACAAGTGAGTTGGTGTGCTTCCACTCCATGCTTTGTCTTTTTGATTCTGGCTCATAATAGTGAACCCAAGTCTCATCACAAGTTAAAATTTTGTTGAGGAAGTGTCACCTTCTCTTTAATAACGTTCCTTTGGCTATGTGCACTCTCTCGACCTTGTTTCCCTGTGTAGCCACCTCAACTCCTTTGGGACCAACCTTGCACATGTTTTGCGGTACTTCATCATTTTGCAGATATGCTATGAACTAACTTGTTATGTACTAACTTGAACCTTATCAACTATGATTTCCACAGGCAGATGTTGGTCGGCAGGAATAATGTCATCAATTCGACTTTCAAGTAAGGGAGTTGGAACTTTAACTGGTCAGCCAGAACGGTGTTCGTCAGTCACTGAGTCGTGACCATTTTTGAACTGCTCTACCCACTTGTAAAAATTTCCACGATTCATACAACTTTCACCATAACGTTTAGACATTCTACAAGGTATATCCAATGATTTCTTGCCTCAGAAAGTTAAAAAACTAATGTGGGCGTTTCAAGCGGACTCGCCATCTTGAAATGTATTTTTGAGGCTATAAACAAAACAAAGTTGATATATCAGCTGATCAGAACTCATCCCAGTGAAGCCAACTTAAAGCCATAAAAGTACCAAACTTGCCCTACTAACAGTTTTTCCCCAGACCAATTTGTCTATTTAATTACTGAATGACCCTCGTACATGTATGTGTATACAGAAACCCAAACTCTTTGACTGGATTACCGCAGGATATAGCGTGATTAATCACTCCAAATTATTCGTTTCCAGTCAGTCGGTGTTTCTTTACACCACCTAAAGCGTCTGTTAGCATTTACTACAGAAGTGCATGCCTTACGGTGAGTTGCTCGACCATTATATCCCATTCTTTTTAACTCACTACTCACTACTCTGGCCTGCTGGTAGCACCTTGGAACTCACGAATGATTACTCCTGTTGACTTCATACGATTTCTTTAAACCTACCCTCGAAGACGCTGACCGGTGCTGCCTGCCACTGTATGAGGTCTTGGGTCAGCTGTTGTTGCACCTTCGCCTCTCCGCTTCACAAGCACACCTCCAACAGCCGACAAGGGCCATTAAGAGGGCCTGAAATATCCCTGATGGAAATGGTTCAAATGGCTCTAAGCACTATGGGACTTAACTTCTGAGGTCATCAGTCCCCTAGAACTTAGAACTACTTAAACCTAACTAACCTAAGGACATCACACACATCCATTCCCGAGGCAGGATTCGAACGTGCGACCGTAGTGGTCGCGCGGTTCAGACTGTAGCACCTAGAACCGCTCGGCCACCCCGGCCGGCTATCCCTGATGGATTTGTTAGTCAACTGAACAATGACTAGTCGACGTTCGAAGTCACTGAGCTCTCCTGTTGCTGTTACTGATTCTCTACTAACAACACAATATCCGCCCCTCCTATTACAATGGTATTACCGCGTCTCATGACATCAGTTGGTCAGTTCGCCGTTGCTTAGGGACGTACCGAGACTATTAGGCAGACAATGTAAATTCCTTACACCTTACAGCAATTACTTAGGCTCGAAGCATCGGTTGAATGTATGACTGCCACTCTCACTTCGCGCATTGACGGAACTTAACTTGGAATTGAAAATAATTTGGCTCCATTACTTGACACGTTGGTAAAGATAATGGTGTAGCAGATGGTCTCTCCAGACAGTATTGTCCGATGGTCGAATTTCACCCTTACGCTGACGGGTGAGTCATTAAATTTCACACAACGATCCAGTAATATTTCCTCAATTCTGCATTGTAAACAATTCTTTCTTCGCAGATTTAACAGATATGTGTGGCTTAAATGACATAGTTTTTCGTATGTTTCTATAGACGGCTATAAATTTCTTCCTTTCAAAATTACGGTTATAATAAAGTTTTACTCACTACGTCCTCCTGCACCATCTCTTAAAAGCACGGTTTCAGATTCCTATAACGAGTCACCTCCCGTCTTCAGCAACGAATCACGTCAAGTATAGTGCTAAAACACAAACACGGACACATCGCAGGGGGTTGTGTACTGGTTTTTAAGATACGCTAGTAAGGTCAGTGCAGCAGGCAATTTTTTTTTGTAAGACATCACTAGCTTAGAAACACAAACGACAGATGCAATGCCTTTTCAAATCCCCATATCGTAATTATTCATTACCTACCATTCGTTCGCTACGCCAAAACAGTTTATAGACTCGTACTGAGGGCAGGAAGAAGGGGTGGGGAGGGAGCACCTGCAGTTATAATCTACTACTCTCACTACATCGAAGGTGAGCAAGGACACACGAGCAGAATGGGAATGAAGCGGACAGCTGTGCGGAGGGAAGCGGCGTATGGAAATTCTTGGCTGTGTGCCATATGCACACATCCTCAGGTGATCGCCGCACGGTTCAGTGGAACAGTACCACAACATATTCTGGTTGCAAGGGTCACAGACACATGAGATCCTGATCAGCGCTGAAAGGCAGCGCAAGATTTAAAAACGTCTGCACACTTTCACACGACCCTCACATGCGTGAGAGATGAACATATAATTTCATATACCAATAGCTAAAGGCAAAGGTTAGGAATCATTTCGAGGCCGTAAACTTATAGATGGGGTGTGGATATCAATGAAGTAATTTTTATATGCGGTACCTTAAGGGGCTCCGGAAAGGCTCAAAATCATGAAAAGTTCAATTTTTAGTTTTTTGCGTTTTCTGAATCTGCAGACTATTACCTTTTAATAGATATATAATTTATTCAATTCCGAAGACTACAACTATTTTTAAATTTTTTTTGAAATGTGTTCTACATGGGCGTGACCCACTGTGGCGCTGTTAAACTGCTGTCAAATGGTGTTATTATTAACGTCCGTGTTCATCAGGTACATTTTAGTGATGTGAGATAAAGCATTTGTTGTGGCTAACCTGTGATGGTTCAATATATATCGCTGGTGTGATTGTCGATTGTTTCATGTTTATTTACTCTGTCGTTATCTCGAAAATATTCGTAATTAATTCTGTATCTTGAGTCTCTGTTTTGTTGAAGTATAATAATGAGTAAAAGTAAAGTTGCTGTTGCGACTTTCAATGATGGCAACATTGTAAGGTGCAAGGTATTTAGAAATATTGGAATGAAGATAGGTTCTAACATGGTACGAGCGATGCTTGCTTTAGACAAGGAACGCCTTCGGGCTGCAGACAAGGCTGTAAAGAGTCTAGAAATACAAGCAAGAGTAAACAGGAGGAGGAACAAGAGGAAGCTGGAGGAGGAATTTGCAGAGGATGAAGATAATCCATCCTATGGACCTGGAATGCACTAAAAAGTTAATCCAATCTTTGTCGCTCGATTCCCAAAACGTTTATTTTCTCATACTAATTTCATGTTTTCTAAGGATCTTCCAAACATATTTGTTTCAAACTTTCAGTAAATGTTACACAGTACCTTCTGCATAATTTAACACAGCCTTTTTCCAAAAAACTGTATATTTTTGAATATATAAATAAAAAATTGCAAAAAAATGTTGTGAATTTTCATTACAATTGAAAGAAAATCATCTTTAATAACTGAACTAAAATTTTGTAAAATCCCTGCGTTAAGTTGTAGCCCATATTCCAATAAATAATCTGTAAAAAGTTCAACTTCCTACCTCAAATACTTTGTGAGGAAAGATGTAATTTATAAGCGTTATTTTAACATTGCAAGTATAGGGCGTTCCGGAGCCCCTAAACATGTACTCACATCCGTGTGTTGGTTGTTTGTCTCTATGTCGGACAGCCTACCCGCAGATGCGTCACATAATTTACTCCCTGATGTTTCCTGCACTGTAAATGGACTACGGCAGTCAGTATAGACTGCGTGTTGGTTGTTTGTCTCTATGTCGGATAGTCTACCCGCAGATGTGTCACATAATTTACTGCCTGAAGTTTTCTGCAATGCAAATGGACTACGGCAGTCAGTATGGACTGAACTTTTTGCATCCATGCATCCACATTTCAACAGCTGACCAGCTGCCCAGGTGAAAATAAGCATTACTGGCTTGCTATTGCCACATGTTCTTACACCATCCAATCAAAAAATATACGACTTGTAATAGTTACAATTATTATTCAGAAACTGACATAAATACTGAGGTAGTGTTGTTCAGTAGACCATCCTCACTCACCAATACCAGTATCTGCTCTTATACCCTTTACACACTCTATTATACACTACTGGCCCATAAATTGCTACACCACGAAGATGACGTGTTCCAGACGCGAAATTTAACCGACAGGAAGAAGATGCCGTGATATGCAAATGATTAGCTTTTCAGAGCATTCACACAAGGTTGGCGCCGGTGCCGACACCTACAACGTGCTGACACGAGGAAAGTTTGCAACCGATTTCTCATACACCAACAGCAGTTGACCGGCGTTGCCTGGTGAAACGTTGTTGTGATGCCTCGTGTAAGGAGGAGAAATGCGTACCATCACGTTTCCGACTTTGGTAAAGGTCGGATTGTAGCCTATCGCTATTGCGGTTTATCGTATGGCGCCATTGATGCTCGCGTTGGTCGAGATCCAATGACTGTTAGCAGAATATGGAATCGGTGCTGGATCCCAACGGCCTCGTATCACTAGCAGTCGAGATGACAGGCATCTTATCCGCATGGCTGTAATGGATCGTGCAGCGACGTCTCGATCCCTGAGTCAACAGATGGAGACGTTTGCAAGACGACAACCATCTGCACGAGCAGTTCGACGACGTTTGCAGCAGCATGAACTATCAGCTCAGAGACCATGGCAGCGGTTACCCTCGACGCTGCATCACATAGAGGAGCGCCTGCGATGGTGTACTCAACGACGAACCTGGGTGCACGAATGGCAAAACGTCATTTTTTTTGGTGAATCTAGGTTCTGTTTACAGGATCATGATGGTCGCATCCATGTTTGGCGACATCGCGGTGAACACACATTGGAATCGCGTATTCGTCATCGCCATACTGGCGTAGCACCCGGCGTGATGGTATGGAGTGCCATTGGTTACACGTCTCGGTCACCTCTTGTGTGTTACGACCCGTGGCTCTACCCTTCATTCGATCCCTGCGAAACCCTACATTTCAGCAGGATAATGCACGACCGCATGTTGCAGGTCCAGCGCGGGTCTTTCTGGATACAGAAAATGTTCGACTGCTGCGCTGGCCATCACATTCTCTCACCAATAAAAAACGTCTGGTTAATGGTGGCCGAGCAACTGGCTTGTCACAATACGCCAGTCACTACTCTTGATGAACTGTGGTATCGTGTTGAAGCTGCATGAGCAGCTGTATCTGTACAAGCTATCCGTTTGACTCAATGCCCAGGAGTATCGAGGCCGTTATTACGGCCAGAGTTGGTTGTTCTGGGTACTGATTTCTCAGGATCTATGCACCCAAATTGCGTGAAAATGTAATCACATGTCAGTTCTAGTATAATATATCTGTCCAAGGAATACCCGTTTATCATCTGCATTTCATCTTGGTGTAGCAATTTTAATGGCAAGTAGTGTATATCCTAGGACATTAAGTTGTATTAACATATGTTTAGTTATCGTAAATCTAATTATAATACATTAACATACCAGCATGTCAGGGTGAGACACGTAGTTGTAATTCACTAACGTGGTAACATAACGTAGCTGCATGACACACTGACCTCGCTGAGCATACAATATATTTACAGTTAGGTAAAAAGTATGTTGAAAGATGTGAAAGAGGACCTGCTATAGCACCTAGACAGCTGGTCAAAAGTCAACGGTTGAAAGTTAAATTTGACGAATTTTGGTTGTAGATGTAAATTTTATAACATTTCAGTGATAGACTTTTATCAACAGTAAGATAACGGCAGTTTATTGCACCATTTCTCAGTCAGTTATAAATGAAGGTGTTACTAGCACCGCCGGCCCGTGTGGCCGTGCGGTTCTAGGCGCTTCAGTCTGGAACTGCGTGACCGCTACGGTCGCAGGTTCGAATCTTGCCTCGGGCATGGGTGTGTGTGATGTCCTTAGGATAGTTAGGTTTAAGTAGTTGTAAGTTCTAGGGGACTGATGACCACAGATGTTAAGTCCCATAGTGCTCAGAGCCATTTGAACCATTTGTTACTAGCACCAGCTATCGTAATGTAACAATAGGACGAAGCAGCTAAGACATTCCACCCAAAACATTTAGAGAATGAGTAAGTACACCGATATGCGGTTCTCACTAAGTTATAGGGCTACCACCCTATGTGTCGAATTTTCTGGCGTACATTGGTGATTCTTGAAGTTTTTCTGACGCTAAGAATGTGTTTCTTTTTTAAATGAAGTACATATATTGATTTTGTGCATAGGAAAGACTCTCTGAAAAGGACTTCAGCGACATAATATGCGTAAAAAGTGATTATAGAGTAACAAGGCAACATCACCGCAAGTCTTTGTCCAGCCATCTGAACGTGGCCCCAAGACGCTTGCACTACTGTTTCAAATGTCAATAAACACGTAACTCAGGTGCGGTCGGTGTGTTTACATGTGCGCTTGAAGCCCATCAGTCTGTCAGCTGCTGTTGTGGCGATCAGAAAATAGCTTGTGCAATGGTTCATGCCTTCATAATGTATACCGTAGTCGAACAAGTGGATTAGGTCGGCGTTTATAGCAAATATGACGAAACAGATAGAGTAGCTGTGCGATTGTATGACGAAAGGGTTGTTGATCGTGCAGAGGTTTCACAATCTGAGTTTATTAACATTATTTTCTTAAACTAACTAAGAAAACGAAAAAAATAAAAGACAGCAACGTACATGAACAACAGCTAACAGCTAGTGAGACAAATGCAACTAAAATTTCGGAACTGGTGACACAGAGTTAACACATTACCATAAAGCAACTTCAGTATGTCCGGAATCACTATACAGAAATTGCTACTAGAGTACCCGGATTTGTCCAGTTATTTATTTATTCCAGTCTTCTGTTAGTCCATATCTTCCTCCCCATCTCTCTCTTTATTTCCTCCTTCACACACTGTACAACTCCTCCTCGATGCTCTCTCTGTCCACCCTTTCTCTGTCCGTCTCGTTCTTTCCGTCTGTCTGTGTCCATATTCTCCTCACCCTCTCTGTCTGCCATCTCCTCCTGCCCATTTCTTTCCCCACGTTATCATCTGCACCCCAGACAATAACTAATATGTGTACCAAGTTTAGTTGAAATCGACCTTGCGATTCATGAGGGGCTTTTTACCTGTGGCATTGCCCATGTGCACACATATCAAATATCTTTTATATATAATTAACATATGTATTTCACACATATTTATACATGTATTTCACCTATATCTCTAGCGAATTTCAGCCAGTAGTTACGTTTTCATGCAGCTTAATGTCATCGCTCCTGAACTATGTACCTTACAATATATTTATTCTAGGAAGGAAAAAAATAAGAAAAAAGAGAAAAAGAAAAACAATGCACCATGGAGAAATTATCCGGATGGGGAGGAAATCAGATGCGTGTATGTGCAGACAAACATGTGATAATATTTTCAGAAATATCGGATGATTTGTTCAAGAGAAAGAGCTTTACAAATTAAGCAGGTAAACAACGCGTTGGGCCTCAAACACAAGCATATGCCCCTTTCCCCACATCCCACTTAATCCTGCTGCCAATCTTCCGTCCTTGTCCACCTGTCCGCTTGTCTTCACAATGTTTGGGGCCAGCCATCTTAGGTTCTTAGGCCATAGGTCGAATTTTCATTCTCATCATTTCACACACTTACTTGTAGTACTGATTTTAAAATTAATAAAGTAGGCTGTTTGCTAAATATGCCCTTCAAATTATTAAGTATGAAAGCAAGCAACAAATCAAGCAGTTAGGTGCACATCAAACGACTAAAATATTACACACACAACGAAAAAAAACGAAACAAAAAGCAAGGAATACTGTTGAGTACACTTTTGCACATATTTTATTGGTATACACAATCGCTAAATGTGTTTCAGAGTCCTATACAGATCGTAATCTCGTTCTCATCATCTCTCTGCCCATGTCCTCCGCACTCTCTCTTTGTCCAACTCTTCCTCGTCCAACTCTCTTTGTCCATCATCTCCTCGTCACCTCTATCTCTCCCTCTCCGCCTTCCCCTCTATCTGTCCATTTTCTCCCTGTACCCACCTCTGTGCATCCTCTGTCCCTTCTCTCATTCACCCTGAGCCCTGTATATTGTTACTGCAAAGTGCGAACGGCGTCTTGGCTGGGAAATTAAGACACTTAAAATGAATAGGTGATCCGTTTGGGAGGATTAATACAAGGGACCCAGGAGAGTCCAATGCAGCTCCTGGATCTGTGATGATAGTAGCTTCAGTGATGGAATTTCTTGTAATTTTAATCTGTCATGATGTGGATTACAAGGTTTCAGACGATTAGGGTTCCATAGTAGTATTCTAATCATAAGTTGAAAAACCTTAGACACTAGTTTTCTCTCTCCTCTTAAAACTCATTGCGATGAAGAAAACAAAACAGTACACTGTTGTGTACAAAATTTTCATTTTAAAATATACATAAGGAGGAAGAACGTATCTGTCAGAAAAAATCTGACTAATCGTTGAGGTGCCCTGGTATGTAAGTTAAAGCTGACTGTGAGGAACAAAACGAAACTGTACATTTTCACAGCACACCAAATTCCTTTCTCGCAGTCGTGAAAAAATTTGAACTAAATTGGTCAACAACTTTTCGAGATTTTTGATAGCAAATTTTCCCCTTAGTATATGAAATATCTATTCATATATTACATATAAGAATACTGTCAGTGCCTGTCCACAAATTTATTAGAATATCATGTGAAATTTTCATAATTGGTCAAGGTCTTTTCGAGATTTTTCATAAAAATGTTTCCACTTTGCTATTACATAGATATTTATTTAACACATATGTTTAAGAAATACAAAGCGTCCGGCCATCCAAAAGTTTCTTAGAGTTTCCCATTTATGTATTACATACATAATTATATATTATATACATTACATTAAAAATAGATGGTACATAGCCCTTGCCAGTCTGAACGTTTATATACAGGGTGTTTAAAAAATGACCGGTATATTTGAAACGGCAATAAAAACTAAACGAGCAGCGATAGAAATACACCGTTTGTTGCAATATGCTTGGGACAACAGTACTTTTTCAGGCAGACAAACTTTCGAAATTACAGTAGTTACAATTTTCAACAACAGATCGCGCTGCGGTCTGGGAAACTCTATAGTACGATATTTTCCACATATCCACCATGCGTAGCAATAATATGGCGTAGTCTCTGAATGAAATTACCCGAAACCTTTGACAACGTGTCTGGCGGAATGGCTTCACATGCAGATGAGATGTACTGCTTCAGCTGTTCAATTGTTTCTGGATTCTGGCGGTACACCTGGTCTTTCAAGTGTCCCCACAGAAAGAAGTCACAGGCGTTCATGTCTGGCGAATATGGAGGCCAATCCACGCCGCCTCCTGCATGTTTCGGATAGCCCAAAGCAATCACACGATCATCGAAATATTCATTCAGGAAATTAAAGACGTCGGCCGTGCGATGTGGCCGGGCACCATCTTGCATAAACCACGAGGTGTTCGCAGTGTCGTCTAAGGCAGTTTGTACCGCCACAAATTCACGAAGAATGTCCATATAGCGTGATGCAGTAATCGTTTCGGATCTGAAAAATGGGCCAATGATTCCTTTGGAAGAAATGGCGGCCCAGACCAGTACTTTTTGAGGATGCAGGGACGATGGGACTGCAACATGGGGCTTTTCAGTTCCCCATATGCGCCAGTTCTGTTTATTGACGAAGCCGTCCAGGTAAAAATAAGCTTCGTCAGTAAACCAAATGATGCCCACATGCATATCGCCGTCATCAATCCTGTGCACTATATCGTTAGCGAATGTCTCTCGTGCAGCAATGGTAGCGGCGCTGAGGGGTTGCCGCGTTTGAATTTTGTATCGATAGAGGTGTAAACTCTGGCGCATGAGACGATACGTGGACGTTGGCGTCATTTGGACCGCAGCTGCAACACGGCGAACGGAAACCCGAGGCCGCTGTCGGATCACCTGCTGCACTAGCTGCGCGTTGCCCTCTGTGGTTGCCGTACGCGGTCGCCCTACCTTTCCAGCACGTTCATCCGTCACGTTCCCAGTCCGTTGAAATTTTTCAAACAGATCCTTTGTTGTATCGCTTTTCGGTCCTTTGGTTACATTAAACCTCCGTTGAAAACTTCGTCTTGTTGCAACAACACTGTGTTCTAGGCGGTGGAATTCCAACACCAGAAAAATCCTCTGTTCTAAGGAATAAACCATGTTGTCTACAGCACACTTGCACGTTGTGAACAGCACACGCTTACAGCAGAAAGACGACGTACAGAATGGCGCACCCACGGACTGCGTTGTCTTCTATATCTTTCACATCACTTGCAGCGCCATCTGTTGTTGAAAATTGTAACTACTGTAATTTCGAAAGTTTGTCCGCCTGAAAATGTACTGTTGTCCCAAGCATATTGCAACAAACGGTGTATTTCTATCGCTGCTCGTTTAGTTTTTATTGCTGTTTCAAATATACCGGTCATTTTTGAAACACCCTCTATATATGCCAAAACATTACGGCCACTTACCTTATAGCCGGTTATTCCAGCTCTGGCACACATAACGGCGGCGACGCCTCATGGCGTGGAAGGGAGGAGGCTCATGAGGTCTGACGCCTCGTTGAATCTCATCGCAGATGTGTTCGATCAGGTTCAGGTCTGGCGAGCTGTGAGCCAGCGCATCAGTTGGGACACGACGCTGTGTTCCTCGAACCAGTTCACCACTCTCTTCGCCTTGTGACATAACGCACTATCTCGAAAACTGCCAGTGGCGTCGGGAAACATGACGGTCATGAAGGGGTATTTGTGGTCTGCAACCTATGGTCGATACTTTCCGCTATCGTGGTGGCAAGCACGAACTCTATTGTATCCATGGGTGCCCACGTTCCCCGGAGTATAATAGCGCTGCTGCGAGCTTGTTTCCGTCTCGCAGTAAAGGTGTCTAGCAGCTGTTCCTCTGAAAGACGACCTCCCATCGGAATGATGAAGAACGTATCGGGATTCGTCAGACTAGGTAACGCCCTGCCATTGCGTCAATGTCCAGTGCCTTTGGTCACATGCCCATTTCAGTCGTAGGAACCAATATCATCGTGGTGTTAACACTGGCACAGGTATGTGTCGTTGATTGCGGAGGCTCATCATTAGGAGTGTTCAGTGTACTGTGTGTTTAGACACACTTGTACTTTACCCAGCATTTAAGTCTGAGTTAGTACCACCACAGTTCGCCGCCTGTCCTGTGTTACCAATTTGCCCAGTCTAAAACGTCCGACATCTCTTATGAGGGGTTGCCGCTCAACCCAAGACGTCTGGACGTGGTTTCATATTGGTTTCGTCACATGTTTAAGACACTCACCACAGCACTCCTTGAAAATTCCACAAGTCGTGCAGTTGCGGGCAAAATTCACGTGCCGTAGGTCCGGGTCATCACAATCTGCCCCCTTTCTACACATGGACAGTACGCTCAATGATACTACATGCTTTTGTCAGACCAGCAGTCATTCCTCATCAAGTGACGCTGCTATTCTCGACGGAATTCTATCGATAGTATGACGACAGTCATTTGTTCTGGCTGATCAGTATATATATAAGAAACGTAGAGCCTGTGCCTATCTCAATTTTTATTAGAGGATCAGGCACAAATTTCAAATAAATTGGAAGAAAACTACCCGAGATTTTTATTAAGAGCATTTCCCCTTTATGTGTTACCCATATTTCTATGTACTGTATGTATTTTAAAAGCGTGTAACCGATGGTCATTCGAAAGTTTATTGAAGTACAGTGAAAAAATAGTAGTAGTAGAAGTACAGTGAAAAAACAGTAGCATATGTGCTATGCTATGTAGCCTACATCCATCTGAAAGAATATTAGAGTATCATCTAAAAATTTTAGCTAAATCAGTCAAGAAGTTTTGAGATTTTTACTAACAATGTTGTCTCTTTATGTGTCATGTACATTTATATCCTTATATATTAAAATATATTTACCCTATGGCCCTTAGGAAGTTTATTAGCGAATTATGTATAAATTGACGTTCATCCATCACGAAGTTTCTGAGATTTTTGCTATCAGTATATCCATCATATGTGTTAGATATATGCTTACATATTACATAATTCAAAAATATGTTGCGTATATCCCACGCGACTTTTAGTAGAGTATCATGAAAAGTTTGAAATAAATCGATCAAGTACTTTTCGAGATTTTCTGCCACAACATAAATGTGGGACTTGTCTTTACGCAGTATACTTGTATTTATATTTGTATTATGTGTCTCCAAATGTATATTAGAGTGTTATATGGAAATGTGAAGAAAGTTTGCTGGAGAAATTTTCAACACTTGTTGTTTATTAGAGCAGTATGTAGAAATATGAAGTACACTCCTGGAAATGGAAAAAAGAACACATTGACACCGGTGTGTCAGACCCACCATACTTGCTCCGGACACTGCGAGAGGGCTGTACAAGCAATGATCACACGCACGGCACAGCGGACACACCAGGAACCGCGGTGTTGGCCGTCGAATGGCGCTAGCTGCGCAGCATTTGTGCACCGCTGCCGTCAGTGTCAGCCAGTTTGCCGTGGCATACGGAGCTCCATCGCAGTCTTTAACACTGGTAGCATGCCGCGACAGCGTGGACGTGAACCGTATGTGCAGTTGACGGACTTTGAGCGAGGGTGTATAGTGGGCATGCGGGAGGCCGGGTGGACGTACCGCCGAATTGCTCAACACGTGGGGCGTGAGGTCTCCACAGTACATCGATGTTCTCGCCAGTGGTCGGCGGAAGGTGCACGTGCCCGTCGACCTGGGACCGGACCGCAGCGACGCACGGATGCACGCCAAGACCGTAGGATCCTACGCAGTGCCGTAGGGGACCGCACCGCCACTTCCCAGCAAATTAGGGACACTGTTGCTCCTGGGGTATCGGCGAGGACCATTCGCAACCGTCTCCATGAAGCTGAGCTACGGTCCCGCACACCGTTAGGCCGTCTTCCGCTCACGTCCCAACATCGTGCAGCCCGCCTCCAGTGGTGTCGCGACAGGCGTGAATGGAGGGACGAATGGAGACGTGTCGTCCTCAGCGATGAGAGTCGCTTCTGCCTTGGTGCCAATGATGGTCGTATGCGTGTTTGGCGCCGTGCAGGTGAGCGCCACAATCAGGACTGCGTACGACCGAGGCACACAGGGCCAACACCCGGCATCATGGTAAGGGGAGCGATCTCCTACACTGGCCGTACACCACTGGTGATCGTCGAGGGGACACTGAATAGTGCACGGTACATCCAAACCGTCATCGAACCCATCGTTCTACCATTCCTAGACCGGTAAGGGAACTTGCTGTTCCAACAGGACAATGCACGTCCGCATGTATCCCGTGCCACCCAACGTGCTCTAGAAGGTGTAAGTCAACTACCCTGGCCAGCAAGATCTCCGGATCTGTCCCCCATTGAGCATGTTTGGGACTGGATAAAGCGTCGTCTCACGCGGTCTGCACGTCCAGCACGAACGCTGGTCCAACTGAGGCGCCAGGTGGAAATGGCATGGCAAGCCGTTATACAGGACTACATCCAGCATCTCTACGATCGTCTCCATGGGAGAATAGCAGCCTGCATTGCTGCGAAAGGTGGATATACACTGTACTAGTGCCGACATTGTGCATGCTCTGTTGCCTGTGTCTATGTGCCTGTGGTTCTGTCAGTGTGATCATGTGATGTATCTGACCCCAGGAATGTGTCAATAAAGTTTCCCCTTCCTGGGACAATGCCCACTATACGCCCTCGCTCAAAGTCCGTCAACTGCACATACGGTTCACGTCCACGCTGTCGCGGCATGCTACCTGTGTTAAAGACTGCGATGGAGCTCCGTATGCCACGGCAAACTGGCTGACACTGACGGCGGCGGTGCACAAATGCTGCGCAGCTAGCGCCATTCGACGGCCAACACCGCGGTTCCTGGTGTGTCCGCTGTGCCGTGCGTGTGATCATTGCTTGTACAGCCCTCCCGCAGTGTCCGGAGCAAGTATGGTGGGTCCGAAACACCGGTGTCAATGTGTTCTTTTTTCCATTTCCACACACACACACACACACACACACACACACACACACACACACATATATATATATATATATATATATATATATATATATATATATATATATATATATATATACTCTACATCTACATCCATACTCCGCAAGCCACCTGACGGTGTGTGGCGGAGGGTACCTTGAGTACCTCTATCGGTTCTCCCTTCTATTCCAGTCTCGTATTGTTCGTGGAAAGAAGGATTGTCGGTATGCCTCTGTGTGGGCTCTTATCTCTCTGATTTTATCCTCATGGTTTCTTCGCGAGATATACGTAGGAGGGAGCAATATACTACTTGACTCTTCGGTGAAGGTATGTTCTCGAAACTTTGACAAAAGCCCGTACCGAGCTACTGAGCGTCTCTCCTGCAGAGTCTTCCACTGGAGTTTATCTATCATCTCCGTAACGCTTTCGCGATTACTAAATGATCCTGTAACGAAGCGCGCTGCTCTCCGTTGGATCTTCTCCATATATTCTATCAACCCTGTCTGGTACGGATCCCACACTGCTGAGCAGTATTCAAGCAGTGGGCGAACAAGCGTACTGTAACCTACTTCCTTTGTTTTCGGATTGCATTTCCTTAGGATTCTTCCAATGAATCTCAGTCTGGCATCTGCTTTACTGACGATCAACATTATATGATCATTCCATTTTAAATAACTCCTAATGCGTGCTCCCAGATAATTTATGGTATTAACTGCTTCCAGTTGCAGACCTGCTATTTTGTAGCTAAATGATAAGGGATCTTTCTTTCTATGTATTCGCAGCACATTACACTTGTCTACATTGAGATTCAATTGCCATTCCCTGCACCATGCGTCAATTCGCTGCAGATTCTCCTGCATTTGAGTAGAATTTTCCATTGTTACAACCTCTCGATACACCACAGCATCATCTGCAAAAAGCATCAGTGAACTTCCGATGTCATCCACCAGGTCATTTATGTATATTGTGAATAGCAACGGTTCTATGACATTACCCTGCGGCACACCTGAAATCACTCTTACTTCGGAGGACTTCTCTCCATTGAGAATGACATGCTGCGTCCTGTTATCTAGGAACTCCTCAATCCAATCACACAATTGGTCAGAATGTCCATATGCTCTTACTTTCTTCATTAAACGACTGTGGGGAACTGTATCGAACGCCTTGCGGAAGTCAAGAAACACGGCATCTACCTGTGAACCCGTGTCTATGGCCCTCTGAGTCTCGTGAACGAGTAGCGCGAGCTGGGTTTCACATGACCGTCTTTTTCGAAACCCATGCTGATTCCTACAGAGTAGATTTCTAGTCTTGTGGAGATATTTCCATAGGGACTTTCATCCCCTAACAAATATTTCTTGACATGCAACAGAGAAGCGAAATACCAGTTTTCATTAATTTAGCTTTATAATTTTTTTATGTGATCAAATATTTTCTTAAAAATTTTCGTCCCCTATTGGAATCACTTAGTGCTTGAGTTTCCAGAAAGACTGAAACATGTAATGCTTTATTTCTAACTGATAAGTCAAATACAAATTATCAGAGATGTAATCGTGAAAATCCTTTAGTAGTTCTTTAGCAATTATTTGTTTTCAAACAAATAAATTTCACCTACCACTTTACTTCCTTCATGGCCGAATTTCCAAAAATGCTGAAACATGTGTTTTTTTTATTTTCTGTCTGAGGAGCCAAATACGAGTTTTCGTAGTTCTAGCTTAGAAATTCGCTTAATAGAGACATACTTTCAAGAAGCCTTTCATCCCCTGTTTCACCGCCTTAGGAGTGGAATTTCGGACAATTCCTTCTTAAGCGACGCCTACAGTTTAAGGTCTACAGCCTCTCCAAACATCGAGTTTATATCCTTTGCGGTTTGGGATGGGCGATGATGAGTCACTGAATCAGTGAGACCCTTTTTCGGGCCCTTTGGAGTTAAATTTCCAAAATCAGTAAAGCACGAACTTTTTTCACCGCTAACGGGGAATCCAAGCACCAATTTTCAAAGGTTTAGCTCTAAAAATGCTTTCGCCATGAAATATTGTCATACAACGTTTCAGTCCCTATTTCACCCACTTAGGGTCTGAATTTCCGAAAACAGCGACATGCGTATGTTTTATTTCTAACAGAGAAGCTAAATAGTAATTTTCATAGATGTATCGCCAAAAATGCTTGCAGAATAAAATATTCCCATAAGAATTTCCATCCCATTTTGCATCCTCATAGTTTCTGAATTTCCATAAACAGTCAAATATGTATTTTTTATGTCTAGCTGAGAAACAAAATTTAAAATTTGATGAATTAGTTTTAAAAAAGCTTTCATAATAAAATACTTCCATAAAAAATCTCATCTACATCTACATCTACATCTTCATTTATACTCCGCAAGCCACTCAACGGTGTGTGGCGGAGGGCACTTTGCGTGCCACTGTCATTACCTCCCTTTCATTTTCCAGTCGCGTATGGTTCGCGGGAAGAACGACTGTCTGAAAGCCACTGTGCGCGCTCTAATCTCTCTAATTTTACATTCGTGATCTCCTCGGGAGGTATAAGTAGGGGGAAGCAATATATTCGATACCTCATCCAGAAACGCACCCTCTCGAAACCTGGAGAGCAAGCTGCACCGCGATGCAGAGCGCCTCTCTTGCAGAGTCTGCCACTTCAGTTTGTTAAACATCTCCGTAACGCTATCACGGTTACCAAATAACCCTGTGACGAAACGCGCCGCTCTTCTTTGGATCTTCTCTATCTCCTCCGTCAACCCGATCTGGTATGGATCCCACACTGATGAGCAATACTCAAGTATAGGTCGAACGAGTGTTTTGTAAGCCACCTCCTTTGTTGATGGACTACATTTTCTAAGGACTCTCCCAATGAATCTCAACCTGGTACCCGCCTTACCAACAATTAATTTTATATGATCATTCCACTTCAAATCGTTCCGCACGCATACTCCCAGATATTTTACAGAAGTAACTGCTACCAGTGTTTGTTCCGCTGTCATATAATCATACAATAAAGGATCCTTCTTTCTATTTATTCGCAATACATTACATTTGTCTATGTTAAGGGTCAGTTGCCACTCCCTACACCAAGTGCCTATCCGCTGCAGATCTTCCTGCATTTCGCTGCAATTTTCTAATGCTGCAAATTCTCTGTATACTACAGCATCATCCGCGAAAAGCCGCATGGAACTTCCGACACTATCTACTAGGTCATTTATATATATTGTGAAAAGCAATGGTCCCATAACACTCCCCTGTGGCACGCCAGAGGTTATTTTAACGTCTGTAGACGTCTCTCCGTTGATAACAACATGCTGTGTTCTGTTTGCTAAAAACTCTTCAATCCAGCCACACAGCTGGTCTGATATTCCGTAGGCTCTTACTTTGTTTATCAGGCGACAGTGCGGAACTGTATCGAACGCCTTCCGGAAGTCAAGAAAAATAGCATCTACCTGGGAGGCTGTATCTAATATTTTCTGGCTCTCATGAACAAATAAAGCGAGTTGGGTCTCACACGATCGCTCTTTCCGGAATCCATGTTGATTCCTACATAGTAGATTCTGAGTTTCCAAAAACGACATGATACTCGAGCAAAAAAAATTGTTCTAAAATTCTACCAGAGATCGACGTCAGAGATATAGGTCTATAGTTTTGCGCATCTGCTCGACGACCCTTCTTGAAGACTGGGACTACCTGTGCTCTTTTCCAATCATTTGGAACCTTCCGTTCCTCTGGAGACTTGCGGTACACGACTGGTAGAAGGGGGGCAAGTTCTTTCGCGTACTCTGTGTAGAATCGAATTGTTATCCCGTCAGGTCCAGTGGACTTTCATCTGTTGAGTGATTCCAGTTGCTTTTCTATTCCTTGGACACTTATTTCGATGTCAGCCATTTTTTCGTTTGTGCGAGGATTTAGAGAAGGAACTGCAGTGCGGTCTTCCTCTGTGAAACAGCTTTGGAAAAAGGTGTTTAGTATTTCAGCTTTACGCTTGTCATCCTCTGTTTCAATGCCATCATCATCCCGGAGTGTCTGGACATGCTGTTTCGAGCCACTTACTGATTTAACGTAAGACCAGAACTTCCTAGGATTTTCTGTCAAGTCCGTACATAGAATTTTACTTTCCAATTCACTGAACGCTTCACGCATAGCCCTCCTTACGCTAACTTTGACATCGTTTAGCTTCTGTTTGTATGAGAGGTTTTGACTGCGTTTAAATTTGGAGTGAAGCTCTCTTTGCTTTCGCAGTAGTTTCCTAACTTTGTTGTTGAACCACGGTGGGTTTTTCCCGTCCCTCACAGTTTTACTCGGCACGTACCTGTCTAAAACGCATTTTACGAATGCCTTGAACTTTTTCCATGAACACTCAACATTGTCAGTGTCGGAACAGAAATTTTCGTTTTGATCTGTTAGGTAGTCTGAAATCTGCCTTCTATTACTCTTGCTAAACAGATAAACCTTCCTCCCTGTTTTTATATTCCTATTAACTTCCATATTCAGGGATGCTGCAACGGCCTTATGATCACTGATTCCCTGTTCTGCACATAAGGAGTCATCCGCTATGCCATCCCCATGGGGCGAAAATTCCAAAAACATTTAAATACATGTTTTTGTATTTGTAACAGAGAAGTCGAATACCAATGTCCATGTTGTTGTTGTTGTGGTCTTCAGTCCTGAGACTGGTTTGATGCAGCTCTCCATGCTACTCTATCCTGTGCAAGCTTCTTCATCTCCCAGTACCTACTGCAACCTACATCCCTCTGAATCTGCTTAGTGTATTCATCTCTTGGTCTCCCCCTACGATTTTTACCCTCCACGCTGCCCTCCAATACTAAATTGCTGATCCCTTGATGCCTCAGAACATGTCCTACCAACCGATCCCTTCTTCTGGTCAAGTTGTGCCACAAACTTCTCTTCTCCCCAATCCTATTCAATACTTCCTCATTAGTTATGTGATCTACCCATCTAATCTTCAGCATTCTTCTGTAGCACCACATTTCTAAAGCTTCTATTCTCTTCTTGTCCAAACTATTTACCGTCCATGTTTCACTTCCATACATGGCTACACTCCATACAAATACTTTCAGAAATGACTTCCTGACACTTAAATCTATACTCGACGTTAACAAATTTCTCTTCTTCAGAAACGCTTTCCTTGACATTGCCAATCTACATTTTATATCCTCTCTACTTCGACCATCATCAGTTATTTTGCTCCCCAAATAACAAAACTCCTTTACTAGTTTAAGTGTCTCATTTCCTAATCTAATTCTCTCAGCATCACCCGACTTAATTCGACTACATTCCATTATCCTCGTTTTGCTTTTGTTGATGTTCATCTTATATCCTCCTTGCAAGACACTGTCCATTCCGTTCAACTGCTCTTCCAAGTCCTTTGCTGTCTCTGACAGAATTACAATGTCATCGGCGAACCTCAAAGTTTTTATTTCTTCTCCACGGATTTTAATACCTACTCCGAATTTTTCTTTTGTTTCCTTTACTGCTTGCTCAGTATAGAGATTGAATAACATCGGGGAGAGGCTACAACCCTGTCTTACTCCCTTCCCAACCACTGCTTCCCTTTCATGTCCCTCGACTCTTATAACTGCCATCTGGTTTCTGTACAAATTGTAAATAGCCTTTCGCTCCCTGTATTTTACCCCTGCCACCTTTAGAATTTGAAAGAGAGTATTCCAGTCAACATTGTCAAAAGCTTTCTCTAAGTCTACAAATGCTAGAAACGTAGGTTTGCCTTTCCTTAATCTTTCTTCTAAGATAAGTCGTAAGGTTAGTATTGCCTCACGTGTTCCAGTATTTCTACGGAATCCAAACTGATCTTCCCCCAGGTCGGCTTCTACTAGTTTTTTCATTCGTCTGTAAGGAATTCGTGTTAGTATGTTGTCCATAGATGTAGCATTAAAATACTTTAATAGCTTTTTAATAGTGATATACATTCAAAAAAAATATTTCACCCACTGTTTAACCCCCATAGTTAAATTTGCAAAAATAATGGAACACGTTATTTCTGTCTGAGAAACCAAATACCAGTTTTGGTAGGTTTAGCTTCAAAACTACCTTAATATCGACATTTTTCAAATAACTCTTCATCCCTATTTCACCCATTTGGGTTGCAATTTCCAAAATTCCTCAGAGGTTGGGACTGGCTCTTTATCTGGTTCCCTCCAACGAAAACGAGCCCCAGGAGCCACTGACTGACCTAAGCTATCATTGTTGGCGTTGGTTTAGTGGTGAGTGTGGTGAGAACAACCCCATCGCTGAACTGTTTGCAGTTTCTCAGTCTCTGCTATACTTCCCTACTCCGGTTACACGATTTTCTCCTTTTGTTAATATTAGCCTACATTCATCTTACCGGAATAATCTTATTCCTTTTCATCGCACTGGCCACCAATATATCTAATTTTAGCCTTCGGATGTCTCTTTTGAGAAGTCCTAGCTTTCTTATAATGTCCAAACTTTTGACATTGCGTGTTCTCACTCGTAGAATATTACTCTTCCGTCGGTTATTCCATCTTTCTTAATGGTTACCTGCTTGGCAGTCCCCTTTCGGGGTTACGAATGGGGGACCTGGAATCTTTTGCCAGTGGAGATATCATGACGACACTTTTTCATTTATAGGCTACATATTCTATGGAGACACATCGTGTATATTCAGTGCAGTCGCTTTCATTGCATTCTGTTTCTTCATACCGTTGATCATTCTCGATCCTTCCACCATTTTGAGGAAGTTTCGTACCCGAAGGGAAACACGGCGCCCTGACCTTCTGTCCGCTCGTACGTCCTATTTGACAAAGACCCTAGCAGAGCGGGGGTGGTCTACTAGTGCCGGAAGTCTTCGGGCATCGTTACTTCCCACGTACGTCCCCTGAAATGATGTCAAAGAGAAAATCAAAGAAATTAGAGCCCTTGCGGAAGTATAACCGAAAGTTGGTCTTCCAACTTACCATTTGCGAACGGGACAAAGAAACCGACAAAAGATAGTGGTACGTGAAATAGGGTCCGCCACGTACCGTGAGGTGTGCTTCAGGGTATAACATAGGTTTAGATATAGAACGGTAGTATAATCGGTTTGTATGCGACAGCTTATGTACCTAATAAGTTCCAAAACGCCGCGCATAAAACGGTTTTTTCCGGGTTTTGTTCGTGATCAGAAGGTAAGATCAAGTGTTTTGGACAAGGACAATTTGTATACCCAACAGGATCGTCTTAGTATCACCTTCCTAGAGTACAAGGTATGAGTGTTGCACGCTTCCTCCTGCTTAGGTAAAGGGAGCAAATAAGTTGGTTCTTTTTGTATCTGATGTGATCTACGGTTGACACCGTCTGGCAGGCACTGTTAGTTCCTGGGCGGATCCTCGAAAAAACAGAAAATAATGGTTTTTACCACATTTTCGCCGTAACTAGCTGACCAAGGCTCAGCCGAGAATTCAAAGACGGTTATGCACAGCAAACGGCAGAGATTTTTGCGATATATCCTGATCTCTAATAGATTTGAAAATTTACTTTATATCTTTATCCGTTTCCACCTTACAGGGGTTCAAAGTTACCCTACTTGCACACGTAAAATCCGGTGAGATCCGAAAATGCACTTAAAGTGACTTAACATGGAGAAATATACTGTAAAGCGTCTCCATTGTAGTGTTGGAACCCCATATTGTAGTACTGAAGCACATGCAAATTCTTTTTGCGTGTAAAATGCTGTCTGAAGTGCAAAATTAGTTTTGAGTTATTTCAATTTTAGGTAAGTTAGCTATCTAAATTTTACTGGGCAATGAATTTCTTTTCATATGAGTTATTGCCCTGCTGCAGCAGGGAAAAGAATGGCACCAACGAAAAAGTACTCCTATAGGGCACAAAAATTCCAATAAATTCCTGCTTGTTTAAAAAAATTTTAAAAAACTGTGGGGTACCAGCTACCTCGTTCTATTTGTCTTAGCACCTTTAAATTTTTTCCCAAAAATTTGGGCATGCGAGCATATTCGAGCTTATTTATGCTGAGGGAAGACGACAGTGGCAGAGAAACGGAAAAGTAGTAAATACTAGCAGATAAAGTCGTTGTGTCATAGAAAGAGCAAAGGAGATACTGGCTGAGTGAGGGAAAGAGAGGGGCATAGTGGCAGTCGAACGTAACTGACAGTGACTGAACAGTGGTAGAGAAAGAGTGAAAAAGACTGTGCCGCTGGAAGAGGAATAACGAGAAGGAGAAAACTGAAGTGGGTGAGAGCCAGTGATAACGAGTGACAGACTATATGACAACGACAATTTGGAACAGGGAGGTAGTGAGAGTGTGAGGTGACTGCACCAATAAGAAGGAATGAATGAGATATTAGCAGTAAGAGAGAGAAAGAGGGAGATAGAGGCAGTGAGAGGATACTGTAGTAATAGGATAGAACGGAGGGGACTGTGGCTGTGACGAAGGAGACAATACCAGAGGCACATAAAGAAATAAAGACAATGAGATGGTCTGAATGATTCAAATGGTTCAAATGGCTCTGAGCACTATGGAACTTAACATCTAAGGTCATCAGTCCCCTAGAACTTAGAACTACTTCAACCTAACTAACCTAAGGACATCACACACATCCAGGATTCGAACCTGTGACCGTAGCAGTCGCGCGGTTCCGGACTGAAGCGCCTAGATCCGCTCGGCCACGGCGGCCGGCAAAGCTGAATGAGTGAGTGAGAAATGGCAGATGGGAATGTATGGGTGTGAGAAATTTAAAGTGATGGACCAGTGAGTGTGAATGAGCTACACTTCGGGGAACTAGTGGGAGTTGGAGATGAGTTGCACGTTAAAGAAAGCAGAGTATGTTCTCACTGTAAAATGTTTGGGAAAATTTTTAAAACTGCCGAGGAAGTTAGAATGAGGCAGCACAAATTCAGTCAAAGTCTATTAAATAAACAGTGCTCTGACAGGAGCATTTTTCCGCTAGTAAGCAAGAAGAGAAATGAAAATCTATGTTGTACCGAGAGTTCTTCCTGCATCAACACAAATTTAAATTCACGGGCGCGGATAAAAAGCGTCAGAGAAGTTAAATTAATCAGTGTCCAACAAAATTGGGATTTTCGAAACAAATCGCTCAGACGGCCAGACCGGCGGCCGACACTTCGGGAGCGTTGCGGCAGCGGTCCTTATTTACGGCGGATTAAACTTGTGGGCCAAGTTTGCCCTGGCAGCACCGGACCCGTTTCGGAGCTCCTCAGGCAGAGATACCGCGGCTCGGCTGCTGGCGTACCGGCAGCGGCACGCCGAAACACTTCGCAACCAGCCGGGGGCGCTTTGAGCCGGGCGCCGAGAGATGTATTAAAGCGAGCGGAAAGCGCCGAGCAACTCTGATGCCGCTGCCGGTGACGACACGGACGAATGCCGCCCGGTACAGAAACAAATTAAATGCTCGTGTATATTGCCGAATTCCTTCCCTCATTCGGTAATAGAGAGAAATGAGCTCTCGGAACAGAATTAAATTTGCTGAATTTCATTGCTCTCTGTCTATCCTCTTCGTTTACTCCTATTTTTATTTTGAAAGCAATAGCTCCTGAGTTGTGATGCAATCTCCCTTCATTTTGTACTGGACCGTGCCAGGGAATAATGGCGGAGTCATCAATCTGCCCACGAACACTGAAAGGGAACGTGAAATACATCGCTGTAACGTTTGAAAGCAGATATTATTTATTTTCAATTTTACATTAAGTAACAGAGGAAGATATCAAGTGAAAAAAGAGTGATCTCATACCTTCATACAAGAGAGACTGATGTTTAACAACAATATGAGCTTGATTAAAACTGAGAACATATATTTCCGTGCCATAGTGCAAACATGATTATAATTCTGCTAAAAGTTCTAATGGAAAGTACTGCAGCTCTTCCTTTATGAAGCCTGTAGGTAACTAACAGAACACGAAGCGATAAAACTGTTCCGCACTACAAACACCGCTTTGCTATGAGCAAAACTGTGTGAACTAACATACGTATTGATGAGACTAAGCAGTCGAGCTCTGTCCATGGCCACTATATTTCCTATTAGTGTCTTTAATGTATGTCATACTGCATACATAATGCAGCAGTACACAGTTCCACTCTTTTATCTACAATCCTCTTTGTCTCCCTTCATGTAGAACACCCCGCATCGCCCCAATATGTTGCGTGTTTGATGTCCGTGGTAGTCTGCGAAGATTGCTTTCCGCAATAGCTTCTTCTGTGATTGTTGTAATGACGTTGTGTCTCGAAATATATCATACGAGTATGTTTCTTCTTGTTCAGACATGCTTTCCTAGTTAATTTCCTCTATTCTTGTCATATCTTTTCATTAAAAAATCTATATCTCATGCTGATCATCAATGTCTTATAGCAGCGCCAAATGCTTAGAGTTTCTGCAAGATATATGGTTCCCATCTTTGCTTAATATTCTCACTGCACGCTTCTAAGTTTAAAATATGTATGTGACCTTAGTTGCGTTGCCCGAGAACATAGAATGGAGTATTTTAATAATTAAGTTAAAATCTTATGGGTTATTAGGCCACGTCATGTTTCCTCCAAAATAATCGACCTTTCAACCTCTCTGCTGGGCTGTTCCTCAGGATCTTCCGGTGTCCGCCACTGTTCTAGCTATGGTGGACACCGGAAGATCCTGAGGCAGGTACCAACTGAGGGGTCGAAATGTCGATTATTTTAGAGGAAATAGGACGCGGCCTAATAACCCGGAACATTTGAACTTCAGTGACAACGGCCACGAAAGTCTACTGGTTTACATTTTGTAAATTATGTTACCAAACTGATCCGCAGATCCGAAAAATGAGTGAAATTAAAGTGAGAAAAGTGGGAGAACGGAGCATTCTTATTAACTAGTACAATTACTGTGCCCATTGATATTGATTTAAACGTATGGGTCTCACCATCAGTGGTGTTGTGAAACTCAGCACGCCCATGCAGCATGATGCCTCCCCACATCAAGCCACATCCGACATGATGCTGTCACACTTCAAGAAGCTATCCACCACATTACTGGCTTTTATCAAGTCCTCATGCAGCATATTGCCTGTCCACGTCAAGAAATCCAATATTAAGCTTGCTGATATCAAATTTCGATCCAACATGACGTCTACCCACATTAAGATCCCATTTACTGAAAAATTGTGCCCATCAAGATGCCATCCAACATGGTAACCCTTTATAATGTGTTCACACAACAAAATGTTACGATGTCTGATATATCAAGATATCATTCAACACAATCAATGCCCAAATCCAAATCCTATCCAACATAATATCTGCCCACATCAAGAGTCACACAACACATTGGGTGCTAACAGCAAGATCCCATCAAATTTAAAGCCTCATCACATCAAAACTTCATCCAACATTATACCTCACTTCATCAAGACGCCATCCAACATGATATCTGCCAATATCATACCTATCCACATCAAGTTCCTATGCAACGTACTGTCTGCTCACAGCAAGACCCCATAGAATATACTGCCTGCCCATAATACCTGCCAACATCAACGCACCATCCAGCATTATGTTATGTTTTTCACATCAAGATCACATCCAGCAAAATAGATATAAAGATCAAGACAGCACCCAACATCTCTTGTGTCAGGGAACTTTGCCAGATACCTACAAACGATACATTGTTGCATAATCAACGATTCAGTGACTGT
Organism: Schistocerca cancellata; assembly: GCF_023864275.1. Lineage (NCBI taxonomy): Eukaryota > Metazoa > Arthropoda > Insecta > Orthoptera > Acrididae > Schistocerca > Schistocerca cancellata. The sequence continues at coordinate 21,552,411 of NC_064631.1, read as the reverse complement.
GATCTATGTGCCCATCTGCAAGTCGTACCACTGTTCTTCCCAGAGAAACATCTGTAAGTAGGCTGTTTAGGTTTTCTTATTGGTAACGCCACGTAGCGCTCTGTATGAAAATCATTGGCTGTGCTGTGTGCAGTCTGTGGCTAGTTTGCATTGTTGTCTGCCATTGTAGTATTGGGCAGCTGGATGTTAACAGCGCGTAGCGTTGCGCAGTTGGAGGTGAGCCGCCAGCAGTGGTGGATGTGGGGAAGTGAGATGGCGGATTCTTGAGAGCGGATGATCTGGACGTGTGTCCATCAGAAACAGTACATTTGCAAGAATGGATGTCATGAACTGCTATATATATTATGACTTTTGAACACTAGTAAGGTACATACATTGTTGTTCTCTATCAAAATCATTCATTTGCTAACTATGCCTACCAGTAGTTAGTGCCTTCAGTAGTTTGAATCTTTTATTTAGCTGGCAGTAGTGGCGCTCGCTATATTGCAGTAGTTTGAGTAATGAAGATTTTTGTGAGGTAAGTGATTTGTGAAAGGTATAAGTTAATGTTAGTCAGGGCCATTATTTTGTAGGGATTATTGAAAGTCAGATTGCGTTGCGCTAAAAATATTGCGTGTCAGTTTAAGCACAGTCATGTACAATTTTTAAAAGGGGACGTTTCATATGTCGACCCTTAGCCGAGAATACCTCACTGGAATCTTCTGATTTTTTCTTGTATTTTGTATAATTAATGTAGCTATTGTTTATTGCTAGCGCGTAATTGTAGAGAGAATCTCCTTTGTAGTTGCAGTCTTTCATTTTTGTTCAGTAAAACAGTTGTGGCATGCATGTAGATTTGCACCAAGTATTTCGCAGCTGCGCTTGCAATTAACTAGATATTATTTTCATTGCTATGTTAATGTGTTCTCTTATTTTTGCTCTTCAAATTGTGCATTTCTGTGTTATCGTGTGAAATATTGTGACAATAATGGCTTGTGAAAAACGTAACACTAGGCTCCAAAGTAAACTGAGAAATAATAGTGACGACGAGCGTAGCTTATCAGCACCACTGTGTAATGAATTAACAGACATTCAAAGTAGTAATTTGGTAATTGTGCATAGGGAAATGGAGCGGGCGGCAAATAATGGTGTAGACAGTGAAACAAGTAGTGAACAGAGAAGCATTATCGATCGATCGGTCAGCAACAGCACGCCTCAGGAATCGGGAATGACAGAACACAATATTGCAAATACTGTAGACTCAGGTTTTGGGTCCTCACCGTTTTCTCAAATGAGTCAAGACACATTATCTGCTTGTCAAAATGTGTATGTTGCCGGTGAAAATGCACTGCCAAAAAGCATAGAGAAACAGATTCCAGGCACTAATACATTATTATTGCAATTAATGCAACAAATGGAACGAAATCAAAGACAAACACAGCAAAAGCTTCAAAAGTTGGACACAATGGAACAAAATCAGAGACAAACAGAGCAAAAGCTTCAAAAGTTAGACACAATGGAACAAAATCAGAGACAAACACAGCAAAAGCTTTAAAAGTTAGACACAGTGGAACAAAATCTTCGGAAGTTAGACACCACGCTTGAACAAACACGTGAAGATTTAACTGCTGAGTTACATAACATTGAATCGAAATGTCAAAAAGTCTGTAATGACGTAAAAACACAAATTTGTGAGCATTTTCAGCCTAGTTTTTCGCGGCATGAAAATGCATTACAGAATCACGAAGCAGCCATAAAAGAACTGCAAACTATTGTTCATGAAAATCATGAGACCTTGCAAGCTAAAAGTGACTCAGTTGCATCTACCGATTCGGTTACGCAACTTGCAAAAATTCAGCAAACTTCAAGGACACAGTATATACTATGAAAATTGGTTCAGAGAGACACATGCAGGAAATTAGTTCATTATCAGAGAAAGTAGTTGAACTTTCGGATCAGCTAAATAATTTATCTACGAAGGTAGATGATAATCTGAATCACACAAAACTGGTAGTCTTTAATGACACAGAAGAGTGTGAACAAATTAGGAAATTCAGACAAAATCAGAATCAAATTAATACGCAACACCAAAGAGAAATCCGGGAAGCACAAGATCAGCTTACACAGGTAATACAAGAATTACGTATTTCAGAGGACACTCGCGCTCCAATACGGCAAGAGGGACATAGAAATACGGAACAGCCACAAAATAATAACACAGGGCACTTCGGAAATTATGAAAGAAATTGGCAAGGTGCACCGAATTTTGAGATGGAACCGCCGAAATGACGTAACAATGACCGACATGCCGCTCGCCGACATGATGATTTTGACTATGAGCTGTTCGTTACTACACGTAAATTCAAAATATTTAAGAATTCTGGCAACGACATTCATCCACAAGCGTGGCTCCATCAATTCTCTCATTGTTTTCCTCCCAACTGGTCATTAGAGCACAGATTAGAATTTATGTGTGGCTATTTAGAGAATGAACCAGCTGTAAGAATGCGATCGGTCATTCACGATTGCCACAGTGAAGGAGAATTTTATCATGCCTTCCTCTCAGCATATTGGTCTCAAGCTACACAAGACCGAGTAAAACATAGCATCATAATGATGAAACATTTCGAACAATCTGAATTTTCCAGTCTTGTGAAATATTTTGTAGGCATGTTGCACAAGAATCAGTACCTGTCAAACCCATACAGCCCCTCAGAACTCATCCGCATTTGCTTAATCAAATTACCTGAACATTTACGACATATTACTTTGGCTAGACGTTGCAAAGACGACATTGAAGCTTTTCAGAGACTGTTACAAGAATTGGAAATTGACACTGACAATCGTGGAACGCGAAAACAGGAGCACAACAATTACAGGTCACATCTGTCACAATTCCGTGACGACAGAAACAATAACTGGACACGACAAGGCTATTCTTACAACATAAATCGTGACCAAAACAGACACCACCCGTATGACAACCGTTGGCAGAGTAATAATAGTTAGAGAAAGATCGCATTTCTGTAGCAATGAATGTGACAGAGACAACCATAGAAACAGACAATATGGGAACGAAAACAATTATTATCAAGGTAGACAGAATAACTTCAGATGCAACGGTCCACCGTGCAGTGATAATTCAGGGAGAAATTCTCCACCACTTAGCGGACAAGAAAGAAACTACAGGAACTACCGACATGACGATAGACGATACAATCATAACGACAGACATGAATTTCATCAGAACTGGCGGGATTCAAATAGGGCTGGGCCCTCTCGGCAAGGTGAATTTGTAGAAGTTAGGTCTCCTAATCCCAATAACGACGCACGCCAACAAAGAGATAGCAGACAATGACTCGCACCACAGGCAGACACGTGCGCTGGCTGGCTCAGAGAAAAATAACATAGACGCTAACCTTGAGAAAAATTTGAGCATTCTTTACCGCTGTACCATATACCACATGATAATTCCGTTGAAGCTGGAGCTCTGCATAGTAGGAAGAGTAAAGATTTACACCACATTTCACATGTAAAACCGTTCATTGAGAGATAATCTGTTTTTTTAACTTAGTCTTTGCTATAAAATTTTTCACTTCGCGTTACTAGTACTCTTTGTCACACTTAGAAACTGTTAACACGCAACTATGTTTTAAAATAAACTATCAAATCTAGAACCTAGGGAACATATTTAGACAGTAATTACGAATGCATTGTTATAGTGAACAGACGACACAGTGTTACTGTGTGTGTACATTCTTACTTGTTAGTTGCACAATTACGTAATGACTATCAGGCTTACATACTTAGAACATATAGTGCTAATGAGTTTTGAATGCAACATTTTGGTTTACTTGAAAAGACACTCTTTACTTTAAGTATATTTGGTGAGATTAAAGATGACTTAGCATTTGGTTTCTTTGATAGCTACACGATTATATCACGATGCTACTAATATGTGACACAATTTACATTGTTGCTTTTGTGGTGTATCTGTTTTATAGCTGCACAGTTTTTCTGTATTATTCTGGAAAGTATAACATGTTTTAGTAGTAACTTTTGTGGTATAGCCTCAATGAGACAGCCTTTTTCGTAGCACAATAATACATTACATTATAGTACTTTCTTGATCACGGTAAGGTACGTAATAACTACGATATCTATACGCAAAGCATTTCACTTTCGTTTATGATGAGGTAAGTACATTGACTTCAGCAGAACTTTGCTTGCAGAGGACGATAACTATGACACTTCCACAGAATTATCTTACAGTAAGACGCACATTTAGCGATACAGGACACACATTTGAGTGATTAATTTTGTACTTAAACCATTTATTTTTAAAGATTTTTGAATTACAAAGAAAGTTTTCCGTGATACATTTCATTCCATTGCTGTAATCTGTAACACCTGAGAGTATAATTACATTAATCCTCAGGGGGTACACGCCTACATTGTGTACTATGTGTCTGGCAAGCACAAAGAGCCTTAGCTAATATGGTATTTGCTTATACAACTTTACACATCGGTACCATATTCCTCTAAAACAGAATTACACAGCTATCTGATTATTTGACAGAGAAACAAACATCTTTTTACTACATCAGTGACAGATGTTTACGCAATTACACAGTTGGATAACTTCACACTTATGAAACTGTATTTTGTCTGTACTTTGTGAACTGTTCATATTTTTTCAGAACCATTGTGATACTATGAGAGCTTTGGATGACGTATTTGGTATGGGATCGTGATTTTTAAAGTACGTTTGAGGTAGATGACACTATTGAAATGAGCAGAGAATTCTTTTTAGGTTTTGAAATTATTGCAGAAAGCTACGACGATTTTGAGATTTGACTGAGGTGTTATGATGTTATTATTACGATGACTATGGGTATTATGCTGTTGAGGTATGTTTATGATCAATAAGCTGATACTATATGAGGAATTTGATTATGCTATATATTTATTATGATAAAATGTTGAAGTGTCGATGCAAGATTGACGTTTCGACGGATATGTATATGCGTAATAAGGTAAGGAGTAATGGTTAGTGGTTAGGGACACTGGTTTGTGAAAAAGGATGTTGGAAACCAAGAATCGTACTTTAAGAGTTATGAAATGTGTGTAAATGCGTGAATGTATCGCAATGATGGCGAAAATTTTTGGACACTGTTATATTTATAGGATTTTGTTTCTACAGATTTGCAACGCAAATTCTCGACCTGTGAAATTTTTATATGAGACTGTCACTGTAGTGCAAACTGGTGTCATAAATATTTTGGTAAGAAAGTTAAGTGACCACCTTCACCTAATGCATCATGGGCACCCAGCTGCGCGACAGTCGCCTGGAAAAAAGCCATTAGTGTGCGCCTTTCAGAGGCACAGGTGGAGAAAAAAAAAAGAGGCCATTATCCTCGCTATTGACATTTCTTTGTAGAAAGCATCGCAAATACGACACGCTTAAACTTGATAACATATGATTACACTGTGGAGCTTTTAATTTATGATATTTACTGAAATGAAATGATGAGAAACATTTCACATCTATTGTCTTGCTAGTTGAAAGATTGTTTACTGCGTTATGAAATGCCATATGGGTAGTGAATGACGTTTCACACCTTGCTTTGCCTATTTTGTTTAATATCTAGTTTCCAGCTGCACTGCAGCATTGGTTAAAATAAAATTTTTTAGATGTACTAATATAAATATTTTATGCCTACAGATCCAGCAAATAATAACTTTATGATGTACTTCAAAAAAACGCAGGAGCACCAAAAGACATTTCCCTTCACAGGAATTGCATACAGAAGTACTTGGTAATTTTTTGTAGAATAAGTTTTTGTGGTGCACCACTCTAATTACATTTCCCTTATCTGCATTGTTGTCTTCAGTGTACTATTTTTTCTGCTTGAACTATGTCATGTTTAGATATAAGTTATTGCATTTGCTGCTGCTGTTTGCCAGGCATAGTGCTACTAAGTTTCACTTCGCGTTACTCTGTTAAGCCAGTTTTACTACTGGTTTATTTTCTTGTTTGCTGCTCATTACCTTATATTAGTTGTAATATTGCAATTGTTTTGATAATTTATATATACTGCTGATTGCTTTGCCAATTTGCAATTTTTTGTCATTGCTGTTTGTATTAATTGTTTTGTGCTGCTGCATTGCCTCATCCCTTAGTTTACGCATCTGAGCTCAGTAGATTTAAGTTAGCTTAAGAGGGGGTAGACTATATAAGAGAATGAGCTGCGATGAATTGGAAGAAATGCATTGAGAAGTTATACAAAAAAAGTGCAGAAAGCAGGTATAGATAGGACTTTTTGGAAATATTGAAGAACGAAGGGAGATCTCCGAGAAGTAAAGAAAGTTTTGTTTGCAAACTACTGCAGTAAAACAAACCCTGTCCTTTCCTTGTGTTATCCCACAATGTGTTTGTGTACCCTTGGGTATTTGTGTTCTTCCTCTCTTTATGTGTTTTCTGATGAGAGTTACATTGTAGAATTTTTCTGATAATATGTTATTTACTTTGTAAAGATGTTTAGACATTATTTATTCTGTTTTGTTTTAATGCTCATGTGTGAAGTTGATGTTTCGAAAGTTATTCTGATCTTTTATGTATGTACTTATATCATAATTCCTGTAACACTTATGTATTGTTATTCGATTCTTTTGTAAAGACCGTATTACTACAAATGTTATCTGTATTATTATGTTTCTTAATGATGTTTTCTGTACCTTTGTTATTGTATTCTCATGTTATAAAATTGTAATTGACACCAGTACATCAAATTAAGTAACTTGTAAGCATTCATTTCACTGCACATATTTGTGTTGGTCATAGTATATGCACAATATGTGAAAAAAAGAGGACTGTTAGTGTTTGGACGTGTGTTAATAATTCAGCAAGGGACTGGTTAACAGCATTGCTGGTTCTAAAGACAATTCCAAAAACTTTGTGAGTGCACAAGTGGTGGTTCATGGAGTTGCTATATTCTCCGCAAGACTCTTTGATGGTGATTGTGCACCTGCACAATCGCAACAGATGACTGCTGGCCATCTCTACAAGGACTGCAGTGGATCTGCATCTTTGATGGCTTATCAATACCATTATTTCTACAAGGACTGCACTGGGTCTGCGCCTCTGGTGGCCGACCAATACCATACTCTCTACCAGGACTACAGTGGGTCTGCTCTGTGATGACCTACCTACCAATATTCTTCAAAACTTCGAATGACTCTGCTGTGGGTTGGCTCTGTTGTGGCCCATTACCTGTCTGCATGTCAAGAGTCAGCATTGTCTTTCCGCTGGAAGGACAACACTACTTCTTCAAGACTGCATGTAAATCCACTACTTCCGTGTGCATTTTCTTTTACTGCTCAGACTTTGAGAAAAACACTGCAATTTTGCTGTGATGAATGATCAGGACTGTCTTTATGGCCTGTGAGAAAATTTTAGCTTTTGACCAACATTTAATCGATAAGTGTGTGCATTTGATTTCTTTGTTAATGTAATTATGAAAATTTTTTTCAAATCTGTATTGAACACTGCCAAAAACAATTTGTAAAATTTTTTGTGGGGAGCATGGGGGCTATGTAAGTAGGCTGTTTAGGTTTTCTTATTGGTAACGCCATGTAGCGCTCTGTATGAAAATCAATGGCTGTGCTGTGTGCAGTCTGTGGCTAGTTTGCATTGTTGCCTGCCATTGTAGTATTGGGCAGCTGGATGTTAACAGCGCGTAGCGTTGCGCAGTTGGAGGTGAGCCGCCAGCATTGGTGGATGTGGGGAAGTGAGAGGGCGGATTCTTGAGAGCGGATGATCTGAACGTGTGTCCATCAGAAAGAGTACGTTTGCAAGAATGGATGTCATGAACTGCTATATACATTATGACTTTTGAACACTAGTAAGGTAAATGCATTGTTGTTCTCTATCAAAATCTTTCATTTGCTAACTATGCCTATCAGTAGTTAGTGCCTTCAGTAGTTTGAATCTTTTATTTATCTGGCAGTAGTGGCGCTCGCTATATTGCAGTAGTTTGAGTAACGAAGATTTTTGTGAGTTAAGTGATTTGTGGAAGGTATAAGTTAATGTTAGTCAGGTCCATTATTTCGTAGGGATTATCGAAAGTCAGATTACGTTGCGCTAAAAATATTGTGTGTCAGTTTAAGCACAGTCATGTACAATTTTTCAAAGGGTACGTTTCACAGGGTCCAAGGTGGCATCACGTTGTATCAGTCATGGGACTCATTCTGTTGTGTAAAATTTCTCGTGATAGGAGAAAACACTTATTTCAGAACAAACAATTTCCAGATAAATAACTGTCATTAAAGGTTTCACTCTACTATCGACAGTTTCATTCTTCAACGTAAGTTGATGATACAAATACTACCAGTTGCTATCGCACAGATCAAGATAAGGAGTCGAGCAAGGCAGTGTAAGACACTGGCCTGGAATTCTGGAAGATGGCTGTTCACATTTCCGTCGGACCAACTAGATATAAGTTCTTTGAGATGTCCCTAAATTGCCAAAGATGAAAGCAGAAAGATTCATTTGAGAAGACACAGACGACTTCCTTCCATATTCTCCATCAGTGCGAACATGCGCTCCGTCTCTATTGGCGTCGTCGTCAACGGTATGTTAAACAATAGTCTTACTTCCTTTATCGTCAGGTAGTCTTAACGCAATCCAGCATATCTGATATTCATGACACTACACCGTCAATGATAAAATGTAGCCTGTGCAGTTTTGCTGAGGTCAATTAAAACTGCACTATCATGAAGAAGGCATTCAAGAAGCACCAAAACGGCACTTTGTGGTTTATTTTAGAGAGAAGGGTTCGTGATGTCGGTTCGCCGTTTGTCGGTAGTTTGCAGGAAGAACTGTACAAAACTCCATTGAAAATCATGTACGACTTGTATTTATCAATTCCGAGACGATTGGAAGCTCTTTTGAATCTCAACGGCTTTCCTACACCGCAACAGATATGGTAAGGTGTTGTTTTTAGTATTCCCATATTTTCATCCAACTACTGTATATGATGGAGACCATGAAGGCTGCCCCATATTACTTCATACCAGTTCAGATATAAAAATTGTTGGATGTAAGGTCCACCAGTTAAGCAAAACACAGTTTTTTCAAAGTTCCCAAATATGTTTCAGCACCTCTGTACCGTCATCAGTGGCTTTCTGTTTTATTTTATCTGTAATGTTAACGTTTTTACGAAATGATTACAAAGAAATACGAAAATATTCAGTTCAAACAACCATTTGTCTCTGTTAATTAATACCTTTACATTCGGTTTGCGTGGTTTTGCAGGACTACATCGGTATTATTTCGTACTGGTAGCTTGTTATCTGCAATCAGACGATGTTGATGATAAATTTTGTTACGAGTTAACCTATCATTTTATGTTTTAAACGTAATTTAGTTTGCGCGATATTTCACGCGTATATTCGTTATTATCTACGATTTAGTGTGGCAAGCCCCTTTTTCTCGGCATCCTGATGAGGTGTTGTGAAGCGCACGTAAATATAACTCATATTTTCAGAAATTTTAGTCGTAAAAAGCACTGTACACTTCTCCAAAACACACTGTAATTGTGGTTGTTGTGTGTCCCAGCTCAGTCAGTGTTCATTTGTTCGTGAGTTAGGCGCTAAACAACACAAAACACAATGAACACATGCAAGACACAACAGGGCAACAACATACACACAAAACGAAACGATACATACTTACCTGCAATAACAAAATTGTTCACAGAATAGGCAACATATTAAAGAAACAGTGACTCCAAATACGATACAGCACAAAGAACACGACACAGAAAACGATCAGAACAGAAGAAACACCTACAGATAAATTTAACAGATCGGGAATATATGAACTCACATGCAACATTTGCCAGTCAGTATACAAATCACAGACATGCATAAACTTCAAAACCAGATATTCAGAACATTTCAGAGCCTTAAAAAGCAACCGCTCCCATAGCACATTTCCCGATCACCTAATAGCCCACAATCACCACCCAATTACAATAGAAACAGACTTAAGAATACTAAAACCCAGCTATAGTCCGTACAGCAAACAGACCACTGATGAAAACTTCCACATATATAAGGCAATAGCCGGAGGAAAACAGGTAATAAATGAATATACTACACTCTGCAAAGACTCACAAATTTGCACACTGAAGGAACACCACGTAAAAGACAACACAAACTGCGAAGAAGCGTACAGAACGCACACACACACAAGCGCGTCCAGACATACATACACACACACACACACACACACACACACACACACACACACACAAACACACACACACAAAATATAACCAAAATTCAAATTTTGCGGCAAACCACTGGTGACCAAATAACACTGACTGAGCAGGGACACACAAGAACCACGATTACAGTGTGTTTTGGAGAAGTGTAAAATGCTCTTTACGTCCAAAACTTCTGAAAATATGTGCTATATTTACGTGCGGTTCACAACACCTCATCAGGATGCTGAGAAAATAGGACTTGCCACACAAAAACGTAAGTAATAACAAATATACGTGTGAAATATCGCGCAAACTAAATTACGTTTAAAGCATAAAATGATAGGTTAACTCGGAGCAAAATTTCTCATCAACATCGTTTGGTTGCAGATGACAAGCTACCAGTACGAAATAATACGCAAGTAGTCCTGAAAAACCATGCAAACGGAACGGAAAGGTATTAACTAACAAAACAAATAGTTGTTTGAACTAAATATTTCGGTAATTTGGTAATCATTTAGTAAAAACGTCATTACAGATTAAATAGAAACCCACTGATGATGTCGCAGAGGTGCTGAAACATGTTAGAGAACTTCGAAAAAACTGTGATTTGCCTAACAGGCGAACGTTAAATCCAACAATTTTAATTGAGAACACGAAAACGACAAGAACTGCATTCCAAATAATGAATAGTTCAGATGTAGTTGAAATGTAGCATCAAACATCACAGCTAATGAATGATTCACAAAAACTTAACGTTCTCACTTCTAGTACGACGGATATGATTCCCGATTCAGAAACAGCACGGAATTGTTAGAATTTAAAGTCCTTTAAATACCTACCTCATTAAATGCAGAACAACAGCTCAGCTCCAGAGAAGGAGGTTATGATGGAAAACTGCTGCTAAGCGAATCATTTTATTGTGGTGCCAGCTACGATCTAGAATGTCATTTCAGGTCAAAAAAACTATTATATTTAGATAATAACCGATCTGTCAAAAGTTTAAAACACGTAAGGTCAAAATTGCTTATACATTTTAAATTTTGGAATGTCAGGTTGAGGAATATGGAGTAAAGCCACCAGTGTAGTGAAACTGAATTTTCACCAAACTGTGGTTATTAATAGTAGCCTGCCATTTATACATTTTTAATCTACATATTATAAGGTACTAAAGCAATTTTTTTCAAGTGAAAAAGGAAAAATGTGTAGGAACATTTCAGTTTTATTAAGGCTTGGTCAGTGGTCACTGTTATATCGGAGCCAAGGTAGCCCCTGAGGTCTGGCAACCCATATTACACCGCAGAGGACGAGGTTGTCTATGTCCAAGGCATACCAAAAAGCACCTTGGCAAGCACCAGCTATTTACTCGTACATACAAGATAATGGAAACAGACATTCCGAATACTACTTCGTGCAGGGGGAGCTCGAGCCATAGCCTGTAGGAAGTATCACTACGCCAAAACCTGACTGTCTGGAGTTAGCTATTTAGGGGCTAGAACCAGCCACGAAGTTCAGTTCACTCCAGATGCCGACCTTGTGTACTTCCACCGTTGAAGATTACCTCTTCGTCTCTGAAATGGACTGTTACTAGTATGAGTGTGTGTTACCACTAACCTTTGTGGAAAATTAGAAGTGAACTTTTGTTTGCCTCAATTAAGAGACTTTTACTGACATAGTTATTGTTACCGTTCGTTTGTTGTTCAGTCATCAACCTTGTGAACTTACATAAATAAAAATTCCGAATTTTCAATCACAACAGTCACTTTTACTTACCTAGGAGGAAATGTGGCTAGTGCCATCGTAACAGCACACTATGTCTGTTGTTCTGACATTCGTACATATTTTCTAGGCACTCTGATTCCCTAGTATCTGAAACAACATCAAGCTATTACAGTGGACCATTTCCAATCTGATTTTTGTGTTAGACCTAGCATAACGGAACAAAGACGGTTTTATGTAATATAACCTCATTAGTTCTAAATTGTCACACGGCAATAATATGATCGATGATAGCTTTAGATATAAAAGGGTTTAGAATCCTACGGGTAATACGTGAAAGCAACTAATTGTTATTGCTGTAAACGCTTTTGACACCTTTCCTGGCGTGTAACATGGACACTTTTCCCGATCGGGTGTCATGGCGGCATTGGTGATTTACGAGAGAAAGTATCAAACCGAAAGAAACAACGTGGGACTATATTTGTAGGCTAAAATGCGTCACCTAAAAATTGATTTGGTAAAAATAATACTCTATGTGTAAGTTAGGTGACAAGAGTAACGTAATTGACCTACGTTACGCGCTAGCCGAGCGGTTCTAGGCACTTCAGTCCGGAACCGCGCGACTACTACGGTCGCAGGTTCGAGTCCTGCCTCGGGCTGGATGTGTGTTATGTCCTTAAGTTGGTTAGGTTTAAGTAGTTCTCGGTTCTAGGGGACTGATGACCTCAGATGTTAAGTCCCATAGTGCTCATAGCCATTTTTTTGACTTAACGTTACCTTAGAGAACTGAAAATCAGAAAGCTTTTTACTAAGAGGTAACGGAACAAACTGCAAGACAACAATGGTGGTGTGCATTACAACTGTAGTGACCACTTTTCGGCAAGCATCAGCACTGTTGAGAGCAAAAGACAAAACAGGTGCAATGGCCACATTTCCCATCCTGTCCACTTTACCTCACCTACACGTTACAGAAACGTGGACCTCATTTATCAGCTTAATTTTAGAAGCCAACATTCACTCAAGCATTTCATTTTTAATGTCCTATTCTAGAAACAGTCTGTAGCATAAACATGTTTTTTTCCATCTGGATTTATTTTATAAATCTAACGATACGATTAGGTGGCAAATAAAAAATAGATGGCGGTCTAATGTGTAAAAGATACACAGTTTTCCTTGGTTAATGGAGGTGGCAGTTATAACTAAATTAATGAGGAGATATGCATAGTTACGTTGTTGTGAAAATAGTTACTGAAGAAGTGTCAGGTATGCATAGAAAGGATGTAGATGAGCAGTGGCGTCACCCGTGGCGGATGTCTGAGATGTCACCCCAGTAATAAAGATTTCAAATGTCTTCTGAGCTTTGGAGTCTCATAGAGAAATTCTCCGTCTGATGATTCATCATAAAAACCAGTGAATTTAGAAACACCTAATTTCATCTCCTCATTGTCTGTCAAAAGCAAAGTATTTGGCTGCAAACCTTCGAATAATGAGGCGACATCCTGAATGGACTATGATCTGGTTCTGAGTTCAATACTGAATCGGTCAAGACATTTCAACACATCCTTCTGATGCTCTGCTCTCGAGTCCTGTATCGGTGGCCAACTCACCTGCCATTCGTTTCTTACCACGAATTCTTCTTTCTATTGCAATGTCGTTTTCCTTCGATTTTTCCGCAACAACAGTATTATCTGTTCTGCAATATGACCTCAGTTTTGTTCAGTATAAAGACGAATTGTCTTCATTTTTGTAACTAAATGACCAAGATTCAAACCTTTACTTTGCAATGCAACCTGAGAACAATTTATTTCTCTCAGTACATCATTACGAAAGTAAAGACAGCAAATTACATACAGCGGGAATAAGATATTGTGCAGCACCTCTGGTGCTCAAATTGTTTTTGTTGATTACATAATTCAACAGAAGCGAAAACCCCAATAAAATTTTCAGCCGGTGCTTTTACTGTAGAATAATGAGCACTCCAAGTAGTTGTTGAGAGTCTTAAAACAGATGAGTTGATCAGAACATCCCAGCGGCCAGTGAAAGCCGAAAAAAACCTGAAAATCGTCCCGACCGTTCGTAAAAATGCTACACAAGATACATTTTATGCAAAGGAATGTTGGTCACATAAATTAATTGAATGATCAATACATACAACAAAAATAGCTGTATTGTTTTTTGCTTTAAAAATAGCCTCTCATAACAGCTGCATTTTCATAAACTTCTGAACGACACATCATAATGTCTAAACCATCATTTTCAGGCTTCCTAAGAATTTCAGCGGCTACTTTTTTTCCTTTCAGAGGAAAAAAAATATAAGGAATATTCTTTTATTTCAACTTTTCTGTTATCAATTTTCGCGAAACGAATCACGTTAAACATATTCTGATCAGTATGTGAAAGGTGAGCTGTGCTATCAAACATAATACCAAACAATGGAAAAGCCATGATGGAATATGATAATATTATGAGAAGGAAAATAGCTACTCACCATATAGCGGAGATGCTGAGTCGCATATAGGCACAACAAAGAGGCTCTCACAACTATAGCTTTCGGGCGTTAAGGTCTTCATCAACAATAGGCACACATACGAGAGAATACACACACACGCACACACACACACACACACACACACACGCAAACGCAATTGACCTTGTGGTTTCAGTTGCCTGAGATCAGCTGTGTGTGTGAGTTGCGTTTGCGTGACTGTGTGTGTCTATTGTTGATGAAGGCCCTAACGGCCGTAAGCTATAACTGTGAATCTTTTTGTTGTGCCTGTCTGCGACTCAGCATCTCCACTATATGGTGAGTAGCAACTTTCCTTCTCAAAACATAATACCAAAACATTTAGACGACTTAATTTCGTTGACAAACTTAGGTTTTATGTGGTTCGCTAAAACATTCATAAACTCATTCTGCATTTCCGGCGACAAATGAGATACTTTGAGATGTACCATGTTCCAAGTTCAAGATGTATTCTTTCAACACTACATTATATTTTGACAGTAGTTTCACTAGTTCTAAGAAATTGCCTTTATTTATAGAGCACTGTCCTTAAACATATCCACGAAATGCTAGGTTTTGTTTAGAGAGAAACAAAGTTATATTCAATAACCTTGATAAAAGATGCTTCCACTTCAGGTTTTAAGTATCTATTAATTACAAGCCTGGGTCATGTATTGTTTTATGCAATTATAGTCTCAATAATAAGGTTTTCCACCTTTCAAGATTTTCGAGGTCTTCATTTGTAAATTCAGGGGCGCCCACTTTAGGATTCAGTTCCTACCTCTTTTGAAATCCAGGCACAAATGAAGATCTTACATTAGTACTACACGTGACAGCAAACAAACGACAGTAGAAGCAGTAGAGGTTATTAGTTGCCGGAGAGTAGACCATCCAAGACCCGAGAATATTTTCATCAGTAGGCATCATATTATAAAATCAATTCTTTGAAAGGCACCGCACCTAGCATTTTGTTTTTGATCCGTGCCTAGATACAGTGCTAAATGGCACTTCTCTGATTTGGAAATTTTAACTTCCTTTCTTTATGATCGCAATGCGAACATTATCAGGAACAGGTATGCTCCAATGAGGGACATCACTCGAGTCCTACAGTAATTTATTTATATTACTACAGTCTTTGATAGAAATAATATTATGAGTATTATCACAGTATTTTCAGTATTTTTTCTGATTCGTCTTTCACATAAGTTAACATCATATCTGCATTGTCGCTGTTGCCTTCTGAAGATGAGCTGATATTATCCGAATCATTCATTGCATCAACGTGAGATTCAGTTTCTTTTGATGAACGTTCGCTATAGTCAGTTTTTGTAACATATCTGGAGGTGGCGCCAGACATGTTCCGAAGCTCATCGTTTTAGCCTGTTTTGTTTTCCTCTGCCGAAATTCACTTTTCTTTTGGATATATGAATCCATAGGGGCATATTAATTTTATTAGGTCTTTGGTACACATACCTAAAAAAATGAATTCTCATTCGTATAGCCGAACTCATATACAAGTTACTTTGTGAGAAAAAGGTACTGAAAGGCAGTGACAAACAGATATTGTTTTTAGTTTCAAGAATGTTAGGGTGATGCGTCATTAACGCTTCCTAGCTGCTAGAGAATGGATTGTCCTGAGAACTACCTTTCTACTAGTATACAATACATGTATCTTCCGTTTGCATGCATTTAAAGTTAATACGATCATATTAACAAGTTTTGTTTTAACGTTAATCTCACTTGTACATTTATTTTATCATCCCCCTTCAAATACGTATGAACCAGTTTCTACTGTATACTGTTAGATTGTCTGCGTGGACTAGTTTTCCGAACACCTATTTCACTTAATTATTTCGGATATTCGAGGCCCCTAGTGCACTTAGTCCAGCAGAAAGGTGGGTGCCGTAGCAATTTATTTCCACAGAAGAAAATGAAATATTCCCTACTATGGGTGTTTGAAAAGCGTAACATCACATAATAAAAACAGATTTATAACATGTGTGTGCTGTGGTGTCGTAAGTCGGATACATAAATCTTAACAGAAGTTGTTCTGTCAGCACGAACGAGCTGACCACATCATTGTTAATTGACAAGTGACTTATCTACGTAACATGCTGCCGACTTAGAGACATATCAGAAATATTACTGATGCAGCTTTTGAAAATAGATGGATTATACTAACCGAAACAAACCAAAAACAAATTTCTTTCCAAACACAGTTGGTAGTAGTATTTTTCAGCCTGAATTATATCGCAGTTTCTGAAGCGACGGTAATCATGTATACAATGTTGCTATACTTTGTTACAAATTATTAAATCTTGGTTGTGGTTTCTTTACAAAACATCTTTCCGGCTCTTTTATAACACACTATCGAAATAACAATAATTAGTAGTAGTAGTAGTAGTAGTTTATTCATCCAGAGACAATTTACATTGCATGGATTTCGTAAAAAAAAAATACATAGTATATATATATATACACACATATAGGGTGAACAATACTATACAAAATACAGATGTGCATAGTAGACTATGTAACATCAGACCACATTGAAATAGCATGTACAACTTTGATTATTTACATTGATGTATGAGAAAGACTTTTTACATGGAATACACAGTTGATATTTAGATATAACACATACAATTCTAGCACTTTTGTACATATTATTTATCTAGATCATAGCAACAGTCAGATAAAAATTACTATTGGCACAGAGTACATAAATATGATGGTTTAGTATGGAGCTATTCCAGGTATTCTTTTACACTATAATAGCAGTTGCTCATTAAAAATTTGAATACTGCTTCTTTAAATGAAGACATTTTTTTATTTCTTTTAACTTTACCGGTAGTTTGTTATACAATTTACTTCCTTGTATGTTTGTTTGTTTCTGCGCCAAAGCCTTGTTAACTCTTTTTATATGAACGTCATTGCACTTTCTTGTGTTGTAAGTATGTAGATCCGAGTTGGATTGGAAATTGTTAATATTTTGTTTTATATTAATTACGCTTTTCTGTATATAGAGGCACGGTAGGGGTAGAATATTCAGCTGTTTAAATAATTGCTTTGAAGGAGTTAGCCTTGAACTGTTGGTAATTATTCTAACAGCTCGTTTTTGTAGAGTGAAGATGGTTTTGAGATTTTTCTTACTATGACCCCAGAAGATGAGGCCATAGGTAATAGCAGAATGTATATAAGCAAAGTAAACAGCTCTGCTACATTCCCTACTACATAGAAAGCTAATAACGCGTAAAGCAAAGCAAGCAGAACTTAACTTATGTGAGAGATACAGGATGTGGGATTTCCAGTCTAAATTTTCATCTATATGTACACCTAAGAATTTTGTGGTAGCAACTCTCACAATTTCTTTATTTTGTATTCTGAGATCTAGATCAGAGTGTGACTTTGCTTTCCTGTAATGGATATAATTAGTTTTAGAGATATTTATGGTTAATTTGTTCACTTCAAACCAATTTTGCAAATATTCTATAACTCTGGTTGCAGATGTTGGCAATACCCGGTTTATGTCAGTTACTACAATGTTTGTGTCATCCGCAAACAGGGTTATATGAGTACCATTTACTGGAATCTTGATATCATTTATGTAAAGAAGAAATAGGAGAGGTCCTGGAACACTCCCCTGCGGTACCCCTATAGGCACAGTCTGAATATCCGATCTGTAAACAATACTTTGGTTTTTACTGTTTGTTGTTGCAATTTCTACTACCTGTTTCCTATTATGGAGATATGACTGAAACCACTTTTTAGCTACTCCTCGTATACCGACATATTCTAATTTGTCTAGCAGGATATCATGTTGGACAGTATCGAATGCCTTTGAGAGGTCCAAATTTATTCCTATTGTACTGTTGTTCTTATCTAGCCCCGTTACAATATTTTCAATGAATTGGGTGATGGCTGACTCTGTACTCATTCCTTTGCGGAAGCCGTGTTGGTTTACAGACAATAGATTGAATTTCTCGAGGTAATTTGTAATTCTGTTTTTCATGACTGTCTCTATTACTTTTGAAAATACCGATAATAAAGCTATTGGTCTATATAGTTTCCCACATCATGTATATTGCCCTTTTTATACAATGGTTTTACTTTTGCGATTTTTAATCGTTGTGGAAAGACGCCTTCCGAAATTGATATGTTTATGATGTGTGAGAGTGGGTCTGATATGACACTAGCACATCTCATCATGACTGAGCAAGGTATCTCGTCAATCCCTGAGGACATTTTATTCTTCATTGTTTTTATTATTTGATTAACTTCCAATTTGTTTGTGGGAGGTAGCAATAATGAATTCACACTTTGTTCTTCTGGGATTGATGTTCTACTAATCTTAGGACAATTTTTATGCAGATTGATTGGACTATTTATGAAGTAGTCATTAACGTAATTTGCTAAAGTACGATTTCTGACTAGCACACCTTGATCATCTTTTAAAACAAAGTCATCTGGATTTCTAACATTTTTGCTTGGGCCTATTTCTTTTTTTACTACATTCCATATAGCTTTTGATTTGTTTGCTGACCCAGCAATTACACTGTCATTGTGCATTGGCTTGGCTTTTTTGATCACCTTCCTGTAAATTTTCTTGTATGTCTTAACATAATCTGAGAAGTGTTCATCTTTGTTATCTTTTTTGAGTTGACTGATATGTTTTAGTGTTTGACTAGATACTCTAATAGCGGGTGTTATCCACTGGCTTGTGTTCCTAGGCATGACATTGATCTTTGTGAGCTTTTTTGGGAAACACATCTCAAATAGGGACATGAATGTACTAGAAAAAGCATTGAAAGATTCCTCGGTTGTAATTTGTGCAAAGACATTCACTTCATGTCAATCGGAGTTCGCAACACGAAAGAAACGAGAAATGAAACAGCTGACAAGCACGACTCTCGCCCCTTTCTCACAGCTTTAATTATGCCAGTACCTCGTCTACTACCTTCCAAACTTTACAGAAGCTCTCCTGCGAAACTTGCAGAACTAGCAGTCCTGAAAGAAAGGATATTGCGGAGACATGGCTTAGCCACAGCCTGGGGGATGCTTCCAGAATGAGATTTTCACTCTGCAGTGGAGTGTGCGCTGATACTCGTATGAAACTTCCTGGCACATTAGAACTGTGTGCCGGACCGAGACTCGAAATTGGGACCTTTGCCTTTTGCGGGCAAGTGCTCTACCAACTGAGCTACCCAAGCACGACTCGCGCTCCCTCCTCACAGCTGTACTTCTGCCAGTACCTCTTCTCCTACCTTCCAAACTCTACAGAAGCAGAAGGGCAAAGGTCTCGAGTTCGAGTCTCGGTCCAACACACAGTTTTTATCTGCCAGTAAGTTTCATATCAGCGCACACTCCGCAGCAGAGTGAAAATCTCATTCTAGCTGACAAGCAGTGACGATTTTGGGGTAATCCTGATCGGGATGCAGAACTATGAAAATAAGAACAACAGAAAGCGGGTCCAAAACTGTCTGACCAATCCACAGTGAGCTCAGACACTGAAGTTGTACTCCGTAGAAGCTCTGCTTTCTATCACAGCTGACAGAACGATCTATTGTTTGGTACGAAGCACCTTTACTACAGTGCATCGCAACAGAAGCGGCCGGTGGTGTCTGAAGTTGGACGTTGGACCGAAATTTTAAGGTCACATTTTTGAGACACTTAAAAGGGAGAAAACTCCTTATCTCGGCGCCTGGGTTCCCGACGTTCTTTATTCACGACTGACAAAAATATGAAATGCATTTATGCTGATGAGAAGACATTTCCTCAGAATTTCTACCCTGAAGACAAATATGTGAATGAAGCAAATGTGGTATGATTGCTGCTGAAACATCAATATTGTTCATATTATGGATGGCGTACCATAGCGGCTGGGATAACAAATCAACGTTGGGGGAGCAGAGAATGCTGGGGGAGCGTTCTCCATAGAGTGGTGCTGCCTCACAGACCATTTGGAACGGTTTCTAGTAGAGATGGGCAAAACTGTTCTTTTCAGAGATTGGATCAGAACTGTTCACTCCCTGAAATGAATTAGCTCTTTTTCACGACTCACCACTCATTTACAATAGAAAATAAATGGAAGGCACATTGCCCTTTAAACTTGGTTTATTCCAGTACTATACCTGTATTTTTATCTTATTTGATCCTATTTTGAAGTAACACAGATAATGAGTAAGAATTTTGTATTGTTTATTGAAATTTCCACGATATGACAAAGTTTTTGATTATTGATTTATTTTGCACTATCGTGGTTTTTTGGGTGATCAGAAAATGTTGTAACTTGAGATTTACATTAACAATATATTTGGCTATAATGTATTAAAATTTCATTAACCTCATACAAATACATCGCAAGCCATATATTTTTAAAGTGAACGTTTCCTTCCGAAGATGCCTAAAATCTCAAAATCCGTAGCAGAATAAGAAAAAAAGTAAATTTGACTGTAAAACGAAAGTGCTGCATATAGCCTTACGCAGAATAAAACAAGGAAAATATTGGTGTATCACATTTTGCGATACGTTTATCGGTTCGCTCGTAATTAAAGTGTAAATTCGAGTATCCATAATAAAAATCCTATAGTAAGAGGAGTCATCAGGAACCTAATCTAATCAGTTTAAACAAATAAAAATAAAATAAAAACAATTGATGTATACATAACATAATAATGTAATATACATAGCGGTATTACTACGAAGAACAATATCCAGTAGGGACGAACTCCGATGTACAGGTGCTGAGTCGAGTAGGTCGAGCCGCGAGCTGTATTACTGCGTGAGCTGAGACTGCAGAGACCAGAGTGACACCTGAGTCGCTTTGCTCAATGCTCTGGCTAGAGTCGAGACGGTGGGGTGAGCTTTGAGTGGGCGAGTTCCGAGGGTGGGGGGAGCGGTGAACTCACCCGCTCCGAGACAAATCGTCCGTTCCCTTGCGAGCAGGTTGTTGCAAGTAGTTCCTATGTTATCCGCTAGGTGGCTCTCTGTCCTGTTGCTCGCATCAACTGCCCAGAGGGCAGGATGTGCGACTGAAACGATCGCCGACAGAGTGCGATGCCAAGTTAAGCTGCGCCAGACACTCACTGCACGCGGCAGAGGATGCACAGAGACGGCACGGCATATGTGAAACACAAAATCCAATGGGGCACTGCACAATGCAGGCAGCCAAGGTAGAAGCAGGGCAGAGGCCGGCGCTGGCTGTGTTGTGTGGCGTGCACTGTGCTCTGATCAGCAGAGGCGCTGCTGATATGCTCCGTCTCTCTCTCTCTCTCTCTCTCTCTCTCTCTCTCTCTCTCTCTCTCTCTGCTGTGGGAAACGTTTGGAGCTACCGTTCTTTTTTTCTGAATCACTGATTGTTCACTCCTTTGAAAGATTCAACTCTATGAATTAGTTCAAGAGCGGATCCCCCATCTCTAGTTTCTAGTAGACAACAACACCCAGTGCCATCACCGGACAGCTGCCAGGTGCTACAACCAGGCCAGCATGTGACCCTGTTCCAAGTTAAATGGGCCATGCTGTCAGCCAGAACGATTTCGTAGGACTGCAAGCCCCTTTGGGTTTACTTCGAGGCCAGCTGCCATATTATGAGTCCGTTACAAGGCAATAGAACGTTATAGTGCGTTGAACGACAAAAGGAACATATTTAATGGTACGTATTAGGCTTATATAAGAAAAGGGAACATGCAAAGTGTAAAATTATTGGGTGTTGTGGAACACTGCAACAACACACGCAGCCTGTGCATTCTAATAACTGTGGTATGATGTATCACGTATGAACTGTATGTGTTGTTGCTGCCATATTGTACCTTATTTAAACGCAAGACTCCTTAAACTGCGCTTACACAATTGTTCTAATTCCATGAGATATTTCTATCATAGCAGATAATCAGCAGGAAAACTGAGTTGTCAGTGTTGTGCGAGACGCTGTCCCCCCTACCGCCAATCCTCGCCAGCAAGTAGTCTTCTCCTCTCTCCGTATTCACTGGGGTGAACTCATTATAAATACACATACTATACATTTGTGTCAAAATTCTACCTAGTCTCGAGGGCACGAATTTTAATCATAAGAAGGACGCAACTGATTTTATTTATTATGAAAAAATTACTCACATATGGGTGTCACCCCCATACGGCTGGTACATAGGGTGGACTGCCCTTACCGCCCCCACTTAGTTATGCCAGTGCAGATACCTTAGGTGAAAGCAATGTCAATACTCTCTCGTGTGAGCAAAGTATAGTCCGTATACCACAACACTGACTGAAAAATACATCACATTGTCTGCATGAGGATGTCCATGAGTGACATCCCATGGCCCATTATTCTATAAGTACTTCACTTCAAAGCCTGAGATATCCCATTAAACAGCAGTCACAGAATGTTCTCAATTCTAAAATCATCTGCCCGAACCACAGCAACTTTGGTCGGCCACAGCCACCCAAGAACTGATGAATTTACGATACATGACACGTTCTTTCTCTCTGCTCGCACATACCAAATATACATTACCTAGCAAAAAAGAAAAGCTTGGGAGACTATGTGATGGAGTGTCTAATTTACAAAGCTCTTGGACGTACGGGCACAGTTACTAGTACGCCGTTGCACCCTCTCTGACCTGGATGCACGGATTTATTCGGTTGTTAAGGGTGTCGAAGGGCAGTCCTTGATATTATGGGTAGTGGAACAGGGACAGAGTTGACATCAGAGATGGTCCCACACATGTTCCATCAGGCACAGTTCTGGGGGTTTTGCTGGCCACGCGAGTACCTGAACATCTTGCTGAAATATCATAGCAACAACGTGTGCCACGTGTGAACGACCATTGTCCTGCCGAAAATGGCACCACGATACTGTCGCTTGCGAACTTATGCAGAAGGGCACCAGTTGTCCATGACGTATTGTTGTGCAGTGAGAGTTCCTGCATTCGCTACAACCATGACATGAAGTCATACCGCCAGGAGTAACACCGCTGTGCCTGTCCAAAGTACTGGAAGAATGGGACCTCTTTCTGACGACAGTCATCTGGGGTGTACTGAACTGAGATTCTCCCCTGAATACAATGTGAGACCACTCACCAGCAATCCATGCTTCCCAGTGACGACACTACGACTGCACAGTAGTATTAATGGCAGCGTTCCCATGGGTCGAAAATTCCCCAATCCAGGTGCTCCAGCCTCCGACCAGTTGTGTGTGATGACAGAAATCTCAGGGGACCCATTTCTCGTTCTCGGATGGCAGACGCAGATGTGAAAGCGTTGTAACGTGCTTGTTGCACAATATGGAGATCCTTTTTTACAGTGGTCGACTGAAATCTTGACCAGTATGCCTGCCCTCACGGTTCATGCACTCCTACAAAGGGCCACTGTCACATCTGAATGCCCCACAACCTGCATGTTTCGATATCCGATCAGCTAGTCAAATGGAGACCGAAAGTCAGTCCTCCTTCAAACGATATCAGGTGCTGATAACTTACTCTCACACAAGTACACTCCATGTCCTTCACGGTGATCACCCAGTTTCTGACGTTACGTCGACGACACATTCGCTGCCTGGCCTGATGGACGTGAAAAGCTGCCAGAGTTCTGGGACCACACCAGTAATACCCAAAACCGTGTCAACTTCACGATAGAGTCAGAGATGGACGGAAGCTTGCCATTCCTTGACATGCTTGTGTGCCGAAAAGCGAATGGGTGTCTCGGCCACAGTGTTTAACGAAACCCCACCCACATGGAAAGTGGACGCTACCAGCTACCACCGCCCATCACTGTTGAGAGCCGTGGTGCATAGAGAGGAAACCGTTACAGACGCTGAAATCGACCAAAAGAAGTGAAACTCCTACGGAAAGTTACAATAACCAACGACCTAATTGAGCAAAGGCTCCTGAGCAGAACAACGCCCCTGCCCACCCCTCACTTTCCCTTGGATGGAAACAAATATAAGCTTGCGTTTTCGCTTTTGTGTGCAGTAACCGGAAACATTAGCTGGTTCGTGTAAAGGCACAAAATCGATTCACTTTTTACGCCTCCTGGAAATATACGGCAGCCCATGACGCATGTGAAAGATGATGTACACTGGTGTCTAAAATTAAAGCAACAAACGGAAATTTTGGTAGGTTTATTTTGGCCGAAAACAGTGTAAACATGTGATAGCAAAGTAGAAAATATGTAAAGAACACAGAGCATAAGGAACTGCAACTTGCATAATCGTAGACAAAAATTTTCTTCATTTCTTCCAACATAGCGGATTTGCACACACATTCCGACAAGTGGTTAATGTGCTCAGAATGTGGTGTTACCCCGACGGGGAGCAACACAGCCTAAAAACGGCGGGGAATGCTGTGAGTGGTGCCATCAGTCTCGTGTTGGGGCAGTAACGCCCATTCTTCCAGCAGAGTTGCTCGCAAGTCTCGGAGAGTAGTTGTTAGACGCTGACGTGATGCGACCTGTCTCCTTAGCGTATCCCAGATATGCTCTGTGAGATTCAAACCTGGAGAGCTAGCAGGCCACGCTAGTGGCGTGCAGTATCTTCCGTTTCCAAGAGGTCATCAGCCGCCTGCGCTATGACGTCGAGTGTCATCGTCCACCAGTACGAAGTCGGGGCCCACACCACGTCGCTTTTAACAGCCGCAAATTAGATCCGAAGATCTCCTTGCGATACCTGGCAGCAGTCAAACCTTGCCGATTAACCCGTAGAATTCCTGCCCACACCATTAAGGATCGTCCTAGATATCGACCTCTTTCCAAAATTTTTGGATTACGAAATCGTGTTCCCATTAAGGATCGTCCTAGATATCGACCTCTTTCCAAAATTTTTGGATTACGAAATCGTGTTCCACGTGTCTTTCGTAAGCGAATGCGTCGAGAATCACTCTCCAGACCAAATCGGAATTCCTCTGCGAAAAGTACATTGACCCACTGTTCAACCTCCCAGGTTGACGACTCCACTCTAGACGTTCCTTTCTATGAAGACGCATCATAGATACACTTTCGGAAGATCTCCGACAATAAAGGCTACCATGCCGAAGACTTCTGTACACGGTCCGTCTCGATATAACACGTCCAGTGGATGCTGCGATGTGCCGTGCAGCACTAGAGCGGTACCGTCTTACCCTTACGGGCAATTGACGGTTCTCTCCTTTTGGTATCACACGTGGTCGGCCACGTCTTTGGGATGCAGTTTCTGTCTCTATAAACTGTCGTCACATTCGAGGAACAACAGAACGATTCACATTATGTTTCAGGCCACATCAGTTTGTGACCGTCCTGCTTCCATTCTTATGGCCCTTCACTGCAGAGAGTGTGCTAGGCGTCTTCTTTGTGCCATACTTCACTGTCTGAAACTGTGTACACGGCGACTGAGATGGGGGACTACCGGGCAAACTCTACTTCGTTTTATAGGTGCCCTGACGTCATCGCTGACGTGGTTGTCCATTGACTGGAATGCCATCGTCAATGAAGAACACGCTTGTACGACTATCTGTTGACATTCTGTATTATTATACCGTGAATTACACACAACACGCGGAAGAGACGGTTTGTTGCTTTAATTTTGGACACCAGTGTAGTTCTTATAATGCCAGGAATATACAGAACGCCGTACTGATGCAGAAATTTTTATATTGGACACACTACTGAACAGCTTAGTATAGAACTTGATGGGTGTTTTCTGCTCATGGGTGTGTGTGTTGTCCTTAGCGTAAGTTAGTTTAAGTTAGATTAAGTAGTGTGTAAGCCTAGAGACCGATGACCTCAGCAGTTTGGTCCCCCAGAACTTACCACAAATTTCCAAATTGGTTTTCTGCTACCATATCCCGGGAATTCAGCAGTAGCAGAGCATCCTCGGGAAAAGGAACACCGAACTGCGTTTGACGAAACATTTATTATCAAACGAACAATTGTTTTCCGGGATATCATCATAAAAGAAGCCATCGGGATAACAATTTCTGAAAACCCCTCAAAAAGAGAAAAAACGGTGGTGAGCAGTTCAGCTTGAGTCCCGGCTGTCGGAAGATGTAAGCGGGTGTGACGGTCTTGCAAGCCAAACGTTTCCTGATAATTATGGCGGTGGACTGGACACCAGTGACATCACAGGCGGTACCACGGCTGTATAAAGGCGGGAGCAGCAGCCATACGACAGTCACCACTCGACGACGACCAGGGAGCACTCAGTCAAAATCTCGGATACCTTGAGGTGATGCACTTGATGCTGCTGCAGGCCCGAGAGAGTTTTCCCAAATTCTTCTTCCTTTTATTGGTAGTGAAGTGGGTTCCCAGAAGTCATCACGTTTGCACTCTGCATTATTTGCGACCACATACTTAACGTCGATTTCGGTTTGCCAGAGCTACGTCGTTCGCGGGAGTGCCCTAATTGGTTAGGCCCAACAAACGAATCAAAACCAATAGCGTTACGCTCACACACATGAAGAAGCGAAGAGGTTTAAGATCCCAGCGAAATCGAGGAACTTGATGAGAGGCCGAATGGAACGAGGGAGTTATGATACCATCTGAGCGCAGAGAGTAAACTCTCAGTTAATGGCAGGGGGCAAGTGTCAGCAAATTATAGAGATAAGACGCGACGTAGTCTGTCTCACGCCAGTGTTAATGTATCACACCTGCTGGCGTTCGCCGCTAGGAGCGCAGCAGTGCCTTTGCTGAGATTAGCAGCGGCGCAGGCATGAGTAATTAGGTCTGGTTGGCTGTGGAGCGAGAAGATGAAGAGGCGGGGGGGCGGGGGAAGGGGCAGGGGTAGGGAAACAGTTGCGCGTCGCTCCGTCCCACTCACCGGCTGTGGCGGCGCCACCTGTAAGAGGTGGAGAGGCAAGCAGACACCGGAATCGAGGCAATCGACCGGTAACTGCGCAGTTCTTCTGCGAAACGCTTCTCTGCTCCGCGGTTATTCGAGTGCGTATCGAGACGCCACTTCCCACACGACGCGAGACTATTGCCCTTCCTTCTTCTTGCACTCGTATAGAGAGACGTGGAACACGCTACAATTGAATAAGGCGCATATAAAACAAAGATAACTACAGCTACAAGGAAAATATACTGACGCTAAACAGAAACTGTTGCACTATGAGCGTCTTGACTGAATGCTATCAAACTGTTACTCCGGTACTAGCGTGCCTGAAGTATAAGTTGTACACTACCGGCCATTAAAATTGCTACACCAAGAAGACGACGTGCTACAGATGCGAAATTTAACCGACAGGAAGAAGATACGGTGATACGCAGATGATTAGCTATTCAGAGCATTCACACAAGGTTGGCGCCGGTGGCGACATCTACAACGTGCTGACATGAGGAAAGTTTCCAACCGATTTCTCATATACAAACAGCAGTTGACCAGCGTTGCCTGGTGAAACGTTGTTGTGATGCCTCGTGTAGGGAGGAGAAATGCGTGCCATCACGTTTCCGACTTTGATAAAGGTCGGATTGTAGCCTACCGCGATTGCGGTTTATCGTATCGCGACATTGCTGCTCGTGTTGGTCGAGATCCAATGACTGTTAGCAGAATATGGAATCGGTCGTTTCAAGAGGGTAATACGGAAAACGCCGTACTGGATCCCAACGGCCTCGTATCACTAGCAGTCGAGATGACAGGGATCTTATCCGCATGGCTGTAACGGATCGTGCAGCCACGTCTCTATCCCTGAGACAACAGATGGGACGTTTGCAACACAACAACCATCTGCACGAACAGTTCGACGACGTTTGCAAAAGAATGCTTCAAATGGCTCTGAGCACTCTGGAACTTAACTTCTGAGGTCATCAGTCCCCTAGAACTTAGAACTACTGAAAACTAACTAACCTAAGGACATCACACACATCGATGCCTGAGGCAGGATTCGAACGTGCGACCGTAGCGGTCGCGCAGCTCCAGACTGTAGCGCCTAGAACCGCTCGAACACTCCGGCCGGCTTACGACGTTTGCAGCAGCATGCACTATCTGCTCGGAGACCATGGCTGCGGTTACCGTTGACGCTGCATCACAGGCAGGAGCGCCTGCGATGGTGTACTCAACGACGAACCTAGGTGCACGAATGGCAAAAAGGTAATTTTTTTCAGATGAATACAGGTTCTGTTTACAGCATTTTATTTCGATGTTTCTTGACAGGTTGGTAGCGGCTAGTTGTCGTTAACATTAGTTTCTTTCTCATCTCAGCCGGCCGAAGTGGCCGCGCGGTTCTGGCGCTGCAGTCTGGAACCGCGAGACCGCTACGGTCGCAGGTTCGAATCCTGCCTCGGGCATGGATGTGTGTGATGTCCTTAGCTTAGTTAGGTTTAACTAGTTCTAAGTTCTAGGGGACTAATGACCTCAGCAGTTGAGTCCCATAGTGCTCAGAGCCATTTGCACCATTTTTCTCATCTCAGGTTGTGATAATTGTTAATTTTCTTTGCGAGAAGACGTCACAGTTTACTTATTCGTGCTAAAACAGGATTCGTAGTGGAACTGAGTATTTCGTAGTATCTTTCCGTCTCGTGGAAAAATATTCCTAAAACCTATTGATGATCACTGCTGGTGCCGAACATCTTTTTCAGAATAGCAGATCTGGAATTGCCGGTTTCTGATTATAGTTTGCTCAAGTCTCAGTAATGCTAAAGACAGACAGCTACTACTTGGATCGTCGTTATCAGAGTATGGTCTGAACATTGTATGTTCATTGTCATATCTCTAATTAAGTGAATCATTTTCAGATAATTTGTATCGATTTGGAAAGTCGCTCTGTTCTTTGTTGGTTCCAAGAGGAACATTGTTTTCGTGTGCGGTAAAATCACGACTAATATCACCCAGCCATTTCACGAGTTCAATTACGACCTTGTCTTTTATTTGCTCAGCCTTCATTTCTTTGGCCATTTCATGCTTGCTAATATTTGAATCTTTATTTGCTGTTTGAATTACAGCAACTATTTGGGAATGACCTTACTATTAATTTCGGTATTTTTGACTACCAACCATTCGGGCAAATCCTCTACCCACTGCTTAAATTATTTAACCAAATATTCATCTATGTGCTTTTCATTGTCTGCTCTCAAGTTTCTGGTCTTCTACATTATTTTCGATGTTGATCTGCTTTCCCTGAAACTTTCGAAATCTAACTTTAACTGAGCGACCAGTTCACACGAGCTCACATATTTATTGTTAATTTCGGCAAATTTGGTATGGTTTTGTCCCAAATCATCGAAAATCTTTCTGTCCGTTTCTGCTAATTTTCTGTCTCGTTCTCGGTCTTATAAAGTCAGTGTTCATTAATGGTGACAGTTTAAGATAATATGCCTATGTTAACTTTCGTTCGATTTCATGAAAAAATGATGACGCCTGCGCTGCGCTCCATAATGTAGCGATGAAAAATAATTATAGTTCTCACAGTTTAACCTTTGAATTAGTTCTCGCCCACTGAAACTCGCTACTTCCTTTCCCTGAATTCACTTTAAAAAATTAATTATCAGTTCTTTTTAATAATAAAACATTTCCTCTTACAAAGTTCACACTATATATTTGCACAATAAACGCTCACACGAGCTAACATAATACGAACAACGTGAGACAAGATGAACTGAGACAAAATGAGAGCGAGACACTATTGTCTCGACTATTTGTAGACTTATACAAAACTAAAGTTGAAGTACAATAATTTATTACCCCTAGAAGTTCTTAGTACACTACTTATTCTTTTGAAAGGGTCATTCCTAAGCAATTCACTATTATAGAAAAATATTAATGAAATTATTTAGAACTGTGTCTTATGGTCGTACTACAATTTCTTCAACTCCGATGACTGCGACTCAGTAATCCTCCTTCACCCTTTACTTCTGCAGGCACTTTTAGCAGATCAAATTCCAGAGGTTGTCTTCCTTCAAATCCGAGTGATCTGCTTTTTGAACAAGTTAATAGGATAGCGACATATATTTGCTGATGCTCCCTGGCGAGCTGCGTAGAAGGAGTGTAAACGACAGCTCGGCAAACGCACTGCCCTTTTATACGTTGTGTTCGCGACACTACCATCATCTACATCTGTGCACATCGCTATTGAAGGCTTTTGTCACAGAATGCTTAAGGGAGGCCGAATGTCGCCTGTATGAGGCAAGAGTGGTAATTTCGTTTGTCATACCTCTCACGTCCGGGGTACCAAGGGGCATAGAACAGCAGGATAATACAAGACCACACACTGCGGTTGCCGCCACGAAAGCAGTGACGAATTTACAGTCTCTTAACTGGTCTCTCTGTTCCCATGATTTGCGACCTGTAGAAAATGTCTGGGATATAAAGGGAAGACGTACACTTTCATAGCCTCCAAGCAGTAGTCTTTGTGAACTGACACATGTCAAGAAATTTACTGTTTGCTTCTACGTCACAACAAATACAAGAATATTCGTACCTGCTGAGTCAGACTTTATACTAATGCCGATGGTGGATATTTGAGATGAAATGGAGGTTTAACCGTTTAACATCCGTTACGTGGTGGACATCTCCACAAACATCGGACTGGTGGTTCATGGAGTAACACTTTCAATTTTCGTGTGCGGACGTTAATTTTTATTCAGTGCAATAACTATGGGCATCTTCTGTAAACTACTGCTGAAAATACACGGTGGATGTTTCTCTTGGACCGAAGCCCTGATTTCACATGTACGTCTCCACAATAAGGAGTATCTGATGTTTAATATGTCTGAAGTTGTTCTCTTATATCGGGTCCGTCCTGAGAATCATCCGTACATTTTGTCTGCTGTTTCGGTAGATACCTGCAATTTCGTTTTTGCAATGTGTAGTTGGAGTCTGCCTAATAAAATACTGCTCACCACGTCTTTCATGCGGAGGCTGTACCGACAGAAAGCGCTGGTTCACTTCCTGTTAAACAGAGAATGATTTTTAAAAGCGGAATTTTATGTGCCCTTTCAATACATTCGTCCAAAATTAGTATAGTGTTACATGAGTTTTATCGATATGTATTAACAGGGACTGTAAAACAAGAAAGATGACCAGTACTCTATCAGCGACGGGGCAGCGCTGTTCCATGTCGCAGCAATAAGCACGGGCAAAGGTAGCAGAGGCGGCTCGGAACTTTTGTGCTGTGTACGGGGTGAGCTGCTTTGGTTAAACGCGTCGGAACAAGAAATCTATTGTTTCAAGGAAGATCGCTCTGGGATGAATGATTTTCCACGTTCAGTAAATCTCGACAGCAGACATATGTGATGAACTGTATATGATGAACAGTGGCCATTAAAGCGCTGTGCGACATTCGCATTCAATAGGCAAGATTCAGAAGTTTGAAGTAGTAGTATTAAATGCTCTAATTTTAAAGAAATATCATAGGGGTGACTCTTTCCGCATGTTTGCTTGAATGTCATTACTTCGCTCATTGAGCATTGTGTGTGTGTGCGTGCGCGCGCGCGCGTGTGTGTGTGTGTGTGTGTGTGTGTGTGTGTGTGTGTGTGTGTGTGTGAAATCTTATGGGACTTAACTGCTAAGTTCATCAGTCCCTAAACTTACACACTACTTAAACTAAATTATCCTAAAGGCGCCCCCATGCCCGAGGGAGGAGTCGAACCTCTGCCGGAACCAGCCGCACACACTGAGTATTCTTCTGCAATATTGTTATTGGTGACATGTTATGACGCCCTTACATTAACTTCTGAAGAGGAAATTAACAGCTGAGCTCCAACAAAAGATTTATACTCTAGCAAATGTCAGTAAGAACACAACATTTTGCATCTGATTGATCGAATAGGGTGTTGTGAGCTACGAAACACTCCCCAAAGGTGTGTCCATCGCAGCTAGTATTTGGTGCCAATAACTGAGACACCTTTCTGTCGCAGCGTAATAAAGAGACCGACGAAACTCATCAATTGTTAGTGATACACGAAAACGCGGTGTGCTGATTTCACTAGCAAAACTGCCCTGAAATTTGTTCGGAAAGTCATCCTTCACGCGCTTATTATTCTGCCCACGAATGTTAACTTTTCCCGCTCCTTAACGAAAAACAGCCAAAAAAATTTCTTTCCGCATGAAATTGGACTTCCATCCTGGTGTGACGACCTCTGTAACTCAGATCCAGCAGGTTCAACGGACATGGAACAGGTAAACTGTCTGAGCAAATTTAGGTTGTTTTATATAATGTGAGAGAATATGTTGTCGATGATTGGTTTCTTTGTACTGTTACGTTCAAGAAACTAATGGAAAACTCTATTAAAATATATGGCCAATAATCTTGCTGCAGTGGTAGCATTAGTCTCGTCAGATCACTGAAGTTAAGCACTGTCAGCCTCGGCTAGCACTCGGATGTGTCATCGTCCAGGTACGCCGAGTGTTGTTGGCAAGTGGGACGCACTCCGCCCATGTGAGGCCGACCGAGCGGGCTATGTGACTGAGGAGCAGCAGAACCGGTCACCAAAACTGACAACAGCCAGGAAGGCGCTGTGCTCACGACTGCCCCTTTGCATCTGCATCTGGTGACGCCGACGGGCTGAGGGTGACACGGCGACCGGTCCTTACCGGTGGGCCTTCAACGCCTGTTCGGATAGAGTTTGTTTTATTAAAATATGCAGTACAGTAATGCGAATGAGACACAGCGTACGACAGTAATCTTACAATGAAGGTCCATTTCTATAAACTGTAAGATATCTATAACTTGACCATATTGGCACTCTGGACTTGAAACCGGTCTATGTGTATCTGCTGTCCTGGGTCACTATCATGAAAATGGGGCGTTTCATATACGTGATATATTAGATTCACTTATAGATTTTCGATACGGTTCCCTGTATATGTCACAAAACGAATAAAAATCTGGCCTTCAGCGAGACGGGAACCACAGCGCAGAGGAGCTTTCATTTTACAGGCGGCCACATACTGCAGAGCGAAGAGTTATGGGACTTCTCTCTGCCTTTTCCCCCAACGGTGGCTAAGTCAACTACACTACTGGCCTTTAAAATTGCTACACCACGAAGATGACGTGCTACAGACGCGAAATTTAATCGACAGGAAAAAGATGCTGTGATATGCAAATGATTAGCTTTTCAGAGCATTCACACAAGGTTGGCGCCGGTGGTGACACCTACAACGTGCTGACACGAGGAAAGTTTCCAACCGATTTCTCATACACAAACAGCAGTTGACCGGTGTTGCCTGGTGAAACGTTGTTGTGATGCCTCGTGTAAGGAGGAGAAATGCGTACCATCACGTTTCCGCCTTTGATAAAGGTCGGATTTTAGCCTATCGCGATTGCGGTTTATCGTATCGCGACATTGCTGCTCGCTGGTCGAGATCCAATGGCTGTTAGCAGAATATGGAATCGGTGGATTCAGGAGGGTACTACGGAACGCCGTGCTGGATGCTAACGGTCTTGTATCGAGATGAAAGGCATCTTATCTGCATGGCTGTAACGGATCGTGCAGCCATGTCTGGATCCCTGAGTCAACAGATGGGGACTTTTGGAAGACAACAACCATCTGCACGAACAGTTCGACCATGTTTGCAGCAGCATGGACTATCAGCTCGGAGACCATGGCTGCGGTTACCCTTGGCGCCGCATCACAGACAGGAGCACCTGCGATGGTGTGCTCAACGACGAACCTGGTTGCACGAATGGCAAAACGTCATTATTTCGGATGAATCCAGGTTCTGTTTACAGCACTATGATGGTCGCATCCGTGTTTGGCGACATCGCGATGAACGCACATTGGAAGCGTGTATTCGTCATCGTCGTATTGACGTATCACCCGGCGTGATGGCATGGGGTGCCATTGGTTACACCTTTCGGTCACCTCTTGTTCGCATTGACGGCATTTTGCACAGTGTACTTTACATTTCAGATGTGTTACGACCAGTAGCTCTACCCTTCATTCGATCCTTGCGAAACCTTACATTTCAGCAGGATAATGCACGACCGCATGTTGCAGGTCTTGTACGGGCCTTTCTGGATAAAGACAATGTTCGACTGCTGCCCTGGCCAGCACAGTCTCCAGATCTCTCACCAATTGAAAACGTCTGATCAATGGTGTCCGAGCAACTGGCTCGTCACAATACGCCAGCACTACTCTTGATGAACAGTGGTATCGTGTTGAAGCCGCATGGGCAGCTGTACCTGTACACGCCATCTAAGCTCTGTTTGACTCGATGCCCAGGCGTTCAAGGCCGTTATTACGGCCAGAGGTGGTTGTTCTGGGTACTGATTTCTCAGGATCTATGCACGCAAACTGCGTGACAATTTAATCACATGTTTGTTCTAGTGTAATATATTTGTCCAATG
Source organism: Schistocerca cancellata (assembly GCF_023864275.1). Taxonomy (NCBI): domain Eukaryota; kingdom Metazoa; phylum Arthropoda; class Insecta; order Orthoptera; family Acrididae; genus Schistocerca; species Schistocerca cancellata. The sequence goes on along the minus strand of NC_064631.1, from coordinate 21,517,696 downwards.
AATACCCGTTTATCATCTGCATTTCTTCTTGGTGTAGCAATTTTAAGGGCCAGTAGGCCAGTAGTGTAAATTACTACGCAAAAGACGAGATAGGCGCATTTTTCTCGTGTAACGCCCTGCCTAGACTCGGAACCATAAGCTTCAAACCTACATAAAAATCAGTCAGATTACACAATGTAAATGATACAAATATATCAAGTGAATTTAGGAGGATAATTCTGTGCCCTCCAAGAAGTGACTCGTCCGCTACAAGGTTGCCAAACACATCCTGCGTTGTTGCTAAGATTCAGTTATACCTCTAGGCCAGCCGATACGTTGAACAGGCTGGGAAGTGACCACAGCTAATATCTCGAAGACACAGCTGCTGAGGACCGGAATACCTAAAGGATATGTCAATGAGACTTATTCGCATTTAAATGGATAGTTTTAAGGACTAGAGGGTAGTTACTAAGAAAGCTCAGACGCACTGACTGCAAACTAAAGTTCATAAATCAATAACTGCCACAATTATTTGTGCTTATTTGTTTTTATCGTGTCCGGAACCAAGCAGCTGCCGCTGTCGCAGGTTCGAATCCTGCCTCGGGCATGGATGTGGGTGATGTCCTTAGGTTAGTTAGGTTTAAGTAGTTTTAAGTCTAGGGTACTGATGATCTCACATGGTTTTTTGTCTTAAGGGTACTGAAAACTAAATAAGTCATCCACCAGATGCGATTCACACTTTTAGAGCATCTCCATTGCTTATACTGTAAGCTAGCTGGGTAGGGAACACATCTTCATTATAATTATAAACTGAGAAAACTTTTCGTTGAGATCGCTGTCATTGGTACTAGTAAAGACACAACAACACGGAACTGATTGCAGAACATGAAAATCCACAGGAAGGCTTTATAAGCTAGAAAACACATAAGGTTCCAAATCAAGAAAAGCTAGTGTGGAGGAAACCATACGCAATGACAGAAATGTGTGCTCAAAAATTCATTGAAAATGAAACCAGCGAATGTATGCTGTCCCCGTTCGATTCCAGTTTCTGCCAACACGAAGGGAGAAGCGGTTGTTATCAGAGCGTGTAAGAAGTAAAACGCTAACGGTAATATCTATAATAAGTCATCCTTAAGGAAAACTGTCATACGTTTTGAGTACAAAATATCCGCCTATCAGTCATTGTCATTAAAAGCTAAAAACGCCGGCGTTGAAGAACTTCTCGACGTGCAGTACACTTTAGACAGAGTGAACCTGAAATAACACCAGGTTGACCTAGCTGAACATCGTGCCGAATTCTGTGCAGCGCCTGCTCAGAGTGCTATTAATTTAGTCTCTGATGTTTTCATATGAACGACGCCTCTTGCCTACCTTAATATTCTGATGAGAATTACCGATTTGTAATGTGACGGCATAGATGGACAGACGGTTGTGGAATTTGCGAATACTATCCATTCGGTGATGATGCATAATGGCAAACTAACACTATATCGTATTATAGCCCGGCCTTATTCTCTGCCAGTGAAAGAATTCCTAACAATTCCTAACAATTCTTCACATTCCACACACAATACAGACCTGTTAAAGCCAATTAAGCGCAGCAAAATGTTCTGTGCTTGCATATTTCTGCCAACAGCTGTCCGCAGCTCGTGGTCGTGCGGTAGCGTTCTCGCTTCCCACGCTCGGGTTCCCGGGTTCGATTCCCGGCGGGGTCAGGGTTTTCTCTGCCTCGTGATGACTGGGTGTTGTGTGATGTCCTTAGGTTAGTTAGGTTTAAGTAGTTCTAAGTTCTAGGGGACTGATGACCATAGATGTTAAGTCCCATAGTGCTCAGAGGCATTTGAACATTTTTTTTTTTTTTTTTTTTTTTTGCCAACAGCTTAATTTCTTTCGCAGCCTATGGTCACCCCATTCTGGAGTAGAGAAATAAATGTTACAGTCTACAGTGCCATCGTTGAAGCGTAGTCAGTCTACCCGCTACTACATCCAATGTGAATGTCTCATAATTTATGACGATGAACGGCCATTTATACCTACACGGTGATTCCGTGATGACAGTAGAAACTTTCAGCAATGATGGAAAAGAGTAAATGTACCAATTTGATATAAGGGCCCTGGTCCGGAAACGGCCTGGTCGAATGTTGTAAGCAAAAATCGTTCTGACACCTCTGACAGTGGATGACTCCTACCTCAAGCTCATTGCTTTCCATATTTTGAGAAGTGATAATATGAACCAAGACAAGAAAAAGGATTGTCAGGTAAGGACGCGCTCTAAAACACAACTTAAGATCTACTGAGCACTTGTTCAGTGGAAGGGACGTGTTTCACAGTAGCAAAGATGAACATAGCACAGAATTTAGATCCAATATTTACCAGACATTTTTGTCTTGTTTTAATCCATACTACCACCTCTCAAAATATGGAAAGCAAAGAGCTTCTAATAGAACAGGGACACTGTTAAAGGTGTCAAAACGATTTGCTCTCATAACTTTGGACTCTACTTCCCAGATAAGGGATCCTTACTTCAAATTCAATTACTTTTCGCTATCATCGTTGGAAAATTGTACCATCATCACGGAATCATGCTGTAGATATAAATCTGCGTTCATTGCCGTAAGTTATGAGACACCAAATGGGATGTGGAGGATGGAGAAAGGGAGTGAGCGTGAATGATAATATGGTAGACTGTAACACTGGTTTCCCACCTTCACTATAAGGTGACAGAAGCGAAAGAAATTAAGTTATTAGCAGAAAGAGGCAAGCATAGAGCATTATGCTGTGTTTAATTGGCATACAACGAGTCTGTGCTGTGAAACTTTCCTGGTAGATTAAAATTGTGTGCCAGTTTGGCGTTATGAATCAGCACCAAATGGATAGTAGCAGCTAATTCCGCAACTGTCTGCCCATGTCTGCCATCGCGTTACAACTCGGTAATTCTTATCTGGATATAATGGCAGCCTGCAAGCCTCGTTCTTATGAAAACGTCAAGGACTAAACTTATAACAGTCTGCACGGGCGCTGCATAGAATGTCAGCACCACTGTCAGCTCCGTGGACCTGCTTCTATTGTGGACGCTCTCCATTTCAAGCCACTGCAAGTTAGAAAGCTCTTCAACATTGACGCTTTTCGCTCTTAGTGTAATCATTGCAAGTAGATGATTTTTGTTGTTCATTCAGTATTTGTAGGTTGAATGACTGCTTTGCTTAAGGGTGACTTATTGTAGACATTACTGTCTGCGTTCTGCGTTCCTTGTTCCACGTTCTGCTGACAACTGCTTCTCTTTTCATGGTAGGATGTTTAATTTTCTCCACTCGTTTTGCAGACCACTTTTTTGGACATGACGTACATTCTCCACGCACAGTAGACTACTTCAGTTGGAACTTTTTTCTGCTCGTAGCTTACGAAGTCTCCCTATGGATGTTCGCATTTTGCAGTCAGTGATATGTTGTTATCGTCCCATTGTGTTCCTCTGTTTTGGGTATAGAGCCAATGAAGATATCGTTAAGAAAATATTTCCAAAATATACATGGTGGTCCAGTGATCGCGACCGGGCCAAATGTCTCACGAAATAAGCATCAAACGAAAAGACTACAAAGAGCGAAACTTGTATAGCTTGAAGGGGGAAACCAGATGGCGCTATGGTTGGCCCGCTAGGTGGCGCTGCCGTAGGTCAAACGGTATCAACTGCGTTTTTTATTAAATAGGGACTCCAATTTTTATTACATATTCGTGTAGTACGTAAAGAAATATGAATGTTTTAGTTGGACCACTTTTTTCGCTTTGTGATAGATAGCACTATAATAGTCACAAACATATGGCTCACAATTTTAGACGAACAGTTGGTAACAAGTAGGTTTTTTTTAAAATTGAAATACAGAACGTAGGTACCTTTGAACATTTTATTTCGGTTGTTCAAATGTGATACATGTACCTTTGTGAACTTATCACTTCTGAGAACGAATCCTGTTACAGCGTGATTACTTATAAATACCATATTAATGCAATAAATGCTCAAAATGATGTCCGTCAACCTTAATGCATTTGGCAATACGTGTAACGACATTTCTCTCAACAGCGAGTAATTCGCCTTCCGTAATGTTCGCACATGCATTGATAATGCGCTAACGCATATTGTCAGGCGTTGTCGGTGGTTTACGATAGCAAATATCGTTCAACTTTCCCCACAGAAAGAAATCCGGGGACGTCAGATCCGGCGAACGTTCGGGCCATGGTAGGGTGCTTCGACGACCAATCCACCTGTCACGAAATATGCTATTCAATACCGCTTCAACCGCACGCGAGCTCTATGCCGGACATCCATATTGTTGAAAGTACATCGCCATTCTGTCATGCAGTGAAACATCTTATAGTAACATCGTTAGAACATTACGTAGGAAATCAGCATACATTGCACCATTTACATAGCCATCGATAAAATGGGGACCAATTATCCTTCCTCCCATAATGCTGCACCATACATTAACCCGCCAAGGCGCTGATGTCCCACTTGTCACAGCCACCGTGGATTTTCCGTTGTCCAATAGTGCATATAATGCCGGTTTACGTTACCGCTGTTGGTGAATGACGCTTGGTCGTTAGATAGAAAGCATGCAAAAAATCTGTCATCGTCCCGTAATTTCTCTTGTGCCCAGTGGCAGAACTGTAAACGACGTTCAAAGTGGACGCCATGCAATTCCTGGTGCATAGAAACATGGTACGGATGCAATCGATGTTGATGCAGCATTCTCAACACCGACGTTTTTGAGATTCCCGATTCTTGCGCAATTTGTCTGCTACTGATGTGAGGATTAGTCACGACAGTAGCTGACACACGTGCTTGGGCATCATCATTTGTTGCAGGTCGTGATTGACGTATCACATGTGGCTGAACACTTCCTGTTTCCTTAAATAACATAACTATCCAGAGAACGGTCGGGACACTTGGATGATGTCGTCCAGGATACCGAGCAGCATACATAGCACCCGCCCGTTGAGCATTTTGATCACAATAGCCACACATCAACACGATATCGATCTTTTCCGCAATTGGTAAACGGTCTATTTTGACACGGGTAATGTATCACGAAGCAAATACCGTCCGCACTGGTGGAATGTTACGTGATACCATGTACTTATACGTTTGTGACTATTACAGCGCCATCTATCAGAAAGCGAAAACAGTGGTCCAACTAAAACATTCATATTTCCTTACGTACTACACGAATATGTAATAAAAATGGGGGTTCCTATTTAAAAAACGCAGTTGATATCCGTTTGACCTACGGCAGCGCCATCTAGCGGGCCAACCATAGCGGCATCTGGTTTCCCCCTACAAGCTGGACAAGTTTCGTTCATTGTAGTTTTTTCGTTTGATGCTTATTTCGTGAGATATTTGGCCCGGTCACTATCAATGGACCACCATGTATAATGATAAAAATAAGTACTGCCTACTCATAATGTTTATAATATTACTACTGCAATGCCTCAAAAATGTGAAATTTGTCTGGTGAATGAGTTTTTCGTTATTTGGTGCACTTAAGACTGAAAAACACAAATAACTGTTACAGTAGTACCTCATAGTGTAAGGGCAAAAAGCAGATTTTATAATGCCTCTATCAGCTTCTGCCGACATAACTTTCGATTACTGTGAATAAAAAATTTTATTTATGCAATTCGACATTTCTGTACCACTTCAGCATCACACATAGCAACAAGTAAACACAGACCATTTAGAAGACCAGAGTGGATCAAATCTAAATAATTCGTGCTATAGATACTTCACGTTTTATTAAAATAGCCTTCCATCATAAGATTATTCTCGTAAGTTATATTTCATTTGTATCACTTTAGAGCACATTGTAATAGCGTCCTATTATAATTTATTGAACAATAAACTAAACATTATTCAACCATTATCTAAAATATTCTGACAATGCTCAGGTAGTTAACTGATTCCATGCCGGCAGAAACCTACTGGATCTGGGTTAAAGATATCATGAAACCAGATTTGAATTGAATTTTCGTCTGAAAACGAATTTTCTTGAGGGTTGCTCGATAAGGAGTGAGGAAGTGGGAAAACTAAATATTTGAGTGCGTAATGAGTGACTTCCCAAATCACCTCCTGGATAGTTTAGTTCTTGATATCAGAAAACTGTGTTATCATGTAGTAGTAACACGCACTGCAGTTTTTTCTGTCGTTTCTCTTACACTGCGACCAAAAGATTTCTCAGTTGTTGGCAACAAATACCACTTGCAATGGAACACCTCTAGAGAGGCCTTCCTTGTGTTCAACACCCATTTTTAGTCACTAAATGCAAAATATGTTTACGCTAATCTTTGCCCGAGTATATGTCTCTTGTTACGGCTCAACCGTTAATTCCTTCTTAACAAATTAACGTAAATGCATCATAATTGTGCTCAGTATGGCGTAGGAATGCTCAATGTATGAACTCATGACATTGAAGCAAACCTGCAGTAGCAACCACTGCTTGGGTGATTGTTGCTTTGAATTAGAGTATGTAGTAGTCCTACACCAGACTTCTGAATTTTGCCTCATTCAATCCAAATGCCGCACGACGCTTAAATGACCACAGTTGACCACATAAAGTTCATTGCATATGTCTTCTATCGAGACTTCTTGAACGTGGAACATCATTCATGGCACAACAATCTTTCCTGAAACAAGAAAAATCCTTTGCTGATGTGTTTTACCAAAAGGAACTCGCTCCACGCGTAATACAAAGGTTCCAAACTACCTCTCCTGCGATCACCCCTCCATTAAATCTAAGTAAATAATATGTAGCAGCTGTCAGACCCTTTACAACTTGCGAGTCTGTCTTACAACTCTTGAACATCGTTCGTAAGTTTCAGCTATGTAAAATCCAATACGTAACTGCAAGATAGATACTAGTACTTCATATAAGAAAGTGTCTGTTGATAAATACACTCACAGCTCTGTGCCGTGTTCATCTAGCGGGTGGCGTATGGCCGGTTGCAGGTGACGGGCGGCCGCTGTAGCACGAGGAGGCACTCGAGGATAAACTGTTCTTACCTTGATGCAGCCGCGAGCTGTTTGGCAGAACAGTTTCTCTAAGTTTTTGCTATTCCAGTGAGTGAAAAAGTGAAACGAATTATCTTTGAGGTTCCAACAGACTGATAACTTTACCAGTCGACCGAACTATAATTTAAATACACTACTGGCCATTAAAATTGCTACACCAAGAAGAAATGCAGATGATAAACGGGTATTCATTGGACGCATATATTATACTAGAACTGACGTGTGATTACATTTTCACGCCATTTTGGTGCAGAGATCCTGAGAAATCAGTACCCAGAACAACCACGTCCGGCCGTAACAACGGCCCTGATACGCCTGGGCATTGAGTCAAACAGAGCTTGGATGGCGTGTACAGGTACAGCTGCCCATGCGGCTTCAACACGATACCACAGTTCATCAATACTAGTGAGTGGCGTATTGTGACGAGCCAGTTGCTCGGCCACCATTGACCAGACGTTTTCAATTGGTGATAGATCTGGTGAATGCGCTGGCTAGGGCAGCAGTCGAACATTTCCTGTATCCAAAAAGGCCCGTACAGGACCTGCAACATGTGGTCTTGCATTATCCTGCTTAAATGTAGGGTTTCCCAGGGATCGAATTAAGGGTAGAGCCACGGGTCGTAACACATCTCAAATGTAACTTCCACTGTTCAAAGTGCCGTCAGTGCGAACAAGAGGTGACCGAGACGTGTAACCAGTGGCACCCCATAACATCACGCCTGGTGGTACGCCAATACGACAATGACGAATACACGCTTCCAATGTGCGTTCACCGCGATGTCGCCAAACACGGTTGCGACTATCATGATGCTGTTAGCAGAACCTGGATTCATCCGAAAAAATGACGTTTTGCCTTTCGGGCACCCAGATACGTCGTTGAGTACACCATCGCAGGCTCTCCTTTCAGCCATGGTCTCCGAGCTGATAGCCCATGCTGCTGCAAACGTCGTCGAACTGTTCGTGCAGATGGTTGTTGTCTTGCAGACATCCCCATCAGTTGACTCAGGGATCGAGATGTGGCTGCACGATCCGTTAAAGACATGCGGATAAGACGCCTGTCATCTAGACTGCTAGTGATACGAGGCCGTTGGCATCCAGCACTGCGTTCCATATTACCCTCCTGAACCCACCGATTCCATATTCTGCTAACAGTAATTAGATCTCGACCAACGCGAGCAGCAATGTCGCGATACGATAAACCCCAATCGCGACAGGCTACAATCTGACCTTTATCAAAGACGGAAACGTGATGGTACGCATTTCTCCTCCTTACACGAGGCATCACAACAACGTTTCACCAGGCAACGTCGGTCAACTGCTGTTTGTGTATGAGAAATCGGTTGGAAACTTTCCTCATGTCAGCACGTTGTAGGTGTCGCCACCGGCGTCAACCTTGTGTGAATGCTCTGAAAAGCTGATCATTTGCATATCACAGCATCTTCTTCCTGTCGATTAAATTTCGCGTCTGTAGCACGTCATCTTCGTGGTGTAGCAATTTTAATGGCCAGTAGTGTATATAGGCTGCAGATGGACTCGCACACGAGACTTCATAACTACATTGCCCGACGCTTGGCACTGTTTTTCCTTTTCCCTTTTTTCTTCGTTATTTAGTCTGGGTAGACATTGCTGCTTTATCATTGAATACTTCACTCATTTTTTTTAAATTACAGCCCATGGGCGGAATTAGCAATGTAACAGATCGCGAGAAATGAGAGCATTTTCTCCGTGGGCTTCCACATCCTACAGTGTTATCAGATCTGGAATATGGCTGTACTTATAATTTTCAGTGAACGACTCTATCTTAGCCTCTGCAGCAGCTGGCCGGCAGTCAGGTTTTATGTCTAAGACTGTACAACACACAAGAGAGAAAAATGAGAGTGTATCAAAAACAAAGTACTCGGATTAAAAATGCTGTAAGACAGGGAAGTAATCTTTCGTCCCTAATGTTCAATCTATACTTCGATGAGGCAATGACGGAAGTAAAAGGTTCAAGAGAGGGGTTTAAAATTCAGAGTGAAAGGTTATCGATGATAAGTTTGGCTGGTGACATTGCTGTTTTCAGTGAATGTGAACAATAATTACAGGATCTGTTGAATGGAATGACAGTCATAAAGGTACAGAACATGGATTGAGAGTAAATCGAAGAAAGACGAAAGTAATGGGAAGTAACAGTAATGAGAACAGCGATAAACATACACTCCTGGAAATGAAAAAAAGAACACATTGACACCGGTGTGTCAGACCCACCATACTTGCTCCGGACACTGCGAGAGGGCTGTACAAGCAATGATCACACGCACGGCACAGCGGACACACCAGGAACCGCAGTGTTGGCCGTCGAATGGCGCTAGCTGCGCAGCATTTGTGCACCGCCGCCGTCAGTGTCAGCCAGTTTGCCGTGGCATACGGAGCTCCATCGCAGTCTTTAACACTGGTGGCATGCCGCGACAGCGTGGACGTGAACCGTATGTGCAGTTGACGGACTTTGAGCGAGGGCGTATAGTGGGCATGCGGGCGGCCGGGTGGACGTACCGCCGAATTGCTCAACACGTGGGGCGTGAGGTCTCCACAGTACATCGATGTTGTCGCCAGTGGTCGGCGGAAGGTGCACGTGCCCGTCGACCTGGGACCGGACCGCAGCGACCCACGGATGCACGCCAAGACCGTAGGATCCTACGCAGTGCCGTAGGGAACCGCACCGCCACTTCCCAGCAAATCAGGGACACTGTTGCTCCTGGGGTATCGGCGAGGACCATTCGCAACCGTCTCCATGAAGCTGGGCTACGGTCCCGCACACCGTTAGGCCGTCTTCCGCTCACGCCCCAACATCGTGCAGCCCGCCTTCAGTGGTGTCGCGACAGGCGTGAATGGAGACGTGTTGTCTTCAGCGATGAGAGTCGCTTCTGCCTTGGTGCCAATGATGGTCGTATGCGTGTTTGGCACCGTGCAGGTGAGCACCACAATCAGGACTGCATACGACCGAGGCACACAGGGCCAACACCCGGCATCATGGTGTGGGGAGCGAGCTCCTACACTGGCCGTACACCACTGGTGATCGTCGAGGGGACACTGAATAGTGCACGGTACATCCAAACCGTCATCGAACCCATCGTTCTACCATACCTAGACCGGCAAGGGAACTTGCTGTTCCAACAGGACAATGCACGTCCGCATGTATCCCGTGCCACCCAACGTGCTCTAGAAGGTGTAAGTCAACTACCCTGGCCAGCAAGATCTCCTGATCTGTCCCCCATTGAGCATGTTTGGGACTGGATGAAGCGTCGTCTCACGCGTCTGCACGTCCAGCTCGAACGCTGGTCCAACTGAGGCGCCAGGTGGAAATGGCATGGCAAGCCGTTCCACAGGACTACATCCAGCATCTCTACGATCGTCTCCATGGGAGAATAGCAGCCTGCATTGCTGCGAAAGGTGGATATACACTGTACTAGTGCCGACATTGTGCATGCTCTGTTGCCTGTGTCTATGTGCCTGTGGTTCTGTCAGTGTGATCATGTGATGTATCTGACCCCAGGAATGTGTCAATAAAGTTTCCCCTTCCTGGGACAATGAATTCACGGTGTTCTTATTTCAATTTCCAGGAGTGTAATATCTACATTGGTGGTCTCGAAGTAGGTGAAATTCGGGAATTTTGCTACCTAGGCAGCAAAATAACTCATGACGGTCGGAGCAAAAAAATGTTCAAATGTGTGTGAAATCTTATGGGCCTTAACTGCTGAGGTCATCAGTCGCTAAGCTTACACACTACTTAACCTACATTATCCTAAGGACAAACACACACACCAATGCCCGAGGGAGGACTCGAACCTCCGCCGGGACCAGACGCACAGTCCATGACTGCAGCGCCTTAGACCGATGGTCGGGGAGGTCATACAAAGCAGACGAGCATTCTCGAAAGGACATTCCTTGGCAAGAGAAATCTACTAGTATCAGTCATAGGCCTTAATCTCAGGAAAATATCACTCAGAATGTACATTTGAACCACAGCAAGGTAAGGTAGTGTATCATGGACTGTGGGAAAACCGGAACAGAAGAGAATCGAAGCATTTGTGAAATGGTGATACAGAAAAACGTTGAAAATTAAGTGAGGAGGTTCTCCGCAGAATCAGCGAGAAAAGGATATACGTAAAATACTGACATGAAGAAGGGACAGGATGACAGGAAACATCTTAACGCATAAGGAAATGACTTTCATGGCACTAGACGGAGGTACAAAGAGTAAAAAGTGTAGAGGAAGACAGAGGTTCAAATACGTTCAGCATATAATTTTAAGGACCTCTGTTGCAAGTGCTACTCTGAGACGAAAAGATTGGCACAGTAGAGGAATTCGTGGCATTGATCAGTCAGACGGCTGATGCCTCAAATGAAAAGGCTTCGTTGAAAAATTTGGTTTGGAACACCCACAGCACGGGCGCCAATCCTATTTCCAGGACAGATGACAAGCAGGCGTCTAGTGCAAGTATCGTCGTAAACAGTCGTACCACTGCGCTGCCCAACTTCATATGCTGAACAACATCACACTGACAAACTCCTACAGCCGGCCGGGGTGGCCGAGCGGTTCTAGGCGCTTCAGTCTGCAACCGCGCGACCGCTACGGTCGCAGGTTCGAATCCTGCCTCGGGTATGGATGTGTGTGATGTCCTTAGGTTAGTTAGGTTTAAGTAGTTTGAAGTATAGGGGACTGATGACCTCAGAAGTTAAGTCCCATAGTGCTCAGAGCCATTTGAACCATGTGAACCAATTACAATGGCTAAGTTACCCACCATTGGGGCTTCTTTACTGCACTATGTTGGTTTGCACAAATTTGCGTCTCCATTTTCATATCTGATTTGGTTACTTACAAAGAGTGAACCCATATTCCACTGACAAAATTACGGAGGTCGTTCAGGGAATTTTTCTGTGTGTTTTGGTGTAAGAGAAGCGTAGTCTCCAGTGGCTCTTTACGGTATGTTAATGTAAATTTTGATTTATTCGGTTTGTTGGTAAGATATCATTGTTTCTGTGAAAATATCTTCACAACAGTGAGAAAGAATGTAATATGCAACCACCAAAACATCAGCACAAGACACATAGTAATGCAACAAACATCGGACGAAACACATACGCTTTTATTACAATGTGTACAGAAGAAGCAACACTTTTTCAGCTTGGAGCAGGATAGCGCTACCTGGTGCGAGGGCCATCATCAGTAGAACTGCAACACGTAGCGGGCTGGGGAAGGTCTCAGTGCTTACTCAAGAGGTTAATTCAAGGACGGGTTACCCTCACTTTGCCGCCCTCAGTGACAAGGTTTTCCCCGGTGTATTCTCACGGCAACAAAGTCTCTGCTCACAGTTTAAGCGTCTGCTTCTAATTAAGAATGTTTACGGCAGAACGTGAGACGGATGTTACAGTCTGTAATAGAGGGTTCATCGATTGCTTTGTGTTTAGCGATGAGATATACTTACATGACAAATAAAATAAACACAATTTTCTGATTGGTATACTATAAAATAGTTTCATCGAGCAGGAAGGAAGATTTTTAAGCTGAAGAATATGAAGAGTATAATAAAATTCCTTAAAAAATAACAGCGATGAAATTTAGTTATGCCTGTGTGGTGTCACGTTGAAGTATTAGTGCATATGGTACTAAACTAGATTTGGATTCCAACATATTCTATCCAATTACGTAGCTCTCCGTCTTGCTGTATGCGATTGCGAAATCTCTTCCATCATCTGCAGGATGCTGGTTTCTAGCGGGAAACTGTTCCGAAATTCCTGCACAATGGATCTGAAACGCTTATAAGACTTCCCTGGAACTTCTCAAACTACGACTTTCGTTCGCGTCAGACTGCTCTGCAGTAATCTGATGCGGACGAAGAAACTTTCTGCAAGGCGTTTAAGAGCCTTACACTGCCAAAGAGAGAAGCTCAGTGTTCCTGAATGCCTGTTAGCAGCGACTTGGGCACGGACTCTGCTGGGATCTTTGCAGTAAATTTCAGGTGGCGGAACGCGCATGCAAACGAGGTCATTAAGAGCCGTTTTAAGAAGCGAACACAGACCGTTCCTAAGTTTAAGTGAGACGCTTAGTGAATGATTGAGAGGAATAAATGGGAAACCGTGTGCAAACTATTATTCGTACATAAATAACACGAAGGGAATGTAATTTTCTTATCATTTTAATTTTAGTTTTTGTATACGTTGACTATTTATGTAGCTCGATAATTAAAATAAAACTATTTTGCTTATGTGAAGAAACAAGCAGTCTTGATTGCATTATTAATATATGCACGCACATCAGAAGAAGTTTTACATCACCCTGGTTCCCAGAACTCCTGAAGATAGACGCCATCGTGGATATTGTGTCACAGACACAGTTCCCTTGAATTCAGAAGTTAACTCCCATAGTGCTCAGAGCTATTTGAACCATTTTCAACACAGTCCCCTTGACTTCAAAGATGTCACTAAACCCACCACAAGATGTAAACAACCATGCATGAGCAGCACCCATTAGAAGGAGGGAGTCCGACAGCCAGTCATTTCCAGTCATTCCACCAGGAAGGAGGCTCGTGTTGTCTCTTGTACCTAGACGGTCAGTATCACGGTTCAATCGCGTCCACAAAAAAAAATGGCTATGAGCACTATGGGACTTAACTTCTGTGGTCATCAGTCCCCTAGAACTTAGAACTACTTAAACCTAACTAACCTAAGGACATCGCACACATCCATGCCCGAGGCAGGATTCGAACCTGCGACCGTAGCAGTCGCGCGGTTCCAGACTGTAGCGCCTAGAACCGCTCGGCCACACCGGCCGGCTCGCGTCCACATTATTACTTTGTGTCAGGAAGGGCTCTCAACAAGGGAAGTGTCCAGGCGTCTCGGAGTGAAACAAAGCGATTCTTTTCAGACATGGAGGAGATATAGAGAGACAGGAACTGTCGATGACATGCCTTATTCAAGCCGCCCAAGGGTTGTTACTACTGTAGTGGATGACCGCTACCTACAGATTATGGCTGGGAGGAACCATGACAGCAACGCCATAATGTTGAATAATGCTTTTCGGGCAGCCACAGGACGTCGTGTTACGATTCAAACTGTACGCAATAGGCTGCATGATGTGTAACTTCACTCCCCACGTCCATGGCGAGTTCCACTTTGCAATCACGACACCATGAAGGGCAGTACGTCTATTACATGAATACTTATAATATCTAAAGCCCAGTCTTATTACGAGAAAAGGGCGAATTTCTCGTCTCTGAGCTACCTATCGGCGGCACTCCCAAACATTACGCCACTCATCAGCAAGGGCAGGACAAGAGCATCGATTATCGATCAGGGCTCAGTGGGATATCGACTATCGTACATAATTCTAAAAATGTAAACGACGTAACAGCGCGATATTCCGAAATAAAATAAAGGTGTGAACAATGTGATTTAAGTTAATAAATTTGTGAATGTCGTTTTCTACGTTTTTCCACCCGTAACTAAATGACTGAAATTAAGCACCCCGATTGTGAGACTTCTCTACAAACAAGAGTGATTACTCGGAATCTAATAAAAGTTAGGTTCGTGAGTCAGTTAGTTTTTTAATTAATGAGTTCACTCGTTAGTAAGTAGGATGTCTGGTTAATTAGTTAGCTAGTCAGATGGTTTGTTCGGTAATTAAAAGTTGTGTGGACTCATGACCACGAAACGCACAAAACGTATCCAAATCTGCGGAAAAATTAATATTTTGATCAACATTTGTAAAACTCTAATTACTCTCTCTCAAACCCCACCCTATGGAAAGAGAGGGAGAGTTTTAGTTTTTGAGAATCAAAATTTACAAAGAAAATAAGTATTTTTTATTTATCCGTAACCATTTTCCACGCAAAAATGATAACATAGGTTTTCTTGAATTACAGCGCCAACTGCCAAGATTCCAAACATGTTTAAGACAAAATGTAGAATATGATTCTGCAATAAAAAAATAGGGGTTCCCATTTGAAGTTGCCTCCCACCCCATCCCAGGGTGCTGGGTTGGTGGGCTAATTTTAGCACCAGCAGATGTCCCCCTCGAAATAATCAACTTTGGATTCTACACATTTTTTCGTGTGAACTTTATTTTTCAAGTTATTTGAGTTTGTCAACTTAAAATTTACACCCTGTATATTGAGGTTTCTGAATTACAGATAAAGAGTTTAGCAACATCATTAAATCTAACTACATGTTTAACTAATACTACACATACAAAGTAATCATATTGCAATGCATATTGTCATCATCATCATCATCATCATCATTTAAGACTGATTATGCCTTTCAGCGTTCAGTCTCGAGCATAGACCCCCCCCCCCCCCTTATATAGTTCCTCCATGATCCCCTATTCAGTGCTAACATTGGTGCCTCTTCTGATGTTAAACCTATTACTTCAAAATCATTCTTAACCGAATCCAGGTACCTTCTCCTCGGTCTGCCCTGACTCCTCCTACCCTCTACTGCTGAATCCATGAGTCTCTTGGGTAACCTTGCTTCTCTCATGCGTGTAACATGACCCCACCATCTAAGCCTGTTCGCCCTGACTGCTACATCTATAGAGTTCATTCCCAGTTTTTCTTTGATCTCCTCATTGTGGACACCCTCCTTCCCTTGTTCCCATCTACTAGTACCTGCGATCATCCTAGCTACTTTCATATCCGTAACCTCAACCTTGTTGATAAGGTAAACTGAATCCACCCAGCTTTCGCTCCCATACAACAAAGTTGGTCGAAAGATTGAACGGTGCACAGATAACTTAGTCTTGGTAGTGACATCCTTCTTGCAGAAGAGAGTAGATCGTAGCTGAGCGCTCACTGCATTAGCTTTGCTACACCTCGCTTCCAGTTCTTTCACTATGTTGCCATCCTGTGAGAATATGCATCCTAAGTACTTGAAACCGTCCACCTGTTCTAACTTTGTTCCCCCTATTTGGCACTCAATCCGTTTATATTTCTTTCCCACTGACATTACTTTCGTTTTGGAGGTGCTAATCTTCATACCATAGTCCTTACATTTCTGATCTAGCTCTGAAATATTACTTTGCAAACATTCAATCGAATCTGCCATCACAACAAAGTCATCCGCATATGCAAGACTGCTTATTTTGTGTTCACATATCTTAATCTCACCCATCCAGTCTATTGTTTCCAACATATGATCCATAAATAATATGAACAACAGTGGAGACAGGTTGCACCCTTGTCTTACCCCTGAAACTACTCTGAACCATGAACTCAATTTACTGTCAACTCTAACTGCTGCCTGACTGTCCATGTAAAGACCTTTAATTGCTTGCAAAAGTTTGCCTCCTATTCCATAATCTTGTAGAACAGACAATAACTTCCTCCTAGGAACCCGGTCATATGCCTTTTCTAGATCTATAAAGCATAGATGCAATTCCCTGTTCCACTCATAAAATTTCTCCATTATTTGCCGTAAGCTAAAGATCTGGTCTTGACAACCTCTAAGAGGCCTAAACTCACACTGATTTTCATCCAATTGGTCCTCAACTAATACTCGCACTTTCCTTTCAACAATACCTGAGAAGATTTTACCCACAACGCTGATTAAAGAGATACCTCTGTAGTTGTTACAATCTTTTCTGTTTCCATGTTTAAAGATTGGTGAGATTACTGCTTTTGTCCAGTCTGATGGAACCTGCATATTGTCAATCTCAAAATTTTACGATCAAAATTATAATATCTGTGTACACTGACTGGTTAAATAAATGGCAGGAAATGAATGTTAAGTAACATAAACAACTCATGCATCATAGGAACAACTTACGCTCATTGCTCAAAAGCGACGACCGTTGCTTTTACTGTTGTTTTACAAAATACATCTTTGAAAGGACCCATTTGAGGGTTTAAACCACTTGACCCCACCGATTGCTTACATTGCCTATGGTAGTAGTCTAATAGCTGCAATGCCAGTGCCCTCCAACCTGTGCATTTCACATGTTCTTGCTGATGAATATCACTGTAGATTTACTGAATTTATTTAAATGGCCGATTTAAGTTCCACATGGACCATCATCAGATGTGATTGCATCGCTTACAAGAGTACTAGATTTAATTTAGTATACACGTTACGCCACAGGTTAAAACTTTTTGTGAGTAAGTTCGGCAGGTTACTATCCCAATTGCGAAATTTGCAGTAGAAGTCTCATGATAGCTTGTATAGTGAGAAAGCATATCTGCAAGCTGTAGTTTGGTCACAAAGCCTCATCACAAAATGAGGTTGCTTGATGCAGAGTATATAGTTCGAATAGTGACATGTGAAAACACTCTTCCCTTGGTCACAAATGGAGCTGATAACACTGCACTGCCTTCTTGAGGCATTTTGTCTTGTGTATAATTCAGATGGGAATATATAGCATTTACTATTAGAGCATTCTTTGCTGGCGTTACATTGGTGTAATTTTATATTACATTAGTTTCAGTTTTCCAAAAATGTATTCCTGAGAGCAAGGTTATCCCCTTGTTTGGCTGACATCTTTGCCAGATTTAGTATCTACTTTGTCTTGCGTCTTCTGCCAATATCAGAACAATTTTGTTTACTTTCTCTCTTAGAAGAAAGTATTACCACGATGTGAAGGAAAATGGAGTTAATTTTCTGCGTTTGTGATTATGTTGTACCATAAATCCACTTTGTCCTTTGGAGGACATTTATATCTACTGATCGTGAGCTTATGCACCTGTTTACTGAATAATAACTGAAGTTAATTTCAAAACTGTTAAGAACTTTTTTCCTCTTGATGTCACCTGTCAGTCTCGCGATTTTTTATGATCAAATTTGCATATGTAAATTATATGCCTTCAGCAAACTACACTCATGGAAATGAAAAAAAAAACACATTGACACCGGTGTGTCAGACCCACCATACTTGCTCCGGACACTGCGAGAGGGCTGTACAAGCAATGATCACATGCACGGCACAGCGGACACACCAGGAACCGCGGTGTTGGGCGTCGAATGGCGCTAGCTGCGCAGCATTTGTGCACCGCCGCCGTCAGTGTCAGCCAGTTTGCCGTGGCATACGGAGCTCCATCGCAGTCTTTAACACTGGTGGCATGTCGCTACAGCGTGGACGTGAACCGTATGTGCAGTTGACGGACTTTGAGCGAGGGCGTATAGTGGGCATGCGGGAGGCCGGGTGGACATACCGCCGAATTGCTCAACACGTGGGGCGTGAGGTCTCCACAGTACATCGATGTTGTCACCAGTGGTCGGCGGAAGGTGCACGTGCCCGTCGACCTGGGACCGGACCGCAGCGACGCACGGATGCACGCCAAGACCGTAGGATCCTACGCAGTGCCGTAGGGGCCGCACCGCCACTTCCCAGCAAATTAGGGACACTGTTGCTCCTGGGGTATCGGCGAGGACCATTCGCAACCGTCTCCATGAAGCTGGGCTACAGTCCCGCACACCGTTAGGCCGTCTTCCGCTCACGCCCCAACATCGCGCAGCCCGCCTCCAGTGGTGTCGCGACAGGCGTGAATGGAGGGACGAATGGAGACAAGTCGTCTTCAGCGATTAGAGTCGCTTCTGCCTTTGTGCCAGTGATGGTCGTATGCGTGTTTGACACCGTGCAGGTGAGCGCCACAATCAGGACTGCATACGACCGAGGCACACAGGGTCAACACCCGGCATCATGGTGTGGGGAGCGATCTCCTACACTGGCCGTACACCACTGGTGATCGTCGAGGGGACACTGAATAGTGCACGGTACATCCAAACCGTCATCGAACCCATCGTTCTACCATTCCTAGACCGGCAAGGGAACTTGCTGTTCCAACAGGACAATGCACGTCCGCATGTATCCCGTGCCACCCAACGTGCTCTAGAAGGTGTAAGTCAACTACCCTGGCCAGCAAGATCTCCGGATCTGTCCCCCATTGAGCATGTTTGGGACTGGATGAAGCGTCGTCTCACGCGGTCTGCACGTCCAGCACGAACGCTGGTCCAACTGAGGCGCCAGGTGGAAATGGCATGGCAAGCCGTTCCACAGGACTACATCCAGCATCTCTACGATCGTCTCCATGGGAGAATAGCAGCCTGCATTGCTGCGAAAGGTGGATATACACTGTACTAGTGCCGACATTGTGCATGCTCTGTTGCCTGTGTCTATGTGCCTGTGGTTCTGTCAGTGTGATCATGTGATGTATCTGACCCCAGGAATGTGTCAATAAAGTTTCCCCTTCCTGGGACAATGAATTCACGGTGTTCTTATTTCAATTTCCAGAAGTGTAAATAGTACCATAAGATGTCTTCAGCAGACAAAGTATTTTCTTCCTTACAAGCACTTTTCCAGCAAAATGGGATTCAGTTGCAGAGAAGTTACAGTCTTACATACATAGAGAGTTTGCATGTTTTGTGATTCATCCTTCTTGATGTGTGCTATAGGAATATACTTACTACCACACACTTAATCGGCAGTAGTCAGACTGTGTTATTGTTCACTGATGGGTCAAATTTTATATTTGGGGAATATTTTTGGGGCATTAATACTGGACTGATAACTGTTGTGCGCTCTTAGGTAAATCTGTGAAAGATGCTAGTGTTTTCAACTGTCCACCCTTCATCCGGATTATAACTGTGGGAATCTTGTACTTGTAGAAATAATACAAGCAAGAGTAGAGTTTAATTTATCATATTAGTGTGAGCAGTTTCATCTCATTTATGCTGCCAGGATTTCGATTTCTTATGGTTCTGAACATTATGCAGTATAGCTGCAATCTTTAATCCTCTCATGTAAATTCTGTCAATGTTGTTTTTCAGATCCATTAATTGCAAACTTCTGATAATTATCCTTAATAACTCTGAATTTAATTCTGCCAGTGACATTTAGTACATAAAGTAGTTAGTGAGTTACTTACTTAGATATGTGTTCCATAGATCATTTTGCACAATAGATCATAATGATGTGGAATGTGTCATTTTACATTTACATCACAAATTAGTTAATACATATGGTTACTTTCTGAACATTTATAAGTATTTTCTTAGTTACAAAAAAGGTATGCAGATTTCATTAGTAATTTGTACTCTAAATGAAACCACTGTCTTACAGCCCAAAGCAGATTCATTAATTTTGAAGTACATAAGTCTAAATTTGTGTGGCTGGTTACAATTTCAAAGCACTCTCCATGGTGAGATTTTGACATCCCCCAGAGGGAGGTAGCAATTGCAGAATTTAAATAAGGATTTTTCACAGTAATAATCTATTATTGTTCTTTGTTGCTGTCGAAAGTTGTAGGGTCCTAATCCATGTCAATGATAGATTCTGAAATGCAGCACCATATAATTGAGTTTATGGAATGCTCGACTTAATTTTCTTAAGTGTTATGTATGATACTTGAGTTTCTGTTGCCAAATAGATATATTTTTAATTATTTCACTACACAATACGAGGAAGTTCAAGTTTCATGCTATCTCAATGCATACATAGCTTATACTCCATACCTGTACTGAACAAGAATAATGATTTACCTCCAACAACAAGCATCGAAGAAAATACTATAGTATATCTATCTATTCATGCAAAATCATCATTGGAGAATACATGACAAAACAAAGTACAAATAATTGCATATCACTGACTGTCTTTTGAAGAAGTCCATAATAATCATGCTAATTACACAAAGTGTTAATATATGCTGATGTTTACACATTTTTGTATATCTGTTTGGTAGTGGACTTCCAGGTTTTGAGTCTTTGACTTGGCAATCAGTCATATCATATTATTCAAGATCGGTTGGTGCAAATTATCTCACCATAATCAGTTTTATTAGAATTACCTCGAAAAATCTTGAAGCATGAAATGAGACAAAATTTGGATACAAAGTAATTAAACTGGTTATGCCAATATTTGGACTACAACAAATCATTACTGATAGGTTCTTTATTAGATGACACAGAATATTTTCAACTATCTTAGCATAATTACTTCATTCAAATGAGAATAAGAGCAAAATTTCACCTTACCAATTTACTTTCCTCCAAGTTTTCAAAACAGGCATCTGACTTTTTGCCTATTCTGTAGTTCTCAAATTATTACAAAAAGTCCTATAACATACATGGGATAAGCAAAAGTTGGTATACATAACAAATATTGCTACTTGTAACTCTGTCCTTCCCATAAAACGGCATACATTGATTTTATCAAAGTGCCATGACAGCAGAACATGTAATTCATGAAAATATCTTTAAGCATTTTGAGGAACCTAAGAATACTGTGATCAACAAAGGTCTGTAGGTAACCATTACAGAAAAACATTGTCTTTATACTCCTTTATAACTAATATTTAGAAACCTGACCTCAGTTGGTGAAATAATATTGATTGGTAATGTGCTATGACCAAAAGAAATCACCTTACTCCCTGTCAAGTTAATCATCTTATGGTGTTGCAGTTCTTCTTGTTATGTCCGTGTTTGCTATGAAATGGAAAGAGGAATTCCACCTTACGCAAGTGACCTTTCTTCTGTTTTGCTTAACCCAGACATGTTTCAGCATATTTTGTGCTATCTTCAGTAGGTTCTTTTTTATTTTTTCACTTAAAATTGTTGTTGCATATTAATATTTAGCGAAACTTTTGGTACATAATATTTACAATTGAAACAAGAATTGTTGTAAAATATTATACATCAGTTGTTCAGAGTTCACATTTGAGATATTTACTATCGACTTGATGCACTATATGTTGTTTATAACATTATGTCAAAGTTCTGTCTATAGCTAATTGGCAAAAAAAGCGGGTGTAGGCATTTGTTTGCACACCATGATGGACATTTATTTTCGTAGTTATTCTGCTACACAATGTACATTTTCTCATCTGCAAAATAGCAAAACGTAATTTTTATTTTTCTGTTTATTATGCATTTACAAATGGAAATGCATATATATCACGTTTTTCGTTTGTAACTTACGGTTTTTATATTGTGGTGCTTTCTCATATGTTGTTGGCAGAAAAGAATAGGCAGATATCTCCGATTTTTGAAACGTAGGCAGAGTTTTCGCCTTCATTACGTGTTGTTGTGGCTGTGTGGTGTACATTTCTTTTGTAGCGCGTTTGGCTGGGAGAGGCGTGTGGAATTTGAAGTGTATTTGGCATCTGTGGCATTTGGTTTGTTTGAGTGTGTGTGTATTTGTGTTTGCGTTTGTGTGTGTGTGTGTGTGTGTGTGTGTGTGTGTGTGTGTGGGTGGGTGTATGTGTGTGTGTGTGTGTGTGTGTGTTTGTGTGTGTTGACTTTAAAAATTATTAAAATACAGTCTCCATCAGATGCACTGATAATCAACTTTTACCCTTCCCAATCAAAATCGGCTTTAATACTATCTATCCATGATGTGCCAAGCACAAGTTACTCACTGAGATAATGAAAGTTATTAAAGCCTGAATTTTAACCATGTCAATATGTTTCCCAATATCTCCTTTAATTTGTACTTCAATTACAAGTATTTCTACATAGCTCGTACTATGTTTTAATGTTTTACTTAAGGGTTCAGACATTCGTGAAAATTGGCTACCTATATCGACAAGACTCCAGCCCTCCCATGATCCTATTTTCACTTTAATGAATGGACAAAAAGCATCAAAACATTGATCAATCTTAACACCATCATAAGACATCTCATCTTCTAACTCCTTAAAACTAAAGATTCTAAATTCACTGTTGTTCTTACATTATCATTCCCTTGGCACACTTTCATTAAATTAACACAGACATCAAAATTACTGTCACTGAGCCTTTCATCAATTCATGTAAACTTACTTGTTCCACATAGCTCAGTACTGTGGTACTTACCTTTAAGTTGTCTTATAATAACATATTTAACTTTGTGACACAATTCTGGATATATAATTGAACACAGATTTTTAATCATCTTTGCAAAGCTTTTGTTTTTCTCAGCAGCACCACTGTTTTACTACATGTTATATAAAAAAAGATTCTTTTCCATTTGCCAAGCAGTCTACTGTCATAGTCATAACTGGTAACAGAATTAGTATGATAGCGTATACATGCCTCCTTATTAGTAATGAAATCCAGAGTTTTATTTGCTGTGATACTGTCATTAACATCCCTTAATCCTTTGAAATTGTTCTTGGGTACCTCTACAGCATCACTGCCACTACTACACATTTCCTCTCTATTACCTCAGGTCACGAACTCTTCCCTATAGAAAACAAAATACTATTCTTCCTCATTACTACACACATAACCACCTTAAATTCATAAATTCATTGTCATCAGTATTAGCACAAACATCATCAATGTCACCACACATTTTACCAACAACACTATTCTCTACTTCATCACTGTTTAAATATCCAGTTTCACATAAGTTGCTGTTAATTAACACAGCACTCACTATTTCATTACCTGGTTCTTCTGTGCGTTAATGAATTCCAAAATCATCACCAAAATCAGTTACTCCAGCATTTGATGATTGAAAAGTCTCCACCCAGTTGTAGAATTCTGGTAAATTAGTTTCTTATGTATCCTCTTTTCCATTCTCTGTGTGGTCGTTTGTCTTATTTGCATGTATTGCTTTGCCTTGTGAACATATTTCTTTCTCGACAGATATAATGTTAACAGGATGCTATAGATCTTTAAGATAGCTACTGATTGCTTCACTGGTGTTTTTTATGTGTGTCAGTATTAGTGTTTCCTGAATTTAGATTGCATCCTGTTTCCTTCTGTTGTTATCATCTCTACTCCAATCTCTGTTCTAAATATTACCAAGTTGCTATCCAGAATGAAAATTATTGCCATTAGCTCTATTGTGTTCATTCTGCTGATAATTGTTACATCATGGTTACTAAGGTCCCTCCAGTGCTGATTATTACTGTGCCAATTTTGATTACTGCCTGTTTCAAAATCTGTGGGCCTGTTATGCTTGTATTTCTCTGTTTCTTCTAAAAGTAGATACGTCATCTACATATTTCAAAAACTGGTCTTTCAGGTCGACTAGCCAATAGGCTATATCCCACAGCTAGTGAGCTCCTTTCTAAGGCATCTATCTGGGAGAGTTCGTCAAAGGCTTTGCTCAAATTAACTAATTTTGTAAGTTGGAATATCCAAAACTCTTTCATACTAATATGCCCATCCTTGTAATGTGCTCCATTGAGAAATTTATTTTTTATTCTAGCTTGTTCAGTCTCTGACGAAACCTATCTAAAAATTCTTCCCCAAAATTTACATAGGTTGTGTCATCATTAGTACACTGATTTGCTCAACTTAATGCTTCACCTTCAAGAAGTATCTTAGCTAACTAAATTTTCATAATGTGAATTATTTTAAACACAAAATTATACTAGTAGTGTTTCAGAACTCTACAGTGTGTACACTACCTTCATCTGAAAAGTTTGAGACTGGAATGTTGCAAAACATGGTAACAACAGAGTTAATAAGATTTCTGTTATCTACATAATCGGACAATTCTTCATCTTTTTTGCATGAAAGAAGAACATTATTTACTAGGGCGCTAGTTTTGTTGTTACTTACTGATGCATTTTCTGCGAATTTATTGTCTAGTGTCTTCACCTACTCTACAAAAGTGCTTTCATAAACTACCAGTTTAGTATGAGCATTGGTTTCCAAAGCCGAAATTCAACTATTTACATTTTTGTGTACATTATTTCCATGCAGTTTTTTGAAACAGTTCTCCTGATTTCTTGGTTCTCTCCCCACCCCTCTTTCCATCTCTCTCTCCCACTATCTCTCTCTCTCTCTCTCTCTCTATCACACAATCACACACACACACACACACACACACACACACACACACACACATATATATATATATATATATATATATATACACACACACGCACACACACACACACACACACACACACACAGAGAGAGAGAGAGAGAGAGAGACAGTCAAAATCAGCGCGATAACACACACAAGACGAAAGATAAACATGTGAGCAACAACAATAACAAGACTCATCTCACTGAGTTTATTGCCAAAAGTGTCTGCTCAGGTCACATTCCGCCACATTTTGTGTAAGTGCTTGTGAGGTGAAGTAGTGAGCGGAAATTTACGAAGAACTGAGTGAAAGCAACTCACTAAATAGTAGCTGATTGAGACACCAACCAGAGACACGAAACAGGACGGAAAATGTTAGTACAGAGACGTACATAACCTCTAACCTCGAAACAGCTCTCCACAAATACGCAATAATTTTTTTCATGGCTAGTTTGAAAATGATATGTTGTCAAAAAACTGACGAAAACAAGCAATGAAACCGATGTTTAATAATACAGTTCAATTAGCGATGTAATTTTAAGGTGAGTGTCCAAACAAAACGAAGCAAATTGCAAATATTGTATTTATTAGGCCTACAGTAGATAAATTATTACAAATGTGATATTGTACTTTACAGAAAATAAAAGTTAACCCACAGAAGATGACACATTGGTGTCGAAACATGTCTGGGGAGATATGAAAATAAACTAGTCGTGTTTGCATACGGCTGATTTCCGAAGTAACCCAGTTTAGGAGTATGAAATTTGGAGAGAGCGTGAATCTTGTGCTGTAGGAATTATTTAAAACGGAACTGTCCAAAATTTCACTCCTAAGGGAGTGAAACAAGGGATGAAAGGCTTTTGAAAGTATGTCGTGAATAAGGCAATTTTGAAGCTAAACTACGATAACTAGTATTTTCTTTCACAGTCAGAAAACAAAAAGTACGTGTTGCAGTATTTTTGTAACTTCAATCACTAAGGGGTAAAATAGTGGGTGAAAGCTTTTTTGGAAATAAATGATTACTAAGCAACTACTAAAAGGCTTTTTAGGGCTACATCTGTGACAACTGGTATTTGACTTTTCGGTTAGAAATACAAAAAATACGTGTTCCAGTGTTCCTGACGATTCAAGCACTAAGGGCGTACAACAGGAAATGAAAACTTTTAAGAACATATTTTGTTACATTAAAAAAAGTTAAGGTTAAATTTCTGACAATTGGTATTTCACTTCATACGTAGATATAAAGAAGTACTTTTTAGGGAATCAAAGTAGCTATGGTAATATCTCCACAACAACGCAGAAGGCATGGTTAACAAAAAGTTTGGACTCCAGCTACCAGAATAGCTTTTTGGTCAGAAGTTCAATCGGAGACCATGCTAATATGGCCTTAGCGTGAAAAGCGTAGGTGTTGCAACTTGTGAACAACAAAAAATTCGATAAAAAAAAAAGTATCTCTGAAGGCCATACAGTCTATGCGATTGAAGCAGCGGGCACTATGCTAGCTACATATAATTTTCTTCATTTGTGCGTATAAACTGGACTTCAGCCAAATGTAATTGCTTTGGATAAATAAAAGCACAGAAGTTATTTTCTATAATAATGTAAAATACGCCATGGATGAACACTGAATGACATGTAGTTCTACCTGTGTGCAAGACAAAGAAACAACCAAAAAGAAGGAGATGTCGTTGGTTCCCACTTTCTCTCTCACACATTCATTTGTGTTTGTTTCCCTGCCAGTGCTACCAATACTACATTTTTGTAGGGCACCAAATCTCAAAAATCGTAGATTTCTTAGAGCACATATCTAGATTCTAGCAATGATAAGAACGGAAAATAAAAATCCACTGTCACAGAGACTTTGAAAAGGCCAGATTGTTATGGTCAGGCGATTGCGAACGAGCATGTTGAAAACGGCACAGCTGATCGGCTGTTCGTGGGCTACAGTCGTGAACATCAGTAGGCGATAAGATGTCGGACGTCCACGTCTCACCACAAAACGTGGATCCTTTCCCGCTCTGTAGAGCAGGGTATGCGGCTATCTGTGGCAGACCTGACGACAGAATGCAATGTTGGCGCACGCACAAGTGTTGATGAACACATTGATAACCGCACATTGTTGCATTTTAGACTTTCCAGAATAGGACCCGTATGTGATCCCATGTTGATCCAACGACAGCGTCAATTACAGTTGAATTGGGCATGGAATCATAGACTTTAGGCTACGAATCAATGGAAATGGGTCTACTGGTCAGTTGAATGACGTTTCTCGTTACACTAGGTCGGTGATCGAGTGTGGACGCAGGCTACAGTATTTTGCTATGTGATACATTGAACCCTACTTCCGGGGAGGGGGAGGGGGACGGTGTTAGTAATCGAAGGCAACATGAGAACCGTGAACTACGTGAACATTATTGTGGATCAACTGCATCCCTGGATGTTTGACGTCTGCCCCAACTTTGATGGCATCTTTCGGAACGACAGCTGCCTACGTCACCAGGCCAGAACCATGCTACAGTGGTTTGAGGTGCAGAATACGGAACTCAGTTTAGGGTCTTGGCTAGCAAACGTCCTTCATCCGAGCCCAATGGAACACATCTGGTGTCATACTGGACGCCAGCTCCACGCCCACAATTTACGTGACCGCAATTTCGAGGAATTGCGTGACCTGTAGGTAGATATCTCATGGCACATACCTCCATAAACCTACCAACGACATGTTGAATCCATGTAACGCCGAACCACTGCTGCACTGCGTTCCAAATGTGGACGAACAAGCTGTTATGTAGGTGGTCATAGTTGACTGATTTGTGTACTTTGTCCAGTAAATCAATGGATGCAGTGTAAAGATTTGACTGTTACTGAATTGATTTTCCTATGATCTCTAGTCAGAAGTAATGGTGTGTATACCGACGTTAGTGAGAGTATTAACTATGAGTGAAAAGAATGGTGACCTTCTGTAACATGAACTGTGAATCAGAAACGTTTACTTGTTTGGTCTGACTTGACGTAAGTATTTTAGACTATTTTATTTGAAAATACTTATCAGATACTTTTTCATAGAGCCTTTCTCATTTAGCTAAGTGATCTTGACCTGATACGTGAATAAACGTACAACAGATTAACAGTCAAAAAGATGTTGTCTAGGGTCATATACAACGCAGTCACTTTTTAACAGATTTTTCACTGATTTACATTATTTACGCCCTAAATTCGTTAATAGCCTACAAATCATTTGTGCGCTCGTAAATAGTATCATCAATTTTTTTACAACTAAGTCGCACTCTCAAAGGAACTGATGTACTGATACTGAATTTCAAACCCTAAAACTATGAGGAAAATCGGAGAGGACCGCTCCATAATCCTCAGCCTTGTGAGACCAGCCAGGTCGGTGACTTCGAAGAAGAAAGTTAGTCTTGGTTATGCAGTCTTTCACTACAGAGTCATTGGCTAGGAAGTTCTAGGTTAACTTGTTGCGTCAAATGCGGACAAAATGCCAACCATTCGACTGCTAATTCCACGTTCGTCACCAGGGGCTAAGTCTGGCTGCTGTGAAACTGACGAGTCTCCCAATTTTATGCCAGAAAGATGACATCTGGTTGACTAAATTATGTCACGACAACATCACGAAAATTGCCAGTTCGTGTACGATGAGAAATGTGTACAGCAATCTGGACCACCACCTCTGAAGATCTTTCTGTATGGTGGTACAACATGCAATGTGTGGTTTTCATGAGCCATAAAAAAGGGCGGAAATGATGTTTATGTTGATCACTATTCCAATTTTCTCTACAGGTTCCGGAACTCTCTGAACCTAGGTGATGCAAAACCGTTTTTGATGTGTATTTCTCTTATCTTGTGCAACTCTGTGCAGAGGATAAGCTTCGTCTCCATAGCAGAGTGATAGCTAAACATTATTTTTGTGAATTTTGTTTGATAACGTGAAGTATTAATTCATGGTAGATTCATGCAGTGATTACTTATTTTGACTTACTCAAGTGCTCAGATTTTCTTCCTTTTATATGTGCATCATAGAATACCTCCACCTTTGAAGTTTTTTTAGGTTTATGCCAAGCACTGAAGTGGAAGTGTTTGTAGGTTTCTAGTGTTAAGGGTAAAGTTATGCTAGTGGTATTTCTAAATTATGAAATTTCAGTCAGCACATTTTGTTGAGGAAACGGTAATATTGTCTTTTGAGTAGAATATCTACCAGGTAGAATTGATTGCATTGCTATTGGTAGACTGCTCTTTTGGATTTTGTGGAATAGTTAAATGTTTCCTTGTATTGTAATATTCTTGTATAATAATTATTTCTTAGTGCTTTGAAATTAATATTTTTGGTTCATTTATTTCTATTTAATTAAAGTTTTGGTCACTACTGCACCCAAAAGTGGAGGTAGTGGGTTAAATGAGAGTGGATCCAGTATCTCATTAGCAGCATCTTAGAGTAAGTGGTTTCTGTCATAGAAGTGGCTACACATTATCAGAATAATCAGCTTCTGTACTAAGAGAGGAACAGGTAAAGATGCAACGAGAGTTAGCATCTGTTAATACTCCTGTAAGATGTGATAGGTCACAGCATTCTACTTTAGTGGCTGAGGGTTTCTGTATGGATTCTGTGGCATTAATGCAAACTAATTTAGATCTTACATCCTTAAGAATTATTACACAACAAGGGGCAAGGATCTTTCACATATTACACTGATGTTTAGATTAAGCCAACATTTCAAGAGAGTAATAAAGATAATTGTAAGTAGATTAAAGAAAGTATCAAAAGACAGGAATAGGATCACAAAAGGCTAAAGGAAAGGAGGAAAGTGTTAAAAGGAAGTTGGAAAATAATGAGTAAGAGCTTGATCAGAAAATTAGTGGAGTTAAAATGAATTCTTGTTATAGATTGATAATCGATCTATGCAGATTAGACGAGAAAAGCATGTTGATCTTGAGTTGGAGACAAATAATATAAAAATCAGGCTTCAAAATAAAGAGATGGATAAAATTGGGCAAAATTTAAAAGGCACAGAGAAAAACAGAAAAATACAAGAAGTTTTCTTGGGGATTAGGGATACACAGAAAATGGATAAGAACCATAGAAGTGAGTAGCATGTAGCCAGTTACTGAGGTCATCCAGCTTAATGAACAGGGGGGTCATCATAATACGCTTATCAATGATATAGGGTGTAAATCTGAATCTCTTAACATGTAATTGGACGCAAAGTTTCGTAAGGCTATGGAACAATTTAGTATAATCTTAGAATTGGTGGAGTAATTAGCCATAAGATTAAGCCAACTGTCCACTAACTCTAATATAAATTCTGATGCCACTCCTCCATTTCGTTTGCTGATAGAGAAGGGTTTCATTTGCTGTAGCGATTCAAAGAAGCGCAAAAAACGATTCATCTTCAGGATAAGAGAGATGTCAATAATTGATTTCAGTCTTTTATATCCCAATAAGTTCTACATTGAAAACTGTCTCTCCTAAACTTACCAATAACGCAAAGGAACTGAACACAGACCTCATTTTTCAATTAGATAAGGAGATGTGGAATGAAAACACTAACACACAATCGAGGTAATATTATGTGGGAAAGGTTAATTTTCTGTCCAGATGTAGAAATCCAGTCTATTCTCACTGCATTGTATGCACACCAAACAAATCAGCCAATAGTCTCATTTGTCACAAACATCTCAGCTCTACACATGTAAGTCCTCATAGGTATTTCAATGGGCTGCATCACTTACTTTACTAATATGCAAAAAGAAATTCGTTGTGTGTTTGCTGTGTGCAAATTTCAGAAGGCAAAATCTCCTACTACCTCACTTATAGTGCCATTTCCCCCAATACGTTTAGTGAAACTAAAGGATATAGGTGTTGACCTTTCTTATTCTTCCACTGCAGAAAATTACCACTAAGTCAGTGTCAGCAGTATTTACGAAGTGTTTTACATGTGAAATTGGTCATGTGGATTAACTTATATGTGGTAATGCAACTCAGTTTCGTTCCTTGGATTCATACCTTACAACATTAAAAAATAGAAAAAGTTCTTATCTCTTGTTACCACCCAGCTTCAAACCTATAGGAGTGCATGATGAAAGAACAGGGAAAGCTTTGCAGGTTACACTGTCATTGGCAAAACAAAACTCAGTTCACTCCCAGCTGCATGAAGCTTTATTTTGTATCATCTCTCCTCTTCCATATTTGCTATCTGTTGGTTAAGAAAGTTGTAGCGCTTAGTAATATTCAGTTGTTCATGGAGTGATATGATCAGTGAGAATAAGTATTTTTCAGGATTTCTTGTGTGACTTACCTGATGTTTCGACCATGTCCGCCACATCATGTGCAGGACTTAGTTCCATTACCAACACAACAGCTACATCGTCATGCGGTGGTTGATCTGACACTGTCAAATATCAAGAAGGCACCCTAGAAACATAAAAAGTTGCAGCAGTGTTTCTTAGTGAATATAGAGGAGATACATGTCAGATCCCATCTCATAAGCGAAAGTCATTCAACCATAAGTTTTTATTGGTGTATAATGGACCTTTACATATTGAATGGACCACTCATCCAAATGCTGTTGAGTCGGAGACAATGAGGATGCGCAGATCATATGGTCTCCATCATGTGTCGAGCATAAAATGGTGTAGGTATCCAGCATCTCTTGTGTTTGTATACCAGCTGGCTACTGGTACACTCCAATCTGCATGAAACTTTACTTCTCATGTTTCACTCCTCCCTTCTTCTGTACTTTCTATCTGTAGATTAAGAAAGCTATAGTGCTTAGTACTATTCAGTTGTTCCTGGAATGACGTGGTCAGTGAGAATAAGTGTATAGATTGGGGTGGAAATGTACTCCCACGAGAGGATTGTTATTTTGATTGCCAATTCGAGAACTACATTACATATGCATGCAGTGGAGTAGGAAAAAAACACCTCTTTCATTGGTCCACCAGCTGGCGATTGGTGCACTTCCAGCTAGGTCGAACTTTGTATCTTCAAGTTTCACTTCTCTCCTCTTCCATGTTTTCTCTCTGTGGGTTAAGAAAATTGTTGTACCCATTAAGTAAAATTGTTCCTTGTGTAATTAGAACAATGATAACGAAAGTATATATTCAGATAGAAATGGACTGCCATCAAGTGATCAGTTTCCTTAGAGCATACACAAATAGTGCTGTACATATGCAGATAGAGAAGGATTTTCTTAAGAAGATCTTTGACTTTTTGGACAAGTATATATTGTTAATGAGAGTTTTACAGTAAAAGCTTTGTACAGTGATGTATGACCAAAAAGTATAAATTGAGGACGTGGAAGTAAACTGCATACACTTGGGAGGTGCAAACACATTGACATTCTTAACACAGAGGTGCCTGCTATGTGTATTTGAGGAAAAGGTTATTTTTCGTTGCATAATTTCTCTTAGTATTAGTGTGGAGTATGTTCTCACTGACATGCATTTTGCTGTGATGGATTTTCTATGTCTGCAAAGCTGTCGCTGTCAGTAGCATTAGTATGGTTTATAATTATATCTGAAGTTACCTGAGAAAGATATGATGCACCAACATGTAGTGTTCAATTTAATCTCCTGCCTTTTTCTTTTGGTAAATGATGTGTATCCCTCTCCTGTCACAACTGACTATTGAACTGACATTTGTGTTAAACATGTTCTGCATTCTTTCAGGAAAGTAAATGCTACATATATTACTTCCATTGTCTCTATAAATTTGAACTATCTAAATTTTTATGAACTTGTTACAGTAACAAGAAATGAACTGCATAAGCACAGTGCCAGCAATCAAATATCATAAACAAGTGACCGTGGGCACATAGGTTCCACTTTATTCTTTCCCTTTGTGGTTACGTTAGCTTCCCTGACACAAAGGACAAGACGACTGCAGAGTCTCGTTTGGTGAATATTCTGATTACCTGTTTGGTGTTAATATTATTCCATAGTGCCTGTAGCATCATGCTTAGAGATTTTTCATTTAATATCTTGTGTAGTATTGATGAAGTTTGAACTTTGGATGTAATTTTCTCCCTCAGACTAAATATGAATGACAAATAGGAGTGGTAATGAAGTGTTAAGTGCTTTTGAGTTAAATGGGTTTGTGTAAAAGACATTTGGCGGCAATGATTAAAATTTGAACTTTAAAGGCTATGAAAATGGATTTTTTGCAAATGTTTAAAGATGTAATTGTTTTATTGTGTTTAGACTAGGTTTCTTGTGGTTAAGGAGACGTTTGAATTTGCAAGTAAATCGGACGGCACTATACACAGTTACTGAAATGTGATAGGAAAAACAGTTGGTAAATGGGAGATAGGCCTTGGAAATATGTTATGATGTTGGTGATTTTCTGTAGTTGATAGATCACTGTGGTAACAGTAAACGAGAAGTTAATGTAAGATGCTTGTTGTGTGTTGACGAGATTTTTCTGGTAGAGTATTCTTAATGAAGTATACTATTGTATAACTGTCTTAATACAATTCCTATGGAGGCAACTATAAATGGATAAATGTATTGGGAAAATGAGGTGTTGATTTTGAATGGAGTATTGTTGTGTATTATGTTTGACTTAGATGATATTTTCGCCTTGATCTCAGTTATCTTTGTTTTTATTATTAAATTGTTCTTCCAATGCATTTAAGATCCACCAGTGTTTCACACATCAGTTATTACCGCCTGGGTTACTGGAAGTTCTTGGGCACCAGCATGGATTATTGGGACATGGGAAGTTCTCTGGAGACATGAGAGTGGAGAGCTCTGTAGCTTAGTAAACATGAGCTCAAGATTCCTGGATTTGATATATGACTTTGCCTTTCTTTTAAGAGTTTATTATTTACCTATCATGATATGCATAACGTTACAATAATGAATGCCACTGAACTTTTTCTGAGTGACTTCGGATTACTCTCATGTTGAAATCAGTACCTTTATCGTAAGTAAATACCAGTCTTTTCTTACAGATGACTTTTAATGTTATATGTGGGTGAGTCAAATGAAAACCTTAAATATTTATTTAATATTATTTATTGTGCAGAAGTGGTATTAAGCTGTATCACTTTTCAAAAAAATCTCCCCCATGCTCAATGCAAGTCCTCCAGCGCTTACAAAGTGCATAAATTCCTTTAGAAAAAAAATTATTTTGGTAGTCCGCGCAACCACTCATGCACCGCGTGGCGTATCTCTTCATCAGAACGGAACTTCTTTCCTCCCATTGCGTCTTTGAGTGGTCCAAACATATGGAAATCACTTGGTTAGGAGGAATGGCGCCATTCCTTGCTCGCTCTCTCCGTTTCCGGTTGGTGAAAGTGAACCCAGGTTTCGTCCCCAGTAACGATTCTTGCAAGGAAGCCATCACTTTCTCGTTCAAAGCACCGAAGAATTTCTTTACAAGCATCAACATGTCGTTCTTTTATTTCAGGAGTTAGCTGCTGTTGCACACATGTTGCAGACACTTTGTGAAACTGGGACACATCATGTACAATGTGGTGTGCTGATCCATAACTAATATGTAAACATGCTGCAATGTCATTCAGTGTCACTCGACGGTTTTCCTTCACTGTGACTTCAACTGCTGCAATGTTCTGTGGAGTCACAACTCGTTGTGCCTGACCTGGACGAGGAGCATCTTCCACTGAAGTCACACCATTTGCGAACTTCCTACTCCATTCGTAGACTTGCTGTTGCGACAAACACGCATCACTGTACTGAACCTTCATTCGTCGATGAATTTCAATATGTTTCACACCTTCACTACGCAAAAACCGAATAACAGAACGCTGTTCTTTCCTGGTACAAGTCGCAAGAGGGGCTGCCATCTTTATACCGATATTGCGACGGTATGTGTGCATCTCCAATATGCTGCCACCTACAGGCCATTCTGCATGCTGTTTGTAGCACGCTTACCAACTTACAGGATAACGGAGAGAAATTTCGAGCTGTTATTACAAATTTAAGGTTTTCATTTGACTCACCCTCGTATGTCATTTGTGCAATCAAAGAGTTGCATTAGACTAAGGCCATGATTAACTACACTCTCCTGGACTATTACAAATTGATCAAAGGGAAAGATTTGCACTTCTATTTAATTATTATTATTATTACCTACTGAATTATCCTAGTGAATATCTTTGCAGGACTTAAATGAGGCTTTTGCCTTGATCACAGCTAATTCCATGTTTATTATTAACTTGTTCTTTCACTGAAGTCTTGTTGAGGGGCAGTTGCGAAGTGTGTCATGTCATTAATGGGCATGCCTGGTGGTAGATAATTGATAAAATGCTCGTATGTGTGTCTGTTCACTTCCAATGTGGTAATATGTAACATAATTTGAATATTTGCTGTGACTACTAATTGTGATACTCAAGAAAGCTGCTTCTGTATCATTTTTCATTCCACAAATTATTGTTAGGTGAAAGACGAAATTTTGTTCGAAAATCTCAACATTGGTATCCATTTCATTATTACCAATCGTGTTGTGGGAATGGGTAAATTATTCTACATAACTTTTAAATGCTTTTACGAAACGTAATGAGTAAACCTTCGAAAGTGGTGTACTCCAGTGCTGCTAGTAAACTGTCTCATTGTTCGTGACAAAGCCTAAAGAAAGCTGTAAGTTCTGAACCGTAAGTTCTCATGCTAATGTAATTGAATTTCTTTGGGGTTTGGAGTCCTAATGCAACTTCAGTTTGAAACTTCCTTGTGAATTATAAGGGACGATCAAAAAGATTACGTTTGAGAGCGTTGCTTCGGCGTCTACATAACCCAGAGCGACTCCTAGATGTAGGCAAGTTGTTAATATGGCATTTTCACGTGCGTGAGGTAAATGAGGAAACGTGAACTATGGCGACGTTATTACCAAAAGCGTCCGAAGGAGGAACACCAATAGACTCACACCGGAGAATGAATAATGTGTGTGTGGCACCGTGTCTGCCGGAAACCGCCGTCGCGGAATGGTGTGCGAAGTTCCGTGCCGGCCGCGATGCAACGCAAGGCGCCAAACGATCTAGGACATCCATTATGGACAAAAGCGAGCGGCGTGTTGTTGATGTGATTAGGGCTGACAACCATTCGCGCTTTAGCAAAAGATCTCGGCCTCAACTTCGGTAGTGTGCAACACATTAGCTGGTAGGTCAGCGGGAAGTGGACTTAAAGAGCCAGCCAACTGCTGTAAAGATGAGGCTCACCCTGTTCTTTGACTATCGGGGTCCGTTGCCTATTGATTCCAATGAAACGGGCGTCTCCATCACTAGGTAAGTGTACTGCGCAACGTTGCAATTAAGGTGAAACGGGCCGGAACACTGCGACAAAGGTGCTGCTGTTTCATGGTAATGCACGTCCCCAAATGGCAAACGTCCCAACGCAACAGTTACGTCAACTCAAGTGGGCGACACTCGCCTTACAGCGTCGATCACTCCCCATGTGACTATCGCGACTTTGATATCTTAAAAAAGGCACTGAAAGGTCGACGATTTCTGTCGGATGAGGATGTTCAGCAGGCAGTTATGGACTTCTTCACGCAGCAGGGCACGGTAAGACCAGATGCGTGGGTGGGATGATTGACTCAACGATCATGGTAATTGTGCGTGATTTGCATACCTGTTCTGGACAGTACGACCTTTGAACGGAAACGTTTCTACCACCTCTTATTTTAGTCCTGCATTATCACATTTTATCATAATGCACGTGAGTAAAACTAATCCAATAGAGCCGACAAGCGCTGAACTATTGAGTGGTTAGCTAGCTGATTTTCTTACGAACTTTTTTAGTTTTGGCAAGAAACTTCATTAATTTGAGGCACATGTGCTACGTAGTAATTCCCTACAGGTACTGGCAGCTCAGTGATTTTTATTTCAGATATCTGGTAAGAGTAGAGTAGGGCTGCGTTTCAGTTGTTCATGTAAGGTCCAGCTTTAGGGCAAAGGCGAATTATTGCATGGTCTGATTAGGGCAGCGAAAACTTATAATTTTTCCGTGTAATCCACTAGCTGCATTAAGAGCCATTTGTACATTTAATATTCGATAGATAACCGTTTCAAGTTTTCATTGTTGACAGGGAAGCTGCCACGTTTATGGCTTATAGCTTATTTTCCGTTATTAAGCGTTATAAATTACCAAACTAAGGTTAACGAAATTAAATCTTGCACTATAAGCAACCAGAGGCAATGATGTGTTACGCCAGTCTCTATGACCGTGTTTCAACTATTGCCGTAAGATAATAATAATAATAATAATAATAATAATAATAATTTATAAGCTTTCATGAAAATCGTTTACGTTTACGACTTTATATTCAAAACTGCAGGATTACAGTTTGTGCATAACGTTTGACAGTTTCTGTACCATTTCATGTTTAGCCATTTACACAGCTTTTTTCTCCAAATCATCCCACTTATATTATGTCTACGTCAGGTACACTGGCTGTAGAGCAGTCAGAATTAGAACATTTCTTCGTGCAGTCTGAACGTTACACTGAGAATTTATGTTCTTGTCGAACGAAACATCATCAATCATTTTACTGTGTCCCAATTCATAGAAGACCTTGCAACTACAGTCAGAACAGTTTATCCCATGCTTTGAAAACATTACGTAATGGTTGACGTATACTGGAACATTACACCAAGATAAATATTAGGTTGGTGCGTAAGTTCGAAGCGATTTTGGTTTGCATGTTGGTATTCCGGTTGCTACGGCTTTATTTATGGATTGTCATTTTTCATTTTTTGTTCACTGTTGCTATTTGAGTGTACATATTGTCGTATACTCATTCGGAGATAGTGAGTGGAGCTGTGCACGCCATAAAATGGAGTGTTAAGTGGAGAAATCGAAATATTTCCGACGTATTTTTCTGTTCGAGTTCAATAGAGAGGTGACAGTGGAGGCAGTCAGAAATGTTTTCGCCGCGTATTGGGATAATGTCGTTGGACACAGCACGCAAGAATATTGTTTTCTTGTTCTAAGAAGGGTCGGTTTGACATTAGTGATTCTCTACGTTCAGAAAGACCTTCAGTGTTTGATGAAGATCGTTTAAACGCATTAATCCACAATGATCCACACCACTGTACTAGAGAACTGGCACGTGTCATGAGTTATGATCATTCGTGCGACATTTGTTTGTAATTGGGGGGGGGGGGGGGGGGGGGACTGAAAAATCGAGTGTATGGGTACAGCATGTTCTAAGCCAAAATCACGAAAATCAGCAGGTGGCCTTCTCTGCTTGTTCATTATTCACTGGCTCGTGAACAACACCGACCATTCCAATCCTGTACCGTTACTGGTGAAGAGAAATGGTGTCCTTATGCTAACATAAGGAAAAGAGAGGAATGGATGAGCCCAAACAAAACAGCAACGCCCCATACAAAAATCTGCGTGCATCTACAAAAGATAGTGTTCTGTATGTTGTGGAATAACGACGGTGTAGTGTACTACGAATTGCTCCCCCGAGGTGTAACCATCTCTACTGAAACTTATTGTCAACATCTGAGACGCCTTGCAAACTTAATCCAAGGACAACAACCAGGGAGACTGCTTGAAGTGGTGCTACCCCACGATAACGCCTGTCCGTATTCTGCTGGACTGACAAGCAAACACTGTGCAGGAGTTGGTGGGCAAGCCATTCCGCACCCGCCTTATTCGCCTGATCTTGCGTCCTCACTTATTCACCTTTTTCGCTCTCTATCGAAAAAACTTCAGGAAACTTCCTTTCCGGAAGAAATGCTCTCCGAACATGGCTCGATGAGTTCTTCGTCTGAAAACCACGTGATTTCTACAGTCGTGGTATCAAAAAGTTACCCCAGTGTCGGCAGACTGTTGTAAATAGTGAAGGAGAATATATTGTCGAAGAATAAAGCCTCTGTTATGTGTATATGTCGTGTTCGTTAAAATTATGAAAAAAATGTTACGAATGTATTGAGTCGTGCGCGGATCGTGATCATTTCGATTATTGTTTGTCATCTTCTCTTACCGTACTGTCACCCCGTCTTTTTATTCCATTGAATGGCGTTACTAACTTCCTGCCTTACCTGTCTGTGAGTGGCAGCAGCAGCGCTTATCGGTAAGTGCGCTGTCGTACTATCTCTGGAGTGACCGATAGTATTTCCGGGTCGTCGTGTGTCTGCAAGTCAGTCGGGCACGGAGTAGCGGTGGGGGACGGAGCACCAGTGAGGCGCGGACAGCCAGGACTCGCCGACCGCTGGCCACACACATGGACTGTCCGACGGAAGGAGCCTGGAGCGGGAACGACCGCCGGTTTGTCGTTCGGTCGGTCGTCTCATCGGGCGACATGTATTTAGTGTTTTTACCGTTTCTGGGCCTCGTCAGTTGGCCATCCTGCCAGACGTGGGTCTGTTCCTTCTTTGTGCAGAGATGTCGGGTGCGCAAGGGGCAAGTGCTACCTGTGCATGGTTGGGTCTGCGCCAGTGTGCCCGGGTCGGAGTGTCTCCGAGTTCCGAACGGACGTCGAGTCGAGTCGGGTTGGAGCAGCAGTGGACTCCGGACAACCGAGGCTCGCCCGACCGTTGGCGACACGCATAATTTGAGTGGGGACGACCTTGGTTGGTCGTTTGGTCAGTCATCTCATCGAACGACGTGTGTTTGGTCACCGACCGCTTGTGGAAACTCTGTGTGTGTATGTGTGTGACTTATGATTTCTCCTTGTTGTTCCACGGTGATTGGTTTTAGGTTTGTCGAAGTTCTTGGTGCAAGTGTTTACGTGGATCTGTGTGTAGCTTCTGTGATTTCCGCTGGGCACATGAATGCTGACTGCGTACTGTAGTAGTCAGTCGGTCGGTTGCAAGAGAGTGTACCTTGGCTGTGTTCAGATGTCAGTTATCAAGACATAGTCCTGCTGCGATCATCGTCCTCGCTGACATTTTGCGTTGCCGTGCCGTTGGTCGGCTGGAAGGGAATTGATTAGGTGGTTGGTTGGTTCGTCAGCCGACCGTAGGTCGTGGTGCAACCCGACTGTTTAGTGTTACGCTTGGCTGTCTGTCTCATCTAAACTGTGGTTAGAGTTTCCTCCCCAGGACAACCCTTGGAACGCTTCTGAGCACCACTGATTGTTATTTGTGATTGTCACTTTATTTGGTCGCAGGTACTGTGCCAGACTTTCAGCTGTGTATTAATATTGTCAGTTTTATGTTTAGTATATGACCTTCAGCTGAACTTCACAATAACATTAAGGCTAGGCCTTCAGCCGTGTTTTACTTGTTGCTCTCTATTTAGGCCTTCAGCCGTGTTTCTTTCAGAATCTGTTGTTTTAAAATGTAAATCCTTGTCTATAAGGTTTCTCTTTAATTATCTTGAATTCTTGAAATGGCCATCAGCAGTGTTCTGTAAATGTTTATCTTAAGGTTGTCCTTAATTATTCTTAAGTATTTGCTTGGACCTTCAGCCAACAAGATACTTCAAGTTTTTTTTAAGATGTTTTCAGTTGTACTGTGTACATTTTTGTCTTTACAGCCTCTCCTTTATTATGTAAAGAAAAAATTTTAATTGGGCCTTCAGCCGAAGAATGAACTTAAATTTTCTTTAATATACCCTTTACCTGGAATTTGTAAGTGCTTGGCTTTTAAAGAATTTCCTTAGCTGATCTGAAATATTATTTCGGCCTTTAGCCCAGAAGATGTTGTAATTTTGCTTAAGTAAGGCCTTCAGTCGTTAATTTAAATCCTGGTGTTTTAAAAGAAATCATTTAAACTTATTCTGGAGAAGTTACTTGGGCACTCAGCCGTGAATTGATATTCGTTGTTTTAAAGAGAAAACTGTGCATTGGTTTGAGGAATAAAGTTCTTTGTCTTCTTGTATAACTAACAAAATTTGACATTGGCCCCTTTCCACGACCTGATCTGCTCTATAGTGCGAAACATCAGGTTTCATTTATAAACCAAAGTAACAGAAAATTAAGATTACATATCTGCAAATAGGATACGGGCTATACAGTAACTATCATAAGAATTTCATTAAAGTAGAAGGTTTACAGAAGTCATACCAGTACGCATTAAACAAGAAGCTTTCTTAGCAGAAGTTTCAACAAAAAGTTTTCGACTTGATGCCCTTTATGTCAATAGATTAAATTGGTTTTCGCTGTCCACGGCAACACTCACGTTACATAGCGACTATGTGAAGCCCACCTCTGCGATCTTTTTATGTATGCTTCCATGAAGTGCTAAGTGCATATAGGTACTGCACAAAAACTAGGAAACACCGAAAGCACAACATTTTGCCACGCCTAATAAGGTGTAGGAAACTACTGGAATCCAAGACAGCTTCCAGTTGCCTCCGAATGGTTGTCACGGGATTGTTGTACCACTCTTGCTGGAAAACGGTGGCAAGATCAGGTAATCATGGCGTTCTCCTCCCCAAAATAGACCACAAGGGCCCAATAATATTCAGAACTGGTGACTGTGATGGACAGGGAAAGCGTGGCAATGCATCAGAACTGGTGACTGTGTTGGACAGGGAAAGTGTGGTAATGCATCAGAACTGGTGACTGTGTTGGACAGGGAAAGCGTGGCAATGCATCAGAACTGGTGACTGTGTTGGACAGGGAAAGCGTGGCAATGCATCAGAACTGGTGACTGTGTTGGACAGGGAAAGCGTGGTAATGCATCAGAACTGGCGAATGTGTTGGACAGGGAAAGCGTGGCAATGCATCAGAACTGCTGACTGTGTTGGACAGGGATAACGTGGTAATGCATCAGAACTGGCGACTGTGTTGGACAGGGAAAACGAGGCAACGCATCAGAACTGGTGACTGTGTTGGACAGGGAAAGCGTGGTAATGCATCAGAACTGGCGACTGTGTTGGACAGGGAAAGCGTGGCAATGCATCAAAACTGGTGACTGTGTTGGACAGGGAAAGCGTGGCAATGCATCAGAACTGGTGACTGTGTTGGACAGGGAAAGCGTGGTAATGCATCAGAACTGGCGACTGTGTTGGACAAGGAAAGCGTGGCAATGCATCAGAACTGGTGACTGTGTTGGACAGGGATAGCGTGGTAATGCATCAGAACTG
Source organism: Schistocerca cancellata (assembly GCF_023864275.1). Taxonomy (NCBI): domain Eukaryota; kingdom Metazoa; phylum Arthropoda; class Insecta; order Orthoptera; family Acrididae; genus Schistocerca; species Schistocerca cancellata. Next base: position 21,475,875 of record NC_064631.1, on the reverse strand, counting down.
GCGACTGTGTTGGACAGGGAAAGCGTGGCAATGCATCAGAACTGGTGACTGTGTTGCACAGGGAAAGCGTGGCAAAGCATCAGAACAGGTGACTGTGTTGGACAGGGAAAGCGTGGTAATGCATCAGAACTGGTGACTGTGTTGGACAGGGAAAGCGTGGCAATGCATCAGAACTGGTGACTGTGTTGGACAGGGAAAGCGTGGTAATGCATCAGAACTGGCGACTGTGTTGGACAGGGAATGCGTGGCAACGCATCAGAACTAGTGACTGTGTTGGACAGGGATAGCGTGGTAATGCATCAGAACTGGCGACTGTGTTGGACAGGGAAAGCGTGGTAATGCATCAGAACTGGTGACTGTGTTGGACAGGGAAAGCGTGGCAATGCATCAGAACTGGTGACTGTGTTGGACAGGGAAAGCGTGGTAATGCATCAGAACTGCCAACTGTGTTGGACAGGGAAAGCGTGGCAACGCATCAGAACTGGTGACTGTGTTGGACAGGGATAGCGTGGTAATGCATCAGAACTGGCGACTGTGTTGAACAGGGAAAGCGTGGCAATGCATCAGAACTGGTGACTGTGTTGGACAGGGACAGCGTGGTAATGCATCATAACTGGCGACTGTGTTGGACAGGGATAACGTGGTAATGCATCAGAACTGGCGACTGTGTTGGACAGGGAAAGCGTGGCAATGCATCAGAACTGGTGACTGTGTTGGACAGGGAAAGCGTGGCATTGCATCAGAACTGGTAACTGTGTTGAACAGGGAAAGCGTGGCAATGCATCAGAACTGGTGACTGTGTTGGACAGGGAAAGCGTGGCAAACCATCAGAACTGGTGACTGTGTTGGACAGGGAAAGCGTGGCAAAGCATCAGAACAGGTGACTGTGTTGGACAGGGAAAGCGTGGTAATGCATCAGAACTGGTGACTGTGTTGGACAGGGAAAGCGTGGCAATCCATCAGAACTGGTGACTGTGTTGGACAGGGAAAGCGTGGTAATGCATCAGAACTGGCGACTGTGTTGGACAGGGAATGCGTGGCAACGCATCAGAACTAGTGACTGTGTTGGACAGGGATAGCGTGGTAATGCATCAGAACTGGCGACTGTGTTGGACAGGGAAAGCGTGGTAATGCATCAGAACTGGTGACTGTGTTGGACAGGGAAAGCGTGGCAATGCATCAGAACTGGTGACTGTGTTGGACAGGGAAAGCGTGGTAATGCATCAGAACTGCCAACTGTGTTGGACAGGGAAAGCATGGCAACGCATCAGAACTGGTGACTGTGTTGGACAGGGATAGCGTGGTAATGCATCAGAACTGGCGACTGTGTTGGACAGGGAAAGCGTGGCAATGCATCAGAACTGGTGACTGTGTTGGACAGGGACAGCGTGGTAATGCATCATAACTGGTGACTGTGTTGGACAGGGATAACGTAGTAATGCATCTGAACTGGCGACTGTGTTGGACAGGGAAAGCGTGGCAATGCATCAGAACTGGTGACTGTGTTGGACAGGGAAAGCGTGGCATTGCATCAGAACTGGTAACTGTGTTGGACAGGGAAAGCGTGGCAATGCATCAGAACTGGTGACTGTGTTGGACAGGGAAAGCGTGGCAAAGCATCAGAACAGGTGACTGTGTTGGACAGGGGAAGCGTGGTAATGCATCAGAACTGGTGACTGTGTTGGACAGGGAAAGCGTGGCAATGCATCAGAACTGGTGACTGTGTTGGACAGGGAAAGCGTGGTAATGCATCAGAACTGGTGACTGTGTTGGACAGGGAAAGCGTGGCAATGCATCAGGACTGGTGACTGTGTTGGACAGGGAAAGCGTGGTAATGCATCAGAACTGGCGACTGTGTTGGACAGGGAATGCGTGGCAACGCATCAGAACTAGTGACTGTGTTGGACAGGGATAGCGTGGTAATGCATCAGAACTGGCGACTGTGTTGGACAGGGAAAGCGTGGTAATGCATCAGAACTGGTGACTGTGTTGGACAGGGAAAGCGTGGCAATGCATCAGAACTGGTGACTGTGTTGGACAGGGAAAGCGTGGCAATGCATCAGGACTGGTGACTGTGTTGGACAGGGAAAGCGTGGCAATGCATCAGAACTGGTGACTGTGTTGGACAGGGACAGCGTGGTAATGCATTATAACTGGTGACTGTGTTGGACAGGGATAACGTGGTAATGCATCAGAACTGGCGACTGTGTTGGACAGGGAAAGCGTGGCAATGCATCAGAACTGGTGACTGTGTTGGACAGGGAAAGCGTGGCATTGCATCAGAACTGGTAACTGTGTTGGACAGGGAAAGCGTGGCAATGCATCAGAACTGGTGACTGTGTTGGACAGGGAAAGCGTGGCAAAGCATCAGAACAGGTGACTGTGTTGGACAGGGAAAGCGTGGTAATGCATCAGAACTGGCGACTGTGTTGGACAGGGAATGCGTGGCAACGCATCAGAACTGGTGACTGTGTTGGACGGGGATAGCGTGGTAATGCATCAGAACTGGCGATTGTGTTGGACAGGGAAAGCGTGGTAATGCATCAGAACTGGTGACTGTGTTGGACAGGGAAAGCGTGGCAATGCATCAGAACTGTTGACTGTGTTGGACAGGGAAAGCGTCGTAATGCATCAGAACTGCCAACTGTGTTGGACAGGGAAAGCGTGGCAATGCATCAGAACTGGTGAATGTGTTGGACAGGGAAAGCGTTGCAATGCATCAGAGCTTGTGACTGAGTTGGACAGGGAAAGCGTGGCAATGCATCAGAACTGGTGACTGTGTTGGATAGGGAAAGCGTGGTAATGCATCAGAACTGGCGACTGTGTTGGACAGGGAAACGTTGGCAATCCACCAGAACTGGTGACTGTGTTGGACAGGGATAGCGTGGTAATGCATCAGAACTGGCGACTGTGTTGGACAGGGAAAGCGTGGCAATGCATCAGAACTGGTGACTGTTTTGGACGGGGAAAGCGTAGCAATGCATCAGAACTGGTGACTGTGTTGGACAGGGAAAGAGTGGCAAAGCATCAGATCTGGTGACTGTGTTGGTCAGGGAAAGCGTGGCAATGCATCAGAACTGCTGACTGTGTTGGACAGGGATAGCGAGGTAATGCATCAGACCTGGTGACTGTGTTGGATAGGGAAAGCGTGGCAATGCATCAGAACTGGTGACTGTGTTGGACAGGGATAGCGTGGTAATGCATCAGAACTGGCGACTATGGTGGACAGGGAAAGCGTGGCAATGCATCAGAACTGGTGACTGTGTTGGACAGGGAAAGCATGGCAATGCATCAGAACTGGTGACTGTGTTGGACAGGGAAAGCGTGGCAATGCATCAGAACTGGTGACTGTGTTGGACAGGGAAAGCGTGGCAATGCATCAGAACTGGTGACTGTGTTGGACAGCGAAAGCGTGGTAATGCATCAGAACTGGCAACTGTGTTGGACAGGGAAAGCGTGGCAATGCATCAGAACTGGTGACTGTGTTGGACAGGGATAGCGTGGTAATGCATCAGAACTGGCGATTGTGTTGGACAGGGAAGGCGTGGCAATGCATCAGAACTGGTGACTGTGTTGGACAGGGAAAGCGTGGTAATGCATCAGAACTGGCGACTGTGTTGGACAGGGAAAGCGTGGCAATGCATCAGAACTGGTGACTGTGTTGGACAGGGAAAGCGTGGCAATGCATCAGAACTGGTGACTGTGTTGGACAGGGAAAGCGTAGTAATGCATCAGAACTGGCGACTGTGTTGGACAGGGAATGCGTGGCAATGCATCAGAACTGCCAACTGTGTTGGACAGGGAAGAATAAAACTTTTGGAAACAAAATAAGAAATTTAAAAATTTTTTAAAACAAGAAAAAATAAGAGATTCAAATATTTAAAGAAAAAAAAGAAAAAAAACACAAATAGTGACAAAAAAAAAAGAAACGCACCCTCGAATGACCACAACAACTTCTCTATTATATATAAATAAAGATTAATATGGAACATGTATACCAATAAATGTATTATATTCTTTCTTATTTAATCTTTCTTTTCACTAATAATAAAGAAAGATTAAATAATATAATAAATATATTTTATACAACTATGTAAATTAATGTAATATGTTATTAATATAAAATTAAATTTATATTAAGTTAACTTAAATATTAATTAATTAAATAATTTAATTATAGAAAATATATAATTATATTATTATAATTAATATAATTATCTATATTAATATAATATTTTATACCTAATAATATAACTTATATTTATTATATCCAATTATAATAATATTTAATATTAATTTACATATTATTATATAATTTATAATATAATAATTTCTTTTAAGCTAAAAACATAAGTAGCTATAATCCTAGGTAAATAAATGTATTAAAATAATCATTTAATAATAATAAAATAACATTATAGGTATTTAATTTTAATTAAATGTAATATATTAATATAAATTATTTATTGTATATAATATATAATATATATGCTCAAATTATACGAAACGAGATAAATTAATTAGAAGTAACCAAAATAATACATAAACAAATTTTCAAAAAAAATTTTTAATTTGTATATAAAATAAAACAAATAAAAATGAAGTGCCTGATTAAAGGGATACCTTGATAGGGTAAATAAAGTAAATAAAAATTACCTTCATTAAAAATTACATAAGACAGAATTAAACTACCTCCTTTAGTATCAAAAACTAACGTGCATCATACACCTTAATGTAAAAAGGTAAGCTAAAAAAGCTAATGGGTTCATACCCCATTTATAGAGGTATCAATCCTCTCCTTTTTAATGACCAACAACTCTACAAAACTTCTCTTCCTATCAACATTAATGATAGGAACGATCCTGTCCATTTCATCAAACTCCTGATTTGGGGTTTGAATAGCACTTGAGATCAACTTACTTTCATTTATTCCGCTCCTAACAAGAAATAAAAATATAATAATGAATGAATCATCAATTAAGTATTTTATTGTCCAAGCAATAGCATCGACAATACTATTATTTTCAATTTTGCTGATTCAAATAAAATATCCAATAGGATGAGAAACAGAATATATTCCATCAATAATAATCAGATCTAGATTATTATTAAAGATTGGGGCTGCACCTTTCCATTTCTGATTTCCAGAAGTAATAGGAGCTTCAAGATGAAATAACTGTTTAACATTAATAACATGACAAAAAATTGCCCCAATAATGGTGTTATCTTATTGTATTCAACTAAGAACTTTCATTTGAACAATTATCATCCTAAGAATTATTATTGGGGCAATAGGTGGTTTAAATCAAACATCTCTACGACAACTTCTAGCATATTCCTCAATTAGACATTTAGGCTGAATAATTAGATCTCTTACAGTTAGAGAAAACATCTGAGAACTATACTTTATTATTTACTCTCTATTAAGACTAGTTATGGTCTTATTATTTAAGCAAATAAATTTATTTTTTATAAACCAAATTTATTCAGCCAGAAACATAAAAACTGAAATTAAATTCATAATATTTTTATCTCTTCTATCACTAGGTGGGTTGCCGCCATTCCTTGGTTTCCTGCCTAAATGAATTGTAATACAATCATTAATAGAAAACAACATAACAACTATCATAACCATCATGGTTGTATTAACCACAATTACACTTGATTATTACATACGTATTAGATTCTCAGCCCTAATTATGTCGTATACAGAAAATTCATGATCTATAAAAATAAATGCATCAGAACTGGTGACTGTGTTGGACAGGGAAAGCGTGGCAATGCATCAGAACTGGTGACTGTGTTGGACAGGGAAAGCGTGGTAATGCATCAGAACTGGTGACTGTGTTGGACAGGGAAAGCGTGGCAATGCATCAGAACTGGTGACTGTGTTGGACAGGGAAAGCGTGGTAATGCATCAGAACTGGCGACTGTGTGGACAGGGAATGCGTGGCAACGCATCAGAACTAGTGACTGTGTTGGACAGGGATAGCGTGGTAATGCATCAGAACTGGCGACTGTGTTGGACAGGGAAAGCGTGGTAATGCATCAGAACTGGTGACTGTGTTGGACAGGGAAAGCGTGGCAATGCATCAGAACTGGTGACAGTGATGGACAGGGAAAGCGTGGTAATGCATCAGAACTGCCAACTGTGTTGGACAGGGAAAGCGTGGCAACGCATCAGAACTGGTGACTGTGTTGGACAGGGATAGCGTGGTAATGCATCAGAACTGGCGACTGTGTTGGACAGGGAAAGCGTGGCAATGCATCAGAACTGGTGACTGTGTTGGACAGAGACAGCGTGGTAATGCATCATAACTGGTGACTGTGTTGGACAGGGATAACGTGGTAATGCATCAGAACTGGCGACTGTGTTGGACAGGGAAAGCGTGGCAATGCATCAGAACTGGTGACTGTGTTGGACAGGGAAAGCGTGGCATTGCATCAGAACTGGTAACTGTGTTGGACAGGGAAAGCGTGGCAATGCATCAGAACTGGTGACTGTGTTGGACAGGGAAAGCGTGGCAAAGCATCAGAACAGGTGACTGTGTTGGACAGGGAAAGCGTGGTAATGCATCAGAACTGGCGACTGTGTTGGACAGGGAATGCGTGGCAACGCATCAGAACTGGTGACTGTGTTGGACGGGGATAGCGTGGTAATGCATCAGAACTGGCGATTGTGTTGGACAGGGAAAGCGTGGTAATGCATCAGAACTGGTGACTGTGTTGGACAGGGAAAGCGTGGCAATGCATCAGAACTGGTGACTGTGTTGGACAGGGAAAGCGTCGTAATGCATCAGAACTGCCAACTGTGTTGGACAGGGAAAGCGTGGCAATGCATCAGAACTGGTGAATGTGTTGCACAGGGAAAGCGTTGCAATGCATCAGAGCTGGTGACTGAGTTGGACAGGGAAAGCGTGGCAATGCATCAGAACTGGTGACTGTGTTGGACAGGGAAAGCGTGGTAATGCATCAGAACTGGCGACTGTGTTGGACAGGGAAACGTTGGCAATCCACCAGAACTGGTGACTGTGTTGGACAGGGATAGCGTGGTAATGCATCAGAACTGGCGACTGTGTTGGACAGGGAAAGCGTGGCAATGCATCAGAACTGGTGACTGTTTTGGACGGGGAAAGCGTAGCAATGCATCAGAACTGGTGACTGTGTTGGACAGGGAAAGAGTGGCAAAGCATCAGATCTGGTGACTGTGTTGGTCAGGGAAAGCGTGGCAATGCATCAGAACTGCTGACTGTGTTGGACAGGGATAGCGAGGTAATGCATCAGACCTGGTGACTGTGTTGGATAGGGAAAGCGTGGCAATGCATCAGAACTGGTGACTGTGTTGGACAGGGATAGCGTGGTAATGCATCAGAACTGGCGACTATGGTGGACAGGGAAAGCGTGGCAATGCATCAGAACTGGTGACTGTGTTGGACAGGGAAAGCATGGCAATGCATCAGAACTGGTGACTGTGTTGGACAGGGAAAGCGTGGCAATGCATCAGAACTGGTGACTGTGTTGGACAGGGAAAGCGTGGCAATGCATCAGAACTGGTGACTGTGTTGGACAGGGAAAGCGTGGTAATGCATCAGAACTGGCAACTGTGTTGGACAGGGAAAGCGTGGCAATGCATCAGAACTGGTGACTGTGTTGGACAGGGATAGCGTGGTAATGCATCAGAACTGGCGATTGTGTTGGACAGGGAAGGCGTGGCAATGCATCAGAACTGGTGACTGTGTTGGACAGGGAAAGCGTAGTAATGCATCAGAACTGGCGACTGTGTTGGACAGGGAAAGCGTGGCAATGCATCAGAACTGGTGACTGTGTTGGACAGGGAAAGCGTGGCAATGCATCAGAACTGGTGACTGTGTTGGACAGGGATAGCGTGGTAATGCATCAGAACTGGCGACTGTGTTGGACAGGGAAAGCGTGGCAATGCATCAGAACTGGTGACTGTGTTGGACAGGGAAAGCGTGGTAATGCATCAGAACTGGCGACTGTGTTGGACAGGGAAAGCGTGGCAATGCAACAGAACTGGTGACTGTGTTGGACAGGGATAGCGTGGTAATGCATCAGAACTGGCGACTGTGTTGGACAGGGAAAGCGTGGCAATGCATCAGAACTGGTGACTGTGTTGGACAGGGAAAGCGTGGCAATGCATCAGAACTGGTGACTGTGTTGGACAGGGAAAGCGTGGCAAAGCATCAGAACAGGTGACTGTGTTGGACAGGGAAAGCGTGGTAATGCATCAGAACTGGTGACTGTGTTGGACAGGGAAAGCGTGGCAATGCATCAGAACTGGTGACTGTGTTGGACAGGGAAAGCGTGGTAATGCATCAGAACTGGCGACTGTGTTGGACAGGGAATGCGTGGCAACGCATCAGAACTGGTGACTGTGTTGGACAGGGAAAGCGTGGCAATGCATCAGAACTGGTGCCTGTGTTGGACAGGGAAAGCGTGGCAATGCATCAGAACTGGTGACTGTGTTGGACAGGGAAAGCGTGGCAATGCATCAGAACTGGTGACTGTGTTGGACAGGGAAAGCGTGGTAATGCATCAGAACTGGCAACTGTGTTGGACAGGGAAAGCGTGGCAATGCATCAGAACTGGTGACTGTGTTGGACAGGGATAGCGTGGTAATGCATCAGAACTGGCGATTGTGTTGGACAGGGAAGGCGTGGCAATGCATCAGAACTGGTGACTGTGTTGGACAGGGAAAGCGTGGTAATGCATCAGAACTGGCGACTGTGTTGGACAGGGAAAGCGTGGCAATGCATCAGAACTGGTGACTGTGTTGGACAGGGAAAGCGTGGCAATGCATCTGAACTGGTGACTGTGTTGGACAGGGAAAGCGTAGTAATGCATCAGAACTGGCGACTGTGTTGGACAGGGAATGCGTGGCAATGCATCAGAACTGCCAACTGTGTTGGACAGGGAAAGCGTGGCAATGCATCAGAACTGGTGACTGTGTTGGACAGGGAAAGCGTGGTAATGCATAAGAACTGGCAACTGTGTTGGACAGGGAAAGCGTGGCAATGCATCAGAACTGGTGACTGTGTTAAACAGGGATAGCGTGGTAATGCATCAGAACTGGCGACTGTGTTGGACAGGGAAAGCGTGGCAATGCATCAGAACTGGTGACTGTGTTGGACAGGGAAAGCGTGGTAATGCATCAGAACTGGTGACTGTGTTAAACAGGGATAGCGTGGTAATGCATCAGAACTGGCGACTGTGTTGGACAGGGAAAGCGTGGCAATGCATCAGAACTGGTGACTGTGTTGGACAGGGAAAGCGTGGTAATGCATCAGAACTGGCGACTGTGTTGGACAGGGAAAGCGTGGCAATGCATCAGAACTGGTGACTGTGTTGCACAGGGATAGCGTGGTAATGCATCTGAACTGGCGACTGTGTTGGACAGGGAAAGCGTGGCAATGCATCAGAATTGGTGACTGTGTTGGACAGGGAAAGCGTGGCAATGCATCAGAACTGGTGACTGTGTTGGACTGGGAAACCGTGGCAATGCATCAGAACTGGTGACTGTGTTGGACAGGGAAAGCGTGGCAATGCATCAGAACTGGTGACTGTGTTGGACAGGGAAAGCGTGGTAATGCATCAGAACTGGTGACTGTGTTGGACAGGGATAGCGTGGTAATGCATCAGAACTGGCGACTGTGTTGGACAGGGAATGCGTGGCAACGCATCAGAACTGGTGACTGTGTTGGACAGGGATAGCGTGGTAATGCATCAGAACTGGCGACTGTGTTGGACAGGGAAAGCGTGGTAATGCATCAGAACTGGTGACTGTGTTGGACAGGGAAAGCGTGGCAATGCATCAGAACTGGTGACTGTTTTGGACAGGGAAAGCATGGTAATGCATCAGAACTGCCAACTGCGTTGGACAGGGAAAGCGTGGCAATGCATCAGAACTGGTGACTGTGTTGGACAGGGATAGCGTGGTAATGCATCAGAACTGGCGACTGTGTTGGACAGGGAAAGCGTGGCAATGCATCAGAACTGGTGTCTGTGTTGGACAGGGATAGCGTGGTAATGCATCATAACTGGCGACTGTGTTGCACAGGGAAATCGTGGCAATGCATCACAACTGGTGAATGTGTTGGACAGGGAAAGCTTGGTAATGCATCAGAACTGGCGACTGTGTTGGACAGGGAAAGCGTGGCAATGCATCAGAACTGGTGACTGTGTTGGACAGGGAAAGCGTGGTAATGCATCAGAACTGGCGACTGTGTTGGACAGGGAAAGCGTGGCAATGCATCAGAACTGGTGTCTGTGTTGGACAGGGATAGCGTGGTAATGCATCATAACTGGCGACTGTGTTGCACAGGGAAATCGTGGTAATGCATCAGAACTGGTGACTGTGTTGGACAGGGAAAGCGTGGCAATGCATCAGAACTGGTGACTGTTTTGGACAGGGAAAGCATGGTAATGCATCAGAACTGCCAACTGCGTTGGACAGGGAAAGCGTGGCAATGCATCAGAACTGGTGACTGTGTTGGACAGGGATAGCGTGGTAATGCATCAGAACTGGCGACTGTGTTGGACAGGGAAAGCGTGGCAATGCATCAGAACTGGTGTCTGTGTTGGACAGGGATAGCGTGGTAATGCATCATAACTGGCGACTGTGTTGCACAGGGAAATCGTGGCAATGCATCACAACTGGTGAATGTGTTGGACAGGGAAAGCTTGGTAATGCATCAGAACTGGCGACTGTGTTGGACAGGGAAAGCGTGGCAATGCATCAGAACTGGTGACTGTGTTGGACAGGGAAAGCGTGGTAATGCATCAGAACTGGCGACTGTGTTGGACAGGGAAAGCGTGGCAATGCATCAGAACTGGTGTCTGTGTTGGACAGGGATAGCGTGGTAATGCATCATAACTGGCGACTGTGTTGCACAGGGAAATCGTGGCAATGCATCACAACTGGTGAATGTGTTGGACAGGGAAAGCTTGGTAATGCATCAGAACTGGTGACTGTGTTGGACAGGGAAAGCGTGGCAATGCATCAGAACTGGTGACTGTGTTGGACAGGGAAAGCGTGGTAATGCATCAGAACTGGCGACTGTGTTGGACAGGGAAAGCGTGGCAATCCACCAGAACTGGTGACTGTGTTGGACAGTGATAGCGTGGTAATGCATCAGAACTGGCGACTGTGTTGGACAGGGAAAGCGTGGCAATGCATCAGAACTGGTGACTGTGCTGGACAGGGATAGCGTGGCAATGCATCAGAACTGGTGACTGTGTTGGACAGGGAAAGCGTGGCAAAGCATCAGAACTGGTGACTGTGATGGTCAGGGAAAGCGTGGCAATGCATCAGAACTGCTGACTGTGTTGGACAGGGATAGCGAGGTAATGCATCAGACCTGGCGACTGTGTTGGTCAGGGAAAGCGTGGCAATGCATCAGAACTGGTGACTGTGTTGGACAGGGAAAGCGTGGTAATGCATCAGAACTGGTGACTGTGTTGGACAGGGATAGCGTGGTAATCCATCAGAACTGGCGACTGTGTTGGACAGGGAAAGCGTGGCAATGCATCAGAACTGGTGACTGTGTTGGACAGGGAAAGCGTAGCAATGCATCAGAACTGGTGACTGTGTTGGACAGGGAAAGCGTGGCAAAGCATCAGAACAGGTGACTGTGTTGGACAGGGAAAGCGTGGTAATGCATCAGAACTGGTGACTGTGTTGGACAGGGATAGCGTGGTAATGCATCAGAACTGGTGACTGTGTTGGACAGGGAAAGCGTGGTAATGCATCAGAACTGGCGACTGTGTTGGACAGGGAATGCGTGGCAACGCATCAGAACTGGTGACTGTGTTGGACAGGGATAGCGTGGTAATGCATCAGAACTGGCGACTGTGTTGGACAGGGAAAGCGTGGTAATGCATCAGAACTGGTGACTGTGTTGGACAGGGAAAGCGTGGCAATGCATCAGAACTGGTGACTGTTTTGGACAGGGAAAGCGTGGTAATGCATCAGAACTGCCAACTGCGTTGGACAGGGAAAGCGTGGCAACGCATCAGAACTGGTGACTGTGTTGGACAGGGATAGCGTGGTAATGCATCAGTACTGGCGACTGTGTTGGACAGGGAAAGCGTGGCAATGCATCAGAACTGGTGACTGTGTTGGACAGGGATAGCGTGGTAATGCATCATAACTGGCGACTGTGTTGCACTGGGAAATCGTGGCAATGCATCACAACTGGTGAATGTGTTGGACAGGGAAATCTTGGTAATGCATCAGAACTGGCGACTGTGTTGGACAGGGAAAGCGTGGCAATCCACCAGAACTGGTGACTGTGTTGGACAGGGATAGCGTGGTAATGCATCAGAACTGGCGACTGTGTTGGACAGGGAAAGCGTGGCAATGCATCAGAACTGGTGACTGTGCTGGACAGGGACAGCGTGGCAATCCATCAGAACTGGTGACTGTGTTGGACAGGGAAAGCGTGGCAAAGCATCAGAACTGGTGACTGTGATGGTCAGGGAAAGCGTGGCAATGCATCAGAACTGCTGACTGTGTTGGACAGGGATAGCGAGGTAATGCATCAGACCTGGCGACTGTGTTGGTCAGGGAAAGCGTGGCAATGCATCAGAACTGGTGACTGTATTGGACAGGGATAGCGTGGTAATGCATCAGAACTGGCGACTGTGTTGGACAGGGAAAGCGTGGCAAAGCATCAGAACAGGTGACTGTGTTGGACAGGGAAAGCGTGGTAATGCATCAGAACTGGAGACTGTGTTGGACAGGGAAAGCGTGGCAATGCATCAGAACTGGTGACTGTGTATGACAGGGAAAGCGTGGTAATGCATCAGAACTGGCGACTGTGTTGGACAGGGAATGCGTGGCAACGCATCAGAACTGGTGACTGTGTTGGACAGGGATAGCGTGGTATGCATCAGAACTGGCGACTGTGTTGGACAGGGAAAGCGTGGTAATGCATCAGAACTGGTGACTGTGTTGGACAGGGAAAGCGTGGCAATGCATCAGAACTGGTGACTGTTTTGGACAGGGAAAGCGTGGTAATGCATCAGAACTGCCAACTTCGTTGGACAGGGAAAGCGTGGCAACGCATCAGAACTGGTGACTGTGTTGGACAGGGATAGCGTGGTAATGCATCAGAACTGGCGACTGTGTTGGACAGGGAAAGCGTGGCAATGCATCAGAACTGGTGACTGTGTTGGACAGGGATAGCGTGGTAATGCATCATAACTGGTGACTGTGTTGCACAGGGAAATCGTGGCAATGCATCACAACGGGTGAATGTGTTGGACAGGGAAAGCTTGGTAATGCATCACAACTGGCGACTGTGTTGGACAGGGAAAGCGTGGCAATGCATCAGAACTGGTGACTGTGTTGGACAGGGAAAGCGTGGCAATGCATCAGAACTGGCGACTGTGTTGGACAGTGAAAGCGTGGTAATGCATCAGAACTGGTGACTGTGTTGGACAGGGAAAGCGTGGCAATGCATCAGAACGGGTGACTGTGTTGGACAGGGAAAGCGTGGCAATGCATCAGAGCTGGTGACTGTGTTGGACAGGGAAAGCGTGGCAATGCATCAGAACTGGTGACTGTGTTGGACAGGGAAAGCGTGGTAATGCATCAGAACTGGCGACTGTGTTGGACAGGGAAAGCGTGGCAATCCACCAGAACTGGTGACTGTGTTGGACAGGGATAGCGTGGTAATGCATCAGAACTGGCGACTGTGTTGGACAGGGAAAGCGTGGCAATGCATCAGAACTGGTGACTGTGCTGGACAGGGATAGCGTGGCAATGCCTCAGAACTGGTGACTGTGTTGGACAGGGAAAGCGTGGCAAAGCATCAGAACTGGTGACTGTGATGGTCAGGGAAAGCGTGGCAATGCATCAGAACTGCTGACTGTGTTGGACAGGGATAGCGAGGTAATGCATCAGACCTGGCGACTGTGTTGGTCAGGGAAAGCGTGGCAATGCATCAGAACTGGTGACTGTGTTGGACAGGGATAGCGTGGTAATGCATCAGAACTGGCGACAATGGTGGACAGGGAAAGCGTGGCAATGCATCAGAACTGGTGACTGTGTCGGACAGGGAAAGCATGGCAATGCATCAGAACTGGTGACTGTGTTGGACAGGGAAAGCGTGGCAATGCATCAGAACTGGTGACTGTGTTGGACAGGGAAAGCGTGGCAATGCATCAGAACTGGTGACTGTGTTGGACAGGGAAAGCGTGGTAATGCATCAGAACTGGCAACTGTGTTGGACAGGGAATGCGTGGCAATGCATCAGAACTGGTGACTGTGTTGGACAGGGAAAGCGTGGCAATGCATCAGAACTGGTGACTGTGTTGGACAGGGAAAGCGTGGTAATGCATCAGAACTGTCGACTGTGTTGGACAGGGAAAGCGTGGCAATGCATCAGTACTGGTGACTGTGTTGGACAGGGATAGCGTGGTAATTCATCAGAACTGGTGACTGTGTTGGACAGGGAAAGCGTGGCAATGCATCAGAACTGGTGAATGTGTTGGACAGGGAAAGCTTGGTAATGCATCAGAACTGGCGATTGTGTTGGACAGGGAAAGCGTGGCAATGCATCAGAACTGGCGACTGTGTTGGACAGTGAAAGCGTGGTAATGCATCAGAACTGGTGACTGTGTTGGACAGGGAAAGCGTGGCAATGCATCAGAACTGGTGACTGTGTTGGACAGGGAAAGCGTGGTAATGCATCAGAACTGGCGACTGTGTTGGACAGGGAAAGCGTGGCAATCCACCAGAACTGGTGACTGTGTTGGACAGTGATAGCGTGGTAATGCATCAGAACTGGCGACTGTGTTGGACAGGGAAAGCATGGCATTGCATCAGAACTGGTAACTGTGCTGGACAGGGATAGCGTGGCAATGCATCAGAACTGGTGACTGTGTTGGACAGGGAAAGCGTGGCAAAGCATCAGAACTGGTGACTGTGATGGTCAGGGAAAGCGTGGCAATGCATCAGAACTGCTGACTGTGTTGGACAGGGATAGCGAGGTAATGCATCAGACCTGGCGACTGTGTTGGTCAGGGAAAGCGTGGCAATGCATCATAACTGGTGACTGTGTTGGACAGGGATAGCGTGGCAATGCATCAGAACTGGTGACTGTGTTGGACAGGGAAAGCGTGGTAATGCATCAGAACTGGTGACTGTGTTGGACAGGGAAAGCGTGGCAATGCATCAGAACTGGTGACCGTTTTGGACAGGGAAAGCGTGGTAATGCATCAGAACTGCCAACTGCGTTGGACAGGGAAAGCGTGGCAACGCATCAGAACTGGTGACTGTGTTGGACAGGGATAGCGTGGTAATGCATCAGAACTGGCGACTGTGTTGGACAGGGAAAGCGTGGCAATGCATCAGAACTGGTGACTGTGTTGGACAGGGATAGCGTGGTAATGCATCATAACTGGCGACTGTGTTGCACAGGGAAATCGTGGCAATGCATCACAACTTGTGAATGTGTTGGACAGGGAAAGCTTGGTAATGCATCAGAACTGGCGACTGTGTTGGACAGGGAAAGCGTGGCAATGCATCAGAACTGGTGACTGTGTTGGACAGGGAAAGCATGGCAATGCATCAGAACTGGCGACTGTGTTGGACAGTGAAAGCGTGGTAATGCATCAGAACTGGTGACTGTGTTGGACAGGGAAAGCGTGGCAATGCATCAGAACTGGTGACTGTGTTGGACAGGGAAAGCGTGGCAATGCATCAGAGCTGGTGACTGTGTTGGACAGGGAAATCGTGGCAATGCATCAGAACTGGTGACTGTGTTGGACAGGGAAAGCGTGGTAATGCATCAGAACTGGCGACTGTGTTGGACAGGGAAAGCGTGGCAATGCATCAGAACTGGTGACTGTGCTGGACAGGGAAAGCGTGGCAATGCATCAGAACTGGTGACTGTGTTGGACAGGGAAAGCGTGGCAAAGCATCAGAACTGGTGACTGTGATGGTCAGGGAAAGCGTGGCAATGCATCAGAACTGCTGACTGTGTTGGACAGGGATAGCGAGGTAATGCATCAGACCTGGCGACTGTGTTGGTCAGGGAAAGCGTGGCAATGTATCAGAACTGGTGACAGTGTTGGACAGGGATAGCGTGGTAATGCATCAGAACTGGCGACTGTGTTGGACAGGGAGAGCGTGGCAATGCATCAGAACTGGTGACTGTGTTGGACAGGGAAAGCGTGGCAATGCATCAGAACTGTTGACTGTGTTAAACAGGGAAAGCGTGGCAAAGCATCAGAACAGGTGACTGTGTTGGACAGGGAAAGCGTGGTAATGCATCAGAACTGGTGACTGTGTTGGACAAGGAAAGCGTGGCAATGCATCAGAACTGGTGACTGTGTTGGACAGGGAAAGCGTGGTAATGCATCAGAACTGGCGACTGTGTTGGACAGGGAATGCGTGGCAACGCATCAGAACTAGTGACTGTGTTGGACAGGGATAGCGTGGTATGCATCAGAACTGGCGACTGTGTTGGACAGGGAAAGCGTGGTAATGCATCAGAACTGGTGACTGTGTTGGACAGGGAAAGCGTGGCAATGCATCAGAACTGGTGACTGTTTTGGACAGGGAAAGCGTGGTAATGCATCAGAACTGCCAACTTCGTTGGACAGGGAAAGCGTGGCAACGCATCAGAACTGGTGACTGTGTTGGACAGGGATAGCGTGGTAATGCATCAGAACTGGCGACTGTGTTGGACAGGGAAAGCGTGGCAATGCATCAGAACTGGTGACTGTGTTGGACAGGGATAGCGTGGTAATGCATCATAACTGGCGACTGTGTTGCACAGGGAAATCGTGGCAATGCATCACAACTGGTGAATGTGTTGGACAGGGAAAGCTTGGTAATGCATCAGAACTGGCGACTGTGTTGGACAGGGAAAGCGTGGCAATGCATCAGAACTGGTGACTGTGTTGGACAGGGAAAGCGTGGCAATGCATCAGAACTGGCGACTGTGTTGGACAGTGAAAGCGTGGTAATGCATCAGAACTGGTGACTGTGTTGGACAGGGAAAGCGTGGCAATGCATCAGAACTGGTGACTGTGTTGGACAGGGAAAGCGTGGCAATGCATCAGAGCTGGTGACTGTGTTGGACAGGGAAAGCGTGGCAATGCATCAGAACTGGTGACTGTGTTGGACAGGGAAAGCGTGGTAATGCATCAGAACTATTGACTGTGTTGGACAGGGAAAGCGTGGCAATGCATCAGAACTGGTGACTGTGTTGCACAGGGAAAGCGTGGCAATGCATCAGAACTGGTGACTGTGTTGGACAGGGAAAGCGTGGTAATGCATCAGAACTGGCGACTGTGTTGGTTAGGGAAAGCGTGGCAATGCATCAGTACTGGTGACTGTGTTGGACAGGGATAGCGTGGTAATTCATCAAAACTGGTGACTGTGTTGGACAGGGAAAGCGTGGCAATTCATCAGAACTGGTGAATGTGTTGGACAGGGAAAGCTTGGTAATGCATCAGAACTGGCGACTGTGTTGGACAGGGAAAGCGTGGCAATGCATCAGAACTGGCGACTGTGTTGGACAGTGAAAGCGTGGTAATGCATCAGAACTGGTGACTGTGTTGGACAGGGAAAGCGTGGCAATGCATCAGAACTGGTGACTGTGTTGGACAGGGAAAGCGTGGTAATGCATCAGAACTGGCGACTGTGTTGGACAGGGAAAGCGTGGCTATCCACCAGAACTGGTGACTGTGTTGGACAGTGATAGCGTGGTAATGCATCAGAACTGGCGACTGTGTTGGACAGGGAAAGCATGGCAATGCATCAGAACTGGTAACTGTGCTGGACAGGGATAGCGTGGCAATGCATCAGAACTGGTGACTGTGTTGGACAGGGAAAGCGTGGCAAAGCATCAGAACTGGTGACTGTGATGGTCAGGGAAAGCGTGGCAATGCATCAGAACTGCTGACTGTGTTGGACAGGGATAGCGAGGTAATGCATCAGACGTGGCGACTGTGTTGGTCAGGGAAAGCGTGGCAATGCATCAGAACTGGTGACTGTGTTGGACAGGGATAGCGTGGCAATGCATCAGAACTGGTGACTGTGTTGGACAGGGAAAGCGTGGTAATGCATCAGAACTGGTGACTGTGTTGGACAGGGAAAGCGTGGCAATGCATCAGAACTGGTGACTGTTTTGGACAGGGAAAGCGTGGTAATGCATCAGAACTGCCAACTGCGTTGGACAGGGAAAGCGTGGCAACGCATCAGAACTGGTGACTGTGTTGGACAGGGATAGCGTGGTAATGCATCAGAACTGGCGACTGTGTTGGACAGGGAAAGCGTGGCAATGCATCAGAACTGGTGACTGTGTTGGACAGGGATAGCGTGGTAATGAATCATAACTGGCGACTGTGTTGCACAGGGAAATCGTGGCAATGCATCACAACTTGTGAATGTGTTGGACAGGGAAAGCTTGGTAATGCATCAGAACTGGTGACTCTGTTGGACAGGGAAAGCGTGGCAATGCATCAGAACTGGTGACTGTGTTGGACAGGGAAAGCATGGCAATGCATCAGAACTGGCGACTGTGTTAGACAGTGAAAGCGTGGTAATGCATCAGAACTGGTGACTGTGTTGGACAAGGAAAGCGTGGCAATGCATCAGAACTGGTGACTGTGTTGGACAGGGAAAGCGTGGCAATGCATCAGAGCTGGTGACTGTGTTGGACAGGGAAAGCGTGGCAATGCATCAGAACTGGTGACTGTGTTGGACAGGGAAAGCGTGGTAATGCATCAGAACTGGCGACTGTGTTGGACAGGGAAAGCGTGGCAATCCACGAGAACTGGTGACTGTGTTGGACAGGGATAGCGTGGTAATGCATCAGAACTGGCGACTGTGATGGACAGGGAAAGCGTGGCAATGCATCAGAACTGGTGACTGTGCTGGACAGGGATAGCGTGGCAATGCATCAGAACTGGTGACTGTGTTGGAAAGCGAAAGCGTGGCAAAGCATCAGAACTGGTGACTGTGATGGTCAGGGAAAGCGTATCAATGCATCAGAACTGCTGACTGTGTTGGACAGGGATAGCGAGGTAATGCATCAGACCTGGCGACTGTGTTGGTCAGGGAAAGCGTGGCAATGCATCAGAACTGGTGACTGTGTTGGACAGGGATAGCGTGGTAATGCATCAGAACTGGCGACTGTGTTGGACAGGGAAAGCGTGGCAATGCATCAGAACTGGTGACTGTGTTGGACAGGGAAAGCGTGGCAATGCATCAGAACTGTTGACTGTGTTGGACAGGGAAAGTGTGGCAAAGCATCAGAACAGGTGACTGTGTTGGACAGGGAAAGCGTGGTAATGCATCAGAACTGGTGACTGTGTTGGACAAGGAAAGCGTGGCAATGCATCAGAACTGGTGACTGTGTTGGACAGGGAAAGCGTGGTAATGCATCAGAACTGGCGACTGTGTTGGACAGGGAATGCGTGGCAACGCATCAGAACTGGTGACTGTGTTGGACAGGGATAGCGTGGTATGCATCAGAACTGGCGACTGTGTTGGACAGGGAAAGCGTGGTAATGCATCAGAACTGGTGACTGTGTTGGACAGGGAAAGCGTTGCAATGCATCAGAACTGGTGACTGTTTTGGACAGGGAAAGCGTGGTAATGCATCAGAACTGCCAACTTCGTTGGACAGGGAAAGCGTGGCAACGCATCAGAACTGGTGACTGTGTAGGACAGGGATAGCGTGGTAATGCATCAGAACTGGCGACTGTGTTGGACAGGGAAAGCGTGGCAATGCATCAGAACTGGTGACTGTGTTGGACAGGGATAGCGTGGTAATGCATCATAACTGGCGACTGTGTTGCACAGGGAGATCGTGGCAATGCATCACAACTGGTGAATGTGTTGGACAGGGAAAGCTTGGTAATGCATCAGAACTGGCGACTGTGTTGGACAGGGAAAGCGTGGCAATGCATCAGAACTGGTGACTGTGTTGGACAGGGAAAGCGTGGCAATGCATCAGAACTGGCGACTGTGTTGGACAGTGACAGCGTGGTAATGCATCAGAACTGGTGACTGTGTTGGACAGGGAAAGCGTGGCAATGCATCAGAACTGGTGACTGTGTTGGACAGGGAAAGCGTGGCAATGCATCAGAGCTGGTGACTGTGTTGGACAGGGAAAGCATGGCAATGCATCAGAACTGGTGACTGTGTTGGACAGGGAAAGCGTGGTAATGCATCAGAACTGGCGACTGTGTTGGACAGGGAAAGCGTGGCAATCCACCAGAACTGGTGACTGTGTTGGACAGGGATAGCGTGGTAATGCATCAGAACTGGCGACTGTGTTGGACAGGGAAAGCGTGGCAATGCATCAGAACTGGTGACTGTGTTGGACAGGGAAAGCGTGGCAATGCATCAGAACTGGTGACTGTGTTGGACAGGGATAGCGAGGTAATGCATCAGACCTGGCGACTGTGTTGGTCAGGGAAAGCGTGGCAATGCATCAGAACTGGTGACTGTGTTGGACAGGGATAGCGTGGTAATGCATCAGAACTGGCGACAATGGTGGACAGGGAAAGCGTGGCAATGCATCAGAACTGGTGACTGTGTTGGACAGGGAAAGCATCTCAATGCATCAGAACTGGTGACTGTGTTGGACAGGGAAAGCGTGGCAATGCATCAGAACTGGTGACTGTGTTGGACAGGGAAAGCGTGGCAATGCATCAGAACTGGTGACTGTGTTGGACAGGGAAAGCGTGGTAATGCATCAGAACTGGCAACTGTGTTGGACAGGGAAAGCGTGGCAATGCATCAGAACTGGTGACTGTGTTGGACAGGGAAAGCGTGGCAATGCATCAGAACTGGTGACTGTGTTGGACAGGGAAAGCGTAGTAATGCATTAGAACTGGCGACTGTGGTGGACAGGGAATGCGTGGCAATGCATCAGAACTGGTGACTGTGTTGGACAGGGAAAGCGTGGCAATGCATCAGAACTGGTGACTGTGTTGGACAGGGAAAGCGTGGTAATGCATCAGAACTGGCGACTGTGTTGGACAGGGAAAGCGTGGCAATGCATCAGTACTGGTGACTGTGTTGGACAGGGATAGCGTGGTAATTCATCAGAACTGGTGACTGTGTTGGACAGGGAAAGCGTGGCAATGCATCAGAACTGGTGACTGTGTTGGACAGGGAAAGCGTGGTAATGCATCAGAACTGGTGACTGTGTTGGACAGGGAAAACGTGGCAACGCATCAGAAATGGTGACTGTGTTGGACAGGGAAAGCATGGCAATGCATCAGAACTGGTGACTGTGTTGGACAGGGAAAGCGTGGTAATACAACAGAACTGGCGACTGTGTTGGACAGCGAAAGCGTGGCAATGCATCAGAACAGGTGACTGTGTTGGACAGGGATAGCGTGGTAATGCATCAGAACTGGCGACTGTGTTGGACAGGGAAAGCGTGGTAATGCATCAGAACTGGTGACTGTGTCGGACAGGGAAAGCGTGGCAATGCAACAGAACTGGTGACTGTGTTGGACAGGGAAAGCTTGGCAATGCATCAGAACTGGTGACTGTGTTGGACAGGGAAAGCGTGGCAATGCATCAGAACTGGTGACTGTGTTGGACAGGGAAAGCGTGGCAAAGCATCAGAACTGGCGACTGTGTTGGACAGGAAAAACGTGGCAACGCATCAGAACTGGTGACTGTGTTGGACAGGGAAAGCGTTGTAATGCATCAGAACTGGCGACTGTGTTGGACAGGGAAAGCGTTGCAATGCATCAGAACTGGTGACTGTGTTGGACAGGGAAAGCGTGGCAATGCATCAGAACTGCTGACTGTGTTGGACAGGGAAAGCGTGGCAATGCATCAGAACTGGTGACTGTGTTGGACCGGGAAAGCGTGGCAATGCATCAGAACTGGTGACTGTGTTGGACAGGGATAGAGTGGTAATGCATCAGAACTGGCGACTGTGTTGGACAGGGAAAGCGTGGCAATGCATCATATCTGGTGACTGTGTTGGACAAGGGAAGCGTGGCAATGCATCAGAACTGGCGACTGTGTTGGAGAGGGAAAGCGTGGCAATGCATCAGAACTGGTGACTGTGTTGGACAGGGAAAGCGTGGCAATGCATGAGAACTGGTGACTGTGTTGGACCGGGAAAGCGTGGCAATGCATCAGAACTGGTGACTGTGTTGGACAGGGAAAGCGTGGCAATGCATCGGAACTGGTGACTGTGTTGGACAGGGAAAGCGTGGTAATGCATCAGAACTGGCGACTGTGTTGGACAGGGAAAGCGTGGCAATGCATCAGAACTGGTGACTGTGTTGGACAGTGAAAGCGTGGTAATGCATCAGAACTGGCGACTGTGTTGGACAAGGAAAGCGTGGCAATGCATCAGAACTGGTGACTGTGTTGGACAGGGAAAGCTTGGCAGTGCATGAGAAATGGTGACTGTGTTGGACAGGGATAGCGTGGTAATGCATCATAACTGGCGACTGTGTTGGACAGGGAAATCGTGGCAATGCATCACAACTGGTGACTGTGTTGGACAGGGAAAGCTTGGTAATGCATCAGAACTGGCGACTGTGTTGGACAGGGAAAGCGTGGCAATGCATCAGAACTGGTGACTGTGTTGGACAGGGAAAGCGTGGCAATGCATCAGAACTGGTGACTGTGTTGGACAGTGAGAGCGTGGTAATGCATCAGAACTGGCGACTGTGTTGGACAAGGAAAGCGTGGCAATGCATCAGAACTGGTGACTGTGTTGGACAGGGAAAGCTTGGCAGTGCATCAGAACTGGTGACTGTGTTTGACAGGGAAAGCGTGGCAATGCGCATCAGAACTGGTGACTCTGTTGGACAGGGAAAGCGTGGCAATCCATCAGAACTGGTGACTGTGTTGGACAGGGATAGCGTGGTAATGCATCAGAAATGGCGACTGTGTTGGACAGGGAAAGCGTGGCAATGCATCAGAACTGGTGACTGTGTTGGACAGGAAAGCGTGGCAATGCATCAGAACTGGTGACAGTGTTGGACAGGGATAGCGTGGCAAAGCATCAGAACTAGTGACTGTGTTGGACAGGGAAAGCGTGGCAATCCATCAGAACTGCTGACTGTGTTGGACAGGGATAGCGTGGTAATGCATCAGAACTGGCGACTGTGTTGGACAGGGAAAGCGTGGTAATGCATCAGAACTGGTGACTATGTTGGACAGGGAAAGCGTGGCAATGCATCAGAACAGGTGACTGTGTTGGACAGGGAAAGCGTGGCAATGCATCAGAACTGGTGACTGTGTTGGACAGGGATAGCGTGGTAATGCATCAGAACTGTCGGATGTGTTGGACAGGGAAAGCGTGGCAATGCATCAGAACTGGTGACTGTGTTGGACAGGGGAAGCGTGGCAATGCATCAGAACTGGCGACTGTGTTGGACAGGGAAAGCGTGGCAATGCATCAGAACTGGTGACTGTGTTGGACAGGGAAAGCGTGGCAATGCATCAGAACTGGTGACTGTGTTGGACAGGGAAAGCGTGGCAATGCATCAGAACTGCTGACTGTGTTGGACAGGGATAGCGTGGTAATGCATCAGAACTGGCGACTGTGTTGGACAGGGAAAGCGTGGCAATGCATCAGAACTGGTTACTGTGTTGGACAGGGATAGCGTGGTAATGCATCAGAACTGGCGACTGTGTTGAACAGGGAAAGCGTGGCAATGCATCAGAACTGGTGACTGTGTTGGTCAGGGAAAGCGTGGCAATGCATCAGAACTGGTGACTGTGTTGGACAGGGAAAACGTGGCAATGCATCAGAACTGGTGACTGTGTTGGACAGGGAAAGTGTGGCAATGCATCAGAACTGCTGTCTGTGTTGGACAGGGAAAGCGTGGTAATGCATCAGAACTGGCGACTGTGTTGGACAGGGAAAGCATGGCAATGCATCAGAACTGGTGACTGTTTTGGACAGGGATAGCGTGGTAATGCATCATAACTGGCGACTGTGTTGGACAGGGAAAGCGTGGCAATGCATCAGAACTGGCGACTGTGTTGGACAGGGAAAGCGTGGTAATGCATCAGAACTGGCGACTGTGTTGAACAGGGAAAGCTTGTTAATGCAACAGAGCTGGTGACTGTGTTGGACAGGGAAAGCGTGGCAATGCCACAGAACTGGTGACTGTGTTGGACAGGGAAAGCGTGGCAATGCATCAGAACTGCTGACTGTGTTGGACAGGGATAGCGTGGTAATTCATCAGAACTGGCGACTGTGTTGGACAGGGAAGGCGTGGCAATGCATCAGAACTGGTGACTGTGTTGGACAGGGATAGCGTGGTAATGCATCAGAACTGGCGACTGTGTTGGACAGGGCAAGCGTGGCAATGCATCACAACTGGTGACTGTGTTGGACAGGGAAAGCTTGGTAATGCATCAGAACTGGTGACTGTGTTGGACAGGGAAAGCGTGGCAATGCATCAGAACTGGTGACTGTGTTGGACAGGGAAAGCGTGGCAATGCATCAGAACTGGTGACTGTGTTGGACTGTGAAAGCGTGTTAATGCATCAGAACTGGCGACTGTGTTCGACAAGGAAAGCGTGGCAATGCATCAGAACTGGTGACTGTGTTGGACAGGGAAAGCGTGGCGATGCATAAGAACTGGTGACTGTGTTGGACAGGGAATGCGTGGTAATGCATCAGAACTGGCGACTGTGTTGGACAGGGAAAGCGTGGCAATGCATCATATCTGGTGACTGTGTTGGACAAGGGAAGCGTGGCAATGCATCTAAACTAGCGACTGTGTTGGAGAGGGAAAGCGTGGCAATGCATCAGAACTGGTGACTGTGTTGGACAGGGAAAGCGTGGCAATGCATGAGAACTGGTGACTGTGTTGGACCGGGAAAGCGTGGCAATGCATCAGAACTGGTGACTGTGTTGGACAGGGAAAGCGTGGCAATGCATCGGAACTGGTGACTGTGTTGGACAGGGAAAGCGTGGTAATGCATCAGAACTGGCGACTGTGTTGGACAGGGAAAGCGTGGCAATGCATCAGAACTGGTGACTGTGTTGGACAGTGAAAGCGTGGTAATGCATCAGAACTGGCGACTGTGTTGGACAAGGAAAGCGTGGCAATGCATCAGAACTGGTGACTGTGTTGGACAGGGAAAGCTTGGCAGTGCATGAGAAATGGTGACTGTGTTGGACAGGGATAGCGTGGTAATGCATCATAACTGGCGACTGTGTTGGACAGGGAAATCGTGGCAATGCATCACAACTGGTGACTGTGTTGGACAGGGAAAGCTTGGTAATGCATCAGAACTGGCGACTGTGTTGGACAGGGAAAGCGTGGCAATGCATCAGAACTGGTGACTGTGTTGGACAGGGAAAGCGTGGCAATGCATCAGAACTGGTGACTGTGTTGGACAGTGAGAGCGTGGTAATGCATCAGAACTGGCGACTGTGTTGGACAAGGAAAGCGTGGCAATGCATCAGAACTGGTGACTGTGTTGGACAGGGAAAGCTTGGCAGTGCATCAGAACTGGTGACTGTGTTTGACAGGGAAAGCGTGGCAATGCGCATCAGAACTGGTGACTGTGTTGGACAGGGAAAGCGTGGCAATCCATCAGAACTGGTGACTGTGTTGGACAGGGATAGCGTGGTAATGCATCAGAAATGGCGACTGTGTTGGACAGGGAAAGCGTGGCAATGCATCAGAACTGGTGACTGTGTTGGACAGGAAAGCGTGGCAATGCATCAGAACTGGTGACAGTGTTGGACAGGGATAGCGTGGCAAAGCATCAGAACTAGTGACTGTGTTGGACAGGGAAAGCGTGGCAATCCATCAGAACTGCTGACTGTGTTGGACAGGGATAGCGTGGTAATGCATCAGAACTGGCGACTGTGTTGGACAGGGAAAGCGTGGTAATGCATCAGAACTGGTGACTATGTTGGACAGGGAAAGCGTGGCAATGCATCAGAACTGGTGACTGTGTTGGACAGGGAAAGCGTGGCAATGCATCAGAACTGGTGACTGTGTTGGACAGGGATAGCGTGGTAATGCATCAGAACTGTCGGATGTGTTGGACAGGGAAAGCGTGGCAATGCATCAGAACTGGTGACTGTGTTGGACAGGGGAAGCGTGGCAATGCATCAGAACTGGCGACTGTGTTGGACAGGGAAAGCGTGGCAATGCATCAGAACTGGTGACTGTGTTGGTCAGGGAAAGCGTGGCAATGCATCAGAACTGGTGACTGTGTTGGACAGGGAAAACGTGGCAATGCATCAGAACTGGTGACTGTGTTGGACAGGGAAAGTGTGGCAATGCATCAGAACTGCTGTCTGTGTTGGACAGGGAAAGCGTGGTAATGCATCAGAACTGGCGACTGTGTTGGACAGGGAAAGCATGGCAATGCATCAGAACTGGTGACTGTTTTGGACAGGGATAGCGTGGTAATGCATCAGAACTGGCGACTGTGTTGGACAGGGAAAGCGTGGCAATGCATCAGAACTGGCGACTGTGTTGGACAGGGAAAGCGTGGTAATGCATCAGAACTGGCGACTGTGTTGAACAGGGAAAGCTTGTTAATGCAACAGAGCTGGTGACTGTGTTGGACAGGGAAAGCGTGGCAATGCCACAGAACTGGTGACTGTGTTGGACAGGGAAAGCGTGGCAATGCATCAGAACTGCTGACTGTGTTGGACAGGGATAGCGTGGTAATTCATCAGAACTGGCGACTGTGTTGGACAGGGAAGGCGTGGCAATGCATCAGAACTGGTGACTGTGTTGGACAGGGATAGCGTGGTAATGCATCAGAACTGGCGACTGTGTTGGACAGGGAAAGCGTGGCAATGCATCACAACTGGTGACTGTGTTGGACAGGGAAAGCTTGGTAATGCATCAGAACTGGTGACTGTGTTGGACAGGGAAAGCGTGGCAATGCATCAGAACTGGTGACTGTGTTGGACAGGGAAAGCGTGGCAATGCATCAGAACTGGTGACTGTGTTGGACTGTGAAAGCGTGTTAATGCATCAGAACTGGCGACTGTGTTCGACAAGGAAAGCGTGGCAATGCATCAGAACTGGTGACTGTGTTGGACAGGGAAAGCGTGGCGATGCATCAGAACTGGTGACTGTGTTGGACAGGGAATGCGTGGTAATGCATCAGAACTGGCGACTGTGTTGGACAGGGAAAGCGTGGTAATCCATCAGAACTGGTGACTGTGTTGGACAGGGATAGCGTGGTAATGCATCAGAACTGGCGACTTTGTTGGACAGGGAAAGCGTGGCAATGCATCAGAACTGGTGACTGTGTTGGACAGGGAAAGCGTGGCAATGCATCAGAACTGGTGAATGTGTTGGACAGGGGAAGCGTGGCAAAGCATCAGAACTAGTGACTGTGTTGGACAGGGAAAGCGTGGCAATGCATCAGAACTGCTGACTGTGTTGGACAGGGATAGCCTGGTAATGCATCAGAACTGGCGACTGTGTTGGACAGGGAAAGCGTGGTAAAGCATCAGAACAGGTGACGGTGTTGGACAAGGGAAGCGTGGCAATGCATCAGAACTGGTGACTGTGATGGACAGGGAAAGCGTGGCAATGCATCAGAACTGGTGACTGTGTTGGACAGGGATAGCGTGGTAATGCATCAGAACTGGCGACTGTGTTGGACAGGGAAAGCGTGGCAATGCATCAGAACTGGTGACTGTGTTGGACAGGGGAAGCGTGGCAATGCATCAGAACTGGCGACTGTGTTGGACAGGGAAAGCGTGACAATGCATCAGAACTGGAGACTGTGTTGGACAGGGAAAGCGTGGCAATTCATCAGAACTGGTGACTGTGTTGGACAGGGAAAGTGTGGTGATGCATCAGAAATGGCGACTGTGTTGGACAGGGAAAGCGTGGCAATGCATCAGAACTGGTGACTGTGTTGGACAGGGATAGCTTGGTAATGCATCAGAACTGGCGACTGTGTTGGACAGGGAAAGCGTGGCAATGCATCAGAACTGGTGACTGTGTTGGACAGGGAAAGCGTGGCAATGCATCAGAACGGGTGACTGTGTTGGACAGGGAAAGCGTGTCAATGCATCAGAACTGGTGACTGTGTTGGACAGGGAAAGCGTGGCAATGCATCAGAACTGGTGACTGTGTTGGACAGGGAAAGCGTGGTAATGCATCATAACTGGCGGCTGTGTTGGACAGGGAAAGCGTGGCAATGCATCAGAACTGGTGACTGTGTTGGACAGGGATAGCGTGGTAATGCATCAGAACTGGCGACTGTGTTGGACAGGGAAAGCCTGGCAATGCATCAGAACTGGTGACTGTGTTGGACAGGGAAAGCGTGGTAATGCGTCAGAACTGGCGACTGTGTTGGACAGGGAAAGTGTGGCAATGCATCAGAACTGGTGACTGTGTTGGACAGGGAAAGCGTGGTAATGCATCAGAACTGGCGGCTGTGTTGGACAGGGAAAGCGTAGTAATGCATCTGAACTGGTGACTGTGTTGGACAGGGAAAGCGTGGCAATGCATCAGAAATGGTGTCTGTGTTGCACAGGGAAAGCGTGGCAATGCATCAGAACTGGTGACTGTGTTGGACAGGGAAAGCGTGGTAATGCATCAGAACTGGCGACTGTGTTGGACAGGGAAAGCGTGGCAATGCATCAGAACTGGTGACTGTGTTGGACTGGGAAAGCGTGGCAATTCATCAGAACTGGTGACTGTGTTGGACTGGGAAAGCGTGGCAATGCATCAGAACTGGTGACTGTGTTGGACAGGGAAAGCGTGGTAATGCATCAGAACTGACGGCTGTGTTGGACAGGGAAAGCGTGGTAATGTATCAGAACTGGTGACTGTGTTGGACAGGGAAAGCGTGGCAATGCATCAAAGCTGGTGACTGTGTTGGACAGAGAAAGCGTGGTAATGCATCACAACTAGCGACTGTGTTGGACAGGGAAAGCGTGGCAATGCATCAGAACTGGTGACTGTGTTGGACAGGGAAAGCGTGGCAATGCATCAAGGCTGGTGACTGTGTTGGACAGGGAAAGCGTGGTAATGCATCACAACTGGCGACTGTGTTGGACAGGGAAAGCGTGGCAATGCTTCAGAACTGGTGACTGTGTTGGACAGGGAAAGCGTGGCAATGCATCAGAACTGGTGACTGTGTTGGACAGAGAGAGCGTGGCACTGCATCAGAACTGGTGACTGTGTTGGACAGGGAAAGCGTGGTAATGCATCAGAACTGGTGACTGTGTTGGACAGGGAAAGCGTTGCAATGCATCAGAACTGGTGACTGTGTTGGACAGGGAAAGCGTGGTAATGCATCAGAACTGGTGACTGTGTTGGACAGGGAAAGCGTGGCAATGCATCAGAACTGGTGACTGTGTTGGACAGGGAAATCGTGGTAATGCATCAGAACTGGTGACTGTGTTGGACAGGGAAAGCGTGGCAATGCATCAGAACTGGTGACTGTGTTGGACAGGGAAAGCGTGGTAATGCATCACAACTGGCGACTGTGTTGGACAGGGAAAGCGTGGTAATGCATCAGAACTGGAGACTGTTTTGGACAGGGAAAGCGTGGTAATGCATCAGAACTGGTGACTGTGTTGGACAGGGAAAGCGTGGTAATGCATCAGATGTGGCGACTGTGTTGGACAGGGAAAGCGTGGTAATGCAACAGAACTGGCGACTCTGTTGGACAGGGAAAGCGTGGCAATGCATCAGCACTGGTGACTGTGTTGGACAGGGAAAGCGTGGTAATGCATCAGAACTGGCGACTGTGTTGGACAGGGAAAGCGTGGTAATGCATCAGAACTGGGGACTGTGTTGAACAGGGAAAGCGTGGCAATGCATCAGAACTGGTGACTGTGTTGGACAGGGAAAGCGTGGCAATGCATCAGAACTGGTGACTGTGTTGGACAGGGAAAGCGTGATAATGCATCAGAACTGGTGAATGTGGTGGACAGGGAAAGCGTGGCAATGCATCAGAACTGGTGACTGTGTTGGACAGGGAAAGCGTGGCAATGCATCAGAACTGGTGACTGTGTTTGACGAGGAAAAAGTGGCAATGCATCTGAACTGGTGACTGTGTTGGACAGTGAAAGCGTGTTAATGCATCGGAACTGGCGACTGTGTTGGACAAGGAAAGCGTGGCAATGCATCAGAACTGGTGACTGTGTTGGACAGAGAAAGCGTGGCAATGCATCAGAACTGGTGACTGTGTTGGAAAGGGAAAGCGTTGTAATGCAACAGAACTCGCGACTGTGTTGGACAGGGAATGCGTGGCAATGCATCAGAACTGGTGACTGTGTTGGACAGGGATAGCGTGGTAAAGCATCAGAACTGGCGACTGTGTTGGACAGGGAAAGCGTGGCAATGCATCAGTACTGGTGACTGTGTTGGAAAGGGAAAGCGTGGCAATGCAACAGAACTGGTGACTGTGTTGAACAGGGAAAGCGTGATAATGCATCAGAACTGGTAACTGTGTTGGACATGGAAAGCGTGGCAATGCATCAGAACTGGTGACTGTGTTGGACAGGGAAAGCGTGGTAATGCATCAGAACAGGCGACTGTGTTGGACAGGGAAAGCGTGGCAATCCATCAGAACTGGTGACTGTGTTGGACAGGGAAAGCGTGGTAATGCATCAGAACTGGCGACTGTGTTGGACAGGGAAAGCGTGGCAATGCATCAGAACTGGTGACTGTGTTGGACAGGGAAAGCGTGGCAATGCATCAGAACTGGTGAATGTTTTGGACAGGGAAAGCGTGGCAAAGGATTAGAACTAGTGACTGTGTTGAACAGGGAAAGCGTGGCAATGCATCAGAACTGCTGACTGTGTTGGACAGGGATAGCGTGGTAATGCATCAGAACTGGCGACTGTGTTGGACAGGGAAAGCGTGGTAAAGCATCAGAACTGGTGACTGTGTTGGACAGGGAAAGCGTGGCAATGCATCAGAACTGGTGACTGTGTTGGACAGGGAAAGCGTGGTAATGCATCATAACTGGCGACTGTGTTGGACAGGGAAAGCGTGGCAATGCATCAGAACTGGTGACTGTGTTGGACAGGGATAGCGTGGTAATGCATCTGAACTGGCGACTGTGTTGGACAGGTAAAGCGTGGCAATGCATCAGAACTGGTGACTGTGTTGGACAGGGAAAGCGTGGTAATGCGTCAGAACTGCCGACTGTGTTGGACAGGGAAAGTGTGGCAATGCATCAGCACTGGTGACTGTGTTGGCAGGGAAAGCGTGGCAATGCATCAGAACTG
Organism: Schistocerca cancellata; assembly: GCF_023864275.1. Taxonomy (NCBI): domain Eukaryota; kingdom Metazoa; phylum Arthropoda; class Insecta; order Orthoptera; family Acrididae; genus Schistocerca; species Schistocerca cancellata. The sequence goes on along the minus strand of NC_064631.1, from coordinate 21,444,652 downwards.
GTGACGGTGTTGGACAAGGAAAGCGTGGTAATGCATCAGAACTGGCGACTGTGTTGAACAGGGAATGCGTGGCTATGCATCAGAACTGGTGACTGTGTTGGACAGGGAAAGCATGGCAATGCATCAGAACTGGTGACTGTGTTGGACATGGAAAGCCTGGCAATGCATCAGAACTGGTAACTCTGTTGGACAGGGAAAGCGTGGTAATGCATCAGAACTGGCGGCTGTGTTGGACAGGGAAAGCGTGGTAATGCATCAGAACTGGTGACTGTGTTGGACAGGGAAAGCGTGGCAATGCATCAGAACTGGTGACTGTGTTGGACAGGGAAAGCGTGGCAATGCATCAGAACTGGTGACTGTGTTGGACAGGGAAAGCGTGGTAATGCATCAGAACTGGCGACTGTGTTGGACAGGGAAAGCGTGGCAATGCATCAGAACTGGTGACTGTGTTGGACAGGGAAAGTGTGGCAATTCATCAGAACTAGTGACTGTGTTGGACAGGGAATGCGTGGCAATGCATCAGAACTGCTGACTGTGTTGGACAGGGATAGCGTGGTAATGCATCAGAACTGGCGACTGTGTTGGACAGGGAAAGCGTGGTAAAGCATCAGAACTGGTGACTGTGTTGGACAGGGAAAGGGTGGCAATGATCAGAACTGGTGACTGTGTTGGACAGGGAAAGTGTGGTAATGCATCATAACTGGCGACTGTGTTGGACAGGGAAAGCGTGGCAATGCATCAGAACTGGTGACTGTGTTGGACGAGGAAAGCGTGGCAATGCATCTGAACTGGTGACAGTGTTGGGCAGTGAAAGCGTGTTAATGCATCAGAACTGGCGACTGTGTTGCACAAGGAAAGCGTGGCAATGCATCAGAACTGGTGACTGTGTTGGACAGAGAAAGCCTGGCAATGCATCAGAACTGGTGACTGTGTTGGACAGGGATAGCGTGGTAAAGCATCAGAACTGGCGACTGTGTTGGACAGGGAAAGCGTGGCAATGCATCAGAACTGGTGACTGTGTTGGACAGGGAAAGCGTGGCAATGCATCAGAACTGGTGACTGTGTTGAACAGGGAAAGCGTGATAATGCATCAGAACTGGTGACTGTGTTAGACATGGAAAGCGTGGCAATGCATCAGAACTGGTGACTGTGTTGGACAGGGAAAGCGTGGCAATGCATCAGAACTGGTGACAGTGTTGGACAGGGATAGCGTGGTAATGCATCAGAACTGGCGACTGTGTTGGACAGGGAAAGCGTGGCAATGCATCAGAACTGGTGACTGTGTTGGACAGGGAAAGCGTGGTAATGCGTCAGAACTGGCGACTGTGTTGGACAGGGAAAGTGTGGCAATGCATCAGAACTGGTGACTGTGTTGGACAGGGAAAGCGTGGTAATGCATCACAACTGGCGACTGTGTTGGACAGGGAAAGCGTGGCAATGCATCAGAACTGGTGACTGTGTTGGACAGGGAAAGCGTTGCATTGCATAAGAACTGGTGACTGTGTTGGACAGGGAAAGCGTGGTAATGCATCAGAACTGGCGACTGTGTTGGACAGGGTAAGCGTGGCAATGCATCAGAACTGGTGACTGTGTTGGACAGGGATAGCGTGGTAATGCATCAGAACTGGCAACTGTGTTGGACAGGGAAAGCGTGGCAATGCATCAGAACTGGTGACTGTGTTGGACAGGGAAAGCGTGGTAATGTATCAGAACTGGTGACTGTGTTGGACAGGGAAAGCGTGGCAATGCATCAAAGCTGGTGACTGAGTTGGACAGGGAAAGCGTGGTAATGCATCACTACTGGCGACTGTGTTGGACAGGGAAAGCGTGGCAATGCATCAGAACTGGTGACTGTGTTGGACAGGGAAAGTGTGGCAATGCATCAGAACTGGTGACTGTGTTGGACAAGGAAAGCGTGGTAATACATCAGAACTGGCGACTGTGTTGGACAGGGAAAGCGTGGCAATGCATCAGAACTGGTGACTGTGTTGGACAGGGAAAGCATGGCAATGCATCAGAACTGGTGACTGTGTTGGACATGGAAAGCGTGGCAATGCATCAGAACTGGTGACTGTGTTGGACAGGGAAAGCGTGGCAATGCATCAGAACTGGTGACTGTGTTGGACAGGGAAAGCGTTGCATTGCATAAGAACTGGTGACTGTGTTGGACAGGGAAAGCGTGGTAATGCATCAGAACTGGCGACTGTGTTGGACAGGGTAAGCGTGGCAATGCATCAGAACTGGTGACTGTGTTGGACAGGGATAGCGTGGTAATGCATCAGAACTGGCAACTGTGTTGGACAGGGAAAGCGTGGCAATGCATCAGAACTGGTGACTGTGTTGGACAGGGAAAGCGTGGTAATGTATCAGAACTGGTGACTGTGTTGGACAGGGAAAGCGTGGCAATGCATCAAAGCTGGTGACTGAGTTGGACAGGGAAAGCGTGGTAATGCATCACTACTGGCGACTGTGTTGGACAGGGAAAGCGTGGCAATGCATCAGAACTGGTGACTGTGTTGGACAGGGAAAGTGTGGCAATGCATCAGAACTGGTGACTGTGTTGGACAAGGAAAGCGTGGTAATACATCAGAACTGGCGACTGTGTTGGACAGGGAAAGCGTGGCAATGCATCAGAACTGGTGACTGTGTTGGACAGGGAAAGCATGGCAATGCATCAGAACTGGTGACTGTGTTGGACATGGAAAGCGTGGCAATGCATCAGAACTGGTGACTGTGTTGGACAGGGAAAGCGTGGTAATGCATCAGAACTGGCGGCTGTGTTGGACAGGGAAAGCGTGGTAATGCATCAGAACTGATGACTGTGTTGGACAGGGAAAGCGTGGCAATGCATCAGAACTGGTGACTGTGTTGGACAGGGAAAGCGTGGCAATGCATCAGAACTGGTGACTGTGTTGGACAGGGAAAGCGTGGTAATGCATCAGAACTGGCGACTGTGTTGGACAGGGAAAGCGTGGCAATGCGACAGAACTGGTGACTGTGTTGGACAGGGAAAGCGTGGCAATTCATCAGAACTGGTGACTGTGTTGGACTGGGAAAGCGTGGCAATGCATCAGAACTGGTGACTGTGTTGGACAGGGAAAGCGTGGCAATGCATCAAAGCTGGTGACTGTGTTGGACAGGGAAAGCGTGGTAATGCATCACAACTGGCGACTGTGTTGGACAGGGAAAGCGTGGCAATGCATCAGAACTGGTGACTGTGTTGGACAGGGAAAGCGTTGCAATGCATCAGAACTGGTGACTGTGTTGGACAGGGAAAGCGTGGTAATGCTTCAGAACTGGCAACTGTGTTGGACAGGGAAAGCGTGGCAATGCATCAGAACTGGTGACTGTGTTGGACAGGGAAAGCGTGGTAATGTATCAGAACTGGTGACTGTGTTGGACAGGGAAAGCGTGGCAATGCATCAAAGCTGGTGACTGTGTTGGACAGGGAAAGCGTGGTAATGCATCACAACTGGCTACTGTGTTGGACAGGGAAAGCGTGGCAATGCATCAGAACTGGTGACTGTGTTGGACAGGGAAAGCGTGGCAATGCATCAGAACTGGTGACTGTGTTGGACAGGGAAAGCGTGGTAATGCATCTGAACTGGTGACTGTGTTGGACAGGGAATGCGTGGCAATGCATCAGAACTGGTGACTGTGTTGGACAGGGAAAGCGTGGTAATGCATCAGTACTGGTGACTGTGTTGGACAGGGAAAGCGTGGCAATGCATCACAACTGGTGACTGTGTTGGACAGGGGAAGCGTGGTAATGCATCAGAACTGGCGACTGTGTTGGACAGGGAAAGCGTGGCAATGCATCTGAACTGGTGACTGTGTTGGACAGGGAAAGCGTGGTAATGCATCAGAACTGTTGACTGTGTTGGACAGGGAAAGCGTGGTAATGCATCAGAACTGGCGACTGTGTTGGACAGGGAAAGCGTGGCAATGCATCAGAACTGGTGACTGTGTTGGACAGGGAAAGCGTGGCAATGCATCAGAACTGGTGACTGTGTTGGACAGGGAAAGCGTGGCAATGCATCAGAACTGGTGACTGTGTTGGACAGAGAACGCTTGGTAATGCATCAGAACTGGTGAATTAGTTGGACAGGAAAGCGTGGTAATGCATCAGAACTGCTGACTGTGTTGGACAGGGATAGCGTGGTAATGCATCAGAACTGGCGACTGTGTTGGACAGGGAAAGCGTGGTAAAGCATCAGAACTGGTGACTGTGTTGGACAGGGAAAGCGTGGTAATGCATCAGAACTGGCGACTGTGTTCGACAAGGAAAGCGTGGCAATGCATCAGAACTGGTGACTGTGTTGGACAGGGAAAGCGTGGCGATGCATTAGAACTGGTGACTGTGTTGGACAGGGAATGCGTGGTAATGCATCAGAACTGGCGACTGTGTTGGACAGGGAAAGCGTGGTAATCCATCAGAACTGGTGACTGTGTTGGACAGGGATAGCGTGGTAATGCATCAGAACTGGCGACTTTGTTGGACAGGGAAAGCGTGGCAATGCATCAGAACTGGTGACTGTGTTGGACAGGGAAAGCGTGGCAATGCATCAGAACTGGTGAATGTGTTGGACAGGGGAAGCGTGGCAAAGCATCAGAACTAGTGACTGTGTTGGACAGGGAAAGCGTGGCAATGCATCAGAACTGCTGACTGTGTTGGACAGGGACAGCCTGGTAATGCATCAGAACTGGCGACTGTGTTGAACAGGGAAAGCGTGGTAAAGCATCAGAACTGGTGACGGTGTTGGACAAGGGAAGCGTGGCAATGCATCAGAACTGGTGACTGTGATGGACAGGGAAAGCGTGGCAATGCATCAGAACTGGTGACTGTGTTGGACAGGGATAGCGTGGTAATGCATCAGAACTGGCGACTGTGTTGGACAGGGAAAGCGTGGCAATGCATCAGAACTGGTGACTGTGTTGGACAGGGGAAGCGTGGCAATGCATCAGAACTGGCGACTGTGTTGGACAGGGAAAGCGTGACAATGCATCAGAACTGGAGACTGTGTTGGACAGGGAAAGCGTGGCAATTCATCAGAACTGGTGACTGTGTTGGACAGGGAAAGTGTGGTGATGCATCAGAAATGGCGACTGTGTTGGACAGGGAAAGCGTGGCAATGCATCAGAACTGGTGACTGTGTTGGACAGGGATAGCTTGGTAATGCATCAGAACTGGCGACTGTGTTGGACAGGGAAAGCTTGGCAATGCATCAGAACTGGTGACTGTGTTGGACAGGGAAAGCGTGGCAATGCATCAGAACGGGTGACTGTGTTGGACAGGGAAAGCGTGGCAATGCATCAGAACTGGTGACTGTGTTGGACAGGGAAAGCGTGGTAATGCATCATAACTGGCGGCTGTGTTGGACAGGGAAAGCGTGGCAATGCATCAGAACTGGTGACTGTGTTGGACAGGGATAGCGTGGTAATGCATCAGAACTGGCGACTGTGTTGGACAGGGAAAGCCTGGCAATGCATCAGAACTGGTGACTGTGTTGGACAGGGAAAGCGTGGTAATGCGTCAGAACTGGCGACTGTGTTGGACAGGGAAAGTGTGGCAATGCATCAGAACTGGTGACTGTGTTGGACAGGGAAAGCGTGGCAATGCATCAGAACTGGTGACTGTGTTGGACAAGGAAAGCGTGGTAATGCATCAGAACTGGCGACTGTGTTGGACAGGGAAAGCGTGGCAATTCATCAGAACTGGTGACTGTGTTGGACAGGGAAAGCATGGCAATGCATCAGAACTGGTGACTGTGTTGGACATGGAAAGCGTGGCAATGCATCAGAACTGGTGACTGTGTTGGACAGGGAAAGCGTGGTAATGCATCAGAACTGGCGGCTGTGTTGGACAGGGAAAGCGTGGTAATGCATCTGAACTGGTGACTGTGTTGGACAGGGAAAGCGTGGCAATGCATCAGAAATGGTGTCTGTGTTGCACAGGGAAAGCGTGGCAATGCATCAGAACTGGTGACTGTGTTGGACAGGGAAAGCGTGGTAATGCATCAGAACTGGCGGCTGTGTTGGACAGGGAAAGCGTGGTAATGCATCTGAACTGTTGACTGTGGTGGACAGGGAAAGCGTGGCAATGCATCAGAAATGGTGTCTGTGTTGCACAGGGAAAGCGTGGCAATGCATCAGAACTGGTGACTGTGTTGGACAGGGAAAGCGTGGTAATGCATCAGAACTGGCGACTATGTTGGACAGGGAAAGCGTTGCAATGCATCAGAACTGGTGACTGTGTTGGACTGGGAAAGCGTGGCAATTCATCAGAACTGGTGACTGTGTTGGACTGGGAAAGCGTGGCAATGCATCAGAACTGGTGACTGTGTTGGACAGGGAAAGCGTGGTAATGCATCAGAACTGACGGCTGTGTTGGACAGGGAAAGCGTGGTAATGTATCAGAACTGGTGACTGTGTTGGACAGGGAAAGCGTGGCAATGCATCAAGGCTGGTGACTGTGTTGGACAGGGAAAGCGTGGTAATGCATCACAACTGGCGACTGTGTTGGACAGGGAAAGCGTGGCAATGCTTCAGAACTGGTGACTGTGTTGGACAGGGAAAGCGTGGCAATGCATCAGAACTGGTGACTGTGTTGGACAGAGAGAGCGTGGCACTGCATCAGAACTGGTGACTGTGTTGGACAGGGAAAGCGTGGTAATGCATCAGAACTGGTGACTGTGTTGGACAGGGAAAGCGTTGCAATGCATCAGAACTGGTGACTGTGTTGGACAGGGAAAGCGTGGTAATGCATCAGAACTGGTGACTGTGTTAGACAGGGAAAGCGTGGCAATGCATCAGAACTGGTGACTGTGTTGGACAGGGAAATCGTGGTAATGCATCAGAACTGGTGACTGTGTTGGACAGGGAAAGCGTGGCAATGCATCAGAACTGGTGACTGTGTTGGACAGGGAAAGCGTGGTAATGCATCACAACTGGCGACTGTGTTGGACAGGGAAAGCGTGGTAATGCATCAGAACTGGAGACTGTTTTGGACAGGGAAAGCGTGGCAATGCATCAGAACTGGTGACTGTGTTGGACAGGGAAAGCGTGGTAATGCATCAGATGTGGCGACTGTGTTGGACAGGGAAAGCGTGGTAATGCAACAGAACTGGCGACTCTGTTGGACAGGGAAAGCGTGGCAATGCATCAGCACTGGTGACTGTGTTGGACAGGGAAAGCGTGGTAATGCATCAGAACTGGCGACTGTGTTGGACAGGGAAAGCGTGGTAATGCATCAGAACTGGGGACTGTGTTGAACAGGGAAAGCGTGGCAATGCATCAGAACTGGTGACTGTGTTGGACAGGGAAAGCGTGGCAATGCATCAGAACTGGTGACTGTGTTGGACAGGGAAAGCGTGATAATGCATCAGAACTGGTGAATGTGGTGGACAGGGAAAGCGTGGCAATGCATCAGAACTGGTGACTGTGTTGGACAGGGAAAGCGTGGCAATGCATCAGAACTGGTGACTGTGTTTGACGAGGAAAAAGTGGCAATGCATCTGAACTGGTGACTGTGTTGGACAGTGAAAGCGTGTTAATGCATCGGAACTGGCGACTGTGTTGGACAAGGAAAGCGTGGCAATGCATCAGAACTGGTGACTGTGTTGGACAGAGAAAGCGTGGCAATGCATCAGAACTGGTGACTGTGTTGGAAAGGGAAAGCGTTGTAATGCAACAGAACTCGCGACTGTGTTGGACAGGGAATGCGTGGCAATGCATCAGAACTGGTGACTGTGTTGGAAAGGGATAGCGTGGTAAAGCATCAGAACTGGCGACTGTGTTGGACAGGGAAAGCGTGGCAATGCATCAGAACTGGTGACTGTGTTGGAAAGGGAAAGCGTGGCAATGCAACAGAACTGGTGACTGTGTTGAACAGGGAAAGCGTGATAATGCATCAGAACTGGTAACTGTGTTGGACATGGAAAGCGTGGCAATGCATCAGAACTGGTGACTGTGTTGGACAGGGAAAGCGTGGTAATGCATCAGAACAGGCGACTGTGTTGGACAGGGAAAGCGTGGCAATCCATCAGAACTGGTGACTGTGTTGGACAGGGAAAGCGTGGTAATGCATCAGAACTGGCGACTGTGTTGGACAGGGAAAGCGTGGCAATGCATCAGAACTGGTGACTGTGTTGGACAGGGAAAGCGTGGCAATGCATCAGAACTGGTGAATGTTTTGGACAGGGAAAGCGTGGCAAAGCATTAGAACTAGTGACTGTGTTGAACAGGGAAAGCGTGGCAATGCATCAGAACTGCTGACTGTGTTGGCAGGGAAAGCGTGGCAATGCATCAGAGCTGGTGACGGTGTTGGACAAGGAAAGCGTGGTAATGCATCAGAACTGGCGACTGTGTTGAACAGGGAATGCGTGGCTATGCATCAGAACTGGTGACTGTGTTGGACAGGGAAAGCATGGCAATGCATCAGAACTGGTGACTGTGTTGGACATGGAAAGCCTGGCAATGCATCAGAACTGGTAACTGTGTTGGACAGGGAAAGCGTGGTTATGCATCAGAACTGGCGGCTGTGTTGGACAGGGAAAGCGTGGTAATGCATCAGAACTGGTGACTGTGTTGGACAGGGAAAGCGTGGCAATGCATCAGAACTGGTGACTGTGTTGGACAGGGAAAGCGTGGCAATGCATCAGAACTGGTGACTGTGTTGGACAGGGAAGCGTGGTAATGCATCAGAACTGGCGACTGTGTTGGACAGGGAAAGCGTGGCAATGCATCGGAACTGGTGACTGTGTTGGACAGGGAAAGTGTGGCAATTCATCAGAACTAGTGACTGTGTTGGACAGGGAATGCGTGGCAATGCATCAGAACTGCTGACTGTGTTGGACAGGGATAGCGTGGTAATGCATCAGAACTGGCGACTGTGTTGGACAGGGAAAGCGTGGTAAAGCATCAGAACTGGTGACTGTGTTGGACAGGGAAAGGGTGGCAATGCATCAGAACTGGTGACGGTGTTGGACAGGGAAAGTGTGGTAATGCATCATAACTGGCGACTGTGTTGGACAGGGAAAGCGTGGCAATGCATCAGAACTGGTGACTGTGTTGGACGAGGAAAGCGTGGCAATGCATCTGAACTGGTGACAGTGTTGGGCAGTGAAAGCGTGTTAATGCATTAGAACTGGCGACTGTGTTGCACAAGGAAAGCGTGGCAATGCATCAGAACTGGTGACTGTGTTGGACAGAGAAAGCCTGGCAATGCATCAGAACTGGTGACTGTGTTGGACAGGGATAGCGTGGTAAAGCATCAGAACTGGCGACTGTGTTGGACAGGGAAAGCGTGGCAATGCATCAGAACTGGTGACTGTGTTGGACAGGGAAAGCGTGGCAATGCATCAGAACTGGTGACTGTGTTGAACAGGGAAAGCGTGATAATGCATCAGAACTGGTGACTGTGTTAGACATGGAAAGCGTGGCAATGCATCAGAACTGGTGACTGTGTTGGACAGGGAAAGCGTGGCAATGCATCAGAACTGGTGACAGTGTTGGACAGGGATAGCGTGGTAATGCATCAGAACTGGCGACTGTGTTGGACAGGGAAAGCGTGGCAATGCATCAGAACTGGTGACTGTGTTGGACAGGGAAAGCGTGGTAATGCGTCAGAACTGGCGACTGTGTTGGACAGGGAAAGTGTGGCAATGCATCAGAACTGGTGACTGTGTTGGACAGGGATAGCGTGGTAATGCATCACAACTGGCGACTGTGTTGGACAGGGAAAGCGTGGCAATGCATCAGAACTGGTGACTGTGTTGGACAGGGAAAGCGTTGCATTGCATAAGAACTGGTGACTGTGTTGGACAGGGAAAGCGTGGTAATGCATCAGAACTGGCGACTGTGTTGGACAGGGAAAGCGTGGCAATGCATCAGAACTGGTGACTGTGTTGGACAGGGATAGCGTGGTAATGCATCAGAACAGGCAACTGTGTTGGACAGGGAAAGCGTGGCAATGCATCAGAACTGGTGACTGTGTTGGACAGGGAAAGCGTGGTAATGTATCAGAACTGGTGACTGTGTTGGACAGGGAAAGCGTGGCAATGCATCAAAGCTGGTGACTGTGTTGGACAGGGAAAGCGTGGTAATGCATCACTACTGGCGACTGTGTTGGACAGGGAAAGCGTGGCAATGCATCAGAACTGGTGACTGTGTTGGACAGGGAAAGTGTGGCAATGCATCAGAACTGGTGACTGTGTTGGACAAGGAAAGCGTGGTAATACATCAGAACTGGCGACTGTGTTGGACAGGGAAAGCGTGGCAATGCATCAGAACTGGTGACTGTGTTGGACAGGGAAAGCATGGCAATGCATCAGAACTGGTGACTGTGTTGGACATGGAAAGCGTGGCAATGCATCAGAACTGGTGACTGTGTTGGACAGGGAAAGCGTGGTAATGCATCAGAACTGGCGGCTGTGTTGGACAGGGAAAGCGTGGTAATGCATCAGAACTGGTGACTGTGTTGGACAGGGAAAGCGTGGCAATGCATCAGAACTGGTGACTGTGTTGGACAGGGAAAGCGTGGCAATGCATCAGAACTGGTGACTGTGTTGGAAAGGGAAAGCGTGGTAATGCATCAGAACTGGCGACTGTGTTGGACAGGGAAAGCGTGGCAATGCGACAGAACTGGTGACTGTGTTGGACAGGGAAAGCGTGGCAATTCATCAGAACTGGTGACTGTGTTGGACTGGGAAAGCGTGGCAATGCATCAGAACTGGTGACTGTGTTGGACAGGGAAAGCGTGGCAATGCATCAAAGCTGGTGACTGTGTTGGACAGGGAAAGCGTGGTAATGCATCACAACTGGCGACTGTGTTGGGCAGGGAAAGCGTGGCAATGCATCAGAACTGGTGACTGTGTTGGACAGGGAAAGCGTTGCAATGCATCAGAACTGGTGACTGTGTTGGACAGGGAAAGCGTGGTAATGCTTCAGAACTGGCAACTGTGATGGACAGGGAAAGCGTGGCAATGCATCAGAACTGGTGACTGTGTTGGACAGGGAAAGCGTGGTAATGTATCAGAACTGGTGACTGTGTTGGACAGGGAAAGCGTGGCAATGCATCAAAGCTGGTGACTGTGTTGGACAGGGAAAGCGTGGTAATGCATCACAACTGGCTACTGTGTTGGACAGGGAAAGCGTGGCAATGCATCAGAACTGGTGACTGTGTTGGACAGGGAAAGCGTGGCAATGCATCAGAACTGGTGACTGTGTTGGACAGGGAAAGCGTGGTAATGCATCTGAACTGGTGACTGTGTTGGACAGGGAAAGCGTGGCAATGCATCAGAACTGGTGACTGTGTTGGACAGGGAAAGCGTGGTAATGCATCAGTACTGGTGACTGTGTTGGACAGGGAAAGCGTGGCAATGCATCACAACTGGTGACTGTGTTGGACAGGGAAAGCGTGGTAATGCATCAGAAGTGGCGACTGTGTTGGACAGGGAAAGCGTGGCAATGCATCTGAACTGGTGACTGTGTTGGACAGGGAAAGCGTGGTAATGCATCAGAACTGTTGACTGTGTTGGACAGGGAAAGCGTGGTAATGCATCAGAACTGGCGACTGTGTTGGACAGGGAAAGCGTGGCAATGCATCAGAACTGGTGACTGTGTTGGACAGGGAAAGCGTGGCAATGCATCAGAACTGGTGACTGTGTTGGACAGGGAAAGCGTGGCAATGCATCAGAACTGGTGACTGTGTTGGACAGAGAACGCTTGGTAATGCATCAGAACTGGTGAATTAGTTGGACAGGGAAAGCGTGGTAATGCATCAGAACTGCTGACTGTGTTGGACAGGGATAGCGTGGTAATGCATCAGAACTGGCGACTGTGATGGACAGGGAAAGCGTGGTAAAGCATCAGAACTGGTGACTGTGTTGGACAGGGTAAGCGTGGCAATGCATCAGAACTGGTGACTGTGTTGGACAGGGAAAGCGTGGTAATGCATCATAACTGGCGACTGTGTTGGACAGGGAAAGCGTGGCAATGCATCAGAACTGGTGACTGTGTTGGACAGGGATAGCGTGGTAATGCATCAGAACTGGCGACTGTGTTGGACATGGAAAGCGTGGCAATGCATCAGAACTGGTGACTGTGTTGGACAGGGAAAGCGTGGTAATGCGTCAGAACTGGCGACTGTGTTGGACAGGGAAAGTGTGGCAATGCATCAGAACTGGTGACTGTGCTGGACAGGGAAAGCGTGGCAATGCATCAGAACTGGTGACTGTGTTGGACAAGGAAAGCGTGGTAATACATCAGAACTGGCGACTGTGTTGGACAGGGAAAGCGTGGCAATGCATCAGAACTGGTGACTGTGTTGGACAGGGAAAGCATGGCAATGCATCAGAACTGGTGACTGTGTTGGACATGGAAAGCGTGGCAATGCATCAGAACTGGTGACTGCGTTGGACAGGGAAAGCGAGGTAATGCATCAGAACTGGCGGCTGTGTTGGACAGGGAAAGCGTGGTAATGCATCAGAGCTGGTGACTGTGTTGGACAGGGAAAGCGTGGCAATGCATCAGAACTGGTGACTGTGTTGGACAGGGAAAGCGTGGCAATGCATCAGAACTGGTGACTGTGTTGGACAGGGAAAGCGTGGTAATGCATCAGAACTGGCGACTGTGTTGGACAGGGAAAGCGTGGCAATGCGTCAGAACTGGTGACTGTGTTGGACAGGGAAAGCGTGGCAATTCATCAGAACTGGTGACTGTGTTGGACTGGGAAAGCGTGGCAATGCATCAGAACTGGTGACTGTGTTGGACAGGGAAAGTGTGGTAATGCATCAGAACTGGCGGCTGTGTTGGACAGGGAAAGCGTGGTAATGTATCAGAACTGGTGACTGTGTTGGACAGGGAAAGCGTGGCAATGCATCAAAGAAGGTGACTGTGTTGGACAGGGAAAGCGTGGTAATGCATCACAACTGGCGACTGTGTTGGACAGGGAAAGCGTGGCAATGCATCAGAACTGGTGACTGTGTTGGACAGGGAAAGCGTTGCAATGCATCAAAACTGGTGACTGTGTTGGACAGGGAAAGCGTGGTAATGCTTCAGAACTGGCAACTGTGTTGAACAGGGAAAGCGTGGCAATGCATCAGAACTGGTGACTGTGTTGGACAGGAAAGCGTGGTAATGTATCAGAACTGATGACTGTGTTGGACAGGGAAAGCGTGGCAATGCATCAAAGCTGGTGACTGTATTGGACAGGGAAAACGTGGTAATGCATCACAACTGGCGACTGTGTTGGACAGGGAAAGCGTGGCAATGCATCAGAACTGGTGACTGTGTTGGACAGGGAAAGCGTGGCAATGCATCAGAACTGGTGACTGTGTTGGACAGGGAAAGCGTGGTAATGCATCAGAACTGGTGACTGTGTTGGACAGGGAAAGCGTGGCAATGCATCAGAACAGGTGACTGTGTTGGACAGGGAAAGCGTGGTAATGCATCAGAACTGGTGACTGTGTTGGACAGGGAAAGCGTGGCAATGCATCACAACTGGTGACTGTGTTGGACAGGGAAAGCGTGGTAATGCATCAGAACTGGCGACTGTGTTGGACAGGGAAAGCGTGGCAATGCATCAGAACTGGTGACTGTGTTGGACAGGGAAAGCGTGGCAATGCATCAGAACTGGTGACTGTGTTGGATAGGGAAAGCGTTGCAATGCATCAGAACTGGTGACTGTGTTGGACAGGGAAAGCGTGGTAATGCTTCAGAACTGGCAACTGTGTTGGACAGGGAAATCGTGGCAATGCATCAGAACTGGTGACTGTGTTGGACAGGGAAAGCGTGGCAATGCATCAGAACTGGTGACTGTGTTGGACAGGGAAAGCGTGGTAATGCATCACAACTGGCGACTGTGTTGGACAGGGAAAGCGTGGCAATGCATCAGAACTGGTGACTGTGTTGGACAGGGAAAGCGTGGTAATGCTTCAGAACTGGCAACTGTGTTGGACAGGGAAAGCGTGGCAATGCATCAGAACTGGTGACTGTGTTGGACAGGGAAAGCGTGGCAATGCATAAGAACTGGTGACTGTGTTGGACAGGGAAAGCGTGGCAATGCATCAGAACTGGTGACTGTGTTGGACAGGGAAAGCTTGGTAATGCATCAGAACTAGTGAATGTGTTGGACAGGGAAGGCGTGGTAATGCATCAGAACTGGTGACTGTGTTGGACAGGGAAAGCGTGGCAATGCATCAGAAGTGGTGTCTGTGTTGGACAGGGAAAGCGTGGTAATGCGTCACAACTGGCGGCTGTGTTGGACAGGGAAAGCGTGGTAATGCATCAGAACTGGTGACTGTGTTGGACAGGGAAAGCATGGCAATGCATCAGAACTGGTGACTGTGTTGCACAGGGAAAGCGTGGCAATGCATCAGAACTGGTGACTGTGTTGGACAGGGAAAGCGTGGTAATGCATCATAACTGGCGACTGTGTTGGACAGGGAAAGCGTGGCAATGCATCAGAACTGGTGACTATGTTGGACAGGGATAGCGTGGTAATGCATCAGAACTGGCGACTGTGTTGGACAGGGAAAGCGTGGCAATGCGTCAGAACTGGTGACTGTGTTGGACAGGGAAAGCGTGGCAATTCATCAGAACTGGTGACTGTGTTGGACTGGGAAAGCGTGGCAATGCATCAGAACTGGTGACTGTGTTGGACAGGGAAAGCGTGGTAATGCATCAGAACTGGCGGCTGTGTTGGATAGGGAAAGCGTGGTAATGTATCAGAACTGGTGACTGTGTTGGACAGGGAAATCGTGGCAATGCATCAAAGCTGGTGACTATGTTGGACAGGGAGAGCGTGGTAATGCATCACAACTGGCGACTACATCTACATCTACATCTATACTCCGCAAGCCACCCAACGGTGTGTGGCGGAGGGCACTTTACGTGCCACTGTCATTATCTCCCTTTCCTGTTCCAGTCGCGTATGGTTCGCGGGAAGAACGACTGTCTGAAAGCCTCTGTGCGCGCTCTAATCTCTCTAATTTTACATTCGTGATCTCCTCGGGAGGTATAAGTAGGGGGAAGCAATATATTCGATACCTCATCCAGAAACGCACCCTCTCGAAACCTGGCGAGCAAGCTACACCGCGATGCAGAGCGCCTCTCTTGCAGAGTCTGCCACTTGAGTTTGTTAAACATCTCCGTAACGCTATCATGGTTACCAAATAACCCTGTGACGAAACGCGCCGCTCTTCTTTGGATCTTCTCTATCTCCTCCGTCAACCCGATCTGGTACGGATCCTACACTGATGAGCAATACTCAAGTATAGGTCGAACGAGTGTTTTGTAAGCCACCTCCTTTGTTGATGGACTACATTTTCTAAGGACTCTCCCAATGAATCTCAACCTGGTACCCGCCTTACCAACAATTAATTTTATATGATCATTCCACTTCAAATCGTTCCGCACGCATACTCCCAGATATTTTACAGAAGTAACTGCTACCAGTGTTTGTTCCGCAATCATATAATCATACAATAAAGGATCCTTCTTTCTATGTATTCGCAATACATTACATTTGTCTATGTTAAGGGTCAGTTGCCACTCCCTGCACCAAGTGCCTATCCGCTGCAGATCTTCCTGCATTTCGCTACAATTTTCTAATGCTGCAACTTCTCTGTATACTACAGCATCATCCGCGAAAAGCCGCATGGAACTTCCGACACTATCTACTAGGTCATTTATATATATTGTGAAAAGCAATGGTCCCATAACACTCCCCTGTGGCACGCCAGAGGTTACTTTAACGTCTGTAGATGTCTCTCCATTGAGAACAACATGCTGTGTTCTGTTTGCTAAAAACTCTTCAATCCAGCCACACAGCTGGTCTGATATTCCGTAGGCTCTTACTTTGTTTATCAGACGACAGTGCGGAACTGTATCGAACGCCTTCCGGAAGTCAAGGAAAATGGCATCTACCTGGGAGCCTGTATCTAATATTTTCTGGGTTTCATGAACAAATAATGCGAGTTGGGTTTCACACGATCGCTGTTTCCGGAATCCATGTTGATTCCTACATAGTAGATTCTGAGTTTCCAAAAACGACATGATACTCGAGCAAAAGACATGTTCTAAAATTCTACAACAGATCGACGTCAGAGAGATAGGTCTATAGTTTTGCGCATCTGCTCGACGACCCTTCTTGAAGACTGGGACTACCTGTGCTCTTTTCCAATCATTTGGAACCTTCTGTTCCTCTAGAGACTTGCGGTACACGGCTGTTAGAAGGGGGGCAAGTTCTTTCGCGTACTCTGTGTAGAATCGAATTGGTATCCCGTCAGGTCCAGTGGACTTTCCTCTGTTGAGTGATTCCAGTTGCTTTTCTATTCCTTGGACACTTATTTCAATGTCAGCCATTTTTTAGTTGGTGCGAGGATTTAGAGAAGGAACTGCAGTGCGGTCTTCCTCTGTGAAACAGCTTTGGAAAAAGGTGTTTAGTATTTCAGCTTTACGCTTGTCATCCTCTGTTTCAATGCCATCATCATCCCAGAGTGTCTGGACATGATGTTTCGAGCCACTTACTGATTTAACGTAAGACCAGAACTTCCTAGGATTTTCTGTCAAGTCGGTACCTAGTATTTTACTTTCGAATTCACTGAACGCTTCACGCATAGCCCTCCTTATGCTAACTTTGACATCGTTTAGCTTCTGTTTGTCTGAGAGGTTTTGGCTGCGTTTAAACTTGGAGTGAAGCTCTCTTTGCTTTCGCAGTAGTTTCCTAACTTTGTTGTTGTACCACGGTGGGTTTTTCCCGTCCCTCACAGTTTTGCTCGGCACGTACCTGTCTAAAACGCATTTAACGGTTGCCTTGAACTTTTTCCATAAACACTCAACATTGTCAGTGTCGGAACAGAAATTTTCGTTTTTATCTGTTAGGTAGTCTGAAATCTGCCTTCTATTACTCTTGCTAAACAGATAAACCTTCCTCCCTTTTTTTATATTCCTATTAACTTCCATATTCAGGGATGCTGCAACGGCCTTATGATCACTGCTGCAACGGCCTTATGATCACTTATGAACTGTGTTGGACAGGGATAGCGTGGCAATGCATCAGAACTGGTGACTGTGTTGGACAGGGAGAGCGTGGTAATGTATCAGAACTGGTGACTGTGTTGGACAGGGAAAGCGTGGCAATTCATCAAAGCTGGTGACTGTGTTGGACAGGGAAAGCGTGGTAATGCATCAGAACTGGCGACTGTGTTGGACAGGGAAAGCGTGGCAATGCATCAGAACTGGTGACTGTGTTGGACAGGGAAAGCGTGGCAATGCATCAGAACTGGTGACTGTGTTGGACAGGGAAAGCGTGGCAATGCATCAGAACTGGTGACTCTGTTGGACAGGGAAAGCGTGGTAATGCATCAGAACTGGTGACTGTGTTGGACAGGGAAAGCGTGGCAATGCATCAGAACTGGTGACTGTGTTGGACAGGGAAAGCGTGGTAATGCATCAGAACTGGTGACTGTGTTGGACAGGGAAAGCGTGGCAATGCATCACAACTGGTGACTGTGTTAGACAGGGAAAGCGTGGTAATGCATCAGAACTGGCGACTGTGTTGGACAGGGAAAGCGTGGCAATGCATCAGAACTGGTGACTGTGTTGGACAGGGAAAGCGTGGTAATGCATCAGAACTGGTGACTGTGTTGGACAGGGAAAGCGTGGCAATGCATCAGAACTGGTGACTGTGTTGGACAGGGAAAGCTTGGTAATGCATCAGAACTGGTGAATGTGTTGGACAGGGAAAGCGTGGTAATGCATCAGAACTGGTGACTGTGTTGGACAGGGAAAGCGTGGCAATGCATCAGAACTGGTGACTGTGTTGGACAGGGAAAGCGTGGTAATGCGTCACAACTGGCGACTGTGTTGGACAGGGATAGCGTGGTAATGGATCAGAACTGGTGACTGTGTTGGACAGGGAAAGCATGGCAATGCATCAGAACTGGTGACTGTGTTGGACAGGGAAAGCGTGGCAATGCATCAGAACTGGTGACTGTGTTGGACAGGGAAAGCGTGGTAATGCATCATAACTGGCAACTGTGTTGGACAGGGAAAGCGTGGCAATGCATCAGAACTGGTGACTGTGTTGGACAGGGAAAGCGTGGCAATGCATCAGAACTGGTGACTGTGTTGGACAGGGAAAGCGTGGCAATGCATCACAACTGGTGACTGTGTTGGACAGGGAAAGCGTGGCAATGCATCAGAACTGGTGACTGTGTTGGACAGGGAAAGCGTGGTAATGCGTCACAACTGGCGACTGTGTTGGACAGGGATAGCGTGGTAATGGATCAGAACTGGTGACTGTGTTGGACAGGGAAAGCATGGCAATGCATCAGAACTGGTGACTGTGTTGGACAGGGAAAGCGTGGCAATGCATCAGAACTGGTGACTGTGTTGGACAGGGAAAGCGTGGTAATGCATCATAACTGGCAACTGTGTTGGACAGGGAAAGCGTGGCAATGCATCAGAACTGGTGACTGTGTTGGACAGGGAAAGCGTGGCAATGCATCAGAACTGGTGACTGTGTTGGACAGGGAAAGCGTGGCAATGCATCAGAACTGGTGACTGTGTTGGACAGGGACAGCGTGGCAATGCATCAGAACTGGTGACTGTGTTGGACAGGGATAGCGTGGTAATGCATCAGAACTGGCAACTGTGTTGGACAGGGAAAGCGTGGCAATGCATCAGAACTGGTGACTGTGTTGGACAGGGAAAGCGTGGTAATGCGTCAGAACTGGCGACTGTGTTGGAC
This sequence comes from Schistocerca cancellata, assembly GCF_023864275.1. Lineage (NCBI taxonomy): Eukaryota > Metazoa > Arthropoda > Insecta > Orthoptera > Acrididae > Schistocerca > Schistocerca cancellata. The sequence continues at coordinate 21,425,898 of NC_064631.1, read as the reverse complement.
AGGGAAAGTGTGGCAATGCATCAGAACTGGTGACTGTGTTGGACAGGGAAAGCGTGGCAATGCATCAGAACTGGTGACTGTGTTGGACAAGGAAAGCGTGGTAATGCATCAGAACTGGCGACTGTGTTTGACAGGGAAAGCGTGGCAATGCATCAGAACTGGTGACTGTGTTGGACAGGGAAAGCATGGCAAAGCATCAGAACTGGTGACTGTGTTGGACATGGAAAGCGTGGCAATGCATCAGAACTGGTGACTGTGTTGGACAGGGAAAGCGTGGTAATGCATCAGAACTGGCGGCTGTGATGGACAGGGAAAGCGTGGTAATGCATCAGAACTGGTGACAGTGTTGGACAGGGAAAGCGTGGCAATGCATCAGAACTGGTGACTGTGTTGGACAGGGAAAGCGTGGCAATGCATCAGAACTGGTGACTGTGTTGGACAGGGAAAGCGTGGTAATGCATCAGAACTGGCGACTGTGTTGGACAGGGAAAGCGTGGCAATGCATCAGAACTGTTGACTGTGTTGGACAGGGAAAGCGTGGCAATTCATCAGAACTGGTGACTGTGTTGGACTGGGAAAGCGTGGCAATGCATCAGAACTGGTGACTGTGTTGGACAGGGAAAGCGTGGTAATGCATCAGAACTGGCGGCTGTGTTGGACAGGGAAAGCGTGGTAATGTATCAGAACTGGTGACTGTGTTGGACAGGGAAAGCGTGGCAATGCATCAAAGCTGGTGACTGTGTTGGACAGGGAAAGCGTGGTAATGCATCACAACTGGCGACTGTGTTGGACAGGGAAAGCGTGGCAATGCATCAGAACTGGTGACTGTGTTGGACAGGGAAAGCGTTGCAATGCATCAGAACTGGTGACTGTGTTGGACAGGGAAAGCGTGGTAATGCATCAGAACTGGCGACTGTGTTGGACAGGGAAAGCGTGGCAATGCATCAGAACTGGTGACTGTGTTGGACAGGGATGGCGTGGTAATGCATCAGAACTGGCAACTGTGTTGGACAGGGAAAACGTGGCAATGCATCAGAACTGGTGACTGTGTTGGACAGGGAAAGCGTGGTAACGTATCAGAACTGGTGACTGTGTTGGACAGGGAAAGCGTGGCAATGCATCAAAGCTGGTGACTGTGTTGGACAGGGAAAGCGTGGTAATGCATCATAACTGGCGACTGTGTTGGACAGGGAAAGCGTGGCAATGCATCAGAACTGGTGACTGTGTTGGACAGGGAAAGAGTGGCAATGCATCAGAACTGTTGACTGTGTTGGACAGGGAAAGCGTGGCAATGCATCAGAACTGGTGACTGTGTTGGACAGGGAAAGCGTGGTAATGCATCAGAACTGGTGACTGTGTTGGACAGGGAAAGCGTGGCAATGCATCAGAACCGGTGACTGTGTTGGACAGGGAAAGCGTGGTAATGCATCAGAACTGGTGACTGTGTTGGACAGGGAAAGCGTGGCAATGCATCACAACTGGTGACTGTGTTGGACAGGGAAAGCGTGGTAATGCATCAGAACTGGCGACTGTGTTGGACAGGGAAAGCGTGGCAATGCATCAGAAGTGGTGACTGTGTTGGACAGGCAAAGCGTGGTAATGCATCAGAACTGGTGACTGTGTTGGACAGGGAAAGCGTGGTAATGCATCAGAACTGGCGACTGTGTTGGACAGGGAAAGCGTGGCAATGCATCAGAACTGGTGACTGTGTTGGACAGGGAAAGCGTGGCAATGCATCAGAACTGGTGATTGTGTTGGACAGGGAAAGCGTGGCAATGCATCAGAACTGGTGACTGTGTTGGACTGGGAAAGCTTGGTAATGCATCAGAACTGGTGAACGTGTTGGACAGGGAAAGCGTGGTAATGCATCCGAACTGGTGACTGTGTTGGACAGGGAAAGCGTGGCAATGCATCAGAACTGGTGACTGTGTTGGACAGGGATAGCGTGGTAATGCATCAGAACTGGCAACTGTGTGGGACAGGGAAAACGTTGCAATGCATCAGAACTGGTGACTGTGTTGGACAGGGAAAGCGTGGTAATGCATCAGAACTGGCGACTGTGTTGGACAGGGAAAGCGTGGCAATGCATCAGAACTGGTGACTGTGTTGGACAGGGAAAGCGTGGCAATGCATCAGAACTGGTGACTGTGTTGGACAGGGAAAGCGTGGCAATGCATCAGAACTGGTGACTGTGTTGGACATGGAAAGCGTGGCAATGGATCAGAACTGGTGACTGTGTTGGACAGGGAAAGCGTGGTAATGCATCAGAACTGGCGGCTGTGTTGGACAGGGAAAGCGTGGTAATGCATCAGAACTGGTGACTGTGTTGGACATGGAAAGCGTGGCAATGCATCAGAACTGGTGACTGTGTTGGACAGGGAAAACGAGGTAATGCATCAGAACTGGCGGCTGTGTTGGACAGGGAAAGCGTGGTAATGCATCAGAGCTGGTGACTGTGTTGGACAGGGAAAGCGTGGCAATGCATCAGAACTGGTGACTGTGTTGGACAGGGAAAGCGTGGCAATGCATCAGAACTGGTGACTGTGTTGGACAGGGAAAGCGTGGTAATGCATCAGAACTGGCGACTGTGTTGGACAGGGAAAGCGTGGCAATGCGTCAGAACTGGTGACTGTGTTGGACAGGGAAAGCGTGGCAATTCATCAGAACTGGTGACTGTGTTGGACTGGGAAAGCGTGGCAATGCATCAGAACTGGTGACTGTGTTGGACAGGGAAAGCGTGGTAATGCATCAGAACTGGCGGCTGTGTTGGACAGGGAAAGCGTGGTAATGTATCAGAACTGGTGACTGTGTTGGACAGGGAAAGCGTGGCAATGCATCAAAGAAGGTGACTGTGTTGGACAGGGAAAGCGTGGTAATGCATCACAACTGGCGACTGTGTTGGACAGGGAAAGCGTGGCAATGCATCAGAACTGGTGACTGTGTTGGACAGGGAAAGCGTTGCAATGCATCAGAACTGGTGACTGTGTTGGACAGGGAAAGCGTGGTAATGCTTCAGAACTGGCAACTGTGTTGAACAGGGAAAGCGTGGCAATGCATCAGAACTGGTGACTGTGTTGGACAGGGAAAGCGTGGTAATGTATTAGAACTGGTGACTGTGTTGGACAGGGAAAGCGTGGCAATGCATAAGAACTGGTGACTGTGTTGGACAGGGAAAGCGTGGCAATGCATCAGAACTGGTGACTGTGTTGGACAGGGAAAGCTTGGTAATGCATCAGAACTGGTGAATGTGTTGGACAGGGAAGGCGTGGTAATGCATCAGAACTGGTGACTGTGTTGGACAGGGAAAGCGTGGCAATGCATCAGAACTGGTGACTGTGTTGGACAGGGAAAGCGTGGTAATGCGTCACAACTGGCGGCTGTGTTGGACAGGGAAAGCGTGGTAATGCATCAGAACTGGTGACTGTGTTGGACAGGGAAAGCATGGCAATGCATCAGAACTGGTGACTGTGTTGGACAGGGAAAGCGTGGCAATGCATCAGAACTGGTGACTGTGTTGGACAGGGAAAGCGTGGTAATGCATCATAACTGGCGACTGTGTTGGACAGGGAAAGCGTGGCAATGCATCAGAACTGGTGACTATGTTGGACAGGGATAGCGTGGTAATGCATCAGAACTGGCGACTGTGTTGGACAGGGAAAGCGTGGCAATGCGTCAGAACTGGTGACTGTGTTGGACAGGGAAAGCGTGGCAATTCATCAGAACTGGTGACTGTGTTGGACTGGGAAAGCGTGGCAATGCATCAGAACTGGTGACTGTGTTGGACAGGGAAAGCGTGGTAATGCATCAGAACTGGCGGCTGTGTTGGATAGGGAAAGCGTGGTAATGTATCAGAACTGGTGACTGTGTTGGACAGGGAAATCGTGGCAATGCATCAAAGCTGGTGACTATGTTGGACAGGGAGGTCGTGGTAATGCATCACAACTGGCGACTGTGTTGTACAGGGAAAGCGTGGCAATGCATCAGAACTGGTGACTGTGTTGGACAGGGAAAGCGCTGCAATGCATCAGAACTGGTGACTGTGTTGGACAGGGAAACCGTGGTAATGCTTCAGAACTGGCAACTGTGTTGGACAGGGATAGCGTGGCAATGCATCAGAACTGGTGACTGTGTTGGACAGGGAAAGCGTGGTAGTGTATCAGAACTGGTGACTGTGTTGGACAGGGAAAGCGTGGCAATTCATCAAAGCTGGTGACTGTGTTGGACAGGGAAAGCGTGGTAATGCATCAGAACTGGCGACTGTGTTGGACAGGGAAAGCGTGGCAATGCATCAGAACTGGTGACTGTGTTGGACAGGGAAAGCGTGGCAATGCATCAGAAGTGGTGACTGTGTTGGACAGGGAAAGCGTGGCAATGCATCAGAACTGGTGACTCGGTTGGACAGGGAAAGCGTGGTAATGCATCAGAACTGGTGACTGTGTTGGACAGGGAAAGCGTGGCAATGCATCAGAACTGGTGACTGTGTTGGACAGGGAAAGCGTGGTAATGCATCAGAACTGGTGACTGTGTTGGACAGGGAAAGCGTGGCAATGCATCAGAACTGGTGACTGTGTTAGACAGGGAAAGCGTGGTAATGCATCAGAACTGGCGACTGTGTTGGACAGGGAAAGCGTGGCAATGCATCAGAACTGGTGACTGTGTTGGACAGGGAAAGCGTGGTAATGCATCAGAACTGGTGACTGTGTTGGACAGGGAAAGCGTGGCAATGCATCAGAACTGGTGACTGTGTTCGACAGGGAAAGCTTGGTAATGCATCAGAACTGGTGAATGTGTTGGACAGGGAAAGCGTGGTAATGCATCAGAACTGGTGACTGTGTTGGACAGGGAAAGCGTGGCAATGCATCAGAACTGGTGACTGTGTTGGACAGGGAAAGCGTGGTAATGCGTCACAACTGGCGACTGTGTTGGACAGGGATAGCGTGGTAATGCATCAGAACTGGTGACTGTGTTGGACAGGGAAAGCATGGCAATGCATCAGAACTGGTGACTGTGTTGGACAGGGAAAGCGTGGCAATGCATCAGAACTGGTGACTGTGTTGGACAGGGAAAGCGTGGTAATGCGTCAGAACTGGCGACTGTGTTGGACAGGGAAAGTGTGGCAATGCATCAGAACTGGTGACTGTGTTGGACAGGGAAAGCGTGGCAATGCATCAGAACTGGTGACTGTGTTGGACAAGGAAAGCGTGGTAATGCATCAGAACTGGCGACTGTGTTTGACAGGGAAAGCGTGGCAATGCATCAGAACTGGTGACTGTGTTGGACAGGGAAAGCATGGCAAAGCATCAGAACTGGTGACTGTGTTGGACATGGAAAGCGTGGCAATGCATCAGAACTGGTGACTGTGTTGGACAGGGAAAGCGTGGTAATGCATCAGAACTGGCGGCTGTGATGGACAGGGAAAGCGTGGTAATGCATCAGAACTGGTGACAGTGTTGGAAAGGGAAAGCGTGGCAATGCATCAGAACTGGTGACTGTGTTGGACAGGGAAAGCGTGGCAATGCATCAGAACTGGTGACTGTGTTGGACAGGGAAAGCGTGGTAATGCATCAGAACTGGCGACTGTGTTGGACAGGGAAAGCGTGGCAATGCATCAGAACTGTTGACTGTGTTGGACAGGGAAAGCGTGGCAATTCATCAGAACTGGTGACTGTGTTGGACTGGGAAAGCGTGGCAATGCATCAGAACTGGTGACTGTGTTGGACAGGGAAAGCGTGGTAATGCATCAGAACTGGCGGCTGTGTTGGACAGGGAAAGCGTGGTAATGTATCAGAACTGGTGACTGTGTTGGACAGGGAAAGCGTGGCAATGCATCAAAGCTGGTGACTGTGTTGGACAGGGAAAGCGTGGTAATGCATCACAACTGGCGACTGTGTTGGACAGGGAAAGCGTGGCAATGCATCAGAACTGGTGACTGTGTTGGACAGGGAAAGCGTTGCAATGCATCAGAACTGGTGACTGTGTTGGACAGGGAAAGCGTGGTAACGTATCAGAACTGGTGACTGTGTTGGACAGGGAAAGCGTGGCAATGCATCAAAGCTGGTGACTGTGTTGGACAGGGAAAGCGTGGTAATGCATCATAACTGGCGACTGTGTTGGACAGGGAAAGCGTGGCAATGCATCAGAACTGGTGACTGTGTTGGACAGGGAAAGAGTGGCAAAGCATCAGAACTGTTGACTGTGTTGGACAGGGAAAGCGTGGCAATGCATCAGAACTGGTGACTGTGTTGGACAGGGAAAGCGTGGTAATGCATCAGAACTGGTGACTGTGTTGGACAGGGAAAGCGTGGCAATGCATGAGAACCGGTGACTGTGTTGGACAGGGAAAGCGTGGTAATGCATCAGAACTGGTGACTGTGTTGGACAGGGAAAGCGTGGCAATGCATCACAACTGGTGACTGTGTTGGACAGGGAAAGCGTGGTAATGCATCAGAACTGGCGACTGTGTTGGACAGGGAAAGCGTGGCAACGCATCAGAAGTGGTGACTGTGTTGGACAGGCAAAGCGTGGTAATGCACTAGAACTGGTGACTGTGTTGGACAGGGAAAGCGTGGTAATGCATCAGAACTGGCGACTGTGTTGGACAGGGAAAGCGTGGCAATGCATCAGAACTGGTGACTGTGTTGGACAGGGAAAGCGTGGCAATGCATCAGAACTGGTGATTGTGTTGGACAGGGAAAGCGTGGCAATGCATCAGAACTGGTGACTGTGTTGGACAGGGAAAGCTTGGTAATGCATCAGAACTGGTGGATGTGTTGGACAGGGAAAGCGTGGTAATGCATCAGAACTGGTGACTGTATTGGACAGGGAAAGCGTGGCAAAGCATCAGAACTAGTGACTGTGTTGGACAGGGAAAGCGTGGCAATGCATCAGAACAGCTGACTGTGTTGGACAGGGATAGCGTGGTAATGCATCAGAACTGGCGACTGTGTTGGACAGGGAAAGCGTGGTAAAGCATCGGAACTGGTGACTGTGTTGGACAGGGAAAGCGTGGCAATGCATCAGAACTGGTGACTGTGTTGGACAGGGAAAGCGTGGTAATGCATCAGAACTGGTGACTGTGTTGGACAGGGAAAGCGTGGCAATGCATCAGAACTGGTGACTGTGTTGGACAGGGAAAGCTTGGTAATGCATCAGAACTGGTGAATGTGTTGGACAGGGAAAGCGTGGTAATGCATCAGAACTGGTGACTGTGTTGGACAGGGAAAGCGTGGCAATGCATCAGAACTGGTGACTGTGTTGGACAGGGATAGCGTGGTAATGCATCAGAACTGGCAACTGTGTGGGACAGGGAAAACGTGGCAATGCATCAGAACTGGTGACTGTGTTGGACAGGGAAAGCGTGGTAACGTATCAGAACTGGTGACTGTGTTGGACAGGGAAAGCGTGGCAATGCATCAAAGCTGGTGACTGTGTTGGACAGGGAAAGCGTGGTAATGCATCATAACTGGCGACTGTGTTGGACAGGGAAAGCGTGGCAATGCATCAGAACTGGTGACTGTGTTGCACAGGGAATGAGTGGCAATGCATCAGAACTGTTGGCTGTGTTGGACAGGGAAAGCGTGGCAATGCATCAGACCTGGTGACTGTGTTTGACAGGGAAAGCGTGGTAATGCCTCAGAACTGGTGACTGTGTTGGACAGGGAAAGCGTGGCAATGCATCAGAACCGGTGACTGTGTTGGACAGGGAAAGCGTGGTAATGCATCAGAACTGGTGACTGTGTTGGACAGGGAAAGCGTGGCAATGCATGACAACTGGTGACTGTGTTGGACAGGGAAAGCGTGGTAATGCATCAGAACTGGCGACTGTGTTGGACAGGGAAAGCGTGGCAATGCATCAGAAGTGGTGACTGTGTTGGACAGGGAAAGCGTGGCAATGCATCAGAACTGGTGACTGTGTTGGACAGGGAAAGCGTGGTAATGCATCTTAACTGGCGACTGTGTTGGACAGGGAAAGCGTGGCAATGCATCAGAACTGGTGACTGTGTTGGACAGGGATAGCGTGGTAATGCATCAGAACTGGCGACTGTGTTGGACAGGGAAAGCGTGGCAATGCATCAGAACTGGTGACTGTGTTGGACAGGGAAAGCGTGGCAATGCATCAGAACTGGTGACTGTGTTGGACAGGGAAAGTGTGGCAATGCATCAGAACTGGTGCCTGTGTTGGACAGGGAAAGCGCGGCAATGCATCAGAACTGGTGACTGTGTTGGACAAGGAAAGCGTGGTAATGCATCAGAACTGGCGACTGTGTTGGACAGGGAAAGCGTGGCAATGCATCAGAACTGGTGACTGTGTTGGACAGGGAAAGCATGGCAATGCATCAGAACTGGTGGCTGTGTTGGACATGGAAAGCGTGGCAATGGATCAGAACTGGTGACTGTGTTGGACAGGGAAAGCGTGGTAATGCATCAGAACTGGCGGTTGTGTTGGACAGGGAAAGCGTGGTAATGCATCAGAACTGGTGACTGTGTTGGACTGGGAAAGCGTGGCAATGCATCAGAACTGGTGACTGTGTTGGACAGGGAAAGCGTGGCAATGCATCAGAACTGGAAAGCGTGGTAATGCGTCAGAACTGGCGACTGTGTTGGACAGGGAAAGTGTGGCAATGCATCAGAACTGGTGACTGTGTTGGACAGGGAAAGCGTGGCAATGCATCAGAACTGGTGACTGTGTTGGACAAGGAAAGCGTGGTAATGCATCAGAACTGGCGACTGTGTTGGACAGGGAAAGCGTGGCAATGCATCAGAACTGGTGACTGTGTTGGACAGGGAAAGCATGTCAATGCATCAGAACTGGTGACTGTGTTGGACATGGAAAGCGTGGCAATGCATCAGAACTGGTGACTGTGTTGGACAGGGAAAGCGTGGTAATGCATCAGAACTGGCGGCTGTGATGGACAGGGAAAGCGTGGTAATGCATCAGAACTGGTGACAGTGTTGGACAGGGAAAGCGTGGCAATGCATCAGAACTGGTGACTGTGTTGGACAGGGAAAGCGTGGCAATGCATCTGAACTGGTGACTGTGTTGGACAGGGAGAGCGTGGTAATGCATCAGAACTGGCGACTGTGTTGGACAGGGAAAGCGTGGCAATGCATCAGAACTGTTGACTGTGTTGGACAGGGAAAGCGTGGCAATTCATGAGAACTGGTGACTGTGTTGGACAGGGAAAGCGTGGTAATGCATGAGAACTGGCGGCTGTGTTGGACAGGGAAAGCGTGGTAATGTATCAGAACTGGTGACTGTGTTGGACAGGGAAAGCGTGGCAATGCATCAAAGCTGGTGACTGTGTTGGACAGGGAAAGCGTGGTAATGCATCAGAACTGGCGACTGTGTTGGACAGGGAAAGCGTGGCAATGCATCAGAACTGGTGACTGTGTTGGACAGGGAAAGCGTTGCAATGCATCAGAACTGGTGACTGTGTTGGACAGGGAAAGCGTGGTAATGCATCAGAACTGGCGACTGCGTTGGACAGGGAAAGCGTGGCAATGCATCAGAACTGGTGACTGTGTTGGACAGGGATAGCGTGGTAATGCATCAGAACTGGCAACTGTGTTGGACAGGGAAAACGTGGCAATGCATCAGAACTGGTGACTGTGTTGGACAGGGAAAGCGTGGTAATGTATCAGAACTGGTGACTGTGTTGGACAGGGAAAGCGTGGCAATGCATCAAAGCTGGTGACTGTGTTGGACAGGGAAAGCGTGGTAATGCATCATAACTGGCGACTGTGTTGGACAGGGAAAGCGTGGCAATGCATCGGAACCGGTGCCTGTGTTGGACAGGGAAAGCGTGGTAATGCATCAGAACTGGTGACTGTGTTGGACAGGGAAAGCGTGGCAATGCATCACAACTGGTGACTGTGTTGGACAGGGAAAGCGTGGTAATGCATCAGAACTGGCGACTGTGTTGGACAGGGAAAGCGTGCCAATGCATCAGAAGTGGTGACTGTGTTGGACAGGCAAAGCGTGGTAATGCATCAGAACTGGTGACTGTGTTGGACAGGGAAAGCGTGGTAATGCATCAGAACTGGCGACTGTGTTGGACAGGGAAAGCGTGGCAATGCATCAGAACTGGTGTCTGTGTTGGACAGGGAAAGCGTGGCAATGCATCAGAACTGGTGATTGTGTTGGACAGGGAAAGCGTGGCAATGCATCAGAACTGGTGACTGTGTTGGACAGAGAAAGCTTGGTAATGCATCAGAAGTGGTGGATGTGTTGGACAGGGAAAGCGTGGTAATGCATCAGAACTGGTGACTGTGTTGGACAGGGAAAGCGTTGCAAAGCATCAGAACTAGTGACTGTGTTGGACAGGGAAAGCGTTGCAATGCATCAGAACTGGTGACTGTGATGGACAGGGATAGCGTGGTAATGCATCAGAACTGGCGACTGTGTTGGACAGGGAAAGCGTGGTAAAGCATCAGAACTGGTGACTGTGTTAGACAGGGAAGGCGTTTCAATGCATCAGAACTGGTGACTGTGTTGGACAGGGAAAGCGTGGTAATGCATCTTAACTGGCGACTGTGTTGGACAGGGAAAGCGTGGCAATGCATCAGAACTGGTGACTGTGTTGGACAGGGATAGCGTGGTAATGCATCAGAACTGGCGACTGTGTTGGACAGGGAAAGCGTGGCAATGCATCAGAACTGGTGACTGTGTTGGACAGGGAAAGCGTGGCAATGCATCAGAACTGGTGACTGTGTTGGACAGGAAAAGTGTGGCAATGCATCAGAACTGGTGACTGTGTTGGACAGGGAAAGCGTGGCAATGCATCAGAACTGGTGACTGTGTTGGACAAGGAAAGCGTGGTAATGCATCAGAACTGGCGACTGTGTTGGACAGGGAAAGCGTGGCAATGCATCAGAACTGGTGACTGTGTTGGACAGGGAAAGCATGGCAATGCATCAGAACTGGTGACTGTGTTGGACATGGAAAGCGTGGCAATGCATCAGAACTGGTGACTGTGTTGGACAGGGAAAGCGTGGTAATGCATCACAACTGGCGACTGTGTTGGACAGGGAAAGCGTGGTAATGTATCAGAACTGGTGACTGTGTTGGACAGGGAAAGCGTGGCAATGCATCAAAGCTGGTGACTGTGTTGGACAGGGAAAGCGTGGTAATGCATCACAACTGGCGACTGTGTTGGACAGGGAAAGCGTGGCAATGCATCAGAACTAGTGACTGTGTTGGACAGGGAAAGCGTTGCAATGCATCAGAACTGGTGACTGTTTTGGACAGGGAAAGCGTGGTAATGCATCAGAACTGGCAACTGTGTTGGACAGGGAAAGCGTGGAAATGCATCAGAACTGGTGACTGTGTTGGACAGGGATAGCGTGGTAATGCATCAGAACTAGCAACTGTGTTGGACAGGGAAAGCGTGGCAATGCATCAGAACTGGTGACTGTGTTGGACAGGGAAAGCGTGGCAATGCATCAGAACTGGTGACTGTGTTGGACAGGGAAAGCGTGGTAATGCATCAGAACTGGTGACTGTGTTGGACAGGGAAAGCGTGGCAATGCATCAAAGCTGGTGACTGTGTTGGACAGGGAAAGCGTGGTAATGCATCACAACTGGCGACTGTGTTGGACAGGGAAAGCGTGGCAATGTATCAGAACTGGTGACTGTGTTGGACAGGGAAAGCTTGGTAATGCATCAGAACTGGTGGATGTGTTGGACAGGGAAAGCGTGGTAATGCATCAGAACTGGTGACTGTGTTGGACAGGGAAAGCGCGGCAAAGCATCAGAACTAGTGACTGTGTTGGACAGGGAAAGCGTGGCAATGCATCAGAACTGCTGACTGTGTTGGACAGGGATAGCGTGGTAATGCATCAGAACTGGCGACTGTGTTGGACAGGGAAAGCGTGGTAAACCATCATAACTGGTGACTGTGTTGGACAGGGAAAGCGTGGCAATGCATCAGAACTGGTGACTGTGTTGGACAGGGAAAGCGTGGTAATGCATCATAACTGGCGTCTGTGTTGGACAGGGAAAGCGTGGCAATGCATCAGGAGTGGTGACTGTGTTGGACAGGGATAGCGTGGTAATGCATCAGAACTGGCGACTGTGTTGGACAGGGAAAGCGTGGCAATGCATCAGAACTGGTGCCTGTGTTGGACAGGGAAAGCGTGGCAATGCATCAGAACTGGTGACTGTGTTGGACAGGGAAAGTGTGGCAATGCATCAGAAGTGGTGACTGTGTTGGACAGGGAAAGCGTGGCAATGCATCAGAACTGGTGACTGTGTTGGACAAGGAAAGCGTGGTAATGCATCAGAATTGGCGACTGTGTTGGACAGGGAAAGCGTGACAATGCATCAGAACTGGTGACTGTGTTGGACAGGGAAAGCATGGCAATGCATCAGAACTGCCGACTGTGTTGGACATGGAAAGCGTGGCAATGCATCAGAACTGGTGACTGTGTTGGACAGGGAAAGCGTGGTAATGCATCAGAACTGGCGGCTGTGTTGGACAGGGAAAGCGTGGTAATGCATCAGAACTGGTGACTGTGTTGGACAGGGAAAGCGTGGCAATGCATCAGAACTGGTGACTGTGTTGGACAGGGAAAGCGTGGCAATGCATCAGAACTGGTGACTGTGTTGGACAGGGAAAGCGTGGCAATGCATCAGAACTGGTGACTGTGTTGGACAGGGAAAGCGTTGCAATGCATCAGAACTGGTGACTGTGTTGGACAGGGAAAGCGTGGTAATGCATCAGAACTGGTGACTGTGTTGGACAGGGAAAGCGTGGAAATGCATCAGAACTGGTGACTGTGTTGGACAGGGATACCGTGGTAATGCATCAGAACTAGCAACTGTGTTCGACAGGGAAAGCGTGGCAATGCATCAGAACTGGTGACTGTGTTGGACAGGGAAAGCGTGGTAATGTATCAGAACTGGTGACTGTGTTGGACAGGGAAAGCGTGGCAATGCATCAAAGCCGGTGACTGTGTTGGACAGGGAAAGCGTGGTAATGCATCACAACTGGCGACTGTGTTGGACAGGGAAAGCGTGGCAATGCATCAGAACTGGTGACTGTGTTGGACAGGGAAAGTGTGGCAATGCATCAGAACTGGTGACTGTGTTGGACAGGGAAAGCGTGGCAAGGCATCAGAACTGGAGACTGTGTTGGACAGGGAAAGCGTGGTAATGCATCAGAACTGGTGACTGTGTTGGACAGCGAAAGCGTGGCAATGCTTCAGAACTGGTGACTGTGTTGGACAGGGAAAGCGTGGTAATGCATCAGAACTGGTGACTGTGTTGGACAGGGAAAGCGTGGCAATGCATCACAACTGGTGACTGTGTTGGACAGGGAAAGCGTGGTAATGCATCAGAACTAGCGACTGTGTTGGAGAGGGAAAGCGTGGCAATGCATCAGAACTGGTGACTGTGTTGGACAGGGAAAGCGTGGTAATGCATCAGAACTGGTGACTGTGTTGGACAGGGAAAGCGTGGTAATGCATCAGAACTGGCGACTGTGTTGGACAGGGAAAGCGTGGCAATGCATCAGAACTGGTGACTGTGTTGGACAGGGAAAGTGTGGCAATGCATCAGAACTGGTGACTGTGTTGGACACGGAAAGCGTGGCAATGCATCAGAACTGGTGACTGTCTTGGACAGGGAAAGCGTCGTAATGCATCAGAACTGGCGACTGTGTTGGACAGGGAAAGCGTGGCAATGCATCAGAACTGGTGACTGTGTTGGACAGGGAAAGCGTGGCAATTCATCAGAACTGGTGACTGTGTTGGACTGGGAAAGCGTGGTAATGCGTCACAACTGGCGACTGTGTTGGACAGGGAAAGCGTGGTAATGCATCAGAACTGGAGACTGTGTTGGACAGGGAAAGCATGGCAATGCATCAGAACTGGCGACTGTGTTGGACAGGGAAACCGTGGTAATGCATCAGAAGTGGCGACTGTGTTGGACAGGGAAAGCGTGGTAATGCATCAGAACTGGCGACTCTGTTGGACAGGGAAAGCGTGGCAATGCATCAGCACTGGTGACTGTGTTGGACAGGGAAAGCGTGGCAATGCATCAGAACTGGTGACTGTGTTGGACAGGGATAGCGTGGTAATGCATCAGAACTGGCGACTGTGTTGGACAGGGAAAGCGTGGTAATGCATCTGAACTGGTGACTGTGTTGGACAGGGAAAGCGAGGCAATGCACCAGAACTGGTGACTGTGTTGGACAGGGAACGCGTGGTAATGCCTCAGAACTGGCGACTGTATTGGACAGGGAAAGCGTGGCAATGCATCAGAACTGGTGACTGTGTTGGACAGGGAAAGCGTGGCAATTCATCCGAACTGGTGACTGTGTTGGACTGGGAAAGCGTAGCAATGCATCAGAACTGGTGACTGTGTTGGACAGGGAAAGCGTGGTAATGCACCAGAACTGGCGGCTGTGTTGGACAGGGAAAGCGTGGTAATGCATCAGAACTGGTGACTGTGTTGGACAGGGAAAGCGTGGCAATGCATCAAAGCTGGTGACTGTGTTGGACAGGGAAAGCGTGGTAATGCATCAGAACTGGCGACTGTGTTGGACAGGGAAAGCGTGGCAATGCATCAGAACTGGTGACTGTGTTGGACAGGGAAAGCGTTGCAATGCATCAGAACTGGTGACTGTGTTGGACAGGGAAAGCTAGGTAATGCATCTGAACTGGCGACTGTGTTGGACAGGGAAAGCGTGGCGATTCAACAGAACTGGTGACTGTGTTGGAGAGGGAAAGCGTGGCAATGCATCAGAACTGGTGACTGTGTTGGACAGGGAAAGCGCTGCAATGCATCAGAACTGGTGACTGTGTTGGACATAGAAAGCGTGGTAATGCATCAGAACTGGCGACTGTGTTGGTCAGGGAAAGCGTGGCAATTCATCAGAACTGGTGACTGTGTATTTTACAGGGAAAGCGTGGCAATGCATCAGAACTGGTGACTGTGTTGGACAGGGAAAGCGTGGTAATGCATCAGAACTGGCGACTGTGTTGGACAGTGATAGCGTGGCAATGCATCAGAACTGGTGACTGTGTTGGACAGGGAAAGCGTGGTAATGCATCATAACTGGCGACTGTGTTGGACAGGGAAAGCGTGGCAATGCATCAGAGCTGGTGAGTGTGTTGGACAGGGATAGCGTGGTAATGCATCAGAACTGGCGACTGTGTTGGACAGGGAAAGCGTGGCAATGCATCAGAACTGGTGACTGTGTTGGACAGGGAAAGTGTGGCAATGCATCAGAACTGGTGACTCTGTTGGACAGGAAAAGCGTGGCAATGCATCAGAACTGGTGACTGTGTTGGACAAGGAAAGCGTGGTAATGCATCAGAACTGGCGACTGTGTTGGACAGGGAAAGCGTGGCAATGCATCAGAACTGGCGACTGTGTTGGACAGGGAATGCGTGGCAATGCATCAGAACTGGTGACTGTGTTGGACAGGGAAAGCGTGGCAATGCATCAGAACCGGTGACTGTGTTGGACAGGGAAAGCGTGGCAATGCATCATAACTGGTGACTGTGTTGGACAGGGAAAGCTTGGTAATGCATCAGAACTGGTGAATGTGTTGGACAGGGAAAGCGTGGTAATGCATCAGAACTGGTGACTGTGTTGGACAGGGAAAGCGTGGTAATGCATCAGAACTGGAGACTGTGTTGGACAGGGAAAGCATGGCAATGCATCAGCACTGGTGACTGTGTTGGACAGGAAAAGCGTGGCAATGCATCAGAACTGGTGACTGTGTTGGACAGGGATAGCGTGGTAATGCATCAGAACTGGCGACTGTGTTGGACAGGGAAAGCGTGGTAATGCATCTGAACTGGTGACTGTGTTGGACAGGGAAAGCGTGGCAATGCACCAGAACTGGTGACTGTGTTGGACAGGGAACGCGTGGTAATGCCTCAGAACTGGCGACTGTATTGGACAGGGAAAGCGTGGCAATGCATCAGAACTGGTGACTGTGTTGGACAGGGAAAGCGTGGCAATTCATCAGAACTGGTGACTGTGTTGGACTGGGAAAGCGTAGCAATGCATCAGAACTGGTGACTGTGTTGGACAGGGAAAGCGTGGTAATGCACCAGAACTGGCGGCTGTGTTGGACAGGGAAAGCGTGGTAATGCATCAGAACTGGTGACTGTGTTGGACAGGGAAAGCGTGGCAATGCATCAAAGCTGGTGACAGTGTTGGACAGGGAAAGCGTGGTAATGCATCAGAACTGGCGACTGTGTTGGACAGGGAAAGCGTGGCAATGCATCAGAACTGGTGACTGTGTTGGACAGGGAAAGCATTGCAATGCATCAGAACTGGTGACTGTGTTGGACAGGGAAAGCGTGGTAATGCATCAGAACTGGCGACTGTGTTGGACTGGGAAAGCGTGGCAATTCATCAGAACTGGTGACTGTGTTGGAGGGGGAAAGCGTGGCAATGCATCAGACCTGGTGACTGTGTTGGACAGGGAACGCGTTGCAATGCATCAGAACTGGTGACTGTGTTGGACAGGGAAAGCGTGGTAATGCATCAGAACTGGCGACTGTGTTGGTCAGGGAAAGCGTGGCAATTCATCAGATCTGGTGACTGTGTATTTTACAGGGAAAGCGTGGCAATGCATCAGAACTGGTGACTGTGTTGGACAGGGAAAGCGTGGTAATGCATCAGAACTGGCGACTGTGTTGGACAGGGAAAGCCTGGCAATGCATCAGAACTGGTGACTGTGTTGGACAGGGAAAGCGTGGTAATGCATCATAACTGGCGACTGTGTTGGACAGGGAAAGCGTGGCAATGCATCAGAACTGGTGACTGTGTTGGACAGGGATAGCGTGGTAATGCATCAGAACTGGCGACTGTGTTGGACAGGGAAAGCGTGGCAATGCATCAGAACTGGTGACTGTGTTGGACAGGGAAAGCGTGGCAATGCATCAGAACTGGTGACTGTGTTGGACAGGGAAAGTGTGGCAATGCATCAGAACTGGTGACTGTGTTGGACAGGGAAAGCGTGGCAATGCATCAGAACTGGTGACTGTGTTGGACAAGGAAAGCGTGGTAATGCATCAGAACTGGCGACTGTGTTGGACAGGGAAAGCGTGGCAATGCATCAGAACTGGTGACTGTGTTGGACAGGGAAAGCATGGCAATGCATCAGAACTGGTGACTGTGTTGGACATGGAAAGCGTGGCAATGCATCAGAACTGGTGACTGTGTTGGACAGGGAAAGCGTGGCAATGCATCAGAACTGGTGACTGTGTTGGACAGGGAAAGCGTGGTAATGCATCAGAACTGGCGACTGTGTTGGACAGGGAAAGCGTGGCAATGCATCAGAACTGGTGACTGTGTTGGACAGGGAAAGCGTGGCAATGCATCAGAACTGGTGACTGTGTTGGACAGGGAAAGCGTGGCAATGCATCAGAACTGGCGACTGTGTTGGACAGGGAAAGCGTGGTAATGCATCAGAACTGGCGGCTGTGTTGGACAGGGAAAGCGTGGTAATGTATCAGAACTGGTGACTGTGTTGGACAGGGAAAGCGTGGCAATGCATCAAAGCTGGTGACTGTGTTGGACAGGGAAAGCGTGGCAATGCATCAGAACTGGTGACTGTGTTGGACAGGGAAAGCGTGGTAATGCATCAGAACTGGCGACTGTGTTGGACAGGGAAAGCGTGGCAATGCATCAGAACTGGTGACTGTGTTGGACAGGGAAAGCGTGGTAATGCATCATAACTGGCGACTGTGTTGGACAGGGAAAGCGTGGCAATGCATCAGAACTGTTGAGTGTGTTGGACAGGGATAGCGTGGTAATGCATCAGAACTGGCGACTGTGTTGGACAGGGAAAGCGTGGCAATGCATCAGAACTGGTGACTGTGTTGGACAGGGAAAGCGTGGCAATTCATCAGAACTGGTGACTGTGTTGGACTGGGAAAGCGTGGCAATGCATCAGAACTGGTGACTGTGTTGGACAGGGAAAGCATTGCAATGCATCAGAACTGGTGACTGTGTTGGACAGGGAAAGCGTGGTAATGCATCAGAACTGGCGACTGTGTTGGACAGGGAAAGCGTGGCAATTCATCAGAACTGGTGACTGTGTTGGAGAGGGAAAGCGTGGCAATGCATCAGAACTGGTGACTGTGTTGGACAGGGAACGCGTTGCAATGCATCAGAACTGGTGACTGTGTTGGACAGGGAAAGCGTGGTAATGCATCAGAACTGGCGACTGTGTTGGTCAGGGAAAGCGTGGCAATTCATCAGATCTGGTGACTGTGTATTTTACAGGGAAAGCGTGGCAATGCATCAGAACTGGTGACTGTGTTGGACAGGGAAAGCGTGGTAATGCATCAGAACTGGCGACTGTGTTGGACAGGGAAAGCCTGGCAATGCATCAGAACTGGTGACTGTGTTGGACAGGGAAAGCGTGGTAATGCATCATAACTGGCGACTGTGTTGGACAGGGAAAGCGTGGCAATGCATCAGAACTGGTGACTGTGTTGGACAGGGATAGCGTGGTAATGCATCAGAACTGGCGACTGTGTTGGACAGGGAAAGCGTGGCAATGCATCAGAACTGGTGACTGTGTTGGACAGGGAAAGCGTGGCAATGCATCAGAACTGGTGACTGTGTTGGACAAGGAAAGCGTGGTAATGCATCAGAACTGGCGACTGTGTTTGACAGGGAAAGCGTGGCAATGCATCAGAACTGGTGACTGTGTTGGACAGGGAAAGCATGGCAAAGCATCAGAACTGGTGACTGTGTTGGACATGGAAAGCGTGGCAATGCATCAGAACTGGTGACTGTGTTGGACAGGGAAAGCGTGGTAATGCATCAGAACTGGCGGCTGTGATGGACAGGGAAAGCGTGGTAATGCATCAGAACTGGTGACAGTGTTGGACAGGGAAAGCGTGGCAATGCATCAGAACTGGTGACTGTGTTGGACAGGGAAAGCGTGGCAATGCATCAGAACTGGTGACTGTGTTGGACAGGGAAAGCGTGGTAATGCATCAGAACTGGCGACTGTGTTGGACAGGGAAAGCGTGGCAATGCATCAGAACTGTTGACTGTGTTGGACAGGGAAAGCGTGGCAATTCATCAGAACTGGTGACTGTGTTGGACTGGGAAAGCGTGGCAATGCATCAGAACTGGTGACTGTGTTGGACAGGGAAAGCGTGGTAATGCATCAGAACTGGCGGCTGTGTTGGACAGGGAAAGCGTGGTAATGTATCAGAACTGGTGACTGTGTTGGACAGGGAAAGCGTGGCAATGCATCAAAGCTGGTGACTGTGTTGGACAGGGAAAGCGTGGTAATGCATCACAACTGGCGACTGTGTTGGACAGGGAAAGCGTGGCAATGCATCAGAACTGGTGACTGTGTTGGACAGGGAAAGCGTTGCAATGCATCAGAACTGGTGACTGTGTTGGACAGGGAAAGCGTGGTAATGCATCAGAACTGGCGACTGTGTTGGACAGGGAAAGCGTGGCAATGCATCAGAACTGGTGACTGTGTTGGACAGGGATGGCGTGGTAATGCATCAGAACTGGCAACTGTGTTGGACAGGGAAAACGTGGCAATGCATCAGAACTGGTGACTGTGTTGGACAGGGAAAGCGTGGTAACGTATCAGAACTGGTGACTGTGTTGGACAGGGAAAGCGTGGCAATGCATCAAAGCTGGTGACTGTGTTGGACAGGGAAAGCGTGGTAATGCATCATAACTGGCGACTGTGTTGGACAGGGAAAGCGTGGCAATGCATCAGAACTGGTGACTGTGTTGGACAGGGAAAGAGTGGCAATGCATCAGAACTGTTGACTGTGTTGGACAGGGAAAGCGTGGCAATGCATCAGAACTGGTGACTGTGTTGGACAGGGAAAGCGTGGTAATGCATCAGAACTGGTGACTGTGTTGGACAGGGAAAGCGTGGCAATGCATCAGAACCGGTGACTGTGTTGGACAGGGAAAGCGTGGTAATGCATCAGAACTGGTGACTGTGTTGGACAGGGAAAGCGTGGCAATGCATCACAACTGGTGACTGTGTTGGACAGGGAAAGCGTGGTAATGCATCAGAACTGGCGACTGTGTTGGACAGGGAAAGCGTGGCAATGCATCAGAAGTGGTGACTGTGTTGGACAGGCAAAGCGTGGTAATGCATCAGAACTGGTGACTGTGTTGGACAGGGAAAGCGTGGTAATGCATCAGAACTGGCGACTGTGTTGGACAGGGAAAGCGTGGCAATGCATCAGAACTGGTGACTGTGTTGGACAGGGAAAGCGTGGCAATGCATCAGAACTGGTGATTGTGTTGGACAGGGAAAGCGTGGCAATGCATCAGAACTGGTGACTGTGTTGGACTGGGAAAGCTTGGTAATGCATCAGAACTGGTGAACGTGTTGGACAGGGAAAGCGTGGTAATGCATCCGAACTGGTGACTGTGTTGGACAGGGAAAGCGTGGCAATGCATCAGAACTGGTGACTGTGTTGGACAGGGATAGCGTGGTAATGCATCAGAACTGGCAACTGTGTGGGACAGGGAAAACGTGGCAATGCATCAGAACTGGTGACTGTGTTGGACAGGGAAAGCGTGGTAATGCATCAGAACTGGCGACTGTGTTGGACAGGGAAAGCGTGGCAATGCATCAGAACTGGTGACTGTGTTGGACAGGGAAAGCGTGGCAATGCATCAGAACTGGTGACTGTGTTGGACAGGGAAAGCGTGGCAATGCATCAGAACTGGTGACTGTGTTGGACATGGAAAGCGTGGCAATGGATCAGAACTGGTGACTGTGTTGGACAGGGAAAGCGTGGTAATGCATCAGAACTGGCGAATGTGTTGGACAGGGAAAGCGTGGTAATGCATCAGAACTGGTGACTGTGTTGGACATGGAAAGCGTGGCAATGCATCAGAACTGGTGACTGTGTTGGACAGGGAAAACGAGGTAATGCATCAGAACTGGCGGCTGTGTTGGACAGGGAAAGCGTGGTAATGCATCAGAGCTGGTGACTGTGTTGGACAGGGAAAGCGTGGCAATGCATCAGAACTGGTGACTGTGTTGGACAGGGAAAGCGTGGCAATGCATCAGAACTGGTGACTGTGTTGGACAGGGAAAGCGTGGTAATGCATCAGAACTGGCGACTGTGTTGGACAGGGAAAGCGTGGCAATGCGTCAGAACTGGTGACTGTGTTGGACAGGGAAAGCGTGGCAATTCATCAGAACTGGTGACTGTGTTGGACTGGGAAAGCGTGGCAATGCATCAGAACTGGTGACTGTGTTGGACAGGGAAAGCGTGGTAATGCATCAGAACTGGCGGCTGTGTTGGACAGGGAAAGCGTGGTAATGTATCAGAACTGGTGACTGTGTTGGACAGGGAAAGCGTGGCAATGCATCAAAGAAGGTGACTGTGTTGGACAGGGAAAGCGTGGTAATGCATCACAACTGGCGACTGTGTTGGACAGGGAAAGCGTGGCAATGCATCAGAACTGGTGACTGTGTTGGACAGGGAAAGCGTTGCAATGCATCAGAACTGGTGACTGTGTTGGACAGGGAAAGCGTGGTAATGCTTCAGAACTGGCAACTGTGTTGAACAGGGAAAGCGTGGCAATGCATCAGAACTGGTGACTGTGTTGGACAGGGAAAGCGTGGTAATGTATTAGAACTGGTGACTGTGTTGGACAGGGAAAGCGTGGCAATGCATAAGAACTGGTGACTGTGTTGGACAGGGAAAGCGTGGCAATGCATCAGAACTGGTGACTGTGTTGGACAGGGAAAGCTTGGTAATGCATCAGAACTGGTGAATGTGTTGGACAGGGAAGGCGTGGTAATGCATCAGAACTGGTGACTGTGTTGGACAGGGAAAGCGTGGCAATGCATCAGAACTGGTGACTGTGTTGGACAGGGAAAGCGTGGTAATGCGTCACAACTGGCGGCTGTGTTGGACAGGGAAAGCGTGGTAATGCATCAGAACTGGTGACTGTGTTGGACAGGGAAAGCATGGCAATGCATCAGAACTGGTGACTGTGTTGGACAGGGAAAGCGTGGCAATGCATCAGAACTGGTGACTGTGTTGGACAGGGAAAGCGTGGTAATGCATCATAACTGGCGACTGTGTTGGACAGGGAAAGCGTGGCAATGCATCAGAACTGGTGACTATGTTGGACAGGGATAGCGTGGTAATGCATCAGAACTGGCGACTGTGTTGGACAGGGAAAGCGTGGCAATGCGTCAGAACTGGTGACTGTGTTGGACAGGGAAAGCGTGGCAATTCATCAGAACTGGTGACTGTGTTGGACTGGGAAAGCGTGGCAATGCATCAGAACTGGTGACTGTGTTGGACAGGGAAAGCGTGGTAATGCATCAGAACTGGCGGCTGTGTTGGATAGGGAAAGCGTGGTAATGTATCAGAACTGGTGACTGTGTTGGACAGGGAAATCGTGGCAATGCATCAAAGCTGGTGACTATGTTGGACAGGGAGGGCGTGGTAATGCATCACAACTGGCGACTGTGTTGTACAGGGAAAGCGTGGCAATGCATCAGAACTGGTGACTGTGTTGGACAGGGAAAGCGCTGCAATGCATCAGAACTGGTGACTGTGTTGGACAGGGAAACCGTGGTAATGCTTCAGAACTGGCAACTGTGTTGGACAGGGATAGCGTGGCAATGCATCAGAACTGGTGACTGTGTTGGACAGGGAAAGCGTGGTAGTGTATCAGAACTGGTGACTGTGTTGGACAGGGAAAGCGTGGCAATTCATCAAAGCTGGTGACTGTGTTGGACAGGGAAAGCGTGGTAATGCATCAGAACTGGCGACTGTGTTGGACAGGGAAAGCGTGGCAATGCATCAGAACTGGTGACTGTGTTGGACAGGGAAAGCGTGGCAATGCATCAGAAGTGGTGACTGTGTTGGACAGGGAAAGCGTGGCAATGCATCAGAACTGGTGACTCGGTTGGACAGGGAAAGCGTGGTAATGCATCAGAACTGGTGACTGTGTTGGACAGGGAAAGCGTGGCAATGCATCAGAACTGGTGACTGTGTTGGACAGGGAAAGCGTGGTAATGCATCAGAACTGGTGACTGTGTTGGACAGGGAAAGCGTGGCAATGCATCAGAACTGGTGACTGTGTTAGACAGGGAAAGCGTGGTAATGCATCAGAACTGGCGACTGTGTTGGACAGGGAAAGCGTGGCAATGCATCAGAACTGGTGACTGTGTTGGACAGGGAAAGCGTGGTAATGCATCAGAACTGGTGACTGTGTTGGACAGGGAAAGCGTGGCAATGCATCAGAACTGGTGACTGTGTTGGACAGGGAAAGCTTGGTAATGCATCAGAACTGGTGAATGTGTTGGACAGGGAAAGCGTGGTAATGCATCAGAACTGGTGACTGTGTTGGACAGGGAAAGCGTGGCAATGCATCAGAACTGGTGACTGTGTTGGACAGGGAAAGCGTGGTAATGCGTCACAACTGGCGACTGTGTTGGACAGGGATAGCGTGGTAATGCATCAGAACTGGTGACTGTGTTGGACAGGGAAAGCATGGCAATGCATCAGAACTGGTGACTGTGTTGGACAGGGAAAGCGTGGCAATGCATCAGAACTGGTGACTGTGTTGGACAGGGAAAGCGTGGTAATGCGTCAGAACTGGCGACTGTGTTGGACAGGGAAAGTGTGGCAATGCATCAGAACTGGTGACTGTGTTGGACAGGGAAAGCGTGGCAATGCATCAGAACTGGTGACTGTGTTGGACAAGGAAAGCGTGGTAATGCATCAGAACTGGCGACTGTGTTTGACAGGGAAAGCGTGGCAATGCATCAGAACTGGTGACTGTGTTGGACAGGGAAAGCATGGCAAAGCATCAGAACTGGTGACTGTGTTGGACATGGAAAGCGTGGCAATGCATCAGAACTGGTGACTGTGTTGGACAGGGAAAGCGTGGTAATGCATCAGAACTGGCGGCTGTGATGGACAGGGAAAGCGTGGTAATGCATCAGAACTGGTGACAGTGTTGGAAAGGGAAAGCGTGGCAATGCATCAGAACTGGTGACTGTGTTGGACAGGGAAAGCGTGGCAATGCATCAGAACTGGTGACTGTGTTGGACAGGGAAAGCGTGGTAATGCATCAGAACTGGCGACTGTGTTGGACAGGGAAAGCGTGGCAATGCATCAGAACTGTTGACTGTGTTGGACAGGGAAAGCGTGGCAATTCATCAGAACTGGTGACTGTGTTGGACTGGGAAAGCGTGGCAATGCATCAGAACTGGTGACGGTGTTGGACAGGGAAAGCGTGGTAATGCATCAGAACTGGCGGCTGTGTTGGACAGGGAAAGCGTGGTAATGTATCAGAACTGGTGACTGTGTTGGACAGGGAAAGCGTGGCAATGCATCAAAGCTGGTGACTGTGTTGGACAGGGAAAGCGTGGTAATGCATCACAACTGGCGACTGTGTTGGACAGGGAAAGCGTGGCAATGCATCAGAACTGGTGACTGTGTTGGACAGGGAAAGCGTTGCAATGCATCAGAACTGGTGACTGTGTTGGACAGGGAAAGCGTGGTAATGCATCAGAACTGGCGACTGTGTTGGACAGGGAAAGCGTGGCAATGCATCAGAACTGGTGACTGTGTTGGACAGGGATAGCGTGGTAATGCATCAGAACTGGCAACTGTGTTGGACAGGGAAAGCGTGGCAATGCATCAAAGCTGGTGACTGTGTTGGACAGGGAAAGCGTGGTAATGCATCATAACTGGCGACTGTGTTGGACAGGGAAAGCGTGGCAATGCATCAGAACTGGTGACTGTGTTGGACAGGGAAAGAGTGGCAAAGCATCAGAACTGTTGACTGTGTTGGACAGGGAAAGCGTGGCAATGCATCAGAACTGGTGACTGTGTTGGACAGGGAAAGCGTGGTAATGCATCAGAACTGGTGACTGTGTTGGACAGGGAAAGCGTGGCAATGCATGAGAACCGGTGACTGTGTTGGACAGGGAAAGCGTGGTAATGCATCAGAACTGGTGACTGTGTTGGACAGGGAAAGCGTGGCAATGCATCACAACTGGTGACTGTGTTGGACAGGGAAAGCGTGGCAATTCATCAGAACTGGTGACTGTGTTGGACTGGGAAAGCGTGGCAATGCATCAGAACTGGTGACTGTGTTGGACAGGGAAAGCGTGGTAATGCATCAGAACTGGCGGCTGTGTTGGACAGGGAAAGCGTGGTAATGTATCAGAACTGGTGACTGTGTTGGACAGGGAAAGCGTGGCAATGCATCAAAGCTGGTGACTGTGTTGGACAGGGAAAGCGTGGTAATGCATCACAACTGGCGACTGTGTTGGACAGGGAAAGCGTGGCAATGCATCAGAACTGGTGACTGTGTTGGACAGGGAAAGCGTTGCAATGCATCAGAACTGGTGACTGTGTTGGACAGGGAAAGCGTGGTAATGCATCAGAACTGGCGACTGTGTTGGACAGGGAAAGCGTGGCAATGCATCAGAACTGGTGACTGTGTTGGACAGGGATGGCGTGGTAATGCATCAGAACTGGCAACTGTGTTGGACAGGGAAAACGTGGCAATGCATCAGAACTGGTGACTGTGTTGGACAGGGAAAGCGTGGTAACGTATCAGAACTGGTGACTGTGTTGGACAGGGAAAGCGTGGCAATGCATCAAAGCTGGTGACTGTGTTGGACAGGGAAAGCGTGGTAATGCATCATAACTGGCGACTGTGTTGGACAGGGAAAGCGTGGCAATGCATCAGAACTGGTGACTGTGTTGGACAGGGAAAGAGTGGCAATGCATCAGAACTGTTGACTGTGTTGGACAGGGAAAGCGTGGCAATGCATCAGAACTGGTGACTGTGTTGGACAGGGAAAGCGTGGTAATGCATCAGAACTGGTGACTGTGTTGGACAGGGAAAGCGTGGCAATGCATCAGAACCGGTGACTGTGTTGGACAGGGAAAGCGTGGTAATGCATCAGAACTGGTGACTGTGTTGGACAGGGAAAGCGTGGCAATGCATCACAACTGGTGACTGTGTTGGACAGGGAAAGCGTGGTAATGCATCAGAACTGGCGACTGTGTTGGACAGGGAAAGCGTGGCAATGCATCAGAAGTGGTGACTGTGTTGGACAGGCAAAGCGTGGTAATGCATCAGAACTGGTGACTGTGTTGGACAGGGAAAGCGTGGTAATGCATCAGAACTGGCGACTGTGTTGGACAGGGAAAGCGTGGCAATGCATCAGAACTGGTGACTGTGTTGGACAGGGAAAGCGTGGCAATGCATCAGAACTGGTGATTGTGTTGGACAGGGAAAGCGTGGCAATGCATCAGAACTGGTGACTGTGTTGGACTGGGAAAGCTTGGTAATGCATCAGAACTGGTGAACGTGTTGGACAGGGAAAGCGTGGTAATGCATCCGAACTGGTGACTGTGTTGGACAGGGAAAGCGTGGCAATGCATCAGAACTGGTGACTGTGTTGGACAGGGATAGCGTGGTAATGCATCAGAACTGGCAACTGTGTGGGACAGGGAAAACGTGGCAATGCATCAGAACTGGTGACTGTGTTGGACAGGGAAAGCGTGGTAATGCATCAGAACTGGCGACTGTGTTGGACAGGGAAAGCGTGGCAATGCATCAGAACTGGTGACTGTGTTGGACAGGGAAAGCGTGGCAATGCATCAGAACTGGTGACTGTGTTGGACAGGGAAAGCGTGGCAATGCATCAGAACTGGTGACTGTGTTGGACATGGAAAGCGTGGCAATGGATCAGAACTGGTGACTGTGTTGGACAGGGAAAGCGTGGTAATGCATCAGAACTGGCGAATGTGTTGGACAGGGAAAGCGTGGTAATGCATCAGAACTGGTGACTGTGTTGGACATGGAAAGCGTGGCAATGCATCAGAACTGGTGACTGTGTTGGACAGGGAAAACGAGGTAATGCATCAGAACTGGCGGCTGTGTTGGACAGGGAAAGCGTGGTAATGCATCAGAGCTGGTGACTGTGTTGGACAGGGAAAGCGTGGCAATGCATCAGAACTGGTGACTGTGTTGGACAGGGAAAGCGTGGCAATGCATCAGAACTGGTGACTGTGTTGGACAGGGAAAGCGTGGTAATGCATCAGAACTGGCGACTGTGTTGGACAGGGAAAGCGTGGCAATGCGTCAGAACTGGTGACTGTGTTGGACAGGGAAAGCGTGGCAATTCATCAGAACTGGTGACTGTGTTGGACTGGGAAAGCGTGGCAATGCATCAGAACTGGTGACTGTGTTGGACAGGGAAAGCGTGGTAATGCATCAGAACTGGCGGCTGTGTTGGACAGGGAAAGCGTGGTAATGTATCAGAACTGGTGACTGTGTTGGACAGGGAAAGCGTGGCAATGCATCAAAGAAGGTGACTGTGTTGGACAGGGAAAGCGTGGTAATGCATCACAACTGGCGACTGTGTTGGACAGGGAAAGCGTGGCAATGCATCAGAACTGGTGACTGTGTTGGACAGGGAAAGCGTTGCAATGCATCAGAACTGGTGACTGTGTTGGACAGGGAAAGCGTGGTAATGCTTCAGAACTGGCAACTGTGTTGAACAGGGAAAGCGTGGCAATGCATCAGAACTGGTGACTGTGTTGGACAGGGAAAGCGTGGTAATGTATTAGAACTGGTGACTGTGTTGGACAGGGAAAGCGTGGCAATGCATAAGAACTGGTGACTGTGTTGGACAGGGAAAGCGTGGCAATGCATCAGAACTGGTGACTGTGTTGGACAGGGAAAGCTTGGTAATGCATCAGAACTGGTGAATGTGTTGGACAGGGAAGGCGTGGTAATGCATCAGAACTGGTGACTGTGTTGGACAGGGAAAGCGTGGCAATGCATCAGAACTGGTGACTGTGTTGGACAGGGAAAGCGTGGTAATGCGTCACAACTGGCGGCTGTGTTGGACAGGGAAAGCGTGGTAATGCATCAGAACTGGTGACTGTGTTGGACAGGGAAAGCATGGCAATGCATCAGAACTGGTGACTGTGTTGGACAGGGAAAGCGTGGCAATGCATCAGAACTGGTGACTGTGTTGGACAGGGAAAGCGTGGTAATGCATCATAACTGGCGACTGTGTTGGACAGGGAAAGCGTGGCAATGCATCAGAACTGGTGACTATGTTGGACAGGGATAGCGTGGTAATGCATCAGAACTGGCGACTGTGTTGGACAGGGAAAGCGTGGCAATGCGTCAGAACTGGTGACTGTGTTGGACAGGGAAAGCGTGGCAATTCATCAGAACTGGTGACTGTGTTGGACTGGGAAAGCGTGGCAATGCATCAGAACTGGTGACTGTGTTGGACAGGGAAAGCGTGGTAATGCATCAGAACTGGCGGCTGTGTTGGATAGGGAAAGCGTGGTAATGTATCAGAACTGGTGACTGTGTTGGACAGGGAAATCGTGGCAATGCATCAAAGCTGGTGACTATGTTGGACAGGGAGGGCGTGGTAATGCATCACAACTGGCGACTGTGTTGTACAGGGAAAGCGTGGCAATGCATCAGAACTGGTGACTGTGTTGGACAGGGAAAGCGCTGCAATGCATCAGAACTGGTGACTGTGTTGGACAGGGAAACCGTGGTAATGCTTCAGAACTGGCAACTGTGTTGGACAGGGATAGCGTGGCAATGCATCAGAACTGGTGACTGTGTTGGACAGGGAAAGCGTGGTAGTGTATCAGAACTGGTGACTGTGTTGGACAGGGAAAGCGTGGCAATTCATCAAAGCTGGTGACTGTGTTGGACAGGGAAAGCGTGGTAATGCATCAGAACTGGCGACTGTGTTGGACAGGGAAAGCGTGGCAATGCATCAGAACTGGTGACTGTGTTGGACAGGGAAAGCGTGGCAATGCATCAGAAGTGGTGACTGTGTTGGACAGGGAAAGCGTGGCAATGCATCAGAACTGGTGACTCGGTTGGACAGGGAAAGCGTGGTAATGCATCAGAACTGGTGACTGTGTTGGACAGGGAAAGCGTGGCAATGCATCAGAACTGGTGACTGTGTTGGACAGGGAAAGCGTGGTAATGCATCAGAACTGGTGACTGTGTTGGACAGGGAAAGCGTGGCAATGCATCAGAACTGGTGACTGTGTTAGACAGGGAAAGCGTGGTAATGCATCAGAACTGGCGACTGTGTTGGACAGGGAAAGCGTGGCAATGCATCAGAACTGGTGACTGTGTTGGACAGGGAAAGCGTGGTAATGCATCAGAACTGGTGACTGTGTTGGACAGGGAAAGCGTGGCAATGCATCAGAACTGGTGACTGTGTTGGACAGGGAAAGCTTGGTAATGCATCAGAACTGGTGAATGTGTTGGACAGGGAAAGCGTGGTAATGCATCAGAACTGGTGACTGTGTTGGACAGGGAAAGCGTGGCAATGCATCAGAACTGGTGACTGTGTTGGACAGGGAAAGCGTGGTAATGCGTCACAACTGGCGACTGTGTTGGACAGGGATAGCGTGGTAATGCATCAGAACTGGTGACTGTGTTGGACAGGGAAAGCATGGCAATGCATCAGAACTGGTGACTGTGTTGGACAGGGAAAGCGTGGCAATGCATCAGAACTGGTGACTGTGTTGGACAGGGAAAGCGTGGTAATGCGTCAGAACTGGCGACTGTGTTGGACAGGGAAAGTGTGGCAATGCATCAGAACTGGTGACTGTGTTGGACAGGGAAAGCGTGGCAATGCATCAGAACTGGTGACTGTGTTGGACAAGGAAAGCGTGGTAATGCATCAGAACTGGCGACTGTGTTTGACAGGGAAAGCGTGGCAATGCATCAGAACTGGTGACTGTGTTGGACAGGGAAAGCATGGCAAAGCATCAGAACTGGTGACTGTGTTGGACATGGAAAGCGTGGCAATGCATCAGAACTGGTGACTGTGTTGGACAGGGAAAGCGTGGTAATGCATCAGAACTGGCGGCTGTGATGGACAGGGAAAGCGTGGTAATGCATCAGAACTGGTGACAGTGTTGGAAAGGGAAAGCGTGGCAATGCATCAGAACTGGTGACTGTGTTGGACAGGGAAAGCGTGGCAATGCATCAGAACTGGTGACTGTGTTGGACAGGGAAAGCGTGGTAATGCATCAGAACTGGCGACTGTGTTGGACAGGGAAAGCGTGGCAATGCATCAGAACTGTTGACTGTGTTGGACAGGGAAAGCGTGGCAATTCATCAGAACTGGTGACTGTGTTGGACTGGGAAAGCGTGGCAATGCATCAGAACTGGTGACGGTGTTGGACAGGGAAAGCGTGGTAATGCATCAGAACTGGCGGCTGTGTTGGACAGGGAAAGCGTGGTAATGTATCAGAACTGGTGACTGTGTTGGACAGGGAAAGCGTGGCAATGCATCAAAGCTGGTGACTGTGTTGGACAGGGAAAGCGTGGTAATGCATCACAACTGGCGACTGTGTTGGACAGGGAAAGCGTGGCAATGCATCAGAACTGGTGACTGTGTTGGACAGGGAAAGCGTTGCAATGCATCAGAACTGGTGACTGTGTTGGACAGGGAAAGCGTGGTAATGCATCAGAACTGGCGACTGTGTTGGACAGGGAAAGCGTGGCAATGCATCAGAACTGGTGACTGTGTTGGACAGGGATAGCGTGGTAATGCATCAGAACTGGCAACTGTGTTGGACAGGGAAAGCGTGGCAATGCATCAAAGCTGGTGACTGTGTTGGACAGGGAAAGCGTGGTAATGCATCATAACTGGCGACTGTGTTGGACAGGGAAAGCGTGGCAATGCATCAGAACTGGTGACTGTGTTGGACAGGGAAAGAGTGGCAAAGCATCAGAACTGTTGACTGTGTTGGACAGGGAAAGCGTGGCAATGCATCAGAACTGGTGACTGTGTTGGACAGGGAAAGCGTGGTAATGCATCAGAACTGGTGACTGTGTTGGACAGGGAAAGCGTGGCAATGCATGAGAACCGGTGACTGTGTTGGACAGGGAAAGCGTGGTAATGCATCAGAACTGGTGACTGTGTTGGACAGGGAAAGCGTGGCAATGCATCACAACTGGTGACTGTGTTGGACAGGGAAAGCGTGGTAATGCATCAGAACTGGCGACTGTGTTGGACAGGGAAAGCGTGGCAACGCATCAGAAGTGGTGACTGTGTTGGACAGGCAAAGCGTGGTAATGCACTAGAACTGGTGACTGTGTTGGACAGGGAAAGCGTGGTAATGCATCAGAACTGGCGACTGTGTTGGACAGGGAAAGCGTGGCAATGCATCAGAACTGGTGACTGTGTTGGACAGGGAAAGCGTGGCAATGCATCAGAACTGGTGATTGTGTTGGACAGGGAAAGCGTGGCAATGCATCAGAACTGGTGACTGTGTTGGACAGGGAAAGCTTGGTAATGCATCAGAACTGGTGGATGTGTTGGACAGGGAAAGCGTGGTAATGCATCAGAACTGGTGACTGTATTGGACAGGGAAAGCGTGGCAAAGCATCAGAACTAGTGACTGTGTTGGACAGGGAAAGCGTGGCAATGCATCAGAACAGCTGACTGTGTTGGACAGGGATAGCGTGGTAATGCATCAGAACTGGCGACTGTGTTGGACAGGGAAAGCGTGGTAAAGCATCGGAACTGGTGACTGTGTTGGACAGGGAAAGCGTGGCAATGCATCAGAACTGGTGACTGTGTTGGACAGGGAAAGCGTGGTAATGCATCAGAACTGGTGACTGTGTTGGACAGGGAAAGCGTGGCAATGCATCAGAACTGGTGACTGTGTTGGACAGGGAAAGCTTGGTAATGCATCAGAACTGGTGAATGTGTTGGACAGGGAAAGCGTGGTAATGCATCAGAACTGGTGACTGTGTTGGACAGGGAAAGCGTGGCAATGCATCAGAACTGGTGACTGTGTTGGACAGGGATAGCGTGGTAATGCATCAGAACTGGCAACTGTGTGGGACAGGGAAAACGTGGCAATGCATCAGAACTGGTGACTGTGTTGGACAGGGAAAGCGTGGTAACGTATCAGAACTGGTGACTGTGTTGGACAGGGAAAGCGTGGCAATGCATCAAAGCTGGTGACTGTGTTGGACAGGGAAAGCGTGGTAATGCATCATAACTGGCGACTGTGTTGGACAGGGAAAGCGTGGCAATGCATCAGAACTGGTGACTGTGTTGCACAGGGAAAGAGTGGCAATGCATCAGAACTGTTGGCTGTGTTGGACAGGGAAAGCGTGGCAATGCATCAGACCTGGTGACTGTGTTTGACAGGGAAAGCGTGGTAATGCCTCAGAACTGGTGACTGTGTTGGACAGGGAAAGCGTGGCAATGCATCAGAACCGGTGACTGTGTTGGACAGGGAAAGCGTGGTAATGCATCAGAACTGGTGACTGTGTTGGACAGGGAAAGCGTGGCAATGCATGACAACTGGTGACTGTGTTGGACAGGGAAAGCGTGGTAATGCATCAGAACTGGCGACTGTGTTGGACAGGGAAAGCGTGGCAATGCATCAGAAGTGGTGACTGTGTTGGACAGGGAAAGCGTGGCAATGCATCAGAACTGGTGACTGTGTTGGACAGGGAAAGCGTGGTAATGCATCTTAACTGGCGACTGTGTTGGACAGGGAAAGCGTGGCAATGCATCAGAACTGGTGACTGTGTTGGACAGGGATAGCGTGGTAATGCATCAGAACTGGCGACTGTGTTGGACAGGGAAAGCGTGGCAATGCATCAGAACTGGTGACTGTGTTGGACAGGGAAAGCGTGGCAATGCATCAGAACTGGTGACTGTGTTGGACAGGGAAAGTGTGGCAATGCATCAGAACTGGTGACTGTGTTGGACAGGGAAAGCGCGGCAATGCATCAGAACTGGTGACTGTGTTGGACAAGGAAAGCGTGGTAATGCATCAGAACTGGCGACTGTGTTGGACAGGGAAAGCGTGGCAATGCATCAGAACTGGTGACTGTGTTGGACAGGGAAAGCATGGCAATGCATCAGATCTGGTGGCTGTGTTGGACATGGAAAGCGTGGCAATGGATCAGAACTGGTGACTGTGTTGGACAGGGAAAGCGTGGTAATGCATCAGAACTGGCGGTTGTGTTGGACAGGGAAAGCGTGGTAATGCATCAGAACTGGTGACTGTGTTGGACTGGGAAAGCGTGGCAATGCATCAGAACTGGTGACTGTGTTGGACAGGGAAAGCGTGGCAATGCATCAGAACTGGAAAGCGTGGTAATGCGTCAGAACTGGCGACTGTGTTGGACAGGGAAAGTGTGGCAATGCATCAGAACTGGTGACTGTGTTGGACAGGGAAAGCGTGGCAATGCATCAGAACTGGTGACTGTGTTGGACAAGGAAAGCGTGGTAATGCATCAGAACTGGCGACTGTGTTGGACAGGGAAAGCGTGGCAATGCATCAGAACTGGTGACTGTGTTGGACAGGGAAAGCATGTCAATGCATCAGAACTGGTGACTGTGTTGGACATGGAAAGCGTGGCAATGCATCAGAACTGGTGACTGTGTTGGACAGGGAAAGCGTGGTAATGCATCAGAACTGGCGGCTGTGATGGACAGGGAAAGCGTGGTAATGCATCAGAACTGGTGACAGTGTTGGACAGGGAAAGCGTGGCAATGCATCAGAACTGGTGACTGTGTTGGACAGGGAAAGCGTGGCAATGCATCTGAACTGGTGACTGTGTTGGACAGGGAGAGCGTGGTAATGCATCAGAACTGGCGACTGTGTTGGACAGGGAAAGCGTGGCAATGCATCAGAACTGTTGACTGTGTTGGACAGGGAAAGCGTGGCAATTCATGAGAACTGGTGACTGTGTTGGACAGGGAAAGCGTGGTAATGCATGAGAACTGGCGGCTGTGTTGGACAGGGAAAGCGTGGTAATGTATCAGAACTGGTGACTGTGTTGGACAGGGAAAGCGTGGCAATGCATCAAAGCTGGTGACTGTGTTGGACAGGGAAAGCGTGGTAATGCATCAGAACTGGCGACTGTGTTGGACAGGGAAAGCGTGGCAATGCATCAGAACTGGTGACTGTGTTGGACAGGGAAAGCGTTGCAATGCATCAGAACTGGTGACTGTGTTGGACAGGGAAAGCGTGGTAATGCATCAGAACTGGCGACTGCGTTGGACAGGGAAAGCGTGGCAATGCATCAGAACTGGTGACTGTGTTGGACAGGGATAGCGTGGTAATGCATCAGAACTGGCAACTGTGTTGGACAGGGAAAACGTGGCAATGCATCAGAACTGGTGACTGTGTTGGACAGGGAAAGCGTGGTAATGTATCAGAACTGGTGACTGTGTTGGACAGGGAAAGCGTGGCAATGCATCAAAGCTGGTGACTGTGTTGGACAGGGAAAGCGTGGTAATGCATCATAACTGGCGACTGTGTTGGACTGGGAAAGCGTGGCAATGCATCGGAACCGGTGCCTGTGTTGGACAGGGAAAGCGTGGTAATGCATCAGAACTGGTGACTGTGTTGGACAGGGAAAGCGTGGCAATGCATCACAACTGGTGACTGTGTTGGACAGGGAAAGCGTGGTAATGCATCAGAACTGGCGACTGTGTTGGACAGGGAAAGCGTGCCAATGCATCAGAAGTGGTGACTGTGTTAGACAGGCAAAGCGTGGTAATGCATCAGAACTGGTGACTGTGTTGGACAGGGAAAGCGTGGTAATGCATCAGAACTGGCGACTGTGTTGGACAGGGAAAGCGTGGCAATGCATCAGAACTGGTGTCTGTGTTGGACAGGGAAAGCGTGGCAATGCATCAGAACTGGTGATTGTGTTGGACAGGGAAAGCGTGGCAATGCATCAGAACTGGTGACTGTGTTGGACAGAGAAAGCTTGGTAATGCATCAGAAGTGGTGGATGTGTTGGACAGGGAAAGCGTGGTAATGCATCAGAACTGGTGACTGTGTTGGACAGGGAAAGCGTTGCAAAGCATCAGAACTAGTGACTGTGTTGGACAGGGAAAGCGTTGCAATGCATCAGAACTGGTGACTGTGATGGACAGGGATAGCGTGGTAATGCATCAGAACTGGCGACTGTGTTGGACAGGGAAAGCGTGGTAAAGCATCAGAACTGGTGACTGTGTTAGACAGGGAAGGCGTTTCAATGCATCAGAACTGGTGACTGTGTTGGACAGGGAAAGCGTGGTAATGCATCTTAACTGGCGACTGTGTTGGACAGGGAAAGCGTGGCAATGCATCAGAACTGGTGACTGTGTTGGACAGGGATAGCGTGGTAATGCATCAGAACTGGCGACTGTGTTGGACAGGGAAAGCGTGGCAATGCATCAGAACTGGTGACTGTGTTGGACAGGGAAAGCGTGGCAATGCATCAGAACTGGTGACTGTGTTGGACAGGAAAAGTGTGGCAATGCATCAGAACTGGTGACTGTGTTGGACAGGGAAAGCGTGGCAATGCATCAGAACTGGTGACTGTGTTGGACAAGGAAAGCGTGGTAATGCATCAGAACTGGCGACTGTGTTGGACAGGGAAAGCGTGGCAATGCATCAGAACTGGTGACTGTGTTGGACAGGGAAAGCATGGCAATGCATCAGAACTGGTGACTGTGTTGGACATGGAAAGCGTGGCAATGCATCAGAACTGGTGACTGTGTTGGACAGGGAAAGCGTGGTAATGCATCAGAACTGGCGGCTGTGTTGGACAGGGAAAGCGTGGTAATGCATCAGAACTGGTGACTGTGTTGGACAGGGAAAGCGAGGCAATGCATCAGAACTGGTAACTGTGTTGGACACGGAAAGCGTGGCAATGCATCAGAACTGGTGACTGTCTTGGACAGGGAAAGCGTCGTAATGCATCAGAACTGGCGACTGTGATGGACAGGGAAAGCGTGGCAATGCATCAGAACTGGTGACTGTGTTGGACAGGGAAAGCGTGGCAATTCATCAGAACTGGTGACTGTGTTGGACTGGGAAAGCGTGGCAATGCATCAGAACTGGTGACTGTGTTGGACAGGGAAAGCGTGGTAATGCATCAGTACTGGCGGCTGTGTTGGACAGGGAAAGCGTGGTAATGTATCAGAACTGGTGACTGTGTTGGACAGGGAAAGCGTGGCAATGCATCAAAGCTGGTGACTGTGTTGGACAGGGAAAGCGTGGTAATGCATCACAACTGGCGACTGTGTTGGACAGGGAAAGCGTGGCAATGCATCAGAACTAGTGACTGTGTTGGACAGGGAAAGCGTTGCAATGCATCAGAACTGGTGACTGTTTTGGACAGGGAAAGCGTGGTAATGCATCAGAACTGGCAACTGTGTTGGACAGGGAAAGCGTGGAAATGCATCAGAACTGGTGACTGTGTTGGACAGGGATAGCGTGGTAATGCATCAGAACTAGCAACTGTGTTGGACAGGGAAAGCGTGGCAATGCATCAGAACTGGTGACTGTGTTGGACAGGGAAAGCGTGGCAATGCATCAGAACTGGTGACTGTGTTGGACAGGGAAAGCGTGGTAATGCATCAGAACTGGTGACTGTGTTGGACAGGGAAAGCGTGGCAATGCATCAAAGCTGGTGACTGTGTTGGACAGGGAAAGCGTGGTAATGCATCACAACTGGCGACTGTGTTGGACAGGGAAAGCGTGGCAATGCATCAGAACTGGTGACTGTGTTGGACAGGGAAAGCTTGGTAATGCATCAGAACTGGTGGATGTGTTGGACAGGGAAAGCGTGGTAATGCATCAGAACTGGTGACTGTGTTGGACAGGGAAAGCGCGGCAAAGCATCAGAACTAGTGACTGTGTTGGACAGGGAAAGCGTGGCAATGCATCAGAACTGCTGACTGTGTTGGACAGGGATAGCGTGGTAATGCATCAGAACTGGCGACTGTGTTGGACAGGGAAAGCGTGGTAAACCATCATAACTGGTGACTGTGTTGGACAGGGAAAGCGTGGCAATGCATCAGAACTGGTGACTGTGTTGGACAGGGAAAGCGTGGTAATGCATCATAACTGGCGTCTGTGTTGGACAGGGAAAGCGTGGCAATGCATCAGGAGTGGTGACTGTGTTGGACAGGGATAGCGTGGTAATGCATCAGAACTGGCGACTGTGTTGGACAGGGAAAGCGTGGCAATGCATCAGAACTGGTGCCTGTGTTGGACAGGGAAAGCGTGGCAATGCATCAGAACTGGTGACTGTGTTGGACAGGGAAAGTGTGGCAATGCATCAGAAGTGGTGACTGTGTTGGACAGGGAAAGCGTGGCAATGCATCAGAACTGGTGACTGTGTTGGACAAGGAAAGCGTGGTAATGCATCAGAATTGGCGACTGTGTTGGACAGGGAAAGCGTGACAATGCATCAGAACTGGTGACTGTGTTGGACAGGGAAAGCATGGCAATGCATCAGAACTGCCGACTGTGTTGGACATGGAAAGCGTGGCAATGCATCAGAACTGGTGACTGTGTTGGACAGGGAAAGCGTGGTAATGCATCAGAACTGGCGGCTGTGTTGGACAGGGAAAGCGTGGTAATGCATCAGAACTGGTGACTGTGTTGGACAGGGAAAGCGTGGCAATGCATCAGAACTGGTGACTGTGTTGGACAGGGAAAGCGTGGCAATGCATCAGAACTGGTGACTGTGTTGGACAGGGAAAGCGTGGCAATGCATCAGAACTGGTGACTGTGTTGGACAGGGAAAGCGTTGCAATGCATCAGAACTGGTGACTGTGTTGGACAGGGAAAGCGTGGTAATGCATCAGAACTGGTGACTGTGTTGGACAGGGAAAGCGTGGAAATGCATCAGAACTGGTGACTGTGTTGGACAGGGATACCGTGGTAATGTATCAGAACTAGCAACTGTGTTCGACAGGGAAAGCGTGGCAATGCATCAGAACTGGTGACTGTGTTGGACAGGGAAAGCGTGGTAATGTATCAGAACTGGTGACTGTGTTGGAAAGGGAAAGCGTGGCAATGCATCAAAGCCGGTGACTGTGTTGGACAGGGAAAGCGTGGTAATGCATCACAACTGGCGACTGTGTTGGACAGGGAAAGCGTGGCAATGCATCAGAACTGGTGACTGTGTTGGACAGGGAAAGTGTGGCAATGCATCAGAACTGGTGACTGTGTTGGACAGGGAAAGCGTGGCAAGGCATCAGAACTGGAGACTGTGTTGGACAGGGATAGCGTGGTAATGCATCAGAACTGGTGACTGTGTTGGACAGCGAAAGCGTGGCAATGCTTCAGAACTGGTGACTGTGTTGGACAGGGAAAGCGTGGTAATGCATCAGAACTGGTGACTGTGTTGGACAGGGAAAGCGTGGCAATGCATCACAACTGGTGACTGTGTTGGACAGGGAAAGCGTGGTAATGCATCAGAACTAGCGACTGTGTTGGACAGGGAAAGCGTGGCAATGCATCAGAACTGGTGACTGTGTTGGACAGGGAAAGCGTGGTAATGCATCAGAACTGGTGACTGTGTTGGACAGGGAAAGCGTGGTAATGCATCAGAACTGGCGACTGTGTTGGACAGGGAAAGCGTGGCAATGCATCAGAACTGGTGACTGTGTTTGACAGGGAAAGTGTGGCAATGCATCAGAACTGGTGACTGTGTTGGACACGGAAAGCGTGGCAATGCATCAGAACTGGTGACTGTCTTGGACAGGGAAAGCGTCGTAATGCATCAGAACTGGCGACTGTGTTGGACAGGGAAAGCGTGGCAATGCATCAGAACTGGTGACTGTGTTGGACAGGGAAAGCGTGGCAATTCATCAGAACTGGTGACTGTGTTGGACTGGGAAAGCGTGGTAATGCGTCACAACTGGCGACTGTGTTGGACAGGGAAAGCGTGGTAATGCATCAGAACTGGAGACTGTGTTGGACAGGGAAAGCATGGCAATGCATCAGAACTGGCGACTGTGTTGGACAGGGTAACCGTGGTAATGCATCAGAAGTGGCGACTGTGTTGGACAGGGAAAGCGTGGTAATGCATCAGAACTGGCGACTCTGTTGGACAGGGAAAGCGTGGCAATGCATCAGCACTGGTGACTGTGTTGGACAGGGAAAGCGTGGCAATGCATCAGAACTGGTGACTGTGTTGGACAGGGATAGCGTGGTAATGCATCAGAACTGGCGACTGTGTTGGACAGGGAAAGCGTGGTAATGCATCTGAACTGGTGACTGTGTTGGACAGGGAAAGCGAGGCAATGCACCAGAACTGGTGACTGTGTTGGACAGGGAACGCGTGGTAATGCCTCAGAACTGGCGACTGTATTGGACAGGGAAAGCGTGGCAATGCATCAGAACTGGTGACTGTGTTGGACAGGGAAAGCGTGGCAATTCATCCGAACTGGTGACTGTGTTGGACTGGGAAAGCGTAGCAATGCATCAGAACTGGTGACTGTGTTGGACAGGGAAAGCGTGGTAATGCACCAGAACTGGCGGCTGTGTTGGACAGGGAAAGCGTGGTAATGCATCAGAACTGGTGACTGTGTTGGACAGGGAAAGCGTGGCAATGCATCAAAGCTGGTGACTGTGTTGGACAGGGAAAGCGTGGTAATGCATCAGAACTGGCGACTGTGTTGGACAGGGAAAGCGTGGCAATGCATCAGAACTGGTGACTGTGTTGGACAGGGAAAGCGTTGCAATGCATCAGAACTGGTGACTGTGTTGGACAGGGAAAGCTAGGTAATGCATCTGAACTGGCGACTGTGTTGGACAGGGAAAGCGTGGCGATTCAACAGAACTGGTGACTGTGTTGGAGAGGGAAAGCGTGGCAATGCATCAGAACTGGTGACTGTGTTGGACAGGGAAAGCGCTGCAATGCATCAGAACTTGTGACTGTGTTGGACATAGAAAGCGTGGTAATGCATCAGAACTGGCGACTGTGTTGGTCAGGGAAAGCGTGGCAATTCATCAGAACTGGTGACTGTGTATTTTACAGGGAAAGCGTGGCAATGCATCAGAACTGGTGACTGTGTTGGACAGGGAAAGCGTGGTAATGCATCAGAACTGGCGACTGTGTTGGACAGTGATAGCGTGGCAATGCATCAGAACTGGTGACTGTGTTGGACAGGGAAAGCGTGGTAATGCATCATAACTGGCGACTGTGTTGGACAGGGAAAGCGTGGCAATGCATCAGAGCTGGTGAGTGTGTTGGACAGGGATAGCGTGGTAATGCATCAGAACTGGCGACTGTGTTGGACAGGGAAAGCGTGGCAATGCATCAGAACTGGTGACTGTGTTGGACAGGGAAAGTGTGGCAATGCATCAGAACTGGTGACTCTGTTGGACAGGAAAAGCGTGGCAATGCATCAGAACTGGTGACTGTGTTGGACAAGGAAAGCGTGGTAATGCATCAGAACTGGCGACTGTGTTGGACAGGGAAAGCGTGGCAATGCATCAGAACTGGCGACTGTGTTGGACAGGGAATGCGTGGCAATGCATCAGAACTGGTGACTGTGTTGGACAGGGAAAGCGTGGCAATGCATCAGAACCGGTGACTGTGTTGGACAGGGAAAGCGTGGCAATGCATCATAACTGGTGACTGTGTTGGACAGGGAAAGCTTGGTAATGCATCAGAACTGGTGAATGTGTTGGACAGGGAAAGCGTGGTAATGCATCAGAACTGGTGACTGTGTTGGACAGGGAAAGCGTGGTAATGCATCAGAACTGGAGACTGTGTTGGACAGGGAAAGCATGGCAATGCATCAGCACTGGTGACTGTGTTGGACAGGAAAAGCGTGGCAATGCATCAGAACTGGTGACTGTGTTGGACAGGGATAGCGTGGTAATGCATCAGAACTGGCGACTGTGTTGGACAGGGAAAGCGTGGTAATGCATCTGAACTGGTGACTGTGTTGGACAGGGAAAGCGTGGCAATGCACCAGAACTGGTGACTGTGTTGGACAGGGAACGCGTGGTAATGCCTCAGAACTGGCGACTGTATTGGACAGGGAAAGCGTGGCAATGCATCAGAACTGGTGACTGTGTTGGACAGGGAAAGCGTGGCAATTCATCAGAACTGGTGACTGTGTTGGACTGGGAAAGCGTAGCAATGCATCAGAACTGGTGACTGTGTTGGACAGGGAAAGCGTGGTAATGCACCAGAACTGGCGGCTGTGTTGGACAGGGAAAGCGTGGTAATGCATCAGAA
Source organism: Schistocerca cancellata (assembly GCF_023864275.1). Lineage (NCBI taxonomy): Eukaryota > Metazoa > Arthropoda > Insecta > Orthoptera > Acrididae > Schistocerca > Schistocerca cancellata. The sequence continues at coordinate 21,384,848 of NC_064631.1, read as the reverse complement.
CTGGTGACTGTGTTGGACAGGGAAAGCGTGGCAATGCATCAAAGCTGGTGACAGTGTTGGACAGGGAAAGCGTGGTAATGCATCAGAACTGGCGACTGTGTTGGACAGGGAAAGCGTGGCAATGCATCAGAACTGGTGACTGTGTTGGACAGGGAAAGCATTGCAATGCATCAGAACTGGTGACTGTGTTGGACAGGGAAAGCGTGGTAATGCATCAGAACTGGCGACTGTGTTGGACTGGGAAAGCGTGGCAATTCATCAGAACTGGTGACTGTGTTGGAGGGGGAAAGCGTGGCAATGCATCAGAACTGGTGACTGTGTTGGACAGGGAACGCGTTGCAATGCATCAGAACTGGTGACTGTGTTGGACAGGGAAAGCGTGGTAATGCATCAGAACTGGCGACTGTGTTGGTCAGGGAAAGCGTGGCAATTCATCAGATCTGGTGACTGTGTATTTTACAGGGAAAGCGTGGCAATGCATCAGAACTGGTGACTGTGTTGGACAGGGAAAGCGTGGTAATGCATCAGAACTGGCGACTGTGTTGGACAGGGAAAGCCTGGCAATGCATCAGAACTGGTGACTGTGTTGGACAGGGAAAGCGTGGTAATGCATCATAACTGGCGACTGTGTTGGACAGGGAAAGCGTGGCAATGCATCAGAACTGGTGACTGTGTTGGACAGGGATAGCGTGGTAATGCATCAGAACTGGCGACTGTGTTGGACAGGGAAAGCGTGGCAATGCATCAGAACTGGTGACTGTGTTGGACAGGGAAAGCGTGGCAATGCATCAGAACTGGTGACTGTGTTGGACAGGGAAAGTGTGGCAATGCATCAGAACTGGTGACTGTGTTGGACAGGGAAAGCGTGGCAATGCATCAGAACTGGTGACTGTGTTGGACAAGGAAAGCGTGGTAATGCATCAGAACTGGCGACTGTGTTGGACAGGGAAAGCGTGGCAATGCATCAGAACTGGTGACTGTGTTGGACAGGGAAAGCATGGCAATGCATCAGAACTGGTGACTGTGTTGGACATGGAAAGCGTGGCAATGCATCAGAACTGGTGACTGTGTTGGACAGGGAAAGCGTGGCAATGCATCAGAACTGGTGACTGTGTTGGACAGGGAAAGCGTGGTAATGCATCAGAACTGGCGACTGTGTTGGACAGGGAAAGCGTGGCAATGCATCAGAACTGGTGACTGTGTTGGACAGGGAAAGCGTGGCAATGCATCAGAACTGGTGACTGTGTTGGACAGGGAAAGCGTGGCAATGCATCAGAACTGGCGACTGTGTTGGACAGGGAAAGCGTGGTAATGCATCAGAACTGGCGGCTGTGTTGGACAGGGAAAGCGTGGTAATGTATCAGAACTGGTGACTGTGTTGGACAGGGAAAGCGTGGCAATGCATCAAAGCTGGTGACTGTGTTGGACAGGGAAAGCGTGGCAATGCATCAGAACTGGTGACTGTGTTGGACAGGGAAAGCGTGGTAATGCATCAGAACTGGCGACTGTGTTGGACAGGGAAAGCGTGGCAATGCATCAGAACTGGTGACTGTGTTGGACAGGGAAAGCGTGGTAATGCATCATAACTGGCGACTGTGTTGGACAGGGAAAGCGTGGCAATGCATCAGAACTGTTGAGTGTGTTGGACAGGGATAGCGTGGTAATGCATCAGAACTGGCGACTGTGTTGGACAGGGAAAGCGTGGCAATGCATCAGAACTGGTGACTGTGTTGGACAGGGAAAGCGTGGCAATTCATCAGAACTGGTGACTGTGTTGGACTGGGAAAGCGTGGCAATGCATCAGAACTGGTGACTGTGTTGGACAGGGAAAGCATTGCAATGCATCAGAACTGGTGACTGTGTTGGACAGGGAAAGCGTGGTAATGCATCAGAACTGGCGACTGTGTTGGACAGGGAAAGCGTGGCAATTCATCAGAACTGGTGACTGTGTTGGAGAGGGAAAGCGTGGCAATGCATCAGAACTGGTGACTGTGTTGGACAGGGAACGCGTTGCAATGCATCAGAACTGGTGACTGTGTTGGACAGGGAAAGCGTGGTAATGCATCAGAACTGGCGACTGTGTTGGTCAGGGAAAGCGTGGCAATTCATCAGATCTGGTGACTGTGTATTTTACAGGGAAAGCGTGGCAATGCATCAGAACTGGTGACTGTGTTGGACAGGGAAAGCGTGGTAATGCATCAGAACTGGCGACTGTGTTGGACAGGGAAAGCCTGGCAATGCATCAGAACTGGTGACTGTGTTGGACAGGGAAAGCGTGGTAATGCATCATAACTGGCGACTGTGTTGGACAGGGAAAGCGTGGCAATGCATCAGAACTGGTGACTGTGTTGGACAGGGATAGCGTGGTAATGCATCAGAACTGGCGACTGTGTTGGACAGGGAAAGCGTGGCAATGCATCAGAACTGGTGACTGTGTTGGACAGGGAAAGCGTGGCAATGCATCAGAACTGGTGACTGTGTTTGACAGGGAAAGTGTGGCAATGCATCAGAACTGGTGACTGTGTTGGACAGGGAAAGCGTGGCAATGCATCAGAACTGGTGACTGTGTTGGACAAGGAAAGCGTGGTAATGCATCAGAACTGGCGACTGTGTTGGACAGGGAAAGCGTGGCAATGCATCAGAACTGGTGACTGTGTTGGACAGGGAAAGCATGGCAATGCATCAGAACTGGTGACTGTGTTGGACATGGAAAGCGTGGCAATGCATCAGAACTGGTGACTGTGTTGGACAGGGAAAGCGTGGTAATGCATCAGAACTGGCGGCTGTGTTGGACAGGGAAAGCGTGGTAATGCATCAGAACTGGTGACTGTGTTGGACAGGGAAAGCGTGGCAATGCATCAGAACTGGTGACTGTGTTGGACAGGGAAAGCGTGGCAATGCATCAGAACTGGTGACTGTGTTGGACAGGGAAAGCGTGGTAATGCATCAGAACTGGCGACTGTGTTGGACAGGGAAAGCGTGGCAATGCATCAGAACTGGTGACTGTGTTGGACAGGGAAAGCGTGGCAATTCATCAGAACTGGTGACTGTGTTGGACTGGGAAAGCGTGGCAATGCATCAGAACTGGTGACTGTGTTGGACAGGGAAAGCGTGGTAATGCATCAGAACTGGCGGCTATGTTGGACAGGGAAAGCGTGGTAATGTATCAGAACTGGTGACTGTGTTGGACAGGGAAAGCGTGGCAATGCATCAAAGCTGGTGACTGTGTTGGACAGGGAAAGCGTGGTAATGCATCACAACTGGCGACTGTGTTGGACAGGGAAAGCGTGGCAATGCATCAGAACTGGTGACTGTGTTGGACACGGAACGCGTTGCAATGCATCAGAACTGGTGACTGTGTTGGACAGGGAAAGCGTGGTAATGCATCAGAACTGGCGACTGTGTTGGACAGGGAAAGCGTGGAAATGCATCAGAACTGGTGACTGTGTTGGACAGGGATAGCGTGGCAATGAACCAGAGCTGGCGACTGTGTTGGACAGGGAAAGCGTGGCAATGCATCAGAACTGGTGACTGTGTTGGACAGGGAAAGCGTGGTAATGCATCAGAACTGGTGGATGTGTTGGACAGGGAAAACGTGGTAATGCATCAGAACTGGTGACTGTGTTGGACAGGGAAAGCGTGGCAAAGCATCAGAACTAGTGACTGTGTTGGACAGGGAAAGCGTGGCAATGCATCAGATCTGGTGACTGTGTATTTTACAGGGAAAGCGTGGCAATGCATCAGAACTGGTGACTGTGTTGGACAGGGAAAGCGTGGTAATGCATCAGAACTGGCGACTATGTGTTGGACAGGGAAAGCCTGGCAATGCATCAGAACTGGTGACTGTGTTGGACAGGGAAAGCGTGGTAATGCATCATAACTGGCGACTGTGTTGGACAGGGAAAGCGTGGCAATGCATCAGAACTGATGACTGTGTTGGACAGGGATAGCGTGGTAATGCATCAGAACTGGCGACTGTGTTGGACAGGGAAAGCGTGGCAATGCATCAGAACTGGTGACTGTGTTGGACAGGGAAAGCGTGGCAATGCATCAGAACTGGTGACTGTGTTGGACAGGGAAAGTGTGGCAATGCATCAGAACTGGTGACTGTGTTGGACAGGGAAAGCGTGGCAATGCATCAGAACTGGTGACTGTGTTGGACAAGGAAAGCGTGGTAATGCATCAGAACTGGCGACTGTGTTGGACAGGGAAAGCGTGGCAATGCATCAGAACTGGTGACTGTGTTGGACAGGGAAAGCATGGCAATGCATCAGAACTGGTGACTGTGTTGGACATGGAAAGCGTGGCAATGCATCAGAACTGGTGACTGTGTTGGACAGGGAAAGCGTGGTAATGCATCAGAACTGGCGGCTGTGTTGGACAGGGAAAGCGTGGTAATGCATCAGAACTGGTGACTGTGTTGGACAGGGAAAGCGTGGCAATGCATCAGAACTGGTGACTGTGTTGGACAGGGAAAGCGTGGCAATGCATCAGAACTGGTGACTGTGTTGGACAGGGAAAGCGTGGTAATGCATCAGAACTGGCGACTGTGTTGGACAGGGAAAGCGTGGCAATGCATCAGAACTGGTGACTGTGTTGGACAGGGAAAGCGTGGCAATTCATCAGAACTGGTGACTGTGTTGGACAGGGAAAGCGTGGCAATGCATCAGAACTGGTGACTGTGTTGGACAGGGAAAGCGTGGTAATGCATCAGAACTGGCGGCTGTGTTGGACAGGGAAAGCGTGGTAATGTATCAGAACTGGTGACTGTGTTGGACAGGGAAAGCGTGGCAATGCATCAAAGCTGGTGACTGTGTTGGACAGGGAAAGCGTGGTAATGCATCACAACTGGCGACTGTGTTGGACAGGGAAAGCGTGGCAATGCATCAGAACTGGTGACTGTGTTGGACAGGGAAAGCGTTGCAATGCATCAGAACTGGTGACTGTGTTGGACAGGGAAAGCGTGGTAATGCATCAGAACTGACGACTGTGTTGGACAGGGAAAGCGTGGAAATGCATCAGAACTGGTGACTGTGTTGGACAGGGATAGCGTGGCAATGCACCAGAACTGGCGACTGTGTTGGACAGGGAAAGCGTGGCAATGCATCAGAACTGGTGACTGTGTTGGACAGGGAAAGCGTGGTAATGCATCAGAACTGGTGGATGTGTTGGACAGGGAAAGCGTGGTAATGCATCAGAACTGGTGACTGTGTTGGACAGGGAAAGCGTGGCAAAGCATCAGAACTAGTGACTGTGTTGGACAGGGAAAGCGTGGCAATGCATCAGAACTGCTGACTGTGTTGGACAGGGATAGCGTGGTAATGCATCAGAACTGGCGACTGTGTTGGACAGGGAAAGCGTGGTAATGCCTCAGAACTGGTGACTGTGTTGGACAGGGAAAGCGTGGCAATGCATCAGAACTGGTGACTGTGTTGGACAGGGAAAGCGTGGTAATGCATCATAACTGGCGACTGTGTTGGACAGGGAAAGCGTGGCAATGCATCAGAACTGGTGACGGTGTTGGACAGGGATAGCGTGGTAATGCATCAGAACTGGCGACTGTGTTGGACAGGGAAAGCGTGGCAATGCATCAGAACTGGTGACTGTGTTGGACAGGGAAAGCGTGGCAATGCATCAGAACTGGTGACTGTGTTGGACAGGGAAAGTGTGGCAATACATCAGAACTGGTGACTGTGTTGGACAGGGAAAGCGTGGCAATGCATCAGAACTGGTGACTGTGTTCGACAAGGAAGGCGTGGTAATGCATCAGAACTGGCGACTGTGTTGGACAGGGAAAGCGTGGCAATGCATCAGAACTGGTGACTGTGCTGGACAGGGAAAGCATGGCAATGCATCAGAACTGGTGACTGTGTTGGACATGGAAAGCGTGGCAATGCATCAGAACTGGTGACTGTGTTGGACAGGGAAAGCGTGGCAATGCATCAGAACTGGTGACTGTGTTGGACAGGGAGAGCGTGACAATGCATCAGAACTGGTGACTGTGTTGGACAGGGAAAGCGTGGTAATGCATCAGAACTGGCGACTGTGTTGGACAGGGAAAGCGTGGCAATGTATCAGAACTGGTGACTGTGTTGGACAGGGAAAGCGTGGCAATTCATCAGAACTGGTGACTGTGTTGGACTGGGAAAGCGTGGCAATGCATCAGAACTGGTGACTGTGTTGGACAGGGAAAGCGTGGTAATGCATCAGAACTGGCGGCTGTGTTGGACAGGGAAAGCGTGGTAATGTATCAGAACTGGTGACTGTGTTGGACAGGGAAAGCGTTGGAATGCATCAGAACTGGTGACTGTGTTGGACAGGGAAAGCGTGGTAATGCATCAGAACTGGCGACTGTGTTGGACAGGGAAAGCGTGGAAATGCATCAGAACTGGTGACTGTGTTGGACAGGGATAGCGTGGTAATGCATCAGAACTAGCAACTGTGTTGGACAGGGAAAGCGTGGCAATGCATCAGAACTGGTGACTGTGTTGGACGGGGAAAGCGTGGTAATGTATCAGAACTGGTGACTGTGTTGGACAGGGACAGTGTGGCAATGCATCAAAGCTGGTGACTGTGTTGGACAGGGAAAGCGTGGTAATGCATCACAACTGGCGACTGTGTTGGACAGGGAAAGCGTGGCAATGCATCAGAACTGGTGACTGTGTTGGACAGGGAAAGTGTGGCAATGCATCAGAACTGGTGACTGTGTTGGACAGGGAAAGCGTGGCAATGCATCAGAACTGGTGACTATGTTGGACAGGGAAAGCGTGGTAATGCATCAGAACTGGTGACTGTGTTGGACAGCGAAAGCGTGGCAATGCATCAGAACTGGTGACTGTGTTGGACAGGGAAAGCGTGGTAATGCATCAGAACTGGTGACTGTGTTGGACAGGGAAAGCGTGGCAATGCATCACAACTGGTGACTGTGTTGGAAAGGGAATGCGTGGTAATGCATCAGAACTAGCGACTGTGTTGGACAGGGAAAGCGTGGCAATGCATCAGAACTGGTGACTGTGTTGGACAGGGAAAGCGTGGTAATGCATCAGAACTGGTGACTGTGTTGGACAGGGAAAGCGTGGTAATGCATCAGAACTGGCGACTGTGTTGGACAGTGATAGCGTGGCAATGCATCAGAACTGGTGACTGTGTTGGACAGGGAAAGCGTGGCAATGCAACATAACTGGTGACTGTGTTGGACAGGGAAAGCGTGGCAATGCATCAGAACTGGTGACTGTGTTGGACAGGGAAAGCTTGGTAACGCATCAGATCTGGTGAATGTGTTGGACAGGGAAAGCGTGGTAATGCATCAGAACTGGTGACTGTGTTAGACAGGGAAAGCGTGGCAATGCATCAGAACTGGTGACTGTGTTGGACAGGGAAAGCGTGGTAATGCGTCACAACTGGCGACTGTGTTGGACAGGAAAACGTGGTAATGCATCAGAACTGGAGACTGTGTTGGACAGGGAAAGCATGGCAATGCATCAGAACTGGCGACTGTGTTGGACAGGGAAAGCGTGGTAATGCATCAGAAGTGGCGACTGTGTTGGACAGGGAAAGCGTGGTAATGCATCAGAACTGGCGACTGTGTTGGACAGGGAAAGCGTGGTAATGCATCTGAACTGGTGACTGTGTTGGACAGGGAAAGCGTGGCAATGCATCAGAACTGGTGACTGTGTTGGACAGGGAGAGCGTGGCAATGCATCAGAACTGGTGACTGTGTTGGACAGGGAAAGCGTGATAATGCATCAGAACTGTTGACTGTGTTGGACAGGGAAAGCGTGGTAATGCATCAGAACTGGCAGCTGTGTTCGACAGGGAAAACGTCGTAATGCATCAGAACTGGTGACTGTGTTGGACGGGGAAAGCGTGGCAATGCATCAGAACTGGTGACTGTGTTGGACAGGGAAAGCGTGGCAATGCACCAGAACTGGTGACTGTGTTGGACAGGGAACGCGTGGTAATGCCTCAGAACTGGCGACTGTATTGGACAGGGAAAGCGTGGCAATGCATCAGAACTGGTGACTGTGTTGGACAGAAAAAAGCGTGGCAATTCATCAGAACTGGTGACTGTGTTGGACTGGGAAAGCGTGGCAATGCATCAGAACTGGTGACTGTGTTGGACAGGGAAAGCGTGGTAATGCACCAGAACTGGCGGCTGTGTTGGACAGGGAAAGCGTGGTAATGCATCAGAACTGGTGACTGTGTTGGACAGGGAAAGCGTGGCAATGCATCAAAGCTGGTGACTGTGTTGGACAGGGAAAGCGTGGTAATGCATCAGAACTGGCAACTGTGTTGGACAGGGAAAGCGTGGCAATGCATCAGAACTGGTGACTGTGTTGGACACAGAAAGCGTTGCAATGCATCAGAACTGGTGACTGTGTTGGACAGGGAAAGCGTGGCAATGCATCAGAACTGGTGACTGTGTTGGACAGGGAAAGCGTGGTAATGCGTCACAACTGGCGACTGTGTTGGACAGGAAAGCGTGGTAATGCATCAGAACTGGAGACTGTGTTGGACAGGGAAAGTGTGGCAATGCATCAAAGCTGGTGACTGTGTTGGACAGGGAAAGCGTGGTAATGCATCACAACTGGCGACTGTGTTGGACAGGGAAAGCGTGGCAATGCATCAGAACTGGTGACTGTGTTGGACAGGGAAGGCGTTGCAATGCATCAGAACTGGTGACTGTGTTGGACAGGGAAAGCGTGGTAATGCATCAGAACTGGCGTCTGTGTTGGACAGGGAAAGCGTGGAAATGCATCAGAACTGGTGACTGTGTTGGACAGGGATAGCGTGGTAATGCATCAGAACTAGCAACTGTGTTGGACAGGGAAAGCGTGGCAATGCATCAGAACTGGTGACTGTGTTGGACGGGGAAAGCGTGGTAATGTATCAGAACTGGTGACTGTGTTGGACAGGGAAAGCGTGGCAATGCATCAAAGCTGGTGACTGTGTTGGACAGGGAAAGCGTGGTAATGCATCACAACTAGCGACTGTGTTGGACAGGGGAAGCGTGGCAATGCATCAGAACTGGTGACTGTGTTGGACAGGGAAAGCGTGGCAATGCATCAGAACTGGTGACTGTGTTGGACAGGGAAAGCGTGGTAATGCATCAGAACTGGTGACTGTGTTGGACAGGGAAAGCGTGGTAATGCATCAGAACTGGCGACTGTGTTGGACAGGGATAGCGTGGCAATGCATCAGAACTGGTGACTGTGTTGGACAGGGAAAGCGTGGCAATGCAACATAACTGGTGACTGTGTTGGACAGGGAAAGCGTGGCAATGCATCAGAACTGGTGACTGTGTTGGACAGGGAAAGCTTGGTAATGCATCAGAACTGGTGAATGTGTTGGACAGGGAAAGCGTGGTAATGCATCAGAACTGGTGACTGTGTTGGACAGGGAAAGCGTGGCAATACATCAGAACTGGTGACTGTGTTGGACAGGGAAAGCGTGGTAATGCGTCACAACTGGCGACTGTGTTGGACAGGAAAGCGTGGTAATGCATCAGAACTGGAGACTGTGTTGGACAGGGAAAGCATGGCAATGCATCAGAACTGGCGACTGTGTTGGACAGGGAAAGCGTGATAATGCATCAGAAGTGGCGACTGTGTTGGACAGGGAAAGCGTGGAAATGCATCAGAACTGGTGACTGTGTTGGACAGGGATAGCGTGGTAATGCATCAGAACTAGCAACTGTGTTGGACAGGGAAAGCGTGGCAATGCATCAGAACTGGTGACTGTGTTGGACGGGGAAAGCGTGGTAATGTATCAGAACTGGTGACTGTGTTGGACAGGGAAAGCGTGGCAATGCATCAAAGCTGGTGACTGTGTTGGACATGGAAAGCGTGGTAATGCATCACAACTGGCGACTGTGTTGGACAGGGAAAGCGTGGCAATGCATCAGAACTGGTGACTGTGTTGGACACGGAAAGCGTGGTAATGCATCAGAACTGGCGGCTGTGTTGGACAGGGAAAACGTCGTAATGCATCAGAACTGGTGACTGTGTTGGACAGGGAAAGCGTGGCAATGCATCAGAACTGGTGACTGTGTTGGACAGGGAAAGCGTGGCAATGCACCAGAACTGGTGACTGTGTTGGACAGGGAACGCGTGGTAATGCCTCAGAACTGGCGACTGTATTGGACAGGGAAAGCGTGGCAATGCATCAGAACTGGTGACTGTGTTGGACAGAAAAAAGCGTGGCAATTCATCAGAACTGGTGACTGTGTTGGACTGGGAAAGCGTGGCAATGCATCAGAACTGGTGACTGTGTTGGACAGGGAAAGCGTGGTAATGCACCAGAACTGGCGCTGTGTTGGACAGGGAAAGCATGGTAATGCATCAGAACTGGTGACTGTGTTGGACAGGGAAAGCGTGGCAATGCATCAAAGCTGGTGACTGTGTTGGACAGGGAAAGCGTGGTAATGCATCAGAACTGGCGACTGTGTTGGACAGGGAAAGCGTGGCAATGCATCAGAACTGGTGACTGTGTTGGACACGGAAAGCGTTGCAATGCATCAGAACTGGTGACTGTGTTGGACAGGGAAAGCGTGGTAATGCATCAGAACTGGCGACTGTGTTGGACACGGAAAGCGTTGCAATGCATCCGAACTGGTGACTCTGTTGGACAGGGAAAGCGTGGTAATGCATCAGAACTGGTGACTGTGTTGGACAGGGAAAGCATTGCAATGCATCAGAACTGGTGACTGTGTTGGGCAGGGAAAGCGTGGTAATGCATCAGAACTGGCGACTGTGTTGGTCAGGGAAAGCGTGGCAATTCATCAGAACTGGTGACTGTGTTTTACAGGGAAAGCGTGGCAATGCACCAGAACTGGTGACTGTGTTGTCAGGGAAAGTGTGGTAATGCATCAGAACTGGCGACTGTGTTGGACAGGGAAAGCGTGGCAATGCATCAGAACTGGTGACTGTGTTGGACACGGAAAGCGTGGCAATGCATCAGAACTGGTGACTGTGTTGGACAGGGAAAGCGTGGCAATGCATCAGAACTGGTGACTGTGTTGGACAGGGAAAGCGTGGTAATGCATCAGAACTGGTGATTGTGTTGGACAGGGAAAGGGTGGTAATGCATCAGAACTGGTGACTGTGTTGGACAGGGAAAGCGTGGCAATGCATCAGAACTGGTGACTGTGTTGGACAGGGAAAGCGTGGTAATGCATCAGAACTGGTGACTGTGTTTGACAGGGAAAGCGTAGCAATGCATCAGAACTGGTGACTGTGTTGGACAGGGAAAGCGTGGTAATGCATCACAACTGGCGACTCTGTTGGACAGGGAAAGCGTGGTAATGCATCAGAACTGGAGACTGTGTTGGACAGGGAAAGCGTGGCAATGCATCAGAACTGGTGACTGTGTTGGACAGGGAAAGCGTGGTAATGCATCACAACTGGCGACTGTGTTGGACAGGGAAAGCGTGGTAATGCATCAGAACTGGCGACTCTGTTGGACAGGGAAAGCGTGGCAATGCACCAGCACTGGTGACTGTGTTGGACAGGGAAAGCGTGGCAATGCATCAGAACTGGTGACTGTGTTGGACAGGGAAAGCGTGGTAATGCATCAGAACTGGCGACTGTGTTGGACAGGGAAAGCGTGGTAATGCTTCAGAACTGGTGACTGTGTTGGACAGGGAAAGCGTGGCAATGCATCAGAACTGGTGACTGTGTTGGACAGGGAAAGCGTGGCAATGCATCAAAGCTGGTGACTGTGTTGGACAGGGAAAGCGTGGTAATGCATCACAACTGGCGACTGTGTTGGACAGGGTAAGCGTGGCGATGCATCAGAACTGGTGACTGTGTTGGACAGGGAAAGTGTGGCAATGCATCAGAAGTGGTGACTGTGTTGGACAGGGAAAGCGTGGCAATGCATCAGAACTGGTGACTGTGTTGGACAGGGAAAGCGTGGTAATGCATCAGAACTGGTGACTGTGTTGGACAGCGAAAGCGTGCCAATGCATCAGAACTGGTGACTGTGTTGGACAGGGAAAGCGTTGTAATGCATCAGAACTGGTGACTGTGTAGGACAGGGAAAGCGTGGCAATGCATCACAACTGGTGACTGTGTTGGACAGGGAAAGCGTGGTAATGCATCAGAAGTGGCGACTGTGTTGGACAGGGAAAGCGTGGTAATGCATCAGAACTGGCGACTCTGTTGGACAGGGAAAGCGTGGCAATGCATCAGCACTGGTGACTGTGTTGGACAGGGAAAGCGTGGCAATGCATCAGTACTGGTGACTGTGTTGGACAGGGATAGCGTGGTAATGCATCAGAACTGGCGACTGTGTTGGACAGGGAAAGCGTGGTAATGCTTCTGAACTGGTGACTGTGTTGGACAGGGAAAGCGTGGCAATGCATCAGAACTGGTTACTGTGTTGGACAGGGAGAGCGTGGTAATGCATCAGAACTGGCGGCTGTGTTGGACAGGGAAAGCGTCGTAATGCATCAGAACTGGTGGTTGTGTTGGACAGGGAAAGCGTGGCAATGCATCAGAACTGGTGACTGTGTTGGACAGGGAAAGCGTGGCAATGCACCAGAACTGGTGACTGTGTTGGACAGGGAACGCGTGGTAATGCCTCAGAACTGGCGACTGTATTGGACAGGGAAAGCGTGGCAATGCATCAGAACTGGTGACTGTGTTGGACAGGGAAAGCGTGGCAATTCATCAGAACTGGTGACTGTGTTGGACTGGGAAAGCGCGGCAATGCATCAGAACTGGTGACTGTGTTGGACAGGGAAAGCGTGGTAATGCACCAGAACTGGCGGCTGTGTTGGACAGGGAAAGCGTGGTAATACATCAGAACTGGTGACTGTGTTGGCCAGGGAAAGCGTGGCAATGCATCAAAGCTGGTGACTGTGTTGGACAGGGAAAGCGTGGTAATGCATCAGAACTGGCGACTGTGTTGGACAGGGAAAGCGTGGCAATGCATCAGAACTGGTGACTGTGATGGACACGGAAAGCGTTGCAATGCATCAGAACTGGTGACTGTGTTGGACAGGGAAAGCGTGGTAATGCATCAGAACTGGCGACTGTGTAGGACAGGGAAAGCGTGGCAATTCATCAGAACTGGTGACTGTGTTGGACAGGGAAAGCGTGGCAATGCATCAGAACTGGTGACTGTGTTGGACAGGGAAAGCGTTGCAATGCATCAGAACTGGTGACTGTGTTGGACAGGGAAAGCGTGGTAATGCATCAGAACTGGCGACTGTGTTGGTCAGGGAAAGCGTGGCAATTCATCAGAACTGGTGACTGTGTTTTACAGGGAAAGCGTGGCAATGCATCAGAACTGGTGACTGTGTTGTCAGGGAAAGCGTGGTAATGCATCAGAACTGGCGACTGTGTTTGACAGGAAAAGCGTGGCAATGCATCAGAAATGGTGACTGTGTTGGACACGGAAAGCGTGGCAATGCATCAGAACTGGTGACTGTGTTGGACAGGGAAAGCGTGGCAATGCATCAGAACTGGTGACTGTGTTGGACAGGGAAAGCGTGGTAATGCATCAGAACTGGTGATTGTGTTGGACAGGGAAAGCTTGGTAATGCATCAGAACTGGCGACTGTGTTGGACAGGGAAAGCGTGGCAATGCATCAGAACTGGTGACTGTGTTGGACAGGGAAAGCGTGGTAATGCATCAGAACTGGTGACTGTGTTTGACAGGGAAAGCGTGGCAATGCATCAGATCTGGTGACTGTGTTGGACAGGGAAAGCGTGGTAATGCATCACAACTGGCGACTGTGTTGGACAGGGAAAGCGTGGTAATGCATCAGAACTGGAGACTGTGTTGGACAGGGAAGGCGTGGCAATGCATCAGAACTGGTGACTGTGTTGCACAGGGAAAGCGTGGTAATGCATCACAACTGGCGACTGTGTTGGACAGGGAAAGCGTGGCAATGCACCAGAACTGGTGACTGTGTTGGACAGGGAAAGCGTGGTAATGCATCAGAACTGGCGACTGTGTTGGACAGGGAAAGCTTGGCAATGCATCAGAACTGGTGACTGTGTTGGACAGGGAAAGCGTGGCCATTCCTCAGAACTGGTGACTGTGTTGGACTGGGAAAGCGTGGCAATGCATCAGAACTGTTGACTGTGTTGGAAAGCGTGGTAACGCATCAGAACTGCTGGCTGTGTTGGACAGGGAAAGCGTGGTAATGCATCAGAACTGGTGACTGTGTTGGACAGGGAAAGCGTGGCAATGCATCAAAACTGGTGACTGTGTTGGACAGGGAAAGCGTGGCAATGCATCAAAACTGGCGACTGTGTTGGACAGGGAAAGTGTGGCAATGCATCAGAACTGGTGACTGTGTTGGACAGGGGAAGCGTTGCAATGCATCAGAACTGGTGACTGTGTTGGACAGGGAAAGCGAGGTAATGCATCAGAACTGGCGACTGTGTTGGACAGGGAAAGCGTGGCAATTCATCAGAACTGGTGACTGTGTTGGACAGGGATAGCGTGGTAATGCATCAGAACTGGCGACTGTGTTGGACAGGGAAAGCGTGGTAATGCATCAGAAGTGGCGACTGTGTTGGACAGGGAAAGCGTGGTAATGCATCAGAACTGGCGACTCTGTTGGACAGGGAAAGCGTGGCAATGCATCAGCACTGGTGACTGTGTTGGACAGGGAAAGCGTGGCAATGCATCAGTACTGGTGACTGTGTTGGACAGGGATAGCGTGGTAATGCATCAGAACTGGCGACTGTGTTGGACAGGGAAAGCGTGGTAATGCTTCTGAACTGGTGACTGTGTTGGACAGGGAAGCGTGGCAATGCATCAGAACTGGTTACTGTGTTGGACAGGGAGAGCGTGGTAATGCATCAGAACTGGCGGCTGTGTTGGACAGGGAAAGCGTCGTAATGCATCAGAACTGGTGGTTGTGTTGGACAGGGAAAGCGTGGCAATGCATCAGAACTGGTGACTGTGTTGGACAGGGAAAGCGTGGCAATGTACCAGAACTGGTGACTGTGTTGGACAGGGAACGCGTGGTAATGCCTCAGAACTGGCGACTGTATTGGACAGGGAAAGCGTGGCAATGCATCAGAACTGGTGACTGTGTTGGACAGGGATAAGCGTGGCAATTCATCAGAACTGGTGACTGTGTTGGACTGGGAAAGCGTGGGAATGCATCAGAACTGGTGACTGTGTTGGACAGGGAAAGCGTGGTAATGCACCAGAACTGGCGGCTGTGTTGGACAGGGAAAGCGTGGTAATGCATCAGAACTGGTGACTGTGTTGGACAGGGAATGCGTGGCAATGCATCAAAGCTGGTGACTGTGTTGGACAGGGAAAGCGTGGTAATGCATCAGAACTGGCGACTGTGTTGGACAGGGAAAGCGTGGCAATGCATCAGAACTGGTGACTGTGTTGGACACGGAAAGCGTTGCAATGCATCAGAACTGGTGACTGTGTTGGACAGGGAAAGCGTGGTAATGCATCAGAACTGGCGACTGTGTAGGACAGGGAAAGCGTGGCAATTCATCAGAACTGGTGACTGTGTTGGACAGGGAAAGCGTGGCAATGCATCAGAACTGGTGACTGTGTTGGACAGGGAAAGCGTTGCAATGCATCAGAACTGGTGACTGTGTTGGACAGGGAAAGCGTGGTAATGCATCAGAACTGGCGACTGTGATGGTCAGGGAAAGCGTGGCAATTCATCAGAACTGGTGACTGTGTTTTACAGGGAAAGCGTGGCAATGCATCAGAACTGGTGACTGTGTTGTCAGGGAAAGCGTGGTAATGCATCAGAACTGGCGACTGTGTTGCTAGGGAAAGCGTGGAAATGCATCAGAAATGGTGACTGTGTTGGACACGGAAAGCGTGGCAATGCATCAGAACTGGTGACTGTGTTGGACAGGGAAAGCGTGGCACTGCATCAGAACTGGTGACTGTGTTGGACAGGGAAAGCGTGGTAATGCATCAGAACTGGTGATTGTGTTGGACAGGGAAAGCTTGGTAATGCATCAGAACTGGCGACTGTGTTGGACAGGGAAAGCGTGGCAATGCATCAGAACTGGTGACTGTGTTGGACAGGGAAAGCGTGGTAATGCATCAGAACTGGTGACTGTGTTTGACAGGGAAAGCGTGGCAAAGCATCAGAACTGGTGACTGTGTTGGACAGGGAAAGTGTGGCAATGCATCAGAACTGGTGACTGTGTTGGACAGGGGAAGCGTTGCAATGCATCAGAACTGGTGACTGTGTTGGACAGGGAAAGCGAGGTAATGCATCAGAACTGGCGACTGTGTTGGACAGGGAAAGCGTGGCAATTCATCAGAACTGGTGACTGTGTTGGACAGGGATAGCGTGGTAATGCATCAGAACTGGCGACTGTGTTGGACAGGGAAAGCGTGGTAATGCATCAGAAGTGGCGACTGTGTTGGACAGGGAAAGCGTGGTAATGCATCAGAACTGGCGACTCTGTTGGACAGGGAAAGCGTGGCAATGCATCAGCACTGGTGACTGTGTTGGACAGGGAAAGCGTGGCAATGCATCAGTACTGGTGACTGTGTTGGACAGGGATAGCGTGGTAATGCATCAGAACTGGCGACTGTGTTGGACAGGGAAAGCGTGGTAATGCTTCTGAACTGGTGACTGTGTTGGACAGGGAAGCGTGGCAATGCATCAGAACTGGTTACTGTGTTGGACAGGGAGAGCGTGGTAATGCATCAGAACTGGCGGCTGTGTTGGACAGGGAAAGCGTCGTAATGCATCAGAACTGGTGGTTGTGTTGGACAGGGAAAGCGTGGCAATGCATCAGAACTGGTGACTGTGTTGGACAGGGAAAGCGTGGCAATGCACCAGAACTGGTGACTGTGTTGGACAGGGAACGCGTGGTAATGCCTCAGAACTGGCGACTGTATTGGACAGGGAAAGCGTGGCAATGCATCAGAACTGGTGACTGTGTTGGACAGGGATAAGCGTGGCAATTCATCAGAACTGGTGACTGTGTTGGACTGGGAAAGCGTGGGAATGCATCAGAACTGGTGACTGTGTTGGACAGGGAAAGCGTGGTAATGCACCAGAACTGGCGGCTGTGTTGGACAGGGAAAGCGTGGTAATGCATCAGAACTGGTGACTGTGTTGGACAGGGAAAGCGTGGCAATGCATCAAAGCTGGTGACTGTGTTGGACAGGGAAAGCGTGGTAATGCATCAGAACTGGCGACTGTGTTGGACAGGGAAAGCGTGGCAATGCATCAGAACTGGTGACTGTGTTGGACACGGAAAGCGTTGCAATGCATCAGAACTGGTGACTGTGTTGGACAGGGAAAGCGTGGTAATGCATCAGAACTGGCGACTGTGTAGGACAGGGAAAGCGTGGCAATTCATCAGAACTGGTGACTGTGTTGGACAGGGAAAGCGTGGCAATGCATCAGAACTGGTGACTGTGTTGGACAGGGAAAGCGTTGCAATGCATCAGAACTGGTGACTGTGTTGGACAGGGAAAGCGTGGTAATGCATCAGAACTGGCGACTGTGATGGTCAGGGAAAGCGTGGCAATTCATCAGAACTGGTGACTGTGTTTTACAGGGAAAGCGTGGCAATGCATCAGAACTGGTGACTGTGTTGTCAGGGAAAGCGTGGTAATGCATCAGAACTGGCGACTGTGTTGCTAGGGAAAGCGTGGCAATGCATCAGAAATGGTGACTGTGTTGGACACGGAAAGCGTGGCAATGCATCAGAACTGGTGACTGTGTTGGACAGGGAAAGCGTGGCACTGCATCAGAACTGGTGACTGTGTTGGACAGGGAAAGCGTGGTAATGCATCAGAACTGGTGATTGTGTTGGACAGGGAAAGCTTGGTAATGCATCAGAACTGGCGACTGTGTTGGACAGGGAAAGCGTGGCAATGCATCAGAACTGGTGACTGTGTTGGACAGGGAAAGCGTGGTAATGCATCAGAACTGGTGACTGTGTTTGACAGGGAAAGCGTGGCAATGCATCAGAACTGGTGACTGTGTTGGACAGGGAAAGCGTGGTAATGCATCACAACTGGCGACTGTGTTGGACAGGGAAAGCGTGGTAATGCATCAGAACTGGAGACTGTGTTGGACAGGGAAGGCGTGGCAATGCATCAGAACTGGTGACTGTGTTGCACAGGGAAAGCGTGGTAATGCATCACAACTGGCGACTGTGTTGGACAGGGAAAGCGTGGTAATGCATCAGAACTGGCGACTCTGTTGGACAGGGAAAGCGTGGCAATGCACCAGCACTGGTAACTGTGTTGGACAGGGAAAGCGTGGCAATGCATCAGAACTGGTGACTGTGTTGGACAGGGAAAGCGTGGTAATGCATCAGAACTGGTGACTGTGTTGGACAGGGATAAGCGTGGCAATTCATCAGAACTGGTGACTGTGTTGGACTGGGAAAGCGTGGGAATGCATCAGAACTGGTGACTGTGTTGGACAGGGAAAGCGTGGTAATGCACCAGAACTGGCGGCTGTGTTGGACAGGGAAAGCGTGGTAATGCATCAGAACTGGTGACTGTGTTGGACAGGGAAAGCGTGGCAATGCATCAAAGCTGGTGACTGTGTTGGACAGGGAAAGCGTGGTAATGCATCAGAACTGGCGACTGTGTTGGACAGGGAAAGCGTGGCAATGCATCAGAACTGGTGACTGTGTTGGACACGGAAAGCGTTGCAATGCATCAGAACTGGTGACTGTGTTGGACAGGGAAAGCGTGGTAATGCATCAGAACTGGCGACTGTGTAGGACAGGGAAAGCGTGGCAATTCATCAGAACTGGTGACTGTGTTGGACAGGGAAAGCGTGGCAATGCATCAGAACTGGTGACTGTGTTGGACAGGGAAAGCGTTGCAATGCATCAGAACTGGTGACTGTGTTGGACAGGGAAAGCGTGGTAATGCATCAGAACTGGCGACTGTGATGGTCAGGGAAAGCGTGGCAATTCATCAGAACTGGTGACTGTGTTTTACAGGGAAAGCGTGGCAATGCATCAGAACTGGTGACTGTGTTGTCAGGGAAAGCGTGGTAATGCATCAGAACTGGCGACTGTGTTGCTAGGGAAAGCGTGGAAATGCATCAGAAATGGTGACTGTGTTGGACACGGAAAGCGTGGCAATGCATCAGAACTGGTGACTGTGTTGGACAGGGAAAGCGTGGCACTGCATCAGAACTGGTGACTGTGTTGGACAGGGAAAGCGTGGTAATGCATCAGAACTGGTGATTGTGTTGGACAGGGAAAGCTTGGTAATGCATCAGAACTGGCGACTGTGTTGGACAGGGAAAGCGTGGCAATGCATCAGAACTGGTGACTGTGTTGGACAGGGAAAGCGTGGTAATGCATCAGAACTGGTGACTGTGTTTGACAGGGAAAGCGTGGCAAAGCATCAGAACTGGTGACTGTGTTGGACAGGGAAAGTGTGGCAATGCATCAGAACTGGTGACTGTGTTGGACAGGGGAAGCGTTGCAATGCATCAGAACTGGTGACTGTGTTGGACAGGGAAAGCGAGGTAATGCATCAGAACTGGCGACTGTGTTGGACAGGGAAAGCGTGGCAATTCATCAGAACTGGTGACTGTGTTGGACAGGGATAGCGTGGTAATGCATCAGAACTGGCGACTGTGTTGGACAGGGAAAGCGTGGTAATGCATCAGAAGTGGCGACTGTGTTGGACAGGGAAAGCGTGGTAATGCATCAGAACTGGCGACTCTGTTGGACAGGGAAAGCGTGGCAATGCATCAGCACTGGTGACTGTGTTGGACAGGGAAAGCGTGGCAATGCATCAGTACTGGTGACTGTGTTGGACAGGGATAGCGTGGTAATGCATCAGAACTGGCGACTGTGTTGGACAGGGAAAGCGTGGTAATGCTTCTGAACTGGTGACTGTGTTGGACAGGGAAGCGTGGCAATGCATCAGAACTGGTTACTGTGTTGGACAGGGAGAGCGTGGTAATGCATCAGAACTGGCGGCTGTGTTGGACAGGGAAAGCGTCGTAATGCATCAGAACTGGTGGTTGTGTTGGACAGGGAAAGCGTGGCAATGCATCAGAACTGGTGACTGTGTTGGACAGGGAAAGCGTGGCAATGCACCAGAACTGGTGACTGTGTTGGACAGGGAACGCGTGGTAATGCCTCAGAACTGGCGACTGTATTGGACAGGGAAAGCGTGGCAATGCATCAGAACTGGTGACTGTGTTGGACAGGGATAAGCGTGGCAATTCATCAGAACTGGTGACTGTGTTGGACTGGGAAAGCGTGGGAATGCATCAGAACTGGTGACTGTGTTGGACAGGAAAGCGTGGTAATGCACCAGAACTGGCGGCTGTGTTGGACAGGGAAAGCGTGGTAATGCATCAGAACTGGTGACTGTGTTGGACAGGGAAAGCGTGGCAATGCATCAAAGCTGGTGACTGTGTTGGACAGGGAAAGCGTGGTAATGCATCAGAACTGGCGACTGTGTTGGACAGGGAAAGCGTGGCAATGCATCAGAACTGGTGACTGTGTTGGACACGGAAAGCTTTGCAATGCATCAGAACTGGTGACTGTGTTGGACAGGGAAAGCGTGGTAATGCATCAGAACTGGCGACTGTGTAGGACAGGGAAAGCGTGGCAATTCATCAGAACTGGTGACTGTGTTGGACAGGGAAAGCGTGGCAATGCATCAGAACTGGTGACTGTGTTGGACAGGGAAAGCGTTGCAATGCATCAGAACTGGTGACTGTGTTGGACAGGGAAAGCGTGGTAATGCATCAGAACTGGCGACTGTGATGGTCAGGGAAAGCGTGGCAATTCATCAGAACTGGTGACTGTGTTTTACAGGGAAAGCGTGGCAATGCATCAGAACTGGTGACTGTGTTGTCAGGGAAAGCGTGGTAATGCATCAGAACTGGCGACTGTGTTGCTAGGGAAAGCGTGGCAATGCATCAGAAATGGTGACTGTGTTGGACACGGAAAGCGTGGCAATGCATCAGAACTGGTGACTGTGTTGGACAGGGAAAGCGTGGCACTGCATCAGAACTGGTGACTGTGTTGGACAGGGAAAGCGTGGTAATGCATCAGAACTGGTGATTGTGTTGGACAGGGAAAGCTTGGTAATGCATCAGAACTGGCGACTGTGTTGGACAGGGAAAGCGTGGCAATGCATCAGAACTGGTGACTGTGTTGGACAGGGAAAGCGTGGTAATGCATCAGAACTGGTGACTGTGTTTGACAGGGAAAGCGTGGCAATGCATCAGAACTGGTGACTGTGTTGGACAGGGAAAGCGTGGTAATGCATCACAACTGGCGACTGTGTTGGACAGGGAAAGCGTGGTAATGCATCAGAACTGGAGACTGTGTTGGACAGGGAAGGCGTGGCAATGCATCAGAACTGGTGACTGTGTTGCACAGGGAAAGCGTGGTAATGCATCACAACTGGCGACTGTGTTGGACAGGGAAAGCGTGGTAATGCATCAGAACTGGCGACTCTGTTGGACAGGGAAAGCGTGGCAATGCACCAGCACTGGTAACTGTGTTGGACAGGGAAAGCGTGGCAATGCATCAGAACTGGTGACTGTGTTGGACAGGGAAAGCGTGGTAATGCATCAGAACTGGCGACTGTGTTGGACAGGGAAAGCGTGGTAATTCATCAGAACTGGTGACTGTGTTGGACAGGGAAAGCGTGGCAATGCATCAGAACTGGTGACTGTGTTGGACAGGGAAAGCGTGGCAATGCATCAGAACTGGTGACTGTGTTGGACAGGGAAAGCGTGATAATGCATCAGAACTGGTGACTGTGTTGGACAGGGAAAGCGTGGCAATGCATCAGAACTGGTGACTGTGTTGGATAGGGAAAGCGTGGCAATGCATCAGAACTGGTGACTGTGTTGGACAAGGAAAGCGTGGTAATGCATCAGAACTGGTGACTGTGTTGGATAGGAAAAGCGTGGCAATGCATCAAAACTGGTGACTGTGTTGCACAGGGAAAGCGTGGTAATGCATCAAAACTGGCGACTGTGTTGGACAGGAAAGCGTGGTAATGCATCAGAACTGGAGACTGTGTTGGACAGGGAAAGCATGGCAATGCATCAGAACTGGCGACTGTGTTGGACAGGGAAAGCGTGGTAATGCATCGGAAGTGGCGACTGTGTTGGACAGGGAAAGCGTGGTAATGCATCAGAACTGGCGACTCTGTTGGACAGGGAAAGCGTGGCAATGCATCAGCACTGGTGACTGTGTTGGACAGGGAAAGCGTGGCAATGCATCAGTACTGGTGACTGTGTTGGACAGGGATTTCGTAGTAATGCATCAGAACTGGCGACTGTGTTGGACAGGGAAAGCGTGGTAATGCATCTGAACTGGTGACTGTGTTGGACAGGGAAAGCGTGGCAATGCATCAGAACTGGTTACTGTGTTGGACAGGGAGAGCGTGGTAATGCATCAGAACTGGCGGCTGTGTTGGACAGGGAAAGCGTGGCAATGCATCAGAACTGGTGACTGTGTTGGACACGGAAAGCGTTGCAATGCATCAGAACTGGTGACTGTGTTGGACAGGGAAAGCGTGGTAATGCATCAGAACTGGCGACTGTGTTGGACAGGGAAAGCGTGGCAATTCATCAGAACTGGTGACGGTGTTGGACTGGGAAAGCGTGGCAATGCATCAGAACTGGTGACTGTGTTGGACAGGGAAAGCGTTGCAATGCATCAGAACTGGTGACTGTGTTGGACAGGGAAAGCGTGGTAATGCATCAGAACTGGCGACTGTGTTGGTCAGGGAAAGCGTGGCAATTCATCAGAACTGGTGACTGTGTTTTACAGGGAAAGCGTGGCAATGCATCAGAACTGGTGACTGTGTTGTCAGGGAAAGCGTGGTAATGCATCAGAACTGGCGACTGTGTTGGACAGGGAAAGCGGTGCAATGCATCAGAACTGGTGACTGTGTTGGACACAGAAAGCGTGGCAATGCATCAGAACTGGTGACTGTGTTGGACAGGGAAAGCGTGGCAATGCATCAGAACTGGTTACTGTGTTGGACAGGGAAAGCGTGGTAATGCATCAGAACTGGTGATTGTGTTGGACAGGGAAAGCGTGGGAATGCATCAGAACTGGTGACTGTGTTGGACAGGGAAAGCGTGGCAATGCATCAGAACTGGTGACTGTGTTGGACAGGGAAAGCGTGGTAATGCATCAGAACTGGTGACTGTGTTTGACAGGGAAAGCGTGGCAATGCATCAGAACTGGTGACTGTGTTGGACAGGGAAAGCGTGGTAATGCATCACAACTGGCGACTGTGTTGGACAGGGAAAGCGTGGTAATGCATCAGAACTGGAGACTGTGTTATACAGGGAAGGCGTGGCAATGCATCAGAACTGGTGACTGTGTTGCACAGGGAAAGCGTGGTAATGCATCACAACTGGCGACTGTGTTGGACAGGGAAAGCGTGGTAATGCATCAGAACTGGCGACTCTGTTGGACAGGGAAAGCGTGGCAATGCACCAGCACTGGTGACTGTGTACGACAGGGAAAGCGTGGCAATGCATCAGAACTGGTGACTGTGTTGGACAGGGAAAGCGTGGTAATGCATCAGAACTCGCGACTGTGTTGGACAGGGAAAGCGTGGTAATGCATCAGAACTGGTGACTGTGTTGGACAGGGAAAGCGTGGCAATGCATCAGAACTGGTGTCTGTGTTGGACAGGGAAAGCGTGGCAATGCATCAGAACTGGTGACTGTGTTGGACATAGAAAGCGTGATAATGCATCAGAACTGGTGACTGTGTTGGACAGGGAAAGCGTGGCAATGCATCAGAACTGGTGACTGTGTTGGACAGGGAAAGCGTGGCAATGCATCAGAACTGGTGACTGTGTTGGACAAGGAAAGCGTGGTAATGCATCAGAACTGGCGACTGTGTTGGACAGGGAAAGCGTGGCAATGCATCAGAACTGGTGACTGTGTTGGACAGGGAAAGCATGGCAATGCATCAGAACTGGTGACTGTGTTGGACAGGGATAGCGTGGCAATGCATCAGAACTGGTGACTGTGTTGGACAGGGAAAGCGTGGTAATGCATCAGAACTGGCGGCTGTGTTGGACAGGGAAAGCGTGGTGATGCTTCAGAACTGGCGGCTGTGTTGACAGGGAAAGCGTGGCAATGCATCAGAACTGGTGACTGTGTTGGACAGGGAAAGCGTGGCAATGCACCAGAACTGGTGACTGTGTTGGACAGGGAAAGCGTGGTAATGCATCAGAACTGGCGACTGTGTTGGACAGGGAAAGCTTGGCAATGCATCAGAACTGGTGACTGTGTTGGACAGGGAAAGCGTGGCCATTCCTCAGAACTGGTGACTGTGTTGGACTGGGAAAGCGTGGCAATGCATCAGAACTGGTGACTGTGTTGGAAAGCGTGGTAATGCATCAGAACTGGCGGCTGTGTTGGACAGGGAAAGCGTGGTAATGCATCAGAACTGGTGACTGTGTTGGACAGGGAAAGCGTGGCAATGCATCAAATCTGGTGACTGTGTTGGACAGGGAAAGCGTGGTAATGCATCAGAACTGGCGACTGTGTTGGACAGGGAAAGCGTGGCAATGCATCAGAACTGGTGACTGTGTTGGACAGGGGAAGCGTTGCAATGCATCAGAACTGGTGACTGTGTTGGACAGGGAAAGCGTGGTAATGCATCAGAACTGGCGACTGTGTTGGACAGGGAAAGCGTGGCAATTCATCAGAACTGGTGACTGTGTTGGACAGGGTAAGCGTGGCAATGCATCAAAGCTGGTGACTGTGTTGGACAGGGAAAGCGTGGTAATGCATCAGAACTTGCGACTGTGTTGGACAGGGAAAGCGTGGCAATGCATCCGAACTGGTGACTGTGGTGGACAGGAAAAGCGTTGCAATGCATCACAACTGGTGACTGTGTTGGACAGGGAAAGCGTGGTAATACATCAGAACTGGCGACTGTGTTGGACAGGGAAAGCGTGGTATTGCATCAGAACTGGTGGCTGTGTTGGACAGGGATAGCGTGGTAATGCATCAAAACTGGCGACTGTGTTGGACAGGGAAAGCGTCGCAATGCATCAGAACTGGTGACTGTGTTGGACAGGGAAAGCGTGGCAATGCATCAGAACTGGTGACTGTGTTGGGCAGGGAAAGCGTGGCAATGCATCACAACTGGTGACTGTGTTAGACAGGGAAAGCGTGGTAATGCATCAGAACTGGCGACTGTGTTGGACAGGGAAAGCGTGGCAACGCATCAGAACTGGTGACTGTGTTGGACTGGGAAAGCGTGGCAATGCATCAGAACTGGTGACTGTGTTGGACAGGGAAAGCGTGGCAATGCATCAGAACTGGTGACTGTGTTGGACAGGGAAAGCGTGGTAATGCATCAGAACTGGTGACTGTGTTGGACAGGGAAAGCGTGGCAATGCATCAGAACTGGTGACTGTGTTGGACAGGGAAAGC
Source organism: Schistocerca cancellata (assembly GCF_023864275.1). Lineage (NCBI taxonomy): Eukaryota > Metazoa > Arthropoda > Insecta > Orthoptera > Acrididae > Schistocerca > Schistocerca cancellata. The sequence goes on along the minus strand of NC_064631.1, from coordinate 21,359,452 downwards.
GTGGTAATGGATCAGAACTGGTGACTGTGTTGGACAGGGAAAGCGTGGCAATGCATCACAACTGGTGACTGTGTTGGACAGGGAAAGCGTGGTAATGCATCAGAACTGGTGACTGTGTTGGACAGGGAAAGCGTGGCAATGCATCAGAACTGGTGACTGTGTTGGACAGGGATAACGTGGTAATGCATCAGAACTGGTGACTGTGTTGGACAGGGAAAGCGTGGTAATGCATCAGAACTGGCGACTGTGTTGGACAGGGAAAGCGTGGCAATGCATCAGAACTGGTGACTGTGTTGGACAGGGAAAGCGTGGCAATGCATCAGAACTGGTGACTGTGTTGGACAGGGAAAGCGTGGCAATGCATCAGAACTGGTGACTGTGATGGACAGGGAAAGCGTGGTAATGCATCAGAACTGGTGACTGTGTTGGACAGGGAAAGCGTGGCAATGCATCAGAACTGGTGACTGTATTGGACAGGGATAGCGTGGTAATGCATCAGAACTGGCGACTGTGTTGGACAGGGAAAGCGTGGCAATGCATCAGAACTGGTGACTGTGTTGGACAGGGAAAGCGTGGCAATGCATCAGAACTGGTGACTGTGTTGGACAGGGAAAGCGTGGCAATGCATCAGAACTGGTGACTGTATTGGACAGGGATAGCGTGGTAATGCATCAGAACTGGCGACTGTGTTGGACAGGGAAAGCGTGGCAATGCATCAGAACTGGTGACTGTGTTGGACAGGGAAAGCGTGGCAATGCATCAGAACTGGTGACTATGTTGGACAGGGAAAGCGTGGCAATGCATCAGAACTGGTGACTGTGTTGGACAGGGAAAGCGTGGCAATGCATCAGAACTGGTGACTCTGTTGGACAGGGAAAGCGTGGTAATGCATCAGAACTGGTGACTGTGTTGGACAGGGAAAGCGTGGCAATGCATCAGAACTGGTGACTGTGTTGGACAGGGAAGGCGTGGCAATGGACCTGATCACCCAAAATGGTTCTAATGCGTTTTTGCAGAATACCGGGGCCCAACCAGTACCACGACGTGGCTACTCAGATCACCACCGAAATTCCCTCCCTCCCCCCCCCCACACCCCGAGCAATTACTTCCCTACATTGCTCGATAGCCCAGGCACCATGTTCTCCCATTATAGGCATTTGCGTCACTGATCAACGGTTTTTGGAATTCCAGCTGCCCTGCAAATCCCTGGTCATGCAGCTCCCTTCGTATTGTCTTGATGCTGCTGGACATCGTGAGTGCGACGTTCAGTTTTGCAATGAGTTTTAACTGCCACTCTCTTACTTTTCCTCACAATCCGTTTAGCTGACTGCCTGTCACTATCACTCAACACACACTTTCGTCCGCGATGTGACTTAACGGAAGACGTTTTCCGCTCTCACTGCATCCGGTATAGAAGTATGATACTGTGCTTCTTGAAGCACCAAACACTGCGGCCCCCTTGGCTATAGAGGCAGCCACCAAACGGACATCCAAATTCACTTAGTTTCGACATAATTCACTCACAACAGCACTGTTCTGACCACTACAGGCAGTGTTTATTGAGAACATTGCGCAGTTACGGTTCATGATCAAATACAACAGCGCAACCTGCAGGCTTGCCCAGTATCTGCATTTACTGTATGTTCGAGCGCGCATTTCTCCCGGTGTTCCCACAGTCTTGCCCATTCCCAGTGGCCGGTGCCTCTATTGAAGCGGCTGTCGCATAATCTAATATTCACTGTTTCTCGCACAGTCCCAGTACTTCGAAGCCTGAGCCAGAATCTTCGTGTATTGGAACATAATTATGTTCTTATTCATTAAACTGTGCTCAGCACCCACTGCTTTTTCGAAGTATCTGTACTTAAGGTGATACAATTATCGGAAGTGTTACATATAGACTTCTCCACGTAACTGCTGACACATCGACTTCATGTCCTACTTTCCAGTTTTCATAACGACACAAGATGTGACTTATGTCTTCGGTGCTTTACACAACGAGTGTGCTTCGTATCTGCGAGAACGACGCTTGTTTTCTTACTTTCCCACATAGGTCGAAAGACGGTAAGCTCTCGGAGGAACGGTTAAAGATACGAGGCCGCACTGGAAGCTCCTGCTTTAAGAGGAATCTTAACCAGCGACTTTATCCGTGATTTGCATTAATAGGGGTTTAATGCAAAGCGGCCCAGCTCTGTGAAATATTCCGCTGTGTAATTGTCCTAAGGCTCAACAAGAACGAAAGTCAAACGGGCTTTAGTGCCGAAATTTTGCACACCATTAACGATAGTCTCCCGAAATACATGGACCTCTGCCGAGCCAGAAAATGAAGCGAAGTTAAGAAACTGTTGCCGACCAGAAAAAATAAAACTGGAATCACTTTAATCTCCAAACAAATAACTTCCGAAATTTTCAGCCTGCAGTTTATTCGCCAGGAAGGTGTAACAAATCACATGGCCACTACGAAGAGAACAGCTTCCACAGTTCATCTCCTTAGAATTATTACAGTCAACCACACATTCAGCTGTCCACATCGAGGTATATCAACAACACCTGTCGGCAGCTGAGGGTTTCAGTTAGTCATCATTTATTCCAGGGAAAAGCTGCACGGTCATCAACAGTATTCTGTTCTTTCGAGAACAGTTACTGTCTTCATATATATAACCACACATTCGATGATGACCATATTTTGTATGTATTTGAGTGGGTTCGGTATTATTTACGGAGCCCAGTTACAAGTCTGAAATCATGTGACATTTCTTGTTGCCAGTATTCGATGGTGGCAGATAAATTTGTGTTCGACATTAGCATAAATATTATCAATTTTACAAAAAAATCTCATTGAGTATCGTGTTAAATTTGAAGTCGATTATGTATGTTGTATTGGCTGCGAAAGTAGTACGAATGGTGAAAGTGAGGAAAACTCGTTCTTAAAGTAAGTATATGTACAATATTATCAACCGGCACATCTAAAGTCGTAGGTAGCGTAATTAAATATTGTGTAGCGCAGGGGCAGAAAATGAGCTAGCAGAAACCACCCAATATAATCTGTAAGCGAGTACATTATATAATTATGAAATATAGAGTCAACAGCATGACAAATATACAAACCTGTCAAATGCAAACTTCAGGTTCATTATCTCCTCCACAATTTTCTGTTCATTGCTATTTCATACAGTTCTAGGTAAGACAATCCTTCTTTCATGTCTTCTAGCCGCGTGGTCTAAGGCACCTTGCCTTAGTTCGCATGGCACCTCCCGTCGAAGTTTCGAGTCCTCCCTCGGGCATGGGTATGTGTGTTGTCCTTAGCGTAAGTTAGTTGAAGTTAGATTAAGTAGTGTGTAAGCCTAGAGGCCGACGACTTCAGCAGTTTGGTGGCACAGGAACTTACCACAAATTTTCAAATTTTTAGATCTGTCAGTGTGCTGTATCTTTTGTCTCTGCTCCTTTGTTTTTACTTTCCTGCACACAGTGACTTCGTCCAATCTGTTTGCTTTCTTATTTCTTCTATATCTCTTTCAAACACTTCATCAGTCCCTGCTTTGACAACCTATTTTACTTTCGCTGTTCTCCTTAAAAACACGTGTTTCCCTTTTCTTCTTTCCTGTACAAGTTCCTCATCTATATATAGCAACACAGCAAATAATGGATTTCGAAATCTTCTAATCACATGGAACACTGAAGTCAATATAATTGATGATACTTGGGTTAGTTTTTTGTATACCATTTTGTCACTATATTATTCCTGTTGCCATCAGAACATTTAGTAAGTAAATGAGAAAATACTCTAGCCCTAGTTTACAGGGCTGCCTCCCGTTTATGTTTTTGTTACTTTCATTTCGCAAAAATCTACATACATTCCCAAGTTGCTATTGTTTATCGTATTGCCGTAAATAACTCTTGAAGATGTTCTTTCTTTCGTGCTAGTAGCCCTTGGTCATTCATTAAAATTCTCTCTCTCTCTCTCTCTCATACACTTTGTCTCCCTTTCACTCGTACTTTTATATGGTTCCTTATTATTCAAGGCTTCGTAGGAAAGCATGTCATCCATATTAAAGGACAGGAGACATGTAACATCCTTGCCACGTGCTTCTGTATTTTCCTCTGCAGCCTCACTGCTTCTCTCACTCATACTAACACCATATTGTCAGCTCAAAGCCAATGAGATATTTCGAACAGAATGACCTCTTTCATGTCAACCAGTACGAGTTGCACACTCATCGAGCGTGTGAAAGCCCACTTCGACCTTCCTCACATGACATCCTGAAAGTTATAGATCAAAGCATTCACGTAGATGCAGTATTTCTTGATTTCCGAAAACCATTTGACACGGTACCATACGCTTACCACGTAAAGCACGATCATATAGCGTGTCGAACGAAACTTGTACTACATTAAATATTTCTTGACAGGGAAAATGCAGCCGGATATTTTGCATGCAGTGTCATCGACAGACATACGAGTGCATTCACTAAGTAATGCAACAATTTTTTTCTGAAAGCAGGGTGTTTTAGTCACGTTTCCAATACACTATGTTATTCCTCAGTTTTTTGGCAACAAAATCCTATTTTCAACATAATTTCCCATCAATGCGATGGCCTTACGCCACCTTACTGGAAGCGCTTGTGTGCTCGCATGGTACTACTCTATTGGTCGACGTCTGAGCCAACACCTCGCTGCGTTCATAACACCCCATTATCTACGTACTACTTGCCGTGGAGTGCATCCTTCATTGGGCCGAAGTGTCGGAAGCCAGAGGGTGCGAGATCCGGGCTCGATTCAACAGTCCGCTGAAGTTTTGCGAGCTCTGCTTGGGTAACCAGACGTGAGTGAGATCGTTTGTTTTCATGGAGAGGCAGAAGTTCGTTTGCATGTTTGCACGCTGAAGTGTTTCTTTGATTTCCTGAGGACGTGTGACACCTCGCACAATGACTCATCGTGCTTTTGTTCACTGCCAGGTATCCGTAGACGTTCTGTAAGTAAGTGACTATGAATATGTACGATGCTGCGGTTTTTCGCCAAAAATAAAAAAAAATAAAAAAAGGAAGAAAAATCCACGACAGCCTTCTGTTTGGAACGCCTCTCCGTAAGTGACGTCATTTTGAAGGCCACGTACAGCGCCACGACCTATGAGAACTTCATGAAACTTGAGGGGCTCAAGGATGTTCCACAGGAAATTCCGCATTTTTTCAGCCGAAATTAGCCGACGAAAGAGTGTGTTGCATTACTTACTGAATGCCCCTCATAGAAGCTAGCCAAGTGAGTTGAGATCCTTCCTGTTGAAGTTGCATGTTAATGGCCGTGAAAAAATATTAATAATAATCTCATACTTCTCTAAGATGACGCAGTTTCCTGTAACGAATTACTGTCACATAAAAGAGGAACAAATTATCATTGGAATCTCAATAATATTTTAGAGAGTTGCAAAGATGGGTTCCTTGGTTTAAGTGTATTAGAGAGTTCTGAAAACTATTAATGTCTACATTTGTAAATACTTTTACGGACATCTTGTATCGACGGAAGCAGAATACTCTCTAAATGTCAAATGACTATTCTGTAAGTTGTTGAAATTCTAGTTTTGTGACTGATGGCTATGTTATCAGGGAACTTGAGGTTCACTTAGCGTAGTCTCAAGCACAAGGTTACTAGCTAACCATATATCGTTCAGAAGACCGTAGTGGGTGTTTTCAATCATCTACAGGTTTTGAGTGGGACCAACAAGTTGTCAGATATTTGACGTTTATTCGGTGGGGAAGGATGGAGAATTTTTCGTGATGAAAAGTCATCCTTGTCTTTGACCTTAGGTATTGTCTACTGCGCGTTCACTGCGTAAGGCGTAATGCTCCGTCTTCCGGAAGGGGCAGGCTGTACCCTGAAGTACCTCCGGCGTCTCTTGCATCGCTGCTCCTCCAACTCTCCTTTCCATGCCTTGTATGCAATTTGTTATCCCCACACAGTATCACCTGCACCACCAAAACGATCATATTCCACAAAATTCCTGGATACTTTACGCTTTCCCACGTTTATCCGTATGAGGATACGTCCAGAATTGTCGAACATGATTGTTTTAGTAGTCTGTGTAAGGTACAGGTACAGTGGGGAGGCATAAGGTTTCATCGGCGGAATGAACTACATATCTCTGAACACGTCACACCCGCCAGTCAACGTTATTGTGACACTGTACTCCTTCTGCATTTGCGTCTTCCCATAGGTGCACTCCGCCCTGACTTCATTTTTAGGTTTCCACAGCTCAGACCGTAAAAACTGAATCCTTACAAGATCACTTTGCTGTCCGTCTGTCTGTCAGACCGTTGGAAACCCTTTTTCACAGTTACGGTTAGACATATCAGGTTGAAATTTATGCCACATATCAAGGTCTACTACCGGTGTAAAAACGTGAAGATTCTACGTCGGTGCAATCAAAAGATACTGCCCTGTATGCCAAATGTTTCGATAGTCGCAAAACTCACTCATCAAAACCTACAGTATACTTCCCGTTGACCTAGAATGATTAAAGTTGGTAAGAACCAATGTTTTACACTACACCAAAGGAATATATCAGAAATTTGTTAATTTCTAATTATGTCAGACTGTCTGACTGTCCTTTAGTCTGTTAAGACCCTTCTTTCTCAGTAACGGGTAGACATAACACTTTGAAATATCTGTCAAATACTATGGTATATGGTCCCTCGGCGGTGTAATGAAACTTAGTTATTAAGTCTACATAATCAAAAGCTACGGCGATTTGTCACATATTCTCATACTCGCAAATTCATGCATCAAAATGTATAGCATACTTCTCGTTGATCTAGAGCCAAATTTGGCAAAAAGCAAAGTTTCACACAACAACTAAGGACGAAAATCCGGAAATAGTGGATTTGTAATTATATCACACGAAAAATAAATTGTTATTGGCTGTCTGTCTGTCGGTTCACACCCCTTTTATCTCACGAATGGGAAGATCTATCAAACTGACATTTGTGTCGCGTACTGAGGTCTATAGTTTCATTAGAACGTATAGGGTACTTTCCGTTGACGTGGAATCATGAACTTTGCCAAGAAGAAAGGTTTCACACCACATGTAAGGGAAAAATATCCGGAAATTGTTAAATTGTAACTGTATCTCACGAGAAACATTTATTTTGTGATTTGTTATCCGACTTCAAACTTGAAATTAAGATATTCTTGCAAGTCTTGGAATGCCTGGGACGGATATCTTGCCAGTTCAAATTATAATAAAGCACTCCGTCTTCAGGCCACACGTGGCCCATAGGGACCATCCGACAGCCGTGTCATCCTCAGCTGAGGACACCGCTCTCCTGGTCGTTATGATGGTTTTCCGTGACAGGAGCCGCTAGTATTCGGTCGAGTAGCTCCTCAATTGGAATCACGAGGCTGGGCGCACCCTAAAAAATGTCAACAGCACATGGTGGCTCGGATGGTCACCCGTCCAAGTGCTGGCCACGCCCGACAGCGCTTAACTGCGGTGATCTGACGGGAACCGGTGTATCCACTGCGCCAAGGCCGTTGCCCCAATGATAATAACAAGCAAAAATCGCTTAGATCCTCGATTCATGGAATGAATTGCTTGTCTGTATACTCGCGCCTGGCCAGTTTTTATGGCCGACAATTCGCCACCTTGTCGAACAACGCAACTGGAGCAGCTCTCGCTGGCCTCCCTGTTATAAATCCAACCGAGCACGTACGGGGTGCGTGTGGGAGTCGCATTGCAGCACGTCCATACGCACCAACGACCATCCGGCAATTCTCAGCTGCGCTGCTGGAGGGTTGCAACGCCCTGTCAGTAGCGTACCGAGCCCATGGCGAGACAGGCCTCCGGCAGTGGTTAAGGCACAGAAAAGGAGCAAAGACTGACCTAAAAGAAAGAGAGAGGAGATTGCAAATTCACGTTGTTGTCACTGTGCGTCACTTCTTCCAAGTACCATCGTAAAGAAATGACTACTAACAAACAGATATTACGTGTGTTATGTGTCAACAGTACGGTTGGTTCATAAAGCAGCTGCCTGCACTTTTAGCTCACGTTCATCGATGGTGTTTTTCCCGATAATTTTCTGCGATGTTGCAGGATTTCAAAGGTTGCCGATGGGTTGCTGCATAAGTATGCTATTTCATTCAAAATATCCCATTTTTGCCGATTTCTGCCAACTGACGACTGAAATGAAACTGTTAAAGCTAGATAGCTTGAAACTGTTTGATAGAATAAGAAGCGAATGCAAACCACGTCTCACACATAACATACCATTCCATATAACTCTCATTTTCTGTCAGGAGCGCCTAAATTAAGCAGCAGATTTTGATGTCAAAACTAGCAGAAATATCTATACTTATTGAAGCAGCATCTTCCCACTGCGGAATGTAGATTTTTTTTCGAAGTATGAATAACGAGCTGCTTATTGAAGTGTCAAAATTGGATAGTCTTGACAATTTCACTGGCCAACGCAACTGCAACCAACTACAGATGGTAAAAAATTACCTTAGGTCGAGTCTACGTGAAGCAGACTGTCAGATTCAGTTGTCTTGTCAAGAGAATACGACACAGCTGGAAAATTTGACTTTAATGACATGGTCTATGAGGTTGTTTCTCTCAAAGCAAGAAAATGGAAAGTAAAATTATAATAAAAACACAGTTACAGTAAAGTAAAGTGCTTTCAGAATTTAACTACAGCCATTTTTATTGCTATTAATAATATATGAAGATATAATAATACACTCCTGGAAATGGAAAAAAGAACACATTGACACCGGTGTGTCAGACCCACCATACTTGCTCCGGACACTGCGAGAGGGCTGTACAAGCAATGATCACACGCACGGCACAGCGGACACACCAGGAACCGCGGTGTTGGCCGTCGAATGGCGCTAGCTGCGCAGCATTTGTGCACCGCCGCCGTCAGTGTCAGCCAGTTTGCCGTGGCATACGGAGCTCCATCGCAGTCTTTAACACTGGTAGCATGCCGCGACAGCGTGGACGTGAACCGTATGTGCAGTTGACGGACTTTGAGCGAGGGCGTATAGTGGGCATGCGGGAGGCCGGGTGGACGTACCGCCGAATTGCTCAACACGTGGGGCGTGAGGTCTCCACAGTACGTCGATGTTGTCGCCAGCGGTCGGCGGAAGGTGCACGTGACCGTCGACCTGGGACCGGACCGCAGCGACGCACGGATGCACGCCAAGACCGTAGGATCCTACGCAGTGCCGTAGGGGACCGCACCGCCACTTCCCAGCAAATTAGGAACACTGTTGCTCCTGGGGTATCGGCGAGGACCATTCGCAACCGTCTCCATGAAGCTGGGCTACGGTCCCGCACACCGTTACGCCGTCTTCCGCTCACGCCCCAACATCGTGCAGCTCGCCTCCAGTGGTGTCGCGACAGGCGTGAATGGAGGGACGAATGGAGACGTGTCGTCTTCAGCGATGAGAGTCGCTTCTGCCTTGGTGCCAATGATGGTCGTATGCGTGTTTGGCGCCGTGCAGGTGAGCGCCACAATCAGGACTGCATACGACCGAGGCACACAGGGCCAACACCCGGCATCATGGTGTGGGGAGCGATCTCCTACACTGGCCGTACACCACTGGTGATCGTCGAGCGGACACTGAATAGTGCACGGTACATCCAAACCGTCATCGAACCCATCGTTCTACCATTCCTAGACCGGCAAGGGAACTTGCTGTTCCAACAGGACAATGCACGTCCGCATGTATCCCGTGCCACCCAACGTGCTCTTACCCTGGCCAGCAAGATCTCAGGATCTGTCCCCCATTGAGCATGTTTGGGACTGGATGAAGCGTCGCGTTACGCGGTCTGCACGTCCAGCACGAACGCTGGTCCAACTGAGGCGCCAGGTGGAAATGGCATGGCAAGCCGTTCCACAGGACTACATCCAGCATCTCTACGATCGTCTCCATGGGAGAATAGCAGCCTGCATTGCTGCGAAAGGTAGATATACACTGTACTAGTGCCGACATTGTGCATGCTCTGTTGCCTGTGTCTATGTGCCTGTGGTTCTGTCAGTGTGATCATGTGATGTATCTGACCCCAGGAATGTGGCAATAAAGTTTCCCCTTCCTGGGACAATGAATTCACGGTGTTCTTATTTCAATTTCCAGGAGTGTATATTCTTTGTCACACATCATACAAAAATCGATGTACAGTAGCTGTCACAAACAATAACACACTCATTTTGCTTTGTTTTCAGTTTTTTAATGAAGTTTATACAGTTTTTTTAAATTTGTTTACTGTAATTATACATTTACTTAGTCCTGTGCCAATATTTTTCATCTGGATTGTTCTTTGACGTGGTATTATTCAGTAATACTTCATTCTTATTGAATTTACCTCAGAATTTCCTAAATCTGTGTGGAAAGGAGGTCGTTAGAGAGGGTGGGGGTGTGGGGGGAGGGGGAGAAGGTGCAGCTTCCGCAATTTTGCCAGGGGCACATGATCACCCTGCTACTGTTCTGCACTCTCACAAAAATGATTCCTTAGCAATATCACCTTGTATAGAACGAATTGCCGTCTGTGGGGATCACAGATCCCGGCAAAAATCATGCCCCATCTATTCCAATGTCCAGCGACCATGATAAAACGCGGTGGCCTTAGTGTAATTATTGTCTTTTAAAAGTGTCATTCTTTGTCTCATTGCGCTCTTTCAGTTACGTTCTGTACCATACTGCAGTAGTTATTTTTATGGATGGTCCGAGTTTCATCGAGGTAAGTCACTTGGCAGTGAAACATCACGCCAGAAAAACGTTCGTTTTTAAGTTTCACACAGCAGTGTATATAAGATAAATTATATACGAATAATATGAAGAACTTCTCTTACTGTAGGGAAGATGTGCATACTATAAAACAACGTAACGGCTGGAGTGGATAGACAACTACAGTAAAATAAATAAATACAGAAAAATGGTGGAAGTAAGAGGTATACACACAGTAGAAAGAACTGGAGAAATGTAAGGATAAAGTGAAGTTTGGAATACGGGAACTATCGAGTTGTGTTTGACCATTTAATGTTATATCAGGACGTGGTTCAGACCCTTGGACTGGATGATTCAGTGGCCTCCACTGATGAGTTTATGCAACCCACAGCACCTTCAAATACTACAAACTTCGTATTCTGTCCTTCGCTACGCTCAAACGATTAGTCCTACAGAAAAAGTGAACGCTATCTATTTGTAGGAAATTTAATGTAGTTAAATTTTGCACTGGGATACCTTCTCGCTAGAGGCTGGAATTTTCGAATTATTCAAGAAAAAGGTACAAGAGTGACAGTCAAACGCGTATTTTTTGAATAACTTGAAAACTGTCCCCTCCAGCGAAAATATATCCCAGTGCAAAATTGGCTACATTAAATTTTCTACAAAAATTTCAAGTTACTTTTTCTGTAGGACTAAAAGTTGGCAAGTAGGGAGTGAAAGAATATGAAATATCGCACGTCGATTTGGAAGATTTTGTGGGTTGTATGGAACCCTTCGGTAGGGGTAGCCGAATCACCCTGTATACATCTACATCTACATCTACATCTACATCTACATCTACATGGATAATCTGCAAATCACATTTAAGTGCCTGGCAGAGGGTTCATCGAACCATCTTCACACTTCTCTGTTATTCCAATCTCGTATAGTGTGCGGAAAGAATGAACATCTATATCTTTCCGTACGAGCTCCGATGTCCCTTATTTTATCGTGGTGATCGTTCCTCCCTATGTAGGTCGGTGTCAACAAAATACTTTCGCATTCCGAGGACAAAGTTGGTGATTGGAATTTCTTGAGAAGATTCCGTCGCAACGAAAAACGCCTTTCCTTTAATGATGTCCAACAAAAATCTTTATCATTTCTGTGACACTCTCTTGCATATTTCGCGATAATACAAAACGTGCTGCCTTTTTTTTTTTAATTTTTCGATGTACTCCGTCAGTCCTATCTGGCAAGGATCCCATACCGCGCAGCAGTATTCTAAAAGAGGACGGACAAGCGTAGTGTAGGCAGTCTCCTTAGTAGGTATGTTACATTTTCTAAGTGTCCTGCCAATAAAACGCAGTCTTTGGTTAGCCTTCCCCGCAACATTTTCTGTGTGTTCCTTCCAATTTAAGTTGCTCGTAATTGTAATAACTATGTATTTAGTTGAATTTACGGCTTTTAGATTAGACTGATTTATTGTGTAGCCGAAGTTTAACGAGTTACTATTAGCACTCATGTGGATGACCTCACACTTTTCGTTGCCCGCGCGGGATTAGCCGAGCGGTCTCAGGAGCTGCAGTCATGGACTGTGCGGCTGATCCCGGCGGAGGTTTGAGTGTGTGATGTGTGTGTTTGTCCTTAGGATAATTTAGGTTCAGTAATGTGTAAGATTAGGGACTGATGACCTTGGCAGTTAAGTCCCATAGGATTTCACACACATTTGAAAATTTTCGAACTTTTCGTTATTTAAGGTCAACTACCACTTTTCGCACCATTCAGATATCTTTTCTAAATCATTTTGCAGTTTGTTTTGATCTTCTGTTGACTTCACTAGTCGATAAACGATAGCGTCATCTGCAAACAACCTAAGACTGCCGCTCAGATTGTCTCCCAAATCGTTTTTATAGATAAGGAACAGCAAAGGGCCTATAACACTACTTTGGGGAACGCCAGAAATCACTTCTGTTTTACTCGATGACTTTCCGTGAATTACTACGAACTGTGATCTCTCTGACAGGAAATCACAAATCCAGTCATATAACTGAGGCGATATTCCATAAGCACGCAATTTCACTAGTAGTCTATTGTGTGGTACAGTATCAAAAGCCTTCCGGAAATCCAGAAATACGGGAAATCCCTTGTCAATAGCACTCGGCCCTTCATGTGAATAAAGAGCTAGTTGTGATTCACAGGAACGATGTTTTCTAAACCCATGTTGACTGTGTGTCAATAGACCGTTTTCTCCGAGGTAATTCATAATGTTCGAACACAATATATGTTCCAGAATCCTGCTGCATATCTACGTTAACGGTATGGGCCTGTAATTTAGTGGATTACTCCTACAAACTTTCTTGAATATTGGTGTGACCTTGTAGCAGTATTTTGCACCTTACTGTAATATAATAATTGTTGCAAAGACGAGTTAGATATCGGTTATTATGTTAGTTATCAGGCAATCAGCCTATTGAAATTAACATAGGGAGTATCAGACAGCATAAGACGCGTATTAACTTTAAGAAATTCGCATGTTGCATGAAGTCGGGGTTCGGGTGATATTTTCACGGAGTTTGGCTGGAGTGGACGAAAGGCACTGCTCAAAGGGAGGGGAGAGGGGTGCGGAAGTTTACAACCGAGCATTACGAGTCGGCACGCGAAAGCGTCCCACTGGGGGAGACGCGCCGCCGGAGCAGGTAGGCACCCACTGCGCTGGACGTTACGCCGACGCCACTATGTCGAGATGAGCTGGCGCCTAAGGGAGCCTTCCCGCGAATCCTAACGCTTTCTGGGGCTTTCTAAGAAACGCGGTTAAGCTAGTGCAATGACCTTTTCCCGCGCGAGGGTGAACAGAGAGACACGATTGGTGGGTTCAATTTTGAACGGAGTTTCAGTTTGTTCCAGAACATTCTAGCCGCAGTAAGGCGCAGAATGTTTTAATTGGCTGGAGGAAGCCAGGAAATAATAGTGGGAGCGAACTGTGCTGGTCTAGAGCATCGGGGTTGGCGAGCTCGAAAAATAGCGTGGGGGTGCTGATTTTGGTAGAGGGAAGCTTTTGAAGCTGTTATCGAGGAGAAGCGTCTTAGCTCCTGTAGCGAGCGGACGTCGTGCTTTCGGCTCTGCTGTAGGAGAGTAAATTCTTTTCTGTGTGCTGTGCAGACCTTTGAATAAGTCTGCCAGCTGCAACTGAAACTAGTATTCAGTTAGGGGTACTGTCATGTTTTACTGTTAGAGACAGGCTGATTCTGCTAATTACAGCTGGGAATACTGTCTCACAGGAAGCAGACAGTAGCAGAGCAATTTTCTTGAGCCACACTTTATTAAAGACGTTACTGGATTCCGCCTTTGGGCTGGCTAGTCCCGTCTTAACGAGTGCGAGACGATTGGAAAGAAAGCAGAATTAGCTTTTGAATAGGAGTTTACGAACAGGAAGCCTGTTCGCGAAAATAAGTTCATTTTTGTTACAGTTGAGGCTCCTCGACGACGCAGACGGCATCGGCAGCTTGCTGACCTGTCCACGACGCTGCATTTGGTAACGTGATGCTCTCAGCTTCGGCATTTATTCCGATATAAGCACGCCTGTGATTACCAGAGCTCAGTTTTCCTGCCACGCTCATTGAGAATTTGGTAATTGCAGTATGTTTGTCTGACGTATTTTATGCCGTCTGACAAGGGGAGGGAGTAGAAAGTAACAAGTACAGATGCGTTATCTGATCTTAAGAGTAGGTTTTGGAATTTAAGGGCCATTGCCATTACTAGCTTAATTTTATCACTTATAAATGTATGTCATTGTTCAGTTTGATGTTAGGTTGTTGTTCAATAAATGTGTTCAGTGCTATCCTTGTTTGTTTAGTAGTGATCAGTTCCCTGAACATTATTTAGTTATTAAATATTAATCAAAATTAGTGAAGGGGCAGTTTTAATTAACAGGTTGGGTCTCATAGCAGGCCTTCAGCCAGAGCCAACGACCCGATCCAGTAGGCAAAGTGAACAAGTAAAAGCATCCTTGTTAAAACCCCCACGACATTTGGCTGACCCGCCTAGGGTCCCAAATCATCATCATTTTATTGAAAGAAACCCCTTCCAAGCTGTGCAACTTTCCAGTCTTTGGGTACAGATCTTTCGTCGAGCGAACGGTTGTATATGATAAGTACATATATCCAGGAATTCCAACAGTTTATTTATAATTACTGGAAATTTAGGAAATATACAATCGGATATTAAGGTAATATCATCTGCTAATTTTATGCAGTGAATGGGAATTCTGTCCACTTTAATTACAGATTTCTTCCTCCCTCTCTCTCTTTTGATTTTGGGATGTGGAGTTTTATTAGGAGGCTATGGTGGACGTGAGTCAGTTTGGGGGTGTCATAAAACCCGATGATATGTGTTGCGTTAAGGGGCTCCGGAAAGGCTGAAAATCATGAAAAGTTCAATTTTTACTTTTTTGCGTTTTCTGAATCTGCAGACTATTACCTTTTAATAGATATATAATTTATTCAATTCCGAAGACTACAACTATTTTTAAATTTTTTTTGAAATGTGTTCTACATGGGCGTGACCCACTGTGGCGCTGTTAAATTGCTGTCAAATTTTGTTATTATTAACGTCCGTGTTCATCAGGTACATTTTAGTGATGTGAGATAAAGCATGTGTTGTGGCTAACCTGTGATGGTTCAATATATATCGCTGGTGTGATTGTCGATTGTTTCATGTTTATTTACTCTGTCGTTATCTCGAAAATATTCGTAATTAATTCTGTTTCTTGAGTCTCTGTTTTGTTGAAGTATAATAATGAGTAAAAGTAAAGTTATTAGAAATCCTCTGAAGGCTTTTAAGAAAAGGAGAAATGTTGGAAATCCAAAGGTATGTGTTATTACTGTAAATAGTAACATTCTGACATGGTACGAGCGATGCTTGCTTTAGAGAAGAAACACCTTCGGGCTGCAGACAGGATTGTAAAGAGTCTAGAAATACAAGCAAGAGTAAACAGGAGGAGGAACAAGAGGAAGCTGGAGGAGGAGTTTGCAGAGGATGAAGATAATCCATCCTATGGACCTGGGATGCACTAAAAAGTTAATCCAATCTTTGTCGCTAGATTCCCAAAACTTTTATTTTCTCATACTAATTACATGTTTTCTAAGGATCTTCCAAACATATTTGTTTCAAACTTTCAGTAAATGTTACACAGTACCTTCTGCATAATTTAACACAGCCTTTTTCCAAAAAACTGTACATTTCTGAATATATAAATAAAAAATTGCAAAAAAATGTTGTGAATTTTCATTACAATTGAAAAAAAAATCATCTTTAATACCTGAACTAAAATTTTGTAAAATCCCTGTGTTAAGTTGTAGCCCATATTACAATAAATAATCAGTAAAGAGTTGAACTTCCTACCTCAAATACTTTGTGAGGAAAGATGTAATTTATAAGCGTTATTTTAACATTGCAAGTATAGGGCGTTCCGGAGCCCCTTAATCGCGGAGACTCCGTTCCTGCTCGCTTGACTCCTGCTGCGTCCTGGCACTTCTTCGTAAACGGACCCCCGCGAGTGAAATTGCCGAAGTGCCGTCGGTGGCGCTGCCCCGGCTGTGGCCGGCGCCACCAGAGAGGCAGCAGAGCCGCAGCCGCACGTGACGGCGCCTCCCGGGCAGCCGTGCCCTCAGCTCGGCGACACGGTTCACCACTCGGCCACGGTCGCCGGTGGAGGCGGCGGCGGCGGGAAGCGCCTCAGTGCGCAGTCGAGGGCCTCCGCCAGGGGTGAGGAGGTGTCACCTGCGGCGGGAGGCTCGGCGCCGAGATGGCGCCAGTGGGACCCATCTTTCGCCCTTCGTGTATCCACCGTCGCTGTCGGGGACTTTTTCCTCCTTTGGTCCTCAGCTTTCTGAACAGTCTGACGCGACTCACCACGATTACCTCTCCCGTGCCAAACTGTTAGCCTCAAAGCAGCACTTACGCGCAGTCCCCTCGATCATTTGTTTAATACACAGGGTGTTCCAAACAGTGTATCCACTATTATAAACTGTATCTCTCTTAAATTTAAGCAGACAAATACTTATTCTGGAAAATAATTCAGTAGGATGTGAGAACGTAGCAACGCTTGCATTTGTTGCCGCATTTATCGTGATTCTCCCGTCCGGCACAACGTCCCTAGCGACAGGAAAAAAGCGCAAGTGATTCCAGTGTATAAGGAGGGCAAAAGAACGGACCCGAAAAATTATAGACCACAATATCCCTAACTTCGATCTGCTGCAGAATCTTGAACATATTCTCTAAGCATGGATGTTTAGAGGACAAATGTAAGGATGGAGAGGCCTATCTCACTAGGGGTAAGATAGATACTGCCTACAGGAAAATTAAAGAGACCTTTGGAGAAAAGAGAACCACTTGCATGAATATCAAGAGCTCAGATGGAAACCCAGTTCTAAGCAAAGAAGGGAAAGCAGAAAGGTGGAAGGAGTATATAGAGGGTCTATACAAGGGCGATGTACTTGAGGACAATATTATGGAAATGGGATATAGATGAAGATGAAATGGGAGATATGATACTGCGTGAAGAGTTTGACAGAGCACTGAAAGACCTGAGTCGAAACAGGCCCCGGGAGTAGACAACATTCCATTGGAACTACTGACGGCCTTGGGAGAGCCAGTTCTGACAAACCATCTGGTGAGCAAGATGTATGAAACAGGCGAAATACCCTCAGACTTCAAGAAGAATATAATAATTCCAATCCCAAAGAAAGCAGGTGTTGACAGATGTGAAAATTACCGAACAATCAGTTTAATAAGCCACAGCTGCAAAATACTAACACGAATTCTTTACAGACGAATGGAAAAACTAGTAGAAGCCGACCTCGGGGAAGATCAGTTAGGATTCCGTAGAAATGTTGGAACACGTGAGGCAATACTGACCCTATGACTTATCTTAGAAAATAGATTAAGGAAAGGCAAATCTACGTTTCTAGCATTTGTAGACTTAGAGAAAGCTTTTGTCAATGTTGACTGGAATACTCTCTTTCAAATTCTAAAGGTGGCAGGGTAAAATACAGGGAGCGAAAAGATATTTACAATTTGTACAGAAACCAGATGGCAGTTATAAGAGTCGAAGGGCATGAAAGGGAAGCAGTGGCTGGGAAGGGAGTGAGACAGGGTTGTGGCCTCTCCGCGATGTTATTCAATCTGTATATTCAGCAAGCAGTGAAGGAAACAAAAGAAAAATTTTGAGTAGGAATTAAAATCCACGGAGAAGAAATAAAAACTTTGAGGTTCGCCGATGACATTGTAATTCTGTGAGAGACAGCAAAGGACTTGGAAGAGCAGATGAACGGAATGGATAGTGTCTTGAAAGGAGGATATAAGGTGAACATCAACAAAAGCAAAACGAGGATAATGGAATGTAGCCGAATTAAGTCGGGTGATACGAGGGAATTAGATTAGGAAATGAGACACTGAAAGTAGTAAAGGAGTTTTGCTATTTGGGGAGCAAAATAACTGATGACGGTCGAAGTAGAGAGGATATAAAATGTAGACTGGCAATGGCAGGGAAAGCGGTTCTGAAGAAGAGAAATTTGTTAACATCGAGTATAGATTTAAGTGTCAGGAAGTCGGAACTGGAAGTATTTGTATGGAGTGTAGCCATGTATGGAAGTGAAACTTGGGCGATAAATATTTTGGAGAAGAAGAGAATAGAAGCTTTAGAAATGTTGTGCCACAGAAGAATGCTGAAGATTAGACGGGTAGATCACATAACTAATGAGGAGTTATTGAACAGGATTGGGGAGCAGAGAAGTTTGTGGCACAACTTGACTAGAAGAAGGGATCGGTTGGTAGGACGTGTTCTGAGACATCAAGGGATCACCAATTTAGTAATGGAGGACAGCGTGGAGGATAAAAATCGTAGAGGGAGACCAAGAGATGAATACACCAAGCAGATTAAGAAGAATGTAGGTTGCAGTAGGTACTGGGAGATGAAGAAGCTTGCGCAGGATAGAGTAGCATGGAGAGCTGCATCAAACTAGTCGCAGGACTGAAGACCACAACAACAACAACAACAACAACAACAACAACAACAACAGTCTCAGTTCGAATATAATAAACTTTCGTGAGACAGAGAAGCTCATGTCCACGAATCAGCATAGTTTTAGAAAGCCACGCTCGTGCGAAACTCAGCTTGCCCGTTCCTCACATGATATCTATAGATGAAGGGCAACAAGCAGATGCCATACTTCGACATTTTCGGAAGGCGTTTGACATGGTGCCCCACTGCGGGCTGTTAAAGAAGATACGAGCATATGGAATAAGTTCACAGATGGGCGGGCGGCTCGAAGACTTCTTAAGTAATAGAACCCAGTATGTTGTCCTCGACGGCGAGTGTTGATCAGAGACAAGTGTATCATCAGGAGTGCCCCAGGGACGTGTGATAGGACCGCTGTTGTACTCTGTGCACATAAATGGTTTGGCACACAGGGTGGGCAGCAATCTGCTATTCTTCTTGATAATGAAGTGGTGTACGGTAAAGTGACGAGTTAGACAAAATTTCTAGTTGGACTGACGAATGGCAGCTATCTCTAAATGTGGTGAGTCGTGGGGAAGTTGCTGACGTCAGTGATTCTCTTAACTAGTAGGGGCAGTAATCCCGCTCGTTTTGGTATGCGTGTTTTCTCTTTGGTTTTCCTCTTCTGATCGCTATTTAAGAACGGCGCTTCCGGCTATGGGTCTCTTGGTTTTCCGCTCCGGGGCCCTGGTGGTCGTGCCTGCCCGTTGCTTGGCCATATGTTGTGTTGGCGAGTCTTGGAGTGACCGTCACGGAGGAGCATTGGCTGCTCGCGGCGCCTTGTTATGATTTAAGGAGTGTGTCGGCGGCGGGCTGGTGGGGACGGCCTCCAACGCACTAGCAAGTGTGTGTACTGTACTACCCGATGCCGGGTGCCTATGTATGCTATGTGGATTCTCGTCGTTTGCTGCTACTAACTGTGGCGGGAATAAGGAATTCACTCTTGTTTCCGGTATATGCTGAGTAACGGTGTTAAGAGTGTAAAGCACTGCTCACTGAGTGGAGCACTGACTGTGAATAGTGTGAAGGCTGCATGAGTCATTCTAGGATAGTGCGTAGGCCACGTTTAGTGTTAAGACAGTGTGCTTGTAACGTTACTTGAGTATCTTATGATTTATTCTGTGGTCTCTATTTGAAGGGGCCGTGACTTTGGTGTCTTGTATTATGGGTTTTTATGCTCCTGGTTCGGCAGCCCGTTAACTTCCTCAGACTTTATGATTGTTATTGGGGTCTGCCTGTAAGACTAAAGAATTATGAGCTATAAGAAGTGAATGATTTTTCAAGCTCTTTGCTTGAGGTCTTGCGCCGGTTAAGGGCATTAAATTTAAAGGGGAGCGTAACTCTGAAACAAGAGAGTTTGTGTTGGGTCCTTTGATTTGGTTGTCTGTCCTTCACTTTTTTTAATGTTACAGTACTACGAGCACCGGTTCAAAAATAGTTCAAATGGCTCTGAGCACTATGGGTCTTAACTTCTGAGGTCATCAGTCCTCAAGAACTTAGAACTACTTGTTTAAGTAGTCAACAAGGGTCAACAAATAAGAGATAAAAACAAACTGTTGCATCCTTGAGCCCCCGGTTCTCGATGTACTCTTTGGAAATAATGGCTAACGCTACAGATCAATTTAAATAACTCTTTATTTATGAAAATAAACAGTACAGTCACCAACAAACTTAACATATTCACAAACACCTTTACCTTTAATCCAAATGAACACAGACTCATTTACAGATATCTTTCTCTTACTACGAGTATACAAAGACAATGCAGATGGCGACATATATGCCGATTTACCAAAGTCTTTATTTGCAAGTTCGGCCACGTGGTAGGTCCGATAGGCAATAATGTCTCTATCAACAAAACTTTCAAGTCCAGGGGACTGATGACCTCAGAAGTTAAGACCCATAGTGCTCAGAGCCATTTGAACTATTTTTGAACCGGTCCTCGTAGTACATCACACACATCTACGCCCGAGGCAGGATTCGATCCTGCGACCGTAGCGGTCGCGCGGTTCCAGACTGTAGCGCCTGGAACCGCTCGGCCACCCCGGCCGGCACGAGCAGCGGGCGCAGTCAGTTCCGGATTGACAAATACAGGGGGCAGCGCCTTGATAGAAATATGTCCGGACACCGTTAACTCGGCCAGCTACGTTTTGGTGACGCCCTGCACTAATTGGCTGTATCCTGTCAGAGTCGCTGCTCGCCACAGTGGTTGACAGAAGTTGAGTATTCTCTCTTGTAGTTATTTGGAGAATCCTCTTGTTAATGCGTTCGAGCTGCGCCAAGGTGCGTCCTCTGTTCCTAGAAGTTTGGTCACTCTTATATTAGGGGGGGGGGGGGGGGGGTCATCCGTTGGGGTGTGCCCGCTGTTGCCTGAAACTGACTGTTAAGATGTCTTTTCCTTTTCCGTCTAAATATTGTTGTTACACGTGAAAGGGATTTCACGAGTGAGTTCAGTGGAATAAGTCACTATATAATTGGTGGAATTCCGTTGTTCTTTTTCTTTTTCTTTTTTTTTTTTTTTTTCTCATCAGTCTACTGACCGGTTTGATGCGGCCCGCCACGAATTCCTTTCCTGTGCTAACCTCTTCATCTCAGAGTAGCACTTGCAGCCTACGTCCTCAATTATTTGCTTGACGTATTCCAATCTCTGTCTTCCTCTACAGTTTTTGCCCTCTACCGCTCCCTCATGTCTTAGCAGATGTTCTATCATCCTGTCCCTTCTCCTTATCAGTGTTTTCCACATATTCCTTTCCTCTCCGATTCTGAGTAGAACCTCCTCATTCCTTACCTTATCAGTCCACCTAATTTTCAACATTTTTCTATAGCACCACATCTCAAATGCTTCGATTCTCTTCTGTTCCGGTTTTCCCACTTTTCCCACAGTCCATGTTTCACTACCATACAATGTTGTACTCCAGACGTACATCCTCAGAAATTTCTTCCTCAAATTAAGACCGGTATTTGATATTAGTAGACTTCTCTTGGCCAGAAATGCCTTTTTTGCCATAGCGAGTCTGCTTTTGATGTCCTCCTTGCTCCGTCCGTCATTGGTTATTTTACTGCCTAGGTAGCAGAATTCCTTAACTTCATTGACTTCGTGACCATCAATCCTGATGTTAAGTTTCTCGCTGCTCTCATTTCTACTACTTCTCATTACCTTCGTCTTTCTCCGATTTATTCTCAAACCATACTGTGTACTCATTAGACTGTTCATTCCGTTCAGCAGATCATTTAATTCTTCTTCACTTTCACCCAGGATAGCAATGTCATCAGCGAATCGTATCATTGATATCCTTTCACCTTGTATTTTAATTCCACTCCTGTACCTTTCTTTTACTTCCATCATTGCTTCCTCGATGTACAGATTGAAGAGTAGGGGCGAAAGGCTACAGCCTTGTCTTACACCCTTCTTAATACGAGCACTTGGTTCTTGATCGTCCACTCTTATTATTCCCTCTTGGTTGTCGTACGTATTGTACAGTACATGACCCGTCTCTCCCTATAGCTTACCCCTACTTTTTTTCAGAATCTCGAACAGCTGGCACCATTTTATATTGTCGAACGCTTTTTCCAGGTCGACAAATCCTATGAAAGTGTCTTGATTTTTCTTTAGCCTTGCTTCCATTATTAGCCGTAACGTCAGAATTGCCTCTCTCGTCCCTTTACTTTTCCTAAAGCCAAACTGATCGTCACCTAGCGCATTCTCAATTTTCTTTTCCATTCTTCTGTATATTATTGTTGTAAGCAGCTTCGATGCATGAGCTGTTAAGCTGCTTGTGCGATAATTCTCGCACTTGTCAGCTCTTGCCGTCTTCGGAATTGTGTGGATGATGCTTTTCCGAAAGTCAGATGGTATATCGCCAGACTCATATATTCTACACACCAACGTGAATAGTCGTTTTGTTGCCACTTCCCCCAATGATTTTAGAAATTCTGATGGAGTGTTATCCATCCCTTCTGCCTTATTTGACCGTAAGTCCTCCAAAGCTCTTTTAAATTCCGATTCTAATACTGGATCCCCTATCTCTTCTAAATAGACTCCTGTTTCTTCTTCTATCACATCAGACAAATCTTCACCCTCATACAGGCTTTCAATGTATTCTTTCACCTATCTGCTCTCTCCTCTGCATTTAACAGTGGAATTCCCGTTGTTCTATGATATGTGTATTGGTCTAAGGTTCCCGTTGGGGAATTTGCTGTTTTAAACTTTGTTATTTAATATTATGTCTTTGCTTGTTTTACCAATGGGGATTTATTCTCGGTAAATTCCTGTTAAATTCGTGGGCAATTATGCAAGTTGGTATTTTAGGTCGTATGGGAAGCCTCTCCGGATGGACGAGGGGCTTAAGGTGACCGCTAGCGTTAAGTAGCAGATCCAGGTTCGATTCCCGATCCGCCACAAATTTCAAACATTCACCGTCGAATTATTTCGATGCCCGATTGCGACTGACGTCGGTCCTTACTTCGAAATAAAGGTGGCGTTAACGTTTGAAGAACGGAAGTGGGTACTAAAGTGTGATCTAGAAAACGGGGAATGTGTGTGATGTTCGACAATCTTGGAGAGTTGAGTTTGGAACACCACCAGCTTCATGGTTAACAAGTTCAAGTACCCTAGACAAGTTTGAAGTAGATGAAACGATGCATGATGAGAATAAGGCACGTAATTGTGGAAAGATACGTTCAACCGAAATATACATCTGCATGACTATTCTGCAACATTCACTTAAGTGGGTGCCAGGGGGTTCATTGAACCAGCTTCCCACTATTTCTTTACAGTTCCACTTCGAAAGAGCACGCTGGAAGAACAAACATTTAAACCTTACCTTGCGAGCTCTGACTTATTTGATTACTATGATCACTCCTCCTATGTGATTTTCACATTCGAAGGAGATAGTTGGCGATCGATAATTAGTGAAAATCCTCCGGAACGAACAACATATAGTTTCAATCCTCCGTGTTCTCAGTGGTGTGTCGTGGGGAGCGGATCGAACCGTCCTACTTCGGTCGATCGTCCGCTCCAAGCTGGATTATGGGAGCTTCGTATACTCCTGCACGGCCATCCATCTTACGCCGCCTCAACTCCATACAACATCGGGGTTTACGTCTTGCGATCGGAGCGTTTTATACTAGTCCCGTCGAGAGTCTTCATGCTGACGCTGGTGAATTGCCACTCACCTACCGGCGCGATATACTGCTTTGTCGGTATGCCTGTCGGCTACTGTCAATGCCCGACCACCCGTCTTATCGTTCCTTTTTTGACGACTCGCTCGACCGTCAATACGGGTTGTATGTCTCTGCCCTGCTACCCCCTGGAGTTCGCTTTCGTCGCCTCCTTCAACACCTTAATTTTTCACTCCCTACAACCTTTCGAGTGGGCGAGAGCTACACGCCACCTTGGCTCCAGGCTCAGGTTCGCGTTCACCTTGACCTCAGCTCGCTCCCAAAGGAGGTTACCCCCGGTTCGGTCTACCACTCCCGTTTTGTTGAACTTCGAACGAAGTTCATTAATATGACCTTCATTTATACAGATGGCTCTAAGACCAATGACGGGGTCGGGTGTTCTTTTATTGTCGGGGCACAAAGTTTCAAATACCGGCTCCATGGCCATTGTTCGGTCTTCACAGCTGAGCTCTTTGCCCTCTACCAGGCTGTTCTTTACATCTGCCGCCACCGACATTCTGCTTATGTCATCTGCTCCGATTCCCTGAGCGCCATCCAGAGCCTCAGTGACCCGTATCCGGTTCACCCTTTCGTGCACCGGATCCAACGCTCTCTTCAGCAGCTGGTGGACGTCGGTTCTCCGGTTAGCTTTATGTGGGTTCCTGGCCATGTCGGTATCCCTGGGAACGAAGCTGCAGATGCAGCGGCCAAGGCTGCGGTCCTCCAGCCTCGGACAGCTTCTTGTTGTGTCCCTTCGTCAGATTGTAGCAGGGTCATTTGTCGGCGCATTTTATCGCTGTGGCATGCCGATTGGGCTGCACTTACAGACAACAAGCTTCGGGCCTTGAAACCTCTTCCCGTGGCTTGGACGTCCTCCTCACGCCCTTCTCGGCGGGAGGAGGTCGTTTTGGCCCGGTTAAGAATTGGACACTGCCGGTTCAGCCATCGCCATCTGCTGACGGCTGCGCCGGCGCCGTTCTGCCCATGTGGGCAATTACTGACGGTCCGCCACATTTTAATGTCCTGTCCGGATTTTTACACACTGCGTCTATATCTTAACCTGCCATGTACTTTAGATGCCATTTTAGCGGATGACCCACGAGCAGCTGCTCGCGTTCTTCATTCTATCAACTTGACCAACCTCTCTAAGGACATTTGATTACGCTGTTTTTTTTTTTAATCCTATGCCTGTCAGTCTGTCTTTTATCGTGTTTTCCCTTTTAGTTGCTGTTTTAAACTTGTGCCTGGCGGTGCATTCCTAACGTAGTCTGGGCCCTAAAACCACGAAAAAAAAAACACTCGTTTATCATATCCATGACACTCTATCATTTATTTCGCGATAGTACATAACGAGCTGCCCTTCTTAGAACTTTCTTGTTGTCCTCCACCAATCCTATTTGGTGTGGACCCCCTTACCGCACAATACCCGAGATGAGAACGGCCGAGCGCTGTGTAGGCTGCCTCTTCAGCGTATGTGCTGCGTCTTCTAAGTCTTCCAAGACAACTGAAGTATTGATGCAGTGTTTTATGCGTACACACAATCTCCCAAAAGTCCTGTGAGGCAACAGTTTCGTGGGAATGCGATCAGCAAAACCACTGTTTACAGAACTTTGCCGACACGCCATGCAGTGTCGGTACTGACTACGTCTTGCTCCTGTCTGCCATAGCTTCCGTAAGACGAGAACCTCTTTGGATTTATGCCTGGTTTCGAGACTGAGTTTCGTTGTGGAAGCTATTGAAAGTATTTCACACTGATAAGTTTCGAGCACATGTGAACCGTTTCCAAACTTAGAGTCTTTGCGTCTTTTAAATCTTGAATTCTGCTTTCGTTGCAATTGAAACAGTCTCATCACCTTTTTTGTGCGCCAAGATTAATATATTCCACCTCCAACTTTGAAATTTTTAATAGATTAACTTCTTGTGTGTAAGATGTGGTTTCTTAAAATGTAGAATGTGTGCCTCGACGAAAAACTTCGCTGTCTACGACTCGTCTTCGGATGGGCAATGTAGATGCGAGGCGATGGTGCCATTTGGTAGGCGCAATGCGAAATAACTGTCTCCGATTCTTTTCAGAGACAAGCAGATGGGCGCCGAAACTGAAGCAACGTTGACTATCAAAACCGTGAACCACCATTACTTCCACTTTATGATGCAACTGTAATCAGATTTATCATCACGTCGTAATTGACTGTGATGCTGTCTAGAGCGCTAAGAATGAAGTGGACCAATAAGTTAAAAAGTGAAGAAGCGCTACAAGGAAGAAGGCGTGGGTTAGTGGTAAGTCAGGACTAGCTGACGTTGCACTGGAAGGCGCAGTAGAGGGAAAAGCGGTATAGGCAGACAAAGACCAGATTGTGCAAAGCAGATCATAGATGATGTTGGATGTTGTAGTTACATAGCGATAAAATATTAGGAAAGTACAGAAAAGATGATAAATTTTATAAAACGAGTCAAAAGACGACGACAAAAAAGTTATAGAGTGTCTGCTGGTGATCCCACCTCCTTACACTGAGGCTAGCAATATGCACATATACAGGTGGCTGTAGTACCGTATACACACGTTATAAAACGCCGTCTCTTGACAACAGCTGCGTTTGCGTAGAATTGTCAGTGCTAGCAGACACTCAGCATAGCTTGAAACAGCCTCAGATATCAATGTGGGATGCACGGCTAACGTATCCGTTATAGTATGGTTTGAGCGTGGAGCAGATGCCAGGAAGCCATGGACCAAAGTTGACAACAAAGCACTGTGCAAGACGATGTTGGCGCCATAATAGTATGGTCTGTGTTTATCTGGAACGGACTGGGTCCTTTGGTCCAACTGAACCGATCGTTGACTGGTAATAGTTATGTTCGGCTACTTGGAGACCCTTCGCTGCCATTCATTGGCTTCGTGTACCCAAATAACGATAGAATTTTTGGGGATGACAATGCGCCATATCACCAGGCCATTTTTGTTTGCGATTGCATCGAAGAACATTCTGAGCATTTCGAGTGAAACGTTTGGCCTCCCAGATCTTCCGACATATATCCCATCGAACATTCGTGGAACGTAATCGAGAGGTCGGTTCGTGCACAAAATGTTGCACACTTTTCGAAATTATGGCCGGCTATAGAAGCAGCATGCCTCAATATTTCTGCACAGGGCTTCCACAGACTTGTGGAGTTCATGCCTCATGTAGCTGCTGCACTGTCCCAGGCGAGAGGACATCCGACACGATATTAGGAGATATTCCAGGACTTTTCCCATCACATTGTATGTGAATTATGTTTGTACCTTTATCTTATACATCATCCATGAGGTACCTCCCATAGCTTCTGACAGTATCCGCCATATTGCCCATAATGTGCTGCTCAAAAGTTCCTGGAATGCACTAATAAATTAAATTACATTTGACCTTTGCCTTATCAACTACAATCACCTGCAAAGTAGTTCCCATGGCAGTGCGTACATCGCTCCAAGCGAATTTTTCCTAACCTAAATTCCAAGCTCCCTGGAATGCCTTTTACGTGAGAAAGTTAATTACTACTTCCAGTTCTGCCTGAAACTCCTCAACTGTGTGTTGTCTTCAGCCGTTTAACTGGAGTTTCATTCGGGAAACTAAGTAAGTGTTACTGGATGCCATGTTAAGTGAGTCAGTCTGATGAGGAAAAACTGTTGTTGTGAAGTCACTGGTTTGATGCTGCTCTCCATGCTACCCAATCCTGTGCAAGCTTCTTCATCTGGACATACCTACTGCAACCTACATCCCTTTGAATCTGCTTAGTGTGTTCATCTCTTGGTCTCCGTCTACGATTTTTACCCTCCAGGCTGCCCTCCAATACTAAATTGGTGATCCCTTGATGCCTCAGAACATGTCCTACCAAACGATTCCTTCTTCTGGTCAAGTTGTGCCACAAGCTCCTCTTTTCCCCAATTATATTCAATACCTCCTCATAATCTTCAGCATTCTTTTGTGGCACCACATTTCGAAAGCTTCTATTCTCTTCTTGTCCAAACTACTTATCGTCCATGTTTCACTTCCATACATGGCTACAATCCACACAAATACTTTCGAAAAAGAATTCGTTACACTTAAATCTATACTCAATGTTAACAAATTTCTCTTCTTCAAAAACGCTTTCCTTGCCATTGTCAGTCTACATTTTATATCCTCTCTATTTCGACCATCATCAGTTATTTTGCTCCCAAAGTACCAAAACTCATCTACTGCCTTAAGTGTCGTTTTCTGATCTAATTCCCTCAGTATCAACCGATTTTCGCCAAGAAGTCATCGATGATCAATGCAGCGTGTGACCTCATATTGTCTTGATGGTAGAATCAATCGCCTCTGCGGCACTTCTGCGAACATTTTTTTCTTGCGTCTTCCATCAGCTGCCTCAGGACAACAATGAAGATCATACTATTGGCAGGCTGACAAGGGCGAGTGAACTCTTTATGAACAATTCCTTCCTTGTCGAACTATTAGACGATCATTGATTTCCCTTTACTCTTCACTCGGCTGGTGCTCTTGGGATATGGTGTTGATGGACTGTTCCATTGTTACGACTGCTGCTTTGTTTCAGGATCACATCCAGATACCCAGCTTTCATCACTAGTAATAAGTTTCGGAAGAAAGTGCTTTGTGCGTGCTGTATTCCCGGCAGACCGGTAACGTTTTCACTGCAGTGGTGTACCAGCAGGCAACCTTTGAAGCGCTTACATCGGTAGAGGACAGATTTTCAAAGGCGCACGCTGCCTAGACCAGCAGGTAGCAGTGCAGGTGCTGCCAGAGCTTGCTGGATCTGCGGACTGGTTGCTCTTGTGGTCGATAATAATTCCTGTAACATTTATGTGTGGCGTAATTATGTAAGGTGGCGCAAAGCCGTTCTGAGGCATCTACCTCCGAGCTCTGGACCAGGCGCCGGCTTCATTCACAGTTACTCAGAGTCTTGACTTGAACCTTCACTACACACGACGCTTTGCCCCACAAACCAACGCCGACCGAACTACCAGTGTCTGCCTTCACCCAACCGGAACTTCGTCTCTGCATCAGAGACGACCAAGGGCTTGGTATCAAATGCCTCTGAGCACTATGCGAGTTAACTTCTGAGGCCATCAGTCGCCTAGCACAATTATAACTAATTAAACCTAACTAACCTAAGGACATCACACACATCCATACCCGAGGCAGGATTCGAACCTGCGACCGTAGCGGTCGCTCGGTTCTAGACTGCAGCGCCTAGAACCGCTTGGTATCGGCTGTCGACCTTCACTACCCTATTTTCTTATACACACATCTAAAAAAGTTTTGCATAAGCCCAGTTTCCAGAACTCTTGAGGATAGACGTTGACTCTGGATATTATATCGCAGACAGAGTCCCTTTAACTGTTCAGAGATGTCACTAAACCCGCCCAACGATGTAGATAACCACGCATGAGCAGCGCCTATTAGACGGATGGGGTTACGGCAGCCCATCAGTTCCATTCATTCCACCAGGAAGGAGATCCACGGATCGTGTTGTCTGTAGTTCAACCATGCCTAGACGGTCAATACCACGGTTCGATCGCGTCGGCATTGTTACTTCGTGCCAGGAAGGGCTCTCAATAAAGTAAGTGTCCAGGAGTCTCGGAGTGAACCAAAGCGATGTTGTTCGGACATGGAGGAGATACAGAGAGACAGGAAACGGATAAGAGACAGGAAATGGATAACGAGGTCCAGGCTATCGTTTTAATACTAAAAAAATTCCATAGTTATGCATAAGGCCAAAGTTCCACTTTATTTACTGACCATAAACCTCTTTTGCCATTATTTAAGGCAGACTCCAATATTTCGATCAAATATGTGCTTCACCTCCAGAAGTGGGCATCGTTTTTATGTAGCTCCTCATCAGAAATTGCCCGACAGCTCAACATGCCAGTGCCGAAATTCTCTCCAAGTTACCACTGAGGCAGGATATACTGTTCGATCAGAACCAGAGGGCTTTTACTACATGCACACAGAAATGGAAGAAGAGTGAAAGAAGCTGTGAATACCCTTCCCTTGAATGCTCAGACCTGTCATTCTTTGGAGGGCCGAGTTATCTGGGAAATACTCCATCTGATGCAATGAGGATGACCAGTGTCTCGGAAATAGTTGAATTATCTGGAAGCACCCTGGCACAGTTGCCGTGAGTTCTCTCCTCAACAGAGTCCTCCTGTTGCAGGTAGAAAACAGTCACAACCATTGCGGGGTATCAGTTGAGCAACTTAGCATACGCGAGATGATACAGAATCTATCCCTGTTGACGTACAGTGACAGATAATTCTCCATAATATCATACAAATTAAGAGACTGTGCAAGAAGTAAATGCCTATCTAATTAAATTACCAGGTCTGACGAAATTAAGAACGAAAATACACTCCTGGAAATTGAAATAAGAACACCGTGAATTCATTGTCCCAGGAAGGGGAAACTTTATTGACACATTGCTGGGGTCAGATACATCACATGATCACACTGACAGAACCACAGGCACATACACACAGGCAACAGAGCATGCACAATGTCGGCACTAGTACAGTGTATATCCACCTTTCGCAGCAATGCAGGCTGCTATTCTCCCATGGAGACGATCGTAGAGATGCTGGATGTAGTCCTGTGGAACGGCTTGCCATGCCATTTCCACCTGGCGCCTCAGTTGGACCAGCGTTCGTGCTGGACGTGCAGACCGCGTGAGACGACGCTTCATCCAGTCCCAAACATGCTCAATGGGGGACAGATCCGGAGGTCTTGCTGGCCAGGGTAGTTGACTTACACCTTCTAGAGCACGTTGGGTGGCACGGGATACATGTGGACGTGCATTGTCCTGTTGGAACAGCAAGTTCCCTTGCCGGTCTAGGAATGGTAGAATGATGGGTTCGATGACGGTTTGGATGTACCGTGCACTATTCAGTGTCCCCTCGACGATCACCAGTGGTGTACGGCCAGTGTAGGAGATCGCTCCCCACACCATGATGCCGGGTGTTGGCCCTGTGTGCCTCGGTCGTATGCAGTCCTGATTGTGGCGCTCACCTGCACGGCGCCAAACACGCATACGACCATCATTGGCACCAAGGCAGAAGCGACTCTCATCGCTGAAGACGACACGTCTCCATTCGTCCCTCCATTCACGCCTGTCGCGACACCACTGGAGGCGGGCTGCACGATGTTGGGGCGTGAGCGGAAGACGGCCTAACGGTGTGCGGGACCGTAGCCCAGCTTCATGGAGACGGTTGCGAATGGTCCTCGCCGATACCCCAGGAGCAACAGTGTCCCTAATTTGCTGGGAAGTGGCGGTGCGGTCCCCTACGGCACTGCGTAGGATCCTACGGTCTTGGCGTGCATCCGTGCGTCGCTGCGGTCCGGTCCCAGGTCGACGGGCACGTGCACCTTCCGCCGACCACTGGCGACAACATCGATGTACTGTGGAGACCTCACGCCCCACGTGTTGAGCAATTCGGCGGTACATCCACCCGGCCTCCCGCATGCCCACTATACGCCCTCGCTCAAAGTCCGTCAGCTGCACATACGGTTCACGTCCACGCTGTCGCGGCATGCTACCAGTGTTAAAGACTGCGATGGAGCTCCGTATGCCACGGCAAACTGGCTGACACTGACGGCGGCGGTGCACAAATGCTGCGCAGCTAGCGCCATTCGACGGCCAACACCGCGGTTCCTGGTGTGTCCGCTGTGCCGTGTGTGTGATCATTGCTTGTATAGCCCTCTCGCAGTGTCCGGAGCAAGTATGGTGGGTCTGACACCGGTGTCAATGTGTTCTTTTTTCCATTTCCAGGAGTGTATTGGTACCCGACATCATCTGGGTATAAAGCTAATGGGATCTGTCAAAATACGAAAATAAACTAAGGGTCCAGAATGAGATTTTCACTCTGCAGCGGAGTGTGCGCTGATGTGAAACTTCCTGATAGATTAAAACTGTGTGCCGGACCGAGACTCGAACTCAGGACCTTTGCCTTTCGCGGGCTAGTGCTCTACCAACTGAGCTACCCACGCGCGACTCACGCTTTGTCCTCACAGCTTTACTTCTGACAGTACCTCGTCTCCTACCTTCCAAACTTTATAGAAGCTCTCCTGGAAAGGTCCCGAGTTCGAGTCTCGGTCCGGTACACAGTTTTAATCTGTCAGGTAGTTTCATAAATTAAGGGTCAGTATAACAATTTCATTTATTTGTGAGATACATCAAATATGTTTTACCAACTGTGTGGGGAATATAATCAGTTATCAAATAAACGAGGGACTGAAAATAAGTATAGTAAACTAAGCACAGTTGGGAAGATACATAACAGAAACGATATAAGACTGTTTGTAGGTACGCACAATGATTGCAGAATAAGTTAATGAAGTAAAGAAAAAGTACCAGAAAAGCACAAAATTTCCAGTACCCTCATCTAAACGCATAGTGTATGCTACTAGCTAGCTATGAAACTTCAAGGACAAACGAAAATTTGATGCGAAATAGATGACTTTCCACTCGCGTCACCTCAATGAATACAGGAGGTGCCTGTGCTTACCACTTTAATAATGTAATAGAGTAGAAGAGGGCTACAGTAATGGTTCAAATGGCTCTATGCACTGTGGAAGACTTAACATCTGAGGTCATCAGTCCCCTAGGCTTAGAACTACTGGAACCTAACTAACCTAAGTACATCACACACATCCATGCCCGAGGCAGGATTCGAATGTGCGACCGTAGCAGCAGCGCGGTTCCGGACGGAAGCGCCTAGAACCGTTCGACCACAGCGGGCGGCGGTTACAGTAATGGATGAGAATTGTGAGTTCAGCCCTACTATCTGAATTCCGCTCTAAGTGGAATTCATCTCGCTCTGCTCCCCTGTCATGTAGCAAGAAGTGTTTTTTTCAGTGTCTGCGCAGAAAATGCATTCTTATTCTCCTCTACAAGACATAGTTGGTTCTACCAGCATCGGAATCTTTCCGCTCAACTGTAGCAGCCCTTGCGAGTTCTGTTCAATGATGATGTAATAAACATGTAACCAATGAAGTATATTTCCATCCTGGAGTAGGGTAGTAAGCAGAAAATTTCTACCACTACTTAACAGGTTTCTAGTTACAGAAAATAAGAAACTGTCCATGTAAACATGCGTGGGAATTCTCCCTCGGTGCCAAAATAATTACTATGAGATCGTCTTACAAAATTTTGAGTAAACATTCCAGCTGGCCTCCTTAGGACCTAAAGGCTGGTTCCTGAATTGGAGAATTTGGAGTTCTATTTAATTTTGTTGTTGCGGTGTGTTCAAATGGTTCAAATGGCTCTGAGCACTATGGGACTTAACATCTGAGGTCATCAGTCCCCTAGAACGTAGAACTACTTAAACCTAACTAACCTAAGAACATCTCACACATCCATGCCCGAGGCAGGATTGGAACCTGCGACCGTAGCGGTCGCGCGGTTCCAGACTGAAGCGCCTAGAACCGCTCGGCTACTCCGGCGTGCGTTGTGGTGTGTAAGTGTTATTGTAAAACATATGAAAATGTAGCAGCAAGAATAACAGTATTATTTAGCAGAAATTAATAAACTCTGATAATTCTTATTTATGTGCTGCTGAGCTCGAACATAACGAGTTTCAATAATTCCATACTTAACATTAAAATCATTGCACCAAATAACTAATATATCACACCCCGACCTCTACCCATAACAACACTGGCATCGTAAATACTTCTATTTAAAGTCACTGATGAAGATTGTTCTGAAGAATGTTATTTTCATTTTTACAATGGATAAATAATAAATTCTTGTGGGTTCTTGTCCTCGGAGTTCAAATATTGTAATATCGATCGAAAGAATTAGTGTCTGATTATTTCCGCAGTTTAAAATTGCTGCTCCATACGCTCACGTAATGGCGTCAAACAAAGCACAGTCTGGGCTGCTGCGGACACAAAACTTAACACATTCATAGTTGGTTATTTAGTTACAAATAAAAGCCCGTACACTAGAATTCCATTTTGTAAATTTACTTTATGTTTTTCCTTTGACCACTTATGACTGTCTTTTACAATATTTAAAGGAACAGATCTCAGATTATCTTCGATCTAATCTACTTCATACAACATAGAGAAGAATAACATAAGAAGGAAGAATTCCACAGACAATACAAAGCCAATACACTCTTTTAGTAGTATTACCTTTTTTATGTGGTTATACTTGGTAGGAAACTGGTTATAAAATAATAAGTCATATTGTTGTTATTTCTCAATGTAATAATAATTCACAATATAATAATAAGTCTTTTCTCAGTCAGAAGTCACTTTTGAAAAAAAAAAAAAAAAAAAAAAAGCTTCGTTAACTGGTAATTCTCGAGCACTGTCGTCCCATACACTGGCGACACAAAATATTCCCACACCAGCAGCGTCATGTTTCCTCCTGTTCTTCACATATTTATCTCTCTGAAAAGGGGTTATTTTTGTTTTTTGTCCAGTGTAGCTTTATAATGGTCTGGAGAGCCTCGCTAATCACATCTGCTACACTGGGTTGGCAACCGCGCTTCCCCGCATTTACCTGTCAGAGTTCGGTTTTCAACAGGAAACGTATTATGACACTTGATGGGTCTCGAGTGACTCTCGTCTCTTACTAGCCAACTAAACCCCAGTCTGCCACACATTACAAGACTCCTTCACCGTAAGAAAAGGAAATGTGAAAGACTTAGTTACAATTTGCAATCATTGGCGTTTATCGTTATTGCTTGCAGTTTTTGTGCTGCAATAGTGATTTGATTTATTAGTTGGATCTGCATATTGGATTTTTAAACACGTTCCGAGACAGCATTAGAAAAAAAAGTCACATAATACCGCGTCGGGATCCCATCCGTCTTGCAGCACAGTATCCTGTCCCTCCTGCATCGTGGCCGCTTCGGAGTTGTGTTCCCGAAGATGCCACCCGCCAGCACTTTGTCCGACTGTTCCCGCGAAGTGCTTCCTCGAAATTTCTATAGTAAACTTCCTTGTGATGCACAATGCCACCTTTGTAGCGCCGGGCACTGGAGTTCGTTGAGGACTCCTGTGACGCTCACGCACTGATTAAACGATCCCATGACGAAACGCGCCTCTCTTCGTTGGATGTTCTTTACCCCTTCTAACAGCCCTATCTGGTAAGGAGCCAATATTAATGAACAGTACTCAAGAATCGATCGCATAAGAGCTTTATAAGCCACTTATTTCGTGGATGACTTCATCCTATGAATCTCAGTTTGCTTTTCAGCTGTTTCTAATAAATAGAATAGTTGTGTAGTAGTGGCTTTCTTTTCCTATGTGTGTGCAATACGTTACATTTATTTACGTTCAGGGTCACATACCAGAGC
The DNA here is from genome assembly GCF_023864275.1 of Schistocerca cancellata. NCBI lineage: Eukaryota > Metazoa > Arthropoda > Insecta > Orthoptera > Acrididae > Schistocerca > Schistocerca cancellata. The sequence continues at coordinate 21,324,209 of NC_064631.1, read as the reverse complement.
CTGCACCATTCATCAGTCCTCTGCAAGTCATTCTGCAAATCTGTATTGTCTTCCACTGTTGCTACTTTGTTATAGACAACCCCATCATTTGCGAACAAGTCTTAAAGAGCATCCGACGCCTTTTACTAAGTCCTTTATATACAGGGCTATTACAAATGATTGAAGCGATTTCACAAATTCACTGTAGCTCCATTCATTGACATATGGTCACGACACACTACAGATACGTAGAAAAACTCAAAGTTTTGTTCGGCTGAAGCCGCACTTCAGGTTTCTGCCGCCAGAGCGCTCGAGAGCGCAGTGAGACAAAATGGCGACAGGAGCCGGGAAAGCGTATGTCGTGCTTGAAATGCACTCACAACAGTCAGTCATAACTGTGCAACGACAGTTCAGGACGAAGTTCAACAAAGATCCACCAACTGCTAACTCCATTCGGCGATGGTATGCGCAGTTTAAAGCTTCTGGATGCCTCTGTAAGGGGAAATCAACGGGTCGGCCTGCAGTGAGCGAAGAAACGGTTGTACGCGTGCGGGCAAGTTTCACACGTAGCTCGCGGAAGTCGACGAATAAAGCAAGCAGGGAGCTAAACGTACTACAGAATGGTGCTCCACCGCACTTCCATCATCATGTTCGGCATTTCTTAAACAGGAGATTGGAAAACTGATGGATCGGTCGTGGTGGAGATCATGATCAGCAATTCATGTCATGGCCTCCACGCTCTCCCGACTTAACCCCATGCGATTTCTTTCTGTGGTGTTATGTGAAAGATTCAGTGTTTAAACCTCCTCCTACCAAGAAACGTGCCAGAACTGCGAGCTCGCATCAACGATGCTTTCGAACTCATTGATGGGGACATGCTGCGTCGAGTGTGGGAGGAACTTGATTATCGGCTTGATGTCTGCCGAATCACTAAAGGGGCACATATCGAACAATTGTGAATGCCTAAAAAAACTTTTTGAGTTTTTGTATGTGTGTGCAAAGCATTGTGAAAATATCTCAAATAATAAAGTTATTGTAGAGCTGTGAAATCGCTTCAATCATTTGTAATAACCCTGTACATTGCAAACAATAACGGTCCTACCACACTTCCTTGGTGTACTCCGGAAATTACCTTTACACCTGTAGATTTTGTCTATTTGAGAGCGACGTGCTTAGTTCTGTCTGCGAGGTAGTCTTGAAATTCCTCGAAAATCTGGTCAAGTACTCGATAACCTCGTAATTTTTTCAATAAGCGGAAGCGCGGGACGGTGTCAGATGCCTTCCTGAACGTCGTTGTCTACAGCTCTATGTATCTCGTGGAGGAACACAGCGAACTATTTCGCAAGATGTTTGCAGAATCCATGTTGATTTTTATAGAGATGTTTTTCGTTCTCCAAGAAACTATAATTATTGAGCACAAAATATGTTCCGTAATTCCACACCAGATTGACGTCAACGATATAGGTCTATAATCGTGTGCAACTGTCCTGCGGCCCTTCTATAAAACCTGTGCTTTTTCCAGTCGCTAGGTATCCTTAGTTGCTCCAGCGATCCATGACAAATTACTGATAGAAGGGGAGCAAGTTCCTTCGCATAATCTGCGATTACCTCTCACTCCCAAACGACCGTGTACAGTTGCGTATCGTATTTCCTCCAAGTCCACTTTAATAAGTTGCTAGCCAGGCTGTTTCCTGCACCTCCAACTCTAAATACCTCATCTTCCTCATCAAAATCTGTGCACAAAGCCATTTTCTTATGTCATCTGGCTACGCTTGGCATTAGATTTCGCGATGCTTGTGACCTAGTATCCTACACCTAGGTTTTCCTTTAGCAATTCATCTACAGACCTCCCATGAGTGCTACATAGCCGAAGGACTCTTTCCGTTCTACTTGACTTTTTCTATTCACCTAACGTTGAATGTTTTCTCACGAGTCTGCTGCACTTTTCTTTGCTCAAAAACAGTCTACCATACTAACCAACTTACGGCAATATCCACATTCGTCACGTGTCATACGTCTCTTACTGTTAGCTAAAATGTGATACGAGTATTTAGTGAAAACTTACCTTCTAATGTGTTGCACAGCTAATTTTCAGGAGGCGGACGGACATAGACGCGAGAATATTTACATCACATGAATGTTCACTGAACGTAAGTTTTAGCTCGCAGAAGACACGATAGGAATGAAAGGTAAAACTTTAAGACATTTTTAGCACAGTATTAAACAGAAACTATCCGAAAATGATGTAAAAGCACTGTAACGTATCCTCACTGCACATACGACCGGCCACCATGACAGCCAACTGCCAAGTGATCAAGTGGAATCTCTCGCAACGTGTGTTTTTTTCTGAAAGGCACACCTGCCACCTGGGCGGTGCCAAACAGCGAGCACGGGAAAGAGTCTTCCGCAGCTAAATTGTGGGACCTGGGAACCCATGGTTCCCTAGCTGGCGCCTGACCAGCACGACCAGTGATCTATGCATACTTCAGTGATCCGTGTTCGACCTGACTCTACATCTACATCTACATCTTCATTCATACTCCGCAAGCCACATGACGATGTGTGGCGGAGGGTACCTTGAGTACCTCTATCCGTTCTCCCTTCTATTCCGGTCTCGTGTTGTTCGTGGAAAGAAGGATTGCCGGTATGCCTCTGTGTGGGCTCTAATCTCTCTGATTTTATCCTCATAGTCTCTTCGCGGGATATACGTAGGAGGGAGCAATATACTGCTTACTCCTCGGTGAAGGTATGTTCTCGAAACTTCAACAAAAGTCCGTACCGAGCTACTGAGCGTCTCTCCTGCAGAGTCTTCCACTGGAGTTTATCTATCATCTCCGTAACGCTTTCGCTATTACTAAATGATCCTGTAACGAAGCGCGCTGCTTTCCGTTGGATCTTCTCTATCTCTTCTATCAACCCTATTTGGTACGGATCCCACACTGCTGAGCAATATTCAAGCAGTGGGCGAACAAGCGTACTCTAACCTACTTCCTTTGTTTTCGGATTGCATTTCCTTAGGATTCTTCCAAGAATCCTAGTCTGGCATCTGCTTTCCCGACGATCAACTTTATATGATCATTCCATTTTAAATCACTCCTAATGCGTACTCCTAGATAATTTATGGAATTAACTGCTTCCAGTTGCTGACCTGCTATATTGTAGCTAAATGATAAGGGGTCTATCTTTCTATGTATTCGCAGCACATTACACTTGTTTACATTGAGATTCATTTGCCAGTACCTGCACCATGCGTCAATTCACTGCAGATCCTCCCGCATTTCAGTACAATTTTCCATTGTTACAACCTCTCGATATACCACAGTATCATCCGCAAAAAGCCTCAATGAACTTCCGATGTCATCCACAAGGTCATTTATGTATATTGTGAATAGCAACGGTCCTACGACACTCCCCTGCGGCACACCTGAAATCACTCTTACTTCGGAAGACTTCTCTCCATTGAGAATGACATGCTGCGTTCTGTTATCTACGAACTCTTCAATCTAATCACACAATTGGTCTTATAGTCCATATGCTCTTACTTTGTTCATTAAACGACTGTGGGGAACTGCATCAAACGCCTTGCGGAAGTCAAGAAACACGGCATCTACCTGGGAACCCTTGTCTATGGCCCTTTGAGTCTTGTGGATGAATAGCGCGAGCTGGGTTTCACACGATCGGCTTTTTCGAAACCCATGCTGATTCTTACAGAGTAGATTTATAGTCTCCAGAAAAGTCATTATACTCCAACATAATACGTGTTCCAAAATTCTACAACTGATAGACGTTAGAGACTGTGAAACTTTCCGTCATTCAGGACAAGAAGTTGGCGCTGATATGCCAGGAATCTAACAATGGTGCACTCTTGTTCTTCTTCTGAACTTTATTTGATCAATTGTGGCTTCTTACGGTCCCAACCTTTCTGTCGGTCCGTCAAAAACTCTTGTCCGTTTTGGTTTAAGGTTCTTTATCTGACATTGGGGTCTCTATTTCCATTCTGTGTTGTTCGTTTCCTTGCTTTTTATTTTCATCCAGCTTTTCTTTCATACTTCACTTTTTCAGTATCTCTCTAATAATTTCATTTCGTGTGTTATTTATTCTTTTACATTCCTTTCAATGTTCTAAGAAATCTCATTTCTCTTCTTTCAATTCCTTGTCCTTTATTCACCTCCCACTATTCAATTTCACACAACAGGGCTGCGACGGCAACTGTTTTACAAATTTTCAGTCATGCTTGTTTTAGTATTTTATGCGTCATAAGTTCTACTAATTTTTCCACAATTATTTCCAAATCTATTCAACTTATTCTGCACTATACCCTCGTCTTTATGTGATATCTTAAATCCAAATGCAAATATTTTATCTGTTGAATTGCTTTTTTCACTAACTACTTGTTAGTTTTCGTTAAAATCTCACTAACTTAGACTTTTCAGAAGATGTTTTCGTATTGCATTTTATTTAGTTCGTAATTCTTTTTTGTAAACTGTCAACTCTTGAAAAAATCAGTAGAACATGTTTCTCGATTTCAACTTGTTGCAGAAAACGGTCGACAACATATTTAACATGTTTTAAGGCAGTCACACGGAAATTAGTAATCCGATTTGATTTTGATTGAATTTTTTTGCGGTTTTGGCTTCAGGACAATCAAAAACAGATGTGAGTGATGCTTTTTCTCAGTTTTTGGCCTCAGTACAATTAAAAACCGATTTTTTCCAATCCGATATGATATGACCTTGCCGTGATGGATGGGCTTACGTAACTAATCACACCTGTACACGCATGCACACTGAGTACTGAGAAATTTCTGGAACGAGTTGACCAGTTGTCCTGGATTTGGAAAGGATTTGACTTACAAAGGGCTTTTTAACAAATAGTGGCAGTTACGTTAGTAGAGTGGCAAGTATGACAGGGGTGGTTAGAAAAATGGTGGTCAGTGTTTGAACGGAAAACAGGCCCAATAAATAGGGAACGTCGCAGCTGTCTTCGTATGCATCGAAGGTACAACCTGTTTTTCACAATGCATATAACTGTTCCTCGTAATTGTCAAGTTATATGCGTAGTACATATGGATCAAAGACCACAATGGTGAATTATTGTGTAATTGTATACACATCCACCACAATGAGTAACTAACTCAGTCGATCAAAAAGTGTGGAGCAAATATGGATGAGTTTGTCACAAAGAGTGGAGCCAGGAAACGGAGGTGTTGCGAAGGATTCCCTATATGTTGCCTTACCCTTTACAGTAACTCTTCTAAAAATCTCAGCTAAAGTAACGCCTCAGAGACTCAGACGTCCAAGTTCTTATGAACGTGTCCAGCATCTTGTGATAATTTCGCGCTGCTCAAAAATGATGCAAACTTAACCTAACTGGGACTATAAAGATGTTTACAGAATTACTGAGGACAGGACAACTCTACACCCAGAACCTTTCCGCTGAAAACTTTAAAGTAATTAGCTGACAATCATGGCATTGACAAGTTTTCATTTTTCCAATTTTCTATTAGAAACAAACCAATACTGAACTATATCTGTAGTACAATAGCCAGGAAAGTTTCTGTACGCTGGAGTAGCTGCCTCTCATGTCTGCAAACCGATTACATAAACTTCTCCGTGGCAACTCCTCTTGACAACTCTATAGACGGCGATTGTTTTTGCCTACAGCTGTTTGCGTTTAGCAGTTGAAAGCTGTCAAAAGCGCTCCCAGGTGTTAGTGATTTCCTTAACATGACTCGACTGTGGGAGTGTCTAAGTAGTAAAGAAAATTAGTATTAATACCTCGTGTATGCTGCGGCATTTTTCCACGCATCTCAGTGTTTGTGACTTCGTATCTATTGAACAAATTGTCGTACAGTGATATATTTGTTTAGGTACATATCCGCATACTTTATATAAAACGTGTTGCCAGCAGAGTTAGTGCCAAAGAAGTATAAATTTAAACATCATGCACACTGCGGCCGTTTTTTACCCAGCTCCGTACTTATGATGTCATATCTCCTGAAATATTTGTGGTACGGTGATAGAATTTTGCAGGAGCCTTTAGCGGCATATGTGGATACTGTCTGCAAAATTTATTACTAATAGAGAAAGTAGCAGAGAAGTGATAAATTTAAACGTCATGTATCATGTGGCAATTTTTCACGTATCTCATTATTTATGACGTCATATCTCCTGAATTTCGATAGGTAGGTCGTTCTTCCTCCTACGATTGTTGTCTGACAGTAAAGGATGAGTGTACCAAGTTTGGTTGAAATCGGTCGAGTGGTTTAGGAGGAGATGTGGAACACACACACACACACACACACACACACACACACAGATATCCATTTTTATAATCCGTATGGATTAAATTCTTTATAATTAAGGATTTGTGAGAGTGCAATCCATGTATGCCTGTCACCAAATATGATATCTGAAAATCTGACTGAGTAATTTGAATTTAGAGTGGTGCCAAAAACGTAGTTCTGATTCATTAAAATTACGATGGATGCTTTAAATTAGACATGTAGTGTTTTATCGGCTGAAAACATTTTTTTGTGTGTGTTCGCTCCTTTAGGCTGTGTAACGCGAACTGTAGTGGGCTAGTCATGGATGCGAGGTTGTCGGAGTAGCAATACAACACACAGTCGTGTACAGAGAAATGCGTCTCCACTGGACTTTTCATTCTGTCACTTTTACAATAGCGTAGAGCGCAGCACTCAGAATTCTCCGTTGGAGCACATGATCCTTTATACTCAGTTGCTTTGAGTTGGTTTCTGTTACATCGTAGCAGAATGACCGTTCTGCAAGAAAGGATTTCAATAAAACTGGCAACCTGCAGAAGACAACGTTGGGGAGCTGACTAGTTCCTCGACGTAATGTTATAAGGTTTCGCAGTGTTAAACAGTATGAGGTGCTGTCTGTCTAGGAAAACTTCTTGTTGAGGCGGCTCCAGTGGGATCAGGTCGTCCAGGATAGGATACTCACTGAACTAACATGGACAGCGACTCATGGATTTCTTCTTCTTATCTTTAGCACCCGCATTTAGTGGCGCTTCTCCAACTGCTCAGGCACCTTATTTATCAGTTAGTGGGACACACGCTACGGTAGCTTCATGTAGAGGTGCTGCTCCCCCTGAATGTAGTTCTGTAACCATATCCGACTGGGAAAATCGAGTAGGATATCTTTAGCTTTTTTACGCAAGTCATACAGAATGAAGAAAGTAGTGCAGAGGTGGCTTATTGCTAAAATTAGCTCGGTAAAGTGATGACTGTTTCCTTTATTTGATTTCTTAGTGAAGAACAACAATGGCACAGGAAAGGTTAGATTCACTTACAAAGAACACACAGGAAACAGAGTTGCAAACTCTCCTACTGTGAGATGGATGCTTCGATAACTACTGTTTTACGCTTTCATTAAAGTGCTCACTAAGATATAATATGTGCAAGTAGAATTAAGTATATTATTTATCTAACCTGATAAGATTAGGATCTTCAGGCCCTCTCTTGTGTCACAGTAGGCTTTTACACATACACTAGTTCTTACGCCACAGTTGCTTCTGATTGACGATAATTTTAATATGACTTAAAGTAACGAAATGGTATCTATAGAATTAAAAGTGTGAATAACGATCTTAAGTAAGGACTAGTAAAGTGAATATTTGCGACACTGCTGCTGCTGCTGTTGCTGCTAATAGTAACAATAATAATAATAATAATAATAATAATAATAATAAACAGTAGAACATATTTTTATAAATGTGCAAAGGTGCTCAGACAGCGGTTTCTGTGGGCTGAAATTAATGTAGACTGCTTTGGCAATTGAAGATATTACTAGAAAGGACATTTAGTTATAATTAGGTAACTAGTGTGCACAGGAACGAGGCAGACTAATTGTTGCTTTAATAGATATCTCATTGATTGTATTTAGGAGCTTGAGCTGCTGTTTACTTCTCTGATAAAATGTATTGGGTCATTCCAGTTCCTGCTAATGAAAAGGACTTCGAGAGGGGGAATGAATAATGGGGTGAGACAGGAAGGATTTTGCTCTGATGGGAAAGGATGTTCCTGCTATGTTGTTAAGAAAAGAGCGTTGTGGTAAAGAGAATGTATACTTTGTTAAGACGGTAGAGCACAAAGAGTATGTGGAAGTATTTGTTCCTGTTTGCACACAGCCTGGATAGCTGTGAATATGATGGTGAAATATGGTCAAACAATCGAATGTCAAAGACATATCCTACGCGAGTGTCTATCACCAGTTCCTTGCGCCGTGAGTGTTCTTCAGAAAGACTTTACAGGATGATGTCATGATGTCAACGTGACCACCACCTGAAACTAAAAGCGTCTGGACCATTTTGCTTTTAGACAAAAAGGAAGGAGATTTTTATACTTACGTGCTTTCTTGAACATCGCAACTATGTGGTCAGACCAGTTTGAAATTTTATCTATCAGTACTCCTAGACTCTTTCCTGAAGGAGAGAAACTGATGTTTGTCGCACTTAGGATTAAAGATGACAGGGTTTCCCGATGGATCCCTAGAATGATAAACTAAGACCGCTTAATGACAGTTTTGATAATGAACACCGGTAAGGATTGAAATTCTTGACAGATGTCTTAAAGTATTTTCGTTTCGCACCTAGATACAACTAGGTGTCACTAGCATACATGTATTTATAATAGGGCAGAAAGAAGTAGACGTGTTAGATAATTATATGAAAAAATTATATGAAAAAATCGCGAGAAATGCGTGCTTGGACATAAGTGCCGATGCTAGCCAAGCATGCTGGTGGTGTTGTCGTATTTGACAACGAACGGAACCCGTGCGATGTCCCCAGTGCTTTGGAAGTGTCAGTCATGGCCACATCAGTGTTCCGCGTAGTTGTGAGTGCGTTATGTGGCAGCTACATGAATTGGTGCTGGTATGGGGAGTGTTTCACTAATGCTCGATATGCTGACCAGGAAGACAACGCCTTGCACTTAAAACTTCATAAGGCGTCCAACCGAAAAATTCACGCCCAGATCTCTGATTGCCTCGCACCAGCCAAGTCTTTAGCGCCTCCCCCGGAGATATATACCCGTTCATGTTGGAAAGATGTACTACTCTAGCGAACAGAATCAACCAGTGACGAGAGTTAACAAGTGACTTACATGTGGTGCAGGGAGCGTGATTTATGAATGCAACCGTCTTTCACTGTCTCCTCTGTGACTTTGTGGTCCGGAGACGACGTATTGTTGGCGAGTTGTCAGGCACGAGAGAAACAGTTGCACAGCACTATGTTTGGAAAGGAAAATGTGGAAGTCGACAGTGACAAAGGTTGTGGTAACGAGGGAAATACCCAATCGCACCCCTCTCAGACGTAATGACGTAATGGTAAGAGGACCCTTTGGACTGCCGGTCAAAAGCTGAACAAAAAACGGCTCTGAGCACTATGGGACTCAACTTCTGAGGTCATCAGTCCTCTAGAACTTATAACTAGTTAAACCTAACTAACCTAAGGACATCACACACATCCATGCCCGAGGCAGGATTCGAACCTGCGACCGTAGCGGTCTCGCGGTTCCAGACTGCAGCGCCTAGAACAGCACGGCCACTTCGACCGGCAAAGCTGAACAAATATGAAGCATGAAAACAGGAAGAAGGTGTATTGGACTGAAAAAGAGCAAAATAGTGAATAGTCGATATAGAGAAGGCTGAAAGACAGCTAGCTTGATGGTTAAGTGGATGCCGGCACGGTAGCACAGCGTGTTCGGTGGTGGGTTAGCTGTCTTCTGTAATAAAAAAAATTGAATGTATGGATCATCGATGAACTTAAACTGGTGACATTCGACGTCCGCCCCCGAACAAACGCAAAGAACAGTATCGAACAAAATGAGATTTAAAAATAGAAGTGGTGGCCTGCTAAACGGGGGAGCCGTCTTCAACTCTCCCTGGTGCTTATTAATTATTTGTTCATTTATTTTTTTCCTGTTTGCTTTATTCAAATTTGTGTCTGTGTCGTGGTGTAACGTCTGCTTGCAGAGGTCTATGGAATTGCAGTCATGGACTGCGTGGCTGGTCCCGGCGGAGGTTCGAGTCCTCCCTCGGGCATGCGTGCGTGTGTTTGTCCTTAGGATAATTTAGGTTAAGTAGTGTGTAAGCTTAGGGACCGATGACCTTAGCAGTTAAGTCCCATGAGATTTCACACACATTTGATTCTGAACAGCTACTCCATTAGTGGGCAAAGGAAGTGGCTTTTGAATGGGAACCGCAAACGTTTGATGACAAAACGACACGTCAATTGAATCCTCCACCGGAAAACACGTCTGATGTACCATACACGGCGTTAGTAACAGTACGTGTGTCATATAATAGGAATCTCTTACCGACGCACCTAATTTGTACTACTCGCAAGTAAATGAGGTATGCCTCCTTGTCCCATGTACGCTCAAGCACCAAAGAAACCGGTATACGCATGCGTGTTCAAATACAGAGATACGTAAACAGGCAGAATACGGCGCTGCGGTCGGCAACGCCTTTATAGGACAACAAGTGTCTGGCGCAGTTCTTAGATCGCTACTTCTGCTAAAACGGCAGATTATCAAAATTTAAGTGAGTTTGAACGTGAGGTTGTAATCGGCGTACGAACGATGGGACACAGCATCTCCGAGGTAGCGATGAAATGGGGATTTTCCCGAACGACCATTTCACGAGTGTTCCGTGGACATGACGAATCATCAAATCTCCGACATCGCGGAGGCTGAGGCCGGAAAATTATCCTGCGAGAACGGGAACAACGACCACTGAAGAGAATCGTTTAACGTGCAGCCATTGCTCAAATTGCTGCAGATATCAATGCTGGGACATCAACAAGAGTCAGCGTGCGAACCATTCAACGAAACGTAATCGCTATGGGCTTTCGGAGATGGAGGCACACTCGTCTACCGTTGATGACTGCACGACACAAAACTTTACACCTCACCTGGTCGGACCAGTCTCGTTTCAAATTTTGTCGAGGGTTCAAATGGCTCTGAGCACTATGGGACTTAAAATCTGTGGTCATCAGTCCCCTAGAACTTAGAACTACTTAAACCTAACTAACCTAAGGACATCACACACATCCATGCCCGAGGCAGGATTCGAACCTGCGACCGTAGCAGTCGTGCGGTTCCGGACTGCGCGCCTAGAACCGCTAGACCACCGCGGCCGGCCGAAAATTTTGTCGAGTGGATGCATGTGTATGAGTATGGAGACAACCTCATGAATCCATCTACCTTGCATGTCAGCAGGGGACTGTTCAAGCTGATGGGGGCTCTGTAATGATGTGGGGCGTGTGCAGTGGGAGTGATACAGGACCGCTGATACGTCCAGATACGACTCGTCACTGGTGACGCGTTCCTGTCTGATCACCTGCATCATTTAATGTCCATTATGAATTCTGACGGACTTGTGTAATTCCAGCAGGACAATGAGATATCCCACACGTCCATAATTGCTACAGAGTGGCTCCAGGAACCCTCTTCTGAGTTTAAACACTTCCGATGGCCACCAAACTCCCCAGACATGAACATTATGAGAATATCTCGGGTTCCCTGAAGCGTGCTGTTCAATAGAGATCTCCACCTCCTCGTATTCTTATGGATTTATCCCTGCAGGATTCGTGGTGTCAGTTCTCTCCAGTACTACTTCAGACATTAGTTCATGCCACGTCGTTTTGCGGCACTTCTGCGTGCTCATGGGCGCTCTACATGATATTAGGCAGTTGTACCAGTGTCTTTGACTCTTCAGTATAGGTGTTCACATGAATGGAAATGTGATCATTCCCAAGGAAATGATGAAAACGTAACAGTTTCCCACAAAATCTACAACAAATGAACGCAAGAGTTTCACAGTTCCTCTGTACTCTGTAAAAACATATGTTTTTAACGTTTTGAAGTTGCGTTCCGTTTTGGAAGTCTTAACTCTTGAATTCTTTTTTTGTTACATAGTTCACACCCGTTCATTTGTTGTTTTCATTTCTGTGAGACGTCTATATGGCATTTCGGCTGCTTTCACTACTCATCACATTTACTTGTGACGGTAACCTATTCTTACCACATGACTTATACTCTATAATCAATGTACAGAATGAAAGCTGGCTACAGAAAGAGAGAAAACAATTCAAAGACCGCATGGACAGTTCATAATGTTATGAAAAACAAAAAAAAAAAAAAAAGGTATGGAACGGGGGAGTTTTGAACTAGGCTCGCGCGGTTGGCACCACCAAGATCATTTCCCCACGACGCCATTGCTATGTCAGCTTCCTCTTTATTGCACTTCTTGTTCATGGACCTTTCACCGTTTCTATTTTGCTTTTTTTTCACAGTTTGGTACACCTTCCGGTTTTTACGCTTGATCTATATTCAGTTTTTAACCGGCTATGCACTGGGTCATCCAACAACTAAATCTGAAGGGGCTGTGATGGGCAGTTACCGCTGTAAGATCTACGAACCACTAGTCTATCTCCGGCTAGTTTCAGATCGTCTGTTATTTTCATTAAAGTAGATGTTGTGCTGCGATATTTGTGAGAACTTTATTGGAATTCGTCTAATAGGTTGTTTCTAGGGAAAAAGTTGGTTAGGTGGTTATGGACCACTGTACCGGAACAATCAAAGTAGGTCGATGATCAGAGGGCGTTGAGCCGGCCGATGTGGCCGAGCAGTTATAGGCGCTTCAGTCTGGAACCACGCGACCGCTACGGTCGCAGGTTCGAATCCTGCCTCGGGCATGGATTCGTGTGATGTCCTCAGGTCAGTTAGGCTTAAGTAGTTCTGAGTTCTAGGGGACTGATACCGACAGTGGATGGACTCTCACATATATGTTTGTAACGAAGCCGCCAAATAATTGCACCTCGTATGTCTGCCCACGATATGAATTTCGTGATGTACTGACTTGAATGACCAAGAAAGAAACAGTAAATCACTACATACACGACCTTTAGGCATTTGTGTTTCTGAACTTGTTTCTGTTAAGTTTGGAAGGTATGAGACGAGGTACTGGCAGGAGTAAAGCTGTGAGGACGGGGCGTGAGTCATGCTTCGGTAGCTCAGTTGGTAGTTGGCCTTTGGCTGTGCTGCGGTGAGGACGCGCTGTTTGTGTTCCTGCCGCGGAGCGAGCGCTCGTGTTGTTTACATAGTATTCGGCCGTTTCGCGCGTGCCGTACTCAGCATATAGATCACCATGGCGCACCAATACAGAAAATCGACGCTCAAATTTACGTTCCGCAACGAATTTGCACGGCCTAAAGCACTCGAAGTCGAACGATTTCTACGAGAAGAAGTTAAAATCCCGGCGAGCGACATTCTCGGCATTCACTTGTCCATTGTGAGTAGTATCGTATATGTCAAGATCATCAACGACGCAACATGTGAACGGATCCTTCGGGACACGAAACAGGGCCTCCGTTTCTGCCATGCTGATGGCAATGTGGGGACTGTGCACGTCGATTATTCTGGCATGGGACTTCGCACGATCAGAATTTTCGAACTTCCTTTCGAGCTACCGGCGGAGGACGTCGTGACAGCGCTGCGCCCCTACGGCACGGTCCATGATCATATTGCGGAAAAATGGACGCAATTCCAGACATATCCTGTGCTGAACGGCGTCCGCCAGGTCCGAATCGAACTTAAACGACATGTACCTTCATATCTGACTATCGGTGGCTGCCGTGCCATCGTCATCTACGATGGGCAACCGAAGACCTGCTCTGGTTGTGGGAAGGAGGGACACCTCAGATCAGAATGTATGCAACGTCGAATCACGCAACTGCCGCCGGCTGAAGCGGACCCGCCATCGCAGCCGACGCTGCTTCCTGTGACTTATGCAGCAGCCCTCACGACAGCTACCACTTCACCACGACAGCCGACATCCACTGCTGTGTCGCGGCTCCATGCTCCAATACAGGGCGATGATGCCACACCCGTTCCACAAGCTACGGATTCAACTCCGATGCCGCCGCCTCCGTCGACGGATAACAACATACAGGAAGATAGCATGGCCGTCGATTCGCTTATTGTGCCTACGGCTGCCTTTGTGCCGGAACGTCGTGAATCTTTGCCATCGTCTGACGCAGAAGAACACACCAGGAAGCAACGCTCTCCGAAGCGACGGAAGCGGAGGCGTAGAGCAACTTCCGAACGGGATGCGACACCGCCTCCAGAAGATGACGATTCCACCTTCAATGACGACGCTACCACAGAGGCAGCCGCCATTTGCTGCAGTGTGGCACCATCGAACGATAATGAGGACCAACCACATATATCTACAGTGGCACAATCGGATGCCGAGATGCAGGACAGATGCTGCCCACCACCTTCTGGAGTGCAAGCACCAACGCCGTGTCCTAAGGACGCTAGGGAAGCCGATCTTGCTTTCAGTTCCCCGACGTGGGCGGATGACCACGACGACGACGGAACCATGCAAGTTACGCCAACAGGGCCCACGGCATTGGCGCCGGCTCTCTAGAACGGCCTGCAGGTGAGGTTTGGGGGGATGCGGAGGTGTCGATACAGTCAGCAGCGTCATAGGTAATTCCAGTCTTAATGAATAACTTAACACCTGCTGTTCGTCAACAAGCTTATCGTATCGCCACGCTTAACATCAACACGATACGAACGGCAGTGAAGATCCAGTTGCTGCGTGAGATGCTTCGTTCTTCGGATGTTGACATTGCCCTGTTGCAAGAAGTATATATAGCGGCCCTCCCCGTTTTCTACGGTTATGTGACATATGTGTCACCGGCGGACCGGAATGGCAGCGGTACGGCAATACTAGTGCGCGACGGAATTGCCATCGAAGAAGTGACTTACCTTCCGTCAGGAAGGGGGCTGGCGATCACAGCACTGGGCACGCGCATCATTAACATTTACGCTCCATCAGGAACTGACCAACGCCGCGAACGATCGCTGTTCTACTCGGAGGATATCGCCCCCCTCTTTATCAGCAGCTTCGAGCAATATATCTTCGGCGGCGATTTTAACTGTGTGCTCCACCCCAAAGACCAAGTCCCACATTTCTCGACTTGTCAAGAACTTCGGCTCCTGGTTCGAGACCTGCTTCTCACCGACACGTGGGAGACAGTGCACGGTGACCGTCCCGGTCCGACATACCTTACTAGTCACTCAGCCAGTCGCCTAGACCGCATTTATGTCTCACGAGCTCTAGCACCGGGAGTATTGGACGCCGAACGTTGGCCGCTTGCCTTCTCCGATCATAGCGCTTTCATATGCACACTCACTCTACAACAGCAGCGGATATGGCGCAGCCGAGGACCCTGGAAGCTGAATGTGGCACATCTTCAAGCCCCGGAATGCCGTCAGATTATCGCCAACACATGGCTGGATTGCGAACGTCGTCTTCCCCGATACCCATCGACTCTAGCATGGTGGGTGGACTGTGCAAAACCAGCTTTTCGGCGTGTGCTAACTCAATTCGGAAAAGATACCGCAGCTTGGCATCGTCACACATTGGACTTTTATTACACGATGCTTCGCGAACTCGACAGCCAACCACCATCTCCAAACCGACAAATGGAAAGCCGCCGAATTAAAGGTAAAATATTGTCTCTTACGAGGAAACGTTTGGAGGGGGTCGTAGTGCGATCGCGACGTCAAGACCGAGTGGAAGGAGAAAACC
Organism: Schistocerca cancellata; assembly: GCF_023864275.1. Classification (NCBI taxonomy): domain Eukaryota; kingdom Metazoa; phylum Arthropoda; class Insecta; order Orthoptera; family Acrididae; genus Schistocerca; species Schistocerca cancellata. The sequence continues at coordinate 21,308,604 of NC_064631.1, read as the reverse complement.
CGTCTATGCATCACATCGTGCTCGACAGCCGCCGACGCCGACAGCAGCTGATCACGGACCTCGTATTGCCAGGTGGTAGGGTCGTAACGACTCAGGCGACGGTTACAGAAGCCTTCGCAGATCACTATCGCCGGTTTTACGACGAGGTGAATACAGAGGACGAGGAAGCGGACGATCACGACATACTGCAGCATGTGTCGCACACCCTCGACAATGCAGCAGCGGCGACGCTTTTAGGTGGAATTACACGAGACGACATCGAGGACGCGCTTAACAAGGGAGCACTCAACAAATCTCCCGGGCCAGACGGACTGCCGCTCGAGTTTTATCGTACTTTCCGCGATCTCATGATGCCCCGATGGATCATCATGTACCAAGAACTGATGACCCCTGGTTCCCACGTGCCACCTGCATTCGTGGAAGGTCTCCTTATACCGATACACAAGCCTTCCAGAGGTCGGACGGTCGAGGACTACAGGCCCATTACAATGCTTAACTCGGACTATAAAATCTTCGCCCGATTACTCGCCAGCCGCATAAAGACGGTTCTGCCCCTGCTCCTCTCAATGGAGCAAACGACACAGGGCGGAGTGACCAACATGCAAACGGCAACCAGTGAATGCAGGGATTTAATAGCCATCGCCACATCCTGTCGCCTTCGAGCTGCTCTGATCTCCATTGATTTCGACCACGCCTTCGACAGAGTTCACCACAAGTTCCTTCTGTCCGTAATGGCCCGCATGGGCTTCCCGCCTGACTTTATCGACATATTTCAGCGCCTTTTCCGTGGAGCTGCATCCCGTGTACTGGTGAATGGACGGATTGCGGGTCCCTTTCCGATCCGACGGTCAGTTCGCCAAGGATGCCCACTCTCCATGATTCTTTACGCGATCGCACTCGAACCACTTGTCGGAGGGTTGAAAAACAGGCTCTCGGGCATTTCATTGAGGGATCATACCTTTCAGTGCAGAATATATGCTGATGACCTTCTATTACTTGTCCGATCTGATGACGAGGTACGCTCGGTGATACAATGGGTCAATCGCTATGGTTTGGCAGCGGGCAGCCGCATGAATGTGGCCAAGTCGGCAGCGATGCCCATTGGGAGAGGTCTACAGGAGGACGCTTTAGCCCCACTCCCACTAGTTAACAAGATCCGGTTCTTGGGCATAACATTTACACAGGATGTGCGCCGCACGGCTGCCATGAACTATGCACGATTACTACAGGCAATACGCACAGAAGTTCGCCGGAACTTACTTCGACGGATGGACCTCCTACAGCGTGTGGAATACCTCAACCTTCACGTGGCGACTAAGATGATCCACATGGCCCAGGTCCTACCGATATCGACAGCGATGGCACACAGACTGCAAGCAGCGTTTGGATATTACCTTACCGCCGGACACCTATTCAAAGTCCGCTACGAAACACTCACCCTCCCTCCGCTTGATGGCGGACTGGGACTTATAAATGTACGAGCGAGGGCTACAGCATTATACTTGTGCACAATGATGAAATTGTGGACCCACCAAGATGCTTCCCTTACGGGTCGTCTGTTAGAGGAATTGCTGCCGGCGTCTCTTATGCCACCTGTCACGGTTGCACACATTATACCCTCACTCTCGCACCTCTCGGCATTTATTCTTGAGTATAGTTACGTGCACCCAGATCTTCCCAACACTCGCACTCCCAAGGCGAGAGACTTTTACAGACTGCTGCTAAGGTCCATCCCTCGCAACGTGATTGAGAGGAAGAGCCCTACGACCCTATGGCCTGCAGTGTGGAGAGCGGTCCAGAAGTCGTTCCTCCCCACGCGGGTACGAGCCGCGTGGTACCAGGTGGTGAACGGGAAGGTTGTAACACGACAAAGGCTGCACGCTATTGGGATGGCGGATTCCCCCCTTTGTCCACATTGCCACCTCGTGGATACTGACGAACACCGTTTAACATGTGGATCGGCGTTAGAGGTATGGCTGCTAGTGCAGAAGATCCTCGCCTGCTACCTACGTATCGCGCCTCGCACAATTGAGCCACGGCTCCTCCTTTGTCCAGAGGATACTTATTTCCCACCTGCGAAGACTCATGCTCTCACATGGTTTAAAGGCATGTCCATATACTACCTCTTTCAAGATGATGAGAAGATGGTGCTTGATTACTGGCAATTTCTCCAGAACAGTCATAGCACACTTGAGTGTACACCCCGATACCGACAACTATTTGCGAACTATTTGCGCAGTGTCTTCGATAACCCCCCTCACAGTTGGGGAGTACCGGGCAGAGGATGATCGCCTTCATGGGGCTCCACAAGCTGAGAAATGTTGTACCAATTTGGAACATGGAATCTGTATGCAGATGGGCCATGCACATGGAATGGCGTGCGGGATTTGGTTACATTTTTCTTTCTTTATTATCTATCATCACACTATTGGTTTCAAATTCTATTTCATAGTTTAGAAGGAACTCTTGTTCTGTTGTTGATATGGATGTCCATTCTAATTTTGTTTGTCGTAACTGAAAGACGCCTTTTCCATCATTTACAATTTAAAAACAATAAAATAAAATAAATAAAAAAAATAAATAAAAAACGGCCAAGGTAACTGGCTACGACTTGGAGAACCCGGGTTCGAATCTCCAAGAAACCTAGCGGATGTTGTTCTTTTCGTTTGTATTTTTCCATATATCAATTAATAGGTAAAAAAAAAAGCGGTAGCGTGCGTAAAAAAAATAAAAAAAATAAAAAAAAACATATATAAAAAAATAAAAAAAATAAAAAAAGTTGGTAGAGCACTTGCCCGCGAAAGGAAAAAAAATTAAAGAAAAAAAAAAAGTCGGTAGAGCACTTGCCCGCGAAGGGCAAAGGTCTCGAGTTCGAGTCTTGAAAAAGAAAAAAAGAAAACAAAAAAAAAAGTTGGTAGAGCACTTGCCAGCGACAGGCAAAGGTCCCGAGTTCGAGTCTCGGCTCGGCACACAGTTTTAATCTGCCAGGAAGTTTCATATCAGCGCACACTCCGCTGCAGAGTGAAAGTCTCATCCTGCCTTGCAATCAATAGTTCACAAAATTACTTCTAGTGTTTTCCCAGGCATAAAGTACGAACTTCACGGTATATTTAATAAATTTGCGTTCTCGAATGCATGATAAATATACTCCCTTAGAGGTCATTATAGAGAGAAACAAACCGCGCCTTAACTGACTGATGTAAAACAGCTTAAATCTCAGAGACGCTGCGCATCAGACATACAAAATATGTCCTATCTCTGAAAATCATATTCCTTAGAAGCAGAAGCGAAAAAAGTCAGACCACCTAAATACAGGCGCACCTAAACATCAACCGTGAACAGTCACGGACCAGCTTCCCTATGGAAATACTTGCTTAATTTTGGTATAGGCAAAGTAAAAAGCTGCAGCTGATCCGAATCTCTCACGAGAACCCCTTGAGTGAGAGGCCGCAAGTTCAACCTTTAGTAAGGCTCATTTGAAAGTGTTATGTTAACAATTATGAGAGGAAAAATATTTGCTTCTAATGTCTCCCATGTACATGAGGAGGATGGCAGAAAATAAGTACCCTGGAGGTGCAACCTTCTATGGGATGTATGTATTACACCCACAACATGGATATCGTCGACATTCAAGAATTGTCCAAAACAAACCATTAACTTGCACTATGAACACTTAATGGAAAATGGCGTGCCACAGTGATCTCAAAGTTTCACACCACCAAGATCGAGGGCTAACTCCTTGGGAGTTAAAAACCGTGCAAAACGCTCAGCTAGGTATTAAGGAATGCATATATAATCGTATTGGTTAAAAACAGTCTTGGTTGCAATTTCAGTTTTTTTTAGTTTTTTTATATTTTTCAACGAAGCGTTTTGACTTACTTAGGCATCTTCAGGTTATCTTTTCAAGATGGACCCGAGAGACACCAAGATTCGCATAACGCGTTCGCGATCACAGGAGCGAGTAACAGAATAAACTGGGGGCTCGGGTAGTAGGCAAATTGCAACCAAGACTGTTTTTAACCAATACTGTTAAGCACTGATTTGCTGTATGCCACATATGGATTCGAAGAATGCATATATAATCATTTTAGTGCAACGGGGTGATGGGAACTGATGGAATGTGATGGCATGCTATTGAAAGCAAAATAATCTGTCACGGAGCTTATCGTGAAACTGGCTATCCATTAAAGCATAGCTGCAGATAGTGCGAAAATACATTTTACATCGAAAGACTGAATTTTCCAGTGTTTCCATTTGGTATGAGCTGCAATATCACAAACTTTTCGTGAAGGATAATTTCCTGTAAAGGAGTATGATATTCGTGCACAGAGCAGGAATCAAGCAAAAGCAAGTTATTTTGACCAGCTATTGGCCAAATGCAGTGCTCACACCAAAGTTGTAGTCCTCCTACCGCCCATTTTCCCCCTCTTGCGTGCTGTGACGTAAATATTCCCTACTGTCTTTGTAAGATCAAGCACACGAGAAAGAATCGAAGGGAGCATTGCACCTCCAACTTCTTGCCGCACAGTAAGTAAGTTTCCATCCAATTTGCCATCCAGATTAACAGTCGGCATATTCGTATGCGAATGCGTTAAGGCACTGATGTCAGTCGATCTTGATACAACTCTCTTGGTGCCTGTAATTTGCAGGGCTCCTTTCATATGAATCTCTTCTTCAAATCCAGATTCAACGGAGCTGAAAACAAATTCCTTACTGAAATATGGGCTACGTTTGTTTAACTGATCTACAAATTTTCTAGCTGATTACGCATTTTGCTGTGCATCGTCAACTCGGCGCTTTGTTTGAAATGTCATTGTCTTACGTCTTCTAATTCTAAACCACTGCTTCCCCTGAAATTATTGTAATTTATGTCGAGTGTAATTTGATATGCATAACGCAGTAATTAACTGTTATGGAAATTATGTAAATTCCATCGAGTATCCTTGAAACGAGCGAACACCAGTTTTTGTAGCAAGTCCACCTTGTCTTCACTTGAACATCGATAGTTTTTGTTATGCACTACACGGCCATACTGCTGTGGACTTATTCGAAATATGTTCATAATTGTTTTTTAATATGTTGCAGATGATCCATGTACGTAATTATGTTTATTACCCTCTTCTTCGACAACGATTGTCTGTTACTACGTCTAATTTCACGTGCGTATACGACACCAAACTTTCCACGGATTCAGCCTGAAGAAACGCCAATATTTCATCTGCCACTGCTTTCTCACTCTGCGAAATTCCTTGGATTTTTTTTCTGACGCAATATCAACTTCGGCAACTATTACATACAGGGCTATTGCAAATGATTGAAGCGATTTCATAAATTCACTGTAGCTCCATTCGTTGACATAAGGTCACGACACACTACAGATACGTAGAAAAACTCAAAGTTTTGTTCGGCTGAAGCCGCACTTCAGGATTCTGCCGCCAGAGCCCTCGAGAGCACAGTGAGACAAAATGGCGACAGGAGCCGAGAAAGCGTATGTCGTGCCTGAAATGCACTCACATCAGTCAGTCATAACAGTGCAACGACAGTTCAGGACGAAGTTCAACAAATATCCACCAGCTGCTAACTCCATTCGGCGATGGTATGCTCAGTTTAAAACTTCTGGATGCCTCTGTAAGGGGAAATCAACGGGTCGGCCTGCAGTGAGCGAAGAAACGGTTGAACGCGTGCGGGCAAGTTTCACGCGTAGCCCGCGGAAGTCGACGAATAAAGCAAGCAGGGAGCTAAACGTACCACAGCCGACGGTTTGGAAAATCTTACGGAAAAGGCTAAAGCAGAAATCTTACCGTTTACAATTGCTACAAGCCCTGACACCCGATGACAAAGTCAAACGCTTTGAATTTTCGGCGCGGTTGCAACAGCTCATGGAAGAGGATGCGTTCAGTGCGAAACTTGTTTTCAGTGATGAAGCAACATTTTTTCTTAATGGTGAAGTGAACAGACACAATGTGCGAATCTGGGTGGTAGAGAATCCTCACGCATTCATGCAGAAAATTCGCAATTCACCAAAAGTTAACGTGTTTTGTGCAATCTCACGGTTTAAAGTTTATAGCCCCTTTTTCTTCTGCGAAAAAAAGGTTACAGGACACGTGTATCTGGACATGCTGGAAAATTGGCTCATGCCACAACTGGAGACCGACAGCGCCGACTTCATCTTTCAACAGGATGGTGCTCCACCGCACTTCCATCATGATGTTCGGATTTTCTTGAACAGGAGATTGGAAAACCGATGGACCGGTCGTGGTGGAGATCATGATCAGCAATTCATGTCATGGCCTCCACGCTCTCCCGACTTAACCCCATGCGATTTCCTTCTGTGGGGTTATGTGAAAGATTCAGTGTTTAAACCACCTCTACCAAGAAACGTGCCTCAACTGCGAGCTCGCATCAACGATGCTTTCGAACTCATTGATGGGGACATGCTGCGCCGAGTGTGGGAGGAACTTGATTATAGGCTTGATGTCTGTCGAATCACTAAAGGGGCACATGTCGAACATTTGTGAATGCCTAAAAAAACTTTGAGTTTTTGTATGTGTGTGCAAAGCATTGTGAAAATATCTCAAATAATAGAGTTATTGTAGAGCTGTGAAATCGCTTCAATCATTTGTAATAACCCTGTATATAACGCAACGTTTGCTTTGATTATTGTTACCATTGCTAGCCACTAACAGTGAAGCACTGTTGTGAGCTACTCTCTGAGTAAGCAGTACAACTACACACAGTAGCCTAATACTGTTCTCACCATTGAATACCTCCAACGCTCCCCCTGTTGACATTAGCAATCAATACTGTAGTTGCATAGTAGACGATATGTGTGGCGTCGACTGCATAAACATCAGTGGCCTTTTGTGACCTCGCACTCGAGGGTTCCTTGTCAACCGAGGAACTACACTGATACTCAATTTAAATACAATCACAGCTGAATCGCAAACGAAACATAGGGTTATGGATTACAGCATGCACATAAATGACGGTAGGCACGAAAAATTCTGTCTGCAGAATATTACTGGCAATGCCGTCAATAAACCCAGTATGCATATCGTAACAGTATATACAGTACACAATAGTATCGCAGCCTAAAAAATGAAACTTATTTTTGACCGGCTATAGCCCACAATAGATGATATCTTCAAATACTGCTTGACCACAAGTAAAAAGTTAAGATTAGTGTTTAATGTCCCGTCGACATCGAGATCATTAGAGACGGAGAGCAGGCTCTGATTAAGCAAGAATAGGGAAGAAAATCGACTATGCTTCTTTCAAAAAAATCATCACATCATTTGCTTTAAACGACATTGAGAAATGACAGAAAAAATCAGAGTAGCCAGACAGTGATTTGAACCGTCGTTCTCCGGAACGGGAGTCTTGCATGCTAACCGTTGTTATCTGATCGTAATCGACCCTCCAAGTGGAAAAGAGAAGAGTTTGGCACCTGCAATTGTCTAATTTGATAAAAGTTAATTTGACAGTGGAAGGTTTAATTAATGTCATGACAGATGAAAGGGTTGCTCTACCTAACGACAGAATGAAAGTTCTGTTCCAGATAACAATTGGATTTATTCTAAATTCAAAATGGAACCACATGAAACATTTACAATATGTATAGTTGATACACAGACAACTGATCATAAACTAGCTTGTGACATTTATGAGGAAGTGGCATGTGGAGCCAATTACTTGCAACTCAAATCTTAACAAAAACACCCTGCGAACCCGACATTAGTTGGGCTGCAACAATAGTGAGAATTCAGACAGTGAAAATCCAAGACAGAACCAAGGTAGAAGGAATGGAAACAGGCGCGCTCTGCTGTGCTCTGATTATCACGCAGCAAAATCCCCTAACCTGCCGGTGCTGCATACATACATTACCAGGCTGTCTTCTTTACTGCAAGAACACGACCTGGCATACCGGAGGCGATGGCTTGTGGCTTCGACATCCTGTCGTGGTGATGATAATGTCCCGAGTATAGCCCGATACTAATTATCCTGGCCTGGTTGTTCCAGACTAAAGACTTCCTAGCAGTTCAAATGCGCCCTTGAGGGAGATGGAGAAAGCTCACTACACAGACGGTAGAGTGAGTTTATCAATCGAAGTCACACAGTAACTCCGATACAGTCAACTTTAGCCAAAACTGCTCAAGACGGCCAACATAGGCCGTTTGTATGCTGATAGCTCAATTGCCAACTGTACTTGGAAAGTTATGTTGAAGCCAAAACTTCAGCAACTTCGTAAAACAGCTACTATTAAACAAAAGTATATTAGACAGCCAACGGAGGGCAGACTGTAAAGAGCAGCGTGTGCTCAGTCTTGTAACCCACTCAGACCGAAATGCGAGACTAGACTGCCTCACAGAGCAGCCGGGCAAGCCGGGCAAGCCGGGCAAGCCGGGCAAGCCGGGCAAGCCGGGCAAGCCGGGCAAGCCGGGCAAGCCGGGCAAGCCGGGCAAGCCGGGCAAGCCGGGCAAGCCGGGCAAGCCGGGCAAGCCGGGCAAGCCGGGCAAGCCGGGCAAGCCGGGCAAGCCGGGCAAGCCGGGCAAGCCGGGCAAGCCGGGCAAGCCGGGCAAGCCGGGCCCAGTACATTACCACCCCCACGATATTGTCCATGGTTAAACGTGCCAGTCAGCAACTTGATAACCGGCGGAAAATTCCACTGTGTTGCTGAAGAACTTCTAATACTCAAATGGAGATACTTGGCGCCAATTTCTGCGCCGATTTTGGTACGTCACGGAGCTTTTCCCTGAGCAAGCCAGTCATAGGCAATCTTTTACAGAAAACGCGGGAATTTGCCCGCGAAAACTGTCTGGGAACTAATGTCGTTCCCATGCCTCGCTCGTAGCTCGCCAGAAGATATGTTTACCAAATTTCCGCGAAGAAACGGAATATCTCACCCCAGGCGCTCCCTCACAACCCACCGTGGGCGTGTCGTCCCGCTCTTTTGACAATGTCGGCGTCTGGGCAGCATCCACCCCATTCAGCCGGTCCCTCACAGCAGCCGGCATAACCCTTTCTTGACCAGCAGAACCCTCCTGTCTTTCCAGACCACCCAGACGACGAGAGACGCCACGTGGGAAGGAATAGCAAATCTTCACCACATGGAATTAGAGAGTAAAACATTTATATATTCCGAGTTCTCAATACTAGCATTTTAATGCCCTTTCTCAGCTATACATCCCCAAATCGAATTACTAACAATAAGATGATTACTGTAAACATGAGAGGGGGCAGGCCACTGTGTGCATTGGAATGACATGCCACCTCTCAATCGTATCTCTTAACAGAGACCAAACCCGAACGGAAAATTCTCTGGGAAGCCCATCCAGACCCGGCGATCTGCGGGAAAGGGAGCGAACTGCAACGTCAAATACCGCAACACGGTGAAAAGCTACAAAAAGCCATCATGGAGAGTTGACGCAACAACAGTGTCGAGGAAGGAAGTAAAATCAGCAGACGGTATACCGTTGATTCCCATGTGAGGATTGGAAAAGTACATGGAATGTTCACGCATTCGGGATGACCACTCACGTCCACCTACAAAACCAACAGTAGTGGTGCACGTCCATCGAGATCGCGATCGAAGCCGAATTAGGTGATTCAGAGCCACCAACTCGTCCCAGAGCATCGAACGTGGCTTTGAACGCAAATGAAGGCAATCTAACTGTAGTCTTTATGTTGTAGGAGTTTCGCCTTCACGCTATGAACTCTCAAACTCTTGAAAGGACGTCACGAGCACTATCATATTGACCACGAAGGACAGCATAATAAAATTCCCAGGTCCTCATTTCAGCGTCTTTACCAGCGCTTAAATTGCACGAGTGCAGGGCGTTTGGCAGTGGTAACCCACCACGTTATAGATGACGGGCAACGCACGCGAACAACTTGCCTGCCCTCACACGGCAGCTGTTGTATCATCCAGAGAGGAGTCCGCCAGATATAAAATATTTAGCTTCCAAATAGCGGGATATAGTTAAGAGTCATTGAAACAGCCCAGTGGTCAGTCAAGGTGACAAGAATTACATCAGCTGACAAAAGTTGGCTACATGGTGAACAGACAAAAACGCTCGAGTCGACTACTAGAAGTAGCTGTAAAATGTTTAAAAGACACTACTGTGGGTTATTTGCAGATTCAAACATTCTATAGACTCAATGATTCCACCTCATCATTACGTTCAAGATAATAGTCATAACTGGGAGTACCACAGGACGTAAGACACATTTGGTATGTCCTCTCCATCAAAATTTTTCGCGGATTTTGACGAAGTAAATAAATGGCATCTCCCTTACGAAAGCGTCAGCGGTCATATGTACGACCAGATCCAGCTGGAGCGTAAAGAAAAGTTAAGGAGAGGTCGTAGAAACGAAGAGCATTTCGAAGACCGTCAACGTAGTACCGTCCCTATAAAGTACGGCCATATCAGTGGAACTTTCTGGCGCTACATTAAAAAACATAGGACACCCAGGGAGACAAAACACATCAAATAATACTTCCTGCAAACACAGCTTGGGAATCATAAATAAACTGTCGTAACACACAAACCGATAACTCCATTAACATTTAGGGTAAGGAATGTATACGCCTGTATTATTTAATACATGAAAGTAGAACTAGAAAAGAATTTAGGCATCACGTCCCACTCTCCACAACACCGGCAGGCGGCGGAGACGAAGGTACAGGGTTTAAGTGCTCCACACAGGAAGGTGCAGAGCCATGCTTTGTCTTTCTCGGCGCAGCTCTGTACGGTCTGGTTGAAAACGTTGCTTCGCACCACTCCACGACAACATAACGTCTTGGCGCGTAGTTGTAGGAGGCTCATTGAGGTCCGCTGCTTGGAGGGAGGCGTCCCCACCCCAGTCAACGGAATGCGAAGAAAACAAGGAACCATGAACGTCGCCATCAGATAAAAACAGACAAGCTATGCAGAGACTGAAGCTGACTGCATCACATGACTACCCGGAAGAGAATCCATAGCAGCCTGTTGCTCCGTGGATGGAAGAGATTGCATCTCACCGGAACACTGGAAATGCAGAACAACAAACGACGTCTCCGTTAAATCATCGGAACCCACCGAACAGACGTCCTTACGGATGAAGGAGAGGACGGAGACATCATTGATTTCATTGTCAACAGAACCAACCTCGCCAATCCGTGCGAAACAAGAACCGCAATCAACGTGATTCCGCCGGCGTTTAAATAGCGCTGTAGGTGCCGGCGCTTTAACGTAGTCAGGGGCCGCATCTGAACGTGCTGGTAACGGCGAGAAGTGGCGCGGAGTGGGGGGACAGTGTCTCACAACGTGCGCTGAAAGTGCAGAAGTGCTGACAGCATTTTGTGATGACACTAATTCAGATAATGTTAACGGACCGCTTTTGTCATACGACGACCTTAAAACCGTAACATGGCGCAGGTAATTATTTCAGAGGTAGTTACTCTCATTACAGAGGACGCAGGTCCTTGTTGTCCTGCATACGTAACGTGAATCGGGTCACCACAAAGATTCACACGTGAAGGACTATTCTTTTCAACACACACTTCTACGGTTCGGATGCCACTGTAACATTGAAAGCGATGTTGTGCAGACCTGCGTTCCCGCAGGTTATGCCGGAAACTCCTCAAGGAAGCGACGCCGCCTTAAGAAATGAATCCACTTCGGGTCGATAAACTCCGACCGGCTTATACTCCATCTCTGCATTTGCAAGAAGGGCTGGACTAACGGAAGCATCACGATGTGTAAACATCACCCGAGAATCAACTAGGGAAAGAAAACGATCTACTTGCGAGAGATCCTGGAACTCGCACTCTCAAAAAAAAAAAAAAAAAAAAAACAAAGATATTCCCAAGAAGAACATTCTTGGGAGACTCGACAGACAACACGGCACGGGCAGAGAACGCCGCCGTCAGGGAACTAACGAACTACAACCTCCGCTAGGCAGGAACGATTTGACTCCGGCCGATGCGCACACAAAACTGAGTACACACAAGTTCGACACACTCAGCGCTGCTATGCAAGCGGAACTAAGAACAACCTGTCGCTCGATGCTCAAGGGGAAACTGCCACCTTGCTTGATATGGTCACAAGTGTAACCTGAAGCCTTGAGACAGGGACTAGTCAAGCCATTGACCATAAAGGATGTTATCACAATGCCCTCTTCCAAAATGGTTCAAGTGGCTCTCAGCTCTATGGGACTTGACCTCAGCTTCTAAGCAATATGATTTGCAGAGGTAGGACATACCGCAGCGTCTCTGAGAATTATGAGCTGTTTTACATCAGTCAGTTAAGGCGCGGGTTGTTTCTCTCTATAATGACCTCTAAGGGAGTATATTTATCATGCATTCGAGAACGTAAATTTATTAAATATACCGTGAAGTTCGTACTTTATGCCCGGGAAAACACTAGAAGTAATATTGTAAACTATTTATTGAAAGCCAGAATGAGATTTTCACTCTGCAGCGGAGTGTGCGCTGATATGAAACTTCCTGGCAGATTAAAACTGTGTGCCGGGCCGAGACTAACTAGGTATGATGGAAAGGCGCAAGCTGAAGTAGAGTTACATTTGAAGAAGAAACAGTTCCTCACTCAAGAAACAATATGCTGGAATTTCAAAAGCGAAGGAATTGTTGTAGAGAACATTTCTATTAGTGTCACCGGCAATAATTATGTGCTCATATGTCGATTCGAAAACTGAGTTGTCTCCTACAATCTTTCGGAGGTTTTGTAGAGAATCCAGATTAGGTATTTTCTCTTAATCCAGTTGATCTCTGTGAAGACGTAGTCCACTACTTTATCTTCATTATTTTCGGACGTGTGTACCTCGATAGGTAATAGATCAGAGCTTATGTATACCTCTGCTCCACCCCTCGTCTGTTACAAACAATGTAACGATTAATTTAGTAATTAAGGCAGTTTCCTGGCAAAAATAATGTAGCACGTTTCTGGAATAGATAGAGAATAAGATCTGTTATGCAGTGGCTATTCCTGGACGCCCAAACGTAACAATTCCACATCCTGAATCGCTGACGTAGAGATCTGGCGCCCGCGTTGCATCACCAGTGGAGAGCAACAAAGTGAAAAGCTCCCATTCCGCGCAGAGTTCGCGCTTTCAGGGCAAAGTTAATGAAATGAAATCACAAACGATATGGCCCGGCACGCTTCATTCATTCATTCATTTTCCGACTTCGGGCTACAGCTCGTCGCACAATGGCGCCTAACTTGGTGTTATTGTGCGAACGTCCAGCTGCCAAGACAATGGCGCGTTGTTCCCGGAGCGGAGGGCTGCAGCTTTTTTTTTTTCTCTCTCTCTCTCTCGAACGGGACGTCGGGTCGCAAACTTGTCGAATATGACGAATGGCCTCGGAGCAACACCACCGCCAGAGACGCGTGTTTGGCGCAACTGGGACGGACCGTCAACTGCCTACGGTCGATAACTGTGCTGTTTCCCGAGAATAAACAATGGTATGACAGCTCGCAACGCAATTGACACACACAGTGGTTACGGTTACTACAAGCCACACCACAGTTGGGAAACGGGGCCAAATTTCTAGTAGTTTACTGTCGAGTGAGATTTTCACAAATGTTTTATTCGTATCTTACAGAAACTAGCAGTACGGCAATAAACAGCCTTTTAAACACGCCGCTAACGCGAATCAAGTAATTTATAGCAATACAACAATTTAAAAATATTTAAAGAACATTAGTAAACAGGCTACTAAAGTAAATACAGAACTTTGTTAATAAAGTACGGTGAGGCAGTGAAGCTACCAACACTGCCATTAAAAAAGTAAACAGGTCTCAGCAAACACACGATTAATGGCAATAAAAGGAATTTACAAACTTGGAGGAATTTAAAAAAATTTTTAAACAAAAGAGTCCTGGAATATCATTAGAACATAACAGATATGACTGACCCGTGTAAGGCAGCCACAAATCACCCACTCCGGGATGCTCAGGCTAGACAGAATACTGACCAATGTAAATACACCCGTAAACACAATTGCCACTCTCAGGCTGGTGACTGCACCGACTTTTAGCCAGCGAAAACTTGTTATACGATGGCTTAACTTGCTGACAGAATTAGAGCTAACCTCGTGCAAGGAAACATTACACCACACAGTCCTGAATGAGCGATCACATGATCAGCCAAGAAGAAGCATAAATTTACTCATAACCCACGACAGAATAGCGAAAAAATTAAACTGCCAAACTACACCTGCCATCGGCCAGTAACGAGAGGAGGAGCAAAGGTTACACCGATGCCAGGGACAGGAAACCCGATCGCCGGAGGCGACAAGGCAGAAGAGACGCTGGTTACACAAAATTATTACTTAATGATTAAATCTTCCACGAACTTAGCTTGCAATTATCCTCGAACAGGCAGTACACAACCTCCGATGGCAAGGATCCACACATCCGACCGCGCACGCGTCGCCAGCGTACCCAACACGCCACGGTCACGCGACAACACGCTCTGTCACCGGAGTTCACGTCTTCTCTGCAACGTTGACGGGTAGTGACCGCTCCTTCATGTTAGGTGTCTCCTTTTAAACTCCAGTGAGGAAACGGAGGATTTAAAGAAACTTGTTAACGTCCTACCAAGGCGAAATGAACAGCAACTACTCGTGGGGTGATTCTGTATACAACAAACACGCGGGGAGCTCTTCCGTCAACTCGACCCGCTCGTTACACACAACCGACATTCATCACGTGGCGACTCGGTACAACCGACCACGCCTGCTTCGCGCTGGCGAGCCACACTGCCCTCCCGTGTCCACCACACTCTCTCTGCGCGCAACGCCCCTACTTCCGCGCCACCACACGAGGTTACAACCGGTCAAAGATCTCACTTCCTCCGTAGCAGTTTCCCGGAAGCAAAACGCAGACATCGATAGCAGAGGGAAAAGACAACCAAGCAGCCACTTAATGACAGACAACATATCAAACAAACAAGTCAGGGGACGAAAAGGAAAACCAATGCAAGGTGTAGCGCGAGTCGATACACGGCTCAGTAATTCGCATGCTTTATCTTCTGATACTACACCTTGCAATGTTCCCATTGACAAGCATCATATGAAAACTGAATACAAGTAAAATGCTCAGATACGCTGCAGTTTCTGATAAGTATCCAGACAACAAGAAGTGGACGTTTCTGTTGTGACTTGGCAAGACAGCCAAGCCACTATGATTGGTAGCCGAAAGGCACGCGTTAAGCTCACGCAGGCTGGCGTGATGTCTGGAACAGTTAAGGGAATTGAGTCTAGTAAATATAAGTACGTAGCTTCTGGAATACTTAACTTTAATCCATAATTGGTGAACATCGGTCTAACGGTACATGCATCACAAGATAAATAGCAAATGATAATGGCGCCTTGCTAGGTCGTAGCAAATGACGTAGCTGAAGGCTATGCTAACTATCGTCTCGGCAAATGAGAGCGTATTTTGTCAGTGAACCATCGCTAGCAAAGTCGGCTGTACAACTGGGGCGAGTGCTAGGACGTCTCTCTAGACCTGCCGTGTGGCGGCGCTCGGTCTGCAATCACTGATAGTGGCGACAGCGGGTCCGACGTATACTAGCGGACCGCGGCCGATTTAAAGGCTACCACATAGGAAGTGTGGTGTCTAGCTGTGACACCACAGTTTCCGTCGCCCTTCGACTTCATAGCGTATTGGTCGTCAGCTGGTGACACTTTGCATGAGGTGTCTGAATGTATGTGCAGCAGCCCACTCTTGCTCAAGAGTCTAAACCGGAGAAGGTACTGGTGTTGGACACAGGCGTCTGGAGCGGCGTCAACTTTTTGACTCGTGCAATAGGTGGGGACTCTGAGCAATCCAGTCAATTTCAAGAATACTATTGTCCGCAAACCATTGCCTGAAAGACAAAGGTTGATGACAGTGTGCATTCGTAGTGCTGATTCAGTCATCACCTCCGAACGGTCCCTCTACTGTACATAGTAATGTGTTCATGACCTTCCGCATTCGTTTCTAAAGTGCAGTAAGGCGTCACGTCGCAACCACGAAAAACAAGCAAATATCGTAACAGTTTAATTTTATCCATATTTTGCGGCTTAAAACGTGACTGTATTGTAAACATTGGATATACGAATTAAACAACGCCTTCAGTCACAGCTTTTTCGTGTTTTATTAACTACACGTTTCATTTCGGACCCTGTGGGTCCATCCTCAGGTGTATTTTGTTTTAATACACGTTTTATTTCTTCTCCTGAATGAGTTCAGCATACACAGAAAACGCACAAACACAGACATAACACTGGACAACTCATCATGCCATCCCACCACACAGAAACAGATTGCATTTAGGTCCATGCTGCACAGAGTACACTCGCTTGATTTAGAAGAAAACACTGTCAAGGATGAGACAGATGTAATAAAGAGCATTACAATAAGCAATGGCTACAAAGCCAAAACAATTGACAATTTAAACAGGCAAATACACAAAAGCAAGACAACGAATGTACACACTATGAAAGAAGAGAAAATCTTCGCCAGTATCCGATACCTCTGCCCCATATCACAATAAATCGCCAACCTTTTCCGAAAAACAAATGTAACAGTTGCATTCTCAACCAATAATAAGTTAAGAGACCTACTCATCCATAATGTAAACTCAAATACACATACAACAACAGCGGAGTGTTCAAAATATCATGACCCAGTTGTCCTGTCTGCTATGTAGGGAAAACAGGCAGAAACTTCAAGACCCGTTTTCAAGAGCATGTAAATGTTTTCAGGCTCGTGAATTTCGAAAAATCAGTCACTGCACAGTACATGTTGGAAACGAACCATGTCATCAACAGTCTAGAAAACAATTTGGTAATACTACATAACGAACCCAATGGTAAGACCCTATGTCTGTTAGAACAACTGGAGATATACCTCCACAAAATAAAAAAAAAAAAAACAGAATATATGTTAAATGAACAAACAGATTTCGCAAGCCATAGTTATTTCAGTACTTTTAAAGACCTATTCTAAAGTTATTTGTTGCATATGTGAATTGTTTAATAGCTGTATCCTTAGCACTACAAATAAATTCATATTCGACAACACCATGTACAAAAACATCTGTGAAGTGTTTATAAACATGCCTGCGCAAATGTACATCCTGAATGAAGTGACATGTACTAAAACGACGGAGAAAAGAACGGTTTCCGGTACTAAAACGTTAAACATGATTTCCTTGGATTATGTGGTAAGATTATACTGTTCATTTTCCACTATTTTGCACATATTTTCCTCGTTCGACTTGTGAAATTCATTACCGTGAAAAATACATAACCTAACATTAAACCTTTTCGAGACAGGAATATGCATTTCATCTCATTCAGGAGAGTAAATAAAACATGTATTAAGACAAATTACACCTAATGATGGACGCACAGGATCCGAAATGCATCGTGTTGTTAATAAAACACGAAAATGTTGTGACTGAAGGCGTTGTTTAATTGATACCTCCAATACCGTAACACTGTTTGGCACTACACGCGACAGCAGTCAACGTTCTCCAAGTATTCACCAAACCCAAACCCTTCCACTGGATTGCCAGAGGGTGTAGCGTCATTCATCATGCCCCACGACTCGTTTCCAGTCCTCCACCGTCCTTTACATCACCTCAGGCACGCTTAACACTGATGACAGAAACGTGTCGCTTGTGAGAGTTACTCTGCCATTTTACCCCATTCTAACTTCCTGCACTTAGTCATTATCTTAGCTACGCTGGCGGTAGCACTTTTGAACTCATGAACTCATGAGTGATACCCTCAGTTGATCTCACGCGATTTCTTACAACCAATGCAATGCTCGTTGGTCCCCGCCTGTCAGGACTTGACATCTCCTTCGTCTTTGTTTAGCTCCGATTGTTCCTCACCGTCTACACACACGAAGTCGACTTGTACAAATTTAGGATTGAAATGTCCGTGATGAATTTGATAGTCAGGTGTCGTCCAATGACTAGGCCACATTCAGAGCTTTCCTCGCCGATTCGTTCTGGTGCTAACTGCTTCCTCCCCTTCATTTACACTGGCGGGCTCGCCTCTCGAGACGTCTGGTGTTCAACTGTCCATTACGTAGGGCTGTTTGGATTCGTTTTATCTGATAGTATAGATACTGTAATACCTTAATCGGTAAAAGAACTGATGGCTTCGCATTTGTTGACAGTTGATGTTTTGTAAGGGTTCCATACCGAACTGGGTGCCAAGTTCTTTGAGCGACAGACTTTCAGTGATTAGATTAGATTAAATTAGGTGTAAATTTCGGTACTGAGAATATCCTTAACGGTGGTTGGTTGGTTTGGGGAAGGAGACCAGTCAGCGTGGTCATCGGTATCATCAGATTAGGGAAGGATGGGGAAGGAAGTCGGCCGTGCCCTTTCAGAGGAACCATCCCGGCATTTGCCTGGAGTGATTTAGGGAAGTCACGGAAAACCTAAATCAGGATGGCCGGACGCGGGATTGAACCGTCGTCCTCCCGAATGCGAGTCCAGTGTCCAACCACTGCGCCACCCCGCTCGGTCCTTAACGGTGTAAAACATCCTGTACGTTTACCTGAAATAGCATTAACGTGAGCCACCACAGAACCCTAAATCCGTGACTCCGGGGGATAAACTTTTGCTGTGATTGTTAGTTGCCTAGTGTTACGCGTCCACAGTATGTTACGATTGAGATGGTTTTTAACTTTTTGCACAGCAAGCAGAAATTTCGAACAAAGTTTGTTACTGTTGAGCACAGCTACTCTGAGTACTACGTTCTGAACTGCACCAGCGTTGCCAGCTTCGCAATAGCAGAAAGCAACACGAGGCCATCTTGAAAACTTGAACAACTGTATCTGGGACATCGTTCGCTTGCCGTGCAAGTCGATATCGAGTCAAGGCGCTGCCCACGACATCCCACAAAACAGCCCACACTCAACTGCCGCTGCTGGTTTATGCTAGTACTTGCATGTAAGTTTATGTCCAATCAGTCACGTAGTCCATTTTTATAATCTAATATGCACGTCGCAGTAAGATGTATAGTCAACTCTTTAACGCCGTATGAAAACTAAAGACAGTATTCGCTGCTGCCAATGATTTCACAGGCAACTGATTCTTCTTCTCTTTTCTTTTTCATAAGGTGATGGAGGCTTTTTATTTTCTGCAGCCTTCATCGGGCTCTTGGCAGGGAAGTTCACCTAGAAGGATCGATGTGTCATAAATCTGTATGGCGCTAAACGCCATCTTTGCACAGATTAAGAAAGGGAAATAACTGCCTCCCGTGTCTGCACACCATGAGCGTAGGAGAGGGGGAACTGCATTCCATAAGAACTCCATCGTGCAAGATGCTAAAAGGAATCCTTTTGGCTAGATAAGATCTGAAGGCTAGATGGAAAACACAGAGATTCAGACCGTGAGACCATTCTCTTGCAGCGCAGGAATTTTGTTTAAGTCGGTGTAAGGGGATCAGTGATTGGCTCACAGTAATTATTGCACAAGAACGCTCGATATCCTCAAGTGTGGCTAAGTGCAAGGCTTTCGATTTGCTGGGCTTGGATGTGGGAGAGATTTTCTGCCTTTTCTGCCTCACACAGCATACCATTACTAGTTAACCATGGCTACATCCATGAGAGTAAGAAATTATTAAACTTGTTTATAAGATTATTATTGACTGGAATTCACAAGGTCTGCAGCAACTGACTGGCGAGATTTGTGCACTGGCAGAACCAGCTAAGTTTCGTAGAGTGAAATGAAAACACCCTTGCTGCACGCAGTTTAAAGAGTACACTTGCTTCATGGATGACGTCAAGAACGCTCTTCATTTTAGGCAGCCGCATACAGAGATGTACCGTACTTTGGCCATATACACCATTCAGTTTTATATTGTGCTTTCATGTGTCCACCCGCTGTTGGCAAGGCAGTGTTCTATATTTTAAATCTCATAACCAGTCATTGAAAGTATATTTGCTTGATTCAGTGGATAAATTATTTTGTTTGATTTCTTACGGCAATTGTTATAGTGCTCACTATTTTCCTTTTGTCGTTTGATGAGTCCTTACATGAATATATTCATGTGGTACCTATACTCTCAAGATTAATAAGATGTTATCAGCAATGCGAAATTGTTTCTCTAAAATATGCATGATCATATGGGTAGCTTCTCGTCCCTGCAGGCAACTGGAACTCGACTTGTAGTATCTTAGGCATATGCTGACACCTCACATAATGCCTGGGGACGTGCCAAACAAGCCCTGTTAGAATTACATGTCTTAGGATTCAAATTAAGTCTCTTGTAATTTAAGCTAAATTTATGCGCAGTTAAGAGATAATCCAGTGCATCCAAATGATAGTAAGTGTCCCTCAGACATTGTCGATTCTGTTTGCATGCAAATTACGTTTACAGTTGACTAGCTTAACCGCAGTGAAGGGTTAAAAACTCACAATAACAAAAATCACTAAAAATATAACAAAATAAAAATCTAACAGTATACTGTCTACACCTATATCTACATACATACTCTGCAACCCACCGTGGTTATGTAGGAGAGGGTACTTTCAACACTAATGGTCATTTCTCTTCCTGTTCCAATTGCAAATAGAGCGAGAGGAAAATGATTATCTATATGCATCCGTATGAGGCCTAATTTTTCGTATCTTTTCTTTGTGTTCCTTACGCGAAATTTACGTTGGCGGAAATATAATTGTTCAGCAGCCAGCTTCAAATGCCGATTCTCTGAATTTTCTCAGTAGTTCTACTCTAAGAGAATGTCACCTTCCCTCCAAGGATTCTCATTTAGTGCCCCGAAGCATCAGGGTACTACTTGTGTGTTGTTCGAACCCACCTGTAAGAAACCTAACAGTCCGCCTGTGGAATGCTTCAAAGTCTTACTTGAATCCGACCTGGTGCGGGACCCAAACACTCGAGCAGTACTCGAGAAACGGTTGCACTGATGTCCTGTATGTAGTCTCTTTACAGATGAACCACTCTTTCCTAAAACTCCTAATACAACGAGGTCTACCATTTGCCTTCCCTACCACAGTCTTTAGGCGCTTGTTACATTTCATATCGCTGTGCAACGCTACGACAAGTCACTTAACCGATGTGACTCTGCCAAGCAGCACACAAATAATGCCGTTTTTAAACATTACAGGTTTTTTTTCCTTACATTTTTCTACATTTACAGCTAGCTTCCCTTCATCACATCAACTAGAAATTTTGTCCAGGTCTTCTTGTATCCTCCTACAGCTACTCGGCTTCGACACCCTACCCTACACCACACCATCATCAGCAAACAACGGCAGATAGCTGACCACCCTGTCCGTCAAATCATTTGTGTGTGTAGAGAATAATAGTCGTCTCATCACACATACCTGGGACACTGGTCAGGACATCATTGCCTCTGACAAGCACTAGCCGTCGAGGACAACGTACTGGGTTCGATTAGTTAAGAAGTCTTAGAGCCACTCGCATATTGCGAACCTATTCCATATGCTCGTACCGTCGTTAAATGTCTGTAGTGAAACACCGTGTCAAATGCTTTTCAGAAATCTTGGAATATGGAATCTTTATGTTGTCCTTCAACCGTAGTTCGCAGTTCGTCGTGTGAGGAAAGGGCTAAGCTGAAGTTGGCATGAGCGAAGCTATTCGTGGATATGAGCTTTTCGCTGTCCAGGAAATTTGCTGCATTTGAGCCACAGCAAACCGACGTTAACGATATTGGCCTGTTATTTTGCAGGTCCATTCCTTTACCCTTCTTGTATACAGGAGTCACCTGGGCTTTTTTCCAGTCGCTTGAAACCAACGCCCACGCATATCTTTCTTCAGGTCACCAAAGATGTGTAAATCGCTCGCTGAAAGATGTGGTCCTTACGGAGGACGTGTCAGTGGTACCCAACGAGCGGTAGCCATCGTCCGATTGGCAGTGTGGAGGCCGGCATTATCGTGCGACAGGATTGTTCCGGCCGACAGACAATATTCCTCGGCGTTACGATTTTATGGCGCGTCGCTGCACACTGATTGTGGTATTCAGCGAGCAGAGAACCACTGCTCGACCTTTCCGGAACTAGTGGCAGCAGCCTCGGGTTTCTTTGGTGAGAAAGATGTGGGACGTTCCCACTGTTGGATTTGCCGTCCGTCGAACTGTCGGAATGCTGGTGATTACTTTTTGATGGAGCCATTCCATGATCACATTGTGGCGGATGTTCGGTTTTCTTTTGATTGTCCCTCATTGTACACCACTTACAGTGTGCCAAACACTTGTGGAACGTACCTTCCTGCCAAACGTGAAGAGAGTACTGAAATTCGACACTTACCTAGATCCCCTCGCAGACGACAAAGATCCGTCAAATGAACAATGAATTTTTTTTAGAAGATACGATTATTATAATAAACTGAAAGACCCTCTGTTTTTATGCTGGTGTAGAGTATGGGCATGGAGGGTGAATCCCCTCCGCGTAGTTTCAGTCCAGAGCAACCACTAGATAGGCCTCGCCCCTGTCCCCCTACCCCCCCCCCCCCCCCAACCCTCGCCACTGCTTCCCCCTCCCCCAATCCCCTTACTCCACCACTTTGCTACTATCACAACACAACTGAAAACCACCCATTCAATTTATCAATCAAGACACACTGGACCTCTTTCAACATAGCTACCACAACAACTGGTCTCCTGGAACTGAAAACAACAAATATTTATTTTGCTTCGTCTTAGCGACATTTTTTTTAATTTTCAGTAACTAAAAGGACTGATAATCATTCTAAATTACTTACATTATAATAAAGGGCCCAATCGGGGTTTAAAAACCGACTAAATACAAATAATCTCCGTACATCCATATTTAAACTGGATGAAGGTGGGACACAGTTGGTTCCTCCAACTGTACTTACGATTTTTTTTAGCAAAAAATCTTTTTTTTAATAAAAAATCTTAAGTCCAGCTGGAGGAATTTAATTTTCAATAAAAATACAAATAAATCCATTACGAACCCGTCAGGACAATACAAGGAAAGCTACGCTCTTCAGTATTGCAAACGGAGCATTCTCAGCTACTGACCTGTCACTTTGATCTCCTACGTTAGCTGACACACTACTCTGAGAAGTATCAGATACCTTGAACTGTTGTGGTAACTTCCCCATTTGGATTCACCTGTCATATAAGTAAGCCCTCTCTACATACATCCTGGTGAGCGTGGTCGGCATAACACACCGATGCTAAAAGACATCGTCTTAGTCCTTTCACAGCGCAGCAGAGTTTATCTTTGGCCTTCCCGCAATGTCCACAAAGTGTTAGTTTACTTTGAATACTTGGCTGATATACGCAAGAAGAGATATGAGCGCAGTTCACGCGTCGCGCTCATCACAGATATTTGACGCTGATTGCCAAACATTGGTTGATATACGAGTACGAAGAAGGAGGAGAATGATCCGACGCACCACAGCAGGCTTTGCAGCGACTGGAAAAAGGAGAAATGTACGCAGGACGTACTGGCTTGGACCTCACCGTCGCCTGACGCTAATCATATTGAATATTGAATATGTGTTGCATAAGAAAAAGTTCCAAGGAAAAAAGATCTTCACTCTGTGACAGCTGTCAATGCAGATTCGACGCGCTTGAATGTCTCTTCCATTTGAATACGCGGTAAACCTGGTTTCAAGCATGCCTCGGAGATACCATGCAATTATCGACGCTGCGAGTGACGGGAAGTATTATTAATTATAATAGCATTTTTCTTTTGTTCCTATATGATATATTTATGTGCTTTAGTTTGTTGTGAAACACATTTTTCTACTGATTAATCCGACCACGGGCTTACTAAACAGATTGTAAATGATTGTTGCACAGAGCCATCTCTACAGCCACCTTTACAGCAACCTAGCTGTATTCGGACTCCAGTCCAGAATGCGGGACGTGGTAGAATATCTCACTACAGTCGTAAACGTCATCCGTGAGACCTGACAGAGGGTCAGTCCCATAATGACGCTAGGAAAGTAACTACCAGCGATAGCTGTAAGGCACTGCGAAATTTCCATCACAGTGCTTTTCCTGACAATGTTGAGGTCTATAGCGTTGTTCGCTAGAAAGTTGGGCTCATTATCAGAGATCGAAAAACAGTCATGGCAAGAATTCTAATAATCCGTAAATTTTTGAACACCATCAGCAGAGCTGTGGTAGCCGATGAGAAGGGCCGAGGGCACCGGCAACGCGTGCGCTGTGATGGTCTGAGCATTATACCGAAAGCCGGAGTACAGATAGTGACGAAATACTAGCAACAAATAACATGTAGTGCCACTTCAGGTTCCACATTCCAACGCCGACTGGAATTAGCAGAGAGGATAAAGTTGGACTTAAGCTCCAGAAACCACAAAGAGTTCAACCGTGTCTCTTGTATAGAGGAGCTACAGCACACGTTGTTTCTGGGTCGCAGTAAAACATAATGGACAGAAAAAGGGTAGCCTACTCACTCTTTTCTCCTAGAATCTGGTGTGAGAGAGACATTAACTGATTCTTAGAGGGAAGCAATGATGCAACTTTTCCTGAAACCTGGTAAGGATCGCACCACCGCAAGTAGTTATCGCAAATGTAGTACTAACCATTTGGCTAGAAAAGACATTGGAACGAATGATCAACAGCCGATTAATATGGACTTTCTGAAGCAGAACCGTTTCTAGTGGCATTAAGTGTGGCTTCAGTAAGTGTAATCCTACACTAGACACTCTAATACACCTAGAACCAGCGCTAAAAGAGGTTTTTTTGGTTAGGCAGCACTTGTATTCAAAAGATCTAGCACACGACATGCAATATCATCCAAAAACTGTACGGATCGTTTTCTGGCAGTGTAGTGCGACTTTGCATTCTGGACAGCATTTTACGTTCAGAGCTAAAGATGTATTGTGAACTGCGAGTTCAGGACAACGGTGTTCCTCATGCGATAGTCTTCAGCGTTGCCCTTTCCGCTATGGCCGTAAACAATACAGGAGTCGTGTCCGATGCTCCTCTTTCGTGGATGATTGTTTTTAGCACTGACTCGTCTTATAGCCTGGACGACTACTCGAAAACTTTGATTAATATTTGAAGGCTACAATCAAGGTATAAAATCATCGGCTTCTAATTTTTCCCGGACAAAATCTGTACGTCATTTTTAATCAATTGGTTCAAATGGCTCTAAGCACTATGGGACTTAACATCTGAGGTCATCCGTCCCCTAGAACTTAGAACTAATTAAACCCAACTAACCTAAGGACATCACACACATCCATGCCCGAGGCAGAATTCGAACCCGCGACCGTAGCAGTCACGCGGTTCCACACTAAAGCACCTAGAACCACTCGGCCACCATGTCCGGCCATTTTTAATAATGCAATTAGGGAACACTCTTTTTAGCTTTAAGGAATCAATGATGATCCTGGTAACACGTTCACCTGGTTGCTACATCTGAAGCACCTCAAAACACGAGAGTCCTAGTGGCAGGTGCTGGGGATCAGAACGTTGCTCACTGTTGTCATTTGGCAGCGCCTTTCTTCGGTCGTGGCTGCACTACGACTGAACCATAAATAGTTTTGCACTATCATTCTTTCTAAACGTGTAACCTGTCCTGTGTTATTTTGCACATTTTGCGTACCTGCAGCAACTTACATCCTTTAGAACTTACTCAGGGTAGTCAAGCCTTAGTCTACCTCTATAAATGTTACTCATTACAATTCCCTCCATTATTAACTATTCCTGGGTGCCGCAGAATGTGTCCTATCCAAATACACGCTCTTTTAGTCGCGTACTGCCATACAGCACTTTTCTCCGAAATTTAATTCAGTATATCTTCATTATTTCCCCGATTTACCAACACAACCATCAGCATTCCTCTACAATTAAAAAATGTCTTCCTGTCTTATTTTTTGTCGACGATGTATCACTTCCGTGTAGAGCTACATTTCAGACAAATACTTTCAGAATACACTTCGTGTCACTTAATTTACATTCAAAAACGTCATAGCTCACCGCCAACATATGATCAACAATTTTTTATTACAACTTGTTTCAGGCCTCAGAGCATGATCAGGTATTTTAAGACATTTGAAACAACTCGCATGACAATATAAAACCTGTTGGGTTAAATAGCATAAAATCGATAACACGTCACTGTTGTCAAGTACTAAAACATATTACGTCATCAACAATAAAATGTACCAGACACTGTTAGTCTTCCTTCTATATTACAGTTTGATTCCAACAACATACGTGCCGACTCCTGGGGTTGAGCTGTGATTTTTTTATTTTATCGTTTACGAGCTGTCGGTGCAACCCGAACAAAATACCAGGTGGTTATAGTTAAAGTACAGCTGTTCCAGAAGGTCCATCGTGGGCTGTCATTATTGGAGGGCAGCGAAACTTGGTAGATATGCTAATGTTTTAATGTGGGATTGATTTAAGCTGGAAAAAATTAGATCCAGTTTTCGCCACCAGCTGCAGTATCGGATCTGTACACTGTTCGTATGGCGGTATGACATCCAACCTGTCGTTTAGCAAGCCACAACGTGAGTGGGCAGTATGGTTATCGAGAAGAGTAACCGTGCGCTGTTATTGTAACTTTTTTCTGAACAGCAGCAATCGCAGCACTGCACTGAGAGGCCCGACGTCAATAAACGGTTTCAAGGAGGTTTCAAGAGCACCTTTCTTCTCTGTCCGTTCTTCTTTGAAGAGAATACACCAGAGGCCCTCTCTGCTTGTTATCGAGACCTCCATGTACAGCACGAGATCCCTGCTTTGGAAGGACGCAGCTGTGGTTCCTGCTTTGGAAACCACTGTTTCCATGCATGACGGGGCAACACCTCATGTCACCCGTCCAGTCACAGGTCTGCTTGTGAAACCTTCCACGAACGTGTTATCTCCAGAATTTTTCTAGGCACATGGCCTGCAATATTATTTGATCTGAATGCATGTGACTTTTGATTCTGGGGATATATAAAAGAACGCGTTTACGAGGGATGCATTCGGTTTCTACCCGATCTGAAGGCCAGTATACACGTTGGTCAGATTCCACCGGAAATGCTGCGAGCGACTGTTGATCATGTCGTTTTATGGATGCGGCATCTCGTCCACGTCTCCAGTTGCTAATACTGAACAAATTACGTAAGCGGCAGTTAATAATAAAATAAACATTATGCTTTTCCACTGGTCTCACCTTTTCTGCTCCCGTCCCGTCCATGACCCATTACATACGGAAATATTTCTATCCGGCTTGCTTGCATCCACAGTGCCATATTGGCATTAGGTGGCCGAAATTGGAACAATTTTTTTCCAAGGTAATTCGGTTCCGCATTAATGCATTAGCATATCTACCACGTATCGTTGCCATATGATAATTGCAGCCAACAGTGGACTTCGGCGAGGAGCTGCACTTTAAATATAATCACCTGGTAGATTGAAATCTATGTTCTGTGTTATCATAATTCTCTTTTTCCAAAACGCTTTTATTTCTATCATCAGTCTACAATCAGTCTACTTTTCATATTCTCTCTATTTCCAGAGTTTCGAATTATTTTGCTACTGAAATAAGGAAACTAATCCACTATTTATAGTGTTTAACTTCTTTCTTTAATTCCCTCATCACCACCTGCTTCAGTTTAGTTGTATTCCACGACCTTTGCTTTACATTTATTGGTATCCATCTTATAATCATTTCTCCACACATGACCATCCAAGCCATTTGTCAGAGCTACAATGGCGTAATCAAAAGCTGGAAATAGTTATTTATTCATATACGGGTCGTTTTTTCCCAAAATTTATTCCTAGTTTCCTTTTGTACTTGCTCTATGCTCAGACTGAACCACTTCGGGGATTGTCTACAATCATGTGTCACACTCTTCTGAAGTACTGTCATTCCACTGTTTTTAGCTTCAGTCTTCTTCGCACACAATCTGTATATAACTTTCCCTTAATTGTGTTTCATTTGTGATAACCTGACAATTTTAAACATAGTATTCCTGTTAATATTGTCAACAGCTTTTTCTAGTTCTACAAATGTACCGGGTGATCAAAAAGTCAGTATAAATTTGATAACTGAATAAATCACAGAATAATGTAGACAGAGAGGTACAAATTGACACACATGCTTGGAATGAGAAGGGGTTTTATTAGAACCAAAAAAATACAAACGTTCAAAAAATGTCTGATAGATGGCGCTTCATCTAATCAGAGTAGCAATAATTAGCATAACAAAGTAAGACAAAGCAAAGACGATGTTCTTTACAGAAAATGCTCAATATGTCCACCATCATTCCTCAACAATAGCTGTAGTCGAGGAATAATGTTGTGAACAGCACTGTAAAGCATGTCCGAAGTTATGGTGAGGCATTGGCGTCGGATGCTGTCTTTCAGCATCCCTAGAGATGTCGGTCGAACACGATACACTTGCGACTTCAGGCAACCCCAAAGCCAATAATCGCACGGACTGAGGTCTGGAGCCCTGGGAGGCCAAGCATGACGAAAGTGGCGGCTGAGCACACGATCATCACCAAACGACGCGCGCAAGAGATCTGTCAGGCTCTAGCAATAAAGGTGTTTTTTTTGTTCTAACAAAACCCCATGTCATTCCAAGCCTGTGTGTCAATTTTTTACTCTCTATCTACATTATTCCGTGGTTTATTAAGTTTTAAATTTATACTGACTTTTTGATCACCCGGTATATAGATCCTTTTTAATTATATGCCGAAGGCACTAGTTGCATGTCACATTTTCGTAGTCTAAATGACATATGTGTAAAATGATGTGCTGTACTCATCCGAATCCTTCAGACAGTGAATCTAACATTAGGCCAGACAGCGTCCAGATAAGATGGAGTAAATAAATGGGCGTCGGGGACTTAGCCTGAAGACATCGCGAGGCCGGGAGACTCGGAACGCCGGCCATGACAAACTGTGCGACGAGCCGGAGATAAAAATGCAAATGAGGCGACTAAGGCGCGCCATAAACAAGACTGGGAGTTGTTTAGAGCCCTGGATTAGGCTAACAGGTGCTGGCGGCGCAGTCAATTTAAGCGGCGGGCTGCATTACTGCGTCGGCAGTTCTTATCAGTCCACACAACAGCCGCGAGTAGCCCAGATAAACTGCTCGCCGGTGGGAGAAACATACGAAAGAATGTAACGGGATCTGATTAGTGGAGGGAGATCAGTCAACATACAGGAACGGCCAGGAATAGCACATACCTCAGACCAGTACCTTAGCGTTTATCCCGAGTCAACAGGGTCCGCTTGCTGACACATCTCCCTCCATTTCGGTTTGTCAAGGGCATCTTCATACATAGCACTGATGAATTCCATATCCTTCTTGATACGATCCATCCATCGTGTCTTGGGTCTGCCACGAGGTCATCGATCATTTATGTCCAGGTGCACAGCTGATCTTGCCAACGAGTCTGCTTTGCTGCACATGATGTGTCCGTACCATCTCTGCCTATTTTCCTGTAGTTTGTCTGAGATAGGTGCAACTCCAAGTCACCGTCGAACGTCGACGTTTGTTCTATGCTCAATTGGGTGAGCCGAAGGGACCATCGGAGCATATGCATTTCTATTACGTGGAGAACCTTCGTTCTCGTTGGCCAACACTCCGGCCCATAAAGTGAGACCTCAGACGAGTACTCACTTGTGAACAATTACCTATGACACTGAGGCAGAGGTATAGGGGGTTGACACTATCGATAAGCACAGCGGTCAAATATTAATTACCACCAGGAAGCATCGAGCTGTTAGCATGTGGCCGGCCGGTGTGGCTGTGCGGTTATGGGCGCTTCAGTCTGGAACCGCGTGGCTGCTACGGTCGCAGGTTCGAATCGTGTCTCGGGCATGGATGTGTGTGATGTCCTTAGGTTAGTTAGGTTTAAGTAGTTCTAAGGTCTAGGGGACTGATGATCACAGATGTTGAGTCCCATAGTGCTCAGAGCCATTTTGTTTCCATGCGGCACAACCTCAGGCCTTCATAACGGCATCAGTTCATAGCATACCCAGCTGGAATCATTCAGGATTAGATGCCGTAGAGATACCAAACAGCGTGTGTATCGATTTCAACGTTTCTCCTTCTGTTAGAAATACATTTCCTGACAAAAGTGACGCACCTAGAAGGCATTCTCGTATATCAATGTAAACTCGTACAATTACACACCATTAGTCGCTACGTAAATGATTAGAGTTGCATTTGCCCGTAACAGGTAGAAGGGCTACCAGAGAGCATTAGCGTTGTTTATATATAGGCCTAATGTTGCTACCAGGCCTGGTAGGATGTAAAAGGGGCGTGAAAAGCGTCAAATGTTGAGTGATCGCTGTGAAAGACATGCCACGTAGTCCTGTGAGACAGCGTTATAAGCAATCAACAGAGTTTGAGAGTGGCATCATTGTGGGGCTTGAATTTAGCTCACTGGTTGAATCGTGAATTTTTTAGATATATGGATGTAACAGTATGCTGATTTTGGTTTGAGTGCCAACTTAAGTGCTGGCACACTCAGCGTCGAGATTTAGGTGGTCCACAAAATGGTTCAAATGGCTCTGAACACTATGGGACTTAACTTCTGAGGTCATCAGTCCCCTAGAACGTGGAACTACTTAAACCTAACTAACCTAAGGACATGACACACATTCATGCCCGAGGCAAGATTCGAACCTGCGACCGTAGCGGTCGCGTGGTTCCAGACTGTAGAGCCTAGAACCGCTTGGCCACCCCGGCCGGCTAGGTGGTCCACACCTGATCCCCTTGGAGGAGTATGGCCGTATAGTGCATCAACATATTCCAACCTGAATCTTCCTGGCAAATTAAAACTGTGTGCCGGACCGTGACAGGAACTCGGGACCTTTACCTTCTCAGGCAAGTGCTCTACCAAATGAGCTACCCAAGCACGACTCACGACCCGTTCTCATAGCTTCACTTCCTCCAGGACCTCGTCTCCTACTTTCCAAACTCCACAGAAGCTCTCCTGGCAAAGGACGAACAGGCATTTTTGGAACATTTCAACCTCTTCACAACCGCGCCTACCATTCGATAACAAGTAATGGATTTCCTGAAACATTTTGTGTCATTGTGCATCACTCGACGGAGACTAGCATCAAATTGACTAGGTAATTAAGGTACCATTTGTAGAGTGCTGTTAACACCACATAAAGAACGGCGTGTTGTAGCATGGTGCCGTGACCGAGACGAGTGGGCTGCTGACGATTGGTATTGCACTGTGATCACTGGCGAATCGCGCTTCTGCACTTCTGCATTACTCACGGGTGATCATTGTCGGTGTTGTAAACACAACCAACAGCGGGAACGCCTTGGGCTGCGGATCGGAGCCGCCAGGCGGGGAAGCCGCCGGTGGTGGAGCACGCACCACCGGGTAAACACAGGACGAGTCGGACGACAGACCAACGACAACTGACAACAACCGACCACGACCGACTATGAGCGACACAACAAGGAAGAGATAAACAACGGAGGCTTGTAGAAACCACAACACCAAACACCAAACGTAAATCCACTCGGAACCAGAGCCAGGCAAATGTGAACAACGAGCAACGACCAGAACGCAGTACCACCGAGATAGAAACGAAATCCAGAGCGAGTACCAGACTGGCTGGACTACGGTTATTTTTTCTTTATTGTTATTTCCAAACCTGTTAACAGGCAGGCCAGCAGCAGAATGCTACGCCGCTCTTTGGCCTCAGAGAACACACAAGATACAAATGAAGACATCGAGAGAGAAAAAAAACATGGTGGACATAGAAACAGAGACAAACACTTTTTAAAATACATGGAGCCGTTCACGGGCGTAGAGTCCACGATAAAATTTGTTCAGACACTTGGACAGAGACGAATACTGTCACACGTGAACGTAGGTGCACAAAAACGAATAACACTGAACCACTGAAGCACAAAACGACGACACACACAGGAAACGAGGCGTTGATCTCCGGCGCGCGAATCTTCACTAACCGTGTGCGAGTCTGGGGACCTCCCAAGAGAGGAGGACGGGGGGTGGGAGAGGGAGAAGGGAGAGCAGATGCCAAGGGTAGAGGAGATAGGGGGAAGGGAGGAAGGGGGAGGGGAACCCCGGGGGAAGAGGGGAGGAGGGAGGGGACGGGGGAAAACGAAAGAGTAGGGAAGGGTAGAGAAGGGAGGAAGGGTGCCTAAAGGAAAGGACACAGGAAGTGGGGGGGAGGATCAAAGTTGATAGGAGGGGTAGATGGAGAGGAGGAGGACATCATCAGGGAGGGGGAGCTGGCGGAAGCCACCCTGGGAGAGGATAAGGAGGGTGGAGAGATGGAGACCGGGTGGGACGTGGGAATACAGGCGCAGCAGCAGGTGGGGGTGGGAGAGGATTGGTGAGACAAACGGATGAGGAGGATCGAGTTTGCGGGAGGTGTACAGGATCCGTATCCTTTAAAGGAAGAGGAGGAGGTGGCGGAAGGGGATGAGATCATACAGGATCCGCGTGGGGGAGGGGAGACGGATGCGATAGGCGAGGCAGAGAGCATGGCGTTCAAGGATTTGGAGGGATTTATAAAAGGTAGGGGGGGGGGCAGAGATCCAGGCCAGATGGGCGTAGCGAAGGATAAGGCGAATGAGGGATTTATAGGTGTGGAGGATGGTGGACGGGTCCAGACCCCACGTACGGCCGGAAAGGAGCTTGAGGAGACGGAGTCGGGAGTGTGCCTTGGCTTGGATTGTCCGGAGATGAGGAGTCCAGGAGAGGCGACGGTCGAGGGTGACGCCAAGGTACTTAAGGGTGGGAGTGAGGGCGATATTGTGTTGGCAGAAGAGCCAACACCGTGTTGCTAGAGGAGGCCGAAATGCACGCTTTTAAGCTCACGCACGCTGGCGTGAGGTCTGGAAAATGACAATGTAATTAATATAGCCAATAAGGTACGTTGCAGCTGGAATACTTAACTTTAATCCCTAATTGGTGTACATCGGTCTGACTGTACATTAATAAGAATCTCAATATAAACTGGTAATGGCGCCTTGCTAGGTCGTAGCAAATGACGTAGCTGAAGGCTATGCTAACTATCGTCTCGGCAAATGAGAGCGTATTTGTCAGTGTAGCTTCGCTAGCAAAGTCGGCTGTACAACTGGGGCGAGTGCTAGGAAGTCTCTCTAGACCTGCCGTGTGGCGGCGCCCGGTCTGCAATCACTGACAGTGGCGACACGCGGGTCCGTCGTATACTAGCGGACCGCGGCCGATTTAAAAGCTACCACCTAGCAAGTGTGGTGTCTGGCGGTGACACCACAGGCGATAGGACGGCCATAGACAGTGAGATAGAAATCAAGGAGGCGGAAGGAAGGGGTGGTTTTGCCTACAATGATCGCCTGGGTTTTGAAGGGATTGACCTTGAGCAAGCACTGGTTGCACCAAGCAGTGAACCAGTCAAGATGGGATTGGAGAAGGTGTTGGGAGCGCTGCAGGGTGGGGGCAAGGGCAAGGAAAGCGGTGTCATCGGCAAACTGGAGGGTTTAGTTCCGGTAAGGCGACGGAAGGCTGACCAGAACTTGGATGAGTTGATAGGTAGGGTGGCATTTAAACGGGTGCATGTCTGTCGCCAGTGTCGGCGTTTCTTAGTCGCGAGCAAATTACGAATGTGTCGCTGGAGTTTCCGGTGGCGTTGTAGTGTGTCCAGGTCACGCGTGCGGACGAAGGCACGGTAGAGACGGCGGTATTCACGGATGAGAAGGACGGCCTGTGGGGGTAAGGTAGGACGATGGGGGTGGACGGCGACAGTAGGGACGTGGGCCTCCACGGCCTCAGACAAGGTCTGCTGGAGAAAGGAGGCAGCATGGGTTACATCATCAGGGTGGTGGTAGGTGAAGGGGTGGCTATCGACCTGGGTGGAAAGGGTATCTCGGTAGGCATTCCAGTAGGCATGGGAATAGTCATAGATGTACTTAGGGGGAGGGTCATTACGAGGGTCAGGGTGGGGGCGACGACCGTCTGAAACAGTTAGGAGGACAGGGAGATGGTCGCTACCAATAGGCTCCAGGACATCCACCGTTATGCAGCCAAGGAGGTTGGGGGAGGAAAGGATAACATCGGGAGTGGAGTTGGATTCCGGACGGGTGTGCTGTGGGATGGGGAGGAGATCGCCTTGAAGGGACGAGAGGAACCGATGCCACCGCCGTAACTCGGCGGCGGATCGACTATGGATGTTGAGGTCGGTGGCGATCATGTAGGAGGAGAAGGTACGGTCATTGTGGGAGAGGAAGTCGAAGGGAATATGGCGTTAGGGCGGACATAGATGGTGGCGCAGGTAAGGGTAAGGCCGGGGAAGAAGAGACTAAGGATCAGGTGTTCGGTGCGGTCGGGAAGGAGAGGTTGGAGCCGAACGGGGATCTGGCGGTGGTGACCAATGGCAACTCCGCCACGCGCAATCGGGAGGGGATTTTCGGAGTGGTGGAGGAGGTGGGGCGAAGTGTGGATGGTGTGGTGGGGTTGGAGGAAGGTTTCATTGTGGAGGAAGGCATCCACGCAGTGGGTGGCAAGGGTGTGCAGGAAGAGGTTCTTGTTGGCAGGAAGGGAGCGGATGTTGTTGAAAAGGATACAGTGCTGTCGCGCCATGACAGGGATTTAAATGACGGTGTCAAGGTGGGAGAAGGTGAAATGGACCTGGTGGTTGGAGTCGGTGGCGTACATTTTGAGTTGGAAAATGGAACGGGCGGCGAGGGAGATCTGTTGGAGGGTGTGCGGGTGCTGAAAAGGATGAACATTCTGAAGGATGATGGTGAGGAATCTGATGATGTCCTCAGCGGTAGAGGGTGGGCGAAAGGAATTGCCGGGAGGGGTGGGGGCGTCCAAAGTGTGGACAGGAACGGTGAGTTCAGGAGTGGTAGGAGGGGATCGGGCCTTACATTTCTGGGAGTATGTAGGATGAGGGAGGTTACAGGTATTACAGGAAGGGGGGGACTGGAGATTGGGGCACTGCCGTAAGAAGTGGGCTTGCCTACAGTGCGGGCAGGTGGGTGCCTCGTGGCACTCAGATGTCGGGTGTGCATTATACTGCAAGCACCTTTGGCAGCGGAGGGATTGAGGAGGGGAATGGGAGGGGTCAACATTGGTTAAAAAGGAGGGCACCCTACTTCAGATGACAGTCTATGGAGGGGGCGTGCTCGGAAAAGATGCGCATAAGGTGGGTGGGGCCAGCAGCGTTGTGTATGCGACGAACCGCACGCACCACCAGATGGGAATGTGCCTGAAGCTCCGCCAACACCTCCTCCTCTGTGATCGTCAGACTAAGCCGAATGATCACGGCGGTGAGGGTCGGCGGGCGACGCTTGGGTTGGGGTTGGCGGCAGAGAGGCGGGGAAGGAGCAGGGGTGAGGGAGGCATTAGGGCCAAAGCGGGTGACAGGGACGCGGGAAAGGAGGTCTGTGTGGAGGGTAGGGCTGGGGGAGGAGATGAGCACCGAATCACGGCGAGGAGTGAGGAGGGAGATGGGGCACCAGGAAAATTCTGGCGAAGGAAGAGGGTGAGGTTCCGGGCTTCAAGAAGGGAGGGATCAGGACAGGAGAGGAGGTAGCGGTAGGAGGAGGGGGTAGAGAAGGAGGAGGAGGGGGCAGAGACAGGTGGGGAGACATCCATGGCATCATGGGTGGGGGAAGGGGGACGAGGCGGAGCCTTTTTGTGAGTGGAGGAGGCAGGGGTGCCACTGGGGCGCTTGACGGCGATGGAGGAGGTGTGGGGGATGGGAGCGACTGGAATGTGGCGGGGAGTTGCAGGTCCTGGTGCGGGAGTCGGCGCCGGAGATGGTGAGGGCGATGGCGAAGGCGATGGTGAAGACGATGAAGGCGAAGGGGAGAGTGGAGCATGGGCCGTAGCCCTCTAGGCGACCACCCGAGCGGAATAGCCGCCGCGGAGCAGAGCCCTCTATGGGCTGACCACGTCCATTTGTTCTGCCGCGTGTTCGACTTCCACGGCGGAAGGTACAAGGGTCGGCAAAATGGTGGTCACCTGGGAGCGGTTCCTGATCTTCCAATGATTTAGAGAGACACAACGGTGTTACTCAGGCGTCATGGTATGGGGAGCCATGATGTATGATTTTACGGCACGGCTGGTAATCATTGAAGGAAATGAGACAGCGCAGCAATATGTCACGTACATCCTGCGTCCTCATGTGTCATCTCCCACGCGACCTTAAAGTGACGCCTTTTTCAGCAAGACAATGCTCATCAGCACATGGCATGTGTCTCTATGAATTGCTTGCCTGATGTTGATGTACTAGCTGGCCAGCAAGATTTCCAGATCTGTCCCCGAAAGAACACATGTGGGACTAGCTCGGACTTTATCTCCAATCCAGGATATCAAGGACTAGTTACAATAGTTGTGGACCACCTTGCCCCTGGAAAGGATACAACGGCTCTATGAAACCTCTCAACCGAATCAGTACGTACGACAGTTGGAACTTTAATAGTGGCAACTATTTATTTACAGCTCGTACAAAACAGATACGCGTTTCAATGTTTTAGTGACTTTCAAAGTAGTCACCACCATTGTGTATAACCCGTTGCCAGCCATGTAGAAGTGCTGTTCATTTTTGGAACACAATCTACGACCAGCTTAGAGACAGAAGTGATGCCACTTTCTGCAGTACCTGAACATCATTTTGCAGGACAATGCTCAAGCACGTACAATGCCAGCTGTTACTGATTTGTTTGACTGATGGGACTGCTATGTGCTATACCACCTACTGCACTCCTCTGACTTAAGCCCTCGTGAGATCAATTCGATTTATAAACTGAAGGCAACACTTCACGACATTCTCTCCAGAACTGCTACTAATTCGTCGGGCAGTAGACCGCGCCGCTCGAACTGTCAACACAACTGGCACTGCTAAGAGTATTCTACGACATCCACATCGCTGGCAACGGGTTATACACAATGCTGGTGAGTACTTTGAAGATCAGTAAAACGTTGAAAGACCTCTCTATTTTGCACAAGCCGTAAATAAAAAGTTGCCACTATTAAAGTTCCAACCATCATGTATCCACCCCAAATGTGGTGCATACTGATTAGTAAACTCTTACTGCCTAGTTCTTTGTAAATTTTGCTCGATTTTGTAATGAATGAAATAGTATCACAACCCGTGACGTTTAATTTCGTTCCTCCTCCCCTCCTGGGTGCTTCATTTTGTTTGTCAGGCAGTGCAGTCCCAGACATTTTCAATGGTAGTAAAGTCTGGTGGTTTATCAGCCTGTCAAGATTCTGTAGTGATCCAGAACCAGACACGTACGTGTTTAACAAGCGACTCTTGTCGGCTTGGAAGTTCCGAGTGCCCAAAGCACACATTTATTATGAACACGCAGAGGAATGGACAACGCAGATCTCTGAGAATGATAGAATAAATATTGTTTCATGACCACAGTAATCCGGATGTCTGATCCCAAGTTACGGAAAAAGAAATGCCCCCAAAATAATGGGACCCATCTCTGGCCTGAATGGCATCCTCAAATACCGCATGTTAAGGGCACCAATGGTCTGTATGTGCAGTCGACAGAATGTGGAAAGCGTCACTGTTTGTGTTGAGAGTTAATTACCTCTTCCTGCACAATGCAGTATCTTGTCTACAACGTTTTGTAATTCATTTTGACCTTTCGATGTCTTGCAAAAACAGACATAATGTCTTATGGGATAACAGCAATCAGTGATTTTATAATTTTACTTAAGATCCGTCTTGATTGCAATTTTTTTTTTTATTATTCATATGACCGGTTTCGTTTCATTCAGAACCATCTTCAGATATGTTAAAATAATTATACTAATTTACTATTTCACGGAAGCAAATCTTTTTCATCCTATCTAATCAACATCAAATGTACCAGAACGTACCTGATATTTCAGTTACAGGAGTAACCCGTCCAAATCCAGCAACTTTCACATGTTACGTCACATAAAATTGGTTGGCAGAGTGCACGTCATTTATATTAATTAAAACACTATTACCGACAGGTGGCGTCTGGTACATTTGTTACATTCCATTTGCACATGCTGTATTCAGTAGATCTTTTTTATATTAAAAATATTTAATTAAAATATGTAGATGTCAAAGATAAAATCTGTACTTGTCAGGATTAAAAAACAGTAAAATTATCCTTTTTATACGATCTAAAAAGCATAGGGCGATTTATATATCTATGGTGCTGGTGTGAACTTGTTTTCTTCTACGGTCTGCTTCCGTGGTTCCCGCCAGTTTGGTGTTGTGCCGCGGTCTGCTCAGTCGGCTGATGTCCATCGCCGCGGGCAAGAGGGCCGCACAGGAGGGCCCCGTCAACGACGCCAGTCGTTGCACGCGTCTTTCGGCTTCTCCACCGCGTACCATCTCTCATCCCTCGGCCTGGATCTCCACACGCAACAGTTGTCATCTTAGTAGGTCGTCATAAATGCTAAAATAGGCGTTATGATTGAATTCACTTTGTTCGTTGAGGATTAAATCCGGATCTTTATTTTTGTGGGTGTATATTTCGATCTCTTCCAAAATGTTAAGAAACCGTCCCTTATGAGCTCTATGCAGCATGTTTATATTGTTTTCAATATTCGTGACTGAGTGCTTTGTCGCAGCCATATGCGCCCCAAAAGCTGTTTTGTTTTGAGAGTAGGTGTGCTCCCTGAATCTGGTTTCGAAGTTCCTACCAGTCTGCCCTATATATTGTTTACAGCGGTCATTACATTTGATCTTATATACACCTTAATCCTGAAATTTATTCCTACTATTACAATTCTATGCCGGAGCTTCAATTTTAACGTGTTATTTGTTCGGAACCCTATTTTAACGTCGGATTTACGAAAGCATCTTTCAATTTTGTCTGCAATTCTTCCGTTGTAAATGAGAGCTACATATTTTTTCTTGTTGTTCCTCTTAACTGCTACTTGACTTCCTTCTGTTTGTTCCATTTGCCTCTTCTTTATCTTCCTATAAATATTCATCACCTGCTTAACCGTATATCCGTTCGCTACGGCCACTTGTTTTAAAATATTTAACTTCTTTTCTACTTCGTGTTGGCTTAGTGGCAATCTTTGTAGCCTGTATACCATCGAAGTGAAATATGCCCATTTGTATCGCGGTGGGTGACAAGAGCGCTCATTGATAACTAGATCTGTACACGTAGGTTTTCTGAATATGCTAAATTCATGCTTCCCATCTTTCTTTATTAGTGTTAAACCTAAGTAATCTATACGGTTGTTTTCTTCAAATTCCATGGTGAATCTAATTTTCGGGTGTTGAGAGCTCATTTTTTGTGCTAAGTTTTCGATATCATTTTTATCTCCTTTGTATAATAAAATGGAGTCGTCAACATACCTCCTGTCTGTACGTGACTGTAATAGATGGTAAAAGGGAGCATCATTTGCAAACTATTTAAGAACGCTGCTGTGATAGTCTCCAAGATCACACATACAGATTAAGAACTACAGAGTGCCTGTAACGCTTGTTCAGCTGAAGACGGTTTGTGCAACAGCTGTCCTCCAGAAGCCGTCTCTGGCAGAGGCGCGGCCCTGT
Source organism: Schistocerca cancellata (assembly GCF_023864275.1). Lineage (NCBI taxonomy): Eukaryota > Metazoa > Arthropoda > Insecta > Orthoptera > Acrididae > Schistocerca > Schistocerca cancellata. The sequence continues at coordinate 21,269,114 of NC_064631.1, read as the reverse complement.
GCTAGGCTGTTACTGTGCTGCCCGCTCTGTCGTCGCGAGGCGACAGCCGCAGAACAAAAGGCCTGTGGAGTGCCGCCGCTCCGTGAGCCGGTCGGCTTTGCGTCGCTCGTTAGCTGCGAGGGCCCAAACGCCTCGCCCTCGGCAGGCTGCACGGCGGGCACCGAGCTGCAACCAGCCCAACACCGCCTGCAGCTTCACAACGTCACTGTAATCCTTCCCCTGTCCACATTGCTTTAGTTGCACTATTACTGATTATTGGAGTTGTAAGACTACCGCAGGCTACCGTATACTGTCACAATTAAGCGTAGACTACGGTCGTTTTCTACGTCGTACCCGGCTTGCCTGAACGTTAGGTGTGTTTCATACTTATTCGGCATTACCGCATATCGACCCTTTTGCGTAAGCGATGACTGACTTACTACACTGAAGAGCAAAAGAACCTGGTACAAATGCCTAATACCTTGTATGGCCCCCACGAGGGTGCAGAAGTGCCGCAACAAGACGTGGCATGGACTCGACTGATGTCTGAAGTACTGCTGGAGGGAATTGACACCATTAATCCTGTAGGGCAGTCCATAAATCCGTAAGAGTACGGAGAAGTGTAGGGGATCTCTTCTGAACAGCCCGTTGCAAGGCATCCCAAATATGCTGAATAATGTTCATTTCTGGGGAGTTTGGTGGCCAGCGGAAGTGTTTAATCTCAGAGTAGTGTTCCTGGAGCCACAGCAGCAATTCAGGATGTGTGGGGTGTCCAATTGTCTTGCTGGAATTGTCCAAGTCCGCCGGAATGCACCATGGACACGAATGTTTGGAGGTCATCAGACAGGACGCTTACGTACATCTCACCTCTCAGAGTCCTGTATCAGGAGTCCCATATCACTCCACCTACACACGCCCCAACCATTACAGACCCTCCACCGGCTTGAACAGTTCAGTGCTCACATGCAGGGTCCATGGATTCACGAGGTTGCCTCCATATCCGTACACGTCCATCGGTTCAATACAATTTGAAATGGGACTCGTTCGACCAGGCAACATGTTTCCAGTCATCAACAGTCCAATGTCGCTGTTGACGGGTACAGGCGAGACTTAAATCTTTGTGCCATGCAGTCATTAAGGGTACACGAGTGGGCCTTTGGCTCTGAAAGCCCATATCAATGAAGTTTAGTTGAATGGTTCACACGCTGACACTTGTTGATGGCTCAGCACTCAAATCTGCAGCAATTTGCGGAAGGGTTGCGCTTCTGCCACGTTGAACAATTCTCTTCGGTCGTCGTTGGCCCCGTATCTTTTCACGGATGCAAAGTAGATTTGATGTTTTATGGATTCCTGATATTCACAGTACACTCGGGAAATGGTCGTACGGGAAAATCCCCACTTCATCGCTGCCTCGTAGATGCTGTGTCCCATCGCTCTTTGGCCGACTATAGCACGACGTTCAGATTAATTTGAATATTGATAACCTACCATTGTAGCAGCAGTAATCGATCTAACAATTCCACCAGAGACTTTTTGTCTCACATAGGCGTTGCCGACCTAAGCACCGTATTCTGCCTTTTTACATATCTCTGTATTTGAATACGCATAGCTATACCACTTTCTTTGGCGATTCAGTGTAGATTACCATAGAAAGTGGAGGTGCTGAACCTTATAGAAACTGAGTAAGGGTTTGTAATGGGCCGCATAACCACAGAACATTTGTGCTGGCATAGTTATATTCCTGTCTGTTACTTAAAAATAAACAATATTTATAGCAAAATTGAAATTTTGAATGTTTAATTCAGGTTTTATTCGAAAGTTGTTGACTTGTGGAGTGAGACAGAGAGATGCCGCAGTAAAAATAACAGTAAAAAACAGTACAGATATCATATAGCACTAGCAAACGCATTTTTCCTGGAAAAAAGGTGAAACTGAAAAAGAAAAGGCAATACAATTCGTCGCTTCGGTACTTCCTCGAACTTATATGAAACATGTTTCTGTTATTCATTAACAACATTGTATTTATAATAACAACAGGAAACTCTTGGTCTGATCACGATCAAGAACGTTCTGTGAAGTACACAACAACAAAAATAAATATATAAATTTTATATATTTGTGCATTTAAACGGTACTTGTACCAAAAGTCATTCCTTTGGTTGTATAAAAGTGCAGAACTTCCGAAATCAGCTAACTTTTAATACACATAAAATGCAATTTATATCGTTTAAGGATATAAAATACTCACTGAATTAACCCTGAATTATGTTCGGTTCTAATTATGTGCAAAACAAACAATCAGACAAACAAATAAAGAGAGTTGGTCGGCTGCCAGTTTCTCTCTTCCACATCATTTGTGTTCATTTCCCTACCAACGCTACCATTACTGCAGGTAATCCTACTGTTACATATTCTGTACCGAAACCACCAAACCGTAGATTTGGTAGGGTTCAGCTCTACCGATTATGTACAAATAATTACTTGCCTAATTCGTGTAAGGACGTATTCCCTGATACTTTAATCCAGAAGTTCTTTCATTGCCTTTGTTTGTCATTATCAGGCGTCTGGCAGATTTCATGCAGCTGGCCAGTAATTTCCTCTCCTACGCCAATCTCTTCAACTCAGAGTAGCAATTGCAGCCAACAACATTCATTACTTATTGGATGTATTCCAGTCTCTGTCTTCCCTTACAGTTTTCGCCCTCTGCAGCATTCTCTATGGTCGTGGAAATTATTCCTTGGTGTCTTAGCACACAATCCTGTCTTCTTCTCAATGTTTGACTCATATTCCTCCCCTCTCTGATTCAGCGAAAAATCTCCTTATTCCTTACGTTGTGAGCCCACCTAATTTTCAGTATCCTTCTGTGTAATCTGTTCATCATTAGAGTAAACCAGATGTAAACATTGCACTATGTATTCTTCCGCGATTGCTGGAAACCCATTGCGTTTCCGTTTCACGTGGGGCTAGAGCCACGCTGTCTCGAGTACTGTCAAGTACGATATTAAGGGTAGGTTTTGCGCTGTGCGTTATGCGGACCTCGACTTGGCGACAATACGGGACAACAGCTTTACCGGCGCATTTAACGCGGACAGCACTGGCCGGTCAGCAGGTGCAGCTAGCCTGCAGTGGCGTGGCCAGCTGCAGTTCACACGTGAAAACAGACGAGCAGAGGAGCAATACAGCTTCGAATGCCGTTTAAGTTTTAAGCAGAATTAAATAATACACTGCAAATCTCCCGTAATACGCTCCTTAGGTTACTAGACGAAAACCGCAACACGTTATCGTTTTTAGTTAACGTACTGTTCAAATAAAAAACAAGAGTGATGAAAATTCCTGACTTAATTGGAAATTTGTGGTAAGGTCTTCTGGGACCAAACTGCTGAGGTCATCGGTCCCTAGGCTTACGCACTACTTAATCTAACTTAAGCTAACTTACTCTAAGGATAACACACATCCATGCCCGAGGGAGGACTCGAATCTCCGACGCGGGCAGGCGCGTGGACCGTGACAAGACGCCCTAGAACGCGCGACTACCCCGCGCGGCATTCCTGACTTAACCACATGGTAATTTTTCTGCATAAGCTGTGTATAACGTAAGAGAGTACTGAAGGATTTCACCGTATAGTTAAATATTGAAGCCACTAAAGGTATTACTTACAGTCAATCGCCTGGTAATCTCTTAGGTCCTTCCTTATCCGAATCCGAGAAATACATTTGAGTTCTGGAAGTGTCACCTGCTACGTTGATAACGAGCCTATCAACAACAGAATCCACCAAGCCACCGAGGCGCAGCATTTCCTCTTCTTCTTTTATGACGGGCCGTTCAACATCCCGCCGGCGTTCGGCAGTGACGTGAAAATCTGCGTGCGTTAGTTCCAGTACGTCTGGCAGCTTAATAATCTTGTTATTTCTCGGGCCAAATCCCGCAGCTTGGCTCTAGATCAGTTCTGCTGGGTTCATATTTTAATGGTACAGTAGCAAATGTATTTCAAGTTTCTACGAAACTTATTTACCTCTGTGGTTTAAAACGATGGACATAGTCCAAATGAAGAGGATTTGGCTTTTCATTTTTGCCTTAAAAATTTAAATTGTAAATTTCTTACTTTATCTACATCGATAATTAAGAATTTGTATTTGAAATGAAAACAGGAATTTCGCGCCCAATATGTAATTAGAAACAAGAAGACGTGCATTATTCATAAAAACTGAATGAGAAAAAAAAGACGCTGGGGAGGTTTGAACCAAGATACAAATAACCGAAGTTGGCTCATATTCCATTACACTACCATCTGTGCTATACATTGAATTGGAAACGTTTAAACAACTGCACTGTATACAACGCTGGGGAAACTTCAAAGCCAATTATCTCCGTAAATTTATGAAAATCATTAAGGACAGCCTATTTCTCGGCACTTTTTAACCGTTTTCCACGCGCGTGTTTCAGTACGGAGCAGAAAGCAGCCTGGGCCCTTTTTATACTGCGCATTAACAGCGCGACAGTGTGGGCACAGCACTGCAGAGGCTGTGACTGTACACGATTTTTGAAATAAAAACTACGTAGCTTAAGCGTAATTAAGAAAAACGTTGATGGCTGTTAATACATTTGAATATTTTAAAGTTTCATTTAAGGTAACTTAGTAACAAGATATCTAATACATAAGTAGGATCTACTTCCAAGAGCGTAACAACACCAGTGCATGTGTGCTACGGTTTCTGGCCAATCATCGTCTTTGTCTTTCTTTACATCAGGTTTATTCTTATGATGAGCGGAGTATAGCACCAAATCTCAAACGCCTCGATTCTCTTCTTTTCCGGTTTCGCACAGACCACGATTCACCTGTGTACATACTCAAAAATTGCTTCCTCTAATTGAGGCCTATGTTTGGTACTGTTAGTCTTACATTGAGTAGACGTGCTCTCTATTCGTGTGCTAGTCTGATTTATATGTACTCTTTGCCTTGGCCATCATGGATATCAGTTAGCAGAATTTCTTCACTTTGACTACGTCTTGTCCCCAATTTTGATACGTTTATTACTAGTCCAATACATGATACTCTGCGTTATTGTCTTTCTTCAGTTTACTTTCAGTCAGTTGTGGGTGCTCATTACAGTGTTCATTTTATTCAGCAGATCTTGTATTTCCTTCTCACATCCAAGGCCGAAAAAAATCTCACAATCAAATATTATCATTAATATTCTTTCACCCCAAATGATCCCATCCCAGAATTTTTTCTTTCTTTAAAAATTTTTCTCTTTGCATATTCCGTTTATGGATCGAACAGTAGGGGTGAAAGACTAAATCACTGTCTTGTACGCTTTTCTAATCCAGAACATTTCTTTCTTGGTCTTCCATCCTTATTTTACGCTCTTTGTTCTTGCACGTACTGTACGAGGGTCTTTCAGTGAGTAACGCAACTCTCTTATTTTCACGGCCAATTTCGGTTGAAAAAAATGCAGCTTTTGCTGTGGGACGACAAGGAACACTCGTATTCCCACTTCAGCCATTACAGTTTCACGAATTGCCGATAGGTGGCAGTGCTATAAGTAGCCCTCAAGATGGCGTCTGTAAGGGACATTTGTTCCATGCATTAGGGTTGTCATTGAGTTTGACAGATATTCGCAGGCGCTTGCAGAATGTCTGCACGGAGTCTTCTGGGACCCTGAATGGGTTATTTCGTTTGATGTCCTGGTTCACGATCCGACGATCAGCTCTGAAGTATATTGTGCTGCCCTCAAGAAACTGAAGAAACGACTTCACCGTGCTCGTTGCCACAAAAATGCAAGACAATACAAGGTTCCACAGAAGTTCGCGCACCTGAGAAAAGCTCTTAAGACTTCCTTGGACTTTTCTTCCTCATCCTGCCTGCAATCCCGACCTCGCACCTTCCCACTTCTCAAACGTAATTACGGCATTGATGAAGATTTCATAATGCGTAAGTATCACTCGATGTTGCTACGTACCCTTGGGAATTGAGATGTGGGAACTTGGTTGTTGGGGGATGCAGTGTAAGAGGTCGAAGGAAAGCGTTCTGTATGAATGATCTGAGATTGCGAAGCACCCCTTAGCCCAGCTGTCTGCGGTTTGTTGGTAGATGGCAATGATAATTATACAGATTTACAAGCGACGTCGTGGAAGGGTGCATAGAGATATATACTTTTGCTGCCGTTAGTATTATTGATATACGCCCCCTTGAGAAGAACGCCATGCAGTGGATTCCTGGAATTTTAACTCCAAGTGCTCATTTGCTGGGTGTGGCGATGACATTGGAAGGTCTTGTCAGGCATACGAAGACGTTACCTGTCAGACAGTCACGCGGGGTAGGCGCGTGGTCTATAGCGCCTTGCCACGGTTCACACGGATCCCTCCGTCAGAGGCTCGAGTCCTCCCTCGGCCATGGGTGTGTGTATGTTGTCCTTAGCATAGGTTAGTTTACGTTAGATTAAGTAGTGTGTAAGTTTAGTGACCCATGACCTCAACAGTTTCGTCCCATAAGACCTTAGCACAAAAATTTCCAGAATGAAATTTTCACTCTGCAGTGGAGTGTGCACTGGTAGAGCAGTTGCATGTGAAATCCAAGGGTGCAGAGTTCGAGTCTCGGTCCGGCACACAGCTTTAATGTGCCACAAGATTTTATAAAATATTAGTTCTATTTTTATACTTGCGGATTCTGTTTTGGGGCCATATAGATTGATACCCCACACAGAGCGGTAGAGATGCAGTATCGACGGTTCCATGTCGACCGCCAACAAACTATCGTACAAAATGTCACCCTGTCAATGTTCTTTTAGAAAATTGAGTGGCTCCGTCAGCGTTTCATTTATTTTTAATCTCGAGGATGTACCACTGATACCTGAGTGAAGACGCATGGAAAACCGAGACCAGATATCGTGTGTGATAGCTAATAATAAACTATTCGGCCATATACTGTTTTTAGGTCTAAAAGGCGATGGGTGTTGATGTGTTCGTTCGCCAAGTTATGTATACGAGATCGTTTTAATGGGCTATAATACGCATCATCGATCCTTCCTCAATGGTGCTGTGCGGTTCTGATCCCAGGACTCACGATAAAAGAAGTCTGACAAGGGGAAGGCCTCAGATTTGGCTGGTCGCTTGTGTACGACTGAAAACGAAGGACTGTAAGATATTTTGGCTCAACACCCTACCGTTTTTGAGAAAATCACTCCTAAAAGTTATGACGAGCAATCGGCGCAAAATTGCAACTAGAGCATTTTTCGTGATCAAGTATAGGATCCACAAATGCATACTTTTCCAGAAATCGAGGAAAGAAACTTATACAACTGTCGCTTATGTACCCACTTGGTAAACGCTTTTCGCCGCGAGCGCTGATACCGCAACGGTCCAGGTAACTGCCTGGGAAGCGGAGAACCCGGTTTCGAATCTCGAGGAAAATACCGGTTGTTATTCGTTTTGTTTGTATTTTTCTATGTGCAATGTGGTAGCTTGGTTGGTTGCTTTAAAGAGAGGGAAGGGACCAAACTGCTACGTCATCGGTTCCAATTGATAGGGATAGGAGGGTTAATAAGGTAAGCAAATCAATAAGGAATGATGGAAAGGTAGGCAAATAATTCTCTCAAACCTCTTGGGATAGTAATCAACTAAAATGTTACTCCTGGTCACCTTGCAATGGCTCTTCCAGTCACTGTTATGTGTCCTGATTTTTCTTCGGATGGCCTGGATGGTACTTGTCACATAAACATTCGAAAAAAATGTACTCGCGGCACCAAGAACATCTAATGAATGCAATCTTTCGACAGCATCACTGTTCCTTCCGGAAAACAAACTTGGTTTACATTTTTTTTCAGGATATAATTTTGATGCGTACCACGCATGCGATATCATTGTCTGAAAAATAGGTGCTGAAAGGTGGTTATGAATTATGCTGTGAATAGTTATTGCATCCGTGCGCTTGTGCAAGTCCCGCTATGTTTCCAGAAGCACACTGCAATTCTAAAGCCTGGAAATAAAGTTTTTAGCGGTGTTACTTTTACCGGGCACGTCAGTTGACCCTTTTCATGTATAAACATGATATCATACATTAGAATATTGTTTGTCTTCCTCAGGAATCCAGTATTAGACAAAACTTGTTATCAGCAACGTATGGTTTTGAAACATTCTCAAGAAATTTTCTGTAATTCGTTTTGTCAATTTCACAGTTTTTGAGTAAGTAATTTAGCATTTAACATAAAATGTAAAATCCGTTTCTTGTAAACACAGGAAAACCTTAGGCAACACTTTTCCAGAGGCTCTGATGGCATATTGTGCCGCGTAGGAATGTGTTACATTTTTCTACTACCAACCGCGACAAGGGTTTGTTTTTCTCCCTTATGCCATAATGCACCTCGAATGTTCACCCGATACTCCTATCCTGTTTGATCGGTGTCGATCACATAGTCACGATTAAAACTGGTCATAAGTGACGCCGTTTGCGTACTGAAAAGAGCAGCCACTTTTTGCATATCTTCTACATTTTCTTCCTCCTTGTGGGAGACGTATTTAGTGACGTGCTGTTGACGAATTTTATAGCCCGATTTGAAATTCCGTGCCCAACATAATGATGCAGCAAACGTAAAATCCTTGTTGGTCGTATATTCAAGCGCTGCACCTGTAGCCCAATCCTGGTGTATTCTCGTTGTTGCATTCTCGTTACGACAACAAGATTCGACAATTCGGTCGTATGTCCACTTATTTATCGCCTGGTATTTGTCGTATTTAGTCCTTTCTTTAACGATGTTATTTTCCTACATTTTTAGGTCCCTCTTCCTTTTCAGGGCTGTTGTTGCTCCATTCTTTTGCAGTGTTTGTAGGTTCCAATTTGCATGATTCCTGGATAGCGCTACCGCCTTTACTTTTAATTCAAGGGATATAGCACCGTAGTTCAGTCTTTTAGTAACCAGTTCGTAATACTCATGGGGGACAGATGATGCACAGATTGCCTGCGACGTGTACATTTCCAAAGGATTACGAACATTTTGCGATTCACTAGTCGTGATATCTTCCACTGAATCACCTTCTGCTTCGCTTTCATGGTGTATTTCTTCAGTATCAACAAAAGTCATGTCGTTCGTTAGCTTCAAAACTCGCTCGACAATAGCCGCTCCTATCAATCTGGAACGCCGAGGAACAGAACTGCCTGCTTCCTGTAGTGCATTGGTAATACATCTGTCTTGCAACACTTCAACAAACCAAAACATATCGTCGGTAACTTCCCGCTTGTCGTCGTCTGTGACAGGCTCCCAGCTTTGTATTTCATCGGTAGTCAAATGGTGTATATCCCCCATTATTCAGATTAGGCAACTGAATGATACGGCACAAGAAACAATAACTAGTTACTACGGCACAAACAGAAAAGCTAATTACTACAAACTACATACAGCACAAGACGTATGTTACTTACGGAAGATCACTGTATTCTTTCACAAAACATATTTTGCTCGGCAGATTAACGATGAAAAATCATTACGTGTATCCTCGAGGTTCGCCGCAGCCCAGTGGCGGGAAACAACTCTTTCTGATTGACTTCTATAAGGTTCGTGCTGGACACCGTCACTCTTCTAGGTTCACAACTATGATATAACGAGCAGACAACCGCGACTACATAATTCTCCCCGCGTGCATTCTGTCCCGTGCCTCGCTGTAAACAAGCGTCGCGCGGTTGGCAGTTGTGGTCCCTCGTGAGGAATTCGCAGCACTCTTACTCGGAGTCGTTTTCATGTGACAAGGCTTAAAAGTTTAATTCTTTACTAATTCACGTCGTTTGGGAAATTAGTTTGCTACATTATTACTATTACTTTTCCGTGCTGAGTTGCGTAGCTGATTAACCCTCCTATCCCTACTGATTCTGATACCAAAAACTACAATTTAAGGAAATAAAAACCATACAGTTTCCTCGAGATTCGAACCCAGATTTTTCGTTTCCCAGGCGGTTACCTTCGCCTGCGCCCAATCGGCCATGTGGGTACATAAGCGACACTTGTAAAAGTTTCTTTCCTTGATTTCTGGAAAAGTATGCGTTTGAGGACACCATACTTGATGAAAAATGCTCGATTTACAATTATCTATCGATTCCGTCAATATTGAGTCGATTGCTCATTATAACCCTTAGGGGTGATTTTCACAAAACAGAGGGGGGGGGGGGTGTTGAGCCAAAATATCTAAGAGTCTTCGTTTTAGGGTAGTTCGTCGCAAGCGACTTGCCAGATTTTGAGTCGAATCGGTTGGCCACGTCTGAGGCTTCCCCCTTGTAAGTCTGTCTATTTGTAGCAGTGTGAGTCAGCATTAGAAGTCGAATAGCGCAATCGATCGTAGAGCGTTTATGGTCTTGGCTTTCGTCGTTTTGGGAATTAGTGCTACGACTCTCTGAGTGAAATTCACTGGTATTGCCCCACACTAAAACAGTTCGCTAATCATCTCTGTGAAAAGGCCGCCAGCAATATGCATAAAACTCTACCGCCAGACTTTTCGTTCCAGGAGATTTGCACTGTGATCCGTTTTTAAAGCTAAGTTCAGTTCCTCTGTTGTGAATCGTCCTGTTAAGGTTCTATTTTGTTCGTGGATGACTTTCAGGGACATCTGCCCATGGCTCCATGAGTGTGACGTCTGTGAGTCCTTTAGAATACAGAGCGATGTACAGCCGTGCTCAAAAGTATCCGAACGACCTGAATTGCATTTCGCCTGATTTGAACGCAACCCACATAGCGCAGCTGTCTAGCAGGTCCTCTAAGCGCCCCTCGGTACAGTCGTTTGACTATTGATAGTGGATCCAACAAGTCTGTTGTGGGTTGGCAAGAGAGCAAACCCGGTACTACTGGAGGAAGCCGAAAGGCACGCGTTTTAACTCACGCAGGCTGGCGTGAGGTCTGGAACAGGACAAGGAAATTAGAAAAAACTGACGTAGCTGGTGGAATACTTTAATCCATAAATGGTGAACGTCGCTCTTGACGGTACATGTTTTACAGTATCAATAGTAACTGGTAATGGCGCCTTGCTAGGTCGTAGCAAATGACGTAGCTGAAGGCTATGCTAACTATCGTCTCGGCAAATGAGAGCGTATTTTGTCAGTGAACCATCGCTAGCAAAGTCGGTTGAACAACTGGCGAGTGCTAGGAAGTCTCTCTAGACCTGCCGTGTGGCGGCGCTCGGTCTGCAATCACTGATAGTGGCGACACGCGGGTCCGACGAATACTAACGGACCGCGGCCGATTTAAAGGCTACCACCTAGCAAGTGTGGTGTCGGGCGGTGACACCACAAAGTCACCACTAGAAAACACTGCTCTGTATCGCAATAACACAAGATGTAAAGTAATACCAAGGTACTACAAATATCAGCGAACATCTTATCACAGATAAGACGGTTCTTCAGGCTTGTAAGCTCACATCTATTGCAATAAATGACATACATGAAATGTTAACACTCTCATTATTATGTCAGATAGGTAATTCGCGTAGTAAGTTCGTCGTATTCATGATTTCCTCTTCAAAATAACATACCGTACTTATTATTTAACACAGAATGGCATTAAAAATTTAATTTAATCACGAGCAGCTAGTTGAGAATATGTATGACCTTCAAATGACACGACGAACCGTCTCGTTCTGCATATGGATTCAAACCCAGGTCATGCAGACTAAGCAAAGACTTCTGACTGACGGAAACTAACAGTCATTCCTGACTAGGCATACAGGGAGTGATATACCTCGATTTTAGACAGTATCAGTTAGCAAACATCAGCTTTAAATTACATAACGTAAACATTGTTAAGGGACGCGAATTCCTACCCAGCATCTATTGTCCTTGTTAACGAAGTACGAGAGATGTTAAATATTGCTTCTTCACAAGTAACTTACTTGAAATGCCGTGAGGTAAAGCTTTGTGTTGGACACGGATTCGAACCCAGAACCTAATTGGATTTTCGTCGAAGCACAATCAACTGTGACATATCGGATTTTTTCGGCAGTAGCTAGATGTTTTAACTGAAATGACGAGACGAAGCATTCATTTTTTCTTTCCCAGGATTCCAACCTGGCACCTATCGGTGTTATATTCTAGAGAGAACGAACGTTATAAATGGGTTTGTTACACCAGCAGCGACATGTGAGCATGTTTGAACTAGAAATAATATGACGAAGAGTTCAGTGCTGACGGGGAATCGAGCCCCACACATATCGTTGTTGACTGCACACAAAGTGACGTCAGCTACCGAATTTTTCTCCACCAGCGGCTCGGAATGACATCCTTGAAATTACAATGATTTCGCAAACAATTCTGTGTCTCACTAGGACTCAAAAACGTCAGATACCGTTAGTGTTGACAAAGAATTAAAATACATTAAAAATCAAAATTATTACCCACCAGCAGATAGGTGTTCTCAGGCTAGAGCTTGATAATACATAATGAAAGCTTTAGTGCCAGACCAGGATTCGAGCCCTTTCACGCGCAATATGTGGAGATGTTGAGGAATCTGCAGTTTTGAACAAAACACAAATTGCAGTCGAGCTGTATTGTCACGAAGGGATCGAATTCCGCGTTAAGGGTGGTCTGAGTTGCATTCCCAGATCAGAACCAATTTTATCGACATACAGAATCTCAAATAAAAGATGGATTAAGTGTTCTGTGACCCTACATAGCGTTTGATTCGTCACTAGAAATAAATAACTAGTATAAGAAAGGTTACTGTTGATAGAGTTTCTACGTGTCGCGACTCCTGACTTTATTGTGGTTCAACCTAACGTCTACTTGGTAGAGAAGGAATATCATGTTTAACATGAATGTCAGACCACAATGCCATTATACCTTCTTCACTTGGCGTAGCCAGAAGAGAACAAAAAAATCAACAGCAGAAGTTGGAATCGAACCCAGACCATAAGTACAGGAACCTAGCATCAATGCAAGAGACCACCAAATTCTCTTCTCGGTCACACATGTTTCTATCGTAACAATGTTTCGCCCCACTGGATGAGAATTCTGACACACAGACTCCCTGTAGTGGTTTGCAGCATGTTCAGTTTATTCATTTACTTAGTTGACCGAATCGTCATGAACTAGCTGCCACGGCTACCCGGTGCATACATTCGACTCTATTTTGTAATCACCGAATTAAAATCACATAACTGACACCTACACAGAACTGCCAACAGTGTAGGATGCAGAAATTTAAACAGGAAGTGTTCCTTTCGACTTGAGCTACTCTATTGCGTAATATGTATGTTAAAAACGTCGTGCAGTGCGAAAGAAAAGCTGTAACTGTCTGTCTGTCGGAAGTCTAGATTCGGCCATATGCATTACCCCACAGCACTATGCAATGCGCAGGTTGTGGACGAATTGTTGTTGAGTCCTGGAGGTGTTGTAGCTAGGTGTCAGATAGTAGCGTAACGGTAAGCGTCACGCACTGTTGATAAGACGTCGTGAGTTTGAGTACATTCACTGTTAACATTTTTTAAAACGCCATACTGCTGTTTGCTGAAGTTATCGATCTAATTGAACTTTGAACATAATTCCTTTCACTTCTCAACCCAAAATAGTCGCATGTGGAAAAAGGGCTAACTTCTGAGACATTTTGTTCTTTTAAGGTTTAATAGATGGCCAGGCGGCAGATGCATCTCGAAACTTTTGTATCATGTATGGGGAGAGCGCATCGTACCAAAATACGTCATAAAAGTATTTTCTACATTGGCTGTCGTGTGGCAGTGGCATTTTATTCTTCATAAAACCTTGTTTGACAGCTTTAACTCAGAACAAGTTTTCTACATGCATGTATTCAATAACTGCATGTGTATTGTTAGACTCTTATAGATAACAATAGAGAATTCGCATATATCGTTGATGATTAATTTCTTTCTCATGGTAACTAATGATTTAACAACACTAATAGAAACCATACGACAATTGTGCACTGTATTGTGAGAAATGAAATAAAACTTCTTACAATAACCTTACGACGAAAGTCTGTTCTAATAAAACTGAGTATCTGTACACAAGCGTGCCTCTATCGACACGAATTAGTAAAATACTAACCACTTAGATTTCTATTGGGTCTGTGTTTGATTGGTATGCTGAGTCATACTCAAGTGGTTTGCAAATGTGGCGTTTCATCAATAAAGTTATGTATACCTAGAAACCCAAAATTTGTTTGTCAGCAGCGGAAAGAGGCGTTACCTGTTGTGCAGCATTGTAAGTTTTTCACCATGGCACTATGAGTTGAAAGTATTTTCTTGCGATTTCCTTATCGATATGTGATCTGAGTGCTTGTAGCTCTTTCACGGAAGGGATAAAAACGTTACAGTCAACAAGACTAGAACCGCAAAACCATAACAGACGCTTTCTCTCAGGTTTGCTTGTTTCCACAGCGCTACGGAACAGGCATGCGTTTAGGTCTCCTTTCACGAGAGCAGTAGTGGCTAGAACTCGTAAACTGCTATTTAAAGGACGAGATTAGATGCGATTTTCACGTGCAACGACTTACCTGGGCTGGAAACCGTAAATTTACAATCGCTTGATACAGCTCAAGCGTTAATAATAACTCAGATTATTCAATGGAAATGACAAGAGAAATCAAGTGAACTTTGAGGCTTAATTCCGTGCATACCAGGAAGTAACTCATCGATCACAGTGTTGTCAAATATACCTTGCCTTGTTGCGAAATCTCAGTTACATTACCAGCAGAAAGAAGACGAACCGATGTGATGCTACAGTGGGCCTGAAAGTGACCATAGCTGACATCTCAAAGACGCAAAGAATCCGTCTGATTCACATTACTGTAACTGGGTTTAGGGACTGGAGCGTAGTTACTAATAATACTCAGCAAAGGCTGCAAACTAAGCTTCATAAATCAGTAACTCTCATAGTTGTTTTTATACATCTTTCGTAAGTGTACTCAAAACTAAGAAATTCATTGACGAACGTTTTCGTGCCTCGCCGATAGTCGAGAACAACAAACAAATAAAAATTAAAAAAAAACTGTGTGTGTGTGTGTGTGTGTGTGTGTGTGTGTGTGTGTTTGTGTGTGTGTGTGTGTGTGTGAGAGAGAGAGAGAGAGAGAGAGAGAGAGAGAGAGAGAGAGAGACGTTAGTTGGTAACAAAAACGTGCTACCTTTCTTAACTTACTTGCGCCTAGAAATGGCTGTCGAATAGTGCCAAGCCAAAAGCCAAGGGATCTTACCCTGCCTTCCGTTATACGTCGCTGTCAGTTCTTCCACAAGATTTTTGTCGACGTGACCTGTTTCAAGTTGAGTATGGAAGAGAATGTTTTAGAAAATCAATTGTTTTCCTTTGCAATAAAAATGGTTCAATTGGCTCTGAGCACTATGGGACTTAACATCTATGGTCATCAGTCCCCTAGAACTTAGAACGACTTAAACCTAACTAACCTAAGGACATCACACAACACCCAGTCATCACCAGGCAGAGAAAATCCCTGACCCCGCCGGGAATCGAACCCGGGAACTCGGGTGTGGTAAGCGAGAACGCTACCGCACGACCACGAGCTGCGTACCTTTGGAATAAACAGAAAGATTTCCATTGTATGCGATCCAAGTTCAAAATTTTCGCATTATTAGTTCAGATTTAATATTCACTCCTACAATGTAGGAAAGTATTTCACAGTTGGAAAAACCGCATCCGTCTCATTGACCTTATACTTAGTCGCTGACCATAAATTCTGGCTCCGAGTGACAGCAGTTTTGGTAACCTAATGTAGCGAAAACTGTTTTCCAGTGCTCTTTTTCACCGGAAAATATGCAATTCACTCATTGGGCTCCAATAGCACACTGTAACAGTAATTTCAGTGTGTAAGCGATGCAGGTGGATTGTGAAATTTAGTGGTGCTCTCTCTTCCACTTCTGTATACAATATGCCTGACCTAAACGGGCCCTTTATCATTACAGGCCCTGTGCAGTGCAACATTATTCTGACAACAGTAATGTGCTTATACTGACAGCCTCACTGTTTGTTTTAGCTGATTTTGTAATCATTTAAATAGAACAACATGACCTTCCTGTTACTGCTCGGTGTTCACAAGCAATAAATTATGCCTGCTCCCACGAGGCATTAGAACGAGGTCGCAAGAAGGCTAACGAATTATAATCAGAATACACTGAGACGCCAGTTTGTCCGTCGTCATGGTGTTAAGTCGGTAGAAATAGTTGCCTGCATCACCGGCATCCCGTTGCCGTCTTCTCTTTCGTTTGTCTGTTGCGCATGGTGCACGAAATGTTTGTGTTTTTCTTGCTTCTGTGACGGGTTCAGCCCACTGAGCAAGCGCACGAATAGACTGTCAATAGTTGAAATTACGCAATGATACACTTAAAATGTGTATTTTTGCATTACGTATCCCGATAAAAATAACTGTAAATAGATTATATGCCTACTTGCTTATTATCCGCACTTCTCGATGCTCTCCTCAGAAAATAAAAAGAAACATAAAGAGAGGGAGAGAGACAGAGAGAGAAAACAGAAACGTATTTCAAATATCAGCTCGGTGACGCCATGTTCGTCTCGTGATGTAAAGCAAGGATAGTTGATAGGTAGTATCTCGCTGTACTAGCGATATGTATGGCTACAGGGGTCTTTCTTTTCTCTCTGCAAACAACCAGAACAGAATTCAGTAACTAAGAGGTAAGAAGACCTATGCAGTGCGGCAATTAAACACTCAGTCTTTCTGGGTTATTTTGTTAATCCTTGACAATCGTCTGTAATGCAGTAAACATCTTTGATTACTGATTTTTTATTACTACCGTTGTCATTGTTATTCGTCATCTCACAACAGATTTCCTATCACTCACTGCTGCCGATGCACGTTACGAATGGATCAGGATGAATGGAATGTGGGATGTTTCGTCACGGAGAATATACACATTTCTCTCGGCGTCTTATGTTCAGGGTAATATGAAAAGCTCAGTAAGAGCAAACGACAACGGGATGCCGGTGATACAGGCAATAATATGCAACTATTTCTGTCGACTTAACACCATGACGACAGACAAACTGGCGTCTCGGTGTATTTTGATTATAATTCGTTAGCCTTCTTGTGATCTCGTTCTAATACCTCGTGGGAGCAGGCATAATATTTTGCTTTTTTAACACCGAGCAGTAACACACAAAGATAGTAGATGGGAGGATACAAAGAAACAATCCGACTCATGGGTGTGGATCTAGTTCGTCATTAGAAGACTAAACAAGAGGGAAACATTACGAAATCAATGAATACGCTGATTAGTATACATTATATGTATAGATCGGAACATGAAAAGGCGCAGATCTGCACTTTACTTTCTGTCTTAATGGGCATGATTTTTAGTTTCTTCTCTTCTGAATTTTCAAATGAATTGATTATTACATGGCACAGAATAATTAGTTAACTGTGTTTCTTACAGCTTCCATTCGAACCAACATTTTTCTATATTCTCATTCAATTCACGAAATTCTACCTGTATGATCACAAGACTGCACATAGATGCAATCGATTTCGAGGTGCATAGTGTTTGTTACGTTACTTTCTGTGACAGGTGGGCAAAGTTTATTTCCAAAAACTTTTTATTGTACTGAAATAACCTTTTGTCACAAAGTAACTAGGTAAGTGTTTTCTTTGTATATATTTTGTGCGAAACTGTAATCGTTATGGGAGATTATACACCTGAATGTTTGACCCAACTGGTAGGAGAAAACGCTGCATATTAACCAAACCACACGCCTCCACTCCGTATCCTGCTATGACATGAGCATGGGATTCTCTTCACATACCGCGACATAGCTGTTCCTAGCACAGCTGAGAATTGGCAACACCGTCACAAACATTTGGTAACACTGTGACAGTGCAATCACTTCCACGTATGGTACTGAATTGACTCGCTAAATTCGCTTGATATTCCCTTTCCATTTTAATGACTCGTGCTATATAATAATCATGTAAAATAAGACACTGAGACTGACAATTCAATTTTTTGGCTAAAGAAATGCTGTTTTTCACATAAGTGACAACTTTTATTATCTTTCACGATGTGTTATGAGGCTGAGCGACCAATACCATGATGAGAGTGGAGTGCTGGGAGCAGTGTGTCCGTAGCCCCGTGGTACCGCCTCTGTATCGAGTCGCAATGGCTGAATGAATCGTCAGTTCTAACCGTGGTAGGAGCCAGCGTGTGCGAGCTTTTTTTTCTGATTTATTTTATGGAGCTACGAATTTCCAGAAAAAATTCTGTAACGAAATCGGAAGAAAAACCTGTACACTGCAATTCCTCTTGGTAGCTCGACCCAGTAAGTTGTGTTAATGGTCATAGATCTTGGCTTTCTGACTGTCAAGCTGCTTCTCAATAGAAGCGTCTCTGAAGAAATTCGAATCGACCGTCAACGATACGAATTTGAATCTTGTTCTTCACATAAGATTCACATGCCAGGGTGATAAATATGAAGGAAATGAACCTCTTGATTACTGTAGGGCCCCTATGCTAAATTTCCACAGCAGCAGTTAGGAAGTCTCTGCAGACATTTACTAACAGCGGTTCTAGCAACTTACTTTTTCTCTTGGTAGCTTCAAATATGGGCAATTTTGTCGCCTTAAATCCAATTGAGTTTTTTTTAATATCACTTCTGAACAGCGTTCACTTCTCTATTAATTAATGTATAGACCTCAAATCAAGCAATATGCCTGAGTAGCTATGTAGCAGGTTTGAAAGGTATTGACACGATGTTTTGCATCCATTTACCAGAGGGAATCAAAGAAAGGAACCAAACACATTACACTGCATTTACTCTCTGTGCCTTGACTATCACATATGAATCCATGAAAAAAAATAAATTATTTGAAGAATCTCTTGTGAAAGGAAAAAGAACAGGATATGACACTTTAATTATAGCGCACTGGGTCACAAAGAAATGAAATCTGTGCCACATTGATGTAATGCATACTAGTGTAATAAAATACTCACCAATTAAAAACGGTTTCGTGCCTCCGTTGCAATAGAGTGTGAAACACAAATTGTAGACAGATTTTATGGGTCACCACTCAACAACATTAAAGCATTTCACGTCGTCGAGCGTGAGGAGTGGAGCAGACGTTGACGGCAGAAGGCAGGGCAGTGCCTCAGCCCCCGCTGGTAGGCAGCGAACGGATCGCAGAGAACTCAGACGCATGCGGTGTTCAGAGGCGGATGGTCGGCCAAGAAATCTCTCGCTAAAATATTGTTGAACCAAACTGTTATTACCAATGCGACAGAAAGGGAAATATTTTGTAGATTCGTTAAAATGCACTCATAGCTTCAGCACCGAGAGGAAAGGGGTGATAAAAATTATGTCGACGTGTGCTCTCGGTTACCAGATGCCGTAATAGCTAGTCTCGTGTTTTACCACAAGACTACGGTCACAGTCATGTCTGATGTACTCAGACTGCAGTCAATACTGCCTCTGGGAATTGGCGCAAGTTTACAATGTTGCCAGATCGAGCATATTGCCGGACATACACTCCTGGAAATTGAAATAAGAACACCATGAATTCATTGTCCCAGGAAGGGGAAACTTTATTGACACATTGCTGGGGTCAGATACATCACATGATCACACTGACAGAACCACAGGCACATAGACACAGGCAACAGAGCATGCACAATGTCGGCACTAGTACAGTGTATATCCACCTTTCGCAGCAATGCAGGCTGCTATTCTCCCATGGAGACGATCGTAGAGATGCTGGATGTAGTCCTGTGGAACGGCTTGCCATGCCATTTCCACCTGGCGCCTCAGTTGGACCAGCGTTCGTGCTGGACGTGCAGACCGCGTGAGACGACGCTTCATCCAGTCCCAAACATGCTCAATGGGGGACAGATCCAGAGATCTTGCTGGCCAGGGTAGTTGACTTACATCTTCTAGAGCACGTTGGGTGGCACGGGATACATGCGGACGTGCATTGTCCTGTTGGAACAGCAAGTTCCCTTGCCGGTCTAGGAATTGTAGAACGATGGGTTCGATGACGGTTTGGATGTACCGTGCACTATTCAGTGTCCCCTCGACGATCACCAGTGGTGTACGGCCAGTGTAGGAGATCGCTCCCCACACCATGATGCCGGGTGTTGGCCCTGTGTGCCTCGGTCGTATGCAGTCCTGATTGTGGCGCTCATCTGCACGGCGCCAAACACGCATACGACCATCATTGGCACCAAGGCAGAAGCGACTCTCATCGCTGAAGACGACACGTCTCCATTCGTCCCTCCATTCACGCCTGTCGCGACACCACTGGAGGCGGGCTGCACGATGTTGGGGCGTGAGCGGAAGACGGCCTAACGGTGTGCGGGACCATAGCCCAGCTTCATGGAGACGGTTGCGAATGGTCCTCGCCAATACCCCAGGAGCAACAGTGTCCCTAATTTGCTGGGAAGTGGCGGTGCGGTCCCCTACGGCACTGCGTAGGATCCTACGGTCTTGGCGTGCATCCGTGCGTCGCTGCGGTCCGGTCCCAGGTCGACGGGCACGTGCACCTTCCGCCGACCACTGGCGACAACATCGATGTACTGTGGAGACCTCACGCCCCACGTGTTGAGCAATTCGGCGGTACGTCCACCCGGCCTCCCGCATGCCCACTATACGCCCTCGCTCAAAGTCCGTCAACTGCACATACGGTTCACGTCCACGCTGTCGCGGCATGCTACCAGTGTTAAAGACTGCGATGGAGCTCCGTATGCCACGGCAAACTGGCTGACACTGACGGCGGCGGTGCACAAATGCTGCGCAGCTAGCGCCATTCGACGGCCAACACCGCGGTTCCTGGTGTGTCCACTGTGCCGTGCGTGTGATCATTACTTGTACAGCCCTCTCGCAGTGTCCGGAGCAAGTATGGTGGGTCTGACACACCGGTGTCAATGTGTTCTTTTTTCCATTTCCAGGAGTGTAGAATTCTGAGGGGAGAACGACTGTATTGTCCACCTTACGTGAACGACTCGGCAGTCAATTTTTTTGACTAAGACTGTATCTACAACACATATTGTAAGCTGAACACACAGAAAAATTAACAAAATAAAATTATTTATGAGAGCAACGTTAGCTATAGCGTTCGAAGTATTCATAGTATTGTATACGTGTGTGTAATGCCCACTCAAGGAAGACAAAGATACACAGTCTAGCTACGCCTCAGTTTGTGGGTGAACTCAGACAGGTTGATAATCATTTTGAACATTTGGGCCGGCCGCCGTGGTCCAGCGGTTCTAGGCTCTCAGTCCGGAACCGCGAGACTGCTATAGTCGCAAGTTCGAATCCTGCCTCGGGCATGGATGTGTGTGATGTCCTTAGGTTAGTTAGGTTTAAGTAGTTCTAAGTTCTAGGGTACTGGTGACCACAGATGTTAAGTCCCATAGTGCTCAGAGCCATTTGAACCATTTTTTGAATATTTGGCAGTACTGTCCCCATTGGCGTTAAACTCGTTTTCAACCAATGATTCCCACAGCTACAGGAACACTATTTGTGATACCTCTTAGACAAAATACTTATGAAGTACTACCAGACGAAAAGATCAACCTGACACAAACTGTGGGATGTTTGTCTCAAAACCTTCGTACATAGATAAAGAGCTTTTCCTATTTGAGATATCTGTGAACGTTGCCGCATAAGACGATTTAAGAAGAAACTAAATTCCTTCAGCTACGACAATGTTTAAAGAAATCGTGTCAACGGCACAAAATCGTGTTATGTGAATCGTTTACTGCCGCATTTCGCTGGTTGGAAGACAAAAAGCTTACTAACAAATTTCACACAAGGAAAAGGGGGACGAAATGTCTCCCACAGGAAGGTCATGTTATATTTACATGATTACAAAATCAGATAAAACGAACAGTGAGGCTGTCAGTATAAGCACATTACTGTTGTCAGAATGATGTTGCACTGCCCAGGGCCATTAATGATAAAAGGGCCCGTTTAGGTCAGGCATATTCTATACAGAAGTGGAAGAGAGAGCACCACTAAATTCCACAATCCGCCTGCATTGCATACACACAGACATTACTGTTACAGTGTACTATTGGAGCCCAATGAGTGAATTGCATATTTTCCGGTGAAAAAGAGCACTGGCAAACAGTCTTCGCTACATTAGGTTACTTAAACTGGTGTCACTCTGAGCTAGAATTTATGGTCAGCGACTAAGTATAAGGTCAATGAGTCGGATGAGGGTTTTCCAACTGTGAAATACTTTCCTACGTTATTGAAGTGAATATTAAATATGAAAAAATGATGCGAAAATTTTGAACTTGGATCGCTTACAATGAAAATCTTTCTGTTTATTGCAAAGGAAAACAATTGATTTTCTAAAACATTCTCTGCCATACACAACTTGAAACAGGTCACGTCGACCAAATCTTGTGGAAGAACTGACAGCGACGTATAACGGAAGGCAGGGTAAGATCCCTTGACTTTTGGTTTGGCAGTATTCGACAGCCATTTCTAGGCGCAAGTAAATTAAGAAAGGTTGGGCGTTTTTGTTACCAAGTAACGTCTTCATCAATTAATTTAATTTTAATGTAATCTGCGAGTAATTGCTGTAGTGTAATTTGATGTTAACATAAAAAGGACTCCGTAGACAGGGAAAGAACCTCTTCTTGGGCAACTACTTCTATAATGACCAAAAGGCATTAAATGATCTTCAACCACATGTGTTCCAGCAGCGGTATGAAGAAAATGATAGTAACAATGACGGTAATAATCGAAACTTCACACTTCATAGTGGATTTTCTCGAACTAAGAAATTTGCTGCATTATTGAATATTTCAAAATGACTTTACATCGAGGCCATGATGCCTAGAAGAGTCTTTACATCCTGCTGACATGAGAATAGCATAATCTCCACGTCAGAAGATTGCTTCTACTTAACCATTTAATATACTCGCATTTTTTCCACCGTGACTAATTTTGTTAGCTAAGCACATCATCCGTTACAGCACACTCCTGGGGCTGGGAAATGTGGCCACAATGATCTGGTGGAACGAACTATCACAGGTGCAATGCGTGGGTTCAGGCCTTTACTTTTAAGAGGCACAAACAGAGTTACTTTACCTCTGGTAACCTCAAGAGAACGACGCTATAATCCAGAATCCGCATTAAACATCAGGTTCCTTCATTACCAATTGGGCAGAGCCGGTCTACGTTTGGAAATGACATAGGCGGAAGTCATGGTAAACAGAAATACTGTCTCCAGTAAACTTGCTTACATTAGAAAATTTTATTTTATCTGATGAAACGATAGCCATTTAAAGGAACAGGGCTCTTATTTTTCATGTACTCGATTGAACTAGAGACGTGGAAAAATTTGGTGCTGGACTGTGATTCGAATTCGTATCTCATCTTTAGAGGATCTCAATCTCTCGGAACAGTATAGTTCAATCATTTCGTTCCTTTTCCCAAGACTGAATCTTCTCTAGGTCTCCTTCAAATGTGGGTCCGAATCCTGATCCAGTGCAAAAATATTCATAATTTCATTTCAAGCCCCATCACGTGCATACCAGTCTGCTAGTGAAAATTAACGTGCATTCTTAATGTCTGTACATGTGTTGCCAACAATCGCAATAGGTGTCGTTATTTCTGGTCAAACACGCACACATCTCACTGTTGGTGAGTAAGAGAGTGTTACTTAAGCTATGTTCGTGGATGATAAAGAAGGACGGTAGGTGTGCGGTTCGATTGTCGCTCGCGCACAAAAATTTGTATCCTTATTTTAGATTCAAACGTCTAGCACCTGGTGAAAAAACCGATACGTAACACTTGATTTTACTTAGATAACAATTCGATTACGTGTTGGGTTCGTATCTCCGTCACAGAACTTCACATGATGCACTCCATTTTTGAATGCATGCACACTTTGTTCCTTCTGAATGGAGGTATACCACACGTCTTTCGTAGTTAGTTAACAGAGACGAAAGGGTCTTTAAAGAAGTCCCGGTTTATTACAAAAACTGTCGTCTTTTTTTTTTTTAAAAAAAAGGCTTAGGTTTCGTTACTGATATTGGAGAAAATTTCTGTAATTCGTGCCTCTTCATGAATAGTCAGCAATATGATATGATTAGATTAGATTAGATTAATACTTGTTCCATAGATCATGAATACGACATTTCGTAATGTGTCATTTTCATGAAAGATTTCTTTACATACCATGATTCAGTTTCTTTGCGTTCGTCAATGAATTTCTTAGTTTTGAGTACACTTACGAAAGATATATAAAAACAACTATGATAGTTACTGATTTATGAAGCTTAGTTTGCAGCCTTTGCTGAGTATTATTAGTAACTACGCTCCAGTCCCTAAACCCAGTTTCAGAAATGTGAATCAGACGGATTACGTATTCCAGGCCGTAGCAGCTGCGTCTTTGAGACGTCAGATATGGTCACTTCCCAGCCCGCTATAGGATCACATCGGTTCGTCTTCTTCCTGCTGGTAATGTAACTGAGATTTGGCAACAAGGCAAGGTATATTTGGCAACTCTGTGATCGACGAGTTACTTCCTGGTGTGCACGGAATTAAGCCTCAAAGATCAAATGATTTCTCTTGCCATTTCCATTGAAAAATCTGAGTTATTATTAACGCTTGAGCTGTAACAAGAGATTGTAAATTTACGGTTTTCAGCCAAGGAAAGTCGTTGGACGTGAAAATCGCATCTAATCTCGTCCTTTAAATAGCAGTTTACGAGTTCTAGCCACTACTGCTCTCGTGAGAGGAGACCTAAACGCATGCCTGTTCCATAGCGCAGTGGAAACAAGCTAACCTGAGAGAAAGCGTCTGTTATGGTTTTGCGGTACCAGTCTTGCTGACTGTAACGTTTTTATCCCTTCCGTGAAAGAGAGCTATAAGCAGTCAGATAAGGAAATCGTAAGAAAATACTTTCGGCTCATGGTGCCATGGTGAAAAACTTACAATGCTGCACAACAGGTAACGCCTCTTTCCTCTGCTGACAAACAAATTTTGGGTTTCTCGGAATACATAACTTTATTGATGAAATGCCACTTTTGCATACCACTTGAGTATGACACAGCATACCAATCAAACACAGACCCAATCGAAATCTAAGTGATTAGTATTTTACTAATTCGTGCAGATAGAGGTACCCTTGTGTACAGATACTCAGTTTTATTGAAACAGACTTTCGTCGTAAGGTTATCGTGGGAAGTTTTATTTCATTTCTTATAATACATTGCACAGTTTTCGTACGTTTTCTATTAGTGTTGTTAAATCATTAGTTACCATAAGAAAGAAATTAATCATCAACGATATATGCGAATTCTCTGATGTTATCTATAATAGTCTAACAATACACATGCAGTTTATTGATTACATGCATGGAGAAAACTTGTTCTGAGTTAAAGCTGTCAAACAAGGTTTTATGAAGAATAAAATGCCACTGCCACACGACAGCTAATGTAGAAAATACTTTCCTTACGTATTTTGGCACGATGCGCTCTCCCCACACATAATACAAAAGTTTCGAGATGCATCTGCCGCCTCGCCATCTATTAAACCTAAAAAGAACAAAATGTCTCAGAAGTTAGCTCTTTTTCCACATGCGACTATTTTGGGTTGAGAAGTGAAGGGAATTATCTTCAAAGTTCCATTAATCGATAAATTCAGCAGAGAGCAGTATGGCGTGTTAAAAAATGTAGCAGTGAACGTACTCAAACTCATGATGTCTTATCGGGTCGACAGAAGCGTCCGATCCCACGCCTTGACTTTGACCCGTGACGTAAGGGTGTTGTCGTGTGTGACGTCATGACGGCGCGGAATTTCGTTTGTGAGTGTGGCGTGTTTGTAGATGTCGTGTTGTGGTTTGTTGTGCTCTCTGTTGGTATGTTCAGGGTTTCGTTTGTGTGGTGTAATGGAATCAGTTTGGTTTTGCTCATTATCCAGAATTATTAGAGTGTCGGCTGTGTTTGTAGTGGAATTCGTTTCAGTGAGTTAACGATTTTGTGTGAAGGTTAATTTAGTGTTGTTCGCTGTACGTCGTGTGGTAATAATAGTAAAATTAATCGGTTGTTGTTTTTGTTCAGAAATGGATATGACGGATAAATTTAACAGTGAGCAGGTCAAGGGAAGTGTTCGATCCCAATGTGTGGCTGTGTATGTTGGTATTGGTATCGGGAGATGTTTCTGAGCTATATAGGCCAAGGGAAGTATTTGATCCTAATTTATGGGATCGGGAGCTGTTGTTGTGCTATGTAGGTCAAGGGAAGTGTCCGATTCCAGATGATATTGTGTTTAGTGGTATTTGGGGAGTTTTGTGATGACGGTTTTTTTCGTCTTTTTGTGTGGTTTTGTATGGGGGTGAGTGTCTAAATTTGTTTATATTTGTGTGTTTCTTTTTCGATGATTTTCGTCCTCATAATGTGTACGTAACGATTTTATATGCGCCATATTGGAATCGGGGTTTATGGTCGTTTCCGCCATATTTGTCACGTCAAGGGTGAAAGCAGACGGGCGGGATCGTAAGGTTCCGTAATTCCGTCTTATCAACAGTGCGTGACGCTTACCGTTACGCTACTATCTGGAACCTAGCTACAACACCTCCAGAACTCAACAACAATTCGTCCAGAACTTGCTCATTGCACAGTGCTGTGGGGTAATGCATATGGCCGGATCTAGACTTCCGACAGACACACAGTTACAGCTAATCTTTTGCACTGCACGACGTTTTCAACAAACAGATAGCGCAATAGAGTATCTCAAGTCGAAAGGAACACTTCCTGTTTAAATTTCTGCATCCTACACTGTTGGAAGTTCTGTGTAGGTGCCAGTTACGTGATTTTATTTCGGTGATTACAAAATAGAGTCGAATGTATGCACTGGGTAGCCGAGGCAGCTAGTTCATTACGACTCGGTCAACCAAGTAAATGAATGTACTGAACATGCTGCAAACCACTACAGGGAGTCTGTGTGTCAGAATTCTCATCCAGTGTGGCGAAACATTGTTACGATAGAAACATGTGTGACCGAGAAGAAAATTTGGTGGTCTCTTGGATTGATGCTAGGTTCCTATACTTATGGTCTGGGTTCGATTCCAACTGCTGCTGTTGATTTTTCTGTTCTCTTCTGGCTACGCCAAGTGAATAAGGTATAATGGCATTGTGGTCTGACATTCATGTTAAACATGATATTCCTTCTCTACCAAGTAGACGTTAGGTTGAACCACAGTAAAGTCAGGAGTCGCGACACGTAGAAACTCTATCAACAGTAACCTTTCTTATACTAGTTATTTATTTCTAGTGACGAATCAAACGCTATGTAGGGTCACAGAAAACTTAATCTATCTTTTATTTGAGATTCTGTATGTCGATAAAATTGGTTCTGATCTGGGAATGCAGCTCAGAACGCTCTTAACGCGGAATTTGAGCCCTTCGTGACAATACAGCTCGACTGCAATTTGTGTTTTGTTCAAAACTGCAGATTCCTCAACATCTCCACATATTGCGCGTGAAAGGGCTCGAATCCTGGTCTGGCACTAAAGCTTTCATTATGTATTATCAAGCTCTAGCATGAGAACACCTATCTGCTGGTGGGTAATAATTTTGATTTTTATGTATTTTCATTCGTTGTCAACACTAACGGTATCTGACGTTTTTGAGTCCTAGTGAGACACAGAACTGTTTGCGAAATCATTGTCAATTCAAAGATGTCATTCCGAGCCGCTGGTGGAGAAAAATTCGGTAGCTGACGTCTCTTTGTGTGCAGTCAACAACGATGTGTGTGGGGCTCGATTCCCCGTCAGCACTGAACTTTTCGACATATTATTTCTAGTTCAAACATGCTCACATGTCGCTGCTGGTGTAACAAACCAATTTTTAACGTTCGTTTTCTGTAGAATATAACAGCGATAGGTGCAAGGTTGGAGTCCTTGGAAAGAAAAAATTAATGCTTCGTCTCGTCAGTTCAGTTAAAACATCTAGGTACTGCCGAAAAAATCCGATATGTCACAGTTGATTGTGCTTCGACGACAATCCAATTAGGTTCTGGGGATCGAATCCCTGTCCAACACAAAGCATTACCTCACGGCATTTCAAGTACGTTACTTGTGAAGAAGCAATATTTAACATGTCCCGTAGTTCGTTAACAAGGACAATAGATGCTGGGTAGGAATTCGCGTCCGTTAACAACCTTTACGTTATGTAATTTAAAGCTGATATTTGCTAACTGATACTGTCTAAAATCGAGGTATATCACTCTCTGTATGCCTAGTCAGGAATGACTGTTAGTTTCCGTCAGTCACGAAGTCTTTGCTTAGTCTGCATGACCTGGGTTTGAATCCATATGCAGAACGAGACGGTTCGTCGTGTCATTTGAAGGTCATACATATTCTCAACTAGCTGCTCGTGAATAATATAAATTTTTAATGTCATTCTGTGTTAAATAATAAGTAGGGTATATTATTTTGAAGAGGAAATCATGAATACGACGAACTTACTACGTGAATTACCTATCTGACATAATAATGTGAGTGGTAACATTTCATGTATGTCATTTATTGCAATAGATGTGAGCTTACAAGCCTGAAGAACCGTCTTATCTGTGATAAGATGTTCGCTGATGTTAGTAGTACCTTGAGTTATTGCGATACAGAGCAGTGTTTTCTAGTGGTGACTTGTTGGAACCATTTTCAATAGTCAAACGACTGTACCGAGGGGCGCTTAGAGGACCTGCTAGACAGCTGCGCTATGTGGGTTGCATTCGAATCAGGCGAAATGCAGTTCAAGTCGTTCGGATACTTTTGAGTATGACTGTACATGATTTGACAAGTCATGTGATATCTACACGAGTTACATAAGGGCAGTGCGCTGGAGGAGCTGTCATTTATATACAGTTCACGTGAAAAGTGTACGGCGTGATTATGGCCACATGACAGGAATTAACAACCTTGGAACTCGGAATGGTAGTTGAAGCTAAAGGCATGGGACATTCCATTTCGGAAATCGTTAGGGAATTCAATTTTCCGAGATCGGCAGTATCAAGAGGTTGCCGAGAACACCAAATTTGAGGCGTGACACCTCTCCACGGACAATACAGTGGCCTACGTCCTTCTCTTAACGTTCGAGAGCAGCGACGTTTGCGTACAGTTGTCAGTGATAACAAAAATGGTTCAAATGGTTCTGAGCACTATGGGACTCAACTTCTGAGGTCATTAGTCCCCTAGAACTTAGAACTAGTTAAACCTAACTAACCTAAGGACATGACACACATCCATGCCCGAAGCAGGATTCGAACCTGCGACCGTAGCGGTCTCGCGGTTCCAGACTGCAGCGCCTAGAACCGCACGGCCACTTCGGCCGGCTCAGTGATAACAGACAAGCAGTATTCCATGAAATATCCACAGAAATCAGTGTGGGATGTACGACGAATGGGCAGCGAAATCTAGCGTTAATGAGGTATGGAAGCAAACGATCGACGTGAATGCCTTTCGTAACAGCACGACGTGGCCTGCAGCGTCCCTGCCGTTCTCGTGACCATATCGGTTGGACCCTAGACGATTGCGAAACCGTGACCTAGTTAGATGAGTCCCAATTGCGCTTAAACGCGGCACAGATCACACGAAGCCATAGACCCAAGTTGTCAACAAGGCATTGTGCAGCTGATGGTGGTTTCATAGCGGTGTAGGCTGCGTTAACTTCGAACGCACTGGGTCAAACTGAACTGATAATTGAGTACAAATGGTTGTGTTCGGCTACTTGTACACCATTTGCAGCTCTCATGAACTTCATGTTCCCAAATAATGATGGAATTTTTATGGATGAGTATGTGCCATATCATTGCATCACAATTGTGAACGTTCTGGAAGAACGTTCTGGACAGTTCGAGCGAATGATTTAGCCATCCAGATTGTCCAACGTGAATCCCATCGAACACATACGGGACACTATCGAGAGGTCCGTTCGAGCACAAAGTGATGTACCGGCAATACTTTCTCAATTACGGAGGCTATAGAGGCGGCAAGGCTCGGTATTTCTGCAGGGAACTTCCAACGCCTCGTTGTGTCCATGCCGCGTCGAGCTGTTGCAGTACGCCGGACAAAATGAGGTCATACACGGTTTTAGGAGGTATCTCGTGACTTTTGTCACCTCATTCTAATGCCTCGTAAGAAACCTTTTGCACCTGACTGCCTGCTGTATTGGGTGACCATGTCATCGCGTATAGAAATGATTGAGAGCGGATTCGCCGCGACTGTTAAATCACGTAGTTAATGGATGAGGCACGTATGGTCAACGTAATCGCAGGTACGAACTAGAAATCCGGCTCCCCGTGTGGGTCCGTGGGTTAGAATAGGCTCGAGGTACTCTTGCCTGTCTTAAGAGGCGACTAAAAGGAGTCTCAAACTTTTCGGCCTTCTGTGATGGTCCCCTGTATGGTTTGACCCCCATTCTTCAAAATTCTTCGGAATAGCGAGCCAATTGCGGAAGGGCGCCACACATGGCGCATTGTGTCCATCGTGCGCTGAGACCTTGAGCATTCTTTAAGGTCGTGTCTTTGAAGTTCCACTCATTCTCTAGCTGTTGGGCGAGGACACCTTTCTAGGTGCGTTTTCCTCCATACACTGTGCCGTGTCTTTTCCTGAGCCGACGATGATCCGGCATGGTAGCCAGTCCATTGTGGTGGGGCCGCCATGTACCCTATTGGTTGTAGCCACTGACTACACAGGGATCACTCTCCTGATGACTCCGCCGTTAACTCCCCACATATGCCAAGGAGTAAATGCCCATTTCCCTGGGACATCGGGACTGCTGGCAATGGCCATCCTGCCAAGTGGCGTTTTGCTGCGGCTGGGTGGCGCCCATGGCGAGGGCCCCTGGTCGGAGTGGGTGGCATCACGGCGAATGACACGCCATGAAGCGCACTGTGTCATCTCTTGCTAGTGGTCCGATACCAGCTGTGTCTAAGCGGTCGAGGCCGAACTTAAGAAGTCGATCCCCTCCCTGGCCACACCATGGGAAGAACGCCAGGCCAAGGATGCCAGTGACCCTTCTTCGCCCCAGTACCTTGTATGTACGAGAGCTGGTGGGGAATCCTTCATGTCGAAGAAGCCTCAGTTTTCTGTGAAGCATTTAGATACAAGTCTGGGGAGGTAGAGGGATTGTCCAAATTGCAATCTTGGTCGATCTTGATAAAAAGAGCATCCTCTGGCTAGTCATGGACATCACTCACCTGTGACAAGCCTGGAGATGTTTCTGTTTCCATCACACTTCATAACAGCTTAAATATAGTCGAGGGAATTATAGTCCACATTGACCTTCTTTTCCAGTCAGATCAACTGCACATCAACTTAGAGCGACGAGGTGTACATTTCATCCAGTGCCTCCATAGGGGACCAAAGGATAATCAAGTGGCCACCAGTGCCTTCATCTTGGCCGTTGAGGGTGATACATTACGAGAGAAGGTCAACGTGATGGTATACCGTTGTGATGAAAAGCCATATATCCCTGCCCTAATGCGGTGCTTTGAGTGATGCAAGGTCGGGTGTATGTCTTCACACTGTACTTCCAGCGTCATATGTCGCGACTATGGACGTCCATCACATTCCAATACTTCATGTGTCCCGCCTCCCATCTGTGTCAACTGCAGCGAGCCTCATTCCCCTTGCTCGCCAAACTCCAGGATTCTACAGAAAGAACGGAAAATTAAGGAATACAAGACCCTGGACCGACTGACCTAAACTGAGGCTAAGAAGAAATTTGAACGACTCCATCCTGTGCACGGTTCCAGCCCCATCTGTTCCGCCACTGACAGTTGGCCCTCAGTGACGCAAGACTGCACCCGCTCCCTTGATGGTGGGGGCACTTCTATACCTGTTGCTCCCACACCACCTACTTTGGGAGCAATGACCCCCTCCCTCCACAACCATCAGGGACATCAGTCTTAGGTTATCAGCAGGAGAAGCGTCAGTCTCCTTCAGCTCCTCTCGCTAGGAATGGGTCCCTTCCTAGGTTGCTACCAATGGGAAAGACGACACCCAGCAGTGGCTGAAGCGCCAAAAGGGCTTCACGATCCTCCTCAGTCCTGGAGACTGAATCAGCGGAGCCCTCCCAGCCAGGGAAACCCAAGGAACAGTGAGAGAAATCTAAAAAGAAGACCACCAAGAACAAGGAAATTGAAGTGGCACCCACACCACTGCTGCCTACAAGCTCTGCACCTGATGATGAGGTGGAGATTCTGGCGTCCGCTGAGGACCTGAATCTCGCTGGTCCCTCAGACAAGTGGATATAGACTGCTCAGGTACTCAGTAGGTGGCAGCAGGTTCCCATGAGGCGTAAACTGCCTCCTTCGTTGCTTCATGCCTTCCCAGCCTCACGATGACGTCATCCTCCAGTGGAATTTCGATGGTTTTTTTCGGACACCTGGCTGAGCTATGACAACTGTTAAGCCTTAAATCTGCTTTCTGCATTGCCATGCAGTAAACCTGGTTCCCAGGAAACCTGGTTCCCAGCAATGCAGACCCCTGCCCTCCACAGCTGTAGGGGCTATTACAAGAACCGTAGCGAATATAATAGAATGCTCAGTGCAGTTTGCATCTATGTAGTGAACCTGTTCCCCTTCAAACTCCTCTTGAAGCAGTATCTGTCAGGACAAGAACGACACAGGAAATAACTGTCTACAACGTATATCTTCATCCAGATGGTGCAGTACCCCTGAACATATTGGCTGCACTGATTAATCAACTCCCTAAACCTTTCCTACTTTTAGGAGGTTTTACCCTTCATGGGGTGGCACCATGCTTACTAGCTGCGGTAGAGATGTCGAAAATTTACTGTTTCCACTCGATCTCTGCCTCTTAAGTACTGGAGTCCCCACATTACACTGTGGTTCATGGCACTTACTCAGCCATTGATTTATCACTTTGCAGCTCAGGAC
The DNA here is from genome assembly GCF_023864275.1 of Schistocerca cancellata. Lineage (NCBI taxonomy): Eukaryota > Metazoa > Arthropoda > Insecta > Orthoptera > Acrididae > Schistocerca > Schistocerca cancellata. The sequence goes on along the minus strand of NC_064631.1, from coordinate 21,236,274 downwards.
TTCTCCCATCTGTCCACTGGAGAGCCCACGATGACTTGTGTGGTAGTGACCACTTCCCCATCTTCCTGTCACACCCCCAGCGTCATTCCCCTGGACGCCTACCCAGATGGGCTTTAAACAATGCAGACTGGGAAGGTTTCACCTCTGCCTCACCGGTGTGGTGGTTGATATGGTCACCAGAACGATTGTTTCTGCTGCGGCGGAAAACGCGAGTCCTTGTTCCTTAGCGTGTCCCCGTCGAAATACAGTACCTTGGTGGTCACCAGAAATTTCTGAGGCCATTAAAGAGCGTAGACGGGCTCTACAGCGACATAAGCGGCACCCTTCCCTGGAGGACCTAATAGCTTTTAAACGGCTCTGTGCCCACGTTCGCCAGCTTATAAAAAGACGGAAACAGGAGTGTTGGGTGAGGTACGTCTGGACCATTGGGTACCACACGTCGCCTTACATGTCTGGACGAAGATCAGTCGTATCTTTGGGTGCCAGAATCCGAAAGGTCCCTGGCCTCAATATCAATGGAGTGTTATCTACTGACGCAAACGAAATTGCCGAGCATTTTGCTGCGGACTATGCTCGAGCGCCTGCGTCCGTGAATTACTCACCTGCATTTGGCACCCTCAAACGGCGGATGGAAGGGAAACGCCTCTCGTTCACTGCGCGTCACAGTGAAGCCTACAACGCTCCATTTATTAACAGCCCCTCAGCGCCCTTGCACATTGCCCCAACATAGCTCCTGGGCCAGATCGGATCCACAGTCGGATGATTAAACATCTCTCGTCGGACTACCACCGACATCTCTTCGTCATCTTCAACCGGATCCGGTGCGATGGCCTATTCCCGTCGCAGTGGAGGGAGAGCACCATCATTCCAGTGCTTAAACCAGGTATAAACCCACTTGATGTGGATAGCTATCGGCCCATCAGCCTCACCAACGTTCTCTGCAAGCTGTTACAATGTATGGTAAGCCGGCAGTTGTATTGACTCCTGGATTCTTGGAGCCTACTGGCTTCATGCCAGAGCAGTTTCCGCCAGGGTTGCCCTACCACTAATCTCGTGTCCCTTGAATCTCCCCTCCAAACAGCCTTTTCTGGACGCCAACACCTGGTTTCCGTCTTTTTTTTTTTTTTAAGGAAAGCTTAGGACACAACCTGGTGACATCACATCCCCGCCACATTATATGAGTGGGATCCGCTCCAGATTTTTATCCAAAACTTCCTGCTGGTGCGTACTTTCTGTGTCCAAGTTGGTGCCTCGCATAGTTCCCCCATATCCAGGAGAATGGAGTACTGCGGGGCTGCGTATTGAGTGTGTCTCTATTTTTAGTGACCATTAACGGTCTAGCAGCACACTTACGAACAACACAAAGCATTAAGTACAGCATTCACATTTAACGAGTATACGTCTTTAATGAACTGAGCAGATATTTTTATTTGCCACGCGAGATTAGCCGAGCGGTCTGGGGCGCTACAGTCACGGACTGTGCGGCTGGTCCCGACGGAGGTTAGAGTCCTCCCTCGGACATGGGTGTGTGTGTTTGTCCTTAGGATAATTTAGGTTAAATAGTGTGTAAGCTTAGGGACTGATGATCTTAGCAGCTAAGTCCCATAAATTTCACACACATTTGAACATTTTTAGATATTTTTATTTATTGTAAACATGTACATCGTGTACAATGCAAACAGACTCACATGCGAATCTTCAAGTTTTCGCGGCGCAAAGACTGCTCCATTAAGTTTCGGGAATGCAGCCGCATGAATTCTGCTTCTTCATGCGGCTGCATTCCCGAAACTTAATGGAGCAGACTCACATGCATTTACGGTCTGTGCATGAAATTTTGCTGTATTCTATGTTTTGTTTGCCACCTTGAGTCAGATAAACGATAGGTTACATCTAATTTTTCTGTGTAAATATTTTGTTAGTTTCCATTTTTTTGTAATTGTTGCGTTTTCTATCCTGCGCAAATGGTATATTCTGTAACATCATTATGATGTACCAATATGCGCTCATAAGTGTCAAAATGTACTGACAGTGTTTCATGTTTCTAACTCATTTGTCGTTAGCTGATAAGTTCTCATATTTTCCTTTCTCACATGTATTGTTGACTGATTTGGGTGGAATGTATGTCTTGAGTTTGTCAGTTTTTATTTCATGTAAATCTGTTACTACTGGAGCCGCCATGATTATCGGGAAGAGTGGTCAGCTAATAATAATACGTAAATGTATTCTCCTACTCAAATTAAAATATGAATTTTTTCGTATTTGCCAAACTGAACCGAATTTTTATTATAGCCACTTTCCATCTGATGTTGTTTACCATTAATTAATATTCTGCACGCTAAAGTAACACCTAATTACCCGCCTTCTGCGGAATGGTCACCTATATTGTAATTATGATGGTGGTCCCCATTGGTATGTGTTAAGATATTTTTGTGTTTATACTCTATTATCGTGCAAGATGTACCTTCCATTCCCATCACTGTTTCCAGCTCATCGTAAGGCGAATGGTTTCGCCAATCGCGGTAACTAAGAAACAATTTTCTAGGAGAGATACTGATCTACAGCGCTTTCTAGAAGACAAGGACAGTCTTTGGAAATGACAGTCACACTCTTTGACCACTAGTCCTACATTCTTTTCCCTTTTCTGTTTTTTCTCTTGTTATGTTCCCACACCAGAAAACTGCTCGCAAAATGCGCCACATCTGACACCGGTAGGCCGGAGGAAGGTGACATAAAATTTCTAGGCTCACGTTCCTTGAAGAGAGGTATCTGTACACTTGATTGGAAGGCCGCATTTTTGCTGCTGCGGTGGAAGTTCAGCAGCGTCCGCTTAATTTTTTCATTGATTGAACCGAAATATTTGTTTTCTGATTGGCAGTTACTGTTTGCGAGGCGGAAAACGCCCGCAGAAATGACGCGGTCTGAGCTTTTAACTTTGGATTTTGGTCCTCAACTTATGCTAGCAGAGCGGTCACTTCAGCCTGTGTTTGCAGCAGAGGCACTTCGCTTCTTATACTCGGCTGAGACTCTTCGTGTTCCAGACGCAGCTGGGACGCTTTGCGGTCACTGCTTTCCTGGTGGAGACTTCGCCAGCACACTCCTGGGTCAGATACCGTCCGAGGACGGCGCAGCAGCGGCGCCACACAGCTACGCGAACGGAGCCAACGTCACCTCTCTCAGCCAACGCATTCACACTCCAACGAGGGTGAGATTTACGGGCAGCACCGGTGGTATACGTCACGATGATTTAATAAATGTCAATAATTGCACAGTATGGTTCTACGGGGCCACTGGGGATGGCACAGTTGCACAACACCTGCACGTAAAGTGTGAATGCAATCACTGGTGTCGAACAGTGGATTCGAGACAGTTAAAATTTAATATATTAGAGAACTGAAATTACCATAACGTGCTTCCCTTCGCGAATTTTGCCAGCCTTAAGTCACTTCAGTTTTATCTTGTTTTGTTGCACCTTTATTTTCGCTGCATCTGAATTTATTTATTTATTTATTTAGGCGTCAAGTTCCGTAGGACGAAATGGAGGAGCAAATCTCCAAGGTCATGGAACGTGTCAATACATTAAATTACAACATAAAAGTAATAAAATATAAAAATAAATGTTCATGAACCTGAAAAAAGTTAGTCCACAAGTTTAAGTAAACGCTATCAGCAATACAATAAGAATCAGCTTAATTTTTGAAGGAACTCCTCGACATAATAGAAGGAGTGACTCATGAAGAAACTCTTCAGTTTCGATTTGAAAGCGCGTGAATTACTGCTAAGAATTTTGAATTCGAGTCGCAGCTTATTGAAAATGGATGCAGCAGTATACTGCACACCTTTTTGCACAAGAGTTAAGGAAGTCCGATCCAAATGCAGGTTTGATTTCTGCCGAGTATTATAAGCGAGTGAAAGCTGCTTATTCTTGGGAATAAACTTATATTGGTAACAAGAAACGACAATAAGGAATATACATATTGAGAGGCCAATGTCAAAATACCCAAGCTCGTGAACAGAGGTCGACAAGAGGTTCGTGAACTCACACCACTTATTGCCCGAACCGCCCGTTTCTGAGCCAAAATTATGCTTATAGAATGGGATGAGTTACCCCAAAATATAATACCATACGACATAAGCGAATGAAAATAAGCCAAGTAGACTAATTTTCGTGTCGATGTATCACCCGTTTTTCATACCGTTCGAATAGAAAAAATGGCAGTATTAAGCCTATGAACAACATCCTGAACGTGGGCTTTCCACGACAACTTACTATCTACACTCCTGGAAATGGAAAAAAGAACACATTGACACCGGTGTGTCAGACCCACCATACTTGCTCCGGACACTGCGAGAGGGCTGTACAAGCAATGATCACACGCACGGCACAGCGGACACACCAGGAACCGCGGTGTTGGCCGTCGAATGGCGCTAGCTGCGCAGCATTTGTGCACCGCCGCCGTCAGTGTCAGCCAGTTTGCCGTGGCATACGGAGCTCCATCGCAGTCTTTAACACTGGTAGCATGCCGCGACAGCGTGGACGTGAACCGTATGTGCAGTTGACGGACTTTGAGCGAGGGCGTATAGTGGGCATGCGGGAGGCCGGGTGGACGTACCGCCGAATTGCTCAACACGTGGGGCGTGAGGTCTCCACAGTACATCGATGTTGTCGCCAGTGGTCGGCGGAAGGTGCACATGCCCGTCGACCTGGGACCGGACCGCAGCGACGCACGGATGCACGCCAAGACCGTAGGATCCTACGCAGTGCCGTAGGGGACCGCACCGCCACTTCCCAGCAAATTAGGGACACTGTTGCTCCTGGGGTATCGGCGAGGACCATTCGCAACCGTCTCCATGAAGCTGGGCTACGGTCCTGCACACCGTTAGGCCGTCTTCCGCTCACGCCCAAACATCGTGCAGCCCGCCTCCAGTGGTGTCGCGACAGGCGTGAATGGAGGGACGAATGGAGACGTGTCGTCTTCAGCGACGAGAGTCGCTTCTGCCTTGGTGCCAATGATGGTCGTATGCGTGTTTGGCGCCGTGCAGGTGAGCGCCACAATCAGGACTGCATACGACCGAGGCACACAGGGCCAACACCCGGCATCATGGTGTGGGGAGCGATCTCCTACACTGGCCGTACACCACTGGTGATCGTCGAGGGGACACTGAATAGTGCACGGTACATCCAAACCGTCATCGAACCCATTGTTCTACCATTCCTAGACTGGCAAGGGAACTTGCTGTTCCAACAGGACAATGCACGTCCGCATGTATCCCGCGCCACCCAACGTGCTCTAGAAGGTGTAAGTCAACTACCCTGGCCAGCAAGATCTCCGGATCTGTCCCCCATTGAGCATGTTTGGGACTGGATGAAGCGTCGTCTCACGCGGTCTGCACGTCCAGCACGAACGCTGGTCCAACTGAGGCGCCAGGTGGAAATGGCATGGCAAGCCGTTCCACAGGACTACATCCAGCATCTCTACGATCGTCTCCATGGGAGAATAGCAGCCTGCATTGCTGCGAAAGGTGGATATACACTGTACTAGTGCCGACATTGTGCATGCTCTGTTGCCTGTGTCTATGTGCCTGTGGTTCTGTCAGTGTGATCATGTGATGTATCTGACCCCAGGAATGTGTCAATAAAGTTTCCCCTTCCTGGGACAATGAATTCACGGTGTTCTTATTTCAATTTCCAGGAGTGTATATAAGGAACAGGAGCGGCCCCAACACTGATCCCTGGGGCACCCCCCACTTGACAGTACCCCACTCAGATCCCACATCACAGCCGTTATCAACATTGTTAATAATTACCTTTTGCTACCTGTTGCTAAAGTAAGAGGTGAACCAATTGTGAGCTACTCCCAGTATTCCGTAATAGTCCAACTTGTAGAGCAATACTTTGTGATCAACACAATCAAATGCCTTAGTTAAATCAAAAAATACGCCAAGAGTTCGAAACTTTTTGTTTATCCCATCCAGTACCTCACAGAGAAAAGACAATATAGCATTTTCAGTTGTTAAACGACTTCTAAAGCCGAACTGTGCATCTGATTGCAAATCGTATGATAGAAAATGATCAATTATCCTTACATACATAGCCTTTTCAAAAACTTTTGCAAACACTGATGACATAGAAATAGGTCTAAAAATATCTACATTATCGCTTTCTTTCTTTTTATAAAGCGGCTTTACTACTAAGTACTTAAATCGCTCAGGAAACTGACCATTCCTACAGGGAAAATTACAAATATGGCTAAATACAGGGGCTAACATGTGCACACAGTACTTTAATATTCTGCTAGACACTCCATCATAACCACGAGAGTCCTTAGTCTTCAGTGACTTAATTATTGACTCAATCTCTCTCTTGTCTGTATCACAGAGGAGTATTTCAGACATCAATCTCGGAAAGGCATTTACCAAGAAAGTTACATGATTTCCTGTAGAAACTAATTTTTTATTTAATTCACCAAAATGCTCAGAAAATGATTGTTAAATGCTGTAAATATATCTGATTTATCAGTAACAGAAATATTTTTACTGCGAACTGACTTTATATCGTCGACCTTGTGCTGCTGACCACACACTACCTTCACAACTGACCATATGATTTTAATTTTATCTGTGAATTAGCTATTCTATTTGCATACCACATACTCTTTGCCTTCGTAATAACATTTTAAGCACCTTACAGTACTGTTTGTAATGGGCTTCTGTAGCTTGATTGTGACTACTTCTAACATTTTGATATAATTCCCACTTTGTTCTACATGATATCCTTATCCCACTAGTCATCCACCCGGGCTGTCCATCACTGCTAGTACCCCGTATAGAATGTTTTAATGGAAAGCAACTCTCAAAGAGCATGAGAAATGTGTTAAGGAAAACATTGTATATATCATCTATATTATAGGCACTATAAACATCCTGCCACTCTTGTTCCTTGACAAGTTTTAAAAAACTCTCTGTTGCTATTGGATTAACTTTCCTACATAGTTTGTAATTAAATATGACATTGGTTTGAGAATAATAGCCTTTTAGTGATAAAATTTGTGCATCATGGTCTGAAAGGCCATTCACGCTTTTACTAACAGAATGCCCATCTAGTAATGAAGAATGAATAAAAATATTGTCTATGACTGTGCTACTGTTCCCCTGCACCCTAGTTGAAAAAAACACGGTTTGCATCAGATCATATGAATTTAGGAGATCTACCAACATCCTTTTTCTTGCACAATCATTTACAAAATTAATATTGCAGTCACCACATATAACTACTTTCTGGTACTTCCTACAAAGTGAATCAAGTACCCTCTCTAGCATGAGCAAAAACACTCTGAAGTCGGAGTTAGGGGACCTATAAACAACAACAATTAGAAGTTTAGTTTCACTAAATTCAGCTAACGCTGCTCAACTTTCAAATATCTGTTCAGTGAAGTGTCGTGATACGTCTATGGACTCGAATGGAATACTGTTCTTTACATACAGAGCCACTCCCCCACCCCGCCAGGAACTCCTTGAGAAACAACCAGCCTGGTAAAGGAAGCCTCTGAATCATAAAAGTATTTAAGTGGTGTTCTGATATACCAATAATTTCAGAGTCAACTTCTATTAGCAGTTCACTAACTTTATCTCTAATACCTCTTATATTTTGATGAAATATGCTAACACCTTCTGTACTTGGAAACATTACGTCCTCAGAAGGTGAGCCCTTAGTTAGAGGGACTCCCTTTAAGCAGGTATACCTATCAGATGACTTCAATCTTCTGAAGTAACTTCTATTGAACTACAATATTTTAAACGAATTTAACTTGTGCTAACAAACTCAGGAATTTATCTATCCCTTAATATTATTTTGTAATTAGTCATCCATGTGATAACTGTGGAGGCTGTGAGATTACAACCCCCCATTGATCCCTTGGTAGAACGAAAATTTGCATTTATTAATTCCGTTGGGCACGGTTTAATGAGTATGGTTCCTTTTGCGGTGAGAAATCTAAAAGCAGCGGAAAATGGTATAAGGGGATAAGAGTCGCTGTGAATAGGACAATAGGGCAGAGAATTAGCTACTGTGAACATTTCAGTGACAGGGCTGTTCTCAACAGATTCGGCAGCAAACTAACGCCAACAAAGGGAGTTCAGGTAAACGTGGTGACGTAGCAGCCCTAAGATGAAGAGATAGAGAAGGTATATGAAGATACTGAACGGATACTTCAGTATGTAAAGGGAAATGAAAATCCAATATAGTGGAGAACTGGAACGCAGTGGTAGGGGAAAGAACCGAAGAAAGGTTTACGGCATAATACGGCTTAGGTAGCAGGAATGAGAGAGGAAAAAGACTACTTGAATTTTCCAATACATTTCAGGTAGTAATAGCTGATGATCTTTTCAAGAATGACAGGAGGAGAGGGGACTGTTGACCTCAGATGTTAAGTCCCATAGTGCTCAGAGCCATTTGACAGGAGGAGTTATATCTGAAAAAGATCCAGAGACGCGGGAACACTCCAACCAGATTACATCAAAGTCAGACAGAGATCCCGAAATCAGATACAGGATTGTGTAGAGTAGCTAAGAGCAAATATAGCCTCAGATCATAATGAGGCGCCCGCTAAACCCGCTGGGCAGAACAGGTGATTCGGTCGCAGGTTCGAATCCTGCCTCGGGCATGGATGTGTGTGATGTCCTTAGGTTGGTTAGGTTTAAGTAGGTCTAAGTTCTAGGGGACTCATGACCTCAGATGTTGAGTCCCATAGTGCTCAGAGCAAGAACAGGTGATTAGGTTTGTGGAAGGGGCCAAATAAGGTGTCGGTCAGTTTCACTTCGAAACTGAAATTTATTGTAATTTAACAACACCTTTTATGAAACGTCCCCTTTTGAACAATTATACATGAGTATGTTTAAACTGACACACAATATTTTTTAGCGCAACGCAATCTGACTTTCAAAAATCCCTGCAAAAGAATGGCCCTGACTAACATTAATCTATACCTTTCACAAATCACTTACCTCACCAAAAATCTCCGTTACTCGAACTACTGCAATACAGCGAGCACCACTACTGCCAGCTAAATAAAAGATTCAAACTATGGAAGGCACTAACTACTGATAGGCATAGTTAGCAAATGAAAGATTTTAATACAGAACAAACAATGTATTTACCTTAATAGTCATAATATATATATCAGTTCATGATATCCAGTATTACAAATTTCAAAACTCCGCCATCTCTCTCCTCACATCCACCACTGCTGGCGGCTCACCTCCAACTGCCCAATGCTACGCGCTGTTAACATCCAGCTGCCCAACACTACAATGGCAGACAACAATGCAAACTAGCCACAGACTGCACACAGCACAGCCAGTGATTTTCATACAGAGCGCTACGTAACGTTGCCAATAAGAAAACATAAACAGCCTACTTACATAGCCCCCATGCTCCCCACAAAAAATTTTACAATTTGTTTTGGGCAGTGGCCAATAATGATTTGATAAAATTTTTCATAATTACAATAACAAAGATATCCAATGCACACACTTATTAATACAATGTTGGTGAAAAGCTAAAATTTTCTCACAGTCCATAAAGATAGTCCTGATCATTCATCACAGTAAAACTGCCGTTTCTTTTATCAAAGTCTGAGCAGTAAAAGAAAATGCACACGGAAGTAGTGGATTTCCATGCAGTCTTGAAGAAGTAGTGTTGTCCTTCCAACAGAAAGACCGTGCCGACTCTCGACATGCAGACAGGTAATGGGCCACAACAGAGTAAACCCACAGCAGAGTCATTCGAGCAAAAATAGGGGAACACATTAACATAGCACTGAAAATAATATCTAGTTGATTGCAAGCGCAGCTGCGAAATACTTGGTGCAAATCTACATGCATGCCACAACTGTTTTACTGTACAAGAATGAGAAACTACAACTACAAAGGAAATTCTCTCTACAATTACGCGCTAGCAATAAACAAAGGCTGCACTAATTGCACAAACTACAATAAGAAATCAGAAGATTCCAGTGAGGTATCCTCGGCTAATGGTCGACATATGAAACGTCCCCTTTTGAACAATTATACATGACTATGTTTAAACTGACACACAATATTTTTTAGCGCAACGCAATCTGATTTTCAAAAATCCCTGCAAAAGAATGGCCCTGACTAACATTAATCTATACCTTTCACAAATCACTTACCTCACCAAAAATCTCCGTTACTCGAACTATTGCAAAACATCGAGCGCCACTACTGCCAGCTAAATAACAGATTCAAACTACGGAAGGCACTAACTACTGATAGACATAGTTAGCAAATGAAAGATTTTAATAGAGAACAAACAATGTATTTACCTTAATAGTCATAATATATATATCAGTTCATGATATCCAGTATTACAAATTTCAAAACTCCGCCATCTCTCTCCTTACATCCACCACTGCTGGCGGCTCACCTCCAACTGCCCAACGCTACGCGCTGTTAACATCCAGCTGGCAGACAACAATGCAAACTAGCCACAGACTGCACACAGCACAGCCAGTGATTTTCATACAGAGCGCTACGTAACGTTGCCAATAAGAAAACATAAACAGCCTACTTACACTTTAAACCAAAACGCCACATAGCCGAACCTTTACAACTACGAGTTTCAAAATTCGATTCCTTCACGGCTGAAGGCCTCCAAACAAGAAATCTTAAAAAGAAACCAAGAAACCATATAAATTTCAAGTAACTGAAGACATGCAGCTAAAATTGCAAATAACAGCGACAACAGTCGACGAAAGGGCGCTGCCTCAGACTACGTTAGTGGCCAGAGCAGGTAACCGGAACACTAACAGGCACAAGGCAGAAAATTCCGCTGGTACAACGCTTGGTACAGCACCAACCTGTTGGGCGGTCTGTGTACTTGTGCATGGTGATCATATCCTATATTAATATCGGGGTATATGCGCAGGAAACACTGGCGTTTTCTCAACGTATCACCAATACTGTGTACTTACAGATCTGTGTCGTGTGTGTTCCCTATATGCCTATGTTATGACCGCCACATTCTGCAGTTATCCTTAATTTATGAGCATGAGTGTATATCAACGCCCGTCAGCAGCTGAAGGTATTAATATATAATTCTAATTTGGTAAAGTTTTATGTCTTGTAGTCATAAAGGGTACATGAGTGGACCTTCGGATTCGGAAGTCCATATCGATGACGTTTCGTTGAATGGTTCGAACGCTGACACTTGTTGATGGTCCAGCATTGAAATCTGCGTTAGTTTTTGAAAGAGTTTTATGTCACGTTCAACGATTCTCTTCAGTCGTCGTTGGTCCCGTTCTTGCAGAATATTTTTCCGGCCGCAGTGATGTCAGAGATTTGACATTTTACCGGATTCCTGATGTTCAAGGTACGCTCGTGAAATGGTCGCACTGGAAAATCCCCACCTCAAGGCAGCCTTCGAAATCGTTGTGTCCCATCGCTCGTGCGCCGACTATAGCGCCACGTTCAAACTCACTTAAATTTGATAAGCTGCCATTGTAGCAGCAGTAACTGATGTAACAACTGCAACAGACACTTGTTGCCTTATAAAGACGTTGCCGACCGCAGTGCCATATTCTGCCTGTTTAAATATCTCTGTATTTGAATGCGCATGTCTGTACGAGTTTCTTTGGCACTTCAATGAATATGGCATCTTTCTTTGAAAGCACGTACGTTTGTCAAGAGGTATTTTCGAGAGTAAATTACACAAAGAGTGAAAATAGAACACCTTGAAAACGCCCTGAGAATTTCAGTCACTTCAGTCGAAGCCGATATTGATACATTAGTTTCACAGATTCGATGTGTGATGTCACATTAACTCTAACATTTGTAATTACATATATATAAAATTGTTAATGAAATTAAATAAGGTTACGTAAAGATGTTTACTATATACTTTTGTATTAACGGTTACTGTTAGTGTAAAATGGAGGCCCATAATGCTGCCCAGGTAAGCTAAGATCTTCAACACCTCTGAATTAGAATATCACTAGATTCTGAAGTCAGTGGCATCTCACATCTAACATTCACAATTATCTCTGAAACTGCTCGTTTGCGCAGCTACGTACAATTAAACATGTTGTCATCGTATAGTTTTACCCGTGTCGGTTTTCGTTATTGGTTATGACACACCCTGTCCGGCCCGATAGCTGAGTGTTCAGCGTGACGGACTGCCGTCCTACGGCCCCGGATTCTATTCGGGTCGGGATTTTCTCTGCTGAGGGACTGGGTGTTGTGTTGTCATCATCATCATTTCATCCCCATCCGGCGCGCAGGTCGGCCAATATTGGTTTCGAATGTAACAAGACCTGCACGAAGGCGGCCGGACCTGCCCCGCAAGGGGCCTCCCGACCAATGACGCCAAACGCTCATTTCCATTTCCATGACACACCCTGAAGGCAACTGCTGTACTTGGGTTACTCTAACACCCCTCTCTGACGCCATAAACGGCCGCTTGTGCCGTTTGGGCCTTGAACCGACACTGACAGTAAGTAATAAATACACTCCTGGAAATGGAAAAAAGAACACATTGACACCGGTGTGTCAGACCCACCATACTTGCTCCGGACACTGCGAGAGGGCTGTACAAGCAATGATCACACGCACGGCACAGCGGACACACCAGGAACCGCGGTGTTGGCTGTCGAATGGCGCTAGCTGCGCAGCATTTGTGCACCGCCGCCGTCAGTGTCAGCCAGTTTGCCGTGGCATACGGAGCTCCATCGCAGTCTTTAACACTGGTAGCATGCCGCGACAGCGTGGACGTGAACCGTATGTGCAGTTGACGGACTTTGAGCGAGGGACGCAGTGCCGTAGGGGACCGCACCGCCACTTCCCAGCAAATTAGGGACACTGTTGCTCCTGGGGTATCGGCGAGGACCATTCGCAACCGTCTCAATGAAGCTGGGCTACGGTCCCGCACACCGTTAGGCCGTCTTCCGCTCACGCCCCAACATCGTGCAGCCCGCCTCCAGTGGTGTCGCGACAGGCGTGATTGGAGGGACGAATGGAAACGTGTCGTCTTCAGCGACGAGAGTCGCTTCTGCCTTGGTGCGAATGATGGTCGTATGAGTGTTTGGCGCCGTGCAGGTGAGCGCCACAATCAGGACTGCATACGACCGAGGCACACAGGGCCAACACCCGGCGTCATGGTGTGGGGAGCGATCTCCTACACTGGCCGTACACCACTGGTGATCGTCGAGGGGACACTGAATAGTGCACGGTACATCCAAACCGTCATCGAACCCATCGTTCTACCATTCCTAGACCGCAAGGGAACTTGCTGTTCCAACAGGACAATGCACGTCCGCATGTATCCCGTGCCACCCAACGTGCTCTAGAAGGTGTAAGTCAACTACCCTGGCCAGCAAGATCTCCGGATCTGTCCCCCATTGAGCATGTTTGGGACTGGATGAAGCGTCGTCTCACGCGGTCTGCACGTCCAGCACGAACGCTGGTCCAGCTGAGGCGCCAGGTGGAAATGGCATGGCAAGCCGTTCCACAGGACTACATCCAGCATCTCTACGACCGTCTCCATGGGAGAATAGCAGCCTGCATTGCTGCGAAAGGTGGATATACACTGTACTAGTGCCGACATTGTGCATGCTCTGTTGCCTGTGTCTATGTGCCTGTGGTTCTGTCAGTGTGATCATGTGGTGTATCTGACCCCAGGAATGTGTCAATAAAGTTTCCCCTTCCTGGGACAATGAATTCACGGTGTTCTTATTTCAATTTCCAGGAGTGTAACTTCGATCGACGCCGTCGAGGTGGCGCGTTCAGACGTAAATGGCAGCAGGGTCATTGCTCGGGCGTTCTACGGACCGTGGCGTAGCGGCGGCAGCGCGGGACTCGGTCGAGGTCGCGCTAACTTTGCGCCGACCCCCTTGTTAGCAACAAGTGGCGACGCGCCCCAGTAGCTCCAAGGTCGTCGGCGCCTCGCCGCCGGCAACAGCGGTCTAGCAGCAGTCAGCAGTCTGCGGCAGCTGCGGACGTGCGCGGAGAGACTTGGCGTCTGGGCGCGTTAAACGATGGCAAAAACGTAAGAAACGATTCCTGCTGAAAGGTGGGGGCTGTTATTGGAATGCAGCAAACATGAGCGTGATGTGACGGATGACGTTTCGAACACTAGTAAGCATATGGGAGAGTTGGCCGAGGAGTTCTAACATGAAATTGGGGCAGCCCCAAGTCGGAACTGTTGTACCGTACTTTTGATACAACAACAGAAGTAGATTTTGCTCATTGTTGTTGTTGTGGTCTTCAGTCCTGAGACTGGTTTGACGCAGCTCTCCATGCTACTCAATCCTGTGCCAACTTCTTCATCTCCCAGTACCTACTACAGCCTACATCCTTCTGAATCTGCTTAGTGTATTCATCTCTTGGTCTCCCTCTACGATTTTTACCCTCCACGCTGCCCTCCAGTACCAAATTGGTGATCCCTTGATGCCTCAGAACATGTCCTACCAACCGATCCCTTCTTCTAGTCAAACTCCTCTTCTTCCCAATTCTGTTCAATACCTCCTCATTAGTTGCGTGATCTACCCATCTAATCTTCAGCATTCCTCTGTAGCACCACATTGCGAAAGCTTCTATTCTCTTCTTGTGTAAACTATTTATCGTCCATGTTTCACTTCCATACATGGCTACACTCCATACAAATACTTTCAGAAACGACTTCCTGACACTTAAATCAATACTCGAAGTTAACAAATTTCTCTTCTTCAGAAACGCTTTCCTTGCCATTGCCAGTCTACATTTTATATCCTCTCTACTTCGACCATCATCAGTTATTTTGCTCCGCAAATAGCAAAACTCCTTTACTACTTTAAGTGTCTCATTTCCTAATCTAATTCCGTCAGCATCATCCGACTTAATTCGACTACATTCCATTATCCTCGTTTTGCTTTTGTTGATGTTTATCTTATACCCTCCATTCAGGACACTGTCCATACCGTTCAACTGCTCCTCCAAGTCCTTTGCTGTCTCTCAGAGAATTACAATGTCATCGGCAAACCTCAAAGTTTTAATTTCTTCTCCATGGATTCTAATACTTACTCCAACCTTTCCTTTTGTTTCCTTTACTGCTTGCTCAATATACAGATTGAATAGCATTGGGGAGAGGCTACAACCCTGTTTCACTCCTTTCCCAACCACAGCTTCCCTTTCATGTCCCTCGACTTTTATAACTGCCATCTGCTTTCTGTACAAATTGTAAATAGCCTGTCGCTCCCTGTATTTTACCCCTGCCACCTTCAGAATTTGAAAGAGAGTATTCCAGTCAACATTGTCAAAAGCTTTCTCTAAGTCTACAAATGCTAGAAACGTAGGTTTGCCTTTCCTTAATCTTTCTTCTAAGATAAGTCGTAGGGTCATGGCCCCCTCAAATATTTAGACTATAGTGCGCTGACAGAAGAACGAGGAGAACACTGAAACAATGACAATGATTAACGATAAGAAAACACGTGTTTATTGACGGATATTCAACTTCATACAAACCGGCTCAGACAGAAGATCCAGTAGCTAAGGCTGGATAGTAAACAGCTCTTGTCCCACTAGAGTCTTCACTGAAGAAGGGCTGGAGCGGAATTGCTACAAGCAGACGATGCGGCGCACAAGTACTCAAGTACAAGTCTGTCTGTCTCGGCAGTCGAGATGACCCGAAACAGCCCGGTCTGCCGCGGTGCCGGCGCACGTCACTTCTCTGGCGGCACCGCCGGTGCGAGCTGCTGGTGCTGCCATCGCTGGGCTATACACTGTCTCTGGAATGGATTGTCGGCCTATCGCCGCCTGTGGTGTTACCGAGTGGTGCATGCTGTGCTTAAAACACCAGACGATCCAAGAATTAACGCTCTTACACTAAGTTGACAAAACTCTTGCGATAGACATATGAACATTTACACATGACAGTGGTATCACGTACACAAGGTATGAAAGGGCAGTGCGTTGTGCAGCTATCAATTGTACTGAGATGACCAATGTGGTTCAATGGTTCATATGGCTCTGAGCACTATGGGACTTAACATCTGAGCTCATCAGTCCCCTAGAACTTAGAACTACTTAAACCTAACTAACCTAAGGACATCATACACATCCAAGCTCGAGGCAGGATTCGTACCTGCGACCGTAGCGATCGCGCGGTTATATTGAAGCGCCTAGAACCGCTCGGCCACACCAGCTGGCTGACCAATGTGAAAAGTTTTCCGACGTGGTTTTGGCTGCACGACAGGAATTAACAGAATTTGTACCCGGAATGGCAGTTGGCACTAGACGCATAGGACATTCCATTCGGTAACCGTTTGGGAATTCAGTATTGTGAGATCCACTGTCAAGAGTATGACGTTAGTACCAAATTTAAGGCATTACCTCTCACCAAGGACAACGAACGAGGCCAGCGAAGTTTGCGTAGAGTTGTCAGTGTTAACAGACAAGCAACGCTGTGTGACATAACAACAGTAATCAATGTGGTACGTACGACTAATGTATCCGTTAGGACAGTGCAGCATAATTCGGTGTTAATGGGCTAGGGCAGCTGATGACCGACACGAATGCCCTTGTTAACAGCACGATCAGCCATCAGCCCCCCCCCCCCCCCCCTTACCCTCGAACGCTTGACCATATTCCAGAGTGAGATTTTCACTCTGCAGCGAAGTGTGCGCTGATATGAAACTTCCTGGCAGATTAAAACTGTGTGCCGGACCGAGACTCGAACTCGGGACCTTTGCCTTTCGCGGGAAAGTGCTCTACCAACTGAGCTACCCAAGCACGACTCACGCCCCGTCCTCACAGCTTTACTTCTGCCAGTATCTCGTCTCGTACCTTCCAAACTTTACAGAAGCTCTTCTGCGAACTTTGCAGAACTAGCACTCCTGAAAGAAAGGATACTGCGGAGACATGGCTTAGCCACAGCCTGGGAGATGTTCCCAGAATGAGATTTTCACTCTGCAGCGGAGTGCGCGCTGATATGAAACTTCCTGGCAGATTAAAACTGTGTGCCGGACTCGAACTCGGGACCTTTGCCTTTCGCGGGCACGTCCTCTACCAACTGAGTCCCGAGTTCGAGTCTCGGTGCGGCACACAGTTTTAACCTGCCAGGAAGTTTCTTGACCATATTGGTTTCATCCTAGACGACAGCAAAACCGTGGTCTGGTCACATGAGTCCCTACTTCAGTTGGTAAGAGCTAATGGTAGGGTTCTAGCGCGCCGCAGACCCCAGTAAGCCACGGATCGAAGCTGTCAACAAGGCGCTGTGCATGCTTGTGGTGGTTCCATTGTGGTGTGGGCTGTGTTGACATGGAGTGAACTGGCCTCCAAGGCGCCACTGAATCGATTACTGACTGCAGATGGTCATGTTCGGCCACTTGAGGACCATTTTCATCCATTCATGAACTTGCATGTTCGCAAAAAGATGTCACTGGGTCACAATCGTTCGCGATTGGTTTGAAGAACATTCTGGATAATTGGTTCAAATGGCCCTGAGCACTATGGGACTTAACTTCTGCGGTCATCAGTCCCCTAGAACTTAGAACTACTTAAACCTAACTAAACTAAGGACATCACACATATCCATGCCCCAGGCAGAATTCGAACCTGCGACCGCAGCGGTCGCGCGGCTCCAGACTGTAGCGCCTAGAATCGCTCGGCCACGCCGACCGGCTTCTGGATAATTCGAGAGAATGACTTGCCCATCCAAATCGCCCGAAATGCACCCCATATGGCATTTATGGGACATAATCGAGATGTCAGTTCGTACACAAACTCCTAGACTGGCAATTATGAACGGACTTAGAGGCAGCGTGGCTCAGTAAACCTGCACGGGACCTCGAAACCACGTCGGTTTGCTGCAGTACGCTGGGACAAATTAGGTCCAGTGTACATCGATGAGGCGAAATATTATCACCATTTGCTTAATAGGGAGTTAGTGCGACTTTGTACAGCAGTACAGAAACGATTCTGTATGGCATGTATTCGGCTGGTTATTGGTAGATTTGCAGCGATATGTGGCACCATGTGTCCATGTACAGGTGACGCAATTCCTGTAAATTATGGAACACTGGTTTGTGTATGAGGAATCCAATGGTGTTCCGCCGTGTTCAGGTCAGGCAAACCTAGTGGTCAAGAAATCAACGTGAGTTCACTGTTTTGCTCCTCAAGCTCACTGTTATGCTCCTCAGTGCACTGTAGCACGGTTCTCGCTTCGTACCCCGGGTCGTTCTCGTGCTGGAAGATGCTATCACCGTAGAGGAAGACATAAAGCTTTAAGGGAAGCTAAGGTCCTGCAAGTAAATTCTCACACGTTCACAGCTGCCACGGTGCTTTCTATTACTGCCAATCTGGTAACCCAGAAGAATGATCCCCTTAGCATCATACAGTCCCCAACAGCCGTTCGCCAGGATCACAACGTATCCATACTTGGCCATTGATCTGATGTGACAAGAAATATGATTCATCTCACCAGGCGACAGGTTTCCATTGATCCACGATCCAGGCTGGATAATCCTACGCCCACTTTAACACAAACAGTTTGAGTCCCTGTGGTTTCTGCCTGAAACCACCCCACTACAGAGACTGCTTCCACCACGCTAGTCCGCCCTCTTCTGGAATATATCCGTGCGATGTGGAGTCCGTGTCAGATGGACCTGACGAAGGACTTCGAAGAAGTCCGAAAATGGGCAGCTCGTTTTGTACTATTGCGAGATAGAGGAGAGAGTGTAACGGACATGGTACGTGAATTGGGGCAGCAGTCAGTAAAACAAAGGCATTTTCCCCTGAAATGTAAATCACCAACTTTTCCTCCAATTGAAAAAATATGGTTTTTGGCGCCCAACTACACAGTGAGAAATGATCACAATAAAATAAGCGAATTTAGAGCCCGCACACAGAGATTTAAGTGCTCCTTTTTCTCCTCGCCGTCCTATAGTTCAACGGCAGAGAAATAGCTTGAAAGTGGTTCGATGATACCTCTGCCAGGCAATTAATTGTCAATTTGAGAGTAATTACGTAGATTGAGACGTAGGTTATTTTTTTAAAGCACCGGTGTCAGTCATATGAAACATCCGATGCTATTTCAAGACAGAGGTTTCCAGTTACACACTGTGGTACTCCCGGGAATGTAGTCGATTGTAACAGTCACAGCTATGAAAGAAACAGTTGGCCCAGAGATACTGCTATGTCATTGTTGGAGGTTCCAAAATGCTGTTCTTCTATACTAGCCATACAGAGGAGATTGTTGACAGTGTAAGTAAATCACTTAAATCGTTGTTACGTAAATTTAATTTTGCACTACTCATTTTATGAGCATTATGGAAATGAAACAAGTGGAACTATCGCGTTGTGATATAAATTTTTTTAAACTGTTGGCCCACTTTTGCTTCTTACTTAGTGCTATAATTTGTTTTGGGTGTCATATCTTCATGAAAGTTTCGAGATGTGGCATACTGTCTAGGAAAATTGCGAATTTGCTTTCAAAGATATCGCATGAACTGAGTGGTGTTTGAAAACTGTATGTCTCAGTGGTTGCAAAGTGAAACCATCTCCTTAATGCAATTGATTGTTTACCGTATGTCGATCTCATGTTACATTCGTTGCTTACCATGATAAAGATGAATTTCGTCAAAAACTTTACATTTATATTATAAATTGCAACCACCTCCTTAAAACAACTGACTTTTTACTTTTTGCAGTTTCTTCTTGTAGTCGTTTCGTACTATGACAATAAAAGTTAATAATGATAAATATTTCAAAATTATATTTTTTTTTTTTTGCATATTGTTGGGACTCAAAGGGTTAATTATCTATCTATTTGAATCAGGAGCGGAACACTTTGGGGTCGTGTGCTGTGGAGTCTCACGTTCAGCGATGTGCACTGAACGGTGTGAACTTGAACTCGTATGCCTGCACCATCATTCTACTGTGACGTCATATCTGCTTCAAATCGCCGCCTGCGCTGCTTTGCAGAGCGGGCAGAGCTCCACCTCTGTCTGTGGCCGTTTATGGTTTAGGACACGATTTAAAGCCAGTCGCCAACAAAAGCACTGTTGTCTTTCGAGTCGATTACTCAGAGGACGAAGCACCTAATTTCATGTAATCGTAGTATTAAAACTCCAAGACGAAGTGAGACAGATACTTCTATAAAGCGTGCAACTGTTTTCTTTAAATCGTTACGTCTGTCAAGTCTTCAGTCCTGTCGAATCCTTGTTACTGTCATGTATTTTAATACTGCACAAAAATGGTGAAAAATCTAGAGGACTCGACCTGTCCATGAAAGCCTTCGTACAACAACTCAGACATCTTCCCAAATTGGCGTGCTGTTATTTTATTCAATTTTACACTGACCGTGTTACTAATAGGCAGTTTTGGCCATCTGCCTCGAAGCTGTTCACTTGTCTCCGAAATACATTACAAAGAAAGTACAAAAAAATGAAGATTGTAAAACAATTCTAGGAAAGTAAATTCGTAGGAAAGTAAAATCAAGGATGCCAGTCCAAATCGAACATAGATTATTGTAAATAAGAAAACTGTAGTATTTAAATCCAAAATTTCAGAGAGTAAGAATCTCTTTAGTAACTGTTTTCTATGAAATCTAATGAATGAAGTTTTCTCTGTAATACTGTCTATGCGCTTCACATTCAAACACTAAATAACGAGGTAATCACTCCCTGAAATTATCAATTACAAAAACAATCTTGATGGTTCTGAGTAAAGCAAAATGTAAAGTAATAATCAAAGTTACACTGCGGACCCACTCTCTTTGCATAGTCGTCCCACTAACTGTACACTTAATGAAGATGCGTGTACAACATTTTTGAAACAATGAAATACTAAATAAAATTTAATCATTTACCACGAATGTTTGTTGGATATTACTGTCAGAGTACGAATTTTTAAGACTAATTTTCTTGAAATTCAAATTATGTTCCAATATTGCTCAACACTTTAGTCTAGAACCTTTCTTTTAACTAGACTCAAGTGACATGTTCTTTTTCAGGATAAAAAAATCTGACGTTCTTTGTCAACAAATTGTGACAGTTTTTCATTATAATCATACATACATAATCACTAAAATGTGTTTTAGGATTCAGAGCAGGAACCTATCACAGATAACACGACTTCGATCAATTTCTTCCTGGATATACATTTAAACTGAACGTTCCATAATACTGACAAAAGAATACACACGATAAATTCTGTCCCATGGGTTTCTACAATACTGAGGGAAACCGTGCATGAACTGGAGACGATGATGAGAAACGCTGCGTCACTTTGGACGACTATTTCATGAACGCCCCCTCACCATTTTCGTGTCTCTCACATGATTGTTCCTCTAATATCCAACGGCGCACTAAATAATCATTCCGCGTCTTTACAGACGCAAACAACATACATTTGATGCTCTAATTCCTTGGAACTGTAGACATCTTAGTCTCGTCTCGACAGCGCGATGTGCACAGTATGATTGCTGACTGCTAACTGAGTCGCACTTTTTTCTCAGCTGGAGTGCGCTCCTCACGCCCTCCACCTTTTACGTTCACCACTGGCGCCTTTACCTTCGTTACACAGAGGGACTTCCCTCCTGCATTTCCCATCCTATCGTTAAACGGTAACTGTCGACCCTATACATGCATAAGTGAAAAACATAGCACTGATGCATCAGTTTCCAAAGCTCTATATTTTCCAAAGTTCCACATGTACAAATATGACCGACGCTTGACTAGAGTCGTAAACTCACCAAGTTTGCATTTTGCACCCTAAAAATGTTCTATGATTGCCCATCTGGTCAAGCGAGTCACGTCCAAGCGGCATTCAGGTTCTCTCCGTAGCCTGTGTATCAATATTCTGGTTCAAAATGGCTCTGAGCACTATGGGACTTAACATCTATGGTCATCAGTCCCCTAGAGCTTAGAACTACTTAAACCTAACTAACCTAAGGACAGCACACAACACCCAGCCATCACGAGGCAGAGAAAATCCCTGACCCCGCCGGGAATCGAACCCGGGAACCCGGGATCAGTATTCTGCCAATCGTCATCACGGCAGCATTGATGCGTTGTCTGTACTGTTCCAGTGTTCTTCGCAGGGCGGGTACGAGACCACTGTCCCTAATGTACCCCAAAGGGAAAGGTCGTAAGGCGTTGGGCGACCTGGAGGCGCTGAGTGAAGAGAGCTACAACATCTTTACCACTTCGTCCACTCCACATGATCCGGAGGTTCCTGTTTAGATAGCGATGAACATCAATGCTCCAATGTGGAAGTTGCAACGTCCTGTAGGAAGATAAAATTGTCGTAATCAGCAGTCACTTGTGGAAACAACCAAAACTGCAAGATGTCTAGCTAAGAGGCACCCTTCAGAGTGTTCCCACAGAAGAAAAATGGCGCATACAGTTTCGTCCGTAACACTGCAGAGAAAACATAACCTTCAGCATATCTCGTTCATGCGCGACAAGTTCATGAGGATTTCCGTGCCCTACACACTCACGTTATGCCAAATAACTTGTCCATACAAATGGATGGTAGCTACGTCTCTGAGTGTCAGCTTGGAGGCTAAATGTACATCTTTAAACGCGCTTGCTAGATTGTGATGCAAAACTGAAGGCGACCGCCGTAATCTCCCGGCTGTAATTGCTACCCGAGATTCAGACGGTACGATATGAAATGTAACCGCCGTCATAAAATCTACCTCACAGTTTTCTGCGGTATGGCAAGTCGATGGCTCGTGCGGACAGCTGATTTTTTTATTTTTATTTTTGTTTTAATTGCATATAGAAATTTCCCTCACACCCTCTCCATGGTTGCACCTGGCACAGTAGACCGACCGTTACGTTGCTGTTTACGTAGACAGCAAGTCTTCCTGAACTGCCGATATCAACTCCAAAGACTCCACATTTCCATGGCGTTTGGCGTTTCTTTCTCCCAAATTCTTTTTGAATGCACGCTGCACTGTTGTAACAAATAAACTTTCGTATTTTCCAACACACAAAATCTGTTTTCTTCTTTTGACGCCACTTTTTCAAGGCACTGCACTGGTAACTGGTGGACTCGATACAAACTTGGACAGTTTACAGTCATGTTGGTGGATCAGTCGTGTTTGTACGTGCACTACTTTGGGAACTGTGGAACTGTGAAAACAAATGAATCACTTACAGTAGCCCTGTATTTTTTAAACAACATACAAGAACATAAATTGTTGACATGCAGTGCAAAACGGTAAATAAACATAAATAGTGACGAAATATACACAACACACAGGTAAAACATTATGTACAAAAAATTATAAGCAACAGACGAGAGACGTGAGATATTGCTGTTACAAGGTAAAAACAACGTGATTCTCACAAGTTGTGTTTTCTGCATTGGTTTTTACGCCATGGTGTCCTGAATACATCAAATACTTCTCATCATTTCCTATCTGCATTATAAGACTTGAAACATCAGTCAAATAGGCTGCAAGTTTGTAGTCGTTACACTTGTAGTCATCAGTCGGAAGCCTGGTTCGCTTTAGCTCCCTATGCTAATCTATACTGAGGTGACATAGGTCGTGGGATAGCGATGTGCACATGGAGGTAGTATCGAGTACATATGGTATAGGAGGGAAATTCATTGCCGGAGCTGTCATTTGTTCTCGGGTGATACATGTGAAAAGGTTTCTGATGTGATTACGGCCGGGAATTAACGTATTCTGAACGTGAAGTTGGCAGTTGGAGCTAGACGCATGCGGCCTTCCATCTCGGCAATCGTTACGGAATTCAGTATTGTCAGATCTACAGTGTCAAGAGTGTGATGAGCATATAAAATTTCAGGGGTTAGCTCTCATCCAGGTAGTTCTTTGTTAACAAATTGTGACAGTTTTTCATTATAATCATACATACATAATCACTAAGATGTGTTTTAGGATTCAGAGCAGAGTGGTCAGTGCTGACAGACAAGCAGTACTGCAAGAAATAACGGCAGAAATCAATGTGGGACGTACTACAAACGTGTCCGTTAGGACAGTGCGGTGAAATTTAGCGTTAACGGGCTATGACAGCAGACGACTGACATGAGTGCCTTTGTTAAGAGGACGACATTGCCTGCAGCGCCTCTCGGCTGGAACCTTGACGACTGGAAGACCGTGGACTGGTCAGATGTGTCCAGATTTCAGTTGCTAAGAGATGATAGAAGCTTTCGAGTGTGGCGCAGACCCCATCAAACCGTGCACCCCAGTTGTCAACAAGGCACTGTGCAAGATGTCGGTGATTCCTTAATGGTATCGGCTGCGTTTACACGGGGTGGACTGGATCATCTGATCATTGACTGGAAGTGGTTATGCTTGGCTACTTTACACCTATTTGCAGCCATACATGGACTCATTCTCATGGATGACAATGAGCCGTGACACCGGCCCCGATTGTTTGCAACTGGTTTGGAGAACATTTTGGACAATGCGAGCGAGTGATTTGGCCACTCAGATCGCCCGACATGAATGCCATCGAACATTTGTAGCACATATTTGAGAAGTTAGTTCGTGCACAAAATCCGACATCGGCAACACTTTTGCAGTTATAAACGGCTATAGAGGCGGCATGGCTCAATATTTCTGCAGGGGCTTCCAACGAGTTGTTGAGTCCATGCTAAGTGGAGCTGTGTCACTAAGCCGGGAAAACGGAGTGCCTACACGGTACTGGGAGGTACCCCATGACTTTTAGCTTGTATTCTGTGCAACTCTCCTCATCTCAGTGTGACTACTTGTAACACTGGAAATGCATATCCTCCTATTTCCATCTATTGTACTATAAATTTGTTTTCCTGATTTTTGTTACCTGAATATATGACATTTCTGTGTCTTTACATATTGTAATTGTTTTACTATTTGTATATATATATATTTATGCATTTATGTCGATGTATAATTGGTTTGTTTCGTAAATATTACTTGTATTTTTACGCTGGGTCTTGCTTAGGGAAAACTGCTATCGAACGATTACCTCGATAGGTCGTGTGAAGAACGAAAGTGTTTAGGATCTTTGGTAGTGTTAACTCTGCCGCGTGGAGCGCGGGCTGAGCAGAGAGAGTCTGCCTGGGGTAGTGCAGGGGAGCAGGTGTGTTGTGTGACGCTCCCGCGAGTTGCCGCGCTTTCGGGGTTTGGGAGCATGTAGTTGCGCTCGACTTCCGATGATAGTTTCTGACATGGTGTCGCGGACGGGAAGCATTAGCTGGCGCACATCAAGAGCCCGTTTCGCCTGGTGACCGTGTCGAGAAGAAGGCGCGCCAACATCCAGCTTCTGCAACAGCGACAGCCGACAATGAGTGACTGTCGCCACCTCCTCGATCGACGGCTTCAAACCTTCAATCAACCAACAAGGAAGACTGGAAGCACGTAAAGTTTTAGAGCTGTAAGGCAGACCTCAGTTTTTCAAACTGTACCATTTTCGTAACTATAATTACAGCAACTTAGCATGAACCTTTGTTGCTCATTGTCCCAAATGCATTGCCAAGCAGGGTCCCTTCCTTTTCCGGAATGAACCCGAGTGTCATTGAAATTCAAACGCCAGCATTAAAGTACTATAATTCGATTTCAATGCTTTAATTACAAAGTTCAGTTAAAGTATTCATAGCTGGCCACAATATTTAGATTACACAAGCACAAATTAAGAGTGCGAGTTTTGTTACCGTATTTTAGCTTACCTGTGACTGCAGCTCAGCTTGGTACGTACTAAATTTTACTATTGTTCAGAATCATTTAATTCAAGTTCAAAGTTAAATCTCTTATTTCTAAATTGCGTAGATTCAAGTAGCTTTTGAAATGATTGTTGAGGTAGTACAAGACTAACCGTCTTTTACTGAATTTCGATGTGCTTCAGAAAGAAATCTCACTATTAACTTCAGTCAATAAATTAACTTTCGATTTTCCTGTTTTATTAATTCTTTTGCTAAATTAAGTCAGAGTGTAGCGAAATTTATTACTTCTGACAAACTTTCAGTTTTCACACTACACGTGTCAACCTTCAGTTGCCACACTTCTAGTGCTAATTATGTGTGTAATAACCTTTCTTTTTCAGTTACTATAGTAATTGTCCTTAGGACTGGCGACTGTAATTTCCCCCAAATCTCAAATATCTAATTACCGCTAGTTAACTGTTAACGTAACGGCCGCACATTTACTTTCTTTATTAACTTTACCCCTTTTCAAAATTAATTTCCACCTGTTTCATTAGCATTTCTCCTTTCAGTTAGATGTAACCCTTTTCTCCCTCTTTACCAACAGATTAACTTCGGTGACGATTGCTTATCCCAAATTTCCATTAGGTACACGAGGTTTAATTTTTCATTGTCATTAAGGTCGATAAGTGAGGGGGACGTTACATACTGCAATCTGCATCGATCTGAACCTGCGTACTGTACTCAAGCATTGGTTTCTCGCTACACACCTGCATTATAACATTTACGATACTCCGATACCTCAGGATGCGTCCTATCAACCAATCCTTTCTTTTAGTTAAGTTCTAGAGTAATTTCCCATTTTTCCTAATTCGACTGGCTACCTTTTTCACTAGTTATCGAAACTACTCATCTGATCTTCAGCATCCTCTTGTGGCACAACACTTCAAATTCCTATGTTCTTTCTTTGTACAAACTGTTTATCTCCCATGTTTCACTTCCTTACAAAGCTACAGCATTGATAAATACCTTCAGAAAAGGCTTCCTAAACATTTCATATTCATTATTAACAACCTTTTATTTCTTAGGAAAGTTATCCCCTTACTGCCAGTCTGTATTTCATATGCTCTGTATTTAGGAGGTTATCACTTTTTTTGCTGCTCATATAGCACAATATACTACTTTTTGTCTCTTCTTTGGGGCTGAAAATTGTCTTCAACTCTCATTGAAGACAATACCGACTTCTTTAAACTAGTCTCAAAAGTCCTCTGCCGTTTCTGACAGAATTAGAATGTAATTAGCCAACCTCATAAGTTTTACTACTTCTCCCTAAACTTCAACTTTCTTTCTACACATCACCGTAGTTTACTTTTACTGGCTGACACAAATTGTCAACGCTCCCAATAGATTTGTACGGTGCTCACTAGCAGCTAATATCTTTACTACCTTTATACACTCCTGGAAATTGAAATAAGAACACCGTGAATTCATTGTCCCAGGAAGGGGAAACTTTATTGACACATTCCTGGGGTCAGATACATCACATGATCACACTGACAGAACCACAGGCACATAGACACAGGCAACAGAGCATGCATAATGTCGGCACTAGTACAGTGTATATCCACCTTTCGCAGCAATGCAGGCTGCTATTCTCCCATGGAGACGATCGTAGAGATGCTGGATGTAGTCCTGTGGAACGGCTTGCCATTCCATTTCCTCCTGGCGCCTCAGTTGGACCAGCGTTCGTGCTGGACATGCAGACCGCGTGAGACGACGCTTCATGCAGTCCCAAACATGCTCAATGGGGGACAGATCCAGAGATCTTGCTGGCCAGGGTAGTTGACTTACACCTTCTAGAGCACGTTGGGTGGCACGGGATACATGCGGACGTGCATTGTCCTGTTGGAACAGCAAGTTCCCTTGCCGGTCTAGGAATGGTAGAACGATGGGTTCGATGACGGTTTGGATGTACCGTGCACTATTCAGTGTCCCCTCGACGATCACCAGTGGTGTACGGCTAGTGTAGGAGATCGCTCCCCACACCATGATGCCGGGTGTTGGCCCAGTGTGCCTCGGTCGTATGCAGTCCTGATTGTGGCGCTCACCTGCTCGGCGCCAAACACGCATACGACCATCATTGGCACCAAGGCAGAAGCGACTCTCATCGCTGAAGACGACACGTCTCCAATCGTCCCTCCATTCACGCCTGTCGCGACACCACTGGAGGCGTGCTGCACGATGTTGGGGCGTGACGGTGTGCGGGACCGTAGCCCAGCTTCATGGAGACGGTTGCGAATGGTCCTCGCCGATACCCCAGGAGCAACAGTGTCCCTAATTTGCTGGGAAGTGGCGGTGCGGTCCCCTACGGCACTGCGTAGGATCCTACGGTCTTGGCGTGCATCCGTGCGTCGCTGCGGTCCGGTCCCAGGTCGACGGGCACGTGCACCTTCCGCCGACCACTGGCGACAACATCGATGTACTGTGGAGACCTCACGCCCCACGTGTTGAGCAGTTCGGCGGTACGTCCACCCGGCGTCCCGTATGCCCACTATACGCCCTCGCTCAAAGTCCGTCAACTGCACATACGGTTCACGTCCACGCTGCCGCGGCATGCTACCAGTGTTAAAGACTACGATGGAGCTCCGTATGCCACGGCAAACTGGCTGACACTGACGGCGGCGGTGCACAAATGCTGCGCAGCTAGCGCCATTCGACGGCCAACACCGCGGTTCCTGGTGTGTCCGCTGTGCCGTGCGTGTGATCATTGCTTGTACAGCCCTCTCGCAGTGTCCGGAGCAAGTATGGTGGGTCTGACACACCGGTGTCAATGTGTTCTTTTTTCCATTTACAGGAGTGTATTTTGATTAGTAATGGCTGCAGAATTAAAATGTGTCTGTCCTTTCGTACATGTCCCAAAGAGCAGTCACTACTATGAACGTAGGATTTATCCTCTTCCATGGGAGTTTCCATGAACAGTCGTAGAGTCACTGCTGCCTCGTGGGCTGGTACATAATTCCAGAAACCGAACTGATCTTATTCGAGTTCGCCTTCTACAAGTTTTGCCTTTCTTCTGTAAATAATTCGGGTCACTCTTTTGCAGCCATGGTTCATTAAGCTGATGCTCCAGTTATATTCACATCTGTCATTGCCTAAGCTCTTGAACTACACTCCGTCCGAACAGGCCTTGGAAGGCCCAACGATACCGACCAGCCGCCGTGTCATCCTCCGCCCGCAGGCGTCACCGGATGCGGATATGGAGGCGCACGTGGTCAGCACACCGCTCTCCCGCCCGTATGTCAGTTTACGAGACCGCAGCCGCTACTTCTCAGTCGACTAGCTCCTCAGTTTGCCTCACAAGGGCTGAGTGCACCCCACTTGCCAACAGCGCTCGGCAAACCGGATGGTCAGCCATCCAAGTGCTTGTGCAGCCCGATAGCGCTTAACTTCCGTGATCTGACGGGAACCGTTGTTGCAACTGCGGCAAGACCTGTGGCCTAAGCTCAAGAAGCATTAGAGTATTTCTCCTGTCAGAAATATCTTGGACACCAGGTGGAATAGTTTTTTCATCGTATTATTCCATAAATCTCAATGCGTCTGAGGGAATGCAGTCTGTTTCAGGTGCTTTGTTTCGAATTAAGTGTGTCAGTGATCTGTCAAATTTTCTCGCAAAATCGCTTTTTCCTTCTCGTGTTCAGTTACTGCCTCTTCCCTTTGCTCCTTTTTAATCTTCTCTCCTTTCGTCAGGTCAAGCGATAGTAATAATTAAATGCAGTGAGACAGGCAGTGCTTATTCCCCACTTCGTTTCGGGGACAATCAAGAATCGGGCACAAATTTCTGATAATTCAGGAAGCAGATGTCTAACACCAGGAGGTCTGAGAACCGACAGCAGGCGTTGTGGCGCTGGACTGTTGTCAAAGCGATGGCAGCGAACAGATGCTGGCCGGAGGGGAAGAGAAAGGGAACGGATTCGAGGATGGTCGGTGTATAATCTCCAGCCGAGGCTCCCTCCGACAAAGTTTTGATTCGGTCCCTCTAAATCTTCCGAATATAAATTCAGCAGCTTGCTGTAATAAGATTACCGCCGCCTCGTCTCAGTGAAGCCACGTGTACGCAGGAGACACCCCGTGGGACAATGGCAGCTCTAGAGCACCCGCTGCGATTAGGCTATTACTCCAGAGTGGCGGGGGGGTAGCGGACGGGGAAGATGGGGGGGGGGGATGCACTACTCTGGATGGACACATCTGCTGATGGCGCGATCTGCCCCAGAGCACACAGTTATCACCGTTGGCCTCGATCTAGGCTAAACCTATTCCTAATATTATCAGTTCAATATACACCGGTGGCTTGTTCTTATCAAAGCGCTGACTAGGAAAATGGTGTCGGGCAACCTGAACCCAACTACTATAAAGAGTAACATAAAAATGTTTGCTACAGCATGGGTTGTGTGGGATTCTTTTTGCAGCCCATTTGTCCATCATGTTGCTGATTGACACCATCGTGTTCCGTCGATTACTGCATAGAAACGTATACTTTGTTTCGAAACACTAGTGTTTCTACGTTCTGCCACGTGGAATATATCTGTCCGTTCAATTTGGAAATACATTACTCGAATGCATAGTGTGCGCAAAAGTCCCTTAACGCTTGAAAATGCAGTAACTCGTGGAATAATGCAGGTAGAGAGGAAAAACTTGACTCACATACCTGAAATGACATAAGGTGGTATTGAAACCAAAAACAAGTGCAAAAACCGGCAAACACAAGCAGATGGTGCTGGACAGTAAAACGACAGTGACGCCACATGAGAACGTTGGAAACTTCAAAAGAGCTACCGAAAATCCTAGAACTGTCGTGGAAACCCTACTGCATGACGAGAAAATCACTTTACCACATCAGTCGTGATCTGACCCTTTTTCCTCGACGAAAAGCGGATTGTTCCTTTTCAAAATGTCGGCGTGACGGGTGTGAGG
Source organism: Schistocerca cancellata (assembly GCF_023864275.1). Taxonomy (NCBI): domain Eukaryota; kingdom Metazoa; phylum Arthropoda; class Insecta; order Orthoptera; family Acrididae; genus Schistocerca; species Schistocerca cancellata. The sequence goes on along the minus strand of NC_064631.1, from coordinate 21,205,659 downwards.
TATGGTCATACGTTACAGAATCTCGTCATTCCCAGCCTGGCTCATAAACACTTGCTATTTTATGCAGGATGGCGCTCCACCCTAATACTGTTACACGTGTGACTCTTCTCTTGCGCTCATAGATTGGTGATGGTCACGTGCTGAGTCGCCACTTCCGATATACTTGACCTGCCAGGTCTCTAAAACCTCAGACCATGCGATTATTGGTTATAGGGTTACCTGAAGCCGCAAGTCCACCGCAATCGTCCGATCTCATTAGGGATGGTAAATGACAACATCGGACGTGAACCGTGGATTTATTTTCAAAGAATATACTTAAGAATTTATTCTACTTACGAGCGATTCATCAACAACATTAACACATTTAATCACACTACGTTAGCGTGGAAGTAGTTGCCAGGGAGTCAATGATGAAATCAAAATGAAATTGCTGTTAACAAATGGGAATTTTATTCCTAAAAGCCTTCAATTTTTTTTTAATTTTTTATTTTATTTTATTTTATTTTATTTTGGCTCTGAGCACTATGGGACTTAACTGCTACGGTCATCAGTCCCCTAGAACTTAGAACTACTTAAACCTAACTAACCTAAGGACAGCACACAACACCCAGCCATCACGAGGCAGAGAAAATCCCTGACCCCGCCGGGAATCGAACCCGGGAACCCGGGCGTGGGAAGCGAGAACGCTACCGCACGACCACGAGATGCGGGCTTATTTTATTTTATTTTATTTTTGAAACAGATTTAAAATTTTAAGCAGAAAGAACCCTCTTAATATCAAGTTTCAATTTATTCAGGGGCAGAAAGAAACAAATTTTTGAGTGTATGAGACTTCGGGCTGAGAAAGTTGCCGCTCCCTTTTGACACGGCCGTAGTCACGACCGCTGACAGCAACCTCTGAAAGGCTACACAGGTGCACATCTGCAACACACCAGATTACCTTAAAGTAAAAGTTTTAACAATTCACACATGTACACAAACTATGCACCCCGCAGGGGGGATAGAAATGGTACAAAACACTCACATTAAAAAAAATTACTTGCCACCGAAAGTGCAACTTGTTTTTAAAAGAAAGCTCTTACGGCGGAAGGGTGGCAACTTTATATACTAAAATGACCATTTAAATAAAAACCCATGAAATGCAGTCTTACATAAAATGTACAAACATGCTCTACATGACACATATACCGCCTGTCAAGATGGTAGGCAAGGTAAAAACATATTTCAGGAATTCGGCCTTTTCACCTTAAGCAATAAATTCGTTAACACCGAATCCGACAAACATGACAGAGGCAGCTACTAACGTACGGCAGATTGACACGGGATTACTGAAACAACCAGAACCGCAGATTGCTCTAACGCGCCCCTACTCCACAAGGGAAAAACGGACCATCCAATTCATGAATAACCACCTTCCCGCGGGTGGGCAAACGGAGAATAATGGTGGGACGACCCCATAACAAAGCGGCTGGTGACCTCACCAAGAAAACAAGTAGAATTTAACAAGCAAATGAAACAACATATCTCCAATCACTTAACTTCTAGTAAATTGCGATTTCTGGAGAAGACCTGGCGCAGCACCCCCAAATCGCTCTCCCGAACCGTCCGCTGCCAGCCGCTACAACGGACGCAGGAAGGCGCGTCTTTCCTGGTGCGCACCAACCGACCGACTGCCCGTTGCTCCGTCCGCGACTGCTGCCGCGTCGCGACTGCACTGCTGGTGCGTCTCCCACTCACTTCCAGACACACGACGGCGGAAATACTGGCTCGGACCCAACCGTGCAGTGGAAACACACCCACTGGCAAAACGACATCCCTGCACCAGGAAACGACCGAGCCAAGCTCCACAAGATGGTAACTGAACGGGCCCAGAAACGCTCCGAGAACCAGTTGCATGACGGCGTCGCAGCTCACACCGGCCAGACTGATGTCGAGGGTTGACTCCTGTTAGTCTCCTGTCGACCGCGAAGTCACCACCCCTCGCTATACGCCGCGGCCCACTCAACTCACGTGGCGACCTCACATGCGCCGACGCTGAAAACCGACAAGTCATCTAGTGTCTCAGTGCGCGACCGACCAACCGATCGATCCAACCGCCAATGACCGTTGCCTGAGCAAACTCGAGCTGACTGGCGGCCTAACGCGCAGACTCAGATGCAGGAACTAAGCACCGACCGGGCGACCACTCGCTGAGTTCTCTTACTGGCGGAGTGGAAAGACTCTCATTTTGCCGGCTTTGAAGGTTGATCCGTACGACAGACATACTAGCACTCTGACCAACAGACAGACGCTAAGTGCCTCACAAATGCGGACGAGAGACTGACGAGCAGGGGCTGAGCCCACACTGACTCCAGACTCACCCAGACTGGCCAATTGACCAACTGGCGAGCTCATAGCACCCCTTAAATGCACGTGAACAGGCAACCTTTCCTCTTTTCCACCAGAGCGAGACACCAAAGCTGCGATTGCCACAGCGGCGCCACCGCCAGAAACGGAGGGCGACTGCTTCACACTACGCGCTGCGCTGCGCTCTTCAAAACAGCGATTTTTACCACGGCTCAGGACGTCTGGTATCGAGCGCCGCGGGTTTCGAATCCGTGGCAGACGACATGTACCTCGATTATACACTCCTGGAAATGGAAAAAAGAACACATTGACACCGGTGTGTCAGACCCACCATACTTGCTCCGGACACTGCGAGAGGGCTGTACAAGCAATGATCACACGCACGGCACAGCGGACACACCAGGAACCGCGGTGTTGGCCGTCGAATGGCGCTAGCTGCGCAGCATTTGTGCACCGCCGCCGTCAGTGTCAGCCAGTTTGCCGTGGCATACGGAGCTCCATCGCAGTCTTTAACACTGGTAGCATGCCGCGACAGCGTGGACGTGAACCGTATGTGCAGTTGACGGACTTTGAGCGAGGGCGTATAGTGGGCATGCGGGAGGCCGGGTGGACGTACCGCCGAATTGCTCAACACGTGGGGCGTAAGGTCTCCACAGTACATCGATGTTGTCGCCAGTGGTCGGCGGAAGGTGCACGTGCCCGTCGACCTGGGACCGGACCGCAGCGACGCACGGATGCACGCCAAGACCGTAGGATCCTACGCAGTGCCGTAGGGGACCGCACCGCCACTTCCCAGCAATTTAGGGACACTGAGGCTCCTGGGGTATCGGCGAGGACCATTCGCAACCGTCTCCATGAAGCTGGGCTACGGTCCCGCACACCGTTAGGCCGTCTTCCGCTCACGCCCCAACATCGTGCAGCCCACCTCCAGTGGTGTCGCGACAGGCGTGAATGGAGGGACGAATGGAGACGTGTCGTCTTCAGCGATTAGAGTCGCTTCTGCCTTGGTGCCAATGATGGTCGTATGCGTGTTTGGCGCCGTGCAGGTGAGCGCCACAATCAGGACTGCATACGACCGAGGCACACAGGGCCAACACCCGGCATCATGGTGTGGGGAGCGATCTCCTACACTGGCCGTACACCACTGGTGATCGTCGAGGGGACACTGAATAGTGCACGGTACATCCAAACCGTCATCGAACCCATCGTTCTACCATTCCTAGACCGGCAAGGGAACTTGCTGTTCCAACAGGACAATGCACGTCCGCATGTATCCCGTGCCACCCAACGTGCTCTAGAAGGTGTAAGTCAACTACCCTGGCCAGCAAGATCTCCGGATCTGTCCCCCATTGAGCATGTTTGGGACTGGATGAAGCGTCGTCTCACGCGGTCTGCACGTCCAGCACGAACGTTGGTCCAACTGAGGCGCCAGGTGGAAATGGAATGGCAAGCCGTTCCACAGGACTACATCCAGCATCTCTACGATCGTCTCCATGGGAGAATAGCAGCCTGCATTGCTGCGAAAGGTGGATATACACTGTACTAGTGCCGACATTGTGCATGCTCTGTTGCCTGTGTCTATGTGCCTCTGGTTCTGTCAGTGTGATCATGTGATGTATCTGACCCCAGGAATGTGTCAATAACGTTTCCCCTTCCTGGGGCAATGAATTCAGGGTGTTCTTATTTCAATTTCCAGGGCCGGCCCGCGTATAATGTGAAGGCGCCACGGTGGAGCATGTGGTCCCAGCGGCCAATAGCGACGTACCCTATCACGTATTTAAGCACCTGTCTCTCACTTAGGGAGGCAGTCTGATATTCTCGTGAGTCTATCGAAATCTCGCCTACAGACAGCGTGTTTACTTTACTTATTCCGTGTACGAGTTGTTGTTGATTCGTAGGTTTACGCTTGTGACCATGTTGCTTCTTCCGTGTTGTTGTTTGTAGGGTCTTGCTCGGTCGTCAGTCGTTGCTTGTGACCGTCGTTTCCTGTCCATCCGTTTTGTTTGTTCGCGGGCCGCTCCCGTTCGGTCCCGCCGTGCTTTCGTTTTCGGCAGCCCCGCGACCATTCCGGTCGTGTTTACTACAGGACGGTAATCTCTCACCATAACTACAGTTATGCTGTACAGTGCTGTTCACAATGTTGTCCATCAATTACAGCTATTGTGGATGAATGCATGCCGACATCATGAGCATTTGTCGTAAATAACATTTTCTTCGCTAAAAATCAACTGTTAGACCACTTATTGCTTTTATATATATGAAACCCCATCTCTTTGGCATTTTGTGCAGTTGTTTCGGTTTCAATAAAACACCATGTCACTTCAAATATGTATGTTAATTTTTGCCTATCTACCTGCATTACTGCGTGAAGCATTGAATTTTCAAATATCAGCGAAATTTTGGATCACCCTGTATATCGTGCTGTGCAGTGTGTCCTAATATGTGTGCTGGTGCTTCGTATGTTTTCTTTCAGTTATTAGTAATTAAGGATTCACACGGGATGAGGTGTCTCTCTTTTAAAGGTGAATAATTGGGTTATATAGTTTTTAAATTTGTTTCAATTTAGGATCAAATGATACTATTATATTTAAAAAATGACGAAGTATCAGTCTGTTTTCACCACGTAAAGATGTTTAGCTTCGTTCTTTTGTTGAGAGAAACGTAAATACAATGCATCGACGGAATACAAAAAGGCTTGTACCGACTGTCGTGTTTCCGTTGTAAAATTTAAAATTTCACGGCCGGAAATGTCACAATTAACAAAATGTTGCGGGCTGTTTCGCCGCGGTAGAATGGACTTCGCCTTAAAACCCAACGTTTCCTCCTCATATGCGGAGGACATTATCAAGGGGGATCATAGCTTTTTTGAATGTCAGATTCACTCCCTGCCTCGCTACTGGCTACAGCAAAATTCCGCTTCGGAGCTTCCACGCAGTGGCGTGACGTCACATGTTTTGAACCCTGGCCCCCGAGAAAGACAGGCCACGGCGCGTACGTCACCAAGGTGGGCCTCAGCTCGCTCGCTCGCTCAGCTCCGCAGATAAAACGTGTTTGTAAAACTGTTAACTCGCAACTGGGCGTGGACGTACTAACGAGAACTTCATCTTCTACAGGAATCTGGTATTATGAAGCCTTACTGATTACTAGTCGTACAACAAGATTAAAGATCAGTTCTCGTCATAAATTGTATAGCAGCTTGTTTGTAGCATTTAGTCTCTTCCGTGTAGCAGTCCTCATTTCATACGAGATGTGGTACCTTATGCATCTTTTAATTTTATTGTACCCCAGTACATCTGTAACACATTATTAGCAAGCCTATGTACTTTCTATCATTGTAGGACTAATAACAGTTAAGATTCTATAATAGTGGCTTCGATTATAGGGTGTAATTCTCGTTCGTACATAAACACCCACTTTCGAATTAACAGGTCCAGATACATAGTTTTCGGCTGAGTTGAGCGAGCGAGCGAGTAGGCTCGGCCTACCTTCGTTATGTATGCGCCGCGGTCTGCCTTTCTCGCTGGCCTCGTTTTGAATACGGGAGCGCAACTGGCTGTTGTCGACTGTCGTCGTCCGCTGTTGCTGTCATTTCATGGTGGAAGAGTGGTTCACATATTCTTCGGCATAGGAATCCAAATGTCATTCAATTTCACGCCCTCCTCCTTGCTATCAAAATTTCTGTGGTGTTTTGCAAGGTCTATGGCCTCTCTGTATATCCTTTCATGATATCCGCTTGTGGCTGCCAGTACCTGAGTCCTATCTAAATGAATGTGGTGGTCTCCTGGTTGTAAGGCATGTTCCGTGACAGTTGATCTGTCAGTTTCTCCTCTTCTGCGATTGTCCTTGTGATGTTATAGTCGTTTTAATACAGATTTTTTTTTTTTGTAGCACCCACTTACACCTTCCAACAACCACATGGAATCCTATAAATTCCAGCTTTTTCCAGCGGTTGGCGAGAATACTTAGCCGATTTTAGATGATCTTGCATCTTCCGTGTGGGCGTGTAGCTTACCGCGATGTTTCGCTTTTTCAAGGTTTTTCTGTGCGGTCGCTCCTGTCCTTAATAAATAGCAGGAAAACGAAAGCGAGGCGTCATAAAAACGTTGGCGGACAGAGCAAGGAAAATCTGCGAATGAGAGCTGCTTGATGCAGAACTAAAACATCTCATCAACGCATTGTTCAAGAATGGTTATTCGTTCATTGAGGTATAAAGAGCGTTAAGACCACCGCGTAGAAATCATAACGATGCTCAACCGCCGGTGAGACCCAAAGTTTTTGTGCCATTAATTAAGGCCGTGACTGATCGCACAGCAAAAATCTTGGAAAAGCAGAACATCGAGGTAATCTACACAGCCACGCGGAAGATACAAGATGAGAACTGGAATTTACAGGATTCCGTGTAATTGTGGGGAGACGTATGTGGGTACTACGAAAGAACTGTCTAGAACGACTAGAAGAGCACCAGGACAATTGCAGAACGGGGGAGATTGACAGCTGATCTCCCCTCTTCTGCAATTGCCCTGGTGCAGAACATGCTTTCCAGCCAGGAGACAACCACATTCATTTTGATAAGACTCAGGCACTGGCAGTCACAATAGCATTCCATGTAAGGCCATAGAGATTCTAAAACACCACAGGAATTTCAATAGGAAGGAGGAGGGCGTGAAACTGAATTACATGTGGAATCCGAAGCTGAAGAAGATTTGTACCAGTCGTCCACCGTGGGATGATAGCAACAGCGGAAGACGGCAGTCGACAGCGGCCAGTGGCGCTCGCGTATTCAAAACATGTCGAGCCACTACGCGGAGGCTCGCGGAAGCGGAAGTTTGCTGTAGTCAGTAGCGTGCCAGGGAGTGAATCGGACATTCAAAAGAGCTACGATCCCCCTTGAAAATGTCTGCCGTAGATGGGGACGAAACGTTGGGTTTTAAGGTGAAATCCATTCGACCACAGCGTAATAGACCAGAACATTTTATTAATTGTGACTTGTTTCCACGTTGCTTGACAGTTCCACGTGGTTGAATTTGGGTGCACACCGGTCTTCCTGGTCACACAAAGGAGGCTCTGTTGGCCATACGTGTAACTGCAATTTCTTCTAATTGCTGCTCCAAGGTTCTACATATTCTCCGCGCTAAGCTCCGTTTGGCCACGTTTTCTGCGTGGCTCATTGTTCACAAATGTTGGGGTACATTTCTATATGTACAAAATAATATACTGCGTCTGTCTGGAATGACACCGCGAGGTGTTATCCATGCACCTAATGGGAAAATTTTTGCACCCTTCAGACAAAATGGCCGCTTTCCAAGCGGTGTATGAGAGTCATGTCGTAAGTGTGTCTGTGGAGTAGAGGTGAGTGTGTCAGTGACGAGAGAAGAGGGATGGTCAAACCCACAGACAGCATATGCGCCGTCTTGCGCTCTTCAGTCCGAAGACTGATCTGGTGCAGCTCTTGATGTAAGTCTACCCTCTGCAAGACTCTTCAACACGATGTAACTCTTGCAGCCTACATACATTGGAACCCGCTTACTGTATTCTAACTCTGGTCTACTTCTATAATTTTTTCACCTCCTCTCCTCTCCCCAACACACACATAAATACAAACACTTCCCAGCATTACCAAATTAATGCTTCCTTGACGCCTCAAAATATGTTCTGTTTCTAACAAGATGTGCCATAAATTTCTTTTCTCCCCAATTCGTTTCAGTACTTTTTCATAAGTTATTCGATCTACGCATCTAATCTTCAACATTTTCTGCAGCACTGCGTTTGAAAACGTGCTATTCTCTACCTGTGTAGCCGGCCGCGGTGGTCGAGCGGTTCTAGGCGCTCCAGTCCGGAACCGCGCTGCTGCTACGGTCGCAGGTTCTAATCCTGCCTCGGGCATGGATGTGTGTGATATCCTTAGGTTTAAGTAGTTCTAAGTCTAGGGGACTAAGATGTTGAGTCCCATAGTGCTCAGAGCCATTTCTACCTGTGTGAATTGCCTGTCGACCACATTTCACTTCCTTTGGTGGATGCAGTCTAGACAAATCGTAACATCGTAACATTAAAATTTGTTTTTGATGTCAACAATTCTCCGGTTTTCAAAAATATTTTTCTTTCTATTTCCGGTATCAGTTTTTAATCCTCTCTACGTCAACCGTAATAGTTGTTTTACTGCCTCAATAGCAAAATATTTATTGTCTCATTTCCTAATCTTTCTCAGCATCGCCTGAGTCAATTCGACTATATACCGTTAGTCTTGCTTTATTTTGTAGATGTTCTTCTGACAACTTGTTTTCGGGACACTATCCATGGCATTCAGCTGTTCTCCGAACCCTTCGCCATCTGTGACGGAATTAGAAAATCATCAGGAAACGTCAAAGATTTTATTTCCTCTCCGCGAACTTTACATGCTTTTCCACATTTCTGCTTGGTTCTGCTGTTTCCTGAGTATAAAGACTGAGTACCGTGGAATACAGCACGTGTCATTCTTCTTGAAGTGTAGGGTATTTTAACCATCTCATATACCTCGCATACGATGTGGAATACACTTATCATGGTTGATTTCCTAAAGGAACTTAGTAACACCTGCGGAGGTAGGTGGCTCGCAAACTTTTACCACTGTGGTGGGTGCTGGTTTTGCGTCTATCTTGGCTACGATAATGTGTTCACTATGTTGTTAGTAGCTTGCATGATCTCCTGCTCACTTGTTCGTTATTATACATATTACTGTATTACTCTTACTTGATTTTGTATGTATGACCCTGCACTCGTCTGACCAGAAGCCCTGTTAATCCTACCATCACATTCCACAGATTCTAACGATACTTATCCAGTTGTCGTTCTCAATAGTATAATCTGCCTACCCAATTAAGGGATTTAACAACCCACACTCTAACCCATAGTACAACAGCTTCCCAATGACAGCATCTTGAGTAGTCCCTCTTCTGAGATTCTTATGGAGCCATATTTTACCTCTACAATATTTTACTCGAGAATGTAGCACCATCATTAAGCTGCATAGTAGGGCTGCATACCGTTCGTAAAAATAAAAACTGTACTTTCCTTTTTTTTCTGCTTACTCCACTTGAATAGAACCAAGATGGCCGCCGATCCATTCGACGGCCAGTTCATCATTAACAACGCCACATTTTCTCACTCCATGAGTCACTATGGAGAGACATGCACACTAGGACATCTGCGCAAACACCGGTGGCAGAACCTTCAAGTCATCTACTTCCGACGCTGGCGAAAGAGTTGTGAAGGAAATTTCTTGCACGCTCAGAAATCGGTGTGCGTTAGCGATTCCGTCTCTCTCTCTCTCTCATTCTCTCTGTCTCCCCCTTTCTTCCTTGCTCTTATGGGGTTCATATTTTCTTGACAGAGTTCTTTTTTATGCTGAAAAACAACTTAACCCTCGAGTCCAGTTAAAAAACTGAAAGTTTTTGTGTGAGCAACACTATTTGCTTCTCTTTGAAAAATTTCTTTGGAGGAAGACGAAACTAAGAAGTCTTCCTTGGATATACTAATAAGGGAACCTCCCCCCCCTCAGATTTAGTTGTAAGTTGGCACAGTGGATAGGCCTTGAAAAACTGAACACAAATCAATCGAGAAAACAGGAAGAAGTTGTGTGGAACTATGAAAAAAATAAGCAAAATATACAAACTGAGTAGGCCATGTGCAACATAGGCAACATCAAGGATAATATGTGCTGAGGAGCGCCGTGGTCCCGTAGTTAGCGCGAGCAGGTGCGGAACGAGAGGTCCTTGGTTCAAGTTTTCCCTCGAGTGAAAAGTTTCCTACCTTTTCTCAAAGTTATGATCTGTCCGTTAGTTCACTGACGTCTCTGTTCACTGGAATAAGTTTAGTGTCTGTGTTTTGCGACCGCACCGCGAAACCGTGCGATTAGTAGACGAAAGGAAGTGCTTCTCCAATGGGAACCGAAAACATTTGATCGCAAGGCCATAGGTCAACCGATTCCTCCACAGGAAAACACGTCTGATATATTGTATACGACACTGGTGACGGCACGTGCGTCACAAGACAGGAATATGTTGTCGACCCACCTAACTTGTACACTTGGTGAATGGGTAAAAAGATTCTTCTACCTTGCCCGATTTAGGTTTTCTTGTGGATGTGATAATCACTCCCAAAAAAGTGATGAAAACATAAGAGATTGTCGCATAAACTGCAACAAATGAATGCAACAGTTTTACAGTGGCACAGTTTTCGCTGTGCTCTGTCAAAAGATATACTTTTAACGTTTTCAAATTTTTCCGTGTGTAGACCATCAAATCCTGCATATGTCCAAGCAAATCTAAACGTGTCCTGCAACTGTGGAGAGCGAAGTTGATTATGTGTGAGTGCCTGAGCTTTGATAATTGACACACGACCACATGAACAATACTGCTCTGTGCACCTGTGCAGCTTCGCAATATCATAGAATCTTTTCACAAAGTATTTCACTTGCCGAAAAGCAAACACATCTAACGGTTGCACAAGAGGTGTACAACCTGGAGGAATGGCAATCAGGTCTACTCCCACCCTAAAATTGTACAATGCCTGATACTTCTGTCCTGTATAGCTGTCAAGGAGTAAGGCAAAAGAATCACGCCCTTTCGTCTAGTCTACTAATCGCACGGTTTTGCGGTGCGGTGGCAAAACATAGACACTAAACTTATTGCAGTGAACAGAGACGTCAATGAACGAACGGACAGATCATAACTTTGCGAAAATAGAGAAAGTAAACTTTTCACTCGAGGGAAGACTTGAACCAAGGACCTCTCGTTCCGCACCTGCTCGCGCTAACCACGAAACCACGTCGCTCGTCAGCACGTAATATCCTTGATGTTGCCTATCTTGAGCATGGACTACTCAGTTTGTATATTTTTGCTTATTTCTTCATAGTTCCACTCAACTTCTTCTTGTTTTCTCGATTGATCTGTGTTCAGTTTTTCAAGGCCTATCCACTGTGCCAACTTATAACTACATCTGAGGGGGGTGCGATGGGGAGGTTCCCTTGTAAGAAATCCTTGAAAGTGTTCTTATAACTGGTTCCTGTCCTACTGCACACTGTCCAATGTTGATAGGTAAGCTATACCCTCAGTTCTCTAAGGAATGCAGAAATGGCTTGTAAAGCCCGACATTTGAGATGTCCAGGAATCCAAGTGTAAGCATTATTTTTCTTTGTTGGGAAGAATTTTCATCGTGGGATCGGAAATGTTTCAACATGCATGCAAACCGTTTTATAAGAGCCAATTTTTCCTCCTTCAGTTCGAAATGTGGTGTTGCACATGACAAAGGAATAAATACTCTGTTGATGCTGTGACGTCAATTTATTCATTCAACGAATAATAGGCCGAATGCACGTTAAAACTTTTTCCTATATGCGTGTTTTGCCTGTCACCAGTTGATACGATCTGCTTCGTATGTTCTTGATGAGTACCCTATTTTAGATGTTCTACCGTACTTGATCCTAATTTTTATTCTAGTGTTTGAAGCTCTGATGATTTACTGGCGCCCTCACTATGAGTTCGTTATTCATGTCCGTAACAGATCGCTTTAAGCACTCTTCCCAAAAGTTAATATATACACTAGCATGCGTAACCGAACCCTGCAACAATACTCATTATGTCCACTAGAGTCTCCAATCTTTGTGGTTGCAGGGTAATGAACAGTAATTTTGTATCTCCTGTTAGTATCTTGCTAGTTTTACGTACGAATCTGTTTTATAATGTGCAGCTGGGCTGCAAGATCCCTATTAAGATGTCACAGTATTTTCTAAGGGCACCTTGAAGATATTTCCGTTCTATATTTGTCATGACATCATTGCACATAGAGGAAACGGCTCTAAACCGTTCCCCTCCCCACATAAACAATTATGTTTTAAAAGCATGTACCATTTATTTTATGATGTTCAGTGCCATTTACATATACTCTTAGATAATATAATGAAAATTTATCATAAAACCTTTATTTTCGGAAACCTTACACTTACCGAGGTTGGAAAATAGTTGTCAATATCGGACCACTCCTAAAAATAATAAAATAACACTAAACAGAATTAAAAAAGAAGAAACTTGGTCTCGTTTCAAGCTGTGTACCTGTGATATACCATTTTCCAGAAGGTCACATAATTTCTCTGTGTTTTCTTTGTTGAATCCAAGAACGCTGCTGTAGGATGTCCCTGCAGGCTTTATTTCAGATAGTTTGGTGGCATTTAAGAAAAAGACTAACCTACATTTTCCAGAAATCTAGTTTGTGAACGGGTGTCCTTTGTTATTTCTTTGTCTCGATTATACGGCCATTATTCACTAGTCATCACGGGTAAGCCCAAAGAAAATAGGTTTCACAGAGAGACGATACTAAACCTGGTCTTCTTCAAGGTCTCTTCTCAAAACCGTAGGTCTACCTCTTTCTATTTTGCGAATTCCTCGGGTTTAATGTACTTCACTGTGGACAACTTCATGTCTGTTTGTTTTGAAACATTAAGCTGTTTACTGGCCTCTTTCCAACTGATCTTCCTTTTTTAAACTGCATCAGCATCTTCAATAATTTAGATGGGCTCCACTTTGTTTGATCAACATTACCCGTTACCGTCTTCGAACCTGGAAAGTAATTGCAAGAGAATAGGAGCACGTACTAATAACGGGAGACTTTAAACAAGAAAAGTTGAGGTTTCTGGTATAAGCAACTGAACGCTAAGAAAGTCCTCATTTTGCTAACAGAATAATTTTTTATGAAAAATCTAAATGAAACGGATTAATCATGAGCATTAACCTAGACCATAAGGTTCAAAAACACTTACATGTTCAAAAGTTTACCAGCCAGTGCCTATGAGAAGTAAAGAAAAACTCCTTTCGTTGTAAGAACTTGTAATGGCGAATTGGTAAGTTACAAGTGAAGTGGAAAACTTTTGCACCTCACTGCAGAGTGACAGAAGCCTAAACTACTATTTGCACTTGATCTCACCAGTGTTAAGTAGACTGCAAAGCATGAAGACCAGGGGGAGCGCCTTGGGGGGGGGGGGGGGGAGTCGAGTGTGGGGCACTTTCCTCTATCATTGGAGGCCAAATCGGGTTCAGACAACGTGTAGGGAGTAACAAAGTGGGTCACCCAATTGCTTAACAAGGTCCTTTTTCTGTCCTACTTCAATACTGACTGGAATGACCTCTTTTTCGAATTCGTTGAGTATATCAAAACTGGGTTAGATTATGAGACCTATTCTTTCCGCTTTCCGAGCTATCCAATACAGGTTGATCAGCTTGATCTCGTAGTCGTTGCTCGCCAACAGATGATTACAGATTTGCACAAATGCAGTTTTGTCTCACTATCCATTTGGTAATCTCTAGTGATTTCACTCAGAATTTTCAGTTCTGTTGGTTATCTACCAATATGCATATGTTATCTGGATAGGCATATTCGTAGTATTTAACTCTCTAAAAATTATCCTGGTAAGAATACAATAAATATATAATATTACAGGCAGTGAGCACCCTTGTCTGAAAGCCCTTCGTAATTTTATTTGCAGGCTTAAATTTCGGTTTACCTTGGTCACACTAAGTAAAAATTACAGTTTTCCTGTCTGCGTTCAAAGTACGGAACTTGAAAAGTCATGCTATACCTCCTAATAATCCCCGCAGAACTATTGCGCTGTGTTGTCTCTATCGCCGTCCATAATTGCGGAAGTGTTTCCGGTGCTAGATTTTCTGCATTAACTGAACTCTTGGTTATGCCTCTTAAATGTTCAATCGGATGCATGTCGGACGGTCTGGTGGCCAAACCATTCGCTCGAATTGTCCAGAATGTTCTTAAAACCAATCGTGAACAATTATGGCCCGGTGACATGGCGCATAGTCATCCACAAAAATTTGATCGTTGTTTGGGAACATGAAGTTCCTGAATGGCTGCAGATGGTCTCCAAGTAACCAAACATAATCGAGGACCCAGTCTGTTCGATGTAAACCTAGTCCACATCTTTATGGAGCCACCAACAGTTTGCACAGTGCCTGGTTGACAACTCGGGACCACGTCATCGTGGGGTATGCACCACACTCGAGACGTACCATCAGCTCTTACCAAGGGAAATCGAAACTCACGTGACTCGGCCACTGTAGTCTAGTCGTGTGATGTAAGATCGATATGGTCAGGAGAGACGCTGCAGTCGATGTAGTGCTGTCAGCAAAGGCACTCGCGTCGATGGTCTGCTGCCATACCTCATTAATGCTATATTTCACCGCACTATCCTAACAGATATTTTCTTCGTACGTCGCACATTGATTTATGTGGTTATTTGAAGCAGTTGCTTGTCTCTTACCACTGACAACGCTAAGCAAGCGCCGCTGCCCTTGGTCGTTAAGCCGACGACCACTGCGATATCCGTGGTGAGAGGCAAAGCTTTGAAGTGGGTGTCCTCAGTCCACTCTTGACACAGGGGATCTCGGAATATTGAATTCCTTAATGATTACACAAATTGAATGCTCAATGCGTCTAGCTCTACCTGCTATTCCGCGTTCGATGTCTGTTCCAGTCGTACGACCATAATCACGTCGGAAACCTTGCCACATGAATCACCCGAATACTAAAAACAGCTCCAAATATGGACTCGTACACAGTGAAGCGCCAAAGAAACTGGTATAGGCATACATATACAAATAGAGAGATATGTAAACAGGCAGAATATGGCACTGCGGTGGGCAACGCCTATGTAAGACACGAAGTGTCTGGCACAGTTGTTCGATCGGTTACTGCTGCTACAATGACAGGTTGTCAAGATTTAAGTGAGTTTGAACGTGGTGTGATAGCCGGCGCACGAGCGATGGCACACAGAATCTCCGAGGTAGCCATGAAGTGGGGATTTACCCATACGACCATTTCACCATGTACCGTGAATATCAGGAATCTGGTAAAACATCAAAAGTCTCCGATATCTCTAGGGCCGGAGAAAGACCCTGCGAGAACGGGACCAACGATGACTGAATAGAATCGTTTAACGTGACAGAAGTGCAACTGGTCCGTTAATTGGCGCAAATTTCAATGCTTGGCCATCAGGCAAGTGTCAAAGTGCCTACCATTCAACGACAACAGGTAACCTTTCATTCAGAAAGCTATTGCACTTAGCGACTGTTATATTGACTTGTCAATAATAGTTTTCAGCTAGGAGTAGCGCTTTTTAAATTTTGTTGGCAGATCTAGATTTCAACCAGAAACTAGCTGTTCTTAATGCATTATCATTTTTAATCAATGCATGTAATGCCTGTTGGTCGGTCTTCATCCACAGTTCATTCACAGTATTCAGTGAACTGTGGATGAAGCCCTACCAACAGCCATTACTTGCATTGATAAAAAATGATTGTGCATTGAGAATGGCTGGTTTCTAGCTGAAGTCTAGATCTGCCAATAAATTTAAAAGGACGACTGATAGCTGATATCTATTGTTTACATTCAACGAAATATCATCGATATGGGCTTTCGGAGACGAAGGCCCACTCGTGTACCCTTGATGACTGCACGACACAAACCGTTACGCCTCGCCTGGGCCCATCAATACCGACCGACATTGGACTGTTGATGACTGGAAACGTGTTGCCTGGTCGGACGAGTCTCGTTTGAAATTGTATCGTGCGGATGGTCGTGTAGGGATATGGCGACAGTCTTATGAATACATGGAACCTGCATGTCATCAGGGGACTGTTCAAGCTGGTGGAGGCTGTGTAATGGTGTGTTATGTTATGTGTGTGAAATCTTATGGGACATAACTGCTAAGGTCACCAGTCCATAAGCTTACACACTACTTAACCTATATTATCCTAAGGACAAAAACACACACCCATGCCCGAGGGAGGACTCGATCGTCTGCCGGAACTAGCCGCACAGTCCATGACTGCAGCGCCACAGACCGCTCGGCTGATCCCGCTCGGCTGTAATGGCGTGGAGCATGTGAAGTTGGAGTGATATATTACCCCTGATACTTCTAGATACTACTCTGAAAGGTGACATGTAAATAAGTATCATGTCTGACCACCTACATCAATTTCTGTCCGTCATGTATTCCGACGGACTTGCGCAATTCCAGCAGGACAATACAACAACCCACACGTCCGTAGTTGCTACAGAGTGGCTCCAGGAACACTCTTCTGAGTTTAAATACTTCCGCTGGCCACGAGACTCCTCAGACATGAATGTTATTCAGCATATCTGGAGCCCGCATCTCGTGGCCGTGCGGTAGCGTTCTCGCTTCCCACGCCCGGGTTCCCGGGTTCGATTCCCGGCGGGGTCAGGGATTTTCTCTGCCTCGTGATGGCTGGGTGTTGTGTGCTGTCCTTAGGTTAGTTAGGTTTAAGTAGTTCTAAGTTCTAGGGGACTTATGACCACAGCAGTTGAGTCCCATAGTGCTCAGAGCCATTTGAACCAGCATATCTGGAATGCCTTACAACGTGCTGTTCAGAAGAGATCTCCACCCCCTCGTACTCTTGCGGATTTACGGGCAGCCCTACAGGATATATCGTGTCAGTTCCCTCCAGAATTACTTTAGATATTGGTCGAGTCCACACCACGTCGTGTTGCGGCACTTCGACGTGCTCGCGGGGGCCCTACACGATGTCAGGCAGTTGTGCCAGTTTCTTTGGTTCTCGAGTGTACATTATGTACACAATACTACCGCCGTCTGTATATGTGCATGTCGCTCTATCCTATGACTTTGGTCTCCTCAGTGTACGTACTGAGCCATGTGGACTCGGACTGGCGGTAGTCGGAGGGCCTCTCAGAGCGTCAGTAAGCGGCGCCCTCAGCTGCTGGGCACGCCTGCCACTGCGGGCGCAGCTGCAGCTTCGTCCCCGTACGGCGTGTGATGCCGGCGCTCGGCTGTTTTATTCCCGACGGCGCCCCTGCTGGGACGTGACCAGCGAGCATAGCAGCGCGGCGCGGCGCGGGCAGCCGCCGGCTAAGTGTCGCTGCTCGCCGGCACTCCCGTCCCCAAATAAAATATAAGCAACGCGAATTTCACTGTGTACCAGCTCCCGACCCACTTCCGTTAAAGGAAACGTGCCGTACCACCTTGTAAGAGATGTTGTGCTGTGCGTTATACTTTTCTTTACACGCAACCCGAGCAAAAGAGGTTGGTTTTGCGGTGCTCCCTTATTTCCAAGTCCGTATCGATGTTAGTGCTGAGTTTTCACTCAGACGGCACTTTGGCGTTAGGCGGTTGTTTCCGTGTGTGATCGCTCGCTGGAGCTTAGCTGGAGGCGTGTGAGGAGGAAAGAGGGCTGCCTTGGCGTGGAGACAGTTCGTCTCGGCTGGGGTTGCTCGCGTCTTGACGCCGATTGGGGCCCGATGGGAAGACCGGACCGTGATTTTGCAGTTAACAGTGTGAGCAGCGGCGTGGTGTGCCGTTTAACTTGATTCGCAAGGGGAGCAAAATCTCGCCTGTTGTAGTTTGTCGAGCCCGAGTTTGAAATACCTTCTATGTGCGGCGGGATGCGATTTCGTCCTCCTGTGTCCGTACGACACTTGGCACCTCAGCAGGCGGGTCGGAGCCACCTTCGGGACTAAACGGAAGCCTTTGGACTGATAGGTCTTGTGTTTTGCATATTGTTCATAAATTGTTGTTTTGGTATTGTGGTGAGCGTACTGTAAGACCTTCATTACACACACCATCAGATTATTTGACTTGTCACTCTAACGAAGTAGGCGAGTGTCAGCAATACGTCTCGTGGTCTTATAGTGGCGTGTTTATCTTCTGCCATTATGTCAGACTATAGAAGTGCCACTTGCACGCTTAGAGTAACAGATTGACGGTGACCAACTTTAAACAGAACTTCATTAATTTTCACACACATTTATTAAAATAATAACAAGCACAAAAATTACTTAACTTGGTTCTGGATGCTATTTAAAATTGACAATCTGAAGTCCTGTGGTATTGGTACGTTAATCTTATTCTCATATATATCTCTGATACTTGACAAAAGTGTCTATACATTTATCTTAATGGCTATGTATGGGAATATGGTAATCTTATTATGCGCAGACTGAAACTTGACTATAGACTAGTACAGACAAATGTAGATCTCGTACAGACTGGTTCAGACTAATGCAGACTGGTACAGACTGGTGCAGACAAATGCAGACTTACTAATCGGAGGTCTGTACACTCGTTATAATATGTCGCGCGGTGATGTATCACTGCGCGAGTGTGATTCGTGAGGTGAAAAAGTTCTACGTTAGCAGCAATCTCATTGGCTGCGTTACATATTAATACGCGCATCGGCGGAAGCAGAATTTGGTCCGTCTCTATGGCAGCGCCATCTCGTAGTGCGGAGACGGACGAGCGCTGCGCCTGCGCTGTTGTGCTTAGCGGGGCGTGCTCCAGTGTGGAAGTTGTGTATGGGCTGACTATGCGGAACTATGTACACAACAGGTATTAAGTTGGCTAAGGTTTCTTATGGATTTCCTGGCATTTGGTCTGTTGTCCAGCCCGGGCTACGTCTCGTTATTTTAAAAGTCAGTCCTTGTTTTGGTTTAGTACGATTTTCTGCCTGGCGGTTCTGCTAGTACGCCGGGTCACTGTGGTTGTGTTGCATTTTCTATGGGGCTGTGTGCTCGGAGCTGTGGAGTACCATTTGTGTGAACTGCTTCATTGGGGAGTACTGATCAGGCAATTCTTGGTCCTCTGCTGTATGAAATAATTTTATTATCATTTTAAAGTAACATTATCACTTAAATGATTTAATTCTTGTTGCGTTAATTGCAACTTGGGTACTGAGAAATTTAGTAGTGTAATTACGGAAGATTTAATAGTGGCACATGCCCTTTAGCTGTTTCGTAATCTGTTAATTACCGAAAGACCTTAAGTTCATAGTCATATGGTGAGATTTTCTTAAATTATTGTATTTTTATGTCATGTTACTGTTTTTTTTAATTTGCTGATCACTGGTGTACTGTTCCAAGTGTTAAAATGTTTCAGGTAGCTACTACCTGGGTGGAACGCGCGGAACCGCAACGGAGAGAGTAGCTGCGTGCCTTACGTGTCCGTTGTTGGCGCGCCCTGGTGTCCGTTATTTGTTTTGGTGCACCTGAGTTGAGCGTTGTGTTGCCTCCTCCCTTACGGCCCCGTCGTGTTCTTCTCATAAACATTTCCTTCTAGGCATTTTAGTTAATTTTATGCTAGTATTATTTTAATTTCTTACATTGGTAAAATTGTGCGGGCTTCGTTATGCACACTGTTTGTCACAGCGGAGTTGATGTGCCATTGTAATTTCCTAAACTCCATTGTTTATGCCCTTCGTGATACATATTGTTTGTCATAATAGATTTGAGTATGGCAGTTATAATGCCTCATATATCATGATGTGCGTGTGTAATGGTGCAATAAAAGGGATGATGGTTATTTCTGTTTTTGGCGCCCTTCATGCCTCCTTTCTTGTCCCTATTGGTACGCTATCCTTGTGTTGGTAAGCCACAACAGTTGACATACTGTGTCGTTCTTGCTGCTAGGCACGGTTTGCACACTCTTGTATCGTCTTAGGTTTTACATCTAAAGCATATCAGCCATGACGTACGAGGACTGCACAAGAATATGGAAACATTGTGAGAAGTGCATGCTTGAACATAAATGCAGACACTAGTCAAGCTTGAAGGTTGTGCCGTTATGTTTGACCACAAACAGAACTTGTGCAACGACCTCAATACATGTCAAGTGTCTGTCGTGGTCAGAACAGTGTCTTTGTGCTTGTGAGTGCGTCGTGTCTGAGCTAAACGAATTCGAAACTGGGCAGTCTGTTGCTGCTCATATGACGGATGCTTCCACAACCAAGTACAATGTCCTCAGTGGCATTGCAGCGAGAAGAAAGTACTACCCTGGTCGCTTTGTCACTAACCTGGTGTCTCGCTGTTTCGGCGGTCCCTCGTCGCACAGTAGTAGCGCTCGGGCGCCAGATTTCATGTAGGTTGTGACCTTGTGGAAGTGCAGCGTTTCGGGATGCCAGTTGTTAAATGTCAACAACGTTTTGTACTATACTCGTTTTAATAAAGAAAATACTTTGAAACACACTTCACGGAATTTCCAATATGACGGCTCTTGGCTACGCCGTTATTCAACCCTTTACAACACATTAACACATTTATCACTTCGCATACTCGTGATATACAGGGTGTCCCAGCTATCTTGTCCACCCAAAATATCTCTGGAAGAATAACAGCTATTGGAAAACGACTTTCACCGGTATCAATGTAGGGCTGGGGCCCATGAATGTACATATTTGGAAACATTCTAAAACGAAAGCATATGTGTTTTTTAACACAAACTTATGTTTTTCAAATGGACCTCCTATATTTTTTCTTCAGCAATCCATAGCATGACAAAGCACATACACAATGGCGTTGATTGCATCGCAATATTCCCATTACATCCCGAGATATTGAGACGCAAAGTTGACGCTAGAAACACCCGACATGCGCTGCTAGCGCACGTCCTGAGGCTAAGGCGTGAACCCCATGCTGCCCGTAATCGCTATGTGATTGACATGTGTAATCACACCTCCATACTTATCAAGAGGTCCGAAACGAATAATACGGTCTGCTGCCATCAACTCTCATAAGCACATAATGGTTTCCCTCTTGCACGTTTTACGTATCTACGTACACAATATGAACCAGTACAGATCGGTGTACACCCGTCAGGTTGTCTTATTTATCCTGCACACCCAAAATAAGGTTTATCTAATGCGTTATATGACCCATTGTGCCTGTCGCACAGGGCCTGGCTCTACCTAGTCAAGTGTACAACGTAGTTCCCACTACTGCCACATATAAAGGCACATTTGCATGCCGAGCGTGAGTTTCCGCGGAAACGCGAAATATTAATTAAATAAATAATCAGTGACAAATAAATAAAGCCTATGGCATACAACTGCAGCGCTGTGTCGCTGATAAAACAAAAGCACAATTACGTTACTCTTATGTTTAATTTAAGAAGAAATGGAGAGCTCTGGTTGAAGTGGTGCGAGAAGCACGTATTTTATTTTATTGTCTGGCACACCGCCATATTTCATGTTAGAGAAGAATACTGCGAGTTGCAACCAGACTAGGCACTCGATTCTGTAAAGAATTTATATTTATAAAAGTAAGTAGGATTATGAACTGTAGGCTTATTCATTGAATATATCTGATTTAACTAACTGTGTAACTTTTTTATGTTTAGTAGACAGACACCTCTGTACGACGTATTGACATGGCTGGCAAATTATTCTAATATTGAGATTTAGATTTGAGTCCGCACCTACCGCAGCAGTCTTTGGAAACGATTTATTTACGAAGTCCGATTATTTCAGTTTTATTTCACGGTCAACTACGAGTAACATTGCCTTTACGAAAAAGCCATTGTCAAGCGTCTGATACCGAATAATTAAACGTCCACGTTCCAGATAAGCAAATATCAATTACAATTACAAACACCATCATACAGATAGAATAATTAATATATTATTATTTTTAATTTATTTTATATTGGCGACTGCGTGTCGGACTTGTTATTTTGTCATTTGTTACATTGTTCTCTTTGATTCATGTAAAAAATCAACTTTCTGGATCTGGACGTCAATGTATGAGAGATAACAAAATTGGAAGATATTTTCAAATTCTGAAATTTTGCCGGAAGACGCAAAGAAGCTTCCAGCAAAATAAGGTAAGACGCAGCATCTTTGCATTAGCAGGCTTGACCAGACGTATAATTCAGTGTATTAGCTTTTCAGTAAATTCTGTAGTGTTTCTTTTCCGCATAACAGTTTCAGTGATAAATTTCGTTCTCAGTACTTTTCCCTAAACAATAACGTATGCAACAATACCAATACACGAGTGTACAATATGGCCGACTTCTGTACGATATCATGTAACATGGCCAGCAGCCATTACCAATAATCTCAAATTCAGTTTATATTTTTAAATTAACAGACAGCCATTGTTCAACTACACTTTATTTTAAAATCAGTGTCAAAATTTTCTTGAAACATATATCACGTGTGGCATGGTAATAACTAGAAAACAATACGCAAAAATGGAACAGCAAGGACGTACTATTCAGACGCAATCCGACTCGGACGTGAGACAAGTGTTAGAAAATGACTTTACGACAGCAACCGGTAGTGACGATTCATCAAACATTGACGCAAGTGTTGACGAAAATTTTGACAATAGGCCGTCCACCACAAAAATTTCAAAGTCTCAATCAGAGCCCATGTTAATGCATGACGTCACGTCTAATGACGCGGCGGGGGCAGAGACCTTGCAAACGGTAAACATTGCCGACATGTTACAAATGCTAATGAAACAAAACGCAGAAAATATGGCAACCATAAGGAAACAGAACGCGGAAAACATGGCAACCTTAAAACACAAAATGAACAGTTAAAGACACAAAATGACGCAATTAAATCTGACCTCATAGCACTCAAGACAGGTAATGACACTTTATGTAAACGTGTGGAACTTATAGACGCCACACTGACCAAACAGATGACTGAACTCAGTACTAAATTTTCCCAGCTTAATACGAGACAAGAAAAGACTACAACTGACGTAGCACTTTTACAGACACAAGTAAAAAACCTTAATGTCACGTGTGAAGTTCTTACTGAACAAATTCAAACATATCCTTCAGTACATGACAACCTTGAAAAACGAATTACTGACGTACAGAATAAATTTGACAATGTTGAACAACACCTGACTGACATCTTACAATCTGATGCCACAGCTCATTTTCAAAATATTAATAAGGAATTTAATGATTGGGTAGTGAACAAAGACAAACATTCTGATACATGCTTACGTGAAAATTTACCAACAATTGTGCACGACTCCGTAGCGCAATACATTACTAATAACAAACAGCTGATCAGTGACGCAGTACAATCCGTCACTGCACCCATGAGACAATTCACCGATCGACCACAGTCTGAATGTAACGAAAATATCAGTCAAAACGCACAGTTCAGGAACCAATATACATTCGAGTATGACACACACATACCGCACACGACAAACACACAAGAACAAAACACACCACGACTACAACACATACCACGATATGCAAATACAAACACGAGCTATTATCATGGTAAACCACAGCAACATTATCGTAATTACTCGCCAGCTGAACATACCAGTAATTACAGTGGAATAAATCCATATCACAATATGAAGGAAGAAGAAAGCTTAATGAAACACAGGCAATTTCAGATTTTTATCCCAGAAAAACGAACCATTCATCCGGTGATTTTTCTTAAATCCTTTAGTAACGCATTTCCACCCACGCACTTGGAGTGACCGGAAAAAGATTTCATATATTGTCGGTTACATCCAAGGCGATGCAGCTGTCTGGGCATACAGTCAAGCTGACGTATGTACCACGTACAGTGAGTTTGAGCGCGCTTTTCTGAACAAATTCTGGTCGCAATCCGTCCAGGAGCGACTCAGAAGACAAATTTTAGAACCTGAAACTTTTAACAGTGAAAATGGTAACTTACGCAGATATTTTGAAAAATACTTGAACATGGGACACTTTTTAGACGAACCAGTCGCAACGCGTGATATACTCCGTGCGTTGAAGGCCAAATTGCCTTTCAACATTAAAGAAAAACTCCTACATATCCCGGATGACGATTCAGATTATTTTTTAACAGCTTTAGATTCGGTTGACATGTTACTTGAAGACCAGCGCTTCGCGCGGCAAAACAGCAGCGACAATGTTTACACTAGTGGTATGCAAAACATGCAGGCTTGCCAACACAATTCTGGCGCGTCCACAGTTGGATACGCGGTACAACAAAAACAGCAAACTCACATGCCGTCTCAGTACGGAAATCAAAATCAACACGCGTATTCCAATACAAACAATAGTTACAACAGTAATAACACTTCATGCGGCAATCCATACAAAAGGCACCGCGGTAATAACTACAACGGTAACAACGGATACAAAAGCAACAACAAGAACACAAACAGAAATAGAAATAATAACAACTACGAGCCAAGACAGCATCAAGGTTGGACTCGTAACGATCAGTACTTTCATTCAAACTCTGCTTTACCACAGCAGACACCAGGACAAAATTGGAGCATACCTTACGACCGACAGGTAAGTTATAATGCGCAACAGCAACAACAACCGCAAAAGTTTGGAGATCATAATAGGCACTATCCGAATGTGAATATAATAGAAATGACACCTGATGCACAACCTCAATCTGTGTCAGTACCTAGTACAAATGCTAATCCAACAAACTAGAAACAGTCACTACTATGCCCCAGGTCGTGGCTGAAGAATTCTTGGGGGGCGACTTCAATGTTAATCAGTTATTTGACACCACACTTGAACAACAGAATAATGATATGCCGAATAATTCTAAACAAAAATTACCTGTTTTATTTATAAGATACAACCACAATGAGAATATATCAGATGAACTTTTGCAAGACAGTACACAATGTCGTTCAAACACAAATGAAATTGTTTTAGCATCTACTACTGGTGTAGTAGGTGGGATTCCAACTACTATTATCCTAGATACAGGTGCAGCTGTGAGCGTTTTGTCTTTTAATTTCTATAAAAAGATGTGTGAATTGGAACCTGTGCCTGAGTTTCCTGCCCAAAACTGTAAAATAACTACTGCACTAGGTAATAAGTCATGTAGGGTTACGAAGCAAGTTTTTGTAAACGTTAAAATAGGTAATGGAACCGTACAATGGCCATTCCTGGTTGTACAAAACCTTGTGACAAATTGCATATTAGGAATAGATATTATGAGCGAGAAGGACTGCATTATAGACTTCTCCAAAGGTGAACGTATTTCAAATGATAAAAGCAGGGTAATTATTATTGATTTGGACAGGAGAACTCTAAAGCATGACAAACACTGTACAGGGTACAAGGTTCAGTTAGTACTTGACAAAGACATTCAAGACATGCAAACACACTCATCTGACACAGAGCTAATGGACTTGAAAACATTGCTTGATCATAAGATAAGTGAAGCTACAGCTCTCAGTGTACATGAACGTATAAAACTACAGGAAGTGTTATCCAAATATTTACAAGTTTTTACCAAACGATTGGGTGTTATCAACATGTATGTGTACAAGATTGAAGTTAAGCCTCACAAGATCTTCTACCATAAGACATATAACGTATCGTTATCTCAACGACCTGCTGTGTGGCAAGAATTAAAACAAATGTTAGACTGGAAGGTCATTGAACCATCCACCTCACCTTATTGTAGTCCTCTACTTGTTGTCAAAAAATCGAATGGAAGCATTAGGTTAGTGTTAGACGCACGAGCAATTAATGAAATAATTTTACCGGTTCACACAAAACCCGAAAATTTAGAAGAGCAATTACAGAAATTTCTAGATGCAAAATATTTTTCCACAATAGATCTCGCTAATTCGTTTTGGCAGGTGGGTATCACTCCTGATTCACGGAAATATACTGCATTTATGTTCGGGGGGCGAACCTATCAGTTTTGTGTTCTACCCTTCGGACTGAATGTCAGCTCTGGGGTATTCATTACAGCCCTGGATACCGTGCTTGGCGACGATTTAGTTGAGACAGTCACACACTATGTAGATGATATACTGATAGCTACACAGTCTTGGAATGAACACGTTGACACACTTCAAAGAATTTTAGAAAAATTTGCACAAGCTGGAGTCACAGCCAACCTAAGAAAATCAAAATTTGGTTGCAGTGAGATAAAATATTTAGGACATATCATTAATTCACAGGGCATACGTCCTGATCCCAGTAAATTAGATGCTATCAGAAACTTTCCTAGCCCTCGAACTAAAAAGCAGTTAAAATCATTCCTTGGGCTATGTTCATTTTTTAGACGTTTTTTGCCACAACCACTTTTGAACAGTAAACATCTGCTAAATCTACTCAGAAAGAATCAAGTTTGGATCTGGTCAGAACAGTGCCAGAATGACTTTAATACAATTAAACATGCTTTAGTGGGTGCAAACTTACTGAGCTATCCAGATTTCAATTTAGATTTTTGTATGACTTGTGACGTTTCACGTACTGGCTTGGGATGTTGCTTATTTCAAGTTGTAAAGAATAAAGAAAAGGAACAGATAAGAATTATTGGGTTTGCAAGTCGTACTTTAACTGAATGTGAGCGTACATACTCCACTACTGAGTTAGAAACACTTTCCATAGTATGGGCATTCAAGAAATTCAATTATTATTTATTTGGAAAACATACAGTAATTTACACCGATCACCAGGCCCTGACATTTCTGTTAACTTGTAAACTTGTACATCCTTGACTATCACGATGGGCAGATACACTTCAGAACTACTCTTTTGAAATTAAGTACATAAGAGGTAAGGACAACACCATTGCAGACACTTTGTCTAGACTTCCACAAGGTATGAATGATACCAACAGTGACTTAGAAAATATAAATGACTACAGGATTCTCTTAATGCAAGACAAGCAGTATCACCAATATTATATTGATATGTGCAGAAACATGGCTGAATTACAAAAATCAGATCCTCACTGGTATAAGATAATAACATTACTGGTAGAAAAACACAATCATCCTTTGACTAAGTATTACAAGTTACACAATGATGTGCTATTTTATCGACGACATCCTAATGCTACTAACTGGTGTGTATGCATTCCCAAAGAGTCTGAACGTAATTTAATTTGGCACACACACTTAGTTTGGGGTCATTATGGGACAAAAAAGTGTTTAGCAAAGCTCAGCACATACTGTTATTTTAGCAATATGAGAAGAAAAATTTACAGGGAACTGAAAACATGTGTCATATGTCAAAAATCAAAACCTCAGAATTTATCCACAAAAACAGATTTACATTCTATTTTACCCAGTAAACCCCTGGAAATTCTGTGTACTGACATCAGTGGACCGCATCCAGCAAGCTCTGGAGGCGTCAAATATATCTTAGCTTTTTACGATATATTTTCTAAACATGTAAAACTTTATGCTTTAAAATCCGCCACTGCAAGTGCTATAATACGAAGATTCTCAAGTGATTACCTGACGCACGTGGGAAAACCTAAAGCAATTCTGTCAGATAATGCAGCATACTACTCTGGGTACAAATGGAGAAATTTCTTGAAGGACAATAACATCAAAAGTATATTTATTTCGAGGTTTAGCCCACAATGTAACGCGACTGAGAGACTTTTCCGAGAATTAAATCGATTCATGAGGACCTATATTTCATCAAAACATACTAATTGGGTGTCCTACCTAAGTCTTTTCGAAGACGTACACAATAACTTAAATATTTACGATACAAATTACACACCTAACGAGATCATGTTCAATTGCAAACAGAACGATCAGTGGATAGAACCATTACCTAAGTTGTCAGACAAGGAAATCACACCTGAACAGAAAATAAAAGAAGTATTGACTACATTGACACATCACGCACAAATACGAAACAAACATCACAGAAACATAATAAAAAGAAAACAAAAATTCGAGGTAGGAATGCTTGTACTACTTCGTACTCATCATAAATCTGTAGCACTCAAACGACGCAACGCTAAGTGGCGTCTGCTATATGAAGGACCTTATATAATTGTTAACATACCGCATCCTGGTGCGTATCTGTTACAACATCCTAGAACTAACAAAATTATTGGGCTATACGCACACCGAGATCTTAGAGCATTTCATGCTGAATAATGTCAAGGTCATACCCATCAAAATATTGCTAAGCAACTCGAAAAACTCTGTTGTTACAGCACAGATAATAAGTAGTATAGAAATTTTCATTTCAGCGGTTCCAGTGACGCAGTTGAAGACAGAAGAACTCTTCTTTCAACGCACGGCACCACCTGAAGGACGGAATATTAAAGTAAAATTTATGATTACGTAGCAGTGGATGACATATTAATTTTTCACGGAACATTTGTTACTGAAGGTACCACTGACTTGGTGTGACACCTGACGAACTGACAGACGTCACCTGTGAAGCGATCTTTTACTTTGAGAAATAGATTAGACGCACATCTCTCAACACGAAAAGCATCTATCAGTAGTCAAGGCCACACAGACACTCTACACACACGCACAAAACGCGAGGAATCGAACATTTTCTCTCTCTTACTATTTTGAATATTATTGAGTAGTGAAAACGCCTGGTCTTGTCTGCTGATGTAATGAATGTTGTGTCTAACCAATCTTAATTTCAGATGACATCA
This sequence comes from Schistocerca cancellata, assembly GCF_023864275.1. Lineage (NCBI taxonomy): Eukaryota > Metazoa > Arthropoda > Insecta > Orthoptera > Acrididae > Schistocerca > Schistocerca cancellata. The sequence goes on along the minus strand of NC_064631.1, from coordinate 21,177,088 downwards.
CAAAAAACATCGATAATATCCCAGCAAAACCGCTAAAGAGGATGTAAATATCGACAATTCATGTAATCAAACGTGACACAATGTAATAACCTATAGCTATGTAATGATGATGCAAACATGTTTATGTGCAACTGTATTATGTTTATGCTAAGAAAATATGTGACGTGTGTATGTATAATTACTTATTTTTTTTAACTGATGTATCATGTAACTGTACTATGTAAAAAAAAATTTGAACAAAACGAGTGCCAAAAAGACATTGCATAGTGAACCTCTGTTCACGGACATTAACGAACATTACTAACTCTGCAACTACGCAGAAACCTATATGAAAGAAACGGTTAATGCCATTCATTATGCAGCGTATCTATGTAAACGCGATGAATGATTTCTTTGATTAATAACTACGGACATTTAGGTGAACTATATTCAGCGAAAAACTGAAAATGTGAAGTGCATAATTCGTGCATCGTCTAGTGACATTACTACAGTACCTAACTTCAAGATGTTAACTGGATTAAATGGACACATAGTGCCTGTCCAGAAAACAACACGACGGGTGGAAGAATTTTGGTTGGAACTTCAGGGAATGAAATGTTCTCGAAATGTGACGGACACTCTTACCTGGACTGTCCAAGGATCGACGCCAGCTATGTGCCGTCTGAGGTTCTGCAACCAAGCTTCCACGGAATGTAAAAAACGAACTGCACGTGGACCAATTACTCGACGGGTCACGTCTGATCTGTAATAAGCAATGCATTTAGTCACAACGAACTGCATCACAACGACTATAATGGAGATGAGAAATGGACACGCTTATGTATTAATCACGTTGTTATACAACGATGTTACTGTGATCAAAAAACTTTACCACGACGATACTAACCTGTAAAAAATTATTGTGCAGCGGATGAATATGAACTGTAATAACGACACGATGTGTATAGGTCAACACACCTGAAACATACGGACATTTTTCTTTGAAGTATTTCAAAACAATACTATGTAACTAAGAACATTCAACAATTTAAGTTGTATTGTGTTATAACAAATATTGTAAATTGAAAACTAAGTTACCTGTCATAGAATGTAGTCTTCATATGTAATCTTGGTTGAATATTTTCTTTGTGCAACGACTGAGAAACGCGCGCACACGAACAATATGAACTGCAATACTGTGCCGCGTGATCTAACTGTACGACATAACGGCAGTCAAACAGACACTTCTGCGCATGCGCGCACTCTATCTGCCAACATAAGAACTTTTACGGCGCACCCGCGTCATTCAAATTTTGTATATAATGTGTATAATGTGTATAATGTAGGTCATGTAAATAGTTGTAGATAACTTAGATTTTCTTGTGCCTTTAGGTGAATTGCTCGCCTGCAGGTGTGTCCTTTCGCCTCGCAATTCAGGGGGCAATATAAAGGCATATTTGCATGCCGAGCGTGAGTTTCCGCGGAAACGCGAAATATTAATTAAATAAATAATCAGTGACAAATAAATAAAGCCTATGGCATACAACTGCAGCGCTGTGTCGCTGATAAAACAAAAGCACAATTACGTTACTCTTATGTTTAATTTAAGAAGAAATGGAGAGCTCTGGTTGAAGTGGTGCGAGAAGCACGTATTTTAATTTATTGTCTGGCACACCGCCATATTTCATGTTAGAGAAGAATACTGCGAGTTGCAACCAGACTAGGCACTCGATTCTGTAAAGAATTTATATTTATAAAAGTAAGTAGGATTATGAACTGTAGGCTTATTCATTGAATATATCTGATTTAACTAACTGTGTAACTTTTTTATGTTTAGTAGACAGACACCTCTGTACGACGTATTGACATGGCTGGCAAATTATTCTAATATTGAGATTTAGATTTGAGTCCGCACCTACCGCAGCAGTCTTTGGAAACGATTTATTTACGAAGTCCGATTATTTCAGTTTTATTTCACGGTCAACTACGAGTAACATTGCCTTTACGAAAAAGCCATTGTCAAGCGTCTGATACCGAATAATTAAACGTCCACGTTCCAGATAAGCAAATATCAATTACAATTACAAACACCATCATACAGATAGAATAATTAATATATTATTATTTTTAATTTATTTTATACACAGTTCCACTTCGCCTTGTTTATGATTTGCGACCCATGCAAACTCCTGTACTCCACCACCCTCCGAGCATCCCATTTGTTGTTGCTTTGGCGTGCCGTACACCGCTTGCGAGTGTAGTCGTGCATCAGAGTAATCTAGTGAGGGCACGGAGGTAGTACACATTGTGAATAAACGTTGTGTTGTGGAACTTATACTGTACAGTATAATGTACACACATGAAGATTTGGTAGAAATGCTGCTGATCTATGGAGAATGTACGTTGACGGGAAATACGTTATGAGATTGCTTGTTTGTTGATAGTACTGTTAGCGAACATTATGTTTATTAGGTTAATATGTCTGTTTTCTACCCTACTCTACATACCTGTACCGTACCCTGTTGTAGGTGGACGAAATGCTGTTCAGGCAGAACGACTGTACAGAAGACGATTCCCTGACAAGCCATCGCCTTCGCGCCGGATGTTTGGTCGTCTCACATCTCGCCTACGTGAAACGGGAAGCTTAAATCCAAGACCTCGACATCGTCCTAGAACACGCATAGATGAATGTGCTGAAGTTGCTGTGCTCGATACCATAGCTGTGAATCCTCAAATCAGCACACGTCAAATTGAACGTGAAGTTGGTGTGTCGAAGTCAAGTGCACAGCGTATTCTTAAACGTCATAAATTTCATCATTACCATGTTCATTTACACCAGGATCTTCATGGAAATGACTTCTGCAATAGGGTAACATTTTGCCGGTGGGTTCAGCAAAAACCTCTGTCTAATCCAATTTTTTTTGCAGATGTTCTCTTTACCGACGAGGCATCATTCTAAAACAAAGGAATTGTCAATATGAGGAATATGCATTATTGGTCCGCACACAATCCAAAATGGCTCCGTCAGGTAGAGCATCAACGTCCGTGGAAAGTTAATGTTTGGTGTGGGATTATTGGAGATACCATTATCGGACCTTTCTTTATAAATGGCATCCAAAATGGCAGACAATACTCCAGATTTATACGACACAATCTTCCTGTTGTCTTGGACACCGTACCTCTGAACCGGAGAATGGTCATGTGGTATCAGCATGACGGATGCCCTGCACATAACGCCTTACGAGAACGACGACTTCTGAACCGTACGTTCCCTGGTAGGTGGATTGGACGAGGTGGCCCAGTTACGTGGCCTGCCCGATCTCCGGCCCTTACACCGCTGGATTATTTTCTTTGGGGAGCAGTGAAGGATGCTGTTTACCAACATGAACCAACAACACCGGAGGACATGAAGCAACGCATTATTGATGCTTGTACAGCCATCAAAGAGGAAACAGTAGCACGAAGTAGGGCATCCTTCATCCGCAGAGTGACCCTATGTATGCAAGCCAATGGGCATCACTTTGAGCGTGAGATGTGAACGCTATGTTTAGTATGTAGTGCTGGTATCACAGTGGAAGTTTCTACAAAGGGCCGATTTACCCAGTGATGTTAAGAAACATTTGTTTGCAACAATTTGTCATTTAACGCATTAGATAAACATAACATTGATAATTATGTGATAATAAAACTAATTGGTTAAACATGTTTACATTCATCTTCTATGTCCTACTTGAACTTCCTAAATCAAAACATTTTTACCTAAACAACGGTAAAACTTTTAGTCCACTTGCTCGTTTCACTAAAACCATCAACATGAAGTTTACTATTATGAGTGAATGATTAACTGTCACTTGCGCTAGATCTACAGTAAAGTAAAGTTTTAACGTTGAACGGCATTACCTTTTTAGTAACTGATTACCGATAAGCGAAGTTAACTTTGTGACTAACGTTGCGGTACACAGATATGTTACAGAACCGCATCACCCCTAGCCTATGGGATAAATACCTGCTGGAATGTACGACGTTAATGCAGGATGGCAGCAGACCGTATTATTCGTTTCGGACCTCTTGATAAGTATGGACGTGTGATTACGCATGTCAATCACATCGCGATTACGGGCAGCATGGGGTTCACGCCTGAGCCTCAGGGCGTGCGCTAGCAGCGCATGTCGGGTGTTTCAAGCGTCAACTTCACACACAATATTTTTAGCGCAACGCAATCTGACTTTTAATAATCCCTACACAAAACCGCGCGACCGCTACGGTCGCAGGTTCGAATCCTGCCTCGGGCATGGATGTGTGTGACGTCCTTAGGTTAGTTAGGTTTAAGTAGTTCTAAGTTCTAGGGGACTGATGACCTTAGACGTTAAGTCCCATAGTGCTCAGAGCCATTTGAACCATTTGAACCTACACAAGAATGGCCCTGACAAACAATGACCTATACCTTTCATGAATCACTTACCTCACAAAAATCTTTGTTACTCAAACTACTGTATTCTGCGAGCGCCAATACTGCCAGTTAACTAAAAGATTCTAACTACTGAAGTCAGTAACTACTGATAGGCATAGTTAGCAAATGAAAGATTTCGATAAAGGACAAACAATGTATTTACCTTAACAGTGTTCAAAAGTCATTATATATATATATATATATATATATATATATATATATATATATATTATATCCTAGCCAGTAATGCCAACCGAGCCCGCTGCCAAAAGGTTGGCAGCATCGAAGTCCGGACGCCGTCCGCATAAGCAGCGCCAGCGATACAGGAAATCGCCGCAAGTCTGCGCGCGCCACCGCTGGCTTCTGGCTTCTTAAGCGCTGGAGTCGCGAGCGCTAGGACAGTTCTGTATTCGCCGCTCAGTTGTATACTCGCCACCGATTTGTGTACTTGCTAGTCAGTTGTGTGTTCATCGCAGCAGAGTTGTTGTTTGTCGTCAGCTGACGCTGACCTAGCCGCTCCGACTCGAACTAGACAGATTTCTGTAGACACGGAGTTCACTACTGTGTTTCTGTATCTTCGTTAATAAAGATAAGTACCGACTTTTATTTAATCAGAGTGTTTGGGTTTTCATCTTTCTGTTCACTGTTCCAGCGGACCGGTCGGCCCGCTATTAAAAGTGTGGCGGTGACTTCGTAAGCCGTTTCTACAGCGAAGTGTTTGTCGCTACGAACGCCGCCACAAAAAAAAAAATATATATATATATATATATATATATATATATATATCAGTTCATGACATCCAATCTTACAAATTTACTGTCTCTGATGGACACACGTCCAGATCATCCGCTCTCAAAACTCCGCCATCTTTCTCCCCACATCCACACTGCTGGCGGCTCACATCCAACTGCGCAACGCTAAGCGCTGTTCACATACAACTGCCCAACACTACAATAGCGAATATTACAACAATGCTAACCAACCAGAGACTGCACACAGCACAGCCAGTGATTTTCATACAGAGCGCTACGTGGCGTTACCAATATAAAAACCTAAACAGCCTACTTACAGATGATTGTACACATCAAAACAAAAGAAAAAAATTTCTCATAAAATGGGTGCTACAAAGCGTATATTATTACATCTGCCCTTTTTTACAGAGGAGGTGCTCAACATGATGTCCATTCATCTCTTCATCTCAACGCACAACTCTGTCTTTGGGTGTAAGGTCTCACGCACTCTTTGAAAACGCCCTGCTTGGTTCCTAATGTGCTGGGATGCACGGAAGACATGATTGTATAGTATCTGCACATCGTTTATTGGAGTGGCATAGACCAGTTTCCTCATGTGTCTCCATAACCAGAAGTCTAGTGAATTTAAATCCGGGGAACGAGCAGGCCAAGATATTGGACTTCCTCGGCCAATTCGCCGATTTTCAAATATCCTTGTCAGGTGCCGAGGCACAATGCAGTGAAAATATGCTCGTGTGCCATCATGAATGAATCACATCTGTAGTCCGTCCCGACATTACACATCCTCCAACAGGATAGGCAATAAGTTTTTCAGAAAGCGGTGATTCTAGGCCGCAGTTAATTTCTATGGTAACACATATGGCCCTAGTAATCTATCGCCAAGAGCGCCTACCCATACATTGGTTGACAATCGATCCTGATGCCTTGTTTCTTGAACAACATGGAGATTTTCAACGGCCCATAGATGCTGATTATGGAATTTTATGATGCCATCTCGTGTAAACCCTGCTTCATCAGTAAAAAAAAATCGGAATGGCAAATTGTGGATCTATACCACACTGCCGCAAGAACCACTGGCAGAACTGCACTCTGGCCCCTAAGGGCATGGGCTCGCTGAACATGGCTCGGATAGTATAATTACTCATGAAGTGCTTCCCAGACCAAAGGACAACTAACACCTTCAGCTGCTGCTATTCGTCTCACACTGGTTCCAGGGTTGCCGCCCACTGCATCTAGAACACGCTCCTCTATTTCAGGCGTGCGAACTGAACGAGCCTTTTACTTTCTGCTTCGGAGCCTGTTTCCCCAAGCCGCTGGAACAATCGGCTGAACAGCTTCACAGATGGTACCCTGCATCCCGGAAATCGTTCAGTGTACGTTTTACGGTCTCTCAGGCTAACTCTATCGGGTAAACCATTGCAGTAAATCATGTCTGCCATTTCCCTTGTGGAATAAAAGACCTCCATTGCTAGGTTTTGTAAGAGTATCTGCAAGAGAGAAAACACGTTGTACTGCACCACAAACATGACAATTACATGTAGTTAAAACGTGACCTGGAAGTAGGCCAAACATCACGATACGCATCCGGATTTAGGAGAAATGTACGCGAACGTAAGCAGATGTAACAGATCCACAGCACAATCACACAATGTAAACGGAGCAACTCACTGCAGACCACTGAGCCAGCTAATGTTTACATCGATACTGCACGGCAATGTCCCAGCACACTGTTGGCTCTGGTATGACACGGAGCGCCAATCCAACAATGTTGCTGATATTCGCAGTCACGTGTTTGTGGTACCTTCCTTGCTCGCAGTATTCCATTCCAAGAGCTGCAATTTATATTAATTACCGTATAGTCCACCTGGAAAAAGAATTAGACGATGTAAAATGGTGCAAGATGTTCGAAATTCTGAAAAAATAGGGGTAAGCTATAGGAAGAGACTGGTAATATGTAACATGAACAAGAGGCAAGATGAAACAATAAGAGTGGACGACCAAGAACGAAGTGCTCGGGTTGAGAAGGCTGTAAGACAGGGATATAGCCTTCCTCCAGTAGTGGTCAATCTGTACATCGAGGAAGCAATTATGGAAGCAAAAGGAAGGTTCAGGAGTGGAATTAAAATTCAAGGTGAAGGCGTATCATTGATACGATTCGTTGATGACATTGCTATCGTGAGTGATAGTGAAGAAGAATTACCTGACCTGCTGAATGGAGTGAACAATCTAATGAGTACAAAATGGACTGAGAGTAAATCGAAAAAAGACGAAAGAAATGAGAATTAGCAGAAATGAGAAAAGCAAGAAACGTAACATCAGGATTGATGGTCACGAAGTGGAAGAAGTTCAGGAAGTCTACTACCTAGATAGTAAAATAACCAATGACGGATGGAGCAAGGAGAACATCGAAAGCAGACTAGCAATGGCAAAAAAGGGCATTCCTTGCCAAAAGAAGTCTACTAGTATCAACCATAGGCCTTGATTTGAGGAAGAAATTTCTGAGAATATACGCCTGGAGTACAGCATGGACTGTGGGAAAACGGAACAGATGCGAATCGAAGCATTTAAGATACTGTGCTACAAACGAAAATTAGATGGACTGATAAGGAGAGTAAAGGAGTATATGGAAAACACTGATAGGGAGAAGGGGCTGGATGATAGGACAAGACATGAGAGAATGGCTTCCATGGTACTAAAGGGAGCAGTAGAGGGCAAAAGCTGTAGAGGAAGACAGAGATTGGAATAAATCCATCAAATAATTGAGGATGTAGGTTTCAAGTGCTACTCTGAGATGAAGAGGTTGGCACAGGGTAATACTGATGACGCGCCAAAAAAAAGTCGTCTGTAGTAGGATGCATTGCTATGGATGCCTTCACAAGAGCACGTCCTATAAACAGGTGTTCATATGTCACATGCCAGAACGTATGCTATGTAGGACACATGACCATGTGTCTTTTTTGTCTTGTTTTGATGCATACTATCATGCCCAGAAATACTGGATAGTTTAGTGTTGATTAGAATAACTAAAGAGACTAATGTCTGAGGACATTTAGTTTTGCTCAGCTGTTTGAAAAGCAAATAATGTAAGAGGTTTATCAGCACAGTAATTCATAAATTTTTCCAAGGGGACGTTTCACATCTCCTGAAATATTGGATAGTTATTTTTAACACCCTGTATATTTTTCAAACCGACCCTAGTTTGACAGCAGAAACATGAAGTAAATTTCGCTGATCGCACTAGTGAAAAAAAATACATTATTTTAAGTGGCCTGTCTTCAGCGTCAAAACTTGTTTTAACGGGATATTAAGTTTAAGAATTCTCTCAAGTGCGGGCATTAACGACAGCTATCTTGCTTTTTAGTGAGAGAGAAAAGTCTGATGTTTGACATCAACATAAGCAGAACTCTTTCTTCTTTTCTGTCGTTACAGTGTATATAATAATTAAGTATTTTCACGACGATTATTTCAATGTCTACAGCAGCGTTTGATACAGTATTGTGGAGAATATGGGCAGGGCGTCCGATTCCTTCTACATTTTACCCTAGTTCTTCTTCAGTTTGGTGAAACACATTTCGTTGGCCGCGTCGATGAAGCCCTCCGAAGTTGATATTGGTATAGTCTCCATAGAAAGCGTATAAATTATTTAATGGAATTTGCAGTTCTCTTAAAGTGTTTAGACAAAACTTTGCAGTTGTCTCTGATGTTTTTTTATTCAGCGAATGAAATTTCCAGAACTTCTGTTGGATCCCGTCTGTTACAGTAAAGTACTGAAAAATTAAGGGAAACATCTTTTCAGCCTTGTGGTTCGATGCGTTGATGCCTATGTCAAAAAACGAAACTTCTTGCAATTGTTTTATGCTTTCGGACATTGAGTGTGGTGCGAGAATATTTTTAACAATTAATTAGCTTTGGTCGTGGCTGTAGACTGCTTTTCTGCGGATTTGCACTCAGGATACACTGCGGAATTCCGTTTTAGGCTACAGTCAAGAGAACTGAAGGACTGATGACGCTTGACAAATTCATAAACTGTTGTTAGTTCTGCAGCAGCAACGAGCAATTGTTACTTCGTATCTTCTTTAATCATGAATGTATAAACAGACTTTGATGTCAGTGCTACCGCGAATCTGTTTGATTCTTCGTGGAAATGTGATGTCTCACGTCTGCCTTCCTCAGTGAATTACTGAGATGAAACAGCTACAAACCTCACACTACGCTTCCTGACCCGTAAGTCCTTTCCCGTCAAAGACTACTCTTTTGTTACGCTTTCTTTTTCCATACTGAAGTATTTTCGCAAGCTGTGATCAGCTAAGTTTATTAGACAGAAAACCGTCGACAATACCAGTTTAGTCATCAACATACGCTTCGTTACATACTTCGCTCTCTACATGTCCGCAGTAAACACTTCAAACATTACTAATTCGCACTCTTTGTTCTTATTGTGCTTTAGAAAGCGTCGTCGTATCAAATTGCTATTCAAATGAGACTTACCTGATTCTTCAGCGTGGCACTGCTTAAATAGTTCCAGACCCGTTCTGCTGGAGAAGTCTGGTATTTTATCGAATGATAGCACTAAATATATAATGTGCTTGCATCGTCGATACAGGATACGCAACATACAACGCCATACGTGAGACGACCTCGTCAAGATAAACTTGAAGACATAAATAAAACTAACTGAGGTTGTATTTACAAGTCTCGCTTTTTTACTTCAGCTTTTGAGCTAAGCTCGTAATAGTATTTTGCAAAATCGGGACAAAAATAGGTCTTCTCGGCGTGTCAGGACAAGAAGGTCCGTAACGGTGACGGATGGCAACCGTAGCTCTATCACAATATCACCATAGATAGCAATATTGTGACTGGCACCAGACCACGTCGGAAAGCATCTCCGTTCGTGGTGAGCACACACTCCTTTCAGAACCATGTCTCGCATTTCTAATGTCCTAGAGACCACCACGATTCGCGATGGCTTCGGTGTAACTAGTGAGTCTGAATAAAAGTCTCATTCCGATTCGTCTCTTTACATCTTTCTTTCAGTTACGTTCTGTATTGTACTGTACTGTACTATATTATACTATACTATTGCAGTTCTTTCTACGTACGGTCTATGTATCATCACGTTGTGTTGCTTAGTAACGAAACATCACTCGAAACTTTCTTACGCATTTAGGTTTCGTACACGAGCGTATTTGTAGTGGTCCGTCTTAGCTTTCTCCTGCTGCATAAAAGAGCCACACTCGCAGTGCAGGATCATCCGTAAAAATTTCTATTGTGCAACGTGGCAACAGTACACGCAGACAGCACTTCAGTCTGTTAGTAAATACGGTATGGGTTTTATGGGAATAACTATCTATCCGATCTTTAAGTTGTGAAGATGTACGCACAAATATTTTACATTTTCATTGACATGAATAAACACTACGTACCGACAACTAAATGTCTCAGAACGTTGTATGAAACTTAATGTGGCTCTGGTGCAATTTGTACGAACTCAATTGTTCGGTTCTTTCATATGAAACAAGTGAAAAATAATAAACAGGTTTCCATTATTTCTTCTCTCAACAGCAAAACAACAGTACATTACTATTTAGTGCAGTGGTATTGCAACAAACAAAATTATTTGTAATTTCAGTAAAAAGCGCCCGTAATATGAATCAAATAGCGTTACCGCAGACATGACATTTTATCACTTTCAAATGGAATTCCTTTTATTGTTTCTGGGCAATTTCGGTGAATGCAGGGGTAATAAAAATTTATTTTTATTTATTGGTTTTTACATAAATGGAGTTCATATTTTTGAGCAACGTACAGCTTAACACTGGAAAATAGCACATTACAAATTGGTTTTCCGGATATTTTGCAGCCGTTGACTTCGTTACTCTCGTGTTCTGATATAATATAGTTGCTTTCAGAGGTTCTGTATTGAAATACGATCTATTAATGTGTAAAAACATTTATTGGTTACTAAATTAGTAGCAACTCAAAAAAGTTGCTAATTAATTCTCCGAGATGAATGTATTACAGAAGGTTCGCACTAAAGACGACGCAAGAAGACGATACCGACAAACTTCGAGGAGTTGTTGAGGGTGACTTGAGGAACAAATTTAGGATAGAAATGCATGTTTGGAAACGTTATCGAGAGCGTCTGAATTACAGGAACCACACTCCGGCCGTTACCCACCAAACTCTATGGCAGTATTCGTACATTTGCATACGTCGATGGACCTCTAGTACATTCGCTCTGAAGATATTCGAGACGATAAATGACAACGAAAGCGTTCACGTGTGTCACTACAACACAGCCTCAGAACACAGTCGCACGTTTACGGCTAAAGGTGCCCTAGCGGCTGTGTGGCGATATGAGTTTTGAAATATTCGACTCTGACGTATTACACACTGAAAGATCAGTCATAGCGCAGTAAGTGAACTAATTCGTAGCCTGTCCGAGCCGAATCAAAGCCCACTAGAGCTTAAAACAGAACAGGATAGTGTAACTACAATTCCAAAGCGATGCAAAGCGAATTCGTCTAACGTAGCGGAGAGTCATCTCAAATGCACCACTTTCGAGATTTCATTTATTGTAGCCTATTATTTAAACAATGCCATCGTCAAGTGCCGGATGTTGTTCATGGTATCTGATTTAAGGATTGGAAATTCTGAGAAAAATAAAAACATTACACTTATTTTTCTAAAAATCTGAAACTGGAACAAATTAAGAATCTGGTTTCCTGTCAACATTACAAACTATGCCCCTGAGTTATGATACGTACTAGTTTAAGTTTGAGGGGATCTTTTATTTATTACATTAATATTTGAAAACATTACAATAATAATTTTCCACTCCTTTCTCCGCTCTGCAAGCGGTGCAGAATCCTTTCTATGAATCCACATTTTGCAATGCACGCATCTCATCTCTTTTTCATTTTTTCTTCGTCGCGCAACACACTTCGTTTGAGATTCTGTGTTGGCCACCCCGTAGAGTCTCCCGAACACTTCCTTTGTCACAGTTGGAGCCGTAGTTCTAGAGTCCTTCTCCTTTGATTAGGTTAACCTTTTTCTCTTTTTATGCTCCTGGTGAGTTCACGGGTTCCTTGGCTAAGGCATTTCTTGGAGCTTTCATCATTTCCCTAGGGTTCTGTGATATTTCTTGGACGGACACCTTGTGACGTTTATGCCACATCACTGCCCACGTTTATTACATTTTCGTTGCTATGTTTTAATGCACGGTGCAGAAATATCTTCTTACGGGAGGCTAGCGAGTGGGTAGGATGCGAAGGCAGACTCGTTGAACGATGCACCAGACGGTTACATAGCGTGAGATGCGAATTGCTGGGCGAGCAAGAACCGTATCTAGCTGGACCAGAGAGAGACAAGTTGGAATTTAACTCACACGCTTGGTGCCAAGAAGCTAATCATTTATTATTTCTGTTCACTGTTTAAAAATTAATACACAGCTCCAACCATGCCGATGCCATTACTTGCACTGAGAAATTGTTAATTATAATTTCAATATCACTCAATTCATCAGGAAATGCTAATTACAGATTTTAGTTACTCTCAGTGATGGAAATGACGGGCCAATCAGAAGTACGCCCTGAAAGGGCAGTTACCAGACTGCTAAGATAGCTCACTACTGGTCTACGATCGGTTTTCGAGACTCCACAGGCGAACGGAAAATATATTTATGGGGTCTCATGTTGATTCTAAGATCGTGTGAAGCATTTTTGTGTCTTTTACGGGTTTGGGGAACTAATGATTAATGACATGGAATCTTTTTATGAATATTAACGACAGGCTAGTTCCAGAAATCGTTTTACTAATTTTGCGATTGGTGAAATAAAACAAAATTCATTGCATCCTAACATTTTATGAGTATCGTAACGCTTAGGATCCAAACCTACTTGTCAATTTACTATGCAATATTTATGGCACAAAAGTATTAGACCTTGCTACCGACGGAGAAGAAATCAGTTGGGGCAATATCTACGAGTCGCGAGGTAAGTAAGTTCGCCACAATTCAGTTACCACGGCCGGCCGCTATGACAGAGCGGTTCTAGGCTCTTCAGTCCGGAACCGCGCTGCTGCTACGGTCGCAGGTTCGAATCCTGCGTCGGGCATGGATATGTGTGATGTACTCAGGTTAGTGAGGTTTAAGTAGTTCTAAGTCTAGGGGACTGATGACCTCAGATATTAAGTCCCATAGTACTCAGAGCCATTTGAACCAGCAGTTAGTAGGAGTCCGACGCTGTAGACTTTCATCTGTAAATCATACGTAGCATCACCGTGCGTCCTTGTGTTCATGTTGCGGCAGACGATATTTCGGCCACTAATTCTGCTGTCCCCTGCAATAGCCTTACAACCTCCAGCCCACTTTTGGCATGCCTTGGATTCTTCTGCATTGAAATTATGGGGCAGTCCGTTTCTTTCCGTAGTGTCAAAATCACGTTTTCTTCGACCTGACGTTATAAACCGAACATAATCTCTTCAAAATATAAGAATATGCTCCTCGAATTCGATTTGATTTTTTTTAAACGCTTTACTGCGTATGGATTTTTAATTTCATTTTCAACGTGTCTTTGAACATGGCACATATCACATGCTTACACATTCATTAAATCTACGTTCCGCATTCAGATATACTGCCGCACCTAAATACAATTCATCTATGCTCCGTATTCCACAACGCCTACTGTAACACAAAATAATGATTTAATTAATATTTTAGGATAAAAAACGCGGTAGAAAATTAACCACGTACATTTTAAACATTATGTTAGATTAATAACGCTAAATACCTTTCTAAATCTCGGAGTACGAGTTGTTTCTTAAATGGTACTGAAACTTCTAGTGATAGATTACAGACACCTTCGCTATTTTCCCTTTCTCAGTTTCCTAGAAACGAACCACTACGGCTATGGATTCGTGGTTCTCTCAACAGTAAGATTATTTCATATATATTCACCCATAAAAATATTATGTTAGCAGTTACCATTATAACAATATTTATCTTCGGCCCGAAAACAAAAAGTCAGATGAAAACTACAACAAAATCCACGCTGTCGTCAGACGATTTGTTCTTCAGCACACAGAACTCGTAATACGGCCCCTGGCTCCAAGAAGCATGTTGTTCACGCTCACTTTACTAAATGTACGGATTTTTTAGAAGTGGAACAAATTACTTCCTGTGAACTGCACGCAGTCAAATCTGCATCCAGTGAAATTTGTACCCAGGAAAGGTCGAGGAAGTGTCCATCAATCCCTCGTTCCAGATCCGCGACTTGCGTGGCGAGTAGCAAAGACGAGGGATCGCCCTGGCGCGTCCTTACGTAATGGGCTGATGAGAAGGACTGAACAGGACATACTCGAACAAGAACAGTATTGAAAAAATTTTACAATCGGAAATGATCATGTCTTTTTATTTTCAGCTGGGCCCAACTACAATTTCTTTCTTTATTACCAGATCTTCAGAAAATACAACTGAAATATTAAAACCGAATTACAAATATAAATTTTAAAAATCGTATCTCTTCAACTTGAAAAAGCGTACCTTAAAATTGGGAATGGTCTAAACCCGTGCATCAGCATGTGTTACGTGTAATGCATATAAGATGCGTTGTCATTTTAACGAAAAGGTCCTTTTGCGTATATACAAGGTGAACCAGAACTCCGTCGACAAAGTCTCGGAGGTGGTCAAAGAATATTTTCCAAATAATTTGTTATAAAGTTAGAGAGAATTTCAGAGAGAGGATTAGGGAACGACTGACAAAAACGGGGGAAAGAAACACAGTAGAAGAAGAGAGATGAAATAGTGAAGGCAGCAGAGCATCAACTAAGTAAAAAGACGAGGGCTAGTAGAAATCCTTGTATAACAGAAGTGATTTTTGAATTTAACTGATGAAAGGAGAATTTGTAAAAATGCAGTAAACGAAGCAGGCAAAAATGAATACAAACATTTCAAAAATGACATCGACATGAAGTGAAAAATGACTAAGCAGGGATGGCTAGAGGATAAAGGTAAGGATGTAGAGGCATGTATTACTAAGAGTAAGATGGATGCTGCCTATTGGAAAATTAGAGAGACGTTTGGAGAAAAGAGATCCACCTTATGAATATCAAGAGTTCATATGGAAAACCAGTTATAAGCAAAGAAGGGAAGGCAGAAAGGTGGAAGAAGTATACAGAGGATCTATACAAGAAAGATGTACTTGAGGCCAATATTATTGAAATGGAAGAGGACGTAGATGAAGATGATGTGGGAGATATGATACTGCGTGAAAAATTCGACAGAGCACTGAAAGAACTAAGTCGAAACAGGGTCCTGGGAATAGACAACATTCCATTAGAACTACTGACAACCTTGGGAGAGCTAGCCCTGACAAAACTCTACCACCTGGTGAGCAAGATGTATGAGACAGGCGAAATACCCTCAGATTTCAAGAAGAATATATTATTTCCAATCCCAAAGAAACCAAGTGTTGACAGGTGTGAAAATTACCGAACTATCAGTTTAATAAGTCACAGTTGCAAAGGACTAACACGAATTTTTTACAAACGAATCGAAAAACTGGTAGAAGCCGATCTCGGGGAAGATCAGTTTAGATTCCGTAGAAATATTGGAACACGTGAGGCAATACTGACCCTACGACTTATCTTAGAAGATAGATTAAGGAAAGGCAAACTTACGTTTCTAGCATTTGTATACTTAGAGAAAGCTTTTGACAATGTTGACTGGAATACTCTCTTTCCAATTCTGTAGGTAGTAGGATTAAAATACAGGAAGCGAAAGTCTATTTGCAATTTGTACGGAAACCAGATGACAGTTATAAGAGTCGAGAGACATGAAAGGGAAGCTTTGGTTGGGAAGGGAGTGAGACAGGGTTGTAGCCTCTCCCCGATGTTATTCAATCTGTATATTTAAAAAGCAGTAAAGGAAACAAAAGAAAAATTTGGAGTAGGAATTAAAATCCATGGACAAGAAATAAAAACTTTGAGGTTTGCAGAGGACATTGTAATTCTGTCAGAGACAGAAAAGGACCTGTAAGAGCAGTTTAACGGAATGGACAATGTCGTTAAAGGAGGATATAAGATGGACATCAACAAAAGCAAAACGAGGATAATGGAATGTAGTCTAGTTAACTCGGGTGATGGTGAGGGAATTAGATTAGGGAATGAGACACTTAAAGTAGAAGAGGAGTTTTGCTATTTGGGGAGCAATATAACTGATGATGGTCGAAGTAGAGAGGATATAAGATGTAAACTGGCTATGGCAAGGAAAGCGTTTCTGAAGAAGTGAAATTTGTTAACATCGAATATAGATTTAAGCGTCACGAAGTCTTTTCTGAAAGTATTCGTACGGAGTGTAGCCATGTATGGAAGTGAAACATGGACGATAAATAGTTTAGACAAGAAGTGAATAGAAGCTTTCGAAATGTGCTACAGAATAAAGCTGAAGGTTAGATGGGTAGATCACCTAACTAATGAGGAGGTACTGAATAGAATTGGGGAGGAGAAATTTGTGGCAAAACCTGACTAGAATTAGGGATCGCTTGGTAGGCATCAAGGGATCATAAGTTTAATATTGAAGGGAAGGGCGAAGGACAAAAATCGTAGAGAGAGACCAAAGCATGAATACACCAAACAGATTCAGAAGGATGTAGGTTGCAGTAGTTACTGGGAGATGAAGAATGTTTCACAGGATAGATCAGCATGGAGAGCTGCATCAAACCAGTCTGTGGAATGAAGACCACAACAACAACAAGAAAAAGTGATCCGTGGTCTCTATTCCCTCGTTACGGGGTAATTATATTTCGTTTGCCTTCTTACGCCTTGTACCGGTGTTGTATTGAAAATCACTGCACATCATTGAAAATGTCGACGGTATGCTCTGTGTATGTAGTTTGA
Organism: Schistocerca cancellata; assembly: GCF_023864275.1. Taxonomy (NCBI): domain Eukaryota; kingdom Metazoa; phylum Arthropoda; class Insecta; order Orthoptera; family Acrididae; genus Schistocerca; species Schistocerca cancellata. Next base: position 21,160,009 of record NC_064631.1, on the reverse strand, counting down.
AATCAAACTTGTTTCGTTCACACAAGGTATCACTGATGACAACAGTAAAAGCTACTTTAGTCGTGATCCTCAAAGGTGCCTTCAGTACTGCTCGGTCTAGTCTCGGATTCGTTTATCTCGGAGCGCTAGTTACAGTGTTACAAAACAGTACGGATAGGTTTACTCATGTAGAATCGGCCAATATACATCTCGTCTATGGGTTCATTGAACACGGTGGATAAGCGGTACGACAGATATACGCTCGGCAGCTCCTTCGGTGACGCCTACGACATAACAGCAGTTTCCCATACCTACATAGGCCCCCATGAATAACCGAATCCTTTCGTGTTAGTACGTTTTGCTGATTGCTTATTATGGGCCTTTCCACTATCATGAAAGTATCTTTAGAAACAAAGATGATTCTGGCAGCAAAGTCAAATAATCATTATTACATTATTACTCTGTAACTAGCTACCGGTAACCGCAGGTCCAAGATACAAAAATACTCAGAAAGATCCATATACACCGTTCGACATTTTGTCGTTGGAGTTCTGGTACAGGCGTACGTATCTTCTTTTCCCACTCTAAGCGAAACGTGTGCGCGTCTTCCATATGTGACTTGAAAAAATGAAAACAATTTCCTGTATGACAATAATTCCATATCCAAATTTGCTTCCGTACTGTGATGTGCATAGCAGAGCGTGCTTCCCACTGTAACACTTATCAAAGTTTCTTAATGTTCCATTCGCTCAGGGAACGCGGAAAGAAGGAGTGCCTAAACGCTCAGTGGGCGCTATAATCAATCTAAACTTGTCCTCAAGATACCCAGAGTGTTGTAGCATGTTTCTAGATCCATCACTTAAAGCTAGTGTTTGAAACTAAGTAACTACCTTGTCTGGGATAGTTTGCCTATATCTTCAAATGTCTATCGCCCGCCGCAGTGGCCGAGCAACTTTCAGTCGTTCGGTACATCTTGAATTTAGTTTACGATCATTGATGAAGAACAAGAACAGCAGGAAAAAATGTTGTTTCCTCAATATGCATGTTTTACGATTTTTTCTCTCTTTAAAACCTGTTGTGTAATATTATTGAGTCAGTTGTGTCAGTGTACCGGTGAGTCATGTATTGCCTGTTTGTTATAGTACTTTCACTACACCAAAGTTTTTCATGATGTTTTATCCATTGTCCTTTATCGATTACATCAACTATGGCGTTTTCTATTTCCGACTGACTTAACTTCTCATAATTTTATAGGCAAAATTTGTCATTCCATATTCAGTGCGTGTGATTAGTTTAGCCCTAGAAACTTTTCGAGGTTTAGCTTGTTTAGCGTGCTGCGCAGCAGAAAGGTTTCGAATTTAATCCAGAACATTTTGCACCAGACAGCCATATTCCACACATTCAGTGCATGAAGGAGCCACTTGGCCATCCACACCGATGTCCTGTAAACTGCAATCAGTGAAAACTGCACACAGTGAAATTAGCACCCAGAAACGGTCGATGAAGTGTCCATTAATCCTCCCTCCGAAATCCGCGACTTGCCTGACAGGCAGAGTAACCGTGGGCCTGCCCTTACCCGTCCTTACGTGGCGTGCTGCTGGAGAGGACTGGGAAGGACGTAATCGAACAAGAACTACATGCCCGAATTCTTACCGTAGGAAGTGATTATATTTTTTCTTTATTTACCACCAGATCTTCAGATAATACAACGGAAACATTACAACTGAATTACGATCATCGATTTAAAAAAATCGTATCTCTTCTACCCGACATGGCATACTTTACAATAAAGTGGCGTCCTTTCCTGTGCCTCGGCATATGGTAAATGTTTTGTACGTAACATGCGTTGTCATTCTAAAGAAAAGACTTTTGCATGAATAACAAACTAGAATCCCGCGGACAAAATTTCGGATGTTGTCCAGGGATATATAACGAGTAATTTATGATAAGGAACCCGTGGTTTCTAGCGGCTTGTTGCAGAAGAATTACATTTAATTTGCTTTCTTGGCATTTGTATTTTCATTGAAAATATGTGCACAACACTGAATATGTCCCGCTGTGTGTCCGAAATTTAACTTGTTTCATTCACACAAGGTATCTGCTGCTGACAGCAGTAAGGGCTACTTTACTCTTGGTCCTCAAGACTGCATTGATTACTACTCAGTCCTGTCTCGGGTTGGTTTTCTCCGGAAGTTTTAGTTGTCCGTTAACAGTGATACAATCAGGATGGCAGTGTTCGATCGGGGACAACTTCTGTCTGATTTACTACTTGACCCCTGACCCCTGGTAAGATAACAGCTCAATTAATTAGTACTAATTGGTCTCTTACGTAACACCGCTCTCTGTCGCGTGCCCCCTCACTCACTTCCTCTCCCCTCTTCCTTCCCAGTGGCCGATGGCGTACGAGTGTTGACACCTTTCAGCCAATCGGCTCTTCAGCCGGTGGACTCCACGTGGAGCAGCATTTTATACCGTCAGTTGTCTAAGCGGCAAGAATGCCACTTGCGTCCAGTACTTCGAGTAGTAATCATGATGAAACGCTATCAGCTGCAGTGAGCAGCCAAGAAGAAGAATAATAAGAAGAGTACATTCGAAAGTGACTTCTTGATTACTACCATTACTGATGCTGTAGTTCTTATTCTACGAAGGTGAGCACGTATGTAGAGCAAACCGAACACTGCGATTCATTGGCAGAACACTTAGAAGGTACAACAGGTCTACTAAAGAGACTGCTTATACCACACTTGTCCGCCTTATTCTGGAGCATTGCTGTGCGGTGTAGGATCCGCATCAGGTGGGACTGACGGATGACTTCGAAAAAGTTCAAAGAAGGGCAGCTCGTTTTGTATTACCGCGAAATAGGGGAGATAGTGCCACAGACGTCCTAAGTGAATTCTACATCTGCATCTACGTGATTACTCTGCTGTTCACAATAAAGTGCTTGGAAGAGAGTTCAATGAACCAACTTCAAGCTGTCTCTCTACAGTTGCACTCTCGAACGACAGGCGGGAAAAATGAACACTTAAATTTTTTTCTGTGCGACCCCTGATTTCACTTATTTTACCGTGATGATCATTTCCCCTATGTAGGTGGGTGCCAACGGAATGTTTTCGCAATCAGAGGAGAAAGCTGCTTATTGAAATTTCATGAGAAGATCCCGTCGCAACGAAAAACGCCTTTGTTTTAGTGATTGCCATTTCAATTCACTTATCCTGTCTGTGACACTATCTCCCCTATATCGCGATAATACAAAACGAGGTACCCTTCTTTGAACTTTTTCGAGGTCATCCGTCAGTCCCACCTGATGCGGATCCCACACCGCACAGCAATACTCCAGAATATGGCGGACAAGCGTGGTGTAAGCAGTCTCTTTAGTAGACCAGTTGCACCTTCTAAGTTCAAATGGCTCTGAGCACTATGGGACTTAACATCTGAGGTCATCAGTTCCCTAGAACTTAGTATTACTTAAACCTAATTAACCGAAGGACATCACATAAATCCATCCCCTAGGCAGGATTCGAACCTGCGACCGCAGCGGTCTCGCGGGTCCAGACTGAAGCTCCTAGAACCGCTCGGCCACTCCGTCCGGCGCACCTTCTAAGTGTTCTTTGGCTTGCTCTACCCACAATATCATCTATGTGATCGTTCCAATTTAAGTAATTTATAATTGGAGTGGTAATCATTAAAACAAAGACATCTTTCGTTGCGACAGGATCTTCTGGTGAAATTTCAATCACCAGTTTTCTCCTCCATTTCCGAAAACCTTATGTTGGCACTCACCTACTTAGGGAGAGATGATCATCACGATAAAATAAGAGAAATCAGGACTCGCACAGAAAAGCTTAAGTGCTCGTTTCTCCCGCGCACCGGACGAGTGTAGAACGGTAGAGAGACAGCTTGAAGGTGGTCCATTGAACCCTATGCCAGGGACTTTATTGTGAATAGCAGAGAAATCACATAGGTGTAGAGGTAGATGTATGCACACGTTATTGTTTCACAGTTGTTGCAGAACTGCATGATTCAGCACAGCCGCCACCACCAACGCCGCATTGAGAGCATCAGTCTTAGCAGCTGATCTTTCTGACCAGTTAGCTTGCGTCAGCAGCAGTCGCAGCAGCAGTCTGCATTTGAGCTGCCTGACCTGCTGGCGGTCGATCGACCCCAGCCAGCAGCAGCGCAGCAGCAGCAGCAGCATTGAAACTGCAGTCGAGTGGATCTAATAGCAGTCATGGAGGATTGGAATGAGATCTACATCTACATCTACATACATACTCCGAAATCCACCATACGGTGTGTGGCGGAGGGTACCTCGTACCACAACTAGCATCTTCTCTCCCTGTTCCACTCCCAAACAGAACGAGGGAAAAATGACTGCCTATATGTCTCTGTACGAGCCCTAATCTCTCTTATCTTTGTCGTCTTTCCGCGAAATATAAGTTGGCGGCAGTAAAATTGTACTGCAATCAGCCTCAAATGCCAGTTCTCTTAAATTTCTTCAGTAGCGATTCACGAAAAGAACGCCTCCTTTCCTCCGGAGACTCCCACCCGAGTTCCTGAAGCATTTCCGTAACATTCGCGTGAAGATGAAACCTACCAGTAACAAATCTAGCACCCCGCTTCTGAATTGGTTCTATGTCCTCCCTCAATCCGACCTGATACGGATCCCAAAGGCTCAAGCAGTACTCAAGAATAGGTCGTATTAGTGTTTTATAAGCGCTCTCCTTTACAGATGAACCACATCTTCCCAAAATTCTACCAATGAACCGAAGACGACTATCCACCTTCCCCACAACTGCCATTACATGCTTGTCCCACTTCATATCGCTCTGCAATGTTACGCCCAAATATTTAATTGACGTGACCGTGTCAAGCGCTATTCTACTAATGGAGTATTCAAATATTACAGGATTCTTTTTCCTATTCATCTGCATTAATTTACATTTATCTATGTTTAGAGTTAGCTGCCATTCTTTACACCAATCACAAATCCTGTCCAAGTCATCTTGTATCCTCCTACAGTCACTCAAGGACGACACCTTCCCGTACACCACAGCATCATCAGCAAACAGCCGCACATTGCTATCCACCCTATCCAAAAGATCATTTATGTAGATAGAAAACAAGAGCGGACCTACCACACTCCCTGGGGCACTCCAGATGATACCCTCACCTGCGATGAACACTCACCATCGAGGACAACGTACTGGGTTCTAGTACTTAAGAAGCCTTCGAGCCACTCACATAATTGGGAACCAGTCCCATAAGCTCGTACCTTAGGAGTCTGCAGTGGGGCACAGAGTCAAACGCTTTCCGAAAGTCAAGGAATATGGCATCCGTCTGATACCCTTCATCCATGGTTCGCAAGATATCATGTGAAAAAAGGGCGAGTTGCGTATCGCAGGAGCGATGCTTTCTAAAGCCGTGCTGATGCATGGACAGCACCTTCTCTGTCTCAAGGAAATTCGTTATATTCGAAATGAGAATATGTTCGAGAATCCTGCAACAAATCGATGTTAAGGATATTGGTCTGTAATTTTGAGGATCCGTCCTTCTACCCTTCTTATATACAGGCGTCACCTGCGCTTTTTTCCAGTCGCTCGGTACTTTATTTTGGGCAAGTGATTCGCGATAAATGCAAGCTATGTAAGGAGCCAATGGAGGAAGTACTCTCCGTAAAACCTAATTGGAATCCCATCAGGACCTCGCGATTTATTTATTTTCAACCCAGCTTCAGCTGCTTCACAACCCCAGATATCTCTATCATTATGTCCTTCATACGGGAATCTGTACGAGACTCAAACGGCGGTATGCTTGTACGATCCTCCTGCGTGAAAGATTTCTCAAATGCTAACTTTAAAATTTCAGCTTTCGTTTTGCTGTCTTCCGTTTCCAGGCTAGACTGATCAGTGAGTGACTGGATGGAAGCCTTAGATCCGCTTACCGATCTTACGTAAGACCAGAATTTCGTTGGGTTTTCAGCAAGATCATTTGCTAAGGTATGACGATGGTAGTTGTTGAATGCTTCGCGCATCGCTCTTTTTACAACAGCACGAATCTCTACTAACTTTTGGTTGTCTCCATTCTCCCGATCTTTCTTGTACGGCGAGTGCAACTGCCTTTGCTTCCTGAGCATTCTCCGAATTGTGCTGTTAAACCACGGTGGGACTTTTCCGTCCGTAACCCACTTTTTCGGCACATACTTGTGCAATGCGTGATTTACAATGTGTTTAAAATTTGCCCATAATTCTTCCACGTCCATCGTACCGGAAGTAAATGAAGTCGATTCATTTACATTCTATGGGAAGGAGTAGAAGAAAGGGTTACGAGAGAATATGGACTTGGTAGCTGGAATGATAGAGGAGTTCTGCAATAAATTTCAGATGCTAATAGCCAGTACTCTGTCAAAGAAACGCAAGAGAAGGAGGCATACCAGGAAAAGGCCGGGAGATACAAGAACATTTCACTTAGATTACATCATGGTCAAACAGAGATCCCGAGATCAGATACTGGTCTGTATGGCGGACCAAGAGGCACATATAGGTTCAAATCACAATTTGATAATGATGATGAGTAGGCTGAGGTCTAAGGGCTGGTAAAGAGGAATCAATGTGCAAAGAAATAGTATACGGAAGTACTATGGAATGAAGAGATCCATTTGAAGTTCTCTGAGGCTATAAATACTGCGATAACGAATGGCTCAGCAGGCAGTTCAGTTGAAAAGAAGATCGGACGTCTCTCAAAGGGGGAACCACAAAAGTTAGAGAGAGAACACAGACACAAGTGAGGTAACTGTGAAGAAACAGAAGAAATACTCGATGAAAGAAAGAAGTAAAAAAAATGTTCAGGGAAATACATTAATACAGGAATTATTGTCACTTAAAAATGTAATAAATTGGAAGTCCAGGGAACCTAAGGCGAAGTGGCTGCATGAAAAATGTGAATAAACCGAGAAAGTAGCGATGATCATGAGGATTGACGCAGCATATGCAAAAGTCAAAACAAACCTTTGGTGAAACTAAAATCAAGGGCGGTTACATGAAGAGTGCAACGAGAATACCACTCTCAAATGCATAGGAGAGAGCGGGTAGGTAGGAAGAGTACAGTGAAGGCCTATGTGAGGGAAAGGACTTGTCTGATGGCGTAATAGAAGAAGAGAGAGGAGCCGACTTGGAAAATTAGGGGTCCAGTATTACAATCGGAATGTAGAAAAGCTTCAGAAGACTTTAAAAAAAATCATATAAGACAGGGAGAATAGACAACATTCCATCGTAATTTCTAAAATCATTGGGGGATGTCGCAACGAAAGGACAATTCGCGTTGGTGAGTAGAATGTACAAGACTGGAGATATGCCACACTCTCTCAGGGAAACATCATCCACGCAATTCCCAACATTGCAAGAGCCTACAGGTGCGTAAATTATTGCACAATCAGCTTAATGATTCAAGAGTCCAAGAGTCTGACAAGACATGCAGAAGAATGGAAAAGAAAACTGAAAATATGTTGGAGTACGGTCAGATTGACTTCTGGAAAGAAGAAGGCATCAGAAAAGTAGTTCTGATGTTGAGGCTGCTAATGGAAGCAAGAGTAAAGAAAAATCAGGAGACGTTCATAGGATTTGTCGACCTCGAAAAAGCGTTCGAGGTGTAAATATGTAATATGTACAAGAAACATGAGGGAGCCACAAGAGTGGTACACCAAGAATGAAGGGCGTGGATTAGGAATGGTGTAAGACAGGTCTGTAGTCATTCGCCCCTACTGTTCAGTGTATCCATCGGAGAAACAAAGACGGAAACAAAAGAAATATTCAAGATTTGAATTAAAATTCAAAGTAAAAGGATATCAATGTTCAGATTCGCTAATAACATTACCGTCCTCAGTGAACGTGAAGAAGAATCACAGGACCTGTTGAAGGGAATGAACATTCCAATGGGTACAGAACATGGATTGAGAATAAACTGAAGAGAGACGAAAGTGATGAAAAGTAGCAGAAATGAGAACGGCGAGAAACTTAACTTCAGGATTGTTGATCACCTTGGCAGCATAATAACTCATGACTGACGGAGCAAGGAGGCCGTAAAACTAGTGCTGGGAGAAATGATACTCCTCGGCAAGAGAAGTCGACTAGTATCAAAAGTAAGTCTTAATTTGAGGAACATACGTTTGGAGCATAGCATTGTACTGCAGTGAAACATAGACTGTGGGAAACTGGAACAGAACTGAAGCATTTGAGGTATGTTGCGAAAGGAAAATGTTGAAAATTAGGTGGACTGATAAAGTAAGGAATGAGGAGTTTCTCCGAAGAATCGGCAAGGACAGGAATGTACGGAAAACACTGACAAGAAGAAGGGACGGGATGAGAGGACTGTTAAGACATTAGGGAATAACTTCCATGGTACTACAGGGAGCAGTAGTGGATAAAAGCTGTAGAGGAAGACAGAGACTGGAATACATCCAGCAAATAATGCAGCAAATAAGTTGCAATTGTTTCTCTGAAATGAAAAGATTAGCAGAGGAGAGGAAGTCCCTTGTTGACCAGTCTGGTGTGGCAGTTGAAGATAGCAAAATGAAAGCAGAAGTTTTAACTTTCACGCAGGACAATCGTCATTTGATCATCGGACAGACTCCCGTGTGGACGACGTAGTAATAAGCATCCCTGGCGTAGAGAAAAGACTGAAAGCAAATAAAACACCAGGTCCGCGTGGCATACCAATTCGGCCTTTCAAAGAGTACTCTACAGCACTGGCCCCTTACCTAGCCTGCATTTATGAATCTCTGGCCCAGCGCAAAGTCCCAACTGTCTGTAAAAAAGCGCGGTGACTCCAATATGTATGATGGGTGAAAGAAGGGGAACGCAAACTTACAGACGAATATCCCTAACTTCTGTTTGCTGCAGATTCCTTGAACATATTCTCAGTTCTAATATAATAAACTTTCTTGAGACTGAGAAGCTTATGTCCACGAATCAGCATGGTTTTCAAAAGCATCGCTAGTGCGAAGCTCAGCTTGCCCTTTTCTCACATGATACACTGCGAACTATAGATGAAGTGCAACAGGCTAATTCCATATTTCTAGACCTCCGGAAAGCATTTGACATGGTGCCCTACTACAGGTTGTTAACGAAGGTACGAGCATATGGAATAAGTTCACAGATTTGTGAGTGGCTCGAGGACTTAAGTAACAGAACCCAGTACGTTATCCTCGACGGCGAGTGTTTATCAGATACAAGTCTATTGTCAGGAGTGCCCCAGGAAGTGTGATAGGACCACTATTATTCTCTATATACGTTAATGATTTGGCGGACTGGGTGGGCAACAATCTGCGGTATTTTGCTGATGATACTGTGATGTATGGCAAGGTGTCGAAGTTGAGTGACAGTAGGGAGATACAAGACCACTTAGAGAAAATTTCTTGTTGGTGTGCTGAATGGCAGGTAGCTCTAAATGTGAAAAATGTAAGTTAGAGCGGATGACTAGAAAGAACAAATCTGTAACGGTCCGATACAGTATTGCTAGTGTCCTGACTGACACAGTCAAGTCGTTTAAATATCTGGACGTAACGTTGCAAATCGATATGAAGTGGAATGAACGGAAATAGCATGGGAGAACTGTGACAGGGACGGCGAATGGACGACTTCGGTTTATCGGTAGAATTTTAGGAAAGAGTGGTTCATATGTAAAAGAGACAGCATATAGGACGTTGGTGCGACCTATTCTTGAGTACTGCTTGAGTGTTGGTATGTGCACCAGGGCGGACTGAAGGAAGACATCGAAGCAGTTCAGAGGTGAGCTGCTACACTTGTTAACGAACAAAACGTACGTTTTACGGGAATGCTTCGGGAAGTCAAATGGGAATCCCTGGAGGGAAGGTGACGTTCTTTTGTAGAAACACTATTGACAAAATTTAGAGAGCCAGCATTTGAAGCTGACTGCCAAACGATTCTACTGCCGCCAACATACAATGCGGGTAAGGACCACGAAGATAAGACACGAGAAATTTTGCTCGTACAGAGGCATACAGATAGTCGCTTTTCCGTCGCTGTATTTGTGAGTGTAACCTGAAAGGAAGGGACTATTACAGGGTACCCTCCGCCCCGCACCGTAAGGTGGCTTGCGGAGTTTATTTATAGATTTAGATGTAGATGTGGAAGTCTGCTCTTCGCTAGTACATACAGTTTAACAGAAAGTGGTTCGAAGGGTCTGAGAGTGGGGCTAGGGCCAGACAGGGACTTTGATGTTGTTATCTAAATAGAGAATGTGTAACGAAGCGATAAGAAGTTCGCTATACGCAGGTGAAATTAGACTATTATTTTTTCGTGGCTGAGTACATGAAAAGAAAAATGACTAATGAGTATAATTCTCTGCTTCCATCAATTAATATTGGAGTGTTGAAAGGTGAAGTAGCAGTACTGGACGTGCAGACAAAGGTAATGCTCGACTTTAAAGATGATGGTGCATGCATATAAATCAAACATTCAAGTATAGCCCATTAAGGTGACCTGTACTGTTCATTTGACAATGTCGCTGGCTGCAACATGACAGAACATCATTCCACGTCTCTATTGCGTATTTGCCCCCTAATAAAGTATAGTTAGACCAGCTAGATCAATGTATTAACATATGTGTACCACATGTACCGCAATCCATAAAAGTTGATCCTGTAAGCAGGGTCGCTGAATATTCTGAGGTGACACCAAAGTATATAATTGCCCCAATAGGATTAAATGCAATCCAAGCCAAATTCAAGGCTTATAAAAATAAACTATTTGGGCAGCACAGTAAATAAATATTAAATTGCATGTTTCTTTCTGGTGTGTAACATCAATACTAAAAAAAATATGTTTACAATATATATATATTTTCTTTGATTTACAAACATTCTTTGTTAATTTCATTCCATATTTACATTTTTTAAATTTAAGTATGTGTGCATAAATAAAACACATTTGGTAATTTCATATTTATAATCTAAATATTTACATAACTTTTTTATTTACAGAATGTGAGCAGAGATAATAAACTTATTACCAGTAGAGCGAGAAGTGAATTGTTTTCCATTTACAATATATATCGACAACAGCACCGGCAGCGGGACAAATACCCCTCCCCCCTCCGAGAGAGAGAGAGAGAGAGAGAGAGAGAGAGAGAGAGAGAGAAAGAGAGAGAGAGGGAGGAAGAGAGAGGCGATTCTTATTGCTGCTATTCTGCACGCAAATACATCCATCTCTTTGTTTACAACTAAGTACCTCATCCACATGCATAAGCATTCAGTCAAATTCAAGTGAACAGTCTCATCATTACAGGTGAAACGCATGTTTTCATGAGGCGACGGTCCGACTTTCAGCTGCGATGCGATGTGCACCACATGATATCGCGAACGAAAGACTTCTTGGCATGTGTATGTGGTAGCATAGGTGGAACAGCACCAACACCATGACATGATATGGGCGGAAAATTTGAGCAATCTATTTTTATTTATTTAAACATTAATTAAACTAAGTAATTAAATTGTTGGGAAATATCTGAAATTGGTGAGACGTTGGTATTTGGTAGAGAGAACTTTAATAAGTGTAATACCTGTAAATATGCAGCTGAGTACTGTGTACATAGAATCATACTTGATGGTTGGAAAGATGAGATAATGGATGAGCATAGAGGGAACACTTTTCAGCAAATAATGACGATGCAGCAGGATGGACTGAGAACGCATTTTGCGGCTCATAAGCTGCTTGTGCTACAGCTGTTTTATGTTTTTGAAATGCCCTGTCAATCCACAATCCAGGAGACCATTCTATACCATTACCCCAGACTGATGAACGAGACCAAAGAACAGAACGATTCCTGCAATCTGTCAAGTGTATTTCTCGTAGAGGCTGCCCCCTGGAACAATAGCGAAATACCTGACAAATCGTCATGGATGAAGAACTCAATCGTTGACAGTGGTGTGGTTTCAAATGTCCTGAATGTGACAGTCCTATCTGAAAATGATCTTCTGCTAAGTAAAATAAGTCTCATGTAGGAAAAACATCGAAATAATACATCCTTGATAAAAGAGGTACACATGGAGCTTTATACTAGTCGTTTTCCTCTGCACCAGCCTGCCTGCTCTGGCCCAACCCTGACGGGTGGAGAGTAGTGCCCGCACTCAACAGCCTCCACCACTGCTTGTGTCTGTAATCCATCATCGCTCACGTTTATTCTACTTCTTCATGTAAACTACTGTATGAAGGATACCTCACACAGGTTTCAGACGCTCCACTTGGACAAATAGCAGGCTTGTCTGTGTGTGTGTTTGTGTGTGTGTGTGTGTGTGTGTGTGTGTGTGTGTGTGTGTGTGTGTATGTGTGTGTGTGTGTGTTTATGTGTGTGTGTGTTATCTTATATGCTGTGGAATGACGAGTGTTTTGCTGCACAAATGGCGGAGGGAAAGACGGTGGAGAATTCTTTGCTCCTCATGGAGTAACACACTGCGTGTCTGTCTAAAGTGCTGCTGTTCTTAGGAGCTCACTACAGAAATGTTAGCTCCTTTATTTAAAAAGAATGACTGAATAAATACAAACACTCATTTGCTGCATGAAATGTTACCATCGTGTATTCTCCAAGAGTGATTCTTATGCTTGCTACAATGAATACTATATCGACAGAACTCACCTCACATCATGTAAAGGGAATAGTCTTACATTTTCTAAACGAATACTGTCACAGTGCAATAGTGGATATAGTACAAAAATCATTGAAATCTCCAGCTAAATAAGTGTGATCTCACATTTATGCTTACTGCAATGGATACTGAACTGAGAACATGAATCTTGCGTTGAATATACTAAAAAATAAGCATTTAACACCATCAAATGGTCTTTAAACATTCGTTCATCTAGAAAGTTCCACGAACTACGCTGAGTAGAAGACTTCACCGAGCGAGGTGGCGCAGTGGTTGTCACACTGGACTCGCATTCGGGAGGCTGACGGTTCAATCCCTCGTCCAACCATCCCAATTTAGGTTTCCTAGGCAAATGCCGGGATGGTTCCTTTGAAAGGGTACAGCCGACTTCCTTCCACATCCTTCCCTAATCCGATGAGGCCGATGCCCTCACTGTTTGGTCTCTTCCCCCAAACAACCCAACCCAACCCAGAAGACTTCACCAATAACGTAATGCTGCTATGACGAAACAACAACATGATAACCAATACTGAGAGACCATTCTGGGATGGATAGGCGCTTCCTTCTTATGACTGTTGCCAGTGAGTCTTAGGAGGAGAGAGATGTAATTCTCTGATAAGTGAACCACAACTAAAAATGAAAAACACAATTTCAACGACTACATTACACTACAAGTGCGTCCCGGTTTTGGTGGTACAGAAATATGAAACAACATAATGACATCACACAAGAGTCGAAAGAAAGAAACCCTTCCACCAGAACAGTGCGTGTCTTGACCTTGATGTGTGGACTCTGACTAAGCAGCTTAGAACCAGTCTTACCTCCCCTCGTCTCTCCCTTCCTTCCACTCTCTTCTCCACCTAATGGATAGGGATACTGGTTTTTCAGGCCTGGTCTATCCTGTCACTGATGGTACACAAAAAGATTCAGCCACTGCAAGACCTCTGCTAAGATTAATGTTGGGTTGACAATGATATATTGTTTCCTAGAGGAACACACCACTGTTTATTGTTTGTTTCAGTACAATGCAGATGTCGGCCCCTTATGCAATTTTCAAATAATTGATTTTACATCGTTAACATATATTGCAAGCATTTAACATGTTGTCAAGGTCAAATTTGCGTCCACCGACATATGTTGAAGACATAAAATCAAATAAAATGGCATAAAAGGCCGGAACCTTGCTTGTACTTCAACAATAAAACAGTCAAACGGCGGTGTGTTCCTTTAAAAAAAATATTGTATGGTTGTTGCTCAGTAACATAAAAAACTATATATTGTTACCGGTCTGCAGCTGAATACTCCCATAGGTATTGGTTCTGCTTTCCATGCCTGTTCTAACCTCTCACCGATGATACACAAAGATATCCATCTTTTGATGATGCTCTGGTTTGGTCAGTGTTGGGTTGACAATGATGTACTGTTTTAGGTGTGCAGAAATCAAATGCATTTCTAGGAAACGCCGACCACTGGAACAACAGCGAAATACTTGACTATTTGTCACGGCTGGGGCAAAGACAGCTCTCCAGAAGGAGAATGGGCAACGGCGTGCTACGGCCCTCGGCTACGTCTCTTGCTGGATTAGAGGCAGTTATAGGATCTGCACTCGCCAGAGAGCGGAAGCCGTGACCGGCGGCCTCTGAGGTCACTGAAGGTAATGGAAATGAGCATTTGGCGTCATTGGCAGGGAGGCCCCTTGGGGGGAAGGTCCGGCCACCTTGGTGCAGTTCTTATTACATTCGATGTAATCATGCCACATTGGGAGACGTGCGCACCTGATGGAGATGAAATGATGATGAAGGCAACACAACACCCAGTCCCTGAGCGGAGAAAATCCCCGACCCAGCCGGGAATTGAACCCGAGCCCGTAGGACGGGAATCCGTCACGCTGACCACTCAGCTATCGGGGCGTACGTCACTGAAGGTGATCGCTATTCAACACGCGGGCGCCGATTACCCACCCAGCTGCCTCTGGCTACTTCCAGCCTGTAGGCAATGTGCTCTCCTAGTTTCTGAGCATTCAAAATTAGTGTCTTTGGAACTATTTAAATACGTTGTCATACATGTGGGTATTGCATACATTTCAGATTCCCAAATATCGATAAAGAACAGCGGCTTTCACATTATCTATTCGCATGTCGGAAAAAACACAGTCATTTTTACACTCCACAGCAAGCTACAATACGTTTCCCCTCCATCCTCGTAACATCCAAGTGACTAAAACTAGGCACTCCGTCTACGATACTGTTAACGATAACGGATGAGAAAACTGCTGTTGTCAGAGTTCTATAACAATCATTTTTGTCGTATTTTCTATCAATTTTTGTACTTTTGCAAGGCTTTCCGTAATTTCAACAAATTTTACCCAATTACTCGAATTGAAACCTACTGTTCTCGACGACTTCTCACGTCAACAAAACGTGTAATCGCGTCGATCTCGTGGTGCTACCACCCACTAACATTGCAGAATGGCTCTCAATTTCTGTATCATTGCTAAACCACCCTATCCATTACTTTGCGAATGCTGTATAGATGTGAACATTGTTACACTGCCTACATCACATCACATAAATACTGTTTCGTAGTGTGGGAAACAGCTAGCAGCAGAGAGGAGATGCAAAAGCTAAGTTCCTTACCCGTAGCACTTTATAAATTCTGTAAGATTTTATTACGATTGGCCATCTCTCCCTCTGAGTATGGGAGTCACAAAGTATTATCGCATTCGTGGGATAAAATCGCAGATTGAAAGATCTCACCAACACCTTTGATGATTACCACCCCAACAAACTAATCATATGCGTAGCAGCACTCTGCCGTATGTTTCGAAATGAGCTGTCCCTTAGCTGGACCTGGCGGCTAACGATCCTGAGAGAATCTCTGGACAGTCTCTCTATGCATCTTGTAACTGTTCCCTGGCCTTTAGCACACCATACCTGCAACATTGTCTCCGATTTAATTTCGAACTCACCACAAGCAGCGTAAGCTTTCTACAAAAATATTTTGTATGTGAGAAAGCTGAATACACATATTTCGAAAAATTGTTCCTCACATAATGTGTGCTTAGGTATCGTTTTCCATTGCTGAGCAAAACTGACTTATGATTGGCACTGTGTTGCGCACGTGAACAGCGTCGCGAAGTAAAACTTTAAACATCATGACATGCAAAATTTGAAATAAGAGAATCAATCTAATTAAATGCCGAAAGAAACTAATTGTGTGCACAATGCAATCTATATAATCGAAACTCAATATCGACGTACATTATGAATGTTGCGTGATCTGAGGAGCAATTTTTGACTTGGAATATCCATGAAGAAGGTAAATTGCTGCTATACTAGGAAGAAAATTACTGTCTGAAATTCCCGGAAATTACCAGTACTGCTCACTGAAAATTACTCTGCTTGCTAGCAAGACACCTTACAATCCCGACTCCACTGCTTGCTGAAAAATTGAAACGTCCTCTTAGAACAATTTATATACGACTGTGCTTAAACTGACACACAATATTTTTAGCGCAAAGCAATCTGACTTTCAGAAATCCCTACAAAAGAATGGCCCTGACTAACATTAAACTATACCTTTTACAAATCACTTGCCTCACAAAAATCTTCATTACTCGAACTACTGCAATACAGCGAGCGCCACTACTGCCAGCTAAATAAAAGATTCAAACTACGGAAGGCACTAACTACTGATAGGGATAGTTAGCAAATGAAAGATTTTAATAGAGAACAAACAATGTATTTACCTTAATAGTCATAATATATGATATCCAGTATTACAAACTTAAAAACTCCGCCATCTCTCTCCCCACATCCACCACTGCTGGCGGCTCACCTCCAACTGCGCAACGCTATGCGCTGTTCACATCCAGCTGCCCAACACTACAATGGCTGACAACAATGAAAATTAGCCACAGACTGCACACAGCACAGCCAGTGATGTTCATACAGAGAGCGCTACGTGGCGGTGGCGTTACCAATATAAGAACCTAAACAGCCTACTTACAAAATGCAACATGAAATCTCCACTGAAATAAATATAACTTACATCTTACACAGGTTGGTGATTTTGTGACTGGAGTCCTGACGTTCTCGAAAGCAAATATAAATCAGAAGATGCAGAAGCTAAAGATAAATAATCTACTATAAATTAGTTTTAAGAAAGAATCAGTGACTTCATGTGTCGTAAGGTGCAATGCACGCACGACAAAATCTTTAAAACTTTGCTGAGAATTATGGAGATGGGTTTTTCTCTAAAGAAAATCTTTTTTTGAGAAATTAAACTCTGATTATTGTCGATTTGCCTGTATTTCATTGTCACATCATCATATAGGCGTGAAATATCGAGACAAAGAGATTGAATAATGATTATGTTATGTGGTTATGATGATGTGACAATGAAATACAGGCAAATCGACAGTAATCAGAGTAAGCAAAAACGAATATATTGGCGAAATATTGCGACAAACTAAATTACGTTTAGATGGTAGGTTAACTCCCAACAAAATTTCTCAACAACATCGTTGCAGACGACAAGCTACCTGTAATAAATAATACACAAGTTGTCCTGAAAAGTCGTGCACGCCAAGTGTAAGAAACTAGCTAAATATCCACATAATTTTGTAATCATGTAGTAAAAAATGTTCATATTTCAGATTAAATAAAGCGGAAACACACTGCTGATGGCACAGTGGTGCTAAAACATGATTCGGAACTAGGAAGAAACAGTGTTTTGCGTAACTGGCGGACCTCACATCCTACAACTTTTACTGAAAACCCGGTAAACACAAGGAGCTGCAAATAAAAATGATGAATAGCTATATCTTCTGTAAGACATATTAACTTGAAGCCACCATTTACTGGATCACAGACATATTCCTACACATCAAGGTGGAATGCATGACTAAGTACCCTATCAGACCCTCTTTCCTGCATTTCACAAAAATGGAGCAGTATGACACTCGAGTCAAAGGCGCTGAACCACTCAGTGATTGAATTACTCCATGATACGACTCTATTTTCCTCCCAAATGTAGACAATCTCTGTCTCAATGACACCATCGGTGCCATTTTATTTATTTTTTGTTTGGGGGGATTGAGGGGTGGAAGTGAGTTCACAGCACAGAACTGCACTACATTTAATGGCGAGATACTGGGAGCTCGTAATGGTCCTAGGAATTGCTCTTTCCAGAACTGGTAAATATGCTTTGAGGCTAGGGCTAGGACCGCTATAGCCAGTAGCAGAGCTATTTATGTGGACATGTGAGACTCTGTCCCTAAAAGTGTCAGCAGTGGCCGAATAAATAAAGCAGTTGTGTGACTAGCCTAGTAGTCCCCATTAGCAGGATGGACTGGGAGAAAACTGCAGCTACTACTGTTGCTGCGTGTTATACATGCCGGAGACCATACACCCTGCAAGTCTTTTCTGCTTCAGTGCCCAGGCCATGGTGTAATGGTGGCAGCACGGGATGGCCGCCGAGTGGAAGGGTCTGGCTGTGGTGAACTGGGTACAGGGGCACACCAATTTTCCAGCCGGTGGTGGGAATTGGTTAAATGTCTGGGGCTGCTGCTGTGAGGGTTGTGTTGGCGTGTCCACCCACTGCAGCCAGTGAGACACCTTGGCCTGTATCTGTCAGTAACTTCGTTGCGCCGGCAAATATCGTGACAGGGAAGTGGCTGGGGGGGGGGGGGGGGAGGGGGAGGGTGATGGCTGCGCAAGCAAAGGCTCTGGCCGCGGGATAAACTCTGCCTCCCACTAATTCTGCACATAAGAGCGAAAGAAACTGGTAAGTATCTAATGCGCCAGAAATAAAGCAATTTGCAGTCATTATCAACAGCAATTTTCCCAAGCAGTATAACATCTGGCCGCTGTCACACGCAAGTGCCCCACCAGTACAGATACTCCATGAGCCAGCTAAATGGAGACCCACAATAAGAATCCTTTCAAACTCTGTCAGTTCCAGAAAACGCTGTTGCACACGAGTGTGCGACATCTCCGTGTCATTCACTCACTGTTTGACAGTGTTCGACTTTTTAAGTAATAGAACCCAGTACGTTGTCCTCGATGGTGAGTGTTCATCGGAGGTGGGGGTATCATCTGGAGTGCCCCAGGGAAGTGTGGTAGGACCGCTGTTGTTTTCTATCTACATAAATGATCTTTTGGATAGGGTGGATAGCAATGTGCGGCTGTTTGCTGATGATTCTGTGGTGTACGGGAAGGTGTCGTCGTTGAGTGACTGTAGGAGGATACAAGATGATTTGGACAGGATTTGTGATTGGTGTAAAGAATGGCAGCTAACTCTAAATATAGATAAATGTAAATTAATGCATATGAATAGGAAAAATAATTCTGTAATGTTTGAATACTCCAATAATAGTGTAGCGCTTGACACAGTCACGTCGATTAAATATTTGGGCGTAACATTGCAGAGCGATGTGAAGTGGGACAAGCATGTAATGGCAGTTGTGGGGAAGGCGGATAGTCGTCTTCGGTTCATTGGTAGAATTTTGGGAAGATGTGGTTCATCTGTAAAGAAGACCGCTTATAAAACACTAATACGACCTATTCTTGAGTACTGCTCTAGCGTTTGGGATCCGTATCAGGTCGGATTGAGGGAGGACATGGAACAATTCAGAGGTAGGCTGCTAGATTTGTTACTGATAGGTTTAATCATCACACGAGTGTTACGGAAATGCTTCAGGAACTCGGGTGGGAGTCTCTAGAGGAAAGGAGGCGTTCTTTTCGTGAATCGCCACTGAGGAAATTTAGAGAACCAGCATTTGAGGCTGACGGCAATACAATTTTACTGTCGCCAACCTACATTTCGCGGAAAGACCACAAAGATAAGATAAGAGAGATTAGGGCTCGTAGAGAGGCATATAGGCAGTCATTTTTTCCCTCGTTCTGCTTGGGAGTGGAACATGGAGACGAGATGCTAGTCGTGGTACGAGGTACTCTCCGCCACGCACCGTATGGTGGATTTCGGCGTATGTATGTAGATGTAGCTGTAGACGTTGATGTAGTGTTCGCAGCTCTTATATACAGTACCAGGTTTGGTCACAACATTGAAAACAATAACACTAATGCTCTCTGGTAGCTGTTCTACCAGTCATATTGAACTACAACCCAGATTATTTCCGTATCTGCCAATTGTGTTTATGTGTACAAAGTTATATTTACATCTGATCATGTGTTCTGGGCGCTTTATTTTCATTGTTAGGCTGTATACTAAGGAGATGGTGCCATCACGAACGTAAATGCGTTTTCGATGGTAATAGAAATAAGTTGTTATACTGGCAGATTCCAAGTGAATTAGCTGTTCGTTGGTATACCGGTCTTCCTGTAAACTACACTGGCACTTGAACAGAATTATCTTAGTCTCGAGATTCCAAATCAGTCATCAGTTCACCGTTTGTTTGAACCACTTGCCTATATCTATTAGACAAATATTGCGACGTTAGTCCACGTCGTTTATTTGTCTGCTTAGAAAATTTATATTATTGTTCTTTCATTTCACAGGGAGGACTCACCCTCATACCATTTACGACTAAAAAGTGTATTCCAAGGCTAGGTGATATAATATGTCGTTATGTATGCCTCGAAGGCCTAGTGACGTGTCACACCACTGGTACAGAGCTCTGAGGAGTTAGCATTCATGTACCGGCGATTATATGCTTCGAAGTTTGAGGCTTGACATAAAAATAAATAGTTTGCTCGTGTATTCAGGAGGTGGGAGGCAGGAGAGTAAATTTACGATGCCGGGGCCCTGACATTGGATAGTGACATCTGATTGAATGGCGCCATCCTGATACATGTCCGGAATACTAATAACTGGCGCCCATAAATTCAGTATCGCTTCTCTCCCACTCCTCCCAATAGTGTCTTTAAATGGACAGCACATCTGCTTCAGAGCCCTTTGTTTGTGTGTTTCTGGAATGCCCATTTGAAAATTTTAATGGGCACGGCCATTTCTTGGTTAGCTAGGTGACACAACTTCACTTCTCTATGTGGAGAAGAAATCAGGTGCAACTGAATAGTAAAAGTACAGCGATCAGCTACCTTTATACATGCTTTCGGATGTGGATGTTTGTGGGAGAGAAATAACAAAAAGAAATGAGTTGCATTCTCTTAAACCATCATTCAGCTCCCATTAATCAGGTAACAGAAAGTTGGTACTACAGAACGACAGAATTATAACCAAGCAGATGCTGTATGCTGGGTTAAATGAATGGGAGATAAGTAGTTTAAAACAAAACTACTAAAATGTAAAAAAATACTTACGCCAGTAGCTTGGGTCAAAATTTTTGAATTGCCCCTCCCCCCTGTAGCGCCCCCCCCCCCCCCCGCCACGCCCCAGAATATGTGTGTACTAGCTCTCCGCTAAAGCGGTGAGGGATGGAACTGGATGGAAAATCAAATAATGATCATATGGAGACTGACTTCCCCTGTGATGTACATAAATATTACAAAGTGTAAAATATTTCTGGACCCATATACTGTACATATGGCTACTTGTTCTGGTGAAACATCATGTGGTATCTGTTCACTGAAATTCGTCTTGTGGACTAACGCAAGAAACACTCTAAATGACCTCCCAATATCAGCGCAATTTTTGTGATAGATTTTGTAACGTCTGAGAATAGGAGAGGAGTCTGCTGGAAATTGATCTTAGTGCAGATTATGACAACTGCTAGACAGGGTATTACTAAGAATTGAGCTAGTTGGTCTTCCGAGTTTCATTAGCTAATCACTGCGTGGTTTCTCAGGGCCGGCATGAGGACGGTGAAAATTTTTTAACACTTTTATTTGTGCCAATACCAGGATTGTTGTCAGCCTGTATAATTTCTGTTGTCAATGTGGTGGACCAAGGGGCATTTGGGTTGTTAGATTCATCTTTCACTTCGGTTTCTTCTTTTCCTTCTACTTATTATGAGGATTTCGTTATGCGTGGCGAATGTCTGGGAGGACTACTTGAACTGAGGATAAGAAGCCGCTCTAAGGTCCGTTGCGCACGCCTCCTTTAGCCACTGGTTGTCATCGTAGCATGGGGCAATGGTGGCTTGAGGGATCGGTGTGGGAGTAGGAGTTAGCTGTCTTGAGGGATGCTGCTGCGCTCGGGCTACGAATTCTGAAGTTAGGGGATGTAGAAGGTACAGTAAACGGGCAAAACCCTTCTTTTTCCTAATGACAAGCTTGGGAAGCCGAAAGGCCTGGTGATAGGCGGTGTAGGGGAGACTGGGTGTTCAGTTTCTCTGTAGGTAGTACACTCATATTTGTAGATGAACCGAGAGTCAATTTCGACCCACATGCCGTTCCTTTTACAAGGAATTTATTAGTCTGACGGACCAAGGATGACGGAACCGACGACCTTAAACCCATCAATCCAATACTTTATCTGTGAAGCGATGAGCAGAATGAAAGAAGACATTGTCGACATTTGCGCCGTCCCTATGAGATTCGTACCCACTTGTCTACTGACTATCATGCGCATCGAATCTAGTGAATGTGCAACGTTGGTAACAAACCAAATGCTCCAGATTTGAATATCTTTGGCTCATAAAGCTATTTTTTGAAACAATTCAGTTGAGTTTCAATTGCACTCGGAATTCTTTGATACCAGAGACAGTAAATATACAGGGGACGTTCGTAAGTGATGCAACATATTTCTTTTCTCGGCCAATATCGGTTGAACAAAATGCCGAATGTGTTGTGGGACATCATGGAATATTCACGGAATATTCCCCTACAGTGTCATGAAGATCCGATATGTGACGTCACTATACGTAGCCTTCAAAATGACGTCTGTTGCGGAGGTGCGTTCAAAGCGGAGAGCTTCCATTGGGCTTCTTTTGACGAGAAACCAAAACATCGCAGACGTTCATAGATGACTGAAAATTGTCTACACGGACTGTCACTGAAAAAAGCACGGTGAGTGGTTGGGTGAAGGGTCTGTGATCATCGCAACGAGGTCTCGCAAAACCTCTCCAATCTCCTGCGTGTCGCCTGGCCGCACACAGGTGTGACTCCCGCAATGTTGCAACGTGCAGACACTCTCATTCGAGATGATCAACTGATCACCATCGAGCACCATCCTGCTTAATTGGACGACTCTGTTAGTAGCGCTGGAACATTCGTCCACCAATTGCGAAGCTCAATGGTGTGCCGCCGATGGGTTTCTCGCTGCCTAACCAAAGACCATTAAGGGGCTCCGGAAAGGCTCAAAATCATGAAAAGTTCAATTTTTACTTTTTTGCGTTTTCTGAATATGCAGACTATTACCTTTTAATCGATATATAATTTATTCAATTCCGAAGACTACAACTATTTTTAAATTTTTTTTTGAAATGTGTTCTACATGGGCGTGACCCACTGTGGCGCTGTTAAACTGCTGTCAAATGGTGTTATTATTAACGTCCGTGTTCATCAGGTACATTTTAGTGATGTGAGATAAAGTATGTGTTGTGGCTAACCTGTGATGGTTCAATATATATCGCTGGTGTGATTGTCGATTGTTTCATGTTTATTCACTCTGTCGTTATCTCGATAATATTCGTAATTAATTCTGTTTCTTGAGTCTCTGTTTAGTTGAAGTATAATAATGAGTAAAAGTAAAGTTATTAGAAATCCTCTGAAAGCTTTTAAGAAAAGGAGAAATGTTGGAAAGCCAAAGGTATGTGTTATTACTGTAAACAATAAAGACGAGCGATGCTTGCTTTAGACAAGGAACGCCTTCGGGCTGGAGACAGGGCTGTAAAGAGTCTAGAAATACAAGCAAGAGTAAACAGGAGGAGGAACAAGAGGAAGGTGGAGGAGGAGTTTGCAGAGGATGAAGATAATCCATCCTATGGACCTGGAATGCACTAAAAAGTTAATCCAATCTTTGTCGCTCGATTCCCAAAACTTTTATTTTCTCCTACTAATTACATGTTTTCTAAGGATCTTCCAAACATATTTGTTTCAAACTTTCAGTAAATGTTACACAGTACCTTCTGCATAATTTAACACAGCCTTTTTCCAAAAAACTGTATATTTTTGAATATATAAATAAAAATTGCAAAAAAAATGTGAATTTTCATTACAATTGAAAAAAAAATCATCTTTAATAACTGAACTAAAATTTTGTAAAATCCCTGTGTTAAGTTGTAGCACATATTCCAATAAATAATCTGTAAAAAGTTCAACTTCCTATCTCAAATACTTTGTGAGGAAAGATGTAATTTATAAGCGTTATTTTTACATTGCAAGTATAGGGCGTTCCGGAGCCCCTTAAGAACAACGAATGACCATCTGTCCGGAATTGCTTGCGCATTACGAGGCTGTTGATGACAATTTTAGATGAACAAAAACACATCACTTCATTTCAATATGGCTGCCTTCAGTGCAGCCACCACACTACTAATCAGAATCGAAGATCCACAGTGGCACTGGAAGTTGCCACTCACTGGTATCATTACTCAGTGCAAAACTGTGCCAGAACTTCCCACCTTCAGTTGGGACAGTTTATTACGATAGATTGTGACGTCATTATTATGACATCTACGAAACACTACAGACTCACAATGCGTCTTGGGCTTCAGGTGGAGTGGGGTTTGGGATGGGTGCTGAGCAGTCGTGGGCTTATTTTGACAAACAGTTATGTTAGACACAGAATCTTCCTTGACAACTGACAAAATGCTAATATAAGTGAACTTAACATGTGGCCCTATTGTAATTCCTGAAGTGAGAGTGTAATAACAACACAATCAGAGAATAATATCCTCCGATGTAATGATAACCAAACGTTCTAATTGAACACTGCTCCAGCAATATTAATATTGCTGCTACAACCGTAACACAACGGCTCACAATTCATTTGGTCTTGGCCGAAAACACAATAACCGCAAATGAACCGCACATAGCCACTAGCACAAACGATAAATCAGAGAAACAGCCTTACAACTTATTTAGGCTATCGTACACTTACTGTCAAACTACATATAGATCTAAAATACTACTTACGCAAATTACCAATTACAGTTCTCTGTACAATGGCGTACACAATTGCAGCTATGTTGACATAGTAATAATAAGATCAATATCGATCTCACTTTGAACAAACAATTGTGTCTGAGTTTCCAGCAAATACACTAGCCTGAACATACCACACTGTACATACAGTCCTTCCGTTTGAAATATGACTGACAGTTCGTAACACTCAATGGACAGCTCGTGTCCTTCACTGTACACCAACTTGCATCTGTCAACCGATCAACATACCACTGTCAGCGGCTGAGCCACATTATTAACACTGCTCCCGTAATCTGCAGGCCCCTGTCCACGTCTCTTCTGGAATCGTCGTCCTCTCACATGACAGCAACAGCCCTCATGGCTCGTTTGTGTCCACATTTAGTGGCCACAGCCCTTGTTGACCATTAGTGAAGTCTCAGTCTCGGCTCCTTGGTGCATCAGCGCTGGAGATGTCTTCATGCTGGTAACTGTCCACAGACTCACCACCTGCCTCTCTTCTTGACGTCACACCTCCTCGCGTCTCGGCCTCAGTGGTGCTCGCGTCAACCACGTGTCCAAGCAGTCTGCCGTACGGTGACGCGCCACCAATACTTTCCTTGGACACGTTCGTTTGAAACGTATCGCTTGACACGTCACAATACAATTGTAAATGACACTGATACTAATATTCAGTATGATCCAGTGCACAAAATAAAATTAGGGAAGCCTCACCGTTTATGTTTAGATGCAATTTATTTTTAATAAATGTTTTTCAAATAGGGATGACGTTATTATACTAAGGCCAAAAACATACAAAACTGGAAACCATTATACACTCCTGGAAATGGAAAAAAGAACACATTGACACCGGTGTGTCAGACCCACCATACTTGCTCCGGACACTGCGAGAGGGCTGTACAAGCAATGATCACACGCACGGCACAGCGGACACACCAGGAACCGCGGTGTTGGCCGTCGAATGGCGCTAGCTGCGCAGCATTTGTGCACCGCCGCCGTCAGTGTCAGCCAGTTTGCCGTGGCATACGGAGCTCCATCGCAGTCTTTAACACTGGTAGCATGCCGCGACAGTGTGGACGTGAACCGTATGTGCAGTTGACGGACTTTGAGCGAGGGCGTATAGTGGGCATGCGGGAGGCCGGGTGGACGTACCGCCGAATTGCTCAACACGTGGGGCGTGAGGTCTCCACAATACATCGATGTTGTCGCCAGTGGTCGGCGGAAGGTGCATGTGCCCGTCGACCTGGGACCGGACCGCAGCGACGCACGGATGCACGCCAAGACCGTAGGATCCTACGCAGTGCCGTAGGGGACCGCACCGCCACTTCCCAGCAAATTAGGGACACTGTTGCTCCTGGGGTATCGGCGAGGACCATTCGCAACCGTCTCCATGAAGCTGGGCTACGGTCCCGCACACCGTTAGGCCGTCTTCCGCTCACGCCCCAACATCGTGCAGCCCGCCTCCAGTGGTGTCGCAACAGGCGTGAATGGAGGGACGAATGGAGACGTGTCGTCTTCAGCGATGAGAGTCGCTTCTGCCTTGGTGCCAATGATGGTCGTATGCGTGTTTGGCGCCGTGAAGGTGAGCGCCACAATCAGGACTGCATACGACCGAGGCACACAGGGCCAACACCCGGCATCATGGTGTGGGGAGCGATCTCCTACACTGGCCGTACACCACTGGTGATCGTCGAGGGGACACTGAATAGTGCACGGTACATCCAAACCGTCATCGAACCCATCGTTCTACCATTCCTAGACCGGCAAGGGAACTTGCTGTTCCAACAGGACAATGCACGTCCGCATGTATCCCGTGCCACCCAACGTGCTCTAGAAGGTGTAAGTCAACTACCCTGGCCAGCAAGATCTCCGGATCTGTCCCCCATTGAGCATGTTTGGGACTGGATGAAGCGTCGTCTCACGCGGTCTGCACGTCCAGCACGAACGCTGGTCCAACTGAGGCGCCAGGTGGAAATGGCATGGCAAGCCGTTCCACAGGACTACATCCAGCATCTCTACGATCGTCTCCATGGGAGAATAGCAGCCTGCGTTGCTGCGAAAGGTGGATATACACTGTACTAGTGCCGACATTGTGCATGCTCTGTTGCCTGTGTCTATGTGCCTGTGGTTCTGTCAGTGTGATCATGTGATGTATCTGACCCCAGGAATGTGTCAATGAAGTTTCCCCTTCCTGGGACAATGAATTCAGGGTGTTCTTATTTCAATTTCCAGGAGTGTAGAAATATCAACATAAAAACATAACGGATCGTGGTTGGTACATAAGCATTTACCGGGTATAAGTGATGATATTTTTACTCCTTAGTTTCAAACAGTCTCTCCACAAACACACCACGTAATTTACAACCTGATTTTTGCTGCAAGATTGTAACTGCCCTACTAAGTGGACTACACCTGTCACTATAGACTTACCGCTTTGCACACGCACGTCCAGACTTCTGACCTGCTTGCCAGGCTCTCACCTGAGTGCTTCGGTAGTTCGGCTTTCTTAATCTCCATGTATTAATCTAATTTATTAGATACAGCTATTGCATTTCCGTCAGGGCCTACAGTAGTAGCGAGAGTCGACAGTCGTCTGTTCGTTGGTTTTGAAACCTAGTGACCGCTTGTTCTCGTTAATCATCCAGTCAGGCAGCAGCAACTGCTCGAGACAGAGGCAGCAACAGGGAAGTAAGCGATTTTGTGACTTTATGAGTTTCTAACCAGGAGCGAATTGTATAATTTTATCTTTAGTTCCTTGAGATTCTGCGTGTTAATTTAATATCTACTACACGCAGTTCTCGCCCTTTCATTTGCGTCGGAAAGTAAACCGATTTTGTGACATATTACAAGCTCCTAATCAGGAACGAACTATTTAGTCTTACCTGAGTGCTTCGGTAGTTCGATTTTTGAATCTCTGCGTACTAATCTAATTTATTAGACCCAGTTCTCAAGTTCGCGTCAGGGTCTACAGTAGAGTTCTGCAGTATGTGTCGATAGTCCGTTTGTCTGGGTAGTACGGTTTTCCATGGTCTTTAGTATGGATAGGGACTGTGATTGTTGTGTGCAGATGTAAGCCGAGTTGGTTAGACTTTACTCTCAGCTCCAGGCTGTCATGGCTTCGGTTATATGGCTTGAAGCAGCAGTGGATGGGCACAACAGTTGTGGGTTGGCAATGGGGATCCAATGGACGTCCCACACTTCCGAGTCCTTCGTGTTTCTCACCACTGACCAGCCTACTTACTGCTCACACTGTGGTTGACCCTTCACCTGTGGTCGATTTGGTGGTCGTCTCGGGGCGTGGCAGGTGGCGAAAGACTTGCCAGGGGGCCACATGTAAGGCCTACCCCGTTAGTCGGACGAACTGTGCTGTCTGTGACTGACTCGTCGCTCGGCAAGATGCCATCGCCTGTCCTGTTTCAGAGGAAAGCTCTCAGCCTCCAAGATCTGGCAATCACAGAGGGTGGGATTGTTGGTAATTGGAAGTTCGAACGTTAGGCGCGTTATGGGCCGCCTTGGGGACATGGCTGCCAAGAAGGGGAAGAAAGCCAATGTGCACTCCGTGTGCCTACTGGGTGGAGTCATTCCAGATGTGGAACGGATCCTTCCGGATGCCATGAAGAGCACAGGGCGCAACCAACTGCAGGTTGTGCCTCACGTCGGCACTAATTAGAGTTGCGTTGCTTTGGATCGGAAGAGATGCTCTCTGTTTTCGAGCAGCTAACAGAAGGGAGATCTAAGCAGAGCTCACCTTTTGTAGCAGCTGGCCGCTGTGGCCGAGCGGTTCTAGGCACTTCAGTCCGGAACCGCGTGGCTGCTACAGTCGCAGGTTCAAATCCGGTCTCAGGCATGGATGTGTGTGATGTCCTTAGGTTAGTTAGGTACAAGTCATTCTAGGGGACTGATGACATCAGATGTTAAGTCCCATAGTGCTTAGAGCCATTTGAACCATTTGTAGCATAGTCGACAGGGCCGATTGCGGACCTCTGGCACAGAGCCGAGTGGAGGGTCTGAATCAGAGGCTCAGATGGTTCTGTGACCGTGTAGGCTGCAGATTTCTCGGCTTGCGTCGTAAGGTGGCTGGGTTTCAGGTTCCACTGAATAGGTCAGGAGTCCACCACACGCAGGAGGCTCCTGCACGGGTTGCATGTTGTAACATTATGTGATTGCCTTATCATTTTAAATCATTCACTAATCGAGCAGTCGCTCGGCAACAGCTACAGTTAGCAAATAATGTTGCGAGAATGTAAAAGGTGAACGACCTGTGACGTAACTTGTTTATTGTCGAAGCGCCGTCAGAGATGCAGTGAGTTATTGACTTTGAAAACCGCGGCGCGAAAAAACGGACAGAAGAAGAACACTTTTACACATTTTTTTTTTTATGTACGAGATATTCTCGATGAACAGTTACTCATTCTTCTTGTCTCCTGTAACTTGTGTCGGACGCGCATGTCTTGCCGCCGTATTATTATTGTTAAAAATAATATTGTTTTAGTGTAAAGTAAATGTGTAGTACTAAAAGTGCCTAGCAGTAGATTTATTGTGCGACGTGTATGTGAAAACGTCAAAGGAATTGTTTTCATTTCGAGAAGTGCCAGTCAAAACGGCATCCATGTTAAATCCTTCATTGCAGTGTAAGTTCGTCTATTAATTGCCATAAATTCAAAGTTAAATGGAACTGGTGTATGGACTATTTATTTAATATAGAATCTATGTCTCACTCCTTCATGAAGTTATTTAATTTTCTTTATGTTTCTGCCAAATAGAGAGTTCACTGTCACGAATTCTTTCGTCGAGTTCGGACGGAAGTTGCATGCGGCTAAATATTTTCTCCGCGCCATATTCTACTGGTAAATGCATGATAAACTACGGTCCCTTAGGAAATTCATGTTGAGCTATCCAAAATAATTATATTTTGAATAGGAATTTACTCTCCTCTGCAATGCAACTTCCGACTGATCAGACGATCCAACAAGAAACAGCCGCACACAGTCGGCGTTCGTAAACATGTTTCCACCGCTGATTATAGCTATATGTTACAGCACAAAAGTAACATATTGTTATAATTAGAGACTACGAACGGGGACATTTATAACTGTATGTTTATGTATACACATTACGTAAACATATCGTTATAATGTGCTGTGTGGTGTGGAATGGGCGGTTTTTTTGTGTTAGGGGGTCTCGGAAAAACACAAAAAGGCATCAGTCTCAAAGGGTGCAGGCCGAACATAGGAAGAACGTAGATACAGGAACCAACGTCATATCAGTTGTAAATTGTCGTAGTTGTGTTGGGATAGTGGTTCAAATGGCTCTGAGCACTTTGGGACTCAACTGCTGAGGTCATTAGTCCCCTAGAACTTAGAACTAGTTAAACCTAACTAACCTAAGGACATCACAAACATCCATGCCCGAGGCAGGATTCGAACCTGCGACCGTAGCGGTCTTGCGGTTCCAGACTGCAGCGCCTTTAACCGCACGGCCTTGGGATAGTGCCAGAGCTCCAAGTGCTGATAGAAAGCGCTGATGTTGAAAGCGTTATAGGCACTGAAATCTGGCTAAAGCTGGAGATAAGTTCAGCTGAAATTTTTACGCAGAACCGAACGGTTTTCCGAAAGAGTTTGCTAAACAGTGTTGGCGGTAGCGTGTTTGTTGCTGTTAGAAGTAGTTTTTGTCGCTAAAATGAATTTCATAGTTCCTGTGTATTATTATGGGGAGAGATCATTCTTGGCGACAGGAATAAAATAATAATTGGGTCCATTTATTGACCTTTCAATTAAGATGATAAAATTGATAAACTTGAGTTTAATTTCAAACAAATACCCGACTCATATGATTGTAGTTGATGGTGACTAATTTACCCTCGACATGTTGGAGGAAATACGTGTTTAATTCCGGAGGAACGCATAGAATACTACGCGAATTTGTGCTAAACTCATTCTCTGAAAATTATTTCGAGCAGTTAGTTCATGAGCCCACGTGAATAGTAGACGGTTATGAAAACACACTTGACCTCTTAGCGACAAATAATCCTGTGCTAATAACAAGCATCAAAACGGATACAGCGAATAGTGAACATAGTGCTGTCTTATCGAGATTGACTACTGTAACCCCCAAATCCTCCAAAAATAAAAAAAGTAGATAAAAATTCTCTTGACGCCTTCCTGAGGGTCAATCTCCAAATTAACAATGTAAATGTAGATCACATGTGGCTTGAATTCAAAGAAATAGTACCGACAGCAATTGCGAGATTTATACCAAATAAATTAACAAACGAAGGAGCTGTTCCTTCTTGGTACACAAAACGGGTCACAGAACTGTTGCAGAAATAACCAAAAAACATTCCAAATTTAAACGGACGCAAAATCTCCAAGATTGGCGATCTTTTACAGAAGCTCGAAATGTAATGTGTGTTTGATTGCGCGATGCTTATATCGGTTTCCGTAACGGTTCTTCGTCTCGAAACCTGGCAGAAAATCCAAAAAGATTCTGTTCGTATGTGAAGTACGCTAGCGGAAAGACACAATCAATGTCTTTTCTGCGCGGTAGCAATGGAAATACTGTTGTTGAGAATGCTACCAAAGCACAGTGACCAAGCACAGACTTCTGAAATCCCTTCACCAAAGAAGACGAGGTACATATTCCAGAATTCGAATCAAAAACAGCGGCCAAGATGAGTAACGTAGAAGTAGAAATCATCTGAGAAGTGAAGCAACTTAAATCGCTTAACAAAAGCAAGTCTTCCGGTCCAGACTACACCGCTTAGGATCCTCTCGGGGTATGCTGGTACAATAGCTCCATACTTAATAATCAATAACCGTTCGTTCGACGAAAGTAACGTCGGTATGCAGCAGGATTTTGGAACATACACTGTGTTAGGACATTATGAATTACTAGAAGGAAACCGTCTATTGACACATAGTCACATAGTCAACACTGACTTAGAAAATATCGTTTTTGTAAAACATAACTAGCTCTTTAGTCACACGAAGTGTTGAGTACTATTGACAAGGAATTTCAAATTGATTCCCTACTTCTAGATTTCCAGAAGGCATTTGACATTGTATCACACAAGCGGCTTGTAGTTAAATTGAGTTATAATGGAATATCGTCTCAGTTATTTGGCTGGATTCCTGATTTCCAGTCAAAGAGGTCAAAGGACGTAGTAATCGACAGAAAGTCATCCAGTAAAAAATAAGTGATTTCTAGCGTTCCCGCCCGCATCCCGTGGTCGTGCGGTAGCGTTCTCGCTTCCCACGCCCGGGTTCCCGGGTTCGATTCCCGGCGGGGTCAGGGATTTTCTCTGCCTCGTGATGGCTGGGTGTTGTGTGCTGTCCTTAGGTTAGTTAGGTTTAAGTAGTTCTAAGTTCTAGGGGACTTATGACCACAGCAGTTGAGTCCCATAGTGCTCAGAGCCATTTGAACCATTTTTTCTAGCGTTCCGCAAGGTGGTGTTATAGGCCCTTTGCTGTTCCGTAGATTTATTAGACGATCTGAGCAGCTGTCTTAGCTGTTTTCAGGTGAGGCTGTCTTTTATCGATTAGTAGAGTCATCAGAAGATCAAAAGAAATTTCAAAACGATTTACCCTAAATAACGAAAAGTGTGAGGTCATCCACATGAGTGCTAAAAGAAATTCGTCAAACATCGGTTACGTGATAAATCAGTCAGATCTAAGGGCCCGTAAATTCAACTGAATACCTAGGAATTAGAATTACGAACAACTCAAAATGGAAGGAACACATAGAAAATGTTGCGGGGAAGGCTAACAAAAGACTGCGTTTTATTGGCAGGACACTTAAGAAATGTAACAGATCTACTAAAGAGACTGCCTGCACTATGATTGTCCTTCTTCTTTCAGAATACTGCTACTCGGTGTGGGATCCTTACCATATAGGATTGACGGAGGACATTGAGAAAGTTCATCGAAGTGCAGCACGTTTTGTATTATCGCGAAATAGGGGTTGAGTGTCACTGAAATGCTACAGGATCTAGGATGGACATCATTAAGACCAAGGCGTTTTCCGTGGCGGAGGAATCTTCTCAGCCGACCGGTGTGGCCGTGCGGTTCTAGGCGCTTCAGTCTGGAACCGCGTGATCGCTACGATGGCAGGTTCGAATCCTGCCTCGGGCATGGATGTGTGTGATGTCCTTAGGTTAGTTAGGCTTAAGTAGTTCTACGTTCTAGGGGACTGATGACCACAGATGTTAAGTCCCATAGTGCTCAGAGCCATTTGAGCCATTTTTGAATCTTCTCACGAAATTTCCATCACCAAGTTTCACCTCCGAAACGAAAATATTTGGTTGACGCCGACCTGCGTAGGGAGAAACGATCATCCTAATAAAATAAGGAAAATCAGAGCTCGCACGGAAAGATAGGTGTTCGTTTTTTTCGCGCGCTGTATGAGATTGGAATAATAGAGAATTATTGTGAAGGTGGTTCTATGAACCTTCTGCCAGGCACTTAAATGTGATTTGCAGATAATTCATGTAGATGTAAGGAAAAATAAGGTTCGATGCCTTGTTCTTGATACACGCAGTTGGAGGTACTACCCGACCTGAAATCATACAACTTAAAATAGGTATAAATATTAATTTTTAAATTACGTAAATAATGATGTAATGTTGTTCAGTACA
The DNA here is from genome assembly GCF_023864275.1 of Schistocerca cancellata. Classification (NCBI taxonomy): domain Eukaryota; kingdom Metazoa; phylum Arthropoda; class Insecta; order Orthoptera; family Acrididae; genus Schistocerca; species Schistocerca cancellata. Next base: position 21,126,735 of record NC_064631.1, on the reverse strand, counting down.
CAGTCCTCAGTCACCAATAGCAGTACCTGCTACACCCTGTCTATCGAGAGATTGCATTTGATGCATACATTACTAATTCGAAAGTTACTGATGCATTTAAAAAGATAGTTAAATTATTTAATATAAATTGAAAATTGTCTTTTAGATGAAACAAGTTACTTGAATCAAGATATTTTGAACTCTAAAATCGATTGTGATTCTCTGATATTTTTGGAATCCTTTTCAGAAAAAGCCTCGAAATGTAAGTTGAGCAGTACTCTCGTACCAGGACTGGCGGGCCTAGTTCATGGAAGCTATATGCAACGGAATCTATTTCGTCACTGCGAGTAGGAAGTGGGACTGACTTCAAATAATAATGCTGGGGACAGTTTCTAACAGGGAAACCGAATGCGAAAATTTGACTTACAAAAAAGGAAGCTAATATGAAAAGAGGCAGACAATTTCAAGGAGATTTACGTTGTTGCTATCGATCAATTGATTGCAAAGAGAGCAGAGTGTTCAGCAGAATCATATTACAGTCTATCAGATAATTATTTTTGTTATTATATATTTTATTGGTAAAGTACCTATTTTTATTTGTAAATGTCACGTATACTTTCTTCTCCTTCCAAAAAAAATCTAATCAGACAGTTGTAAACTATACGTCCGTACCAACTGAACTGAAATTCTGCGAGGGATACCAATTAAAATTCCAAAAGATTTTGAATCAGGTCTTAAGTCAAGTTTTCTTAGCTACCTCACTTTGGCGACAAGTTAGCCATGTTACTTTGTTCTGTAAATGTAATATTTATTTCTCTGTTTGCAATATAGACACTAATACGCAGTCTTTTTTTTTTAGATAAATCGGTTGGGACCTAATAGCCAGTAATTATCAATCAGTGAAGATGTGGACGTACAACGCTGGACTAGGCAAACTAGTCCGAGAGATGTTCTCAACGTGGCGCAGACGCAAACTTCTGCAATTGCAGAGCTTTACCATGTAGTATATCCACATGTGCCTAAAGACTTATGGGAGCTGATCAAGAAGTCGTGTCTGGTTCTCACAACAAATTTGTGGATGGTAAGTCTGCTCGTCTGAAATTAATCGCAATAGTCAATTGCCAAGGTTAAAGTGACAAAACTGTAATTAACTGGACTATTCGTCGGAAACTGAACTTGCTATCCTCACTTAAATCATCAAGCGCTGCGGCAGTATTCAGCTCTCTAGAGGTCAAGCACCTGCAGCAGACATTTCTAACGTTTGCCCTTTTCCACGAGGTGCCTGGCTGTCGGCTGGCGGACAATACATTTCCTTCCTCCTGCTCGCACCCCACCTTCTCCCGCCCACACACTGGTCTGAACGGCGACTTCTTAACAATGAAAAAAAATGACATACTGCTTATGGGAAAGGTAACAGCGCCGCTTGTAGCATATAACTTTTGTCTGAAAATAACCAGTGACTGGTCAGACCCAGTTACGGCATTACAACACTGAAATGTATTCACGTGATTGTGTCTCAGAACATAGATGTTCCAGGAAGAACTGAAAATATTTCAGAATATGTCAATATAGAATAATTCTTACAAAACTTTCCACACAACATGACTCCAAATTTTATTGTTTGTAGAGATACAGCAGGTGACAGATAAATTCCTGTTTGGCCTGTTGGTACTCTAGATACTATTGTTTATTTTTCGGTTGTCATTTTTGTTTCAACCTTCAAGTAGTGAAGCTGAGCTGCAGTTTTCATTATTTGTGTCATAAAGCAAGCCGAACGTTTTTAGAATTCGTAAGTATAACGCTATTTTGTCGAAAATTGACATGTTGAGAACCATTGCTGTTCGTCAAACAGAAGCAAACAGCACGGAAGTTTTCAACAAATTTCACGTTTAATGATCTTTTCATAAACGCTTTGATAGAGGTCATAAGAAACAAATCTATTGTTAACTTAACGAAGTTGTGAACCAAAGTTCTTATATCTATCATAATGCACCAAACCAATAATGGGTAGAAAACGACGCTCCATCATGACAACAAGATGAAATTTGTGACAACCATCATTTGTAAGAAATCCGAAACCGGTCATGGTTTTATCCAAATAAATAATGTTAAACAACGCTTGCGGATGAATGCTGTTTAAGCAATAAAACTTATTGCTAAGCGTGCCGATATGGTTTTTGTGTTTGGGTTTTGTAATGAAAATACAGCTGCTGGTAACCGAGCATAGACTAGACTATTTCCAGACTGCAGAGTATCAGGTTCAAGAATGTGTACCCGATTCTTCAGTAAACCTGCTTGAGACTGATGCAGGGCACAGTCATAATTATCACCTTTCACAGTCAGCTGAGATACTCTTCGGATGCACCTAGTACAAAATCTTTTATACCACAAAATTCACAACCACACATATTTGTCTTTGTACTTGATAATGGTCTAGCAATCGATTATATTAATTTATAAAACAATAAATATCGCAAAATATTACAGAAATATCGCGTGATTTTCATTCGTTATTTATAAAATATTCTATGCTGAACTAACATTTGAAGGTACTATTACAATGAATCATTCCTTTGTTATTCTTTTCACATCATAGGTATAAACGCAACAGTGCAGGTTTCTATCTTTCTGTATGTGTTCTACTACTAATATAAAAGGAATTATTATTGTTGATTTTTCTGCTATTGTATGCTGACACATTTATTACAGAGCTGTTAAAATATTACTATGTTTCCAAAACAATATTTATTGAAATGGTAGTGGTACAACATGGACATCCTGTTTATTATTAGAGCCCAGATACAAATATACTTTTCCATTCACTCCTCAGCACATGAAAAATAAATTTCAATACTCACATGTTATGTTGTCAACATTAATATATTTTACCGTTAAATATTTTTACATATTTCACTATGAATACATGTTTTACATATTTTAACAATATATTACATAAAACTGCATACTGTTGCTATTTTACAGTTCATATTTTCCAACGCTCTCAGCACGCCACTCCCTTAGATCAATATCTGAACCCGACCTAGCACAAACGCCAAGGACAGGAAGTAAATTCATATACAGTATAAAAATGTGTGTGTGTCTGTGTGTTTATTACACACGTCCTCGTAAACAATTGGCACTATTTCTACCAAAGTTAGTGCACATATCTCTTACTGTCAAACAAGAATGGCTGTGAGGGGGAGAAACACCTACCTACCTTATCTCAGGAGACATGATGTCATAAACAATGAGACGTGTAAAAACTGCAGCATTGTGCATTAAGTTTAAATTTATTTGTTTTTTATTACTAATTCTATTTGTAGCATATTTTGCAGACACTATCCACATATGCTGATGAATGAACCTACAAATTTTTTATCATTGTATGACACGTACATAAGGAGTATGACGTCACACACTCTGAGATGAATGAAAAACTGCTGCATCACGCATGATGTTTAAATTTATGATTTCACTGGAATTAACTCTATTCACAACATATTCCGCAAACAGTATCTACATATGCCGCCAAATGTACCTATACAAATATATAACTGTATATAGTTCAAGAGATATGACGTCATAAACACTGATATGTTTGAAAGGAAATGCTGTGTAATGCATGAAGTTTGATCCATTTATTCCATACCACTAAGAAATTCCTTCAGTCATGTCAAATTAATTAGATCCCCAATACTTGTCAGCACTTTTGAAGCTTTCAACTGCTGTGGACCAAAACAATAGCCATCTATATTTCTGTAAAGAGTTGTGGCCATAGACTCGCTGCCCCTGCAGGTTTGGGGCTTAGAATAGGCGCAAAGTATTCCTCTCTATCGTAAGGAGCGACTAAAAGAGTCGCACACTTTCCTGCAGACTCACTTATAGACCCCTTTCAGAGTTTGACCTACACCTCATTGACAATTATCCGAAGTGTGGGACATTTGGGAATGGACACCTCAAGTGGTGCACTGTATCTCCAGTGTATGGTTAGACTTTTGCACCTCATATCTCTGCCTCGTGATGACTGGGTGTTGTGTGATGTCCTTAGGTTAGTTAGTTTTAAGTAGTTCTAAGTTCTAGGGGACTGATGACCATAGATGTTAAGTCCCATAGTGCTCAGAGCAATTTGAACCATTTTTTTGCACCTCATATTGTCCTAGATCGGCACCTCCATCAGCAATCCAGTTATCTGGGCAAGGACGCATTACAGGGTACATCATCTACTTCCATAGTCCGCTGCCCACTTTCGCCTAAGACAATACTGGATTTTTTTAGCACCCAACATGGTAGCCAGACCGTTATGGTGGGGTCGACATGTACCTATTTGGTGGTAGCCCCCTGACTATGCAAGGGTCCACCTGAGGCCCTCCGTCAGCAATTTCTCTGTCTTCTCGGCGAGCATGAGGGCTCAGTAATAGCCTACACAAGTGGATGAATGGTCGACGGTCTTTTCGGCTTCACTTCAAAATGGTTCAAATGGCTCTGAGCACTATGGGACTCAACATCTAAGGTCATCAGTCCCCTAGACTTAGAACTACTTAAACCTAACTAACCTAAGGACATCACACACATCCATGCCCGAGGCAGGATTTGAACTTGCGACCGTCGCGGTCGCGCGGTTCCAGAATGAAGCGCCTAGAATCGCTCGGCCACACCGGCCGGCTGGCTTCACTTACACTCACGTTGGCCGCACTGAAATGTGCTCCCTGCCAGATGGCTGCAGTATTTACTCTGTAGAGTTGGTTGCCATCTACTGAGCTCTTGAGCTTATCCACTCCAGCGCCGGTGACTTCTTTGTCATCTGTAGTGACTCCCACAAGCTCTCTATCAGTGCTTCCCATGACACCGTTTGGTAATGACTATCCAGGAGTCTCTTTATGACCTCTGCAACAGTGGACGTTCAGTGACCTTTATTTAGACCCCAGTAAATTTGGGATACTGGGCAGTGAAGTTACTGACCACCTGGCATAACAGGCTACCAGTAAACCAACTCTGGAGATTGGCCTTCGGAGACCGATTTGCGATTGCTGTTTCGCTGCCAAGTTCCCGCGATCTGTGATACAGAATGGCGCACCCTCAGTACACCAAATAAACTTTGTGTTATCAAGGAGGCAACAAATGTGTAGCAGTCATCCATGCAAGCCAATCGCAGGGAATCTGTTGTCGTTTTGCAGCTCCAATTCGGCCATACGTTGCTAACAGATGGTCACCTCCTCTGTCGTGAGGACCCACCTCAATGTTGCTGTTGCTCCCCTATAACTGCCATCCACATCTTGTGGGAGTGCCCAATTTTAGCTGCTCTGTGGTGGACTTTTAACCTTCCCAGCACTCTAACTATGGTGTTCGGCGACAATGCCTAAACAGCAGATTTAGTTATACATTTTATTTGTGAGGGGGATTTTTATCATACCATCTAAAAGTGGACGTTTGGCCTTCTCTCCCTCCAATTTAACTCTGTCACCCTTTCTTTGCATTTTGTTTGCCTTGTTGTTGTCTTTTCCCTTCATGTGTTCATCTCACCTTGTCTTTTTTGGCTGGATGTTTTGGTGTGTTGCAGAGTGGCTGGCTCATCTGCTTTTATTCTTGTGGTGAGCCAGCTCAGAACATCTGCTCTATGGTTTTAATACCTTCCCCTACTTTTGCTTGTGGTATACGTTTTCCCCTTTTTGTTCCTTTCTTTTGTTTCCACTTTTGGTGTGGTTCACCACTCCTTTTACACCCTTTTACTTTTCCAAATTAAATTCGGGTGTTATTCTACCCTGAGCCGTTTTGCATCAGGAAAAAGGACTGATGACCCTTAGTTTTGTCCCTTTGTAAGGAGTCAAGTTTTAACAGACCTTACATGAACTTTATCCATAACAACAGTACAATACAGTATGATATCCTCAGAAAACAATAATGACATTACATCAACAAAAGGCAAATGCAGATTATCTCATACACCCAAATACTAACAAAACAAACTCTACCAATATATGGACAGTGGCATGAAACAAAAAAGTTAAAGCAAAACGCTTTTTGGAGATGAACCAAGCAGGAGGCTAATGATATCACAAAACTCCCATTAGCAACAGAACGGCGAGATTCAGCGCAGAAAGGAGAAGGCCAGAACAATACATTGCTCCTCTTAGCAGGACCAAGGGTAAGTGTCTGCACATCATTAACAGGGCTAGGCGGCGACCCAGAAAGAAAAGTAAAACTCTTTATTCACTTCTAGTAAGACAGTGATTGGCTGAAGCCATACTTGGTGACACAGATGCAACACACCTGGGAGATCCCCATTATATAAAAACATTTTCAGACCTAAAATTAAGTCTCTCTCTGTCTCTCTCTCTCTCATCTTGCGGTGGACCACATAGCTGTGTGGAAATAAGCAAAGGCATTGAGAGTTTGCTTTCTGCAAAGTGAGGACGAGACGCTTCATGTATTATGGTGACAGATAGGAAAGCAGTAGTTAAATATTCCTGTGGGAATTTTTGCGGGCAAGGAAATTGTACACATCACTCCAACTCATAGCGAGTGTGCAAAAGCCATTATTTCAACTAGTTAAATATTAACGTTCTGTGGAATGCAGGAAAGTTGCGACTGAGTGAATTCAGTCAAGGCCAGAGTAGAGAATTAGTGTTTCATATCCAGCACAGACACAATGCCGTTGCGGATGCCACTTGGTAAAGTACCATTGAGCATTAGGTCACCGTAAATGTTCAGTCTAGATTGTATTATTCCAACTTGTGTATGCTTTGACAATTGAATATGAAAAGCTAGGATACTAGCCCACCCTCACAGTTACAGGAGAGCTTTTCATTGGTTCAAAAAGTAAATTTCTTCTCCACCAACTTGGTGTATTGACGAGCTACAACAATGTAGATGTAAATGAGCTGATGAGGATTTTTAATATTCATTCTTTCTTGTGATAAAAAATTTTCATGTGTAAAGATAACGATTTTGTAACTGTCATTTCAATATGTCCAAGAATTAAATATTTTGTTACTGATTATCAGAAGTAATTTAACGTAATTGTTGTTTATCACTTGACCCCTAAAAACAACAGTTGATAAATGATATGTACAATAAAAAAAGGGAATAGCTGCTTCGTCTTTATAGAATAGACTCCAAACTTTCACTTTTATTAATTCATGCATTATAAATACCTGGCAGCAGCATTTCTAATGATTTTTATTACGATCCGCATCTGATATTACTTGCCAGGGTCATATTTATTTAGAATGTCTGTTTGAGACCCTGGGCTTGAGAAGACAGTTCAGAGGTTTTGTCCATTTGCACGCTAAGTGGTAAGCTAAGTTTGCACACATTAGTACACTCACTGAGCAGATGCAATGGTTGGACGTACAACACCTTTATACTCTTTAATACGATTCTGTTTGTTTTAATTATTCAGGAGTTGACCATCTGGTTTTAAACTTTCTTTGCTTTGTGCTCTTGATTTGATTGGGAAACCGTTGAGATTGAACTTAACAGATACATCGATGGACATGAGAAATGAGAGGTTGCATAAAATTTTTAATCTGTAATTATTACTTTACATGTGAAATATTTTGTTGCGGATTAATAAAAATGAATTTCTTTGAATATTCCAAAATAATTATTCACGTTTTACTTTCATTCAAGTACTAAAGCTGTTTGTGCAAGAATGAAAATATTATTGTCCATCGAACATTTTCATGTTGCAGTGGATTTTTGTTTAACTGGATATACCCCGCCTAGCTTTGAAGCATGAGACTATCTTTACCATATGAAAATGTTTTCTTTTTTATATTGCTAAGCTCTCATGAAAATTATCTAATTTTAAATACACTTTACGTGATGTTCAGAATTTATCACTTTTTGAATGAAAATTTACAAAAGCTGCAGCTTGTGTCCAAGATAAAATATACTATCTTATTCTGCGTCTGGAATGCTGTGAAAAGAAACACCTTATTATTTTAGTTCATCTCTACCTGTACCCTTTTTAGAATGTGGTCGTTATTGAGATCGTATATTTAAATCTGCCGCTGCTGCAGACTGCTCGCTCGCGGCACAGCTCCGCACCGCCAGCGATATCCAATAAAATGCTGAAATTTCTTAAATAAAATGGGTCATGTCCGGTGCGAACTTTGCAGTAATTGTGACAAACAGATTTTACTAGATAAATATGTTTTAACAGAAACAATTAAAATCTTTATACACCTTTTACAAACCCAGCTATAAATGGCGTCGATCATCGACTTATGACTAATAAAAACTATGTAAGAGCCTAATGCAACGTCACAGGTTCCTCTCCAATTCAGTACGTGCAGAAGACAAGCGATTCTGTTACAATATATTGCCTGTTTATATCTTAACTAATCCTTGGACAGTCTTTGTCATTTCTCATTACATATCGTTTCGTCTGTAGCGGTTCTCACATCCTCTGCCACAGATAGTATTTCACACTCTTTGAATAATCATTTATAATATAAAAATTCATAATTATCCTTTTCCTCACAAAATTAAGTGTCCTTTTGAAATTCAGTTGACAGAAATACATATAAATTATTTCTTACAGTGAGCATTATACATCTAAATGTTCTTTTGACTTTCACTCTGGATGTGTGCTGCCAGAGAACGTTACAACTCCAAACCAACCAACCAATCGCAGACTCGCTTACAAAATCGTGTTATAGACATTCGTGCAGAAAGTGTCCAGTATCTTCTCACATCGAGTCTACTTCAGGAGGGCACGTAAGGGATAGTTTCTAACAGAACATTAGCAAAAATAAAACTCAGGCAATGCCGGCTTTCTCAGGTAGTTATAAAAATCACATTCTAGAGAAATAAATCGTCGTTAACACAACTTTGAATTACATTTTGAAATGTTACTGACGCAGATGCGTGGGACACTATCTCCAAAAATTAATTTTTGTGGTTGCTGTCAAGGTATTGCGTCGTACCATTACCAAATAACCGATTAAGGCTACAGTCTTCCACAACATGTACACATGTGGTGTGAAGCGAGACCTTATTGGACGGCAGAGTGGAGCATTTGTTTACTGATGAAAGATAGTTCTGCCTCGGTGCCAGTGACAGTCGCGTGTTGGTTAGGAGATTTCGTGTGACAGCAGCAGCACATCTCGCGGTTGTCTCATGCACTCTGACTGTAGATTTCAACGTCAGTGTGGTGAATCGACCTGTTGTGCAGCCATTCATGAAAAGCGTTCCAGGTGGTCTTTTCAACAGGATAAGGCTCGCCGACGTATTGCTTTCGTATCCAACATGCTCTACAGAGTGTCGACATATTGCCTTGGCCTGCGCGATCACCCGATATGTCTCCAATCGCGCACACGTAGGACATCATCAGCCGATAACTCCACAGTCATTCACTCCATCGTCATCCACAACCACCATTAACCATCGCTGTATTGGGTGACAAAGTGCAACTTGTATGGAACTCCCTGTCACAAACGGACGTCCGATACCGGTACAGTACAGTGCACGCACGTCTGCATGCTCGCATTCAACATTCTGGCGTTTACACCGGTTATTAATGTGCTAGTATTTCACATTTGCAATGGCTTATCTCGAGCTTACATTACCCTGTGAACTTGCAATGTTAGTCTCTTAAATATATTACCTAGACAATGGCATTCCCGAAGTTTCATTACTCTACGTTAATAATAATAATAATAATAATAATAATTATTATTATTATTATTTACTGCTTCTGCTTCTAAGAGGGCAACAGAAACTGAACAAAAGACTGGATTAAAGAAAAAAAGAAATAGTGGTTCAGCATTCGTCATTATATGAGTAGACACATGAAATTAAAAGACAAGTGAATTTCATCCGTCTTAAATCTGGTGGAGTCCGACATATTGGACATGTAGTGAGATAGGGAGTTAGTTACATGGAGTTAATGACATCGAGCATACCATGTAAAAAAAGGAGACGCACAAAGTTAGTAAACTTTCAAAACGAATCCAAAAACTAAAGTTTGCAGGACGTATGACCAAACTTTTTAAATTAGAAAAAAATACCTAAGGGAGATCTCAGTATAATGAGAAGGGATTCAAGTATGCGGACAAGAACAATTTTTGGGAGAGGCAGGGAACATAAGACAGATCTCCGCACCAGATCAGAGAAAGGGAATGTCCTTGTATTATTGAACAAAGATAACTTAAAATGTTACAATATTAAATAAACACAGTGATCGCTGTTATTGCCATTAGCCCTCGGGCTTCACGGGAATTTGCTCACTTTAAGATTGTACATGCAGCCCGAATAGTTTTATCTCTGGTTTGGTAGTTAAGGTCGCGCATTTAAGAATGTGAGAGCCAACGTGTCTAACATTAGGCTAATTTAAATTGCTCATAATTCACGATAGACAATGGTTTTTATTCGATTATTGTGCAAGGAAGTGCTGTATGTGAATGGGGTGTGGGATGAAATTCACTTATGGAAAGTCGAAATACAATTAAGGGTAAAATGAATATTTATTGACTTCGGTATATTAATTAAAACAGTTGTCAATATAATAAAATGTGATAGTTGCCGGTGCCTGATATATATTAAGTTCCATACTTGACAGATCTTAACCCCTTGGTTCTGAGTCCGCTACCAAATTAGTGATTTTTGGAACGGAAATAATCAAAGGATGGGTTAACCATACACGCACGTAACACCCACATGCAGTTGATGAGGTTTACGCAGAAGAGAAAAGAAAATGACAAAGCCTCTCCACAATCACCACTCATGGGTAGCAAAGAGATGCTGCTATCTCGATTCTGGCACGTGGGGTGAATATACAAGGTTACGGTTGAAATACACGAGACGGAGTTACAAAAATGTGCTAACAACCACATTTAATTTAAATTCACAGTGTAAGAAGAAGATTACGGAAGCCAGAGCACAAAAGTCAGAGTATAAGCACGTAGTAGTAATGAAACTAAATTAAATACCGAAAAAATAGGAATTTCAAGATAAATGGATTAGAACTGGAATGAATCTGCCACAAAGTTAACAAGATGGGACAATCAAGTCTCTTAAACATTAACACTAACACGTGATATAAATGCACAAAGCAAGTACAGAACAATAGAAGATACGGAATAAAAGTGATTGAAAAACCAGCGTAAAAATCACAATGGTATCGTAATGCACACATACTTGCGGTTAGATAAATGAGAAGCTGAATTGTTACCCATTCAACACACCTTCCAGTGTTTAAGTGACCAGGTGAGTCAAACAATAGCCTGCGAAATCACTTAAATTTCAAAATATGCACTACTCGATATACTAAAATAAAATTCGTCACACGAATTAATAGACTAAAAAGCTGTAGAAGAAAAGTGTTAGGTCTGCAGTGAGACTGAAAACTTGGACAAATTCAGACATTAACAAAACTGTCGAGGAGAAGCTCTTACCAGCAACAGGCCTTACCATGCTCCCAACGGACAGTGACGAGCTCCCCTGACGAACCTGGGGTTCAGCCCTCCAACGGAAGCGACCAGAGAGCAGGCCTACTGTATTGTGCCAGCCTACACAAAAGGTTCGGCCAGGCCAAACAGAAGCCTCTTTGCTACCCACGAAGCATCTACCACGCTTGGCAGTGCTATTACATTAGCAGACTACTTTATTCCCACGGCTATGCACACAGAATTCTTAGCTGTGCACACACGTTCATTCGTTTTATTATTCCAGGAGAGAAAAAAGAGGACAAATACAGTTTAACACGGCACTGAGGCATTGTAAAGATAAATAAATGTCGTGTGACCAGGGCCTCCCGTCGGGTAGACCTTTCGCCGGGTGCAAGTCTTTCGATTTGACGCCACTTCGGTGACTTGCGCGTCGATGGGGATGAAATGATGATGATTAGGACAACACAACACCCAGTCCCTGGGCGGAGAAAATCTCCGACCCAGCCGGGAATCGAACCTGGGCCCTTAGGATTGACATTCTGTCGCGATGATCACTCAGCTACCGGGGGCAGACATTGTAAAGATAAGTGTGGCACTCAGAGAAGTAGCGAACTTAATGAGCTTTTCACAAGTAAATCTGAATTAGACAATTAGCAGGCAATGTTAGTATAAAATTTGAAAAATATATAAGCTGTGGATGATATGAACGCACTCAGCTGCTCACTCTTTTTACCCCGGGGAAATATGCTAATTTCAACATAAACGTAGGTATCAGAGATACTGAAATGAAGTTACTTTAAATAAAATGAAAAAGCTCACATAGAGACCGTTCACACTACGTAAACGAAGTGCGTGATTTCCTAAACTCAGCAAACTTCCAACAGATACGGAAAGACCCCACACAGTCTTATAATGGTAAAGTGAAACATGTTACTAAAGTGTGTAAAAACGTAATATCTGACTCTGATACCTTCTATCAGACCAACATTAATCCCATAGCTCCGAGACTGAAGACGGCGTCTACGCCCTACGAACGTAACACCGCAGTTCGTCCTGTAGTGCCTTCAATGTCAGTCCCATGTCAAAATTACCCAGAAAGTTAAAAGCCTTGATCAAAATTGGCACCAAGTGGGGTTATTCCGAATTCCACTGTCGACTTAGGGAACAAGTTAAAATATGCCCAAATCCCCTCATCTCCCCCACTGCTAGTTTCATTTTTTGTGAGTGGCTTAACCGCTTATATATTCGTTCAAGAATAAGTTGTCTCACAAACTTACTTGATAAATCTGCAGTTAACGCAGTAGCTGACGGCATAACACACACTGGTCTAACTCAAAATTGTTTTCTTTATAATGTAAGATAGGCATGTGGCTTAGCTATGGGGTCCCTCTCAGTACAGTATTAGCAGAAACCTTCATGAACAGTTCTGAAAAACAATTCTTGGAAAGTAATTCACTATCGTCTGAAGTCGGTTTCTGGCTTAATTGCTTTATTACGTGTTGTGCTTACGGATGGGTACAATCAGGCAGCTTAGAACATTTGAATTCGACGCATTTAAATTCTCAGTGGGGTTTGAGTGTAACTTCATAAATTATTTAAACCTAGTAACAGACATCAGAGACATCATTCACAGTTTTAAGACATTCAGGAAGTCCACTGCCATTATGTTGTTGTTGTGGTCTTCAGTCCCGAGACTGGTTTGATGCAGCTCTCCATGCTACTCTATTCTGTGCAAGCTTCTTCATCTCCCAGTACCTACTGCAACCTACATCCTTCTGAATCTGCTTAGTGTATTCATCTCTTGGTCTCCCCCTACGATTTTTACCCTCCACGCTGCCCTCCAATACTAAATTGGTGATCCCTTGATGCCTCAGAACATGTCCTACCAACCGATCCCTTCTTCTGGTGAAGTTGTGCCACAAACTTCTCTTCTCCCCAATCCTATTCAATACTTCCTCATTAGTTATATGATCTACCCAACTAATCTTCAGCATTCTTCTGTAGCACCACATTTAGAAAGCTTCACTGCCATTATATGACTAGCTAATTCTCAACACCCAGTGACCTATGCACATGCTGCCTTCCATTCAGTGGTGCTTCACCCCTTGTCCATCCCTATGAGTGATCACAGTTCCAAGGGGAATTAAACGTAGTTTAAAAAATGCTATCAAGCAGTGGCTACACTCCTTCCTTGCTGGCGTTCGCTCTGCGCAAAAAACAAACCCAGCAGGTCTCCACAATTGCTTACCCTGAGCGAGACACACCACCTCAAGAACATGAAGTCATGAACGATATTCTCGAAGGGAGGAACATGAAGCATCTTAAAATAATAGTAGCTGGTAAACTTACAGACATTTACTCCAACTTGGTACCGAATAATAGGGCATTAGTTCCCTAACCTGGCACTTCTAACGGTTGATACTTGAAATAAATGCATCGAGAATACTTTGTATATCATCCCTCCTAGTAGCAGGCTACATACTTTATTGTATTCCAGTTACTGTAACCTCACTTTCCCTACGCTTTAATTTGTATAATTACAGTTGTTTCACTTGCCAGTTAAGTGTCATCATGTATCTAGTTTGTAATATTATAACTGTTTAAGAAAATGTTACCTTATTTTGTCATGTACTCGGCACGTGTGACGAAAGATAATTGCATTACACTCAGTCTATTCCCTCTTCCTTGGAAAATAGTAGTTATTTGACATATAGTTCATTAATTCAATGTGTCACATATTTTATCTATCGAAACAGTTCATTTCACTTGTGGACCGTTAATAGTTATCACCTCTGCCAGCCAAATGAGAGATTCTTTGGACACGCCTAGTTGGAAATCTTTTATCTCACAAAACTGAGCATCAGAAATATATATATCTTTGTAAATGATGTTAATCTTACATCCGAAAGCCGTTTAAATAATGAATATTGTAGAATAATGTTCTTATACTGTTTGCTAGATTGATTCGCAAACACTTGTTACGCTTTGATCCGTGAGTGGCTCTTCCTCGTCCCATCTCTTATTTAACCCCCTGTCTTTGCCGTACTGCCACCTTGTTAGTTTCAATTACTTGTATCAGTGAGTTGCTGCTTTGCCTGCCCGTGAGCGGCAGCAGCAGCACATATCTACACAAACCCTGCCGTATTATCTTTGCTGGAGTGCTACTACTTCCCGGTCGTCGTGTGTCGACCAGTCAGTTGGAACGCGCCAGCAGTTAGTTCGGACCTGGCAGTGCTTGAGTTGGCACGCGGTACAAGTTCAGTCGGGGCGTGACAGCGGTGAGGTCCGGACCGCCATGACTCGCACGATGGTTGCCGACACACGTGACTGGAGTGGGGACGACTCTGGTTGGTCGTCGGTCGGTCGTCTTGCCGGACAATGTTTATTTGGCCGGCGATCGCTTATGGGTTGGCTGTGTGGGCCGACTCGTGATTCGTCCTTGTTATTGTACGGTCACTGCCGTTAGCATTGTCTGGTTCTTCGTGCAAGTGTTCGTGAAATTGTGTGTAGTTTGTGTGATTTTGACTGACAAGTTATTTTAAATGATGTCGGCTTACTGGCTCTGAGGAGTCGGTCGGTTGTCGTGGAGCAGCGAGGAATTCTCGGCGGTCCCTACGCGGTGTCGGAGAGTGTGGCGCTGTTCCCATTGCTACGAAGTCAGTGGCTCACCGACCCTGGACACGAAAGTTGAGTTTTGATTGAAGCTACCAGCAAATCAAGACTGTTCACATTGTGTCGTTTGGAGATCGTTGTCAGCTGTTGGGATATTCCCACGAGCAACAACGTAGTTTTCAAGTTGGAAAAATGTAGCCACTCTCTTGTGGAGTTTCGCTGTATTTGGTTAGTTCAGTTGAAGTGCACCAGCAGAATCTTCTGCTGCGCGTTGTAAATTTCAGTGAGTGTAGTTTCCTCATCGTGTTGTTGCTGCCCAGCACGGTCTGTAGTTTGACAGCTCCGTGTATGATTGGTTGTGGGCGCCAATATTTTCTACGTAGTTCCGTTGAACTCCCTGTAACGTGCTGGTCGGGTGGAGTGGAAGTTATCTTGTCTGTCGGTCGGTTGGGTTGTTATCGGATCGTGAACGGTCGGCCCGACTGCCTGTCTCACCTAATTACTACAGACCGACCCTCGAACATCTGCGCGCCCTTGTGTCTATTGCCTTATTTTTCTAAATTGTTATTGTTTTCGTACTTGTATGACTTGTAGCCGGTTTTCTGTTTTAAATTAGAGTTGTTTTACTCTTAAGGACTTAAGCCTAGTTTAAAGTACTGTTTCACGTAAGCCCTTTGGCATTTTAAAAATTTTTTGAATTTTAAGTCTTCGGCCTTCAGCCAATTTGAATTTAACTTGTTTACTTCAACCTAGTGAATATTTAAGTCTTTTTCCTTCAGCCGGTTTGAGTTTCAGTTGTTTGTTCTTAAGGCCTTCAGCCTAAATTAAAGAACAGTTTCACATAAGGACTTTGGTATTTAAAAAAAAAATTATGTTTCAGAGTTTTAAGTGTTTGGCCTTCAGCCGACTTGAATTCAACTTGTTCACTTCAACCTAACTAAAGAATTGTTTTAAGATACGGCTTGCCTTTTAAATTTCTGTATTAAGTTACTGGCCTCAGCCGTTTCAAATTAAAGTGGCTTTCAGCTGGTAATTAGGTCCCAAAGATTAAAGCTGTGTGTTTAAAAAAATTTTTTGAGCTCTTGTAATGTTTGACCAAATAATAAAATTGTAGGTTTGAGTGTAGCTGACAGCCCCTTATTTTGGCCCCTTTCCGCAATTGTTCTATCTGTCCTGTCCTGCGGGTTACGCAGGGCGTCTCACACTTCTTACATCCTTTGACTGACCGCTGTCTATATACACCACATGAGCAAATGTATCAGAACTCCGCTATGTTATCCTGAATTGACCACTAGATGTCACGATAGTACAGAAGGTCTAACATTCTGCGTCGTGTCTGTTTATTCTAAGACGTGTCTCCCTACAACTTTCGCGCAACAACGCTCTGAGCGTGTTTTTAGGGAATTGACTAGTTAGAACCTGGGACCTGTCGCTGGTAAGGAGACGCTAGACCACACATGACATGTAGAGTTCAGAAGAGTTCAGTGAGACTAGCGATCATATAATCAAATACTTAATGATTTCAGCGTCAGCCCCACTGCACTCACTGTAAAAGAATCTTAATACTAACTAAATTTAGTGGAAGGGGTTCAAGGCATTCCTATTTTTAGTTAGCTGGTAAGATAACGTCGAAAATGCAGTTAAGTTTACCACTGGAATTTTTATTCTACTCACAAAACATGTTCATAAATTGCACTATCGAGAAAAGAAAATATTTTAATACAGGATGATAAAAAACAACTACGTTCAACACAAATGTGAAAGAGTATTCCCTGATTGGGTTTCCACATTCTACAATGAATTGAAGAATGAGCTATGCCATATCACATCTATAATCTAGATTTAAGTTAAGTTTCATAAAAGATAAAACTATCAAAATGGTCTACAGTGACCTTCAATTATCTTTAATTACTTATCTAACTTGTCGTAAATTACAGTGGCTGATGTGGCTTCTCAATAATTATATAACAGAAAAAACATCGCGTTACAGATTTTTACTTCAAGTAGCAAATGTGAACACCACGAGATTTAATTGACGATCGACACTAGTATTAGGTAAAAAACGGGATGTAACAGATGAGACTTATGCAGGTCTGAGTGAAGCCTTATGCGCTCAAAAATGCGGCATCGCGTGCGTTCATTACCTTGTCGGTGTTTAGGCAGCGTTAGGGGGCGGCGGGCGGCACAGCTTCACGCACCTCGCCGTCTCGGAAGCAACTCAGTCCTAACCTCTCCTTACTACATTTTACCGAAGTTGGTTTAAAAAAGCTATCTGGCTGTGTTTTCAACTGACCAATCAGAGTCTCCATGTTAACCTTAAGCTCCGCCTACAAAAATTCTGTCCATCCACTGAGAAAAGTTATACTTTTCGTGGTGGGGCAATGTTTTTTATGTTTGCAACGTAACACAGACGCGAAAAAGTCTCACGCTAAAACTTGCAGCTGGTGTGGCCATTTTAGTGTTATCGTAAGATCTATACTGTTCTTCTGGAGGGCTCTATATTTTAACATGGGCTGGGGGGTGGTTTTGGCGGTCAGCTAGCGACGTGGGTGTCCGTCCCTTATCGTAGGGCCTCCTAGCCTACACGACTCTGCTCTCGGCTTCTGTTCTCGTTTCTCCCCTCAGAACTGCGACTGTTTCACGGTGGGAAGGTATGACATGCATTTAGGCGTTCTTGTGTTAGTTTGTGGTGTTCCATTTGCTCACTCGTTGATCGTATTACTTTGGCTAATTTAATGTCAGGACTTATTTGGAGCTATGTGACATACTGCCAGATTTGCTATCATGTCAGGGTTTTCATGGAAGGTGTTGGATTTGCCTGACACCTTACAAAGGAACCGGTGAATATTATGTTGCCAGTAGGGAATCAGTAACAGCAAAGTGGAGAGCTCAGTGACTTGGATGTCAGCTGAGTAACAAATGCATCAGGGACATTTCAACCCTTCCAAAACTACCAAAACTGACTGCTAGTTATTGAACTGTCAACTGGAAACGCGAAGGAAGGACCACAGCTAAACCAAGAGTGGGTAGACCTCATGTACTGACAGAAGGGGCCCGCCGAGGAGTTGTTAAAAGTCGTATGAAATCATCGGTAGGAATCACCCGTGAGTTCCAAAGTGCATTGCACCTAGCGCAATGACTATGCGTAGCGAGTTAAAAAGAATGAGCCACGAGGGTCGAGCAGCTCCTTATAAGCCACACATTTTTACAGTCAATGACAAGCGACGCTTGGAGTGGTGTATGGAGTGACGTCGCATTCGGGAGGACGACGGTTCAATCCCGTCTCCGGCCATCCTGATTTAGGTTTTCCGTGATTTCCCTCAATCGCTTCAGGCAAATGCCGGGATGGATCCTTTGAAAGGGCACGGCCGATTTCCTTCCCCATCCTTCCCTAACCCGAGCTTGCGCTCCGTCTCTAATGACCTCGTTGTCGACGGGACGTTAAACACTAAATCTCCTCCTCCTCCTCTATAGAGTGACGTCACTGCACAGTGGATGACTAGAAACGAGTGATTTGGAGTGATGGGTGATGCTGTATCCTGAGTTTTGCGAATGCATTGAGAATGGTAACTTCTGTTATGTACAGTGCCAACAACGAAGTACGAATTGGAGTGATATTACGGTGTAGGGGTACTCTTCGTTGTGGTCCCCTCGGTGCTGTAAGAAAACTCGCAGTTCTGGAGGCTGCGGACACGTCTTACAGTATTGTGTACTGCTAGCAGTAGACGTCGTTTTCAGAGACTCTGATTGTATCAATATGACAATGCATCCTGTTATAAAGTAGCGTCTGTGAGGTACTCGTTTGTGGACAGTACCATTCGTGAAATCGTCTGGCCTACCCACAGACCCGACCTGAAGAGTCGAACAGCTTTTGGGTGAGACAGAACGTCGATGTGGCTTCAGACCCCAACGTCCAATTGATGTCGTCTCCTCCTCCACAGACATTCAGAGACCTCATAAAAAAAGTCCCTAGCAGAGTTAGAGCTGTTGCAAAGACGAAGGATGAACACACCAATATATGTGTTCACTAATAGGTTTACGGATACTTTTGAACAGTTAGTGTGTTTCTACATTCTTCCAAGCTCCCAATTGAGAGCAAGGCGATAGCAACACCTAAGTAATTCGCGCCTGTAAAGCTCACGAGCGCCTAATAGTATCACACAACGTGCCAAAAGTAACTAAATGTAAGTGGTACATCTACATCTACTTCCTTACTCTGCAATTTACACTTAAGTGCCTGGCAGAGGGTCCATCGAACGATTTTCATACTACTTCTCTACCATTCCTCTCTCGAACGTCGCGTGGGAAAAAGGAACACCTAAAACTTTCCGTTCGTGCTCTTACTTCTCTTATCTTATTATGATGATCATTTCTGCCTACGTAGGTGGGTGTCAACAAAATATTTTCGCACTGGCAATAAAACGTTGGTAATTGGAATTTCGTAAATAAATCTCGCCGCAAAAAAAATCGCCTTTGTTTCAGTGAGTGCCACCCCAACTCGCGTATTATATCAGTGATACTCTCACCCCTATTGCGCGATAACACGAAACAGGCTGCCAGTCTTTGCACTTTTTCGATGTCCTCCATTAATCCTGCGCAGCAGTATGCCAGCAGAGGACGGACAAGTGTAATGTAGGCTCTCTTTAGTGGGTTTGTCGCATTTTCTGAGTGTTCTGCTAATAAAGCGCAGTCTTCGTTTCACATTCCCCACAATATTATGTATGTGATCTTTCCATTTTAAGTTCCTCGTAATTGTAAATCTTAGGTATTAAGTCGAATTCACAGCCCTTAGATTTGTGCGATTTATCGTGTACCCAAAATTTATCGGATTTCTTTTAGTACCCGTGTGGATAACCTCGCACTTTTCTTTGTTTAGTGCCAACTGCCACTTTTCGCACCACACAGAAATTCTTTCCAGATCATTTTGTAATTGGTATTGATCGTCTGATGATTTTACTAGACGGTAAATTACAGCAAAGAATCCAAGGGGGCTGCTCGGATTATCACATAGACCATTTACGTAAATCAGGAACAGCAGAGGGCCTATGACACTACCTTGCGGAACGCCAGATATCACTTCTTTCAGTTACTCTTCACGAAACTCAGTTATTAAAAGAATGATGATAAATCAAATGCTCCGTTTAGGAGAAGAGTGGTCCTGATCACCCTCCAACATGCACAAGCAGCGCCGGTGGGTCTGATCCCCAGTTGACTCCAAGCTATTGTCTACAATAGTTGGTGAGTGTCTCTGTAGTTTTCATCAAAGTCTCGAGTGCAACGAAAGTCATTACTGCGTCAGTATGCTTGAGCAGTACCAACACAATATATCCCGTTGGTGCTCTTGTCTATCCAGGAACATCGTGTGCCCGCTTGAAACTATTAGCGACGCGAGGATAAACACAAGTCGTGTTTGTCTTTCATTCGCTGAAGCAGAGATTGCCCGTGTTTCTGCAGGTAGAGATAAAGCGACGGGTGGGAGCGAGGTAGCGGCGACTCGGTGTAACGGCCCGTGTCACGGAAGCGAGCGTGCCAGCTGGTCGTCTGCTGCGGACCGCCTGTCCTAGGTAGTGCGCTTCCCGAACTGCGCCACGGCGCGGTCCGTGTCTCCCGCAACCTACGGCAGTAAATAAACACGACTAATGTCCTAGAGAATGGAAACGGAAATTCATCTATCAGATATCGATCAGTTTGGCCTTAGGAAAGGTAAAGGCACCAGAGAAGCGGTCCCGACGTTGCGCTTGTTAATGGAAGCAAGACTGGAGGGAAACCAAGACACTCTCACAGGATTTCTCGACCTAGGAAAAGAGATCGAAAATTTATAAGAGTGCAAAATGTTGGAAATTCTGAGAAAAATAGTAGAGAGCTATAGCGAATGACGGGTAATCTATGCTGCTACATAAAGACTAGTCATATTCATCATTTTGATTTGCAGCTCCTTGTGATGGCCGTGTTTGCAGCTAACATTGTCGGATGTGAGGTCCGCCAGTTTTGAAAAATACCGTTTTTTCTCAGTACCCAAACATGTTTCGGCACCAGTGTGCCTTCATCAGAGGGTTTTCGTTTTTATTTATTCTGTAATGTGAACATTTTTGTTAAATGATTATAAAATTATGTGCATCTTTAGTTCAAACCACAGATCATTTCTTTTTACCTTTACCTTTGGTGTCCATGAATTTTCTGGACCACTTGTGTGTTAATTACTACAGGTAGCTTCTCATTTGCAACCAAACGATGTTGATGAGAAAGTTTTTTGCTGGGAGTTAACCTATCATCTAAAATGTAATTTAGTTTATCGCGATGTTTTCGGGCCTATATTCGTTTTTACTTACGTTTTCGTGTGGCAACTTTCTCATCAACATCTTTTGGTTGCAGATGACAAGCTACATGTAGTAATTAACACACAAGTGATGCAGAAAATTCATGCACACCAAATGTAAATCATTTAACAAAAATGTTCACATTACAGAATAAATAAATACGAAAACCCACTGATGATGATGATGACACAGTGGTACAGAAACATGTTTGGGTACTGAGAAAAAACAGTGTTTTCCATAACTGGCGGACCTCACATCCAACAAAGACAAATCACAGTTTAACGTTATAACGGAAAATCTCGAAAGGTTCTTGACGGATTAACTTCAGATTTTGCACTATACTATGATAAACATTCAGACAGACATAGGACGCAAATTTTTAATATATATGACACATTAATATATACATATACACTATATAATGGAAAAAGTTCTCAACAAAAACCTCAGAAAGCTCTTGACCTATTTACTTCAAAATTTTTCACGATACTCTTATGAAAGGTTGGTCGCTCATAAGCTACATCCTTTCTTAATCTAGGCAATATATAAATATATGTGTCATATAACGGAGAAACGGTGTTAGCAAAAATCTGCAAAAGGTATGGGCTGATTTACTTCAAATTTTTGCACACTACCCTAATAAACATTCAGACGAACATAGATTATACAATTTTTTGCACAATACCGTACAGATCCCTCTAGAAACTGACTGAAAAAAAAACTTTGCTGTTAAATGTGTAGTTTAGTTTTCTTTTCCACAGTCAATTTTAACGATTAAATCAGGGCATTTAAACGATTAGACAAAATGTTTCTCCTATATACTCTTTCTCCTTGCATATAATGTTCAACAAAATTTGTCCTGACAAGAATGTGCCGTTTTTTTTTCTCCTCACTGTCGGTTTTAATACAAAACAAGGAAGTTGTATTTATGGCTTATCGGCTTATGATTAGAATACTACTAGGGTCCGAAACTTTGTAATCCCACTCATTCGCAGATTAAAACCATGTGAAGTACTCTCATTCTATTTTGTCAAAAACTGACATTTTGAGCTAGTGGCTGTGTACAAAATACAGGTTGACTCCTACACAGAATATTACAGCAACAAGCCACTTTTTACCAAGCTATTTAATTATTTAAACAGCGCCCTTACCGGTTTCGAACAGAAAAAAGTGCATTATACAGTTTTCGATGCTGCAAGATGATAAGCAACCTGCACATCAACGTAATGGCGTGGATTCTTCATTGTAAGTAAGCGAAACATCTTCCATTTAATAATAATAATTTGTTTACATCACTTAAAATCGTCGTGAAGTTCAATTACAATCAGAAAGACGTTGTCTCACATCTTGTTTTGGTTGTAGGACATCACCACCCCAAGGAAGTGGGGAAACAAAACATGAAATCTAATGTAAAACGCGAACTAGCCGCCTGAAAATGAACCTATCCGTTCGAAACCGGTAACGGCGCAGTCTAAATAAATAAATAGCATTGTAAAAAGTGGATGGTTGCTGTAACCTTCTGCGTAAGAGTCAACTGTCATTCTAGCTACTATCTTTACAGATTCAGCAGGTGGAGAGGTTTCTTTCATACATGCAGACTAATGATTCCCACCGATTTATCCTTTCATTTTAAAAGACTTCAATTTCCAATCAAAGTTGCAATACCAATAAACGAGGTCAAAGTCCAAGAATGTAGGAGGTTGTCAGAGAGGGTCGAGGAAATCGGCATGGAGAGGAGACGGGGGAGGAGGAGAGAGTGAAAGGAACAGATGGACAGAGAGGGGGGAGGAGAATACTACAGAGAAATGTAGGAGAAGGAGAAAAAGAAGGACAAAGAGAGGAGGGAGAAGTAGATGGGAAGACAGAGAGGGAAACGGAGTCAGGGCGTACATCCAGTTTCCACATGTACGTAGCATTGGCAGGTTAGCTAACAGACAAAATGTACAAGAGGTAAGTGAGAACAACAAGACTGGAAGACCAAAAACGAAATGCTCAGTTTAAAAAGGGTATAAGACACGGATGATGCAGTCTGTCACCCCTACTGTTTAGTCTCGACATCGAAGAAGCAAATCTGAAAAAAAAGAAAGGTTAAAGTCGAATCAAAATACAGCGTAGAAGGATATCAATGATAAGAGTCGCTGAAGATATTGCGATCCTCAGTGAAAGTGAAGAAGAATTACAGGAACTGTTGAATGGAGTGACCGGTCTAATGAGCATGGAATATGGATTGAACGAGGACCGGTAAAACACAGAAATATTGAGAAGTAGCAGGAACGGGAATTGTGATAAACTTAACATCAGAATTGATGATCATGAAGTAGATGAAGTTAACGAATTTTACTACTTTGGGAGCAAGATAACCCGCGACCGACGAAGCAAGGAGGGCGTAAGAAGCAGGCTAGAACAGGCAAAGAGGACATTTCTGGCCAAGAAAGTCTACTGGTACCAAACACAGGCCTTAACTTCAGGAGGAAATGTCTGAGAATGGTGGTCTGAAGAACAGGATTGTATAATAGTGAATCATGGAAAAGTGGGAAAAGCGGAACAGAAGGGAAGTGTTTGAGATGTGGTGCTACAGACGAATGTTGAAAATTATGTGGACTGATGAGATTTTTATTTATTTATGTGTCCAGAACACATTATACATAATATATCATACGTGTATATATACAATGATTACAAAGTATATGTGCATATTTATATACCATGTGCTGCCCAGAATTCCACTGCACAGACTGCCTTATCATTGGCGATAACCAAATCGTCCATGGCAAGAGTTTCTCATAGTTTCCTGCAGTTGAGTCGGCTCTGGGTGGTCTTGAGGTTCACCGCACTCACACAGTTCGTCCCCTGAGACTTATCCCCATTTCTTCATGTTCACCTTTCACCGAGATACTCCAGATCTCAGTCTACTGAGGATCTTCCATGTATCGTATGGCAGATGGTGACCTGCAGCAATTCTTCTTTGGGGTTGTCCGAATATTTCTCTGTTGATGAGCTATCCCAGAGTTGTTTCCTACGGTTTGTAAGTGTTGTCTGAATTGGTTGCGTTGACTGGAGGAAACTTTTTTTCTATTTAAGTCTTGGTGACTGATATTCTCGCGCAAACAGGGGGTGTCTTTGGTGCATCCCCTGCTTCATTCTTCTATATCACCTACCGTTTTCCTCCGGATGATTGGAGGTGCTACGCCCATGAGGTAGTAGATTTTGTTAACAGAGGCTGCTCGCAAGGAGCCAGTTACAGTTCGCTCTGTTTCATTTAGGGCAATATTTACCTTTTCGGTATGACTCGAGTTCTGCCATACAGGTGCTGCATATTCAGCAGCAGAGAAGCACAAAGAAAGTGCAGATGTGCGGAGGACATGAGGATGTGCTCCCCACGCGTTGTTGGTCAGTTTCCTAATAATATTATTCCTAGCACAGACTTTCATTTTTGTATGTGTCTTTGAAGGTGAGGGAACGGTCCAACTTTACTCTGAGGTACTTTTGGGTGTCACAATGGGTTAGCTGTTGACCTTTCCACGTTATTCTCAGTTTCCTCCGAGCCTCCCTTTCTGTAAGTGGAATGCACACACTTGTGTTTTTGAAGGGTTTGGCTTCAGGTAGTAGTCAGATAGTGCGTTAAGACCTGTTGTCGGTGTTCCTTCCACCTCCTCAAAAGTTCTACCTTGCACAGAAAGTGCTGTGTCATCAGTGTAATTGAATGATCTTGTGACAGAACTAACTGGCTGGTCATTAGAGTAAATATTAAACAACAATGGGGCTAGCACACTTCCTTGGGGGATACCATTTCTCTGTGCCCTCCATCGGCTCCTCTCGTTTTGTAGAGTAACAAAGAAACGTCTGTTTTATAACAGACATGTCATAAACTGTGATAGATGGAAGTCTTTCGAGGTGGCATTTATCTTAGCTAACGGTTTCCTGTGACTGATGGTGTCATATACGGCAGTAAGATCAACAAAAGCGACACCGGTGATCTGTCCACGTTCCTATCCATCTGTGTGTTGTGTCAGGTCCAAGATCTGTCCACAACACCACCTCCAGGGGCGGAATCCCGATTGTTCTCTGATCAGTGTTTGGTCAACTTGATCCGACATTCGATTGAGGAACATTCTCTCTAAGACTTTATACAGATGACATAGGAGTGATATCGGTCGGAAATTTTTTCCGTCTGTTGACTGTTTCCCAGGTTTCAGTAGGGCCACAACTTTGGTTTTCCTCCAGATCTTTGGTATTTGCAATCTTGAGACACAGGTAGTCATCACATCTCGGATCCACTTCTTGGTTGCTGGTCCAAACATTTGCATTTGTTCCATCCTCAAGTCATCTAATGCAGAGGCTTTATTATTCTACATTGAGCACATTGCGGTATCTAATTCTTCCTGTGAGAAAGGTGTGCCATTATAGTTATTCTCTTCAGCAGTACCCTGGAACTGTGGAGTTACAGATTTTTTATTAACTTTGCCATTTTATAGTAATTGATGTGCTGTCTGCTTAGGTGTTATATCAGGAAGGGCCAAGGGAGTAGCTGTTGGCTCATTTCCATGGTTCTTCTGCAATTTCCATGCCTTTCTATTGTTTCGTTTCATATCACGCTGCATCATAAGATTGCACAATTTTTCTTTCCTTGTAGCTGATATTGGTCTTCACAAGCCTGTATTGTTTCTTCAGAAAATGGCTCATCTTCAAAGAGTTGTTCATATTTATTCATAAGTGTCTTTGTATCTTTGTTTAGTCCCGGCATATAAGTTGTTCAATATCTGTGTGGTATGTATGAGCTTCTATAGTAGAAGTAATTTCTCAATGCTGTGTCCTTGGAATTGAGTCTATTTCTTTCTTCAGTTTGTGGGAAACATTTTCACTTGCAAAGATATTATCTAGGTCATATCCATGGCCCCAGCTTCCACTCCTGAAGGAGTATGGTAACTTTGGATCATGTATTAGTTTCAGGCCTGTGTGTTCTAAACAGTTTTCAAGGTCTTCTCACTTTGGTCTGTGTCTCTGTAATCCCACGGTACATTGTGACAGTTAAAATCTCCCATGACGAACTTCACTGTGTAAGGTGGCAGATTGAATGAATGTCAATTTCGCACCTTACATGAAGAGTTTTATAAGTCGTAACAAGTAGATGAGTATGTCACCTGACATACTTCAGTGATAATGAGCAGATTTGCCTATTAAAATGCACAGTATGTCATTCAAAGGGGATGACACTCGATTTGACGTTATTAACATACTGAACCAAAATCCTGCATGTCAATGAGCAAAAGGTGAAAAAAGCTGCTGGAAGAAACGTTTGGGGCAGACGCGAGTTGTGCTGTCACGGCCCGAGTACAACATAACGCTTTTAAAAAGGGGTTGGTGACCCATGGTGAAAGGGACAACGAACATGCCAGATGATACATCGAGAAGAGCAGGTAGCTAGCCAGCGGTGCTTGCTACAAAGGAATTCTTTAGAAAACTGTGTTGGGGAATTTCCAGATGGCTACACAGACACCAGCGAAGCAATTGATCCTGTGAAATGCCTATGGTGCACTCATGAAGTACACGTGTAACTTTTAGGCGTCAGGAGCAGGCACAAAATATCCGACTGGCTGGAATAAACTCGGAAGGAGTAGAAAGGGGCGAAATCTCGATGCAGTTTGAAGGCAGGCCCTTTGCGATTGGCAGAGGTAGTTTCCACAAGATGAAAGGAATGCTCCCATTGGTCTGAAAAGCCATGACGTGAAACACGAAAGGACACAATTGGGGAACAGTGTGCTCAAAACACACAAGACCGAAAACTTGGGGGACTTTCCTGTGAACCAGCGTCATTTGTAGAACAGGGCGCATCACGCTCTGTACGACAAAAAAAGGAAGTTTCTGTGAACACTGCATTCACTCTGGCTGACATTCAGCTAGAAATGAGCTGAAGAGTTGTTGAGCTCCAACAGCGGAGAAACGAAACCGCCACGTAGTTAATTGTTCTTGCGAGAACTGAGAGGGCATTGTAGTACACAAGCTGCTCCATCTATGCATGAGGACATCGACCTATTTCCGGACTAGGTATGAGTGCATATTTTCTCGCCTATTGAGAAACATAGGACAGTTTCTGCCGATAAAATCAGTATAGATTTTGATTAGTTTTTTTTATAGGATTTTCAGAGGGCGAGAGCCGTCCTGCAGCCGACAGCTCATCACAGCTGAGGTAAATGGTCTCCTAATCTGATTCCATTAGCATCATGTGATTTAATTTGACTACTTTCCATTATGCTTGCTTCGCTGTTGTTGTTTTTCAGCTTATATCCGTTCAATTGATCTTCCAACTCCTTTGCCGTCTCTTATAGAATTACAATCTCATCAGACACCCTCAAAGTTTTTACGTCTTCTCCCTGAACTTTAATTCATGTTCCAAAATTTTCTTTTGTTTCCTTCACTGCTTGCTCTGTATACTCCATTTTCAACCAGTGTCCCCATTTGATGCCCCTCGACTCCTACAACTGCCATGTGGTTTCTGTACAAGTTGTAAACAGCCTTTCGTTTCCTGTATTTCACCCCTGATAACTGCAGAATTTCCGTGAGATTATTTCAGTTTTTACTTTAAGGAGTAGATGAGTTTTTCTGCTTGGGCAGCAAAATAACTGACGATGGCCGAAGTAAAGAGGAAATAAATGGAGATTGGCAAGGCAAGAAAAGCATTTCTGAAAGAGAAAAATTTGATAACATCAAGTTTAGATTTAAGTGTTAAGAAGTCTTTTCTGAAGACATTTGTATGGATTGTAGTCATATATGGAAGGAAAATATGAACGATAAACAGTTTAGATAAAAAGAGAATAGAAAGTTTCGAAAAGTGGTGCTGCAGAAGAATACTGAATATTAGATTGGTAGGTCACGTGACTGATAAGCTAGTCCTGAAAAGAATTGGGGAGACAAAAAATTTGTGGCATAACCTGACCAAAAGAATGGATCGGTTTATAGGACACATTCTGAAACATCAAGGGGTCACTAATTTACAACTGGAGGCAAGTGTGGACAGTAAAAATCGTAGAGGGAGACCAAGAGAAAACAGATTCAGAAAGATGTAGGTTGCAGTAATTATTCAGAGAATAAAAGGCTCACCCAGAATGTAGTGGCTTGGAAAGCTGCATCAAACCAGTCTTCAGACTGAAGGCCTCTACAACAACCACCTGTTTCCGGTGCTTATCTTGATAATTAAGAACTTTGTAATGAGTTGGTGAAAGTTCAGTGAATAATTTATTTTCGCATTGAACTGGACTTAACAAAAACTTTGCTCGGTTTGTATCTTGGTATTATCACTGGAGGTTATGTGTGGTTACCGCTGATTATACGCTGAAGCGCCGAAGGAACTAGTGTAAGCATGCGTATTCAAATACAGAGATATATAAACAGGCAAATGACGGCGCTGCGGTTGGCAACGCCTGTATAAGACAACAAGTGTCTGGCGCAGTTGTTAGATCGGTTTCTGTTGCTACAATGGCAGTTTATCGAGATTTAAGTGAGTTTGGACGTGGTGTTATAGTCGGCCTACCAGCGATGGGACACAGGATCTCCGAGGTACCGATGAAGTGGTAGTATTCGACAATTTCGCGATTGTACCGTGAATATCAGGAATCCGTTAAACATCAAATCCCCGACATCGCTGCGGCCGGAAAAAGATCCTGAAAGAACGGGACCAACGTGATAGAAGTGCAACCCTTCCGCAAATTGGTGCAGATTTCAATGCTGGGCCATCAACAAGAGTCAGGCGGCGAACTATTCGACGAAAGATCATCGATATGGGCTTTCGGAGCAGAAGGCCCACTCGTGTACCCTCGATGACTGCACGACACAAAGCTTTACGCCTCACCTGGGCCCGTCAACACCGACATTGGACTGTTGATGACTGGAAACATGTTGCCTGGTCGGACGAGTCTCGTTTCAAATTGTATCGAGCAGATGGACCAGTATGGGTATGGAGACAACATTGTCAATCTATTCAATCTTGTGGAGGCTCTGTAATAGTGTAGGGCGTATGCAATTAGAGTGATATGGGACCCATAATAGGTTTAGATACTACTCGTACTGGTGACACATACGTAAACATCCTTCTGATCACCTGCATCCATTCTCGTCCATTGTGCATTCCCATGGACTTGGGCAATTCCAGCAGGACAATGCGACATCCCACAAGTCCAAAATGGTTACAGGGTGGCTCCAGGAACATTCTTCTGAGTTTAAAACACTTCCGCTGGCCACCAAACTCCTCAGACATGAACATTATTGAGCAGATCTGGGATGCCTTGCAACGTGCTGTTCAGTAGAGATCTCCACCCCCCCCCCTCCCCCCCCCCCGTACACTTGCGGACTTATGAACAGCCCTGCAGAATTCATGTTGTCAGTTCCCTCTAGCACTCCTACGGACATTAGTCGAGTCCACAAAACGTCTCTCAAATTTCAATGGAAATATGTTGTTTTCAATTGATAACGATACAGATCATTTTACACAGCTTACTGGCTTTTTGCAAGTAAATCGTATTCTAACAATGCCTGCAGACAGCCGTGCTCGCATTACTGGTTTAACATATTCCTCTTTCACACGGAAGATGAACACAGCCGTACTTCTTTTCTGAGTTACGCTTTCGAGTTATAACTGTCCACGGTAGCCTCTTTACAGCTCATGAAGTAGTACCGTTAACGAAGGCTACTGACTGACTACGACGATACTACTTCGTTCACGGATTTCATGTACAGGGTGACCCTCATAAGAGCCTAGTGGCGAATTTTCTCTGGTGTTTCGACAGGTATTAGCAATATCGTTTTATTGCAACGGTTAGCTGGAGTCAGTCCATGATTTATTTCATGGGACGCCAACGTTGGGGGAAATCGTTGGTTTATTTCCCGTTAAAACAAGGAAAAAAGAACCAATTCATCCATTCCGGCAGTCGCGAATTTCGACGATTTTTTCCTGTTACCGTCATTTTTACTAGCAAGATGTCGGTATCAGGGAATCCAAGATTTTCGAGAATATTTTAATTTAAAGTCCGAAGTCCGATAACAAATGAACGAAAGAAATATTTTTGTTTTTTCGTGTGATGCAATCACAGATTAACAATTCACAAATTAACAATTTTATGTTGTTTTTTTTTCATTTACTTGTAGTGTTGAAATATTTTTTTCCTGTGACGTAATTACAAATTGAAAGTTTTCCAATTATTTTTTCGTTAGTTGTGCTTTGTAACCTTTCTTTTTGCCAAAGTTCAGGATTTTACGTCAGGTGGACGTACCTTACAGGTTTCACTGTGTGAGTTTGCGAGTACCGAAATATGCGACATAAATGACCGTATCATTTAACTGCATTGACTTAGATACTTCACGTTTTTACACCGCGAAGAGACCGTAGTCCTAAATATGTGACATAAATTTCATCTTGATACGTCTAACCGTTCCCGAGAAAAGTGATTTCGAACAGTCAGGTAGACAGACGGACAGACAGACAGCGAAGTGTTCATACAAGGGGTGATCCATTGGGGGTTCAGGTTTTAGCGACTGAGGTATGGAACCCTAAAACTGATATTTAAAGAGGAATTTAACGCGCCCATCCGGTAGAGCGGTCCCAAATTAGTCTGCTGCCATACTCGTTTTATCGATATGTATTAATAAGGACAGTAAGACACGAAGAATAAGCGGTACTCCAGCAGCTACTCAGCAGCACTGCTGCACGGCTGCTGCAGTCAGTAGCGGGACAGGGTAGTGCTGTCGAGGCTGGAGAACTGGCCATTCTTCGTGTCTCACTGTCCCCGTTAATACATATCGATGAAACGAATATGGCAGCAGACTAATTTGGGACCGCTCTACCGGATGGGCACGTAAAATTCTTCTTTAAAAACTATTTTCTTTGTAAGAGAAAGCAAACCAATAATTTCCTTTCAAGACTGAGCGTTGCATGAAAGACAATGATGATCAGTACTTTCTTGGTCTCCAGTTACACAATGAAAAAATGAAATCGCAAATTCTCCGCAAACACTAGAGAAAATACGCCTAACGTAACTGAAAAATAATTATGCATACTGTGCCAATCTTAAGTTTGTAGTTACTGTTTGTAGGTTACTCCGAATTATGAGAAAATATGAATTAAACGAAAACTAGTAAGTAGATCGGACTAAAAGCCGATCTAGTTTACTTCTACAGCACTGTGCATAGAATGAGCTGATAGCTATATACTGTATGAGATGAAACAACAAATACTTTTCAGGTGATACTGCGCAACCGCTACCCGCAGAGTGCGCCACGAGTATGCGGAGGTCGTGCCCTTTCAATAGTCAATGATAACTTGCACCTCAGCAGCGAGCGAAGTGACGTAATTGCTTCCCCTTAGCAGCATGGAATGATTTGAGCAGCGTCGGACTCTCGACGAAAATTACATCGCGCAGAATTGCATCTGTTGAAACGTAGATCGCAAAAAGCCTTTTGTTATTGTGTTAGCGGTATCTCGACTCGACGTGCAGTGCTTAACTGACGAACTTTCGAGCTGGCTCAACCGGCACACGAACCAGTTACTTACAACTGGCGCTAACGTAAACTTTTAGTATCGGTGCATAAGGTAAAATTTCCCGCCAAGTCTCTAGCTTCATTTTTTGTTTGAAATAACAGTGCTGTGAAGGCTGTTGGACCTTCCGAAACACCCTCTGTGAGAAATCTAAACAAAGGATGGAAATGCTTGTACATATAAGGCAATTAATAACCAACGATAGTTACACCAAGTTTGTCAGAAAGCACGTCAGGAAACTCATCTCTTCACTGTTCTATTAACTGTGCCGTGCGATCATCAGGAATGTGAGTAACGTCAAACGTGTTGGCTTTGCTAGCCACCATATTGACCAAGTTAGAAAGATCACATGCACACAGTGCTGTCTTTCCTCCGATCTGAACTTAAAGCTTAATGTGCGACTAGCGTAGTCTAATACCAACCCGGTGTGCTGAATGAAATCGCAGCCCAGGAGTAAGGGTACGGCTAATCCCTTAACCACCAACAAGATAACTGGCCATGTAAAATCACAGATTGGTAGGCTACCCTGCATTTCCCCTACCACAGGCAACTCTTCCCCATTCTCAGCGCGACAATTCTGCCAGGTAGGCCTCACAACAGATTACCTATGCAATCGACGAAACTCCGAATACCATTTATGGTCAATCAAGGACACCGAACTTCCGGAGTCAAACAGTCCACAAAGGGGCTCTGTTCCCACGCGAGTATAAACGTAGGGGACAGGGGACGTACCGGGAGCACCGATGCGTGCTCATCGGACGGGTAGCTTACAATCCCCACCCCCTCTCTTCCTATGGCGTCAGAGGTTTGCCTGCGCTCCCTTAGTAATAGGGCAATCGCGCACTAAGTGATTAGTGTCGCCACAGCGAAAACAATGCTTCATAGTCTGCACAGTAGTCTCAGCGCGTATCTTGCTATTCGCAAGTTGAACTGTTACATTTGACCAAGAACGGCACCTGTGCAGAACTATCAACACGTTTCAAGTGTCAGTCGTGATCGAACAGTGTTCAGTGTAGTTGTGGTGCATTGTGTCGGAGCATTCGAACGTGGGCACATTGTTGATGTTAGTGATTTGGACGGGTCCGTAACCAAGACGGCGGAGGTGTTTGGCGTTTCAATAAGCCATAACGCGAACGAAAATGTGTGATGAGTGATCGTAACGGACGGAGAATGACAGCTGCAAAAGTCGCTACAGAACCGAAAGTTGCTCTCTGGAATCCCGTCAGCACCGATATAACACGAAGGAAACTCATGGATAGGTAACTGCGCGTCGAGCTGGAGTCCAAAATCGACTCATCAGTGATGCAAATGCTCCTAACAGGGAAACGTGGTGCCTAAACCATTGAACCCGGCTCTGGAGCAGTGGAACAAAGTCTTTTGGGTAGCAGAAATCTTCTTTCACACTGTTTCCAGCTTCTGGTCTAGTTTAAGTCCAAAGAATGAAACATGGTGTGGTATTAGATGGGCTCCACCACTACTCTGCCAGATCGGATTATTTCCAAAGATTATGTGGTCCATTTGGCTGATCAGGTCCATCCCATGCTGCAATGCTTGTCCCCTAATAGTTCTGTTGTGATTCAAGAAGACACAGCCGTTGTACAAGCGGCTCGCGTGACCCAGACAGGTTTTGTGAGCGATAGGATAAACTCACATGCCTCACTACCACCACAGTCACCGGATCTGAACTTGCCACAATGATGCAGGAATGATAGTATAAGATTCCCTTGAAAATCATAAAGAACCTGAAGTTATCCATTTCGAGGTAACTGGAAGCTATTCTGAATGCCAATGATTTTTCTGTACTGCATCAGGCGTGGTAAGGCTTCGTGTTTTCGGTATTTCCATATTTTTGTCCATCTCCTGTATACGTCACAAATCTACTAAAGAGACGGCGTACACTACGTTTGTTCGTCCCCTTCTGGGGTATTGTTGTGCGCTATGATATCCTTACTACATAGTATTTGCGGATGACGTCGAAAAAAGGAAGGAAGCTTGTTTAGTATTACTGCGAAGTACTGGAGAGGGTATCGCAAATATGGCATTCGAACTGAGGTGAACATCGTTAAAGGAATGGTCTTTTTCACTGTGGCGAGATATTTCACGAAATTTCAATCATTTAATAATATTTTGTGGGCTCCCAACTGTATACGAAAAATTGACCATAGCAATAAAATGACAGAAATCAGAATCCGCACGGAAATATTTAGGTGTTCATTTCTCCTACGTACTGTACGAGAGAGGAACACTCGAGAAATAGTCGGAAAGTGGTTATATGATCATTCCGCCAAATACTGAAATCTGAGCTGTAGATGCAGTGGACAGTTATTGCGAGGTCGTTCACATTAACGTTCGTCCCATGCATAACCGCGTTTGGCTTATGACCTTCTTTTCAAATTACGAAGAGCAAAGCCGAAGCTAGCTAGTAGTCATTCATAAAGCAATATTTTAAAATAACTGCTTGGTGGATACGACGCCAGTCTTCAGATTCGTCGAGGATATGTTGCCTACGTAGAAGATGTCAACTGTTAATTGCCCCTGTTACATGTCGCCAGAATATTGCGCTTAAAAATCGAGCCGTCAGCTCACCCACGACCCCTAAATTCCACCGCCCGCCTGAGCCGTCGGCAGAGCACAGCCGACCACGTTCACGCAACTACACGCACCGCCACGACAGGCAAGCCCGCTCGATACGGCCGCACGCCTCTTCCTGCTCTTCTTTAATCCCGCGCTCCGCGGCTCTTGCCTCGTGGCGTCTCAATCCCGCCTCCCGCCGGCCCCTGCTCCTGCGGCAGCCACCCCGGCGTCCGCGTGCAGCGGGCTGTCTCACCATTAGGCGCCGCCTCCGTAAATCCACGGCCGCTGCCGACGCGTGGTGCCGCCGTCCACTTTTATTTACGGGCGTTTCGCTTTCTTCCGCCCTGTCCGGAGCCTCTTTGGAGCACGTCGTGCTGTCAGCCGGACAAGCTCCCCGCGGTTTTTGTGGCACGCAGCGGCGGCACAACTGCGCCGAATTCGCCTGCGCGCGGCACTGAAAGAATTAGAGACTTGCGCGAACAAAACAGCGAATCCCTCTAACGTTGTACAATACCGTACGAGGTCAACTTGCAAACGTCACGATCTTCTTTTCTTCAGTCATTACTAGCTGACACACACAGTGGTTGCGGTTACTACAAGCCACACCACAAGTTGGGAAACGGGGCCAAAATTCTAGCAGTTTACTGTACAGTTGAGATTTTCACAAATGTTGTATTCGTATCTTACAGAAACTAGCAGTACGGCAATAAACAGCCTTTTAAACACGCTGCTAACGGAAATCAAGTAATTTATAGCAATACAACAATTTTAATTTTTTTTTAAACACAGAAGCTAGCAGTACGGCAATAAACAGCCTTTTCAAAAACGCCGCTAACGGCAATCAAGTAATTTATAACAATACAACAGTTTTAAAAATTTAAAGAACATTAGTAAACAGGCTACTAAAGTAAAAACAGAACTTTGTTAATAAAGTAAGGTGAGGTAGTCAAGCTGCCATCAACGTCATTAAAAAAAATCAAAGGTCTTGTAACGTCTACGCTCGGGCGTACGTTAACTCCTTAAAGCCTGTACTATGGTAAGTTGACGGGCTTCACCTTATAAGAAAGGATTTTAGTAAATATGTTGACCGCGTGTACCTGAATGGAGGCAAAATCAGACTTACACCCACTCAGTAACAACAATGATACGTCAAGCAAGTCTAAAGTGCAAATACACGTTAGGACGGGCCAGAAGCAACACAGCAGATGCTACCAAATGTTAATAATACGGTCGCCAGACTTATTAGGCATTAAGTGAGTTTTTTCCTTGTACAAGTGGATGTACGTACAAGAATAACAACACGTAGTAATACTGCATTATATGGTAAACTTTAGAACCAGAAAAATCTACTGAACTAATATTTTCACTTTCTGTACTAATTTGGACAAGCTACAAATACAGAACATTACACTAAAATGATTACTACAAACTGCGTTTTGTCTATTGATCCGACTGAAAGCGGGTATAGGTTACCCTAGAAATAGCACTTTTGAAACACACATACAATGTCAATTTTAAGAAGGGTAAAACACTGATAAATTTAGGTTTTATATTGACTTTAACTTTGCTGGTCAAATCAGTTCAGTACACTTCAGAATTCAAATGAAATAGAAAAGAAAAAAAGGTGGGGGGGGGGGGACCTGAAACTATTATGATCACTGTAGTGAAAGTTTGATTATTGAGAGCGTTAGGCATTCAAGATTTTCAAAATATGATTTACCACTCTTTTTCCTTATTTTCTGTTCATTTAACTAACGTTATTTTTGTCTCAATTTAAATAAACTTCATTACTAAACCAATTTCAACATTATCTTCCAACTTTGTCATACCAATATTATTCGTCCAGTATTCATTAACCACAAAGTTCTTTAAACATCATTTTAACATTGATAGGTCTGCAGGTAATTATTATTAACATAAACTTTAAATCTTCATCTTGGGATACTCGGATTGCACCACATGTGGAAAGGACCCTGTCTAGGTTAGTTGTGAGGATAATTAATTGATAGGACAGTTCTGGTAAAATTTAAGTTGTTATTGAACAGTATGTAGCAAAAGTGACACTGGTCCACACGAATACAGTACTGAAAGTTTCAACCTGTTCGTATCGATGAGGCGGTCGGCAGGCGGCGAGAAGGCGAGGCACAAAGCACACGTGCAATTACAGCAATGGCTCATGAAATATTGGCACTTTAGTTCTTCATGGCGTCGCAATGCTTTTCCATTTAGTGCCTATGGAATATTGTCATGCTGTATAGACGTCGGAAACAGCGCATCCGAGGCTCAACGAAACCACTTTTTCCAGGAGAGCCTCCTCGATCCAGCACGTGTTTCTCAGATCGATGCCCAACTCCGACTACTACTGCTGAGCCCGTTATGCCTTACCACGCCCGTGTGCGTTTTCCCGCGCTCGCCTGCCTCCACCTTTTACTGCTCCCCCTACAGACAGGGTATTCACCAAAAGTTTTACATTCCACATATTCTAATACATTGCCTACGTATGGACCAGGCGTACAAATACAACTTTCACATCTTACAATAGTTTCAACATTAGGTACACTTCCCTTCGATTACAACATTACTTGAAATTTGACATAAATAAATTTACATCGAAAATTGTTTATAGCTTTTTCAACATAATGTCATGAAACAAAAAAAAATGAAACCAGAATATCGATTATACTAATTTATCGAAATTCAGAAGAAACAAATTTATTACATATACAATAGTATAACGTTAGTGTTGTTACAGTCTCAGTAAAGACACGATTAATGGCAATAAAAGGAATGGGGGAATTTAAAAAGGTTTTTAAACAAAAGTGTCCTGGAATATCATTAGAACATAACAGATATGACGGACCCGTGTAAGGCGGCCACAAATCACCCACTCGGGGATGCTCAGGCTAGACAGAATACTGACCAGTTTAAATACGCCCGTAAACACAATTGCCACTCTCAGGCTGGTCGCTGCACCGACTTTTAACCAGCGAAAACTTGTTATAAGATGGCTTAATTTGCTGACAGAATTAGAGCTAACCTCGTGCAAGGAGCGACCACATGATTAACCAACAAGAAGCATGAATTTACTCATACCCCACGACAGAATAGCGAAACAATTAAACTGCCAAAACTACACCTCCCATCGGACAGCAACGAGAGGAGGAGGAAAGATCACTGTCTTCAATTAGACCGATGCCAGAGACAGGAAACTCGGACGCCGGAGGCCACAAGGCAGAAGAGACGCTGGTTGCACAAAATTATTACTTAATGATTAAACCTTCCACGAACTTAACTTGCAATTATGCTCGAACAGACAGTACACGACCTCCGATGGCAAGGATCCACACATCCGACCGCGCACTAGTCGCCAGCGTACCCAACACGCCACGGTCACGCGACAACACGCTCTGTCACCGGAGTTCACGTCTTCCCTGCAACGTTGACGGGTAGTGACCGCTCCTTCATGTTAGGTGTCTCCTTTTAAACTCCAGTGAGGAAACGGACGATTTAAAGAAACTTGTTAACGTCCTACCAAGGCAAAATGAACAGCAACTACTCGTGGGGTGATTCTGTATACAACAAACACGCGGGGAGCTCTTCCGTCAACTCGACCCGCTCGTTACACACAACCGACATACATCACGTGGCGACTCGGTACAACCGACCACGCCTGCTTCGCGCTGGCGAGCCACACTGCCCTCCCGTGTCCACCACACTCTCTCTGCGCGCAACGCCCCTCCTTCCGCGCCACCACACGAGGTTACAACCGGTCAAAGACCTCACTTCCTCCATAGCAGTTTCCCGGAAGAAAAAACGCAGATATCGATAGCAGAGGGAATAGAAAAGCAAGCAGCCGCTTAATGACAGATAACATATCAAAC
Organism: Schistocerca cancellata; assembly: GCF_023864275.1. Taxonomy (NCBI): domain Eukaryota; kingdom Metazoa; phylum Arthropoda; class Insecta; order Orthoptera; family Acrididae; genus Schistocerca; species Schistocerca cancellata. Next base: position 21,088,454 of record NC_064631.1, on the reverse strand, counting down.
AAACATGTCAGGAGAAGAAAAGGAAAACCAATGCAATCTAAACACAAGGTGTAGCACAAGTCGATACACGGCTCAACCTCCCCCTCTCAAACTGGAAGCATAGCTTCCCAAACCCTACAAGAGAAATGTTTACCTCAATTTAACCTGTCTCAGATGAACTCGATACTGCTTTCCCGCTTGATTGTCCCGAACTAAGATATTCACTGGACCCAATCATCTCTCAATGGTACACTGTTCAATAAAACGAGGATAGCTTCTGTAAAGTTTGGAAGGTGGGTGACGAGGTACTGGCAGAGGTAGAGCTGTGAGGACGGGGCGTGAGTCGTGATTGAGTAGCTCAGTTGGTAGAGCACTTGCCCGCGAAAGGCAGAGGTCCCGAGTTCGAGTCTCAGTCCGGCATACAGTTTTAATCTGCCAGGAAGTTTCAGGTCCTGTATTGTCTTCAAAGAGCCTTACACCATTCTTCATGCAAAATAGTAGCACGTTCAGGTAACGCTGATGGAGATTGACAGCGATCACGCAGCCTTCTCTTCAAAGCAGATCACAAAGGCTCCGTGATATTGACTTCCGATGGCAGTGGTGGACGCTGTGGCCGAGCGGTTCTAGGCGCTTCAGTCCGGAACCGCGCTGCTGCTGCTGTCGCATGTTCGAATCCTGCCTCGGGCTTGGACGTGTGTGATGTCTTTAGGTTAGTTAGGTTAAAGTAGTTTTAAGTCGAAGGGACTGATGACCTCAGATGTTAAGTCCCACAGTGCTTAGAGCCATTTGAACCATTTTGAGCAGTGGTGGACAGGGGAGATGGGACAGTTCATCCTCGTGCTCACATCAGTCCTGAACGAAGGGAGTTTTGAACACGGTCCCAGTCGTCTTGGAACATGGATCACTATTGGAGAACAATCATCTACCATAGGGTGGGACTCATCAAACCAAAGGATTGTAATGCACTATGGAGTTCATGGCGTATCACGGTATGACTACCCAAATGGTCACCTACGCTCCGCTATCTTTCGCTCCTGGGACGTTAACTCATCCGACCAAATGGAATTCTTCCACTGCTCCTTAGCCCAGGTTTTATGACTTCGGTACAACGTTTTCTTGTTACAGGAATTTATATAACTTATAATTGGTTTAGTTCCGACATAATGCACTCACAACAACACAACACTGTTCGGACCACAACTAATTGCTGCTACGTACTGAGAACATTGCTCTGAACAGCATGCAGAATTAACGATACTGCAGTGCCCGTCTTACTCCGAATTACAATTCACTATCCCTTCTACCATACATGCCTGCACGCGACAAATAGAAGTTTGGGTGTGGCCGTGAGTCATGCACGGATAGCAAAATTGTAAGGGGACCATGTTGTAACTGCGATCAGGACGGTCGCGGGGTTGAAATGATGGAAAGCGAGGCGGGAACCGCGGGGAGGCCCGCGAACAACAACACAACGGAAAAGGACGGACACGACCAACGAAGGACAGAACGAATACAACAAAATCATACAACGGAGTCACAAAGAAACCTAACAAGCACGTCTATTCGTAGAGAGAACAAGAAAGTAAGTAAACTGTCTAACGCGAGGCGATGTATCCACAGATGTACGCGAGATTAGACTGGCTGGCTGAGCTTTTTTTTTTTTTCTTTCCTTTATTGAATTTCGATTCCCCCCGAAGGGGGCGGGCTGGCAGCAGCTTAGTACGCTGTTCTACAGCCTACAAACTTTTTAAAAACGTAAGAAGAAAAGAAACAATAAAAGCGGGCGATAAAACGGTGACTTAAATTGTAAAACGGCGGAAAATTGTGGAAAGTTAAAACATAAAGAAAAGGGGTTGGCAATGCTAACAAAATACACAGGAATCAGACAAGTAACATAGTAGACAAACAATTAAAAAAAACATGGCGACAGTCTCGTTTTCTGTTCGCAAGAGATAAAAAGTCACACCCAGCGACAGTATGATGGCCGTTCGCAACACTTCCCAGAAGACACACAACACAGTACACTCACTGTAAAACACTGCACGAAAATGTCGGCACAAAGACGACCCTCCGTAGCCAAGGGCAGATGGGGGGGAGAGGGGGACCTGGACAGATGAGGGGGAAAACGAGGAGAGGGAAAAAACGAAGGGGGGGGGACCAAAGGAGGGAGAGGACTCATAAGGGGGGGGAGCGGGGCAGGGCAGACACGAGAGGGAATGGGAAAAGGCAGAGGAGGGAAATCCAAAAGGACTTGGGGGAGAGAAGGGGGGCAGAGAGAGGGTAGGTGGGGAAAAAAGAGCATGGAAGGGGGAATAGGGAGCCCAAGGATGAAGGAAAGGAGGGGGGGGTGAGGATCAGAGTTGATCAGAGGGATAAATGGAGGGAGAGAGGGCATCATCCGGGAGGGGGAGTTGATGGAAGCCACCTTGAGAAAGGAGATGGTGTAGAGATGGAGGGTAGGGGGGACACAACAGTAAAGAAGTGGCAGGGGGCGGGGATGGGACAGGAGAGGAGCAACAAGGGGGTGAGGGGGATCAAGGCGGCAGGAGGTGTAGATGATGCGGATATGTTCGAGGAATAGGAGCACATGGGGGAAAGGAATGAGGTCATAGAGGATCCGCGTGGGGGGTGGGAGGCATATACGAAATGCGAGGCGGAGTGCATGACGCTCGAGGATCTGGAGGGAGTTATAGAATTTGGGGGAGGGGCAGATATCCAGGCGGGATTGGCATAACAGAGGATGGGACAGATTAAGGATTTCTAGGTGTGGAGGATGGTAGAGGGGTGCAACCTCCACGTCCGGCCAGAGAGGAGTTTGAGGAGTCAGACGGGGTTGTGGGCTTTGGATTGGATGGAGCAGAGATGAGGGATCCAGGTGAGGTGACGCTCAATGGTGACGCCAAGGTAGGTGAGGGTGGGGGTGAGGCAGACAGGATGGGCGCAGATGGTAAGGGAGAAGTCCAGGAGCCGGAAGGAGCGACTGGTACGACCTACGATGATTGCCTGGGTCTTGGAAGGATTGATTTTCAGGAGCCACTGGTTACACCATGCAGCAAAAAGGTCAAGGTGATTCTGGAGAAGGCGTTGGGACTGTTGGAGGGTAGGAGCAAGGGCGAGGAAAGCGGTGTCACCGGCATACTGCAAGAGATGTACTCGAGGGGGGGGGGCATATCTGCCGTGTACATGAGGTAGAGGAGAAGGGAGGGGACAGAGCCCTGGGTCACACCAGCAGAGGGGCGCTGGCTGAGCTTTTCTTTTTTTTTCCCTTTATTGAATTTCAATTCCCTGGCAGCAGCTTAGGACGCCGCTCTGCAGCCTACAGATTTTCTGACAAAGAGCAGGAGAATAAATAATAATAAAAAAGAGGCGATAAAATTGGGGACTTAGTGAATAACAAGGTGAAAAGAAAACGGGGAAATTAAAACAAACAACAGAGGGATGATGAAGCGAATAAAAATACATATGGAGCAGACAGGGAAAACAATAGACAATTAAAAAACACGGCGACAGTCTGGATTCTGTTCGCAAAGGATATAAAATTCACACCCAGCGACAGCATGGTTTCTGTTCGCAACACGTGAAAGACAAACAACACTGAATAGTCACTAGAACACTGCACGAAAAAGTCGGCAAATGTGACACCACAGTCGAGAGCAGGTGGGGGGAAACTGGACAGAAGATGGGAAAAAGGGGGGAAAGGAGAGTATAAGCGAAGGGGGGGGGGTGAACCGGGAAAGGAGCTGATGGAGGATGAGGACCCATAAGAGGGGTGGGGGGCAGACGCGACAGGGAGGGGGGTAGGCAGAGGAGGGGAATACAAAAGGACTGGGGGGGAGAAGGGAGGTAGGGAGAGGTGTAGTGGGGAGGAAACAGGACGGAAGGGGGGGGGGAAGAGGGAGCCCAGGGAAAGGACAGAGGAAAGGAGGGGGAGGGAGGATCAGAGTTGATAGGCTGAGCGAGAGGCAGGCGCTTAAATACTCTATCGGGGGCGCCGCTATTGGCCGCTGGAACCACGTGTTCCACTGTGGCGCCCTCACACTAAAAGCGGGCCAGGAGGCGCGCCGCCACAACTTACGGCGCGATGGTCCATAGACCTCTAGGGGTCTTCGACGTCCCTGACGTCTGCCGGGTATTCAAACTCCGCGGCGCGCGGTACCAGAGACCGCTTGCTACAGGCGGGAAACCCGAATTCGAATCCTGGTCCGGCACAGATTTTCATTGTTGTCATTCCATTATTTAGCTGATGGTTGTCTATATTCGCAACTGCGAATAATTTCATGTGTACCTGCAGACTTGGCTATCATCTGTATTTATGTCGAAACGTGCATTTCTCGCGCTGTTTCCAATTTTTCTCTCTAACCCCTGTAATTTCCTCTCCAGCCAATTTTGAAACACCACTTTAATACTATATTATCTCGGCAATTCTGTTTCAAACACGGGTTTCTGCACTATTGTTTCATTGATATATTCTCTTACAGGAGATCTCATTAATTAGAAGGGACATTCAGGTTGTATAAATGCTGTTACTTCTCTCATACTGAATTCGCTCATACTGAATTTCCTGCTTCTGTGGACTATCATTAATTTAATGATATATAAAATACACTCCTGGAAATTGAAATAAGAACACCGTGAATTCATTGTCCCAGGAAGGGGAAACTTTATTGACACATTCCTGGGGTCAGATACATCACATGATCACACTGACAGAACCACAGGCACATAGACACAGGCAACAGAGCATGCACAATGTCGGCACTAGTACAGTGTATATCCACCTTTCGCAGCAATGCAGGCTGCTATTCTCCCATGGAGACGATCGTAGAGATGCTGGATGTAGTCCTGTGGAACGGCTTGCCATGCCATTTCCACCTGGCGCCTCAGTTGGACCAGCATTCGTGCTGGACGTGCAGACCGCGTGAGACGACGCTTCATCCAGTCCCAAACATGCTCAATGGGGGACAGATCCGGAGATCTTGCTGGCCAGGGTAGTTGACTTACACCTTCTAGAGCACGTTGGGTGGCACAGGATACATGCGGACGTGCATTGTCCTGTTGGAACAGCAAGTTCCCTTGCCAGTCTAGGAATGGTAGAACGATGGGTTCGATGACGGTTTGGATGTACCGTGCACTATTCAGTGTCCCCTCGACGATCACCAGTGGTGTACGGCCAGTGTAGGAGATCGCTCCCCACACCACGATGCCGGGTGTTGGCCCTGTGTGCCTCGGTCGTATGCAGTCCTGATTGTGGCGCTCACCTGCACGGCGCCAAACACGCATACGACCATCATTGGCACCAAGGCAGAAGCGACTCTCATCGCTGAAGACGACACGTCTCCATTCGTCCCTCCATTCACGCCTGTCGCGACACCACTGGAGGCGGGCTGCACGATGTTGGGGCGTGAGCGGAAGACGGCCTAACGGTGTGCGGGACCGTAGCCCAGCTTCATGGAGACGGTTGCGAATGGTCCTCGCCGATACCCCAGGAGCAACAGTGTCCCTAATTTGCTGGGAAGTGGCGGTGCGGTCCCCTACAGCACTGCATAGGATCCTACGGTCTTGGCGTGCATCCGTGCGTCGCTGCGGTCCGGTCCCAGGTCGACGGGCACGTGCACCTTCCGCCGACCACTGGCGACAACATCGATGTACTGTGGAGACCTCACGCCCCACGTGTTGAGCAATTCGGCGGTACGTCCACCCGGCCTCCCGCATGCCCACTATACGCCCTCGCTCAAAGTCCGTCAACTGCACATACGGTTCACGTCCACGCTGTCGCGGCATGCTACCAGTGTTAAAGACTGCGATGGAGCTCCGTATGCCACGGAAAACTGGCTGACACTGACGGCGGCGGTGCACAAATGCTGCGCAGCTAGCGCCATTCGACGGCCAACACCGTGGTTCCTGGTGTGTCCGCTGTGCCGTGCGTGTGATCATTGCTTGTACAGCCCTCTCGCAGTGTCCGGAGCAAGTATGGTGGGTCTGACACACCGGTGTCAATGTGTTCTTTTTTCCATTTCCAGGAGTGTATTATGCGTTGGGCCCTTCTAAGCTTATATGAGTATTTTTCTTTGTTGAAAAAAGATGTCTGCAACTAAGTACTCATATTCTCCACCTATTTTTATTAATCTCTGGCCATCGTTATTTAATACTTCCTGTTCATAAAGTCTTATCACATCTGTGCCTTTTCAGTGAAATACGCCGTTTAAATGTCCAAATAATATTACCCCGTTGTAGCTGGGTGTTTTTCCCCAAGATTTTGCAACGCTTGTTAAAAAAATTATTCTTCCCATTTGAAAGTTAATTCTCATTTACTGCATACCCTGAGGTGAGAAAAGTCAAGGGATACCTCCCAGCATCGTGTAGGACCTTCTTTTTCCGGCGTAGTGCAGGAAGTCAACGTGTCACGGAGTGAACAAGTCACTGGAAGCCTCCTGCAGAAATACTGAGCCATTCATTCTCTGCAGACGTCCATAATTGCGAAAGCGTCTTGCTACAGGATTTTGTGCACGAACTAATCTCTTGATTATGTCCCAAAAATGTCCTTTGGGATTCATGTCGGTCGATCGGGGTGGCCAAATCATTCGTTCGAATTGTCCAGAATGTTCTTCAAACTAATCGCGAACGATCGTGGCTCGCTGACATAGCGCATTGTCATGCACAAAAATTCCATTGTTGCAAATGGTCTCCAGTAGCCGAACTTCCCGTCAACGATCCGTTCAGCTGTACCTAAGCACCAAGTTCGTTCCACGTAAACAGCCCACACCATCGAAGAGCAACCATCAGTTAGCAGAGTCTCTTGTTGTAAACTTGTGTCCATGTCGTCGTGGGGTTTGCGCCACACTCGAATCCCATCATCAGCTCTTACCAACTGAAATCGGGAATCGCCGTACCAGATCACGGAATTTGGGTTCTCTACGGTCCAACGGTGATGGTCACGAGCCTAAGAGAGGCGTTCAAGCGATGTAGTGCTGTTTTGAAAGGCACTCGCGTCGGTGGTCAGTTGCCACAGCCCGTTAACGCAACATTTCGCCGCGATACCCTAACGGATGCGTTGCGTCGTACGTCACACATCGATTTCTGCGGTTATTTCACGCACTGTTGCTTGTCTGCTAGCACTGACAACTCTACGCAAACGCTGCTGCTCTCGGTTGTTAAGGGGCTCCGGAACGCCCTATACTTGCAGTGTTAAAATAACGCTTATAAATTACATCTTTCCTCACAAAGTATTTGAGGTAGGAAGTTGAACTTTTTACAGATTATTTATTGGAATATGGGCTACAGATTAACACAGGGATTTTACAAAATTTTAGTTCAGTTATTAAAGATGTTTTTTTTTTTCAATTGTAATGAAAATTCACAACATTTTTTTGCAATTTTTTATTTATATATTCAAAAATATACAGTTTTTTTGGAAAAAGGCTGTGTTAAATTATGCAGAAGGTACTGTGTAACATTTACTGAAAGCTTGAAACAAATAAGTTTGGAAGATCCTTACAAAACATGTAATTAGTGTGAGAAAATAAAAGTTTTGGGAATCGAGCGACAAAGATTGGATTAACTTTTTAGTGCATTCCAGGTCCATAGGATGGATTATCTTCATCCTCTGGAAACTCCTCCTCCAGCTTCCTCTTGTTCCTCCACCTGTTTACTGTTGCTTGTATTTCTAGACTCTTTACAGCCCTGTCTGCAGCCCGAAGGCGTTCCTTGTCTAAAGCAAGCATCGCTCGTACCATGTTAGAATGTTATTATTTACAGTAATAATACATACCTTTGGCTTTCCAACATTTCTCCTTTTCTTAAAAGCCTTCAGAGGATTTGTAATAACTTTACTTTTACTCATTATTATACTTCAACAAAACAGAGACTCAAGAAACAGAATTAATTACGAATATTTTCGAGATAACGACAGAGTAAATAAACATGAAACAATCGACAATCACACCAGCGATATATATTGAACCATCACAGGTTAGCCACAACACATACTTTATCTCACATCACTAAAATGTACCTGATGAACACGGACGTTAATAATAACACCATTTGACAGCAGTTTAACAGCGCCACAGTGGGTCACGCCCATGTAGAACACATTTCAAAAAAAATTTAAAAATAGTTGTAGTCTTCGGAATTGAATAAATTATATATCTATTAAAAGGTAATAGTCTGCAGATTCAGAAAACGCAAAAAAGTAAAAATTGAACTTTTCATGATTTTGAGCCTTTCCGGAGCCCCTTAAGTGATGACCGTCGGCCACTACATTGTCCATGGTGAGAGGCAATGCCTGAAACCCGGTATTCTCGGCACACTCCAGACACTGTGGATCCTGGAATATTGAATTCCACAACGATTTCCGAAATCGAATGTCCCTTGCGCCTGGTCCTGACAACCATTCCGCGTTCAGAGTGTGTTAACTTCTGTCGAGCAGCCGTAGTGATATCGGAAACGTTTTCACGTGAATCGCCTGGGCGCAAGTGACAGCTCCGCCGATGCACTGCTCTACTGTGCCTTGTGTGAGCGACACTACCGCAACATGTACATGTGCACATCGCTATCCCATGACTTCTGTCACGTCGGTGTGTATCCCTACAATAGTAGTGGGTCGTTCATAAATCAAGGTGTCCACTTCTAAAAATCGGTCACTTATATATCTTACACTTCCTTGGTCCATCTCGATTTAATCAGTACTGAGTCTCAAATTTTTGTTCTAAGCTGTTTCGGTACATCACAGCAAAAATGGATACAGTTATGTAGCACATCTTCCTCTGTTGACTTTTTCTTCGTTTCGCTGAGTACAGGTACACCCAAATCCACAACAATTCAAAAATCAAAAGGGTTGCCAATAGGCTGTATAACCTAGACAGTAATTGCATATTGCTCACGGCATCTCAATGTAACACGTTTAGATTCATACGAAATATGTAATCACTTGCCACCGATTATTAATCAGTAATGTAACTGTAAGTGGTTATTGCCTAGAATCACATTAAAACTCTCACACGAGTGCGAGGTATCTGTTCTTACGAACAGTCCGAAAGAACAGACACCACGCATTCGTGTAATTGATTCTCCTCGTTGGGCGATGAATCCACAACCCTCAGCACGGATGCCTGTTTACGGTCGACCTCCAGTGGAAATATAAAACTGGCGATCGTGGTGGAGATGGACAGGGACTGTGGATAGCTGGCGTTAGGTGTGAATATGAGTCGGCCGGGGAGATACTTTGCGCATTTGCGATAAATACTGTGACCGGGTGGCCCAGTGATGAACACAGCTGCCTAGTAAGCATACGATCACGAGTTCTAGTCCCGGTCCAGCGCACGCTTTCGCTGGTCGCAGCTCATTCTGCACCAAGTCCCGACACAGCTGATCCTTCCCTTTCCTTTCATTTATCGCCCCTCCACCTTCAGTTTACATAACATTTGAACACAACAATAACATTAATATACAGTATTTCACGAGACTTAAATCCATAAGACACTGCAAGTACAACTCATTACATTAAATCTCCTATCGCTCTTGATGGTGTACTCGTCTCGTTGATCAATCGCAGTTTATTTGGACTCAGCTTTGCTAGCACATTCGTCACGAAGCGGTGCCCCAATACTGTGCACGTAACGGCACTGAACTTTAGTTTGCTATCGCTATTGTCCGTTTGGTAGGCACCAGGTGAGAGAAAATGGCAGGACACATCAAAAGGTACGTGAGGGATCTAGTGCAACGTTTTCAGAAGAAGTAAGTAGGTTTGAATGTCCGATTGATAACCGTCCTTCATCGCGAAAAGTGCAAGATTTTCGAAATTCGCAAACAAATACGCGTAAGGTATTGGGAAAGAAGGATAATACACAACGACCACGAAGGACAAATGAAACAGAACAGAATACCAGGAGAAACGTAGTCGATTTAAGTAGGGCCTAAGGAAAGGCTATGGCCTTTGTTCCATGCTTGTCAACCGGCACAACCTGCAAATCGCTGAAACAATTGCGGATATAAAAAAAGAGGTTCGGATGTGGAATTAAAGGTCAGGTAAAAGGTTATGTATGGCAAGGTTACCTGTTAACGTTGCTGTCCTCAGAGAAGAATTACAGGAACTACGGAAAAGAATAACAATCTACGATAAAATCTTCTCGGGTTGACAGTCGAGTCAATGTATTGTTCTCCAGAAACGTTTCAGCAAGTTTCTTACTTGCCATCTTCAGACTTCGCCTGAAGATGGCAAGTAAGAAACATGCTGAAACGTTTCTGAAGAACAACGCATTGACTCGGCTGTCAACCCGAGAAGTTTTTATCATCGACATTCGCCGAGAAAGCCTGCATTCTCATGTAATAACAATCTAATAAACCCATAATGTGCACTGAGAGTAAACTAAAGAAACACGAATTTAATGAAGAGTGGCGGAAACGATAACCTTGACATAAAAATTGGGAACCAAGTATTAAATTAGATTAAGGAATTCTGTTACTTTTGATGCAAAGTTATGCATGACGGGCGAAGTAAGGAAGTTGCAAGAAACAGACTAGCAGTCCAAAAAGGTAGTCCGCTATGAAGGAAGTCTGCTAGTTTCAAACAATGACCTTAATTTGAGGATTAACTTGAATCATGGACAGTAAAAAATTCAGAAAGGAAGTGAACGGTACCTTTCCAGATGTGGTGTCACAGAAGTACAGGGAATAAATATGAAATGCGAAGGTTCTCTGAGCAATCAGGGAGGAAAGGCACGTATGGAATACCCTGTCTAGAAGTAGGTACAGACGGCACATGAGTTAAGATATTAAGAATTAACTTCTGTTATATTGTGGGGAGCCATAGAAAGTGAAAACTGCAGGAAAAGATAGAGATTGGAATATATCCCTCAAATAATTGAGGACATTGGTAGTAATTGATAGTCTGAGATGAAGATGATGGCACAGGATAGGAATTCGTGGCGGACCGCATCAGGCCAGTCAGAAGACTGGTGTCAAATATAAGATTAAATGTAGATATCCTTTCAAAATGTGTCACTGAAAATGGAGAGACCGGATCGGTGTTGACTCAATCACACAAACAAGTGACAACCTATACTAAGTGCAAACCTAAAAGACGAAAATGACTTTCTCATTATGTCTAACTGCCGAATAACATAGCTCGATGAAACTTAGACGATATACATAAAAAACTGCTGCACTATTGTACAGAAGCTAACTGGAAGAAATACGCAGTGATACGAAAAGAAATTACACTATTATCCAAGATCACTGGTGTCACCGCGATCCATGATGTTCCGCTGTACTTTAAAAAAGGTGGACGTGGTTCTTAGTAACATGCGTGATCACCAAGGACGGCAGTGCATGCTCGGAAACGTGCTCTCATGCTGGCTACAAGGATGATAAGTTCTTGTGGTGGGGCATTCCATTCCTCCACCACGATGGTTGACAGCCGGTGGATGGTCGTTGGTGCGTGTGAACGTGATGAGGTACGTCTCGTCCACCCACACGTTCCCTGTGGGGTTTACGTTGGGGGAACAGGCAGGCCAGTACATTCGCTCTCGTTCCATGAGCTACTTCGTATGGGGTGTTCAAATCGGTCGCTTAATGTTATCCACAAAAGTAAACCCAGGGCCAAATGAACCCCTGAAAATATGTATATGCGTTAATAGTACAGTGTAGCAGTAACGCTGAGGAGAGTGCAACATATTCTAAGATGCTCATGTAACATTATGCCTCCCCACACCATGACACCTGGATGACCAAAACGATCGCGTTCCACAGTGTTAATATACCCTCATACGCCATGAGGTTATGATGATATGTAACGTACACAAGAACACTGCCGACCACGACAATTTTGGGGGCCCAAGTGTTATGGTATGAGGAGACGTAACGTTGCATGGAAGTAGTGAACTCCAGGTCTTTGAACACGGTATACTCATCAGTCACCAATATACTTACCATTCCAAGGTCATGCGAACCTAGGGACACTTTTTAAAAAGGAGTTTCAGCTTGGACACGTGATTAAGAATGACAGTTGGCGTTGTAGGGAAAGGTCGTGCCAAACCAAGAGGACAACAAACCACGCGTTTGAGGAGAAGAGCAGAAGTGGAGAAGGTGTGGTAATCCCAGAAGAACACAGTTGGAGTCTCGTTATTAAGCTGCTTGATGGAACAAGGATTGCAGTTGTATTTAGCTGCTCTTCCCCTTTGTGAGAGACCTGACTGGAAGGGGTGTGGGCGGATGAGAAGAATATCGTTGACAGCGCAACCTACCTAACGTTGTATCTTCGTCATTCCTTGCTCGTAGTGAGATAAAGCATTGTTCCACGTGCTGAGTTAAAACACTGTGTCTCTAAATGGCTGCACCAACAGTCCATGGTAACGGCCCTCCTGCTCAAGAGTGATTTTTGATTGTGTGACCACCAACTTGCAGTCAAAAGGAACAATCATAATACCGCGTCGCACTGTAGTAACATCTCAGAGAGCTGATTTGAAAAGTTTAAACACTTCAATAAATGTTTTTCCCACTTCCGTGTGAATTTTGACACTGTATTGTTCGTTGTACAAAATGTGCGATTTCAAAAATCTCCTGAAATATTGTGCCTGCTTCCACTACAATATAAACAATCCAGCCACTATACGGGGTTGTTGTAGACAAGATTCTGCCAACTTTAGATCACTAGGGGCTATTGCTTTTATTAACAAACCTTGTATCACTTCCCATTCTTTATCTAAAAACTAAATAAGTGTAGACGGATCGATAGGCTGACACAACGATGACCAAAAACTGCCAGGAGACCTTCAGTGCTGCTCGCCTGGAATTATAACGCCCCCTTCTTTCATCTACGCTACTGGCCATTAAAATTGCTACACCAAGAAGAAATGCAGATGATGAACGGGTATTCACTGGACAAATATATTATACTAGAACTGACATGTGATTACATTTTCACGCAACTTTGGTACATAGATCCTGAGAAATCAGTACCCAGAACAACCACCTCTGGCCATAATAACGGCCTTGATACGCCTGGGCATTTAGTCAAACAGAGCTTGGATGGTGTGTACAGATACAGCTACCGATGCAGCTTGAATACGATACCACAGTTCATCATGAGTAGTGATTGGCGTATTGTGACGAGCCAGTTGCTCGGCCACCATTGACCAGACGTTTTCAGTTGGTGAAAGGTGTGGAAAATGTGCTGGCCAGGGAAGCAGTCGAACATTTTCTGTAACCAGAAAGACCCGTACAGGACCTGCAACATCTGCCGTGCATTATCCGGCTGAAATGTAGGGTTTCGCAGGGATCGCATGAAGGGTAGAGCCGCCGGTCGTAACACATCTGAAATGTAACGTCCACTGTTCAAAGTGCCGTCAACGTGAACAAGAGGTGACAGAGACGTGTAACCAATGGCACCCCGTACCATCACGCCGGGTGATACGCCAATATGGCGATGACGAATACACGCTTCCAATGTGCGTTCACCGCGATGTCGCCAAACACGGATGCGTCCATCATGATGCTGTAAACAGAACCTGGATTCATCGAAAAAATGACATATTGCCATTCGTGCACCCAAGTTCGTCGTTGAGTACGCCATCGCAGACGCTCCTGTCTGTGATGCAGCGTCGAGGGTAACCGCAGCCATTGTCTCCGAGCTGATAGTCCATGCTGCTGCAAACGTCGTCGAACGGTTCGTGCAGATGGTTGTTGTCTTACAAACGTCCCCATCTGTTGACTCAGGGATCGAGTCGTGGCTGCACGATCCGTTACAGCCATGCGGGTAAGACGCCTGTCATCTCGACTGCTAGTGATACGAGGCCGTTGGGATCCAGCACGGCGTACCGTATTACCCTCCTGAACCCACCGATTCCATATTCTGTTAACAGTCACACGATCTCGACCAACGCGAGCAGCAATGTCGCAATACGATAAACCGCAATCGTAATAGGCTGTAATCCGACCTTTATCAAAGTTGGAAACGTGATGGTAGGCATTTCTCCTCCTCACACGAGGCATAACAACAACGTTTCACCAGGCAACGCCGGTTGGAAACTTTCCTCATGTCAGCACGTTGTAGGTGTCGCCACCGGCGCCAACCTTGTGTGAATGCTCTGAAAAGCTAATCATTTCCATATCACAGCATCTTCTTCCTGTCGGTTAAATTTCGCGTCTGTAGCACGTCATCTTAGTGGTGTGGCAATTTTAATGGCCAGTAGTGTATGTTTAGAATAATACTGTTCACTGAAGTCTGCGGCAATTTAACGAGTTTAAGGGGTCCGTTGCCTCACGCGGATGGCTTCTGAACTGAACCATGTGTCCAAACTAAACTGCGTATTCTATCCATTACTTGCAGGAAACTGTATTTAAGTATTTCTCTGAAATATTAAAAGTCTTTGAGCGTTAATGAGTCCAGCATCATTTAGCTTGCTTTGCCACTCAAATCAATTTCTTTCCTCTAGTTCACGTTAAGAATATTTCAATTGTTTAATTACTTTATCCGAAATTCTTTAAAATTTTCTCCAATACGCGTTTTAAATATACGGTCGCCTTTACAGAAATACGTTCGCCATCCGTTGCTAATTGGTTGTCATATATGTATCACTTCGTAATGTACGAACTACTCACAACTCACAATTCTTCATAATAAACTTCACAAAATTATTTCGCATGAGCATTCAATTACGATCACTTCTCAAATACGTCTCCTTGTTACTTTCAGACTTGCTGCAAAGTTAATCTTTTTTCTGCACTCGAGCAGTTTTCTTTGTTATTATATATGTGCGAAATTCATCGACTTTGGCATATTCACAGTTGCTTTGGCGGCACCAGTGTGCCGGCCGGAGTGGCCGTGCGGTTCTAGGCGCTACAGTCCGGAGCCGAGCGACCGCTACGGTCGCAGGTTCGAATCCTGCCTCGGGCAGGGATGTGTGTGATGACCTTAGGTTGGTTAGGTTTAACTAGTTCTAAGTTCTAAGGAACTGATGAACTCAGAAATTAAGTCCCATAGTTCTCAGAGCCATTTGAGCCATTTGGCACCAGTGTATCTGCGCATGGCCTTTCAGGCGAGAGTCGCTTCGGCCAATGTCTAGTGAAGGCGTGGTCGCCGCGCGTGGCTTACTTGTTATCGAGGAAAACAAGGCGTTCTGCTCTAGTCTATTCCCTTCGGGCAGCACTGGAGTGAAGGTGTGTTTTCCTATTGTGTTATGATGTAACGAGCGTGGTTGTACTAACACTCACTTAGAGGAAGAGAGGGAGCAATGCATGAATGTCGCAGTGGTATTGTATTGACGGAACGATAGTAACAAGCATATACAGATCCACTCTGTGCTCCTGTTCTACAACAAAGGTATTATGTTTTGTTACTTTATGACCTGTCAAGCTATAATGGAAAAATGTGGTTGCTTAGGCAATGCTATAGAATTAGTGGAAGGATGGAACTCGCAGTTAGGATCAATGTCAGGCATATTCTGTTATGTTTACGTGTCGTTTCTGAGTCGTTCTCAGGATTAACGAGCCAGTATTTCACTCAACAAAAGGTGTTGCACCTTAGATGTTTCTGAAACTACTATGGAGCAGGTCTTTGGGTGACAGTACTGAGAACACATTGTAAATCATGTCACATTAAACTCAGTGTTCTGTGTAAAATCCTTCTGCTTTTTGGAGTCATATAATAACCCTGAAGTTAAAAGAAAATGGCATGTTTTTATTGCAGTTTCATTCCTTTCATCATTTTAACTTATATGTAGTTTCATTTATTAAGATGGGAGTATTGAACAACCATGAGGCTTACACTAGTGCCTTAAACAAAGGTTATTACAGTAATATTCTCATGCTGTAATTCGGTCGACAGTTCGATTGGAACCACTTCTATCCTGAAAAAAATTAAATCAAATTGCATTTCTTAGCTTTAATGAATCGTCTTCACCTAACGGAAGTCCGCAGCTCGTGGTCTAGTGGCAACTGTGTCGCTTTGCGCGTCGAGCGAGCAGGTTGTCGTTAACTTCCGCCTGTGCCGCAGCGCCGCTTGTGTCGCAGCTACTCAGTCTTGTTGGGGTATCGGCCGGAGTCACATCGTAGTTGCGTAGCGGAGTTTGTCGTCGTTTTCCTCTTGGCGGCGGTGTTTTCTGCCCGCGCCATGGTGCCTGTCGAGTCTCCTAAATCTGTTCCTCGTCGAGCTACTGTTCGTTTCAGTTTTGACAAGAGTACGCGTCGTGTTCAACCTGGCCCCTTAGAAATTCACGATTGGTTGGCTGATGTTATCCGTGTTATACCTGATCAGGTAGATACTGCTTACTTTGATTCTGATTTGTATGCATTCTTTGTGGAATTTTATGATCCCGTTAAAGTAGGAAGACTTCTCTCCCGGGGTGTGTTGTTTACACATCGCTATGGTTCCGTTAGTCAAGTCCTCCTTGAAAATAAGGCACTCGAGTATACTCCGGTTAGAATTCATAACCCTCCTCCTGAAGTGGACGATTCATTTTTTAAAACAGCGTTCCTTCCATTTGGAGGGCGGCCGGAGTGGCCGAGCGGTTAAAGGCGCTACAGTCTGGAACCGCACGACCGCTCCGGTCGCAGGTTCGAATCCTGCCTCGGGCATGGATGTGTGTGATGTCCTTAGGTTAGTTAGGTTTAAGTAGTTCTAAGTTCTAGGGGACTTATGACCACAGCAGTTGAGTCCCATAGTGCTCAGAGCCTCGAGCCTTCCATTTGGAGTCAGACGGCATATCCGATGGGAACGCTGGTCAGCACAACATCGCTTCCAGTGTTATAATGGTACCCGGACTGTGGACATGTGTGTTAAAGAGAATATTCCTTCCCACTTAACTGTTTGGGGTTACCGCATCCATGTTACGTATACAGGGCAAGAAGGAACTTGTTATCTCTGTAACGAAAGCGGACATCTCAGACCTGATTGCCCGCGCCGTACCACTGTTCTGACGTCGTCTTATCAAAAACGTCTTCCTTTAACGTTAGCAGACGTAGTAACTGCGCAGTCAGGTGTCAGTCCGTCTCTAGGTTTAAGCGATGTAGGGGCAACATTAGCCCCTACTCCTCGCGAATTTCCACCGTTACCGACGCGTACCAGTGCGGCCTCTGTCCACGAGGGGACGACGGCTCCTGCAGCGCACGTCAAACGCCGGCGGACTGAGGACGGTACGGATTTCGAGGACGCCCCACTCCAGTCTCGTTCTTCTGACACGACGTTGACACAGGGTGCACCTTCTGGCGGTAATGCGTTGTCTACTGATGCTAATTCTGATTCCAGTATTACCAGAGAGGATGTAGCTGCTTCCGTTGATGTTGAAATGTGCGTTCAATCTACGTCCCCCACTGCACCCGTCGACGTGACGATTCCCGTGGGTTTCTTTGTTCCCGCAGAGACGTCGCCTGCTGGCTAGCCTTTACAGTGTTCCAGTGCAGTACCACCCCTCCTCCACACTGAGACGGTCGAGCAACAGGATCCTACGGGTTGTCTTCCTGATGTTCAGGAGGTGCCACCCTACACCGGAACTGCATTACCTGTCTCTTATGTACCTGATGTTGCTGTTGGTCTTTCTGAGTTGTGTTCCCCGATTTCCGATAAGTGCGGTGACGATGGCTCCTCTGTGAAATCGGAGCTTGACGTGCCCCCAACCCCTCCACATCAAGAGTGTATGTTTTCACGGAGTGTTGTGAAACAGCGTTTCCAACCTGCCCGTGCCGCGGCACGTCGTAAGAAGAAAGGCGAGGATTCCTCGGCTCAGGTGGGGAGGACTAGCATTGTACCTTCTTTTCCCCGCCTCCGGACGTTGGGGAGAGACGGACGTGATAGTGCTTTTCCCTTAATGTTGTTTTATTGACCTTACATTTGTTAACGGATGCAGGCGTAAGCATTTCTAACCCTCAATGTTAATAGGATACGTTCCCAATTACGGCTTGCTGCGTTACGCCAGTTTATTTACGATTCCCAAGCTGTTATCGTGTGTTAACAAGAGGTATTATTTCATGTGTTTTGTCTTCCTGGATATTCTATGTTTTTCAATGTCACGCCTGAAAATTCTACCGGTATGGCTTTGCTTTATCGAAATGGAATCCCGCTGACGGACATCGAAACGCTAGATGATAGTCGCGGTATAGACTAGTTTTTATGACCTCACCTTAATTTTTCCTTACGCTCCGTCTGGATCCGGTCGTTCATCCGATCGCTCGCGGTTCTATAAGGAAGAAGTTTTTTATTTGCGCAAGTTTTTGTTACGGGGGATTTTAACTGCGTCTTACGCCGTGTTGATCAGACCCCAAATTATACATTTTGTCGTGAACTTAATGATATGGTGACGTCCTTGGATCTCCTGGATGCTTGGGTTTGCAGATATCACACATTGGTGAGTTTTACGTTTTTTACAGCTACTTCAAGTAGCCGTTGGACCGCTTTTATTCCTCTGCCCCCATATGTAGTCAGCTTCTATCGATTGATATAATTCCTGCCAGTTTCACTGATCACTGTGCTGTTTCAATGACTTTTAACCATGTTCCGCAGCGGGTACATCTTTCGCAACCATTTATGGAAGCTAAGCACTCTACATCGCACGGACCCCGCTCTGGAAGGTATCAACGCAGACGTATGGCGGCGCACAACCCAGTCGCAGAAGCGTTATTCCTCACTTCTCGAATGGTGGGTTACCTTTGCTAAACCCCGGATTCGAAATACACTCAAGCATTTTAGTGCTGAAAAAGCGGCTGAAATAAGGCGCACCAGGGAATTTTATGATGCAGTCCTTCGCGATCTTTACGATAATGCTCGTGATGACCCCTTTAGGGTCGTCGACGTCCACCGTGTGAAGGCAAAACTTCTCCAACTCAAACGTAGGCAGATGGATGGTTTCCGACTGCGTTCCCGGCCTCGTTCAATCTACAGGATGAGTTGACCTCTATCATCCTCTCCAGCTTCACAAGCGACCTCAAATGACTTGTCTTTCTACCATTCATTCTCTATATGGGCGTGAGTGGTCCTCCCAATCTGATATCATGGGTGAACTTTATAGTACTACTCCGAGCTTTATGCTGAAGTGGATTCAGACGGTCCACCGTCTGTTGATATCACCTCCCTTCTTGATCGTGTTGTTACACCAGCTTTCCAGGAAGAGTTTTTCTCTGTATTCCATCGCCATGATATACTTGATATTGTGGCTCGTTCTCCCTTCCACAAATCACCTGGCCCCGATGGCCTTCCCAAAGAATTTTATATTCGATTTTGGCCCTTGATAGGAAATACTATAACTTCCATGGTGAATGAAGTGTTCCAGGGAGGCCTTCTCCCGCCCAGCTTTAAGGTTGCTAAAATAGTCCTGATTCCCAAAAAGCCGGGACGTTTGCGTGTGGATCAGGTCCGCCCAATAACCCTTTTCAACTATGATTATAAAATAGTGGCGAGAGCGGTCAATATCCGACTATTGGTGTTATGACTACCATCATCGCGAGTCATCAAAGTTGTCTTTCGGGTCGTACTCTCCTGACGCTCGTTGCTGAATTTCGAGATTTAATTTCGATTGCTTCCACCATTCGTGTGCCAAGCACTTTGCTTTTCATTGATTTTCACCAAGCGTTCGACCGCGTCAATCATGGATTCCTTATGCGAGTATTGGCGACTGTCGGTTTTAACGATGCTGCACGACGGCTGTTTAGCTCTCTAATCACTGGTATTCAGGCGTCCATTGACGTAAATGGCCGTCTTACTTCCCACATCGCAGTGTGTCAGGGCGTCCTTCAAGGGAGTCCATTATCAATGTCGCTCCAAGTGCTGTTTCTGGAACCATTATTTCGAACTATAGCTGCTTGTTTGAGTGGTTGGTCGCTGCTGGGAGAAAAGTTTACCGTTCGTGCATATGCTGATGACGTTATGGTTCTTCTCCGTACCCATGATGATATACCACTGCTGAAGGAAGTTTTGGATGCCTTTTGTCGTCTTAGGGGAGCGCGGGTCAATGACCAGAAATGTCGTTCACTCAATTTGCGAGGATTTGACGCTGTTGAAATTCCATGGGCTACGAAGGTCACCCGATATTGATCGTTGGGTGTTATAATTGACAGCTGTCCGCTACAGATGGTACCATAAACTGGAAGTCTGTCACGGATAAGATTCAGAGTGCAATCATTGAACACGAGCGTCGTTCCCTCTCACTTCTTCATAAGGTTCGGGCCATGGAAACGTATGTGTTCAGTAAGGTTTATTTAATTGCACAAATCTGTCCACTTCCTGCGATGATGTCCCGCAAGTTGCAACGTTTAACTGGCAGGTTTATCTGGCGCCACTCTGTATTTCGCGTGCGTTATGGGGTCATGGCGCGGCCCCGTTTGCAGGGAAGTTTGGGCCTCCCTGACATTCGGGTTAAAGCTTCTGCCTTATTCGTCCGTCGCACCGAGTTAACGTGTCAATGCGCCCCCCCCCCCCCCCCACAGCCACTTACAGCTCGCCTTTATGACTATATCCGACCGGCGAGTTTAACACCTCCAGTAGAAACTGGTAGGATTAGTTATAAATTACGGCACGTCAGGGAATTTTTTCTTGAGGTCAGTTATTTAGGAGTAAATATCCTTCCCCAAGTGAATCTCTCCCTAAAAATGCTGTTAAGCCGCTGGCCAGTTCCTTATAGTCTTCCCTCTGTGGCAGCCCTATCGCCAGAAACGAACTGGAAGATTGTTTGGTCACACGGGGGGAGGGGTTTATTAGTTATTGGGAGCTCCAACGTTAGGTGGGTGATGGAGCCCCTTAAGGAAATAGCGAAAAGGTCGGGGAAGAAGGCCAGTGTTCACTCTGTCTCCTTGCCGGGGGGTCTCATCCGAGATGTGGTGGAGCCACATCGGCGGCGATAGAGAGCACTGGGTGCACCCAACTGCAAATTGTTGCTCATGTCGGCACCAATGACTCCTGCCGTCTGGGTTCAGAGGTCATCCTCAGTTCGTACAGGCGATTGGCGGAATTGGTGAAGGCGGAAAGCCTCGCTCGCGGGGTGGAATCAGAGCTAACTATTTGTAGTATCGTTCCCAGAACCGATCGCGGTCCTCTGGTTTGGAGCCGAGTGGAAGGCTTAAACCAGAGGCTCAGACGATTCTGCGGAGATCTGGGGTGCAAATTTCTCGACCTCCGCTATCGGGTGGAGAAATGTAGGGTCCCCCTGAATAGGTCAGGCGTGCACTACACGCCGGAAGCGGCTACAAGGGTAGCGGAGGACGTGTGGAGTGCACATGGGGGTTCTTTAGGTTAGAGAATTCCCTCCCTAGGCCCGACAAGACGCCTCCTGAGACGCGGCAAGGTAGGAGTAGGCAAAATGCAACAGGGAATAACAACATTAATGTGCTAATAGTAAACTGCAGGAGCGTCTACAGAAAGGTTCCAGAACGCATCTCATTAATAAACGGTCATAACGCCCATCTAGTACTAGGGACAGAAAGTTGGCTGAAACCAGACGTAAACAGTAATGAAATCCTAAACTCTGATTGGAATGTATACCGCAGAGACAGGCTGGACAGTGAAGGGGGAGGCGTGTTTATAGCGATAAGAGGTGCAATAGTATCGAAGGAAATTGACGGAGATCCGAAATGTGAAATGATTTGGGTGAAGGTCACGGTTAAAGCAGGCTCAGACATGGTAATTGGATGTCTTTATAGGCCCCCTGGCTCTGCAGCTGTTGTGGCTGAGCACCTGAAGGATAATTTGGAAAATATTTCGAGTAGATTTCCCCACCATGTTATAGTTTTGGGTGGAGATTTTAATTTGCCAGATATAGACTGGGAGACTCAAACGTTCATAACGGGTGGCAGGGACAAAGAATCCAGTGAAATTTTTTTTAAGTGCTTTATCTGAAAACTACCTTGAGCAGTTAAACGGAGAACCGACTCGTGGCGATAACATATTAGACCTTCTGGTGACAAACAGACCCGAACTATTTGAAACAGTTAATGCAGAACAGGGAATCAGCGATCATTAAGCGGTTACGGCATCGAAGATTTCAGCCGTAAATAGAAATATTAAAAAAGGTAGGAAGATTTTTCTGTTTAGCAAAAGTGACAAAAAACAGATTACAGAGGACCTAACGGCTCAACACAAAAGTTTTGTCTCATGTACAGATAGTGTTGAGGGTCAGTGGACAAAGTTCAAAACCATCGTACAATATGCGTTAGATAAGTATGTGCCAAGCAAGATCGTAAGAGATGGAAAAGAGCCACCTTGGTACAACAACCGAGTTAGAAAACTGCTGCGGAAGCAAAGGGAACTTCACAGCAAACACAAACATAGCCAAAGCCTTGCAGACAAACAAAAATTACGCGAAGCGAAATGTAGTGTGAGGAGGGCTATGCGAGAGGCGTTCAATGAAATCGAAAGTAAAGTTCTATGTACTGACTTGGCAGAAAATCCTAAGAAATTCTGGTCTTATGTCAAATCGGTAGGTGAATCAAAACAAAATATCCAGACACTCTGTGACCAAAATGGTACAGAAACAGAGGATGACAGACTAAAGCCCGAAATACTAAATGTCTCTTTCCAAAGCTGATCCACAGAGGAAGACTGCACTGTAGTTCCTCCTCTAGATTGTCGCACAGATGACAAAATGGTAGATATCGAAATAGACGACAGAGGGATAGAGAAACAGTTAAAATCGCTCAAAAGAGGGAAGGCTTCTGGACCTGATGGGATACCAGTTCGAATTTACACAGAGTACGCGAAGGAACTTGCCCCCCTTCTTTCAACGGTGTACCGTAGTTATCTAGAAGAGCGTAGCGTTCCAAAGGATTGGAAAAGGGCACAGGTCATCCCCGTTTTCAAGAAGGGACGTCGAACAGATGTGCAGAACTATAGACCTATATCTCTAACGTCGATCAGTTGTAGAATTTTGGAACACGTATTGTGTTCGAGTATAATGACTTTTCTGGAGACTAGAAATCTGCTCTGTAGGAATCAGCATGGGTTTCGAAAAAACCGGTCATGTGAAACCCAGCTCGCGCTATTCGTCCACGAGACTCAGAGGGCCATAGACACGGGTTCCCAGGTAGATGCCGTGTTTCTTGACTTCCGCAAGGCGTTCGATACAGTTCCCCACAGTCGTTTAATGAACAAAGTAAGAGCATATGGTCTATCAGACCAATTGTGTGATTGGATTGAGGTGTTCCTAGATAACAGAACGCAGCATGTCATTCTCAGTGGAGAGAAGTCTTCCGAAGTAAGTGTGATTTCAGGTGTGCCACAGGGGAGTGTCATGGGACCGTTGCTGTTCACAATATACATAAATGACCTGGTGGATGACATCGGAAGTTCACTGAGGCTTTTTGCAGATGATGCTGTGGTGTATCGAGAGGTTGTAACAATGGAAAATTGTACTGAAATGCAGGAGGATCTGCAGCGAATTGACACATGGTGCAGGGAATGGCAATTGAATCTCAATGTAGACAAGTGTAATGTGCTGCGTTTACATTGAAAGATAGATCCCTTATCATTTAGCTACAAAATATCAGGTCAGCAACTGGAAGCAGTTAATTCTATAAATTATCTGGGAATACGCATTAGGAGTGATTTAAAATGGAATGATCATATAAAGTTGATCGTCATTGGAAGAATCCTAAGGAAATGCAATCCGAAAACAAAGGAAGTAGGTCACAGTACACTCGTTCGACCACTGCTTGAATACTGCTCAGCGGTGTGGGATCCGTACCAGATAGGGTTGATAGAAGAAATAGAGAAGATCCAACGGAGAGCAGCGCGCTTCGTTACAGGATCATTTAGTAATCGCAAAAGCGTTACGGAGATGATAGATAAACTCCAGTGGAAGACTCTACAGGAGAGACGCTCAGTAGCTCGGTACGGGCTTTTGTTAAAGTTTCGAAAACATACCTTCACCGAAGAGTCCAGCAGTATATTGCTCCCTCCTACGTATATCTCGCGAAGAGACCATGAGGATAAAATCAGAGAGATTAGAGCCCACACAGAAGCATACAGACAATCCCTTTTTCCACGAACAATACGAGACTGGAATAGAAGGGAGAACCGATAGAGGTACTCAGGGTACCCTCCGCCACACACCGTCAGGTGGCTTGCGGAGTATGAATGTAGATGTAGATGTAGAACCAGCCTCCCGATCTTCCCGATGGAAGTGGTGTCCCCGTGGTGCCAAGTTGTTCACGGTATTGTACCTACCAGCGTGCGACTTTTTCGTATTGGCCTCAGTGTAACGGATCACTGCAATCGTTGCCATAAAACAGATACATTATCTCATCGGTTGATTTCCTGCGGTAATGACCATTGGAGATGGCTTTGCCGACAACTGGCTTTTCTTCTCAGGACATCGGAGGCGGATATCACGGGGGAGATTCTCGTGCGTCCCGATTCAACCTTCTTGCCTCGGTCGAAGAACAATACCGTCATGTGGCTTGCTGGCCATTATGTCCACTACGTGATGGTGAGTGGATATGACGCAGATTCGTGTGCCTTTCCCACTATATGGCCACCGCACATTGGACGTGGCTCCGGATACCCCGTTAGCGTGAAGTTTTTTCTAATATGTTGTATCTTGTTTTTCATCGCCAAGACTTTGGATGAGTTTCCATGCCCCCTTTTTCATTTTTTTCATTTTTGTAGACACTTCTTTGGATTTAGATGTTCCACGATGTAGAAGTGGCGGAAGAAAGAATGTGTGGGCACGTTACAATTGACGCCCCGTACCTTCCTATACGTTTTTCTGATCTCACCCTATCGTTTTTGTCGAAATGACTTCTTTGGTTTATTTTAATTGATTGCCTTCAATAAGTATTTTGGGGAAAACGAGAATATTTTCATTTTTTGAAGGAATGCACTACCATTTGAGTCTACATTTCGTGTGTTTCCTTTGTCAAAAAAAAAAAAAAAAAAAAGAAAAAATCCTGGTAGCGTGCTGGATATGTAATACGTAGATTCTGGGTTCAAAAAAAAAAAAAAGTGGCTAGCGTTGCTACCTGTGTATCATGAGGACCTAGGTTCGATTCCCGGCCAAGTTGGGGATTTTCCCTGCCCGGGGACTAGGTGTTTGTGTTTTCCTCAACTTTTCGTCATCATCATTCGCGACAGAGTCTAGATTAGACTGTGCAAAAACTGGACTGTTCAAAAATTGGAACTTTGTACATGTGCTGATGACCGCGCAGTTGAGCACCCCGCAAACCAAACATCATCATCATCATCAAACGGAAGTTAAGTTTGCCTCGAGACATCCTGGGCGGCAGCTGCCTTGGCGGCTCGTTATTATGTTCCGTGACAAGGTTACATTACTAGGCCGCAATCAGGACTGGATCATTTCAGACGCCACAAGAATTTCCGTTGCGTTACTTTTGCGTGTCTGTGACGCTCCATTCATGACGACAGTCATATCGCGTAATAATATTTTTTCGTCAGGGCTTTTCTTGACTTTTCATTGAAGGCACCTTTAATCAGGCGATTTCAAGTGGAACTTCAATGTCCTGTGCTACCAGAGAAGTCACATCCAGTTTAACAGACGCCATGTTTGTTTGTGTTTTATATGTGGTCTTGAATACTGTATCAGTGGTTCGCCTCTCTGTCGGAAAATCAAGAGACGAGAGTCAAATAACTGTTACGTACATTAGTCTTTTGTAGAATCACTTCTAGAGATAATAAAAAGAAGTGGTGGAATACTATTAATACTTAATCTCTGACCTGCTGTTCTAACTGTAGCTTCCTTCCCTTATCTCCAGATGAATCTGAAAGATTTTCCTGTCTCGTTTACTGCGGAAGAATCGGAAAACGTAATCTATGGCAGATGTTTCAGCCGGAAAGTGTTGCATAAGTAGCGACAGGAGAAGGCAACAAATAAGTAACAGAGAGGCAGAAAGCCAATTAACCTTTTATACATTCCAAGAAAAAACAAAACAAAATGCACCACGAAGGGATTATCCGAATGGGACTGAAATTGGCAGATGTGATACACACGTACAAACAAACAACTTATTACAATTTCAGAAAAACTGAATGATTGTTCCAGAGAAAGAACTTCACAAATTGAGCTAGTCGGTAACGCTGTGGTCCAACTCAGGCCCTTATGCAAGAACTTATTTGACTCGGCATTGATGGATAGAGCTGTTGAATGTCGTTCTGAGGGATGTAGCGTCAAATTTTATCCAACTGGTCCGTTACATCGTCAAACTCCGAAGCTGGTTGGAGGATCAGGCCGATAAGGCTCTGAATGCGGGGAAACTGCGACCTTACTCGCCAAAGTAAGGTCTGGCAGGCACGAAGACAGGCGGCAGAATCTCTAGCCTTTTGGGTATGAGCCTTACTTTGGTGAAACGTAAACCCAGAATTGCTTGTCATGAATGGCTACAAAACGGGGCCTAGAATATCGTGGACGTACGGCTTGTAACGGTGTCGAGTATGACAACCAAAGTGGTCCTGCTATGAAATGAAACATCATCTCCGACCACCACTCCGCCGTATGGTGGGCGACAGTTCGGGTGGTATCCCACCGCTGTCCAAAGCGTCTCCAGACACGGCCTGGGCCTGGACTCTCACTGACTGCAGTAGAATAGTGTTAAGTGATGTCCCTCTTCGAACTGAGCCTTGGTGATCAGCGAAGACGTACTAGAGAAGCTCTTGACGCCAGTGGGATACCAGTCTCTCCAATTGAGAACGTTTGGAGTATTATGGGCAGAGCTCTCCAACCAGCTCCGGATCTAAACCGCCTATTGGACAGCTCGGGAGGGCATCCAAGAACTCTATTAATCAATTACTCAATTTGTGAAGCTGTTTCGCTCAAATAAATCATCCAATTCTTTACTCAAACTGTAATAATTTGTTTGTCTGCACATCTACGACTCATCTACCGATTTCCGTCCCCTTTGGATAATTCTTTCGTGGTCCGCAGTTTTTGTTATTGTTATTATTATTTCTTTTGTGTTAAAGTTTATATTGAACCATAAAAGCAATGCATTCCTATGTAGCCTAAGACGGCACCAATCCACAACGGTAGATTTTCCGTACTGATCGTCTGTCTGTAATGGTCGCCTGGTCGTTGATATTGCTAATTGCTATAATCGCACTATTTCACTCCAATTTACGGAGCTTGTTAGCACTTGATGTTAGGTTGGCGCCATTAAAATGCATTGTGTTGTAGTAATCGCTGCTACTTGCTGGATCGCTGCTGTCTCTCGATGCTGATGCTGGCTCTACATCTGGTTGTCTAGGGTTAAAAACATGAGGTCCCGTGTTTTTTATGTGCTTTTGATGATAAAGAACGAGCGAAACCAACAAATATGTAAACTTCAAATATTTATTATTCTGGTGGCCATCTTAATTCCACTGTCCACCAAAGACCATGACTCAACACAAAGTAGTACTTCCGTTACATGTTCTTTGCATTGTTTATCCACCTCAAACAATAACACACAAACACACTTTACCAAAGTGACATTCCGACTGCGTCCCGACCGTTCTTGCTGCTTGTATTTATAACATTGTCAAAGAACTGCTAAAAAGAGATATAGTTTACAAGTCACATGTACATCTGTTATCATAATTTGTGCAGAAAAGTTATTAATTTGCATCGAGTGACATAATTTAACATGTTATTAAAATGACAGACAGATTTGTTGACTTGACAGAATAATTCTTTGTTACAAAAAGGCCGTCGTTTAGAAGTTTGTCAATTGACTTCTCTAATTTGCATAAATAAGTAAATAACATGAATTATTAAGAATTACATTGGTTTTCGTCTAAAATAGGATTGCTTACGTGAATACTGAGTGAAAACGCTCCTAGTGAACAAATAGGTTTCACTGGGTGATTTTTATTTAAGGAGATCCAAAATACCTAAGTTGGCCACTATTTTTCGTACTTCATATTAATTATTTAAGATGAACTTAGTGTTTTTACATGATGACATTTGCTGTATCAGTGATCAAGTGATATAAACTTTTGTGTGGGTCAGTTACTCAGTATAATATAATGGGTTGACTGTTTATGCAGACATGTTATGCAATCATTGTTAACATACACAATAACTTTTCTATAATCATAAATACTCGTTAAACTGGTTGAATTTGGAGGATATCGCATACTTCGGTACAGTAAAGCCTTTAATATGTTCCGTTACATGTCTTACACTGCATTATGAATTTAAGAAAGAAGAATACAAAATATGAATAAAAAGTTTCTCAGCCAACCAGGAAATTCTAATTGGCAAAAAGCGAAGGAAACAGCTTTGAGAGAAGGAGGGAGGTATAGACTGGCCACGAGGGTGGGTGACATTCAAATGTAAAGGGCGGCATGGGCGGCAGCTTGCCAAAGTAGCATTGGCGTGTTGCTCACAGTGGCCTCACAGAGCAGACTGCGAGTGCACGTGATTCCAGCAATCGCGGAAGCCGTGTGCACCCTCTCACGACGCGATCGGATCCCTACAGTCATTTCTTTAAGCACATCTTACTCCAAGCCACGAACTTGCTTCTACCGAAGGCTTCGGCTCAAATTTTCACGAACGAACCGTCACCAAACGGCATCGAGGGGCCGTTCGTCAGACTGGCCTGGAGATCGTGACTCCATTAATGTCACACCCTTGATGATGTGCCTCCTCCAGTAAAATATAGTCCAACTAGCCAGCCTTTTGGTGATGCAGGGGCGACTGTCCATTCTTCTGTCGTTCTGTGATGGCGCCACTAGAGCACACTAAGAGGAAAGGGATTCCTCTACTACACCGTGGCTATGAACACCATTTGAACTAAATTGATCTTATTCCTTCAACGGCACATGCCAACATGGAACTTTTTTAATTAATATCCTCTGGCGGATATCAATATATCCAAAAAGTAATAGATACAGGCGCCCAAGTAGAGCTGTTTTCTTTAATTTCTGGAAGGCTTTCGATACACTTTCGTGTTGCCTCCCAATAAACAAAATACGAGCGTACGTAATATCAGACGAACTATTGAGATTTCATCTATGGACTCGGCATTGGACAGATTGGTACCCCATAGGGAGCGCTCTAAGCTGGAACAGCAGATTCCGTCAGCAGATTGGGGTTCTATGTTCTCTTCTTTCTAGTCAGCCAAGAATCTCGGCTACCAGTCCTGTTTAAAGTTATACTTGGCCCACCAATGGTCTGGTTGTTTCCTTAACAAAATATCCCGCCAAGAAGTGGTGAAAAGTAAAAAAAAATCTCGATTTCTTCCTCAATTTTCTAAATAAACTTCGCATTGTATGTAACATCCTCCTGGAATCACGTCAGTTTCATCAGTCGGTGCCCTCTCAAGCAGCAGCTAGCCTCGTATCACAGCCTCTGGGAAAAACTAAGAAAACTTTGCTCAAGGCTAGCCACCATGTTTGTGGCGTCTTCTGAACCTGTAGTATGTCAGAGTTGCTTTGGCACGTTTTTTGGAAAGCTGGGAGATGTTTATCAGCTGAACACACTTGTCTAAACAGGGTCGAACATCGATTTCCTGCCAGCAGAGTTGCGACATCCAGAACGAATGCTCTCAGGTCGACCGCCTAAACTGGATTTTTGCAATAAACTGCACAGTAGGCTGGGCGCCAGTATGATGCTAGACGAGGCAACTTTTCCAACGCAAGGCGAGGGCAGCTATGTCTGTCGCATCCCAAGTGGCAGTTCTAAGAAGGCTAAGTTCCTTCGTCCCAAAGATAACTGCTTTCGCTGTGACACTTGGAACTCCTGTCCTGTACCAGCAGCGTTTCTCCATTATATGGCTCACTCAGAAAATGAATAAATATAGCTACCACCAGGTTAAATTAAAGAGTGGTAAAAGGAGGAAATGAAGTCAGCATACAAAATCACTGTAATCATATAAGTCCAAGTAAACTTTTGTATTGAGAGAGCCTGTCTAACTCAACTCCCATCCAATCACATTATTTATTATCAATAAATGAAAAGCGATGAGTTGATTACTTTGCAGATTTTCCTGATGTTTAATCTGTGTTCAGTTAGGCTGTATGCGAACGATATTAAAATGCGCAATTTACTTCAGTGGTTTGTTGGCTCGTGTGTCCTCAACACCTCTCCTGATATATTAGACACCTGTCATCATTACATAATCATAATATCATAATGGACGTATCCAGGGACCTGGCACTACCTTTGCATCACAGTAACTCTCCATCTCCTTTTCCATTTCAACAATACGGCTGTGTAAGATATTACCCTGTAACCTGCGTCTTATCCAAAACCACTCTGCATTCAGTAGGAGATTAAAGCTCTGTTATGATTGGCGTAGCTTCCCTCTCGGCGTATCCCGGCTGTTTTCCCAGGGAACCCGCATGTCTGTCACATTTTAAACTATTCATGCTTTTCTTGACCCTTCGTACTTCTGCTTTTTCCCTTCCATTTCATCTCCTGATTTTACCCTGTTATTTCTCGTTCGTTCTCTCAACAATGAACTTCGTCTGAATATTAATTCCTCCTATTCTGCTGCCACATATTTCTGTTAAAGGTTAGTACTGCTCAACTTAATGAGGAAAAGAACGACATTTATTAAATTCAGGTTAGTTCTGTTCATTGTTTTTTCCTGGAAGCCTTTGAAACATTTTACTTTTGCCCATGATCTTTCTCTTTCTCCTATTTCTTCCTTCATTATTTCCATTTCCCTCAGGTCTGTTTTAGCTTCTTTTATCCACGTCATTGATGTTTTGAGGTTTCTGTCAAAGAAGTTAAAAATTATTTTTGTTATCCTGTTTTCATGTTGTCTTTTTATTTGTCCACAGAATGCAACTCTTCTCTTCCTCATCAAGACTAATATTCACACTATTTTTCACAGACTTCTTTATTACTTCCTAATTTTCATTTCCCCTCTCACATTTCGGTCTCATTTTCCAGAATATTTCCATTTTCTTCCTTTCTATTTCACCTCATTGTTTTGCTATATGTAACGATAAGCATTCTGGTGCATAAAGACGTTCAGGTTTAATGACAGTATTGTAGTGCCGAAGTTTTGCATTTATGGAAATAGATTTCTTGTTATACAGGTTTTCTGTTAGTAGAAAAACCACCTTCATTTTCGTTGCTCTTCCTACGTTAGCTTCTTCGTCTAAAGCATTTAGCTGTATTGTTTCACCTACATCTTTAAATTTAATTTTGTAGCCTTTTTTATTCTACAATAATGAATTTCCATATATTTCGGTGCCTCCTGCACATCTGTCATGGACTCTGTTTTTCTGAAAGATATATATAAGCTGCTCTTGCAGCTGTCTGTTCTAAGCTGTCTCTGCATTGTTACGATTAGCATAGATGGCAAGATCATCTGCAAAAGGCAAACAATCAGAACTTAGATTATCCTCGTTTCTCCCAATTGTGATTCTTCTTCTAATTCCTGCTTCTTCTGTTCTTTTCCTCCATTCCGTGATTATCATTTCTAACACACAACTGAACAGCAGTGGGGTGTCTTACGCCAGTTTTGATCTCACGAGCTTTCGAGGTATCGCCTGAAAATTTAATTTGGCATTTTGTATTTGTTAGTGTGTCTTTTTATGATTTACACTGATTTGTTGTCAGTTGCCGACTCTTTTAAGGTGTTGAACAATTTTTTTCCTGACAATTGAATAATATGCTTTTTTGGAGTCTACAAATGTTTTGTAAAAGCTTTTCGTTCTCATTATTCTATACCTGACTATTAGTTTCAGATTTAAAAATTATTCCACACAGTGTCATCCTTTTCTAAATCCTTTTTGGTACTCTTCTAACTGCTGATCCACTTGGCGTTACAGTCTGTTTTGTAATGCTGTTGAAAGAATTTTGTAAGTCATTGGAAGATTGGATATTTCTCTATAGTCGTTGGGGTCAGTTTTATTTCGGTTTTTGTTTTGGACTGGGTGAATAATCATCGCTGTTTCCCAATCTTCTGGTATAGATTCTGTTTCCCAGGTTGTTGGAAAGACTCGATGTAGCTTCTTGACTGTTCCTGCATCTGCAATTTTCCACATTTGAGCAATTACTGAATCTTCCCTGGGGTCCTTGACATTCTTCATATCATTAATGATATTTTGGATTTCATCCATGCCGTGTTGTTCTGAGTTTGTATGTGCGTATCCTGAAATTTTTTCTGGGAAGTCTGCCCTTGCTTCCTCACAATTTAACAACTTATTGAAATAGCTACCCAACAGTTTGCTTTGTTTTATAGGGATAATTTTCCGTCTTCATTCTTGTAGCACAAGATAGGAGGTTGGTACGCTTGGAGGCTTTGTTTAAAAGTTTTATAGAAGTTCTAGTATGGTTCGTTTGGAAGTCTTCTTCAATTAGTGATGGCTGGTTTCTTTCACACTTCTTTTTGACTGCTCTAATCGTTTTTGATGTTTGAGATCTTTGTTGTATAAAGATAATAAAGTCTTAACTTGTAGTTGTGGAGTACCAATTCTGCCTGGCTTCTTTTCCTAGTAGTAATGCTTCTTCACACTGTTCATTCCACTATTCGTGTTAGCCGTTCCTAAAATTCTTGTGTCTTCACTTTCAAAGTTTCTGTATATTTTTTAAAAATTCTATGTTCCTGTCTTGGAATCATTGTTTGGGGAATAAATTTCATTTTCATTGTGGTTAGACAGAGATCTGTTTCAGTATTCGCACCGTTTCTAACTTTTACACTCACGATTTCTGTTTGATTGTTAAGAGCTATAGCTACGTGGTCAATCTGAAATTCTCCTAGTTTTGTATTAGGTGATTTACAAGTTTCCTCTTTCCTCTGCAGTTTCTTAAAATTACTGGACATTAATTTGAGGTTGTAGTTGCTGCGTAGTTCTATTAGTCTTTGCCCATTTTTGATTGCTCTTTTGTGTGCTGGATACTCTCCGCCAGTTTTCCTGAACTGTATTCTCTGATAAGCGTACTGAAGTCCCCTAACAAAATTTGAACCTTTTTGAATGAAACCTTCGACAGTTAATGTTCCATTGTCTTCCAGAAGTTTTCAACTTTATCTAGATTCTTTTTACTGACCACATTCATTGGAGCATAACAATTTATTAAGTTTAAGCCTTATTTGCACATCGCAGAGTAAGAACTGAGAGCCTTTTACTAGGTGAATAAAGGACCGTAACCGAATTTACTATTGGTCTGTTTGAACCCTGTTCCTAGAAGTGGAAAGCCTTTTCCAATTGGATTCTGGCCTTTCTTTACTTTGAGAATCCTGTATCCTTCTCTGATTCTAAGATTTCCTCAGTGAATGTACACACATCGAAGTTTTGCATCACACCGGTTACCAGAACTCCTGAAGGCAGATGTCAACTGTGGATACTGTATACAGACACAGTCGCTTTGATTGTTCAGAGTTGTCACTAAACCAACCCAAAGATGTAAACAACCATGCATGAGCAGCGCCTATTAGACGGAGGGTGTCCGACAGCCGATCAGCTCCAGTCGTTCCACCAGGAAGGAGATACACGGCTAGTGTTGTCTGTAGCTCAACCATACCTAGACGGTCAATACCGCAGTTCGATCGCGTCCACGTTGTTACTTTGTGAAAGGAAGGGCTTTCAACAAGGGAAGTCTCCAGGGGTCTCGTAGTGAACCAAAACGATATTGTTCGGTCATGGAGGAGATACAGAGAAACTGACTCTGTCCATGACATGCCTCGCTCAGGACACCCAAGAGCTACTAATAAAGTGGATGACTGCTACTTACGGATTATGGCTCGAAGGAACACTGATAGCAACGCCTCCGTGTTCAGTAATGCTTTTCGTGCAGCCACAGGGCATCGTGTTACGACTCAAACTGTGCGCAATAGGCTGTATGATGCGCAATTTCACTCCCGACGTCCATGGCGAGGTCCATTCCATCTTTGCAACCACGACACCATGCAGCGCGGTACAGATGGGCCCAACAACATGCCGATTGGACCGCTCAGGATTGGCATCACGTTCTCTTCACCGACGAGTGTCGCTTATGCCTTCCGCCAGACAATCGTGGGAGACGTGTTTGCAGGCAACCCGGTGAGACTGAACGCCTTAGACACAATGTCCAGTGAGTGCAGCAAAGTGGAGATTCCCTTCTGTTTTGGGATGGCATTATGTGGCAGCTGCGAACGCCGCTGGTGGTCGTGGAAGGCGCTGTAAGAGCTGTACGATACGTGAATGCCATCCACCGACCGATAGTGGAACGATATCGGCAGCATAATGGCAAGTCATTCGCCTTCAGGGACGACAACTCACGCCCCAACTACATCGCTCGACTAGAGTGGCCAGCATGTTCTCCGGACATGAACTCTATTGAACATGCCTGGGATGGATTGACAACGCCTGTTTATGGACGACGTGACCCAGCAACCACTCTGAGGGATCTACGCCGAACCGCCATTAAGGAGTGGGACAATCTGAACCAACAGTGACTTGATGAACTAGTGGCTAGTATGCCACGACGAATACAGGCATGCATCAATGCAAGAGGAGGTTCTACTGGATATTAGAGGTACCGGTGTGTACAGCAGTCTGGACCACCACCTCTGAAAGTCTCGCTGTATGGTTGTACAACATGCAATATGTGGTTTCGTGAGCAATAAAAAAAGCGGTAATGATGTTTATGTTGATTTCTCTTCCAGTTTTCTGTACAGGTTCCGGAACTGTCGACACCGAGGTGATGCAAAACTTTTTTTGATGAGTGTAGTTCCCTGAAGAACCAAGAGTTGTATTTGGTATCTGCTAAATCTTTAATTAGTTCTTTTAATTTCCCTATTTTAAAAAGTGAATTTATGTTTAGGAAGGTAAAGGAGTACTTACTTTTTGTTCTTAATTTACATTTAGGGCTTCCAGAGCATTATGAGTCCTTCACTTTGAATGTTGTTCTGAGCTCCACAGAATCCGATGTCTCGGTTGTGCCACTATCTGCGACGAAGTATTTACTTTCAAGGGTACTTCTTGGAGCAGTTCCATTTGGAGAAATTCCCTCCATGCATAAGCTAGCTGATATTCTTGTTGGAGAATTGGTGGGTGCCAATTCTATTTTAAAACTGAAATTGTCAGTCCTAGGGTTTTTCTTTTTGCCGCTCATGACATGGGGTGCAGAAGCTGACCAAACGCAGTCCGATACGGGAAGAGACACATTTGTATTTTAATCTGTAGCTGTTATACTATTTCTACAAGCAGGGTTGCCTCTTCCGCCAGTTCCGCAGTAACAACGATCCTCATCTCCGTCTTGACTGTCGCTAAGGTCTGTCTTCGCCGTTTCCCTGGCACGGGCCCTCACGAGATGCCATCACCCGGGCCAGGGAACCAAGTTTTTAAAGAGGTGCTGCTCATCCTCCCCTGCCCCCATTTCTCAATCGGGCCTGGGACCAGCTGTGACGGAATTCTTCATCATCATCTTCTTCTTCCTCTTCTTCTTCTTCTTCTTCTTATTATTATTATTATTATTCCTGTCGTTAAAAATTATTATGTACTTTAACACATTGTAAAGCTGACACACTAAGGATCTCTGATTAGATCTAAGACGTAACACAGTGTGTGAAGGCACTAATATAACCTACGGAAATAAATCCATGAATAAATAAATAAAGTTTACTCCTTTTTGGTACATTGCCATAACTTTAATGAAGGACAATTACTTTTTCCACCACTGCTGTTGTAAAAACTACTTATCTATATAATGATCAACTTATTACAGCTGTATACCATTTTCTAGTGCTGATTCTTAGGATCGTAAACTGACACCGTCACCTTTTGCGAGTGTAAAAGAATGTACATCTATCTTTTTCATACGAAAGCGCTGTCGTAGTACACACGAGCGGTAATAACGTCCCATATTCTTCAACACTTTAAAATAACATTTCTGCTGTAATGGGTTACGTACGTACACATGGTATGTCGCTACCTCAGTTATGTTGTTTTAAACAGTTGACAACTATGGAACGCTGTTGTCATTCGAGATTATTACGACAGCGGTTAAGTATTAAAATGATACATGTACATTTGTATCATCACGAATGGGTACAATGTAAGTTTACGATTATACACTCCTGGAAATTGAAATAAGAACACCGTGAATTCATTGTCCCAGGAAGGGGAAACTTTATTGACACATTCCTGGGGTCAGATACATCACATGATCACACTGACAGAACCACAGGCACATAGACACAGGCAACAGAGCATGCACAATGTCGGCACTAGTACAGTGTATATACACCTTTCGCAGCAATGCAGGCTGCTATTCTCCCATGGAGACGATCGTAGAGATGCTGCATGTAGTCCTGTGGAACGGCTTGCCATGCCATTTCCACCTGGCGCCTCAGTTGGACCAGCGTTCGTGCTGGACGTGCAGACCGCGTGAGACGACGCTTCATCCAGTCCCAAACATGCTCAATGGGGGACAGATCCGGAGATCTTGCTGGCCAGGGTAGTTGACTTACACCTTCTAGAGCACGTTGGGTGGCACGGGATACATGCGGACGTGCATTGTCCTGTTGGAACAGCAAGTTCCCTTGCCGGTCTAGGAATGGTAGAACGATGGGTTCGATGACGGTTTGGATGTACCGTGCACTATTCAGTGTCCCCTCGACGATCACCAGTGGTGTACGGCCAGTGTAGGAGATCGCTCCCCACACCATGATGCCGGGTGTTGGCCCTGTGTGCCTCGGTCGTATGCAGTCCTGATTGTGGCGCTCACCTGCACGGCGCCAAACACGCATACGACCATCATTGGCACCAAGGCAGAAGCGACTCTCATCGCTGAAGACGACACGTCTCCATTCGTCCCTCCATTCACGCCTGTCGCGACACCACTGGAGGCGGGCTGCACGATGTTGGGGCGTGAGCGGAAGACGGCCTAACGGTGTGCGGCACCGTAGCCCAGCTTCATGGAGACGGTTGCGAATGGTCCTCGCCGATACCCCAGGAGCAACAGTGTCCCTAATTTGCTGGGAAGTGGCGGTGCGGTCCCCTACGGCACTGCGTAGGATCCTACGGTCTTGGCGTGCATCCGTGCGTCGCTGCGGTCCGGTCCCAGGTCGACGGGCTCGTGCACCTTCCGCCGACCACTGGCGACAACATCGATGTACTGTGGAGACCTCACGCCCCACGTGTTGAGCAATTCGGCGGTACGTCCACCCGGCCTCCCGCATGCCCACTATACGCCCTCGCTCAAAGTCCGTCAACTGCACATACGGTTCACGTCCACGCTGTCGCGGCATGCTACCAGTGTTAAAGACTGCGATGGAGCTCCGTATGCCACGACAAACTGGCTGACACTGACGGCGGCGGTGCACAAACGCTGCGCAGCTAGCGCCATTCGACGGCCAACACCGCGGTTCCTGGTGTGTCCGCTGTGCCGTGAGTGAGATCATTGCTTGTACAGCCCTCTCGCAGTGTCCGGAGCAAGTATGGTGGGTCTGACACACCGGTGTCAATGTGTTCTTTTTTCCATTTCCAGGAGTGTAGAAGAACGCACAGGAAAATGGCATACTGAAGTAATAGACCGAACGTACTGCACTACTGGCCATTAAAATTGATACACCAAGAAGAAATGCAGATGATAAACGGGTATTCAATGGACAAATATATTATACTAGAACTGACATTTGATTACATTTTCACGCAATTTGGGTGGATAGATCCTGAGAAATCAGTACCCAGAACAACCACCTCTGGTCGTAATGTCGGCTTTGATACGCCTGGGCCTTGAGGAAAACAGAGCTTGGATGGCGTGTACAGGTACAGCTGCCCATACAGCTTCAACACGATACCACAGTTCATCAACAGTAGTGGCTGGCGTATTGTGACGAGACAGTTGCTCGGCCACCATTGACCAGACGTTTTGAATTGGCGAGAGATCTGGAGAATGTGCTGGCCAGGGCAGCAGTCGAACATTTTCTGTATCCAGAAAGGCCCGTACAGGACCTGCAACATACAGTCGTGCATTTTCCTGCTGAAATGCAGGGTTTCGCAGGTATCGAATGAAGGGTAGAGCCACGGGTCGTAACACATCTCAATTGTAGCGTCCACAGTTCATAGTGCCGTCAGTGCGAACAAGAGGTTCCCGAGACGTGTAACCAATGGCAGCCCATACCGTCACGCTGGGTGATACGCCAGTATGGCGATGACGAATGCACGCTTCCGATGTGCGTTCACCGCGATGTCGCCAAATATGGATGCGACCATCATGATGCTGTAAACAGAACCTGGATTCATCCGAAAAAATGACGTTTTGTCATTCGTGCACCCAGGTTGGTCGTTCAGTACACCATCGCAGGCGTTCCTGTCTGTAATGCAGCGTTAAGGGTAACGCAGCCATGGTCTGCGAGCTGATAGTCCATGCTGCTGCAAACGTCGTCGAACGGTTCGTGCAGATGGTTGTTGTCTTGCAAACGTCATCATCTGTTGACGGAGGGATCGAGACGTGGCTGCACGATTCGTTACAGCCATGCGGATAACATGCCTGTCATCTCGACTGCTAGTGATACGAGGCCGTTGGGATACAGCACGGCGCCCCGTATTACCCTCCTGAACCCACCGATTCCATATTCTGCTAACAGTCATTGGATCTCGACCAACGCGAGCAGCAATTTCGCGATACGACAAACCGCAATCGCGATAGGCTACAATCCGACCTTTATCGAAGTCGGAAACGTGATGGTACGCATTTCTCCTCCTCACACGAGGCATCACAACAACGTTGCACCAGGCAACGCCGGTCAACTGCTGTTTGTGTATGGGAAATGGATTGGAAACTTTCCTCATGTCGGCACGTTTTCGGCGTCGCCAACAACGCCAACCTTGTGTGAATGCTCTGAAAAGCTAATCATTTGCATATCGCAGCATCTTCTTCCTGTCGGTTAAATTTCGCGTATGTATCACGTCATCTTCTGGTGTAGCAATTTTAATCGTACTATAAATGACACTGAGAACGGCCAGTGTGAAAAATGGAATTGTTTTTCAGTAAACAAATATAAAATATTCATTGTTTGATCTCTTTACGGCTTGTTGTTGAAGCGAGACAAGTACGAGTGTCGTAGCTTACGAAGGGAGTTCAATAACTAATGCTTCACAATTTCTTTTTGTGAAAGCAGTTTGGTTTTATTCCCGATTCCAGCACACCATATTATTCCGCACGCCTTTAACTACAAAATCAACATTATTTCTGTTCAATGCGACAGCCTTACGCCACCTTACTGGGAGGTCTGGCGGCCCGCGTGGTGCCAGTCTACTGATCAACGACGGAGCCAGCGTCTTGCTGCGTAAATAGCCTCCCCGTCATCCACGTACTGCTTCTCACTGGGCCAAACAGATGGAAGTCAGAAGGTGCGTGATCCAGGCCTTACAGTGGAAAGCGAAGAACAATCCAATAAAATGAGTTCCTCTCGGGAGCGCAGAGGCTTTGAAGTTGTCATGGGAACGAGATGTTCGTTCGGACTTTTGTGGCGACGAACGCGCTGAAATCGTTCCAGCGTTCAGAGTCGATCGTTGCGGCAGGAGGGAGTATATCAGACAGAATAACGCTTCGGAGTGCCAGAAGACGGTCGCCATGACTTTACCGTTTGAGGATGCGGCTTTCAACTTTTCCTTCAGAGGAGTGGTGCTATGGCGCCACTCCATAGACTGTTATTTGTTTCCGGATCGAAGTGATGAACCCATGTTTAATCGCCTGCGTCGATGTTCGACAAAAAATTGTCACGATCAGCCTCGTAGAGTGAAAGCAATCCCGCACAGATGGACCTTTGTTGCTCTTTGTGGTCTTCTGTTAGGCGGCGAGGAATCCGGCAGGCACACACCGTTCATTATCTTAACTGGTGGAAGAGTGCGTCAGCAGTACCAAAGGAGACGTCCAGTTGTGCGTGCAGCAAGATGTTTTGTTGTGATCTGTGCACCATCTAGAATGATAGTGTTCACACATCCCGGCATTGTAGGAGCCACAGTTGTTTTCGGTCAGCAGACACACGGAAGAACGTACATAATGAAATTTTCACGCTGCAGCGGCGGAGTGTGCGCTGATATGAAACTTCCTGGCAGATTAAAACTGTGTGCCGGACCGAGACTCGAACTCGGGACCTTTGCCTTTCGCGGCCAGGTGCTCTACCACCTGAGCTACCCAAGCACGACTCACGAACCGTCCTCACAGCTTTAATTCCACCAGTACCTCGTCTCCTACCTTCCAAACTTCACAGAAGCTCTTCTGCATACTTTGCAGGACTAGCACTCCTGGAAGAAAGGATATAGCGGAGACACGGCTTTAGCCACAGCTCTGAGGATGGGTCG
Source organism: Schistocerca cancellata (assembly GCF_023864275.1). Classification (NCBI taxonomy): domain Eukaryota; kingdom Metazoa; phylum Arthropoda; class Insecta; order Orthoptera; family Acrididae; genus Schistocerca; species Schistocerca cancellata. The sequence continues at coordinate 21,048,319 of NC_064631.1, read as the reverse complement.
TGATTCGTGCTTGGGTAGCTTACTTTGTAGAGCACTTGCCCGCGAAAGGCAAAGGTCCCGAGTTCGAGTCTCGGTCCGGCATACAGTTTTAATCTGCCAGGAAGTTTCAAGAACGTAAATGTTTGCGTGACCATATTGCGACGATGACAGTCGCCTCGCCCGGTGACTCGCCGTGATTTTGTTCACTGCCAGATTCAGTAGACATTCTCCGGGTGCCCATGAATACCTGCAATGCTTTGGTTTTCAGGCGAAATAAACTGAATGACAGCTCTCTGCCTGGGACGCACATCAGTTACAGACGCCGTTTTGAAGCTACGTATAGTGCTGTCACTATCTAAATTATAGGCTCTGATGTTCCACACTAAAGTCCGCATTTTTTCAACTAAAACTGACCGATAAAATAATTCTTACATTGCTTACTGCATGCCCCTCGTACATTTTGTAGCACCACCAACTCTCGCCATGCAGCTGACGCGGCGACCGCTTCCCCTCTGTTTTGAAGAAGTATACACACGCAATATTACAGCTGCAGCTTCTTTGTACAGCACTTTTCGCTAAACATTATAACTCATTATGAGTTGTAAGAAACCAATATAGCCATCAGCAAACGTGCGCTATCGCGACAACTACCACTAAGAATTCAAAGTACAGTCAGCAACGCCGGCGGAATGACGCTGCTGCGTGCAGATTCACGTGCTATGCTGTGTATAGGTACTGTGTATGTCCGCATCACAGGCCCTGTTAGCCTCACAGAACTCTATTAGGGCTGGAAAGCAGTTGTTCAGGGTGACCTCCAATTCCGCCGACAGTATATTTGAGGCGGTTCAGGAATATTTCGCTATGAGGGACCCTTGGTCTCCGGTAGCCCGGTGCAGAATAACTCCGTTTCGTTTGATTTTTGACCTCATTTGTCTTGTGTTGCAGTGAAAATATCTGCACAGTAGTGCAAACGTCGACTGTATGTGTTCTGTGTCTTGTATGGAACAAACTTGCTCCATTCACCCATGGTACTTGCTGTTGACAGTAGTAATGAACATTTTAGTCTTCATCCTCAAGCTTACATTCGAAACTTCTCGGCCCTGTCGCTGGTTTACTTTTCCGGTACAGTTAGTCGTCAACACGTTGACACTGATACGCAGTGCTATGTATCAGGACTGGTGATGAAGAATTGGCCGATATGCACCTTGTGTATGGGTTTACTGAATGTGATGGAAGAGCGGCTAAAAGTCCCTATGCTGAGCTGTTCTTGCAGTGGCATCACTACGTCTCTGAATTTGCATCTCTTGAAACCCTTCGTCAGTAAAACTGTATATATCTGCAGGCTTAGTGAACCACAATCCTGTGTGTGTGTGGGGGGGGGGGGGTGAAAGAGAGAGATAGAGAGAGAGAGAGAGAGAGAGAGAGAAGGAGAGAGAGACAGAGACAGAGAAAGAGGGTTTATTTACTCAAACGGGAACAACTCGAGGGAAGCCAACGTTCTTCACGTAGAACACTACTGAGAACTAGAGAACCGATTTTGAAGTTGACTGCGGAATAGTTCTGCTGCTGTCTCCAACATGCCTTCCACGTAAGGACCCAGAATATCAGATAACAGAAATTGGGGCTCGTACAGAAGAATACGGGCGTATGTTTTTCGCTCGTTCTATTTGTGAGTGGGATTGGATAGGATCCGATTAGAAATAGCATAAGTTGCCGTCCGCCACTTACGGAACGGTGCCTTGTGGAGTATGTATGTATATGTAGATGTAGACGTATATGTTTCCCTCAGGGCAGAGCCACCCTAACATATTAATTGTTAAAGCAAATACGGACCAAAAAGTAAGCTTCCATAAAGAACAACGGCCTCAAAATTATCTCTGGTCATACACACCACCATATACATCACATTTCCTCTACTACTGGTTTCACACTTAGGCTATTTCCAAGTGATCACAACTAACTATGTAAGACAGACAAGCATCTTAAAATAAAGCACTAGAAGCCACGAACATTGTAACTTTGATCAATGCTGCCCAACAACTCACAGTAACCAAAATTACAGTTTGATGTAGGAAACAGCTAAAATTGCGAGGTTCTGTTCTTTTTATTTAACTTCGGAACCCATTCTCATATCATCCTAACAGAAAAAAATGGTGTTCAGTGACAGCACGCAAACCTTGTTATTACCGTGCATACTTGTGCGTAAGTCAGCGTTTTCACGACAAGCAACTGCATTTTCGTCCTAGCTATGCTCAACTTTGTCAATGGTCATTGGCAGGACAAGCAGTTGTATGTTCGTCTTGTTAATGGTCACGTGAAAACCTGTCTTAGATACAAGTAAATACAATATTAACACGGTTTGCGCGCTGCCATGAAATACGCCATTTTTTGTTGGATGATTTGATAACAGTTTCTGTCATCAATAAACAAAAAGAAATGAATTTCGTAACTATGGCTGTTTTCTACATCAAAACTTACACAACTGGGATACATCGGTCAGTAGGAGTGCACCACATAACCTGCAGACGAGAGAGCATGGAAATGGGCAAAGGGTCCAAACAGGTCACTGAGAAATTTTATTGCTACTAATGCCTTGGCTCAGTAAAAATATTAATGACAGTTACAGATGCATTGACCCGCAGAAATATTTTGAACAAAATATTAATATCATTGGTTTGCAATTTTCCTGGTAACACAGGTTTGGGCAACCTGTTTATAAGAAAGTGACTCGCCGCTGAATGTTCGTTCTAAGCTTTTCTTTGAATTGTCAGTAACTGTGTACAGAAGCAGGGAGGATAGTTTCAAATCTCTGTAGTGAAGTTCGTCAAAGTACAATGGCTGTCAGTTGTGTAGTGCTGGTCCATTACGTGTGCACGGAGACAACAACAGTTGTTAAAGGTAACAATCCAGCCACGGTGTACCTCGTACTGGTCACTCCGGGTGTATGAAATGAAACTGATCCGCCTGCGAATAGGCTACTGTCCCCTGACACATCACTTCATACTCGTCGAGAGCACTACACCTTTCGTGACTGCACTCCACACTCGGACTGAGAGGGCAGGAGCAAATTTAGGAGGAGCTTTTAAAAATTAGTGAAGTGTGTGGATTCCACAATCAGCACTCAGCCTGACAACTTTGTACGGAGTCTAGTGATTCGCAGTTTCTCACACTTCAATCACTTTTATAATACACGAATATTTCTCTAAATTTAATTGCTTTTGGTTCAAAAACGAAGGTGTTGAAGATTCCTGCCATTTGTGGCTCAAATGTAGCAACAGTTGTAGAGTTGGTTTCTTCTGTGTTCGCAAACCGTTTTACTGCTTTTGGTGTTTTGTTGACACGTCTCTGTGGTTTTCCCTTTAAGTACCGTTACGGTAGTTTATTTTGTTTTTTAAATAACATACGTATTGGATTCTATAGAAGTTTCCTAAGTTCCATATTTGGCCGGAAGCGTAAAGAAGAGTACTTCGCGTTGTTGAGTAGATGACCTTGTACATAAGATCAGATGTTCTGCTATTTTCTAGCCATTTTTTGTTTTTAAAAGAGAACGTCATTCTTCAGTAGGCATCTGTAGGTTACAAGAGATTTATAAACTGTCCCGTAATGTACTGTATCATACTTCTCAGCGTCCTTAGAAAACCAAAAAGAAAAGAGAAATGTGAAGCTTTCTTTCTGTTGTTGTTGAAATTTATTGCACTACGGACACTCCAGTTTGTAAAAATAAAAAAAAAATCGCCACATTCTACACAAAAATATAAGCAATTGTGTTTCGCATTCACTTTCACAGGATTCCTCCGAGCTTAGCAGTATAACCTGCTGGCCGCGTGGTGCGCTGCTATCGCTGAGGGTTATAAAGACAATGCCGAATGTCGCGAATGTCATGTTAAAGTACAGAATACCACAACTTTAAAAATGTGTATTTAATGAAAGAAACCTAATATAACCTTCTGTTGTACATCATTACAAAGAGTATTTAAAAAGGTTTTTTTTCACTCAAAAACAAGTTCAGAGATGTTCAATATGGCTCCCTCCAGACACTCTAGCAATATCAACCTGATACTCCAACTCGTTCCACACTCTCTGTAGCATATCAGGCGTAACAGTTTGGATAGCTGCTGTTATTTCTCGTTTCAAATCATCAATGGTGGCTGGGAGAGGTGGCCGAAACACCATATCCTTAACATACCCCCATAAGAAAAAATCGCAGGGGGTAAGATCAGGGCTTCTTGGAGGCCAGTGATGAAGTGCTCTGTCACGGGCTGCCTGGCGGCCGATCCATCGCCTCGGGTAGTTGACGTTCAGGTAAACTGTTTATACCAACGTTTCATACACCACCTATCAGGAGGTTTAACACCATACTTCGTTCGAAATGCACGCTGAACGACTGTCGTCGATTCACTTCTGCCGTACTCAATAACACAAAAAGCTTTCTGTTGAGCGGTCGCCATCTTAGCATCAACTGACGCTGACGCCTAGTCAACAGCGCCTCAAGCGAACAAATGTACAACTAAATGAAACTTTATAGCTCCCTTAATTCGCCGACAGACAGTGCTTAGCTCTGCCTTTTGTCGTTGCAGAGTTTTAAATTCCTAAAGTTGTAGTATTCTTTTTGAATCACCCTGTATTTTTACACCTACGCGCCTTGTGCCTGGTCTCGGTGCGTCTGTGCTTGACTCACAAGCAAGTAGAGGCTCGCGCGTGGGTGGACGCCTCTTCCCCAACGTGTACGTGCGGATGATTCACACCCTAGTTCGCAGCGGACCAGTCTCCTTCCGTGCAGGACAAGCCACAGCTACACACCTACTAACCGCAAGGCGCACGAGTGTAAACGCACCTTTAGACTGTGCCTCTTCCTCACACATGAAAAGACAAAAGTATAATATCTGTAGTCACATAACATACATACAGTTCGAAACAAAATGAGCACTGGAGCTAGAGTAGTTGAATATGCATTTTGTCAGCTGTTGCGAAAAATGAGTCTCACAAAGAAGACTTTGTGTGTGTGTGTGTGTGTGTGTGTGTGTGTGTCAATTCCTAAGGGGCCAAACTGCTGAGGTAATCGGTCCCTAGACTAACAAACTATTTAAATTAAGTCAAACTAACTTACACTAAGAACAACACACACACCTATCCGCGAGGGTGGAATCGAACTGCCGGCCGTTGTGGCCGATCGGTTCTAGGCGCTTCAGTCTAGAACCGCGCGACCGCTACGGTCGCAGTTTCGAATGCTGCTTCGGACATGGATGTGTGTGATGTCGTTAGGTTCGTTAGTATTCAGTAGTTCTAAGTTCTAGGGGACAGATGACCTCACATGTTAAGTCCGATAGTGCTCAGAGCCATTCGAACCATTTTTGAATCGAATCTCCGGCGGCAGGGGCAGCGCAATTCGTGATAAGGCGCCTCTAACCGCGCGGCTAATAAGACCGTGAAACTACAATGAGTGAGCGTGCAGAACAAATGTACTTATGCCATATTTTTATTTATGATAAAAGCATAATTATTCTGCGAATTTTATCCACCCACTCTCTGTTGATTCATCGTAGATACGGGACGGTGACCAGTCACATACTTACCATGAAACAGTCGGATGTTTTCAAAAATTTATTTTATTTACACGATCAGTTTCGTTATTTTATTAATGGCATCATCAGCCCCTATGCACTGCATGTATAGAGAAGTCTTAGAAGAACACGTTGCACAAAAAATTCACAGAATGCAGGTATTTATGGTTCCAGTTGTGCATGCATCGGTGTATGTGACTCTCTATACGTGGAGTACATAGTGGCCTGAAGATGACATTAATGAAATGCCGAAACTGGTCGTGTAGATAAAATAACTTCTGAAAGCATATGACTGTTTGGTGATTTTTCTTTGGAAGATGTATCCACAGCTACAATTGGCCGCCGACAGAAATCCCGTCGAGCGCCCCCACCGAAATACGATCAGCACCGCGCTACGCGTGGCCTACGCATCGTTCGGCGGCCAACACCCGCTCGTCTTTAAAGGGGAGCCCGCGGGCGTTACAACTATTACAATGTCCCACATATTGATTGCAGCGCGAGCAGAGTCGAGCGCGGCCGAGAGCAGAGGTAGCAGCGGCAGCGGCAGCAGCCACCGTGTGTGTGTGTGTGTTTTAGGACGGGCACAAAATTCTCTCTTTTTTTACGTCCCCCTCTCCCGCCACACTCCTCGCCTCCCGCCTCACGCCGCCCGCGGCCGGCCGGCTGCGGCTCCAGCGCCACGCCGGTTACTATGGCAGCGTAGTACTCCACTCCATCCCCACCAGCGGCGCGCCCGGCGAATCGCGGCCATTGAAGAGGCAGGCGCGCGCATCGACCGCTCCCGCCGGGGCTGCAGGGGCGGCGCGGGGGCGGCGGGGGCAGCGCCGGCCGGCGTCGGCAGCGTCGCGACGCGCGCCTCGGGCACACTGGCGGCCAGGCGAGCGTCCGCGCTGGAACGGCAGGCTGGCAGCGTGGCGTCGCGGCCGCAGCCACAGCCAGACCCAGAGGAGCGCAGCGCCGGCGGTCTGGCCCGGCTCCGCGAGGCGCGCGCCGGGGGCGGCGGGGGCGGACCGCGGCGGCGGTGGCAGCGGCGGCGGGCACCCCTCTCAGGTGCGTCCCAGTGACCTTGACTATCGATAGCCGCGGCGGCCAAGCGCTGTTACTTCAGTCTCCACTCGTGTGCTCCTGCTTATTTCTGCGTATAGTTTCGAGCTTACAGTCACCTGTAAAGGTACTGCAGCCCGTATCATCGGACGACTGCCGGCACATTCAGCTTTATTTTGTCACAACAGATGTTTTATTTGACAGGTATTTCAGTCTCGGAATATGCACGTGCGTATCATTACCTGTTTTGACTTGTTGCTGAGTCATCATCGGATATGTTACACAGTAACTCAGCTGAAGAGGCCTAGCAGATATGTTTCAGCTGGGATCTCCTCTCTGGTTTCCTTCAGATGATTAGTTACTAAGTAACGTATTCACACCACCTGATGGTGACTTGGTAATAAATCGAAAACTGCAACGTATTGAAATCATCTGATGGTGATTTGGTACAAAGTCGAAACCAGTTATCATACCATTTGTGTGACGTGAGACGGAAATACATAAAAATAATAAAACAATACAAGACGGGTACTGTGTGTCCCTAAGGCAGTATACCAGCTCTGTTTGTTTCTATATTCCGCGTAGGGTCTTGGGGGTTGTGCGAAATGTTGTGTCACAGTATCTACGATCCTCAGCTTGAAGACTCGCTGTTCGTCAGCGCAGTGTAGACGTTTTATTCCCACATTATCGTCTATCAGTGCTACAGTCGCAGTCTCCAACACCCAAAATGTGTTTGTCTGCAACCTTACTGTTTAACATTAATACCGATAGTAAAGCATAAACTGTTACGCATAACGTTAATTCTGTACTATCAGCGGTATCGAGCATGAGAAGGAAACATACTCTGGCGCTCTTGTTGAACGTAACTCAAGAGACGAAATATTTTATACGGTCATAGCTATGTGTCAACATCCACACGGTGCGGGCCATTAGGTGTGTCAGGAGTTGGCAGAATTGGTGTATACGATTAACCGAACTCAATTGACAAAACTTTAGAGGATTTTGGTGGATATTTTCTGAGTATTTTGGTATAATGGTGTTATTTGTTTCCTTATTCTTACTTATTTGTATCTGCATTCCTCTGAAAATATCTGCGCAATAATGCAAATATCGATGGTACGTAGCTGTGCGTCGTTTTCTTAAAATAAACTTGTTCCATTCACTGAGCGTCCATGGTGTTGGCTACAGTAATGTCCACTTCACTCTTGGTCCTCGGTACCTCCCGACCCTGTGTCGGATCTGTTTTTTTCCTGCAGTGTTAGTTGCATTTAATGGTGAGACGAAACGGCACGGGTAGCTTTACTGATGAAGAGCTAGCCAGCATGCGCTTGCTGTGCGGGTCCGATGAATGTAATAGCAGACTGGCACGACGATGCTGCGCTCAGCTGTTCCTGCAGCGACATCCAAGCACTGTCGAATCTGCAACTTTTCATACTATTCCTGAGTAAAATTATTTATGTCTACCGACTTACTGCTTAGCACGAACGCTGGCCGTAATGCAGCAAGTGTTATATCCACTACTAATTCTACTCATCTAACAATGACAATATGAATAAAAATTTGGTGGACAAGCTCCTGACTCTCTGTGTTTTCATTGGCTGAAATTTGAATCATTTATTTCTCGCGTAGTGCTTCTCATGTCTTCCACAATTTTGTAGTAAGCGTAAAATGCCTGAAGTAATAGCTTCCTGGTTACCTCTTTCACAGCTTCAGGAACGAGGCGTAGTTACTATTACAATGTACGCGAGTTGTAGACGCAATCATTTATTACGAATTATTTCATTCCTCAGTAATGAAGTATTTATACACAGAATTTTACGAAATTGCAGTTAAGTACATCATCCACTAATGCGATTTCTCATAGGTCAGAAAAGTGTCGAACATAATCGTAAAATGACGGTAGACCATCACAAGTAAGCATAGGCAACGGTATTTTGTCAGTAGCTTTGGCCAGTTAAGATCGTAACTGCGTTACCTGTATGTTAGGTGTGTTGCATACCTATCGCGCGTTACCTAACTTCGATCGTTTTGTCTGCATATGCGATCAGTTTCTCACTATATTATCCTAGAAACAGGAAGCAGTGAACAGTCTAGAAACTGAGCGGGATATATAAAAGACCGTGTAACCTACGGAACATTTTTGTTCTACTTGATTATCCCACTGTCTGTTACTTATAAATGAATAATATTTATAGCAGAAGTGAAATTCTAAATATTTACAAGTAATGCAGGTTTTATCGAAATTTATTGTTTTGTAAAATGAAACAGAGGGATGTTTTGGTAAAATACAAATAGCAATACACGTTAATCACATAACGCTAGAAAACTCAGTTGCCTCAGAAAAATTGAAATTAAAAGAAAAGGAACACAACAAAATATCAAACGTCACTTCAATGCTTCGTCTAACATATGTAAAACATTCATAAACAAATTTCGCACTTATCAATAACAACATGAAACTCTTGTCTTTGATTGTGATAAAAATATTCTATCAATACAGAAAACAACAATAATAATATAATCTTTTATCTTTGTGGACATAAACTGCACTTGCTTCGAAATTTATTGCTTCGGTTACACGAAAGCTCAGAAGTTACGGAATCAACAAATTGTTATTACTTGTAAAATGCAGTTCATACTTTATAAAGATATAGAACGCACATGGACTAACACTGAGCGATGTGCGCTTGTAATTATGTGCAAACAAACAAGAAGCAAAGGAGTCGCCAGCTCCCAGCTTCTCTCTCACAAATTATTTAATATTTCTTTCCCTACCAGTGCTGCCCGTACTACAGGTAATCTTACCATGTACTAGGTTTAAGTATTGTACCAAAGCGACCAGATCGTAGTTTTGCTAGAGCGAACTTCTAGTGTCCAATAATTATTGTTACACTTCACGTTCCTTGCCCTCATCAAATTACCAGCGAATAAATTAGCTTACGATGTCGCAAAGCCATCTCACAAGCAGCGAGTAGAACCCGCACTTGTTCAGTGTTCATTGCTTCATCTTACTTCTCAGGTTACATGTTAGAGGTGCATACCTATGGGAAATGCTTCGCGCTCTTTTTATTTTTATTCTGGTTTCTGCGGTACTTCAGAAAATAATGGAAATTATCAGTGGTTTTCAAAGCTTGTGAACAAAACCTCTGTGTTGATAGGTTAATGATGAATTTTCCCTTTCTAACGAACTGCAAAGTGAGCACGTATTTCACAAGACTTGTATGTAAAAATGTGATAATATACGTTTACACAGCGTCGGACACGAATTGTGTTTTCGTGGTTTTCTTTCGACCTCTTTTTGTCACGGTTATAAAATAAGCGAAAGAAAACGAAACCACGTGGGAATCTGTGCCTCAAAGAGCTTAGGACGTGCAGTGGCCTTCGCGGCTTAGTTGCAGACTGTCTACCTCCTAAGTACAGCAGCCACGGCGGGTAGTCTGGGGTTCACAAGGAAACTAACACTGTGAACTATTAATTACGACGTCTGAGTTGATTTCCTTACCCATTTTGTCAGTCAATTTCGTTGAATAGGCTAATATAAGTGACATTATTCGAGAAGCCGGCCGGAGTGGCCGAGCGGTTCTAGGCGCTTCAGTCTGGAACCGCGCGACCGGTACGGTCGCAGGTTGGAATCCTGCCTCGGGCATGGATGTGTGTGATGTCCTTAGGTTAGTTAGGTTTAAGTAGTTCTAAGTTCTAGGGGACTGATGACCACAGTAGTTAAGTCCCATAGTGCTCAGAGCCATTTGAACCATTATTCGAGAAACTGTGAAGCAAGTAGTATCTTACAGAACGGTGTGGTAGAATTGGATTTTTCTCGGAATTAGCTTCCAGATCTGGCCAAATACGTGAGTACTGTGTGTGTATGCGGTAAAGGAGGAGAGGGCGTCAAAGGCTGAGAACTATTATTGAATGGGAAAGACGGAAGCTGGTGACAGATCTTGAAGGTGATACATATATTGTGCGCCCAGTTTGTTTAATATATTAGGACTAAATAAAGTACTCATTTGACTCTTTTATGGGATAATGCACGTGACTAATTATACTTGACGTGAGAAACTACACCAACATATCCGGAACCTGCCTTACGGCGTGCCCCACGGATGTGTGTTGGGGCTCTTGTTGAAACTGTATTTTAATGACCTGGGAAACAATATTAATAGCAACGTAAGGAATTTGCAGAAGATGCGGTTGTGTATAACGAAGTACCGTCTGAAAAAAAAACTGTCTGGCAACATGCTTTAAATGTCCAAACGTACCACTGTCATTTTCTCAATTTCCCTATCTAATAGCGAATGATGCGAATGGTCTCAAATTATTCTGATTTTTATGTCATGGCCATTCCTTGAGACGTTTGTGGGAGGAAATAAAATCTTATTTCAAGTCTTTTGCAAAGTACGTTCTTGAAATATCAGGTGCAATCGCCTCCATAACGTGCAAGGCTTATAGCATCTGCCACTAGAGTTCGATAAGAATCTCCGTGAAACTCACAACTCGCACACTTTATTAAAGAGAAAACCTGTGATAGAACGAGCTACGTTTCTTTGGATCTCCTCTGTTTCCTCTCTTATTTATACCTGGAAAGAGCCCCTAGTTTTAATGAGTACTGAAAAAAGCCTGCCAAGTATAAGCCTTGTACTCTACTTCCTTCATGTTACTTATGATGAAAATTCATCGAAAGATGTAGATTCAGCATCAGGCTTGCTCCACGGAAGTGTGTTGGGACCCATGTCGTTCGTATTGTATATTAATTACATGGGAAAGAGCTTTAATAATAACTTGAGACTCGGTTATGTATAATGAAATACTGTCTGGAGAAGCTATTTGGAAACGTGCTTTTAATGTCAAAAATGTAAAATTATGCAGTTTACAAAAGGAAAGAGATGGAATTGGAATTATAGTCAGCTCATAGAAATATGAAACATTTTGTTGGCATATGAAATGGGATGTTTACATAAGCTCGTGCGAAGTTAAATAGGATCTAATGGTAGAATATCGAGAAACTGCAATCAGGCCACAAGGGACTGCTCACAAATTATTCGTGTGACACCATCTACAGCTCCTGCGTATGTGGAACCCATAACAGATAGTACTAACGGGGGATACTGAACGTATGCGAAGAAGGCCAGCGGTAAGAAAATTTGCAAATTTGTGGTAAGGACTCTGGTACCAAACTGCTGAGGTCAACGGTCCCTAGGCTTAAACAGTAGTTAAACTCAGCACAACACACATCAACCCATGTCCGAGGGAGGACTCTAACCTCCGACGGTGGGAGCCGCACGAACCGTGACAAGACGCCCCAGTGTTAAGAGAGGAAATTAGAGCTATACAACACTTCTTTCTGCCTTAAGTATCGCTCCCGTATACCGCAAAGAAAAGGGAAGTGTAATTACAGTGTGCACAGATGAATTTAAACGATCATTCCACCGGCGCTCCATACGTGAATGGAAGAAGAACTCCTGATGTGTGGTACAATGGGCAGTACCCTCTGTCAAGCATTTCAGATTGTTATGCAGAGAATATATGTAGATGCAGAATGTATTAATGACATTTCTTTACGACTGTTCGAATAATTGTCAGATTGGTATCTGTTTCCGAGAAAGTACTTTTTGTGCAGATATTTAACGGCCATTTCTATCGTCAATACATGAATCCTTGCTAGAAATGTCTTATGGTGTTTCCTCCAGCTCACAAGCCGCTCTCGTATTGTAACACCCATTTTGCGACGTTTATGGATGTAACGCGAACTATCATTTCTTTCACGATCCGTACACGAATGAAACAAGTATGCTAGAATGTTCTGTTCCTGTCATTCACTTCCCAAGTATTTTATATACAACAAACTAATTATTATGCTGTAATGCGTCTGTCATATAACTTTAACAATCGCAGAGGAATGACCTCCCCGTGGTTAACGTTACTGCATGATAATCGGAAGACCACGCTCGATTCCTGGTATAGGCATGCAGTTCTCCATTATAGGAATACTGCAACTGAAGGCTCAAGGCCGCGTGGAGATAAGAATGGTATTCTGATAGAAAAAGCTTTGGCGCTCTGGGAGAAGCCACGAGGTTACAGCAAGCTCATTTATACTACCGCCCAGTGACGTCACACACAGGAGATAGCAAAGAGGTCACGCGCTATCGCGTTGGCCCTCTGCGTGCTGGCGGAGCCGAGGTTAGTTCCACTGGACTACAGTGGGTGCGATACGAAACTCCTAACACAGGAATTCATCTGACTGTGTTTCAGAGTCACGTTAAACTTTCGTTCCCCTGTAGGTGTCTGGGTAAGTAGCTTGCTGTATTATGCTCTGTTTTTAGCTACAATGTGCGCTGGTCCGCAACGTTCCACAACACTCAACGATCGTAAAGTGATTGTATCAATTCCACTAAGACGGCAACCATCGACAGAGTTATTAAGTTACTGATTAGACTAAAAGCTCACAGTATGTTACGGAATTAATTATACAGTGTAGTCAGCAAATGTCTGAAACGCTTGTAAGGACGTTGCAGGGCAGATTGTACTGAGACATAAATATTAAGAAAAAAATTCTATACGTCACACCGTTCCCGAGTTGTTTAGCATTGAAGTTTGCCAATCAGGTCGTCGCGTGCGCTAATTCAAGTTGCAGCTAACCAAACAAAGTAATCGTTGGGCAATACCGCCCGTGGCAGGCAGCTTGAAATGCGAGCGCGCGACGTCCCTATTGGCTAATTTCCATGCTAAATAACTCGGAACTCGAATTTTTTGTTAACATTTACATCTCAGTACAACCTGCCCAGCAACATCCCAAAAATTATTACAGACTTTTCTGACCACCTTCTATACATACTTAACCCTCGTTTGGAAGAGATACGGCGTCAGGTTCTATATTTGACAAGTGTGATTCTGAATAACAGTCCTAATCCAATTGGTAGGTAATTGTAAAAAATAATTATGGGTAATTGAGGGGACCGTCGAACACTGATTGCTGGCTGTTGTCCGCTGATGCTCGTCATATTCAGAAGGTTAGGAGCCGGCTCCGAAATTAGACCCGCAATTTCACCCTTCAGTCGACTGAACTTATCACACCACGCAGCCCACGTAAATACCCGGCGGGCGGAATGATACCGAGCTCTATTTCCACCCACGTGACAGGCGATGCAAATTACGGCGGTAAATGTGTCGCTCCTATGGTTCTAGCCTTACGTCGTCTCGCCACGTAACGCCTGCTGTGCAGGCAACCCAAATGACACGGTCGTACGGCGTGGAGCCTCAATGCTCCTTGGGAGACAGCACACAATGCCTGGGAAACCAACGATGTTGAAATATCTGCAGCCCCGTCTATCTTCATTGAGTATATTCCTCTCGACAATTGCATTTTAACTCAACGCATCTACTGATTGCAAACTTTACCAGAGATATAATACACCAAATATGTTATTTGTAAACGCCAAATTACATATTAAGACTTGTAAGTACTTCCATGGTTTCAGAAGACGACTCTGTGTTATCGTCTTTATTTCTTGTTTTCTAGAGTTATGGAAGCATCTAGTATTCCACTGTGTCTTTCTGTGTATTTTGTTGGAGTAGTGTCGTACCTTGCAACGTCAATACAAGTACACTTCGTGTAAGTGCGTCTTCACAGCATGAAAATGGAAAAGAGATAACCAGCGACAGTGAAGCACAATGCTCTAACGATCGAGCACCTATGTGTGTGGAAGAACATTAGAAATGCAGTAGGTAGCAGAAATTCGTGACTAATAATTGTAATTTAATATTAGTAACGTAAAACATGAGAACGTTTTACTATCTTCACAGAAGGACGCGTAAAAAAAAAAAAAAATTAAAATTAAAAAAATATTGCAGTGACCATTGAACATGCTTTGAAATAGAGCAAAAGTCTAAATAACACTTGTATTAACCATGCAAAAGACGGTAAACATTGGTGTGACGAAAGTCACGAGATGGCTCCTACTACCTTGTCGGGCCTCGTTTCGCCTGCCGCAGTGGCATCGCCTCAACAAGTCGTTGGAAATTACCTGCAGAAATATCGAGCCATGCAGCCTCGATAGCCGTCCATAATGGCGGAAGTGTTTCTCGTGCATATGTCCCATAGATGTCCTAAGAGATTCTTGTCGGGCAATCTGGCTGGCGAAATCATTCGCTCGAATTGTCCAGAATGTTCTTGAAACGAATAGCGAACAATTGTGGCCCTGTGACATGGCGCGTTGTCATCCATAGAAATTTCATCGTTGTTTGGGAACATGAAATCCATGAATGGCTCCAAATTGTCTCCAATTAGCCAGACGTAACCAGTTCCATCAACGATCTATTCATTTGGACCAGAGGACCCATTCCATTCCAGCTAAACACAGCCCACACCATTGCGGAGCCATCACCAGCTTCCTCAGTGTCTTGTCGATGACTTGGGTCAATGGTGTCGTGGGGTTGGTGCCACACTTGAACCCTACTACCTCTTACCAGCTGAAGTCGCACTTATCATTATTTTACAGGTCCGTCTTGATCCCACAGGCTTTTACACTTCACTATTACCGCTTTCTGCTACTGCCATCTTCAGGTCATAAAATATTCTGATGTAGGTATTACCATCAAATTATACAGGTAGGTACATATTATGTAGAAGTTTGTGTGGTCAAGACATATGATCACGGACTTATTTTCAGACTTAGTCTTAACTGATATCTCGGACTAATGTGTCCAGGACACGGTTTTCCATTAGTCTAGGATCCAAACGATATGGTCACAGGTCCGGAGAATACCTGCAGGCGATGTCATGAAGTTAGCAAAGACACTCGTTTGGGTTGTCTGCTGCCAGAGCCCGTAAACGCTGAATTCTGCCGCACTCTCCTAATGGATTCGTTCACCGTACATCCCACACTGATTTGAGCGGTTATTTCACGCAGTGTTGCTTGTCTGTCAGCACTGATGAGTCTATGATAATGCCGCTGTTCTAGGTCGTTAAGTGACGGCCCTCGGCCATTGCGGTGTCCGTGGTGAGAGGTAATACCTTGAACTTTTGAATTCCCTAACGATTTCGAAAATGGAATGTCCCGTGCGTCTAGCTGCAGCCATCACTCGGCGTTGAAAGTCTGTTAATTCCCGTCGTGCGGATAAAAATCACTCCGGAAACATTTCACATGAATCACTTGAATACAAATGACAGCTCAGCCAATGTACTGCACCATTACACCTTGTACCGGACTACCGACCTCTGCATACGTGCATTGCCTGTCCCAAGAATTTGATTACTTCAGTACATAATCTACAGTACTTGTATAGCGCCGACTGTGAAAAAAGGAGGGACAGAACAAACACACAACACACGTGGGATAACCTGCTTATTTGACGCTGCAAAACAGTGAGAAAGAAACCTCGGAAACGTAAGTGCTTAAATGTTGCAGTGAAAATGTGTATTACTGCCATATTAGAGATGATATTACATACCCGGTAAAGTTTGTAAACGTGGATGTCTTAAGCTCGAATGCAGTGCTTTCGAGGATACTACACAACGAAGCTACAGAGGACCACAGATATTCCGACATCTTGATTTCCGTCCGCAGCTCGTGGTCTCGCGATTGCGTTCTCGCTTCCCGAACGCGGGGTCCCGGTTTCGATTCCCGGCGGGGTCAGGGATTTTCACCTATCTCGAGATGACTGGGTGTTTGTGTTGTCCTCATCATTTCATCATCATCCAGGAAAGTGGCGTAATGGGGCTGAGCAAAGGTTGGGAAATTGTACGGGCCCTGATAACCGCGCATTTGAGCGCCCCACAAACCAAACATCATCATCATCATCATCTCGATTTCCAGGGAGCAACGCACATGAGCTACACATAGGAACTGCCACCTGATGGTGTAAGAAAGCTTCAAGAAACGCGTCGTAAATAAAATGCCTCGCAAATTGACTCGTTACTTTGCGTTTACTTATTTTTTAAGACTAGTTGTGACAATCACTAGCAGCTTGCTGTTCATTTCCCTCTAGACTTCCCATGCGCAGGTGAGTGAACCGATGTCGTTTCTCCTGCGCGTTCCTGACGACTCGATCTTTCTCTCCTAGAAACACAATTTCCTTGGCCCATCGTCCTCCAAATCGCCTGAACAGATGGCCCTATCTCAGCCAATTCTTTTCATTTCTGTTATAATTACGTCCTCCGCCAAATTCTGTTGCTTGCTGCTATTGTATATTTTCGCGGCTGTCCTAGTAATGTCCACTAAGCGTCCCTTCGTTATTCATTGAGAGTTTGGAATGACTTAATTAATAAAGGCTTCTTTCTCACTGCGGTATGTCAGAATTGGTTATAAACATTGATTGTAATTTTTCTTTTCTGATACATCGGAATATTAGCAAAAGGGACTTAAAGATAATTTTACTATTGTATTCATTTCTTTTTCTGTGAGTTCTGCAATTGTAGTATCCGACACTAAATGGCTGTACGTCTTCCTTGACAGATTAGTCCTTTTCTTTTCTAGTGTATTAATTATACGTTGCCTTTGTCTTACTGGAAGTAATATTTTTCTCATTTCCGTGAAGAACCAATTACCGTGTTGTTTGAATTCCGTTCTACAAATTCTTTGCCTGACAAAACCGATGAAATCGCCAGAAGCAATGGTCGTATGTCAGACATATGCCCGGGCGGGAAGGAGCGCCGGTAGCCGGCACGAATTTTTATTTATTTATTGCCCGGCACGAATACGCCCGGCGGATTTGTGTGGAGGTCCGGTGAGCCGGCCAGTCTGTGTACGGTTTTTAGGCGGTTCTCCATCTGCCTTGGCAAATGCCGGCTAATTTCCCTTATTCCGCCTCAGCTACACTATGTCGGCGACTGCTGCGCAAACAAGTTCGCCACGTACGCGTACACTATCATTACTCTACCACGCAAACATAGGGGTTACACTCGTCAGGTGTGAGACGTTCCTTGGGGGGGTCCACCGGGGGCCGAACCGCACAATAACCCTGGGTTCGGCGTGGGCGGCGGAGGGGTGAAGTGGACTGCGGTAGTCGTCGTGGGGTTGCGGACCACTGCGGCTGCGGCGGGCACGGAGCGTCTCCGTCGTTTCTAGGTCCCCGGCTAACGTAACATGTCGAACATCCTATACATACACACCATCGGTGAGTGTGTCACTCAGTACTGTTACCAGGAGGCCCGGTAGGGTATAAAAGGGGCGTTAACATTGTCAGATGTTGAGTGATCACTGTGAAGGAAGTGTAGATGCCGCGTACTCGCGTGTGACAGCACTTTCATCACCCGAGGAAGTTTGGAATCGTCCTCACTGCGGGTCTCCACTTGGCTGGCTCGTCGAAACCCAGTTGTGCGGCATTCGGATCTGACAGTGAGCAGATGGCGGACTGAATGGGAACGTGAGGGCTGGCATACTCGTCTACAAGTTTCCGGTCGACCACGTCTAACCATCACAAGGGAGGGTCGCCGTATTGTGCACCAAGGACATCGGGACCATTTCACATCTGCGCCTGCCATCCGAGAGTAAGTAATGGACTGCCTGCAACATTCTGTACAATACCGCACAACTGCTAGGAGCAGCATGCGGACCAGGGAGTAACCTTCCCATGCGTTGTCTGCTGTTAACAGCGCAATACAAACGGCTGCTTTTAGAGTGGTGCTCTGACCGGGAACCACGGACTGCTGATGAATGCCGTCTCACTGAGTTCAGCAGTGAATCGCGGTTCTGCGCTCTCCCAAATCACTACCGTCGGCGAATATAGCTGCGGCTAGGGTAGAGGTTCCATTACTGCAATCTTTTGGAGGAGCGTGGCGACGTTATTTCCGTAATTATGTTGTGGGAAAACATCGAGTATGACTTCACCAGTATCCATACTCTCGATGACCAGTTGCAACAGGTGATGGCCAGTTTGCCTCAGGAGTGGATACAACGGCTTCCCAACCGAATCAGTGCAGTCAAGGTCAGAGGGAAAGACACGTCAGACACAAACCGCCAAATTTTTTCTACATATGACTCGATTTTGTAATCACTAGAATAACCATCTAAAAAAGGTACAGCTATATTTCGTTTCCTCCTGGCCTTCAGGCTGTTTCACTTATTTTTAAAGGCAATGTAGTTTTCCATGATCGTTTTGTATTACTTCATCTGTAGTCTTACACATTTCTATTGAGACATCGTTCTCTCTGGGACGGTTATTTTGCTATTTCGAAAGGCTTTGAGCAGCTCACATAGTATTGCGCTATGTTCATTATCAACTGTGTTTATGATTCATTCCTTGCAATCTATTGTTATTGAAAATGATGTTTGTTAGCTTCCACAATTTTCAGTCATTTTTCTGTTACTGTTGAATCTGCCAACTGATGAGATGGGACGTCTACAAAACTTAAATTTCTATCTCACTGTGCTCATACTCTTATTGTTTGTAACAAATGTGCTTATGATTATCGTAAAATATCGAACGCATAGACTTCCATATAAACATTTAATTGAAGTGAACAGAATATTATGTCACCTGCCAGATTAGGGACATGACTATAAATATCAACAGAATTCTATCAGAAGTATTTAACCACGTGTTATACAGAACTCCTCCTCATCCTTAGCTGGCTAGAAGCAGCATTGTTTCGCGGTTTAGCAAAAGCCGATACCTAGGCTCCTGACGGGAACAAGAGGATAATAAGCAAAATGCCTGTGGCTAGAGCTGAAACAGTGCCTTCATTATCAGACTGATGAAGCTATATATCAGACTGATGAAGCTATATTGGTATAAGTTTGCACTCTGGACTGGTGGTCAGTATCGATTAATGTCACAATTATAATCATTTTTATGTGAAACGTGGTCAGTTTTCCTCCATTTCCATTATTTGTCTGAATCACACGTAATTCTTCGAATTAATTAATGGCACAAACAGACACAGGTGAAAGTAAATTGTACTAAAAGCAGAAGCAAATGTGTGAACGAGAGTCTGCAAACGAACCATTTTCAGTAGGACTGCGAATTAGCTGTTGGCACCCTATTGTGACTTCCTTGTTTGTAATTGCCGTAGTTTAAGAAAAAACTAATGAATAAAATGTTTACTAGCTACTTTGCTAGAGGTACACTTGCTTTGACCAAAAATGGAATTTGGAATTTTTTACTGCAGCTGACAACGATGCATGTCGTCCGATGTTGTACATTTTATTACGTGAACTAACTGTCCGCGACATAACAACTTAATGCTGTTGAGAAGGATTCACAGTTGTGTTGAAACGGGTTGTGTGGCTGGGAATCGGAGAGTATGATTTCAGTAAACATGCAGTTCGCAGAAATAGGCGTTTCGAGGAGAGACAGTTCACGTATTCTCATAAGTGAGACAATAAGGAACATTATATTAGTGTTACATGCTGCAGTTATTGCACATCAACGTATGTTAAAAGAATTTTCCAGAGTGCTGTCTTTGCAGAGCTACACTCATCTCTTTGTACAGCTCCGAATTCTCTCGAGCACCACCTGAAAATTTACAAATTGTTGACAGCCTCTCACACCCATCTGATCCAGTTTCCATTGCGATGCATGACAATTTTAAGGTAACCACTGGAAAAAAAAGAAGCATTCAGGTGATCGTGGACGCTGACGTACAGTTTCACGTTGACATATCAATCGTTATTATGTGCTGTAACTGAATTACATCAGCAATACTTCATCACGGAGTGAGTGGTTAGGACTGTGAGATACGCCTCTTATTGGGGTATACATTCTTCCACAACTACTGACAAGACGTAATTACCCACGGTTTCTGCGGCATCATTTTTCAGCATTGTGAGGTTGGTGACACTGAACAGCATCACAGTATGTGAGCAAAATAACATTCGTCTGCTGCAGTGAAGCGGCCTACAAATCACCAATACTGACACGTTCTTCCTTCCTGCCGCGCAGATATGTTTTGCTTTCTGTAAATGACGTACTTGACATGGCTTAATTACGATAATATCTCTTTGTGACAGCAGCGAATATACATTTTCAACGAAATGTTTAATAACATATTGTGTGTATGTTTTCTCGATGAGCGGAAATTAAAGCGTGGCATAATTCCTTACTTTTACGGCGATGCCTTAGAAGCAAAGGCAGCATTTCATTCGTTACGTGTGTAGTTTTTCTCAGTCCAACTACGAGTGGAGGTCAATAAGGAATCTAACACTTTTTTTTCCAAAATCAGGTTAGATTTATTCAGGATTCCAATACACCATATTGTTCCTCACTCTTTGGGCTGAAAATCCCAGTTTCACAACATAAAATCCGTTCAATACGGCGGCCTAACGCCACCTTGTAGGAGAGCCTGTGTTGCCCTCATCGTGCCACTCTACTGGTCGGTGTCAGAGCCAAGGCCTTGCTGCATAAATAACGTCTCCATTATCCAGGTACTGCTTCCCGCGAGTGCATCCTCCATTGGACCAAACAGACGAAAGTCGGAAGGTGCGAGATCCACGCTGTAAGGTGGATGAGGAAGAACAGTCCGATGAAGTTCCGTGAGCTCCTCCTGGGTGCGCCGACTTGTGCGAGGCTTTGCGCTGTCATGGAGGAGGAGAAGTTCGTTTGCGTTTTTGTAGCGACAAACACGCTGAAATCTGTCATTGCAGGAGTGACAGCTGTATGTGGCTGGCAGGCACGCGGGTGATCCGACAGATTTGCGTGACCTCGTTGCGATGATGACAGGCGCCTCGCCAACGACTCGCCGTGCTTTTGTCCACCGACAGGTCTCTGTAGACATTCTGCAAGCGCCTGTGAATATCTGTAATGCTGTGGTGTCCTGATAGAAGAAACTCAATGACAGCTGTCTGCTTGGAAAATACCTCCGTTTTAAATTCTACGTATACCATTAGCTATCGGAACTTCATGAAACAATAGGAGCTGAAGAGGGACTATCCCACGATGTCTCACGACAAATTCCACATCTTTTCAACTGAAATGTGTCGAAAAAAGTGTTGCATTGCTTACTGAACACACTCCCCCCCCCCCTCCCGCCCCTCATCAAGGTGCATATCTGAGAAGTAAAACCCGTAAAAAGAAATGTGCTGCACAAACGTTAAGAGAGAAAAAGCTTTGAACAGATGGTTTTAAGAAACCTGATACTCTGACACAATATAAGAATTAACGAAGACACTTCTAGGCTCAAATGCTAGTACAGTCAGTGAATTTCTTTCAACCCACAATACTCACGTATTTTCATCACGTTGTAGCTATTTATTTTTATTTTATACTGTTTTGTGGTCATATGTTATAACTACTTACAGTATGTGAGCGCCTAGAGCAAGTCCATCAACACTATCTTGCTCCAGACAAGCAGGTGCTGATATTCCTCGATTGCTCACAAAGATAGTTTTTAAATTTAAAATCAGTTATGACGACTTGCTGCGGATATGGCTAGAGGGTGATTGACGGCAGAAGGTACAATACAAAATCCACTGGAAGAGGTGGCTTCCAGCTGCACGTGGTCATCAACTGAATGGTACATCGCTGTTAGCAGTCCTGGAATTTTCTCAAAGTCTCCCGTTGCTTAACAGTTTTGCTACAGGGAAGCTCAGAAGATTGAGAAATCCTTGAATAGCGAACAAATAACTCGAATGCGGAGTCAATATTGAGAAGGGACACGCGAAAAATTTAAGGTAACAAGCCAGGAAAACACTTCAGTGTAAGAGATGCAAAACGTTATTGCTGTGTCAATAGAACTAGTTCGTTAGTAAACTGGCTGTCAAACAATGCCACGCGGTTCACACATTTGTGGTGTTTCAAAGGAAAATTACAATCAATAACAGAGTCTGACTAGTCTCGAAATATACTCCAAGTAGGTGGAAGTATATAGAACACCGTGTTCAATACATATTCTTGTTGCCACAAAGAGCAGAGAAATTTAGAATATTCACGCAACCGATTTTCGGTAGTGAAAAATCAGAGGTAAATGTTAACGAGCGGAACAGAAAGTTTAGGCAAAACTGAAATTGCCATTTATGTGAGCATGTAATGCAGATAGAAAGCTGTGGAACTAGAAATCATGTACAAATAAGGGTGAATAGTTAAATTCCAAAATACGTGTGGAGGGTCCCCTTGGATAATGATACGCCTATGTGGAAACAAGTCTGTGAGGAAACAGGAACAATCTAACCCTGGTAGGGGTGCGCACGGCTTGAAGAGTAGGGAATACGTGATGGTGGATTAGGGCTGTGAAGGAGGTTCGTTGGTCAGCATAGCTCGGACGGTAGTAGCATTACCCAGACTAGGCGAGTAAATGTTTGATGTGCAGTTAGGCTCGCAGTATTAATCAGTCAAGACGTTTCAGTGCGCTATTTAGCTCAGAACACTGATTTCGAACGACGTAGTTAAGCATACACGTATGTAACGCGTTGCGTTTTAAATCCTCAACAAACTTTCAATTTTTGTTTTTTATCTTAGTGGATAGGAATCAGACTAAAAATGAAAATATTCCGAATATCGTCATCAGTCACTTCTGGAAACTTTTCTGTACCATCTCTCTTCTTTTATCTCTTTCAACGATTTTTGTATGTGAATTTGCCAGATCTGGACTCCAAATTAAACTCTTGACCTCATCTCTCCATCCCCTCCTCCAACAATTGGCTTGAATGGTCGGTGAAAGGCGAGATAAAACCACAAATAGGACCATAGCTAGTATAGAACTCTGATATTTAACTCAGACGTCTTATTGATGGTAGCTTTAGCTCACCCAATTGACTGAAAACTCGTGAAGTTTTCACCTGTTAAATTAGACGGGAAAGCTAGTAATCTCACGTAGCTACACATTTATGTAAGGCAGGCTTTTTTCGTTGATATGTCAAATCACTTCTATTTACGAGCATTGCCAGACGCGTGCTGCAGCGTGAGATTAATGCAGTACATAATGGAGTGCGCTTCTATTTTTCGCCGGTCGTTGTGGCCGAGCGGTTCTAGGCGCTTCAGTCCGGAACTGCGCTGCTGCTACGGTCGCAGGTTCGAATCCTGCCTTGGGCATCGATGTATGTGATGTCCTTAGGTTAGTTATGTTTAAGTAGTTCTAAGTCTAGGGGACTGATGACCTCAGATGTTAAGTCCCATAGTGCTTAGAGCCATTTGCACCATTTTTTCTATTTTTCAGTGAAATAAATGATTTACCACATTTCTTAACAAATTCGTCTCTAGCTACATTTACTGCTGTACTCTGTAGTCGATCCGAAAGGTAGAGAATGAAGACACTTCTACTACTCTTACGGTTTCAAGCATTCCTTCTTCCATTCGTCAATATTGTGCGGGAAGGGTGACTGTCTGTATGCATGCTTAACAGCTCTACGTTCTCTCATTTTCTAGTCGTGGTCCATTTGACGGGACTTATACTGTAGGAAGTAACATGTTTATCGACTCTTCTCTCATTTCTAACTCAAGCTCTTGACATTTCAACAGTAAATCTTCCCGCACTGCTCCACGCTTATCTTTTATTTACACAACCTCAAAAGTGTCCTAGATTGATGAACAATGCTC
This sequence comes from Schistocerca cancellata, assembly GCF_023864275.1. Taxonomy (NCBI): domain Eukaryota; kingdom Metazoa; phylum Arthropoda; class Insecta; order Orthoptera; family Acrididae; genus Schistocerca; species Schistocerca cancellata. The sequence goes on along the minus strand of NC_064631.1, from coordinate 21,024,269 downwards.
AAGAATCTGTGGAACGACTGTATTAAAAGCCTTAGTGTTCTACCAACGAATCTCCCTGCCACCCCTATCCCCTCACTAACACAGCATTTGTTTTCCAGGCAAGTAGTTTTGTATGGACGTTCCAATTAATGTTGGTAGGTTGACCCGAATGGTTACTCCTACATATTTTACGGCATCTCTCGTTTCCAGAGATTTATTGTCAGTAGCGTAATCGACCGGAAATTGAACTCTTCCCTTGTTTCTAACCAATAAGTTGCATCGACTGTGGGAAAACCGGAACAGAAGAGAATCAAAGCATTGGAGATGTAGTACTGCAGACGAATTTTGAAAATTAGGTGGACTGATAAGGTAAGGAATTTGAATGTTCTGCGCAGAATTGGAGAGGAAAGGAATATGTAGAAAACACTGATAAGGAGAAGAGACAGGATAATAGGACATCTCTTAACACAAGAGGGAATGACTTCCATCGTACTAGAAGAAGCTGTAGAGGAAGACACAGATTGGAATACAGCAAGCAAATAATTGAGGACATAGGTTGCAGGTTATACTCTGAGATGAAGAGGTTAGCACAGGAGAGGGATTCGTGGCGGACCGAATCAAACCAGTCAGAAGACTGATGACAAAAAAGACACAAAAAAAGATAATTACTGTTCTTTTCTGAGTATTTCCGACAGGAAATTACTTTTTTGGGGTGATAAAAGTAAATACATAAAAGATAATACTTCCGCAAACCAAATTAAAAGTAATCAGACTCAGTGGACTTTAATCGGGTGTGTGTCCAGCCGTCGCTTTTATGGCGGCTGGAACTCTCCTTTCAGAGAGGAGTCTGAATGTCTGCGGAGGAATGACAGATCATTCTTTCTCAAGATCCGAAACCAGAAAAGGCAGTGATGACGTATACTTGCGTCTTGAACGAAATCGAAGTGGTAGCTCATCCCAAACGTATACCGTTGGGTTCAATCCGGGACTCTTGACCGGCCAATCAATTTCAGGAGTGTTATGGTTCACCAATCTTTACCTCATAAGTGTTGCTTAGCAACAAGGTGCATTGCCTTGCTGATACAATAATCGTCTCAGAGCTTTTTCTCTGCGATACGCAGTTCGTAAAGCGATAAAGTTCACACCCTTCCGCATTCAAAAATGGTTCAAATGGCTCTGAGGACTATGCGACTTAACTTCTGAGGTCATCAGTCGCCTAGAACTTAGAACTACTTTAACCTAACTAACCTAAGGACATCACGCACATCCATGCCCGAAGCAGGATTCGAACCTGCGACCGTAACGGTCGCTCGGCTCCAGACTGTAGCGCCTAGAACCGCTTGGCCACTCCGGCCGGTTCTTCCGCACTCACCGATTTCTTTAGCGCGTCAATGGCACGATGTAAATCACCCCCATACCGTAACAACACGTTCTTCGTACTTCACTGTTGACATATTAAGTGATGGCAGGTATTGTTCTCCATTCTTATGTACACTACAGCCGTCTTTGAATCTATAATATGTTTCGCAGAAAGTGCCTGGGAACATCGATTGTCACTCACGACCCAGAAAACCATTATGAGGAATGGAGAAAGGGGTGTATTGCTCAGAATGTCAGGGGCATTTGGCACCACGTTCGTGGAAGCCCTATGCGTTGTAACGTAACCTATTGACATGACCGTTAGACACCGAGCAGCAGCAAACTGGCTCAAAATGGGAAGACTTTATAAGGTATATGAGGTAACAGAATAACACCAATTAAATGTTTGGAAGGTTGTCACATGGCAAAAAGAATGGGAAACATCTGACAAGGGCCGTCTGGTTTTCTCCTGCTTTCCGAACATCCGGGGATGGTTGAGGCTCGGACAGACTGACCCAATACGCGGTATGGTACACTTCCTGACGGGCCATGGTCCTTAGCCTACACACCTGCACCGCTTTGGCCTTAGCCAAAGCGATATGTGTGAATGCAGGAAATAAGGCTTTCCCGACTTGTCACACTCACACATGTAAGGCCGACGTTAGAAATCGGAGACTTAGGTCAAGCTTTCAGAGACCGAGATAACTGCAGCATGCTTAACTGCATCACTGTTCGCCGATATGCTCGTGAGAGCTGGCTCGCGCTCTCGCCTCAGCAGTAGAGAAACCGGCCGACCAGTACAGGAACGCCGGCCGGAGTGGCCGATTGGTTCTAAGCGCTACAGTTTAGAACCGCGCGACCGCTACGGTCGCAGGTTCGAATCCTGCCTCGGGCATGGATGTGTGTGATGTCCTTAGGTTAGTTAGGTTTAAGTAGTTCTAAGTTCTAGGGGACTGTTGACCTCAGATGTTAAGTTCCATAGTGAACAGAGCTATTTGAATCATTTTTTGGCTGTCGTTTTCGGGCGAAGTATAAATTGACATCAACGTGAATTTCGTGATCATTTTATTTGGACGATAAACTCGGTCTTGCACTGAGAAACGCAGTAGTAATATGATCGAAACTTCTGCTTTTAACTTTATAACTGGACAGCACACAAAAGAATTTTAATCAGCATGACACCGTCTGCGGAAGCCAACATATTTACGACAGAAACACTGCATGTCAATGAACAGTACTTATTTTGCTTTTCACTGAAGCATCAACGTCTTGTTCTATCAGTTTCTCAGCGCTGTTGGTTCGATGATAAGCTTTTAAAGTGATATTTGTCAGTCAACTTTAGTGGGTGGATTTCGTTCTCTTCAGTGCGGAAAAATGTTGCTCGTACGAAATGTAGGTCCAAACGTTAACTTAATCGTAGCTGCAAACTTGTGAAGTTGTGGAAATCTCTGTGGAAGAAAAATTTTTATACGAGTCTATTAGACTTATTTTGTTATGAATCTTATCACACAGTTGGCTGTCACACTGCCGGTCATTAATACTAAATTGATGCTGCTGTGTGTAAGCTTCGCTTTGGAGTTCCTAATTCGACTAAAATAATGATTTCATCGGTTTTGAAAGAGCTACTATCTACTTTAAGCACTGCACCCTTAAGTATATACGCTTTAGTTTAAGGCGAACTTATTACCCCATCACGATACAATTGCACTTGGCCTATGGTGGCCGTTCCTAGAAACAAGCGTTACAGTAAACAACTTAAAGTTGGTCAAAAAGATTTCGGGTTTTTAACCGGTCGTCGTAAACTTCATTGCACGATATTTCGGCTGGACAACTGCCAGCCATCTTCAGGTGAGCCGAACGAGGACTGACGAAGACGTTCTCCGCTCCAGCTTATATAGTGCGCTGATAGTACTGCTGCGCATGCGTTGCAATTGCGGAGACTGAAGGGCCACATCGACTTTTTGGGTCTCCATTATCAAAGAATCAGTTGAAATACGCATTGCGGGAAATCTAATGAACCGTGACAGTGGATACCAATTGAATAACGCATGGAATCCCGTCATCTCCGAAATTTGCTCGAGAAGAAGACGCCAGAAGACTTCGATAGCTGCGGCCAGCGACAATGCCGACGGCAGCTGACTACTGCAGTTCCACCAGCGAGGGCGCTGCCGCTGGTCGGTAGGACCCTTCTCCGCGACTGCAACGCATGCGCGGCAGCACCATCAGCGCACTATATAAGCTGGAGCGGAGAATGTCTTCATCCTTGACCGGGTCACCGCTGGGTGCAACCAGTGGTTGCTCAAGGTCAAACCCTCCAAAACCCAGGCGATCATTGTAGGCAAAACCACCCCTTCCTTCTGCCTCCTTGATTTCTATCTCACCATCTATGGCCGTCCTATTGCCCTCACCCCCACCCTTAAGTACCTTGGCGTCACCCTCGACCGTCGCCTCTCCTGGCCCCCCATTTCCGGACAATCCGAGCCAAGGCACGCTCCCGACTCCGTCTCCTCAAGCTCCTTTCCGGCCGTACGTGGGATCTGGACTCCTCCACCATACTCCACACCTATAAATCCCTCATCCGCCCTATCCTCTGTTACACCCATTCTGCCTGTATCTCCGCCCCCCCCCCCCCCTACCTTTTACAAATCCCTTCAGATCCTTGAACGCCATGCTCTCCACCTCGACTATCGCATCCGTCTCCCTTCCCCACGTGGATCCTGTACGACCTCATTCCGTTCCCCCACCTCCTCCTTTTCCTTGAATGGATACGGATCCTGTACACCTCCCGAAAACTCGATCCTCCTCACCCGCTTGTCTCCCCGATCCTCTCCCACCCCCGCCCACTGCCGCGCCTGTATTCCCACGTCCCAACCGGTCTCCATCTCTCCACCCTCCTTACCCACTCCCAAGGTGGCTTCCGCGAGCTCCCTCTCCCTGATGATGCCCTCCACCCCCCCATCTACCCCTCCTACCAACTTTGATCCTCCCTCCCTCTTCCTGTGTTTGCTCCTTTGGGCACCCTCCCTCCCTTCTCTCCCTCTTCCCTCCCTCCTCCATTTCTCCCCACTCCTCCCCCAGTCTTCCCCTCCCCTGTCCCTCCTCCTCCCATCTCCTCAGCCATTGGCATCCTTGTTCTCCCCTCTCCCTCCTCACTCTTCTTCCCCTCTTGGCAGGTCCCCGGACTCGCACACACTACGTGGACATTCGCGCGCCGGAGATCATCGCCATCAGTGTCTCGTGTGTGCCGTCGTGTTTAGTGTTCAGTGTTCACCGTCGCACTCCATCGTTCACCTGTGCCATCGCCATCTTCGGTGTTTGTGCATCGTGTCAACAGTTTGTAGTGTGGATTATGTCAAGTGTGAACGGCTCCGTGTTTGTCTTTATGTGTCTACTGTTTTATTACCCACTGTTATGTCACTTATGTGTATTCTTTCTGTTGTTTATTTATCTATTCTCTGGCTGAAGAGCGGCGTAACATGCTGCTGACAGCCTGCTTGTCTGAACGGGTTTGAAAATAACAATAAAGAAAAAAAAAGAAAAACGTCTTCATCAGTGCTCGTTCGGCTCACCTGAAGATGTCTGGCAGTTGTCCAGCCGAAATATCGTGCAATGAAGTTTACGACGACCGACTGCAAGCCCGAAATCTTTTTGACCAGTTGATTCGCCGGGAAAATTCAAATTTTCCATCTTAAAGTTGTGACTGAGGAAACCGTATTTCCACGTTAACTCCCACGAAATCGCACGAGGAAGTGGCAGTTGTTCTACACATTCTCCATCAACATAGGTTCCATTCCTATCTCATCTCTCTCCAACAAGAGCTGCATGGAATCGATTACGAGAATCGTGTTAACTTCTGTACACGTGCATTAAGAGAGGATACTTCAGATTTATCACGTATCTTGTTTATCGATGAAGCCACATTACCAATCATGGCCACCAGGTAAACTGTCGAAGCCGGCCGGTGTGGCCAAGCGGTTCTAGGCGCAACAGCCTGGAACTGCGTGACCGCTGCGGTCGCAGGTTCGAATCCTGCCTCGGACATGTATGTGTATGATGTCCTTAGATTAGTTAGGTTTAAGTAGTTCTAAATTCTAGGGGAGGTATGACCTCAGAAGTTAAGTCCCATAGTGCTCAGAGCCATATGAACCATAAACTGTCGAAACTTGCACTATTGGTCTGCTGAGAATGCTTGTTGGCTTCATGAGATGGAGTGTAAACGTGTGGTTTGGGTTAGTGAACCATAACCGCCCATTTTTCATGTACGTTACACTGAACGCGCACAAATATCGCAATATTCTACCCCCTAGTAGAATACTTCCACGGATGTTAGAAGACGTTTATCTGTAGACTAGGAGGAACCCGTGGTCCCTGCATGATGGCTGTCTAATCAATCGCGCACGAAGTACTAAAGCTTGTCTTCACGAATTTTTTTTTAAATCGTTGGGTTGGACACAGATGATCATACCTTGGAAGTCCCATTTCCCGGCTTTGACACATGTAGACTTTTTTCTTTGGAGAAAGCTGAAAGATGCTGTCCACAATGATATGCCAACTACATTCGATGATGTGCAACGACGTATTACTTCAACCCGCTCGGATATCTCCCCTGAAATTCTAGCACGTGTGCAGCATTCGTTCCGTAGTAAACAGGAAGCATGTCTTGCCGCTGCCGGTGGTCATGTTGAATACAAACTGTGATGGCCGGATGTCTCGTTACTGATCAGAACCCACACAACTAGCGTATGCACTTCTGTTGTTCTTTAGTGTGTGCTACCGCAGGTATCTCGTTAACAACTAGCACTATAATCCTGCAAGAAACACCACTTACGTTCTAATTTATACTACTCAGCAGGCATTGTTCCATATAAAAAGTGTATGTTTGCAAAAAAATACTTTCTAAGCATTATTACAATCTGTTGATTGACTAACATTAAGAGCCTCTGACTACCAATCCATTCTGTGAAAACCGCACATCAATAGCAAAAAAAAAAAAAAAAAAAAATGGCTCTGAGCACTATGGGACTCAACTGCAGTGGTCATAAGTCCCGTAGAACTTAAAACTACTTAAACCTAACTAACCTAAGGACAGCACACAACACCCAGCCATCACGAGGCAGAGAAAATCCCTGACCCCGCCGGGAATCGAACCCGGGAACCCGGGCGTGGGAAGCGAGAACGCTACCGCACGACCACGAGATGCGGGCACATCAATAGCACTTTACATTTCCCCAGTACTTGCGGTGCCATGTTTAGGTGATTCACCTTGTGTAGTATCAAGTACATCATTGCGTCGTCGTGAAATATCACGATAAAAACTGACAATAAGCCGACAGAAGCGATCTCCCTCCCAGGTACAGTAATATTGTTGTTGTTGTGGTCTTCAGTCCTGAGACTGGTTTGATGCAGCGCTCCATGCTACTCTATCCTGTGCAAGCTTCTTCATTCTCAGTACCTACTGCAACCTACATCCTTCTGAGTCTGCTTGGTGTATTTATCTCTTGTTCTCCCTCTACGATTTTTACCCTCCACGCTCCAATACTAAATTGGTGATCCCTTGATGCCTCAGAACATGTCCTACCAACCGATCTCTTCTTCTGGTCAGGTTGTGCCACAAACTTCTCTTATCCCCAATCCTATTCACTACCTCCCCATTAGTTATGTGATCTACCCATCTAATCTTTAGCATACTTCTGTAGCACCACATTTCGAAAGCTTCTATTCTCTTCTTGTCTAAACTATTTATCGTCCATGTTTCACTTCCATACATGGTTACACTCCATACAAATACTTTCAGAAATGACTTCCTGACACTTAAATCTATACTCGATGTTAACAAATTTCTCTTCTTCAGAAACGCTGTCCTTGCCATTGCCAGTCTACATTTTATGTCCTCTCTACATCGACCATCATCAGTTCTTTTACTCCCCAAATAGCAAAACTCCTTTACTACTTAAAGTGTCTCATTTCCTAATCTGATTCCCTCCGCATCACTCGACTTAATTCGACTACATTCCATTATCCTCGTTTTGCTTTTGTTCATGTTCATCGTATATTAGTAATATTGTAGTCGACTAAAAACATATGGTCCGCAGCTCATGGTCTTGTAGTAGCGTTCCCGCTTCTCGCCCCGGGGTCCCGGGTTCGCTTCCCGCGCACGGAGTCCTGGGTTCGATTCCCAGCGGGGTCAGGAATTTTCCCTTCCTCGAAAAAACTGGGTGTTGTTGTCTCGTTTTCATCATCATCATCACCATCATTCATCCCCATTACAGTCGGAGGAAGGCAATGGCAAACCACCTCCTCAAGGACTTTGCCTAGTCGACGGTGCGGGTCTTCCGCATCGTCCCCTACGTTCCTGGGAATATGGGACCTCATCATCATCATCAACAACATATGGTCATTCTTCTGAAGACTTCACAGAATCGGTGCTTCCCCCGTGCCACACTACTTCTGATGGGTGCATTTCGCCACGAGCGCTCACTACCCAAGCGGCTAGCGTGCGTGGGCGCTCGTGCCCGCCTAGACGAATGGCTCCTCGAAACAGCAACTCGCCGCTGACGTAGGCTGGTATTGAGCAGTGTTTCGCTGTGCGGGACATTCACATTTGTTTTCAAAATGGCTCTGAGCACTATGCGACTTAACTTCTGAGGTCATCAGTCGCCTAGAACTTAAAACTACTTAAACCTAACTAACCTGAGGACGTCACACACATCCATGCCCGAGGCAGGATTCGAACCTGCCTCGGTTCAAAACTGTAGCGCCTAGAACCGCACGGCTACTCCGGCCGGCTCACATTTGTTTTCGTGGGATCTGTGGCAGTACTCTAAGCAAAAACATCTGTTTGACTACGTGAACATTTGCGGCTGACCACCTGCATCCCTCCATGCTTGATGCCATCGCCGACGGCGGTGGGATGTTCCAGCAGAATAAATGCCGGTGTCACAAGGACAGTGAACCGTGAATTTACTTTCAAAACTTTTTCTTAAGAATTTACTTCATTTACTAGCGATTCATCAAGAACATTAACACATTTAATAACACTATGTGAGCGTGGAAGAAGTTGCCAATGGATAACTGACGAAAACAAATCAAATTTCTTTCAAGAAATGGAAATTTTTTTTAAACAGATTTAAAATTATAATCTGAAGTACACTCTAAGTATCAAGTTACAATTTATTCAGAGGCAGAAAGAACAAATTTTTGACAGTATGAGCTTTCGGGCTAAGAACCTGGTCGCCTTCTTTTGACACGGCCGTAGTCACGACAGCTCACAACAACCTCTGAAAGATTACACTGGTGCATATCTGCAATACACCAGATTTCTTTAAACTTAAAATTTTAACAACTCACACAAGCACATAAACTATGCACCCCGTAGGAGGGATGGAAATGGTACAAAACACTAACATTAAAAAATTAACTTGCCACCGAAGGTGAAACTTGATTAAAAAAAACTCTTTACGTGGAAGGGAGGCAACTTTATATACTGAAATGACCATTTAAATAAAAAACCATGAAACGCAGTATTACATAAAATATACAAGGTCAGCCAAACATGCTCTACAGTACTCATATACCGCCTGTCAAGATGATAGGCAAGATAAAAACATATTTCAGGAATTCGGCCGTTATACTTCAAGCAATAAATTCGTTAACACCGAATCCGCAAACATGACAGAGGCAGCTATTAACGTATGGCAGACCGACAGACAGACAGACAGACACTAACTGCCTAACAAATGCGGACGGGTGGCAGACGAGCAAGCTGGGGACGAGAGGCTGACCAAGGAAACAAGTAGAATTTAACAAGAGTAAATCAAACAACATATCTGCAATCACTTAACTTCTAATAAACTGCGATGTCTGGCGAAGACGTGGCGCAGCACCCCCAAAACGCTCTCCCGAACCGTCCGCTGCCAGCCCCTTCAACGGACGCAGGAAGGCGCGCCGATTTCCCGTCTCAGGGCGTCGTAGCTCGCACCGGCCAGCTCGATGTCGTGGGTTGACTCCTGTTGCCCTCGTGTCGGCCGCCAAGCCACTACCACTCGCTATACGGCGAGGCCCACGCTCAAGACCGAGAAGTCATCTCGTGTCTCAGTGCGCGACCGACCAACCGATCGATCCAACCGCCAATGACCGTTGCCTGAGCAGACTGGCAGCCTAACACATACTAGCACTCCGGACGACAGACAGACACTGACTGCCCCACACTGACCCGGCTGACCAACTGACCGACTGGCAAGCTCATTGCGCCTCTGAAATGCTCGTGAACAGGCAACCTTTCCCCTTTCCCACCAGAGGGAGACATCAAAGTTGCGATTTCCACAGCGGCGCCACCGCCTAAACGGAGGGCGACTGCTTCACACTACGCGCTGCGGCACGCTCTTCAAAACAGCAATTTTTTACCACAGACAGCATCGTGCTACAGCGGTGTGAAGAGCACGTTAGAGACCTCAGATTGGTGTCTTGACCACCAAATACGCTTGATCTGAAATCGGTGGAACGCATCTTGCACTCTGTCGGCCACTGACTCCGCGCCAACAGTCCACTGTCGCGTACGGAATTTATGGGAAATGAAAAAAATGGTTCAAATGGCTCTGAGCACTATGGGACTCAACTGCTGTGGTCATAAGTCCCCTAGAACTTAGAACTACTTAAACCTAACTAACCTAAGGACATCACACACATCCATGCCCGAGGCAGGATTCGAACCTGCGACCGTAGCGGTCGTGCGGTTTCAGACTGTAGCGCCTTTAACCGCTCGGCCACTCCGGCCGGCCGATGGGAAATGAGTGACCAGTGTGTAGACATCCGGTGCTACACAACTCCTTGTCGAATCCAAGCCACACGGTGTCACTCCCGTATTGCATTCTAAAGCTGGACCAACACACTGAAATGTTTTGGATCATCAGTGTCCACTAGTATACAATGCGACCAGGATATCTTGGATGATGCCTTGCGGACAGATCGCATCTTGCAGCTAATGGTAGTAGGTGACAAGAAAGCGAGGCAAGAATCAGGGCAGGAGTTTAGAGCGGCTATCAGACGTAACGACCACCTGCTGCTCGCGGTGATGGTGGTGGTGGTGGTGAGCGAGATTTATGTACGTGGGTGGGCAGGGTCCCCGTGTATAGACAGGGCCAGACACCACTTTAGCCCGAGTGGCGGACAGGCGAACTGCACTTACAGATTCGCCGACAAGAGAGCTTCCCGTGACGACAAATAATTCCCACGTCCTGTTCACGAACACGAGTTTGCCCCTCTTGCTTAGGGAACATTCCTCTTCTCTGGTTTCCTAGCGTACGTTAACGTTTGTGAGCACAACACGGAACAATTGACTCAATTATCAGATTCGTGGATATGCGTGAGACGGTGGAAGGAGTTTATTTCACACAATCGTATTTGCTTTGGGATTCCATTCTCTTTGAAATTTTGAAATGACAAAATGTTTACCATCGGCAGTACTATTTATTAAAATTCCCACGATTTCGTTTTCGACCTTAAGTATTTTCAAGAGGTAAGGTGCTGAAAAACAGCAGTGGTCATCATCAATAAAATGAGTACAACGGATGTGAGCTGCTATGGCTTTTGTCAGCATTCGTCACGTACACCATCGTTATGTAGCAGATGGACTGAAGTCTCTTGGAACTATATTCGTTAGTAACGCTAAGTGACTGGAAATTTGTTGGTATTTCAGTGACGCTCTCGCACCAACTAATCAATCCCGTAGCGAAACGAGCCGCTATTTTTTGGATTTTCTACATCTCTTTTATACTCAACAATCTGTCTCACAGACCGATCCTGATCAAGTGCTATAAACAAGAGATCACAAGACAACTATCATGCCCCATCGACGTCTCGCTACAGGAAAACATTGTCCTTGGGCACAAGCCGCTGATCGGCTCCCGTTTGCAAATCACCTTCCAGAGTAGCACAAGCAATAGCCTATGGTATAGGCATCCATTCATAGGCATCTTTACCTCGAGATGTTCAGTGATACACGGGAATTTGATGTACCAAAATGAGATGGTATTAATACAGATTGTCAAAAAGTACATGTTTGGCGAAGTGTTACCAAAACATCAATAAAAATATGTAGTGAATATGGGATAAAATGTATCGCTTAAGAGCTATGAGCGCTTGTTTATCTTCGCTGCTGTGAAAAACCTCTCTTCTGCTGCAAGCTCTTTGCTAGTAGGAACGACCTACAGAATACAGTAAACAAATGATGAGAACACATTATTCTGTTACTTTGAGACAGCATATCTTCTAATATAATGTTTGTTATTACATACGACCCGCACTTGTAAGCCATCGCTAAATCAGGTGATCGTTATGGTGTCCATTCTGGAAAGTGTAAAGATAAAACAACAACGTAAAAGCATTTTACAAACTTAATAAAGCTCAAACTGGCTCCATTAAAACTAACGCATGCGCTGCAGTTATCTGGAACTGTGAATACGGTTTACAGTATCAATATTAGACAAATGTTGACCGTATGCTGCATTCGTGGACAATAACAAAGGATATATTCTTTTTTGCGAAGTAGTGACGAGGAACAGCTGCTCGCAGTTCTTAATTTCAGAACCCATATTTACCTGAATTTTTGTCTTGTCCCCAGAATCTGTCGCACCATCCTTCCTTTCTCCCCCCCCCCCACCCCCGGCCGTTGTTTCAGAACCTTGCAGCCACTACCCCGTAGTTCCATAGGGCTCTACAACAATACTCACCATTATTTCTTCTTCGTCTTCAGGACGATAATTTCCTTGTAATACCTGCATCACAATGGTATCATAGCAACATTAAAATTATCGTCAATGATTTGATTTAACTGTAATCGAAACCATCTAAAAAGCTTCAAAAACTTCCTGGCAGATTAAAACTGTATGTCCGACCGAGACTCGAACTCGGGACCTTTGCCTTTCGCGGGCAAGTGCTCTACCATCTGAGCTACCGAAGCACGACTCACAGTCGGTCTCACAGCTTTACTTCTGCCATTACCTCATCTCCTACCTTCCAAACTTTACAGAAGCTCTCCTGCGAACCTTGCAGAACTAGCACTCCTGAAAGAAAGGATATTGCGGAGACATGGCTTAGCCACAGCCTGGGGGATGTTTCCAGAATGAGATTTTCCCTCTGCAGCGGAGTGTGCGCTGATATGAAACTTCCTGGCAGATTAAAACTGTGTGCAAAAGTCCCGAGTTCGAGTCTCGGTGGGGCACACAGTTTTAATCTGCCAGGAAGTTTCATATCAGCGCAACTCCGCTGCAGAGTGAAAATCTCATTCTGGAAGCTTCAAAAACCTTAATTTTTTCCACCACTGTGATTGAAAAGATGTTCAATGCCATCTGCTAAAAAATAACTTATATTAAACAATCTTTTCTATCTTGTGTTGGCAGAAGGGCCAACACCGTGTTACGAGTGGAGGCCGAAATGCACGCATTTTAGCTCATGCAGGCTGGCGTGAGGAGGGAAGAACTATACTGACGTGCGGTCTGGAACATGACAAGGAATGAGAATTCAGAAAGCGGACGTAATTAGTTTGATACTTAACTTTAATCCATTAATGGTGAAAGTCGCTCTTGACGGTACATGATCCACAATATTATCTGTTCAGATATAGTAATTATAGTAACTGAATATGGTGGCTTGCTAGGTCGTAGCAAATGACATAGCTGAAGGCTATGCTAAACTGTCGTCTCTGCAAATGAGAGCGTATGTAGACAGTGAACCATTGCTAGCAAAGTCGGCTGTACAACTGGAGCGAGTGCTAGGGAGTCTCTCTAGACTAGACCTGCCGTGTGACGGCGCTCGGTCTGCAATCACTGATAGTGGTGACACGCGGGTCCGACGTATACTATCGGACCGCGGCCGATTTAAAGGCTACCACCTAGCAAGTGTGGTGTCTGGCGGTGACACCACACCAAAAATATGGAAATCGCCTGGAGAGGGAACGGGACTGTAAGGAGGATGTGTGAGGGCTTCCCAGCTACACTTATGCAGTGTAGTCGAAACAACATTGGAAACATTTGGGCTCGCCAAGGTGGCTTAAGTTTCACTGGGAAGGCCTTACACGTCCTCCGTATAGATCACAGAGCTGACGAGAGCAGTCAGTAGAAGGAGCTTCCATAGGAAATGAAGAAGAAGACATATAAACATTTAAATCCATTGCTTTCCTTCAATAAGTGGGAAACCTATCGTGAAAAATAAGACGGATCCTCGGAAAGGACTAAGTAAAAGTGATTATTCAGCTTCCATTGGAGACAGCAAGGCTCCTTGGATTTCGTCAAACGTGAAGGCAGGAACGTACTAGATATCTTGCGAGTGTGGCCTTTCATATATCGGACAGGCTTCTCATACAGCCCGTGAAAGATTCACGGCGCATCGTAGGGACACGCGGAACTTACAGGCCAATAAATAGTATTTGACAGTCCACTGCATTGACACTGGTCACTCTATGCTGCACGAAAATGTCGGAATTCTAGCGTCAACGTTATCATTTCGGGATTCGGTAGTGAAAGAAGCAGTTGAACTCGTCTGGAAAAGAATTAGCGATTTCAGGCTGGACAAGTCATGGAATCCAGCGCTTACTTTAATAAACTTGAGAAGACGTCGCCACAGTACAGGTCATATTCATACATGGTTCAAATGGTTCAAATGGCTCTGAGCACTATGTGATTAGATCATAAGTCCCCTAGAACTTAGAACTACTTAAACCTAACTAACCTAAGGACATCACACACACCCATGCCCGAGGCAGGATTCGAACCTGCGACCGTAGCAGTCCCGCGGTTCCGGACTGCAGCGCCAGAACCGCTAGGCCACCGCGGCCGGCTATTGATACATCGACTATCCAGCGCGGAGCGACCGCGTTATCACAGATTCAATTCATGATGTGCCGCCGATCAACGTCTTTGGCGCCTGTGTACCTGGCTGCGTGCGCAGTGGCGCAGACTGTGGGTTTGAAAGGGACGAGTAAATATTGTAGTGGCAGTCTTTCGGCTGACTCTGAAGACGGCCAAGTGGTACACAACCGAAACATTAGAAGAAGAAGCGCAATTTATGCGGCTGCACGCTCGAAATTTAATAGAGCAACAGTGACTTTAACTCGCCTGTAGAGTGCACGCAGAATAATGCAGCCGGCAGGTGTGCGGTCGGCAGGGGATGCATGGTGACAGCGGTGGTGGCAGGGGTTACAAGCAGGACCCACAGGGGAAATGCTGAGGGCTGGAGGAGAAGTGCCATTCTAAACTGAAGTCTACGCTCACGTTTCATATAAATATTAAGTGGAGCCCCTCCAGGCCAGCACTTGCACGGTGACCATTCAAAAAGATCTGTCTCCTCTGCTTAGGTTAGGATCCCAATAGATCTCCACTGAAAGTGCAGCAATTTATTTGTGCGCAGTTTGTTGAGTATTTCTAACTTTCAGGGAATCCTCATGAGTCGCAAAAGTTAGTAAAACCTACATTTCTCGTCTTGTACTGTTAAAATACTCTTCTTTTGCTAAAACAGAGCGGTGTTTACACAGTGTCTCATCACTAACATGATGTGCAGAAACAATTGCAAGAGAATTCTTAAACAGGTATTTATTAAGTAAGGTTCAAATGGTTCAAATGGCTCTAAGCACTATGGGACTTAACATCTGTGGTTATCACTCCCCTAAATTTAGAACTACTTAAACCTAACTAACCTAAGGACATCACGCACGTCCATGCCCGAGGCAGGATTCGAACCTGCGACCGTAGCTTTAGCGCGGTTCCAGACTGAAAACAGTTGTTGCAATTTGTGATGTAGTACATTACTTAGAATGCCCCTACTGATGGATCTTATGCAACCTACATGTCTTCAAACACCAAGTGTAGTTTTCTCGTATTATCTATCTTGCTATCATTCTTACAAAGAATAGTGAATTGGACGTTTTTGTAACTAATTTAATGTACTTAAATTTTGTACTGGTGTACGTTTTTGCTATAGTCCATAGTTTTCTAATTATTCGACAAAAACAAACAAAACTGAGTTTGAATAACTCGAAAACCGTGGCCTTCAGCGAAAATGTATCCCAGAACAAAATTTAGCTGCATTGAATTTCCTACAAGAAATATCCTGTTCATTTTTGCTGTAGGACTAATAGTTTGTGCGTAGCAACCGAGAGAATATGAAAAACTCGTACATGGTTTTTGAAGGTGTTGTGGGTTGCGTAAACCACATCGGTAGGGGCCGCTGAATCACCCAGTATTTTGTTTCAGTTGAATATTTTTACATTACATTTTTACAGAAATAAATCCTCTCGTTTTAATCCTAAATAAAACATTAACAATTGTAATTTTTTGAAACCAATTGTGATACATATATGAAGACAGTATCTGTCCCTGAAGGAACATATACCATTGATGACCATGCAGCTTCTTTAGAATGAAATGATAATGAAATCGAAAAGCTTAGCTGACGACAGGTATTGCTGATATACATCAATGGGGACAGCTGAAAATATGTGCCCCCACCGGGACTCGAACCCGAGATATCCTGCTTGCATGGCAGACGCTCTATCCATCTTTTTATTTGATTATTTTTGCATTTTGTTCATTGTTGATCGTTGTGTTCGGTCGTTGCGGACGTCGCAAGTTCGGTGGTTGATCCTTCCACACAGTTTTTTATTACAGAGGCCAACCGGATTTCTGGCCGAACACGCTGAGCTACCGTGCCGGCTTCCATCTGAGGCACTGAGGCCACAGAAGATACTACGACTGCAGGGACTTATCCCTCGCACGTTCCCCGTCAGACCCACATTCCCAACTGTCCGCACCCTGCATTCGTAGTGTTCCTAATAGGTATTTGCCCATACACTCATCACTCGAGCCACACTAAGCTGACGAGCCCGTAAAAGTTTGGGCAAAGTGTGCGCATTCATACAGAAGAAGGTCAATGGCCGGGCAGGTCATTGATGACAGTACAGGATCTCTAGAATGAAATGATAATTAAATCGAAACCCCTTAGCCGCCAACTTTAATTGCACTAATTTAAATTCTATGAGCCTAAAACGATCCTCATCCACACACATTTATTTTCGTACCTGACGATACCAAAACAGTCCTAAAACGGTTAGTAAAATAATAAATATAGGAGATTCTTACACTAGTGTCATGCGTTTTTCTCTTATTCGTATGTTCTTTTGATGTTATTATACTGGGAGGCATCTATCTGTGTCAGGTTAAAAGTGGACGCTATAGTACGACTGTAACAAAATCCGACCCGCCGCCCGCCCACCACCCCCGCCCCCCCCCCCCCGCCCCCCCCCAATCACCACTGCAGCCCAGAACGGAACCCTGGACACGCGCCTGCACTCGGGAGATACGCCTGGCCCGTAGCGCGACGCCAGTAGCTGTGCTGCGTGACGTGTGCCGCTTGCCGGATGCTGACCGGCGCGGGCGGGCAGGTAGGCGCCCGGGTGCGTACACGCAGTGCGTGGTGCGTTGCCCCCACACGCGGGCGCCGGCCGTAACGTCAATGGCCTCGTGCGTATCGAGCGGCGGCGCGCGGCCCGCGGCCCGCGGCTGAATGAGGAGTACTCGCCGCCACGGGCCGGCCAGCAGCTGCCACGCACACGTCCCAGCCCACCGGCTGCCCGCTCGGCGAGCCAGATAAGCCGCCAGCAGCCGGCACGATGCCTCACTGCAGCACTACTCTGTCTCACCGCAAGTGAAACCAACAGCTCGCGTGGCTCCCCAATTGCTCACTGCATATGACTTTCACTTAAAGACCTTTTCTTCTCGCAACCGACTACAAATGGCAAGTGAGTCTACTGCAGTGCCCCTGGGGTTTCACTGCAGCACTGAGTCTCGACCGCAGCAACTGGACAGTTTTATTTAGACGCCCGCCCCAAAACTGCGTGTGTTGTGAGAGTGTAGTTTCGCACTTGAATGGTAAATTAGGACTTTTGAGAGCTATCCTTTTTATCTTGTTGTTGTTGCTGTTGTGGTCTTCAGTCCTGAGACTGGTTTCATGCAGCTCTGCATGCTACTCTATCCTGTGCCATCTTCTTCATCTCCCAGTACCTACTGCAACCTATATCCTTCTGTATGTGTTTAGTGTATTCTTCTCTTGGTCTCCCTCTACGATTTTTACCCTCCACGCTGCCCTCCAATACCAAATTGGTGACCCCTTGATGCCTCACAACATGTCCTACCAACCAATGCCTTCTTCTATTCAAGTTGTGGCACAAACTTCTCTTCTCTCCAATCCTATTCAATACCTCCTCATTAGTTATATGATCTACCCATCTAATCTTCAGCATTCTTCTGTAGCACCACATTTCGAAAGCTTCTATTCTCTTGTTGTCCAAACTAGTTATCGTCCATGTTTCACTTCCATGCATAGCTACACTCCATACAAATACTTTCAGAAACGACTTCCTGACACTTAAATCTATACTCGATGTTAACAAATTTTTCTTCTTCAGAAACGCTTTCCTTGCCATTGTCAGTCTACATTTTATATCCTCTCTACTTCGACCATCATCAGTTATTTTGCTCCCCAAATAGCAAAACTCCTTTACTACTTTAAGTGTCTCATTTCCTAATCTAATACCCTCAACATCACCCGACTTAATTCGACTACATTCCATTATCCTCGTTTTGCTTTTGTTGATGTTCATCTTATATCCTCCCTTCAAGACACCATCCATTCCGTTCAACTGCTCTTCCAAGTCCTTTCCTGTCTTTGAAAGAATTACAATGTCATCGGCGAACCTCAATGTTTTTATTTCTTCTCCATGGATTTTAATACCTACTCCGAATTTTTCTTTTGTTTCCTTCACTGCTTCCACAATATACAGATTGAATGACATCGGGGATAGGCTACAACTCTGTGTCACTCCCTTCCCAACCACTGCTTCCCTTTCATGCCCCTCGACTCTTAAAACTGCCATCTCGTTTCTGTACAAATTGTAAATAGCCTTTCGCTCCCTGTATTTTACCCCTGCCACCTTCAGAATTTGAAAGAGGCTATTCCAGTCACCATTGTCAAAAGCTCTCTCTAAGTCTACAAATGCTAGAAACGTAGGTTTGCCTTTCCTTAATCTAGCTTCTAAGATAAGTCGTAGGGTCAGTATTGCCTCACGTGTTCCAATATTTCTACGAAATCCAAACTGATCTTCCCCGATGTCCGATTCTACCAGTTTTTCCATTCGTCTGTAAAGAATTCGCGTTAGTATTTTGCATCCGTGACTTATTAAACTGATTGTTCGGACGTTTCACATCTGTCAACACCTGCTTTCTTTGGGACTGCAATTATTGTATTCTTCTTGAAGTCTGAGAATATTTCGCCTGTTTCATACATCTTGCTCACCAGATGGTAGAGTTTTGTCAGGACTGCCGCTCCCAAGGCCGTCAGTAGTTCTGATGGAATGTTGTCTACTCCCGGGGCCTTGTTACGACTTAGGTCTTTCAGTGCTCTGTCAAACTCTTCACGCAGTACCGTATCTCCCATTTCATCTTCATCTACATCCTCTTCCATTTCCATAATATTGTCCTCAAGAACATCGCCCTTGTATAGACCCTCTATATACTCCTTCCACCTATCTGCTTTCCCTTCTTTGCTTGGAACTGGGTTTCCATCTGAGCTCTTTATATTCATACAAGTGGTTCTCTTTTCTCCAAAGGTCTCTTTAATTTTCCTGTAGGCAGTATCTATCTTACAGCTAGTGAGATAAGCCTCTACATCCTTACATTTGTCCTCTAGCTATCCCTGCTTAGCCTTTTTATGAAGACATTGAAGTATGAAACTTCTTGGCAGATTAAAACTGTGTGCCATACCGAGACTCGAACTCGGGTCCTTCGGCGGGCAAGTGTTGTGCCAACTGAGCTACCCAAGCACGACTCACGTCCCGTCCTCACAACTTTACTTCTGCCAGTACCTCGTCTCCTACCTTCCAAACTTTACTGAAACTCTCCTGCGAACCTTGCAGAACTAGCACTCCTGAAAGAAAGGATATTGCGGAGACATGGCTTAGCCACAGCTTGGGGGATGTTTACAGAATGAGATTTTCACTCTGCAGCGAAGTTTTTGGAAGGTAGGAGACGAGGTACTGGCAGAAGTAAAGCTGTGAGGACGGGGCGTAAGTCGTGCTTGGGTAGCTCAGTTGGTAGGGCACTTGCCCGCGAAAGGCGAAGGTGTCGGTCTGGCACACAGTTTTAATCTGCCAGGAAGTTTCATATCAGCGCACACCCCGCTGCAGAGGGAAAATCTCATTCTGGAAACAGCGAAATATAATAACAGAATGTAGCCACAAGGAAAGTTTACACAGATTATTAATGACCAAAGAGGAATTCAGTGTGGACGATCTTGATAATAGACGCGAGATAATTTATCCACACTCCTGAGAACTGGAGGAATAGAGCAAACTCTACATTTATCTGATATACAGGTCATAAAATCCCGTCTGAGGCCTGTGATCATTTTTATCTGAATAATTGGCAACCAATGCTGTACAATCGCAATAAAGTCACGAGATGTTCAATTAGCTCTTTTATTAGAACATTTTACGCGTTTCGGGATTACATCCATCATCAGACATCACGAACTTCAACTCCTTCCTAACCAACCAGGCGAGCAACCTTGACAACACAAAGAAAGAGTCGAATAACATATGACTGCGTCACAAGCAGACTTGAGTTGTCAAGGCTGCACGCCTGGTTGGTTAGGAAGGAGTTGAATTTTGTGATGTCTGAAGATGGGTGTAATCCCGAAACGTGTAACACGTCCTAATAAAAGAGTCAATTGGACATCTCATGACTTCATCGCGATTGTACAGCATTGGTTGCCAATTATCTACATTTATCTGTTTAAGAAATTATACAGATTGTCTGTTATAGACAAAAACGAAAGGCGCGAGTAGAAAGTGAAACAAGCAGATAATCCTAATAAAGAACGGTCCAAAAACCCACGGTTCTATAATTACAGTACAACCACTTACAGAGCTCCAATATGGGCTGCAATTATCGTATGACAGTGAAGCTAGGCAGATATGATATCACATTAATGCGAAACCGATTTACTCTGGAAAAATAGGTTCAATTTTGGTCACCATCTACATGTACATCTGCATGGGTGCCTCGTAAATTACATTTAAGTGCCTGACAGAGGGCCCATCGAACCACGTTCACAATAATTCACTATTATTCCAATCTCGTACAGAGCGCGGAAAAAAACGAGAACCTATATGTTTCCGTGCGAGATCTGATTTCCCTTATTTTATTATGATGATCGTTTCTCCCTATGTAGGTCGGCGTGAAAGAAATATTTTCGCATTTGTAGGAAAAAGTTTGTGATTGAAATTTCGTGAGAAGATTCCGCCGCAACGAAAAACACCTTTTTAAAAATGATATCCACCCTAAATCCTGTATCATTTCAGTGGCACTCTCTCCCCTGTTTCACGAAAATGCAAAACATGCTGCCCTTCTTCGAACTTTATCGATGTACTCCGTCAATTCTATCTGGTAAGCATCCCACACCGCGCAGCAGTATTAAAAAAAATAGTCTCTTTAGTAGACCTGTCACATTTTATAAACGTCCAAGCGTCCTGCCAATAAAAGGCAGCCTTTGGTTAGCCTTCTCCAAAACATTTCCTGTGTGCTCCATCAAATTTTACGTTATTCGTAAGGGTAATTCCTAGGTATTTAGTTGAATTTATGGCCTTTAAATTTGACTGATTTATCGTGTAACCGATCGGATTGCTTTTATCACACATGTGGATTACCTCACAATTTCCGTTATTTAGGGTCGACTGCCAACTTTTGCACAATACAGATATCTCTTATAAATCGTTTTGCAATTAGTTTTCATCTTCTGATGAGTTTACTAGTCGATAAACGACAGCGTCATCTGCAAACAACCTAAGACGACTAATCGGAATGTCTCCCAAATCGTTTATATGGATAAGGAACAGCATAGGGCCTGTAATACAACCCTGGGGAACTCCAGGCGTGAATCTGGCGCTGGACCCGTTTGTATTACTGTATGTCATCCACGCTGTGATTTTATAAGCCATAACGTGAGTGAACAGTGGGGCTATCGAGGACAGGGACTGTGCGCTGTTAGTGAAACTGTTTTATGTGAACGGCAGCAATTACAGTGCTACATTGAAAGGTATCCCAGACTGAAATGTCTGAGGAGAGGTTGCTGTTGCCGTAACTCACCACGCAGAACGCACCTCGTTTAGTGCAAGTGCTCGCGCGGTGTCACGAGAATTGTTCACACCTCGTTAACAGTACAGAAACATTCGCGGTCTCTTTTACACTGGGGCACGTACAAGGTCTAGACGGTGCAGCAACTGTAATCTCACGACTCGCAGCAACGTTGTGAATATGCTCTTCGGTTTCTAACACGCACCGAAGTTGATGACACGTAACGAGGCAATATTCTACGGAATGAAGAAGCAAATTTTACGCTACAGGGTGCAGTGAATACACAAAACCGCCGAATTAGCGGTACTATTACACGGCGTATTGTTCACGAAGAGCCATCGCATTTTCAGTGTGTGTCTGTGTGATGTGGATTCACAAAAACCTTTATTGTCGTTCCGTTTTTCTTTGAAGAGAATATACCCATCTCTCAGGAGAACCATGACGTCTGCACGTTATCAAGACCACCTTGTACAAGATGTGATTCCTTCTTGGGAAGAGCGCAACTACGTGGAAACAAGTTTTCATGCAAGGTAGGGCAACACCGCACTTCCCTTACCCAGTGAAAGATCTGCTTGATGCAACATTACACGAACGAGTTACCTTCAGAAGTTTTCCACATACGCGACCTGCAACATCACCTGATCTGAATCTAGGTCACCTTTGGCTCTAGGTGTATCTAAAGGTCTCTACCTGATCTGAAGGCCAGTATAGAGGAACAGCTTGCTCAGATTCCACCGGAACTGTTGTGAGCAGCTGCTGGTAGTTTTACGAATACAGCATCTCGTCGATGTTTCCTGCGTTCACACTGAACAGACTGTGTAAGTGATGCGTAGTTACAGAACCAACATTACGCCTTTCTCACCTGTTTGACCTTTCCTGTGCACGTCCCGTTCCTAATCCATTACATATGGAAACATTTCTATTCATCTATCTTACTTTCACAGCACCAAAACTTAAACTAGTTTTCATCTTGCGTAAATCGGTTCCGCATTAACGCATTAGCATACTTGCCGATTTTCGCTGCCATGCGATATTTACAGTCCACACAGGACCTCTCTGAGCAGCTGCATCCGATATTATAACTGAGTACTTGAACTCCATCTGAGAGAGTCCTTGAGGATCCAAACTGCAACTATGGAGCTGAGGAGAAACACATTACAGCAAGTGCTCCACATGGCCAGCGTTTACGTTGAGGCCCGGCCTTGCTGCTGATATACCACTGACGGCTTTTCCGATTTTCTATAATGACACAATATTTCAATTCAATGCAAATTTTACGAATAAACATTACTCCTTTTTTAAAAAAAGTTTTATTTACAAACAAAAAATTTTAGCACTGCTGCGCTGACTAATTGATATTTCAGATTTTTAACTCGGTTATTAGCAAAAGAAAAAAAAACAGCTGTCACAACCGAAACCAAACGTACACCGAAAAATACCGGGTATTCAGAACTAAAACACTAGCACCGGTTTTTACCGGTCAGTTTTCGGCATCCCTATCGCGCAACCGCTAGCAGTCGATTTGCAAATCACGTGTCAGTGTGTAAATCAACAGCCAATCATTTCGCGAATGAGAGAGTGACGTCAGTGATGAATCAACTGTGCCTTGTGTGGTGTTCCAAAGTATTGAGCATGCTGTGGACTCTGCATGCTCAGGAAGCAGGACGATAGTGTTGTCCGCCATTGTCAGAAGCAAACCAATTCTCGCCGAGTTCACTCACTGTATTATACTGTATTTTCAGCTTTTGTGGCATCTTAATCTTTATTTTATTGTTTACGTTGTTTGTGTGATACATTGCGAAAATTGCGTAAGTATTTCATATTTTTCATTAGATTCTCACCCCACAACAAAGGCCAAATACATGAAAATCAAAAATGTATTTATGTTTTGCAGAATATGTACATAAAAAAGTTTAAAGAATGAGAATTTTGCAATTGTTAAAATGGCAGCTGTTTTGAAGACGAAAAGTATTTTGGATGATATTCGGCACTTAGGAAGAAAATAAGACACGAATAATAAAGTAAATTAGCGCCATGTACTGCCTTCTATATTGTGTTTCTTTGCGTATGTTTACTTCAATTAAAACTTTCGGGCCAGGAGGCCATGGTCGATGTACAAAACTACACACTGATGTAGCGTCCTCGTCTACGGGTGGATGTGTCAGAGATAACACTGCCTACAGTTACTAGTTTTGCCTCTGAACACATGAGAACCAAACGTCGGTAAACAGTTGTAAACAAGAACAATGGCACCTCCTCCAGAAAGTTTTAAATGAAGTATTGTTTGATGTAATTGTGTGAATGAGATATACCTTTTAGGGCAAACAAATTTTAGTACTTTGAGACGTCTGAACGACACTTCCAACATGATGGATGTCCGGCACATGGTTCGCGTGCTGTTGAAGCGGTATTGAATAGCATATTTCATGGCAGGTGGATTGGTCGTCGAAGCACCATACCATGGCCGGAACGTTCACCGGATCTGACGTACCCGGATTCTTTCTGTGGGGAAAGTTGAAGGATATTTGCTATCGTGATCCACCGACAACGCCTGACAACATGCGTTAACGCATTGTCAATGCATGTGCGAACATTGCGTAAGGCGAACTACTCGCTGTTGAGAGGAATGTCGTTACACGTATTGCCAAATGCGTTGAAGTTGACGGACATCATTTTGAGCATTTATTGCATTAATGTGGTATTTACAGGTGATCACACTGTAATAGCATGCGTTCTCAGAAATGATAAGTTCACAAAAGTACAGTCGTGGACAAAACGAGCGAGACCCCTCGCCTTTTCGTTATGTTGATCCGCACAGCTTTAAAGTCTGCTACACAGCATAACAGGCAAGGCGACGAAGTGCTACCAACATACTATGCAGAGGTGTGAAATTGAAAAACTATCCGAAATTTGTCAGACTGTTTTCAATCATGTGTAAGACTATATTAATGCTGATTAGTGTGTTAACCACAACACCTAAATATAAGATATAAATGAAAGAAGAAACGCTAATTAGTATGAACTGTACTAACAAAAATGAATTATAGCTTATCGAGATAACATAACTGTTTTAGTAAGACAAAGTACCCCAGATAGTTACGAATTAGCAAAATATTATGCGCATTCGGCCGCGAAACGGTCTGTGTCAACGTTCAGACCAGTCATACTGGATTACCGTTACTGACCTACCATGAAAGTGTGCAAATTTAGCAATGCGTAAAGATTCATAACGAAATTCAGTTAAAAATCATTCAGTGCCACACTTAAGTCAATTCAATTATTGACAGAAGCAGAAAAAGTAGGCAGTAACAAGTATGAAAACAAGAGTTTCATATCGACAGCCGCAGGGCGCCGGTACAGAATAAAGGTAGCAATAAAGCGTATTGGGGGCGCGAGAATTTCTTAAAATTCCTTTACTGATAGTCTGTCTGCCTCCATCGAGATTAGAACCGAAAACAAACCAGACCTCCTTTGTAGTAGCAAACACCTTTCACTACGCTGGCAGACAACCCAGACAAACAGCCCTCTATTATTACCCCAGACATGAATAAGCACGCAATTTCGCAATGAAAATGGAAAAATTATCTGCATTTTCTGTTGCATAGAGATTTTTAGACTCAAAAACATGAATTGTTTACCTTTATGTCAGCGCTTATGTGACAGTTATTCGGGATGTTTATCGAAATAATAAAAAACTGTTATTAGCGAGTATATTTAGTAGGATAATTCTGCACCACCCCAGGAAATAAACGGCGACGTGGCTGTCAAACGTATTGTACAATGTTTCGACTTCTCCATTAGACGGGCCACAGCCAGAAAACGTTCATTAGCCGAAGTGATCCTTAATGTAGCTAGGAATGGGAATGCTCGCACATCTAAAACGCGGTGGCATTAACAGTAGGATCTGAATTACCACGTGTATGGGCAAATGGATTTTATTTGCATTCCTGTAAACGTAATTTGGATCGAAAGCGTAGCTACGATTAATAAGCTCATGTGTCTACTGCAACTGGAAAATTTCGAATAAAAAGTAGGGGAAATGATTATGCGGCCCTCATCTTCAGTAACTGTGGTAGCTATTTTCGTTGTTAGGATTTCGTCACGTAAATGGGTAAAAATGGAACCCTACTAGTCTCACGTTCTTGACCGTCTATCTGTCTACCCAACCCTTAAAACTCGTTTACCTCGAGTACTGGTGGACATAATAAGCGGAAATCTATCGCACGTCCTGCGGTATACGGTCCCTTGGTCGTGTAAAAAAGTTACCTACATCAACGCAATCTAAAGATACGGCCGCTTATGTAAAGAAAATTTACGCGAAAAGTCAAAAAATGCCTCTAAGAACTATGCCACCAATCTGCTTAGGTCATCAGTCCTCTAGACCTAGAACTACTTCAACCTACCCAACCTAATACACATCCACGCCCGGGGAAGGATTCGAACTCACGGCGCAAGCAGCCGCGCGGTCCGCGATATGACGCCGTTGAGCGCACGGCTAACCCGCGCCGGCAAGCTGTTGATATCATCTGGTGTTGCTGAAAAGTTATTCACTTCTGGTGAATGATTTTCTGCGCAGTTCATTTAAGATTGAATAACTAAAGTATATTTGATGTTACGGAAGAGGAAGGACGCCTAATTCATTTCCCCTTGTCTTTATTCATGATGTTACATTCGCAATCTGAGCATACGTACTATCCATAACCACACTTTAGATCCAAAGTCATAGTCACAGATATGTGAATACAACACATTGGCTTATACTTGAGGTATTTCGTTTCCCACGAAGTGGTGGCAGACGATGCTGTGGTGTCTTCGAAGAGCGAGTTTCTCCAGTGCTAGCTATCTCAGCACAGCAGCTAAGCGAACCTGCATAGTATGTTGGTAGCACTTCGTCGCCTTGCCTGTTATGCTGGGTAGCAGACTTTAAAGCTGTGCGGATCAGCATAACGAAAAGGCGGGGGGGTCTCGCTCGTTTTGTCCACGACTGTACATGTATCACATTGGAACAACCGAAATAAAATGTTCAAATGTACCTACGTTCTGTATTTTAATATAAAAACCGGCCTGTTACCAACTGTTCGTCTATTATTGTGAGCAATATGTTTGTGATTATTACAGCGCGATCGATCACAAAGCGAAAAAAGTGGTCCAACTAAAACATTCATATTTATTTACGTACTACACGAATATGTAATAAAAAATGGGGGTTCCTATTTTGAAAAAACGCAGTTGATATCCGTTTGACCTATGGCAGCGCCATCTAGCGGGCCAACCATAGCGCCATCTGGTTTCCCCCTTCAACCTAGACAAGTTTCGTTCTTTGTAGTTTTTTCGTTTGACGCTTATTTCGTGAGATATTTGGCTCGGTCACGATCAATGGACCACCCTGTATAGTATGTTTAGCGTGGTTAACTTATCAGTTCTCAGTTGCTATTGATATTGCATCAGTACCTCCA
The DNA here is from genome assembly GCF_023864275.1 of Schistocerca cancellata. Classification (NCBI taxonomy): domain Eukaryota; kingdom Metazoa; phylum Arthropoda; class Insecta; order Orthoptera; family Acrididae; genus Schistocerca; species Schistocerca cancellata. The sequence goes on along the minus strand of NC_064631.1, from coordinate 20,997,298 downwards.
CCTTAGGACAGCCTGCACACAGTTATAAAGTCCGCCGAAGTTGTTACACCCTTCTTGGATTTAGACATGAGTTAACACACAAAAACGGGATATCACATCGTCTATAAAGCGTTCAAATCCATCTATTGTTTGATATACCAATTGTAAGATAAACAAGAAACCTTAGGCCACCGCTCGCAGCACGAGCATCTAGGGATACTTTCGTTCCAGTTTTATCACTACATAGTTACTTCATAGGTCTATAGATGTCCGTAGTTCGTGGTCTCGCGGGAGCGTTCTGGCTTCCAGTGCACGGGGTCAAGGGTTCAATTCCCGGCAAGGTTAGGGAATTTCTCTGCTTCGAGATGGGTGGGTGTTGTGTGTCCTTCATCTTCATTGACTCGCCACTCGCCGAAGTGGGGTCAACTAAAAAGAACGTGCAATACGGCGGCCGAACTCCCCCGCATGAGGCCTCCAGGCCAACAATGTCCCCCGATCATTTCATTTCAGGTCTACAGATTCTAGCATGGTTCATGTCGTCCCTTTTTTCAGTTATAAACAGTTGGTTGATCATCTGCGGTGCTGTAAAAGCTGTGAGGAAACAGTAACTGAAGTGGTAGGCAGAGTATGTAAACCCACAAGAGTGTATTTTCGAATGCCGCATGTCATACGACTGATTAAATTATAAAATTAGAACATAAATACAATGAGAACAATACACAGGGTGTCTCTCCTAAGAGTCGTCATGTGCATATTCCCTGGTGTTTCAGCAGATATTTACAATTTCGGTTTTTCGTTGTGTAACTGGAGTTCAAACAAATAGTGTTCATCACGTCTTTCGTGTGACACATACCGTCGACGGAAAGAGCAATTTTTTCCATTTTTGCCGTTACAAATAAACTTATTTTTTAAAGCGGTATTTTCCGTGCCCCTTCAATAGAGAGCTCCAAGTTTAGTATAGTGTGGTTTTATTTTATCGATATATATCAACAGCAACATTGAAACTCGAAGAATAACCAGTACTCCAACACTGACATCATTTCTCTGGTTCACGCTAAAAGCTACCACCTATCATGCAGCGCTGCTGAGTCGCTGCTGGATTGTTGTGTATTATTCTTGTTGTACCGGCCCTCTTGATACACATCGATAAAAGGAATATCGCACTAGCCTAATCAGGGACCACTCTATCGAAGGAGTACGTAATATTCAGCTTTTAAATAGCATTGTGTGTGTGTGTGTGTGTGTGTGTGTGTGTGTGTGTGTGCGTGTGTGTGTGTGTGTGTGTGTGTGTGTGTGTGTGTGTGTGTGTGTTTGTGTGTAATGGGAATCACACCGATGCCTTCCTTTGACAACCGACGTCGCATGAAAGAGCCGATGAGCACTATTTGTTTGAGCTGACAGCGACTACACAATGAAAAAACAAATTGCAAATATCAGTTGAGACACAAAAGAAACTGCACCTGACAGCTTTCCGGAGAGACACACTGTATACAGGGGACAGTCCATTCAAGTGATCCACATGGATCTACGTACTGCCACCGTATTGTATCTTCAAAAACAGAATAGAAAACGTTAACAGCCTGATCCATAGCAAATAGAGGATTTTCATTTTACTCTACCTGCGCTTTCAATTGAATTGTAATTTTTTTCTGATTCTTGTCACACGGAAATAATAGAAAAGTATCCTTCCTGTTGTTTCCGTATTCGCTTTGTTTTATTGTAATTTACGTCTTCCTCTTTAAATGTTATTTTCTGTGATAAGAAGAGCAGTAAACAGATGGTCGTCATCCCCATGTGATCACAAAACAATTTCCTCGTCAGTTTGTAGCTAGCTTTCTTTTTCTACTTTTGTACACTGCCCCTTTTCGAGACACCACGTAACTCCCTGAACTCGGGCCACTGTCACCTCGCCTAAATGAAACACGAGGATGGGAAACCTTCTGTCTTAGAGTGTGTGTAACAGATCCAAAGTCGCTGCATACCTGTTGGTTATATCACTGTGCACTGTCTCTGCTGGTGGAGAGAGAGCACAAGCGAATTGTGATGGGGACGACAAGCCGTAAGCAGTGCAGTGAGTTGCCGTCCTCCGGAGTGGGGCCGGCCAGCTGCAGGCAGGTGAAGCGGTCACCGCTGCCGCTGATGGTCCGCCTAGGGAGTCGTCGCTCCGCTGCGTATCGCGACGCGCCGTCACGCCCGGCTCCACTACGAGATACCTGCGCCGTGTGGCGACCGCGCCAGGACCTCCCGGCCTGCCGCAAAACTGCACTCCGTCCACAATTACTTCGGGACTGACAGCTGTGGAGGAAGTTGCGGCGTGAGGTTCACGCTGAAGAGCTTCTACAGTATATAGCTGCAGCAGTAACCACTCGCAGTTACCAAACCTTCTGTCCCTCCCCCTTCCTCGCAGTCCACAGCACTCCTGCGTAAAAGCAGGATTTATGCATCCTACACAGAATTAGTCAACATCAAATTGTACTGCGACTGGCCGCTGAAATTCTTCCAAAAAGTGCTAACAGTAAAAACTTCGGCATTAAGTAAACTGAGTTACTTGACACAGATGCTTCCAGCGCCTGTTGCTATAGCACACCAGACTCAATGAGCATTATGCTGGTTTACCGTGAGGAGAAATATTTTTTAAACGCATGGCCATAAGAATAATTCCGCCGACAGCTGCCAAAATTGTTGTTTTATTGACATACAACCGATTTCGTGGCCTAAAGCCACATCATTAGGTGCAACAAGGTGTTCAAAGGTCAAAGATGTACCCATCGCAGCTAGTCAAGGTATATTATTCATTGTAAAGAAAGCTGCAGATATGAAGTTTTTATTGGCTTCAAAGCTGCAGATATGAAGTTTTTATTGGCTTGATAGTGTGGGTACACTGGAGTACTAGCTTCGACACGCTCAAACTGCCATCTTCAAATCCACAATGTACAGGTTATGAAATCATGCTGTGTGGTAAACTGCATGTTTGGTTTCGTACCATGGTAGCGGTCTCATAATAAAAAGAGAGTGTTCTACTCTTCTGAGTCTGTTAGGATGGTACAAAAGCAAACTGCAGTTTATCGCACACTTGCTTTCATAACCTGTACACAGTGGATCTGAAGATGGCAGCTAAGTCCTGACGAAACTACTAATAACGCTGAAGTGTTGAAGCCTGCTGTCGACCCGTACTTCTGGAGCTTGCCGACGGTCACATTGCAACAGCATAACGAGCGGCGATTTTAAAGACTTCTTCGTCGCCAATCAGACTGCGTTGCTGTCTTGGCCTCCGTGTTCTCGCGATCTCTCGCCTGTCGAAAACGTCTGGTCGATGATTGCGAAAGGACTTGCCGGAGCTACCCTACCCGCTACTACACTAAGTGATCAAAAGTATTCGGACACTTGGTTGAAAATTACAAGTTCTTCGAGCCCTCCAGAATATGTACATAAAAAAGTTTAAAGAATGAGAATTTTGCAATTGTTAAAATGGCAGCTGTTTTGAAGACGAAAAGTATTTTGGATGATATTCGGCACTTAGGAAGAAAATAAGACACGAATAATAAAGTAAATTAGCGCCATGTACTGCCTCCTATATTGTGTTTCTTTGCGTATGTTTACTTCAATTAAAACTTTCGGGCCAGGAGGCCATGGTCGATGTACAAAACTACACACTGATGTAGCGTCCTCGTCTACGGGTGGATGTGTCAGAGATAACACTGCCTACAGTTACTAGTTTTGCCTCTGAACACATGAGAACCAAACGTCGGTAAACAGTTGTAAACAAGAACAATGGCACCTCCTCCAGAAAGTTTTAAATGAAGTATTGTTTGATGTAATTGTGTGAATGAGATATACCTTTTAGGGCAAACAAATTTTAGTACTTTGAGACGTCTGAACGACACTTCCAACATGATGGATGTCCGGCACATGGTTCGCGTGCTGTTGAAGCACAAGTTCTTCGAGCCCTCCAGGTGTTGGCCGAACCTGAGCCGTGATGACAGCTTCCACCCTCGTAGGCATACGTTCAATCAGGTACTGGAATGTTTCTTGGGGAACGGCAGACCATTCTTCACGGAGTGCTGCTTTGACGAGAGGTATCGATGTCGGTCGGTGTCGCCTGGCATGAAGTCGGCATTCCAAAACATCCCAAAGGTGTTCTATATGATTCAGGTCAGGACTTTGTGCAAGCCAGTCCACAACAGTAATGTTATTATCGTGTAACCACTCCACCACAGGCCGTGCATTATGAACAGGTGCTCGATCGTATTCACAGATGCAATCGCCATAAAGAAAACGGCTCTGAGCACTATCGAACTTAACATCTGAGGTAATCAGTCCCCTAGAACTTAGAACTACTTAAACCTAACCAAACTAAGGACATCGCATCCATCCATGCCCGAGGCTGGATTCGAACCTGCGACCGTAGCAATCGCCATCCCCGAAGTGCTCTTCGACAGTGGGAAACAAGAAGGTGCTTAAAACATCAATATAGGCCTGTGCTGTGATAGTGCTACGTAACACGATAAGTGGTGCAAGCCCCCTCCATGAGAAACACGACTGCACCATGACACCACCGTCTCCGTATTTTACTCTTGGTACTACGCACGCTAGCCAATGACGTTCACCGGGAATTCGCCGTACCCACACCGTGCCATCGGATCGCCACATTGTGACCGTGATTCGTCACTGCACACACTGTTTTTCCACTTTGTAACCGTCCAATGTTTACGCTTCTTACAGCATGACTGGCATCGTTGGCATTTACCAGCGTGATGTGTGGCTTGTTAGCAGGAGCTCGACCGTGAAATCCAAGTATTCTCACCTCACGCCTAATTTTCATAGTTTTTTATTCTCGAATCAGAAACATACAAATTTACAGTAGCCATACACATCAATAAATATGTACATATATATACACAAATTGTATTTATATTACATGTGCCCAGTGCTTTGCAACCTCCAAGGCGCTTGGAGTGGCTTGCAGGAGATCAATCTTGGTGTAGGATGTAGGACACAAAAGGCACTGGAGCATCTGGCTTGTGGTTTGTTCTTGTCCACAGCCACAGGACGTATCTTCTGTTATGAAGCCCCATCTCTTCAGGTTGTCTCTGGATCGTCCAACTCCTGATCGTAATCTGTTTAAAGATTTCCACACCAGCCAGCTCTCGTCGTGTCCAGGTGGTAGTTCTTCAGCTTCTGGCGTCTGCAGGTGAAGCGTCGACTTCTTCCATAACTCCAGCCATGCCTTCTCTGATGAAATGGTGAGCTTCTCGGATGTTCTCAAGAAGCTCTTACGCGATCTCAGCCGTTGCTGTGGTGGACTATGTCCGTGCAGTGGATGGGCACTGTCCTGTTCCACTTTCAGTCTCTCCTTGTTGGCAACCACTGTTCTGCGTATCCATGGTGGCGCTATTCTACCCAGGCAGTAGAGCTTATCAGACTTTCATAGTACTTCCAGTAGATTCTGATGCAGTTTGGAATTCCTGTGTGATTGTCTGCCTATTACACATTACAAACCTCTTCAACGGTCGGCGGTCTCTGTCAGTCAACAGACGAGGTCGGCCTGTACGCTTTTGTGCTGTACGTGTCCCTTCACATTTCCACTCCACTATCACATCGGAAACAGTGGATTTAGGAGTGTGAAAATCTCGCGTGCAGACGTATGACACCTAATCACCAGACCAAGTTCGAAGTCTGTGGGTTCCGCGGAGCGCCCCCTTCTGCTCTCTCACGATGTCTAATGAATACTAAGATCGCTGGTATGGAGTACCTGGCAGTAGGTGGCAGCACAATGCACCTAATATGAGAAACGTATGTTTTTGGGGGTGTCCGGAAACTTCTGATGGCACAGAATGTAACAGACCATATTGGACAACATGTGGAAGCAGCATGGACTGCTATACCCCAGTAACACCTCCACAGCCTCTTTCCCTCAGTGCCGTGGTGTACAGCAGCGGATACACACCAGCAACGGCGGCAACACTCAGTACTGATTTCATTATTGTCCTCACTTCACGTGGGGCTGTAATTTCAGTAGTGTGACTTTTGTACAACGTGTTATCTCCCAAAACAATTTGCCTGTGATATCTCTGGTCCTCCTTGCTGTTGAATTCTGGATGGCCAGCAGTGAAATTAAAATGATTTCAGATCTCCGTTAGATGGATGGATAACGCAGGAAATAGGAATTTCCAGAAGCTATTTCAGTAAGGTTGTAGCTAAACTTTGCGAAACCAACCGTAGCAATCGTGCTGTAGGTCAGGCGAGCTCTTATCGGCCCGCTTCGTTTCTAGCAGTCGGAGGAGGCTGCGGCGCTGTTTACGCGGGCGTCTTAGCACGCACCAGGCACGGCCAGCAGTGAGGGCAGAGGCAGACAGCAACGATCGGCCGCCTCTGCTGCTCCCAGCCACGGCCCCTCCCCTCCACCCCCACCACCACCCCATAACGTCAACCGCAAAGCAGAAACAGTTGGCAGATATCAGATGCTGGGCACGCAAACCGGGAAATGTGGATAACTTGCTTCTCAAGGCCTTTACCGAGTTTGACGCTCGGTGTACGGCGCTCTCTCGAACCTAATCTCGCGACCTTACCGTAAGCACATGATACGCCGCCTACAGAACTGTTAACTCGGAGTACTAGCTCAGTAATACAGGGTGAAAAGTATTTAAACCGGCAAACTCTGGGAGGTTGTAGGGGACATAAAAACAAATATTTTTCCCTAATGTCATTTATTCCTATGAGTATTTCAACCGGTAGAGGAAGATTTCTCTAGTCGCAAATTAATTAAACCAACAAACACTTTTTCATTTTTTTATGACCGAGAGACAACACATTAACACAACCCAATTTCAATTACAGTAGATTTTCAAAAATGCCTCCATTGACACGTAAACAAAGGTTACACCTCGGATCATGTTCTGTCTGACGCGGGCAAAAACCCTAGGAGTATCATGAATTGTTCCTGCTGCTGCTACTAACCGGGCAACCAGGTCCTCTTCTGATGCAACAGGAGTTGCGTAAACAAGGTTGTGCATCTCTCCCCACACAAAAAAATCCAGAGGGGCCATATCTGGGGATCGATCAGGCCATGATACAGGACCACCTCTGCCAATCCATGTTTCTGGGTACCGTCGGTCCAAGAATCGACGCACACGACGACTGAAATGTGCCGGCGCCCCGTCATGTTGGAACCACATTCGTTGTCTTGTAGGGAGCGGGACGTCTTCCAGCAATTCTGGCAATGCTCTGGCGAGGAAATTGTAATAGTGCTCGCTATTTAATGGCCTAGGTAGCAGATACTGCCCAGTTAAACAGTCCCCAGCAACACCGACCCACACATTAACAAAGAACCGCACTTGATGAGCGCTCGTAACTGTGGCATGTGGGTTATCCTCACTCCAAACATGATAATTGTGCATGTTGAAGACTCCATCACGCCCGAACGTTGCTTCATCGGCAAACAACACAGAGGATGGAAATGTAGGATGCATTTCACACTGTTCCACGTACCACTGCGAAAACAGTGCTCTGGGTGGATAATCAACTGGTCCTAGGTTGTGGACACGCTGCAAGTGAAATGGACGTAACAGTTGCTCTCGAAGGACTGTTCTTACATTCGTCTGATAAGTCCCCATGTTACTTGCAATTGCACTAGTGCTGATTGCAGGATCCCGCTCCACAAGCTGCAAGACAGCTTCCTCAAATTGCAGCGTTCTTACCGTGTGACGGCGTCCCTTTCCAGGTAATTTGCTAAATGACCCGATCTCACGCAGACGTTGGTACACAGTAGCAAAGGTCGTATGATGCGGGATACGGCGATTAGGATATTGATGTTGATAAATCTGCTGTGCAGCTCGTCCATTGTGGTGCGCTACGTAGTACGCACCAATCATATCAGTGTAGTCACACCAGGTGTATCGCTCCATTAGTAAACAGAGACAATGCACTACTGCACTGGTGGACAGCAGTTGCCTACAACTGAAGAGCCTAATACGCCCTCTAACAACTGAAGATCGTAATACGGCCTCTAACAACTAAAGAGCGTAATACGGCCTCCACCGGTTTACATAATCAAATGGCTCTGAGCACTATGGGACTTAACAGCTGTGGTCATCAGTCCCCTAGAACTTAGAACTACTTAAACCTAACTAACCTAAGGACATCACACACATCCATGCCCGAGGCAGGATTCGAACCTGCGACCGTAGCAGTCGCACGGTTCCGGACTGCGCGCCTAGAACCGCGAGACCACCGCGGCCGGCCGGTTTACATAATCCTCATAGGAACAAAATGACATTAGGGAAAAATATTTGTTTTTATGTCCCCTAAAACCTCCCAGAGTTTGTTGGTTTAAATACTTATCACCATGTAATGGTTATTTACAAGGCTTCTTTGATTGAACTTCTTGTATGTGGTGTCTCACAACCTGAAACCAGTTTCCCATCGCCAAAATCAGTTTTTCGTTTTCTCCTAGTCTTCATCTACATCTACATGGATACTCTGCAAATCACATTTAAGTGCCTGGCAGAGGGTTTATCGAACCACCTTCACAATTCTCTATTATTCCAATCTCGTATAGCGCGCGGAAAGAATGAACACCTATATCTTTCTGTACGAGCTCTGATTTCCCTTATTTTATGGTGGTGATCGTTCCGCCCTATGCAGGTCGGTGTCATCAAAATATTTTCGCATTCGGAGGAGGAAGTTGGTGATTGGAATTTCGTGAGAAAATTCCGTTGCAACGAAAAACGCCTTTCTTTTAATGATTTCCAGTCCAAATCCTGTATTATTTCTGTGACACTCTCTCCCATATTTCGCGATAATACAAAACGTGCTACCTTTCTTTGAACTTTTTCTATGTACTCCGTCAGTCCTACCTGGTAAGGATCCCACACCGCGCGGCAGTATTCTAAAAGAGGGCGGACAAGCGTAGCGTAGGCAGTCTCCTTAGTAGGTCTGTTACATTTTGTAAGTGTCCTGCCAATAAAAGGCGGTCTTTGGTTAGCCTTCCCCACAACATTTTCTGTGTGTTCTTTCCATTTTATGTTGTTCGTAATTATAATACCTAGGTATTTAGTTGAATTTACGGCTTTTACATTAGACTGATTTATCGTGTAATCGAAGTTGAACGAGATCCTTTTAGCACTCATGTGGATTACCTCACACTTTTCGTTATTTAGGGTCAAAGGCCACGTTTCGCACCATTCAGATATTTTTTTATAAATTGTTTTTCAGTTTGTTTTAATCTTCTGATGACTTAATTAGTCGATAAACGACAGCGTCACCTGCAAACAACCGAAGACGGCTGCTCAGGTTGTCCCCCAAATCGTGTATATAGATAAGGAACAGCAAAGGGCCTATAACACTACGTTTGGGAACGCCTGAAATCACATCTGTGCCGGCCGGAGTGGCCGAGTGATTCTAGACGCTTCAGTCCGGAACCGCGCGACTGCTACGGTCGCAGGTTCCGCAGGTTTACTCGATGATTTTCCGTCAATTACTACGAACTGTGACCTCTCTGGCAGGAAATCACAGAGCTAGTTGTGTTTCACTGCAACGATCTTTTCTAAACCCATGTTGACTGTGTTTCAATAGACCATTTCGTTCGAGGTAATTCATAATGGTCGAACACAATGTATGTTCTAAAATCCTGCTGCATATCGACGTTAACGATATGGGCCCGTAATTTAGTGGCTTATTCCTACTACATTTCTTGAATATTGGTGTGACCTGTGCAACTTTCCAGTCTTTGGGTACGGATCTTTCGTCGAGCGAACGGTTTTATATGATTGTTAAGTATGGAGCTAATACATGAGCCTGCTCCGAAAAGAACCTAATTGGTGTACAGTCTGGACCAGAAGACTTGCTTTTATTAAGTGATTTGAGTTGCTTCACTACTCCGAGGATATTTACTTCTACGTTACTCATGTTGGCAACTGCTCTTGATTCGAATTCTGGAATATTTACTTCATATTCTTTCGTGAAGGCGTTTCGGAAGGCTGTGTTTAGTAAATCTGCTTTGGCAGCACTGTGTTCGATAGTATCTCCACTGTTATCGCGCAAAGAAGGCATTGATTGTTTCTTGCCGCTAATGTACTTCTCATACGACCAAAATGTCTTTGGAGTTTCTGCCAGGTTTCGAGACAAAGTTTCGTTGTGGAAACTGTTATACGCGTCTCGCATTGAACTCCGCGGTAAGTTTCAAGCTTCTGTAAAGGATCGCCAATCTTGGGGATTTTGCATCTGTTTAAATCTGGCATGTTTGTTTCGTTGTTTCTGCAACAGTGTTCTAACCCGTTTTGTTTACCAAGGAGGATCAGCTCCGTCGTTTGTTAGTTTATTTGGTATAAACCTGTCAACTGCTGCCAATACTATTTCTTTGAATTTAAGCCACATGAGGTCTACACTTACATCATTAATTTGGAATGAGTGGAAATTGTCTCTCAGGAAGGCGTCAAGTGAATTTTTATCTTCTTTTTTGAATAGGTATTTTTTCGCTTATTTACGAGGATTTGTGGATTACAGTATTCAATTTAGCTACGAAAACGCTGTGTTCAGTAATCCCTATATCGGTTTCGATGGAAGAGGTCAAGTGTGTTTTAACAACCGTTTACTATTCGCTTGGGCTGATGAACTAACTGCTCGAAATAATTCACAGGAAGTATCTACTTCAATTTTGCGACAAGTTAAACTACTTCTAACAGCAACAAACACGCCACCGCCAACCGTGTTTAGCCTATCTTTTCGGAACACCGTTAGGTTCTTCGCAAAAATTTCCGCTGAGCTTATATCCGTTTTTAGCCAGCTTTCAGTGCCTATAACCATTTGAGCATCAGTGCTTTCTATTAGCGCTTGGAGCTCTGGTACTTTCCCAACACAGCTACGACAATTTACAACTGTTATACCAATGGTTTCTGTATCTACGCTATTCCTGTGTTCAGCCTGCACCCTTTGTGATTGAAGCCCATCTTGTGTTTTCCCGAGACACTCTAACCTAAAAAACGTCCACGCCATACACCCCTGCTACACGTGTAGCCGCCTCCTGCGTATAGTGGACACCTGACCTATTCAGCGGAACCCGAAACCCAACCACCCTTTGGCGCAAGTCGAGAAATCTGCAGCCTACACTGTAGCTGAACCGTCTGAGCCTCTGATTCAGACCCTCCACTCGGCTCTGTACCAGAGGTCCGCAATCGGTCCTGTCGAGTATGCTGCAAATGGTCAACTCTGCTTTCATGTTGCAAGCAAGACTGGCAACCTTTACCACTTCTGTTAGCCGCTCGAAACCAGAGAGAATCTCTTCTGATCCAAAGCGACACACGTCATTGGTACCGACGTGAGCAACCATCTGCTGTTGGCTGCACCCTGTGCTCTTCATGGCATCCTGGAGGACACTTTTCACAACTGGAATGACTCTACCTGGCATGCACACAGAGTGAGGATTGGTTTTCTTACCCTTCTTGCCAGCCAAGTCCCTAAGGGGCCCCATAACGCGCCTAACGTTGGAGCTCCCAACTACCAATAACCATACCCTCTGCGATTGCCCGGATCTTGCAAGGTGAGTGGTTTCCTCTGAAACAGGACAGGCAACAGCATCTGGCTCAGCGACAGTGTCAGCCACAGACAGCACCTGGAACCTGTTTATCAGACAAACCGGGGAGGCCTTACGTGCGGCCGTCTGGGAAGTCTTTCGGCGGCTGCTTCGCCCCGGGGCGACCTCCCACTGGACCACAGGTGAGGGGTCAGCCTCAGTGCGAGCTGTAACTGGGTAGGCCACCGGTGAGGACCGATCGGAGGACTCTGACGCGCTGGACGTTCGTTGGATCCCCACGGCCGGTCCACAACAGTGGTGCCCATCCACTGCAGCCTCAAGCTGTGTAGCCGAAGCCATCACAGCACGGAGCTGAGAGCGAAGTGTCACCAACTCGGCTCGCATCCGCACACAACAATCGCAGTCCCTGTCCATACCAAAGACCGTGGAAAACTAAAGTATGCAGATAAACGGACTATCGTCGCGTGCTGCGAAACTCTAATATATATCCTGACGAAAAGGCACGAACTGTGTCTAGTCATACGCACATATTCAAGAACCTAACTACCGAAGCACTCAGGTGAAACTAAATAATTTTCCCGTGATAAGGCACTTGTAATATGTCACAAAATCGGTTTACTTTCCGACGGAAACGGATACGCGACAACTGTTGCTATTAGATTTTAAATTTACACGCAGAAACTCAAGAATCTAAACTATTAAAGCACGCAGATGATATTATAAAACTCGCTCCCGCTTAGGAACTCGTAAATGTCACGAAAGTTGTTTACTGATCTGTTGCTGCGTCTGTCGGGGTCGGCTACTGCTGACTGACTGACTTCTCCTTGGTTTCGTTCGGCACGCGACCAATTCCTCTGCTGTTCCGTTTCGAACAAGTAGAACAATTTAAGTTTTATGTTAATACCTTTTTTTGTATGTTACCTTTACTAGCTGACGTGTAGGCAGCACATCGTCTAATAAACGTAACATACTGAATAATAAAATTGTAAGACTTCTTTGAAATTGCACTATGTACCTCTATCACTTAAACATTAACCTTCAAGCAACTAAAACACAGCCCAAGGCAATCATAAACACACGAGGAAGCATAAATTAGGTTCAAATTTTGAAGTGCTAGGAACATAACCCAGAGGCAACAAAGTTTTAAATTCAAAACACTTTATTACAAAGGCTTTACGTTAACTAAATAGCTGTAGCTGGAAACCTCATTAATTACAAGACCGTTCAACCATCTGTTACAAGAGAGGGGCCGGCCGTTGTGGCCGAGCCACTCTAGGCGCTACAGCCTGGAACCGCGCTGCTGCTACAGTGTCAGGTTCGAATCCTGCCACGGACATGGATGTCTGTGATGTCCTTAGGTTGGTTAGGTTTAAGTAGTTCTAAATTCTAGGGGACTGATGACCTCAGATTTTAGGTCCCATAGTGCTCAGAGCCATTTTAGATCGGGTAGAGACCGAATGTGTCCCTGGTAAACGCGTTCTTTTAGATGTCCCAGTAGCTAAACGACACAAGGATTCAGATCGGATGATTTTTTAACAAGAGAGTGGTGCAACACCCTCCCAGGCCCCACATACGCCGACAGCGGGCGCCTGCAGTAGCGTGAACAGTCTGGTTATAGCGTGGTGTACGGGCTTCTCAAACAAAAAAGAACATACATATAACAGCTAAAACACAATTATTTTAACGGCCATCTCTCAAGGGTTAAAAACCGCCCCGAGCTCGGAAATCGCAATGAACAATAGACCTAATTCTAGAAGCTGCTAATTAAAGAATATCGTGTGTGCAACAAGAAACTTTACATTTAATTAAAATAAAGGCTAAAATTAAAATACAAGGCATCTACTAAATAGTGCCACAGTAACTACTCAGCCGTTAATTTCATTTTCAGAAATCACGCTAGCGGTAACCCTCCAGTACTAAAACGGTTTATGAACGATCACTGCATTAAATTAACGTGCCGCTGATTCCAATTTGCAGTATCAATTGACAGTCTCTTTCAATAAACTCTGGCAGCACATAAAACGTTTGTGACTATTACAGCGCCATCTATCACAAAGCGAAAAAAGTGGTCCAACTAGTAACGCCGGAAATGCATATCCTCCTATTTCCATCTATTGTACTATAAATTGTTTGCTTATTTTGTTACCTGAAGATACGACATTTCTGTGTCTTTATATATTGTAATTGTTTTACTATTTGTATATATATATATATATATATATATATATATATATATATGCATTTATGTCGATGTATAACTGGTTTGTTTTGTAAATATTATTAGTATTTTTACGCTGGGTCTGGCCTAGGGAAAACTATGCTATCGAACTATTGCACCTAAAGGTCGTGTGGAGAACCAAAGTGTTTAGGATCTTTGGTAGTGTTAACTCTGTCGCATGGAGCGCGGGCAGAGGGGGTCTGGCTAGAGTAGGGCGGTGGGGCAGGTGTGTTGTGCGACGCTCCCGCGAGTTGCCGCGCTTTCGGGGTTTGGCAGCATGTAATTGCGCTCGACTTGCTATGTTAGTTTCTGACATGGTGTCGCGGACGGGAAGTGTTAGCTGGCACACATCAACAGCCCGTTTCGGCTGGAGACCGTGTCGAGAAGAAGGCGCGCCGACATCCAGCTTTTGCAGCAGCGACGGCCGACAATGAGTGACTGTCGCCACCTCCTCGATCGACGGCTTCAAACCTTCAATCAACCAGCAAGGAAGACTGGAAGCACGTAAAGTTTTAGAACTGTATGGCAGACGTCAGCTTTTCAAACTGTTCCATTTGCCTCACAAATTACAGCAACTTAGCATGAACCTTTGTTGCTCATTGTCCCAACTGCATTACCAAGCATGGTCCGTTCCTTTTCCGGAATGAACCCGAGTGCCGAAATTCAAACGCCAGCATTAAAGTAATATCATTCGATTTCACTGCTTTAATTTCAAAGTTCAGTTAAGGTATTCATAGCTGGCTACAGTATTTAGATTACGCAAGCACAAATCAAGAGTGCGAGTTTTGTTAGCATATTTTAGCTTACCTGTAACTGCAGCTCAGCTTGGTACGTACTAAATTTTACTATTGTTAATTTTTCAGAATCATTTAATTCAAGTTCAAAGTTAAATCTGTTATTTATAAATTGCATAGATTCAAGTAGCTTTTGAAATGATTGTTGAGGTAGCCCAGGACTAGCCTTACTTTACTGAATTTCTTAGTGCTTCAGAAACAAAGCTCACTATTAATTTCAGTCGCTAAATTAACTTTCAATTTACCGGTTTTATTAATTATTTTGCTAAATTAAGTCAGAGTGTAGCGAAATTTATTACTTGCGACAAACATTCAGTTTTCACACAACACGTGTCAACTTTCACTTGCCACGCTTTTAGTGCTTATTATATGTGCAATAACCTTTCTTTTTCAGTTATTATAATAGTTGTCCATAGGACTGGCGACCGTAATTTTCCCCAAATCTCAAATATCTAATTAACGCCAGCTAATTGTTAACGTAACGACCGCACATTTACTTTCTTTATTAACTTTACCCCTTTTCAAAATTAATTTCCACCAGTTTCATTTGCATTTTTCCTTTCATTTAGATGTAACCCTTTCCTCCCTCTTTACCGACAGATTAACTTCGGTGATGATCACTTTTCCCAAATTTCCATTACGTACACGCGGTTTAATTTTACTGTCATTGAGGTCGCTAAGTGAGGGGGAAGTTACAAACTAAAACATTCGTATTTCTATACTTACTACACGAATATGTAATAAAAATGGAAGTTCCTAAAAAAAAAAAAAACGCAGTTGCTATCCGTTTGACCTATGGCAGCGCCATCTAGCGGGCCAACCATAGCGCCACCTGGTTCCCCCCTTCTAGCTAGACGAGTTTCGTTCTTTGTAGTTTTTTCGTTTGATGCTTATTTCGTGAGATATTTGGCCCGGTCACGATCAATAGACCACCCTGTATATGTCATATTCATGGGCTCTTTCTTATGGTCAAATGGAGGAAGAGCGCGAGCACGGTTGAGCGCGTGACTGGATAGCTGGGCCGTCCGTACAGGCCTAACGACTGAGATTAACATCTGCCGCCTGTGAAGGTAAGCATCCGACGGTTCTAATGATTACTTGCACAGTATCAATACATTTCTGACCTGCGGGAAATTGTAGTAGTTGTTCGGCTACCAATTGTAGTGATTGATGTGATAGTCATCGCTAAGCAGCTCTTAAGAACAATTCAACTTGAGGCGGTAATACACAACGTAAAGACGTCTTGAAATGACGGTTTGGTGAGGAACGTATTAAGTAAGCGTAGTCTCGAAACTGGAACAGCAGTTTCATCGTTTCATGGGCTGACTGGAGAACCGTCAAAGTGGAGTAGTTTAAAGCAGGCTGTGAAGCGGTTAAGAAGGTCGCGCCTCAAATGATGAAGTATCGTTCTTGTCATAGTAAGAGAATGGCAGTCGCGAGTATTGGTTTTGTTTTATTTATTTCTTGTTATTTCATACCAGCGTAACTAAACATGTAACGCCGTTTCATAGGGGATGGTTCACAAATCCTGTTGCTATAAGCGAAACGTTAAATAATAACGTTTAGTTTTGTTCCGAGCTTAAACCTAGTGGTAAATGGCGATTTAAGATGTAAGTGGAAGCTCATAAGTATACGCTGCATTAGGCGTACTTAATATGTTACATTTTTAGAGGGATGGAAAATTTCTGCCCGTCATTTACTAGTTCAAAAGTCAGATAGCAACGTGTGCGAGGAATATAAAAAAATAATAGTTGAGAAAACAAAGTAATACTGTTCAGTACTTTACAGAATGGATGAAAAATTTTGGACTTACAAGCAATAAATTACCGAACTGCCAATTAAAAAAGAAGTCGTGGTCTTGTTACTAGTTGTAGACTCAAAGACAATCACTTGGCTTACGACAATACTCAGGGGGAAGAACGCATATATCTCCCTTAATGAATAACAGTGCATGCACATCGATTTTGGGGAGACAGTTACAACAGCTAAATTAAGTCCTCTTGCTTGTAAATATGTTTCTGATTTAACCACCTGTCACACTCCGAATCATCTGAAATGAAATTTCTTACTCACGTGCGATTAATTAACACAGCTTGAAATAAAATTAGAAACACTTGGATGCATTTAATATATCCGTTACACAGTGTAGGGATAGGAGATGAAAATGATGAAAAAAGTCTGAATAGTTGTAATTCAGTAACGGCCGGTATGTGTGATCTCAGATATCAGTGAATATGTCGATGGCAATGGCTCTTAAGCAATGAGAGGCCGAGATATGGATAGGAGTCCGAGATTTGTAATATACTCTTTTAATCTCCTGCTAGTTGGCGTTAACTTTGCGAAAACCCGAATTGGAAAAAGCCGCATGTAAAAATTTCAGTCTTTCAAACTCGCTGTCAAATTATTTTTGGAGTGAGGGCCTGGCGCGACATAACTAACTGAAGTACTGAAGTATCGTCCTCAAGCCCCCTACACCCCCCCCCCCCCGCATCACCCCTCCCCCTTCCATCCCCTCCCCCACCAATTCCTACGTCACCACTGCTCTTCAGAACCCTCTGAGGAGAAGCTGAATTTTCGGCTGTTTCAATGAAGCTCATTAAAATATAATGGCTGAGGAGGTTCTTCAGATTTTCAAACAAGCAGCTGTGCCCATGAGAGATCGTCGCCGAATCCTCCTCTCACAAAAATTCAGACTCCGTGCTCTGCTGATGGCTTCGGACTTGCACACAAAAGCTGTCTTTGTTTGACACGCTTAGCTTCTTAATTAATTCAATTACGACGTTAATCTTTGCGTGGCTCTGTTACCTCAGTCTCACTTTCTAATGTCAGATCGAAAGATTCGCTATCCATAGACAAACATAATGTGCAATCCGAAAAACACTTCCACGAAACATGGGCACAAAGGGAACAAGTTCCGCTGCCTAGAGACGAGCCCTCCTGCTTCTTTTATTGCTTTCCTCGGAAATCTGTTAGGTTGCCAAGGTTTAGAATAATTATCAGTTGATGTATACGAACAGCATGCTGTGAACAGCAGTATTACAAAGGTTTATGTTTCGTCTGATGGTTGAACCACTTATGTTCAGGTTTCCTGTATCATTGACCTTCTCATCGTGAATACTGTGAAGGATCACATACAGTTACGTGCCGCGATGATGAGAGCGTAGTTAAGTCTAGTAACAGTTCGTTGTAGGGACCATAGTGCGGCACAGGTGTAGGTCAGTTCCCAGGACGATCGTTAAATTTTTAAATGTCCTGTAGGAGACGCAAAAAGATCTAAGTGTCTGAGATGTAGCCTATCAGAACGATGCCGAAAATGGAGTGACAGAATAGGAGACGAGGTCCTTCTCCACAGAACTGACGAATAATGTGATACATTGATAAACTAACTAGAAGAATAAATAAAATCATGGCATTTGTGTTAAAACATGATGAAACAACTTGCATGGTACTAAAAGTAAACTGTTGAGCACCAAAATTGTAGGAGAAGGCAGAGATACATAAGACAAATAATTGAGGACGTTGGATGTAAGTATTATTATGAGATGAAGTGATCGACACAGGGAATATGTTACAACAAACCAGGCACAGAACTCTCAAGTGGACCCATCAAACATAAAATATTACCGCAAATAACAGCATGTGTCCTGGGGAATATGGATCTCGAATGATATTGTGTGTAGGCATCATGTGTGAGAAGCAATCATTTTTGTTGAAGAAATAATTTATTCTTATTTGTATTAACTGAATTGTGATCTACTGTGGGGAAACTGTATGTCTGAATCAAGGTAGCTGTAGCTAAATTGCTTAAAAATTGTTCACAACTATATGGCTCAAAGATTTTATATCAGGTTTGAACAGCCTAGCTCATGGAAGGTTTTCCTGCAATAGCTATTCTTCCTACAAATAAAATATGGCTGTATTTTCTGTTGCGAAAAGAAAAATAGAAGGAAAGAAGGAAGAATAATGTTGAACGTCCCATTGATGAAATCCATGCGTGCAAATCACTGGAGTTGAAACGCTGGTCGTACTGTTGGAACAAAGTTTGCGTGGTTTACCAAATCTGGGACTGCAACCATTCTTTGCTATACACATCAGAACTGATTCGTCCCCACGAATGCTGAACAAATAGTAATAGAGACGCCCGTAAGAAAATATGCAAATTAGTTGATGGGTTAGTACTGTAAAATCGATAAACAAATGAGTCTTGGCGTAATTCTCGATTAATATGTTTTGTGCACTGAACGGTTTGTGGTCGAGTATCCTTACAACGCTGTGCTTCTCAAGTACAATTATCTCATGTAACTTCTTGCGCTTGGGATATTTTTTTGGAATGACTGATAAGATTTAAAATTGTAAAGCAACGGTAGTCATCGATGAGAGATGAACTCCGACTGCGGTATACGTTACAGATATTTTAATGACCTTCGGAAAACTGTTTGCACCATCTGCTTACTCAAGATATCTTATGCAGAATTGTCGCTGGATTCGAAATCACTGCATTCGATGTGTTCGAGAATATTATCAAAACAAATCTCCTTTGGCTGGTGAAAGAAATACAGTCGCCATTTTCAGTCGATTCGGTAACGGAAGAACCGTACGCCAACTCGTAAGGTAACCACGTTTCACTTTTCCCGTGTGTCCTTTTGGCAGCGTGGGACACTCATTACTTGGATGAAAGTCGTAGCCACCTGAGGCAATAACTAGTCCATTTGTTTATGGTAAGTCGCTATGCTTTCCTGTTACACAACTTTATTCGTTTGACGCTTATTTCGTGAGATATTTGGCCCGGTCACGATCAATGTACCACCCTGTATGTTTCAAGTGGACGTGGTACGTAAACATGGGTAAATGAAAGAATATGATAAAGTGGCAAAAAGGAGTCATCGTGTTTGAACGTGCGCATTGCCATACGGTGAGTGAAACTGCCGGATTTGTTGGTGTTTCAAATGGGTTGCTCAACGTGTCTACACGCAGTGGCGTGACACACGAAGCCACGAAACACGTCGTCAGATCTGTGGCGGGAAAAGAATTCTGACTGAGAGGAAACGGAGACGCGTTTCAACGCTTTTGTGTCAAAATCGCTTCCCATCCCGACGGTAACTGCTGCAGGCAATGAATGGACATCAATTCCCATCTGTCAGCGAGAGAAGGCGTATTGCGACGGGCACTGCATGCGAAAAATTCGAGTCGGTCACCCCTATTTTTCAAGACTACAACAGCAAAGTTCATCGGGGTGGGAGGAATGGGCCTGGTTTTCCGATCACTTCCCCACCCTATTACATCTCGAGTGGCCTGCGAAATCACCAGACTTTAGTCACACAGAAAATGTGTGGGACATGTTGGAACTCCATCAGTATCCCAGCGTGATCAAATCCTAGCGAGAGTCTCAAGCTGTGTGCGACGTAACAGCACAATCTTGTGGAAAAACTTTCTAACCGAATTCAGGTGGTTGTCAAGTCCAGGGGCGGAATTACATTGTTTCAAATTATAGTTGTAATGATGTAATTGGGGTGACTAATTTTTTGCCCGGTGAGCTAATCTTATATGGCTTTGAAACCTGTTTTTATATGCTACCTAATATGTACATCAAAACAAGTCAGTGAAGGCGCACAGTCACGTGATAGACCTTCTTTAATACTTTCGGAGCGTGTTTAACGTACAAAACCTTTGCCTTATAAACGCCCAGAGTGATTGAATTTCTGGAGATTGGTGCTTTTATTTTCTAGCGTCTTTTGTAATAACTCGTACGTAGCGCTGCACACTAAAATGAGGATCCCTCGTAACATCTGGATGCGTAGTAGATGAGTAAAAGATCATCACTCCTGTCCTCAGTGTTTTATTTAAGAACGAAAATGAAACACAACATAGCTTCCCCTCCTTAGACACTTATTGTGATACGTGCGCAAGAAATCTGTTAAACGTTTCATACATTGTCTCGTAACACAATATCTAACGTGAATTTAGGTCTTTGTCATATATAATTTCAACAATAACATTTCACTTTTACGTCAATATATCAAGTCCCTACTCCACTTCTCTGGTATATTTCCATCAACCATCAGAAATTCGTGGTGAAACTTCCTGGCAGATTAAAACTGTGTGCCCGACCGAGACTCGAACTCGGGACCTTTGCTTTTCGTGGGCAAGTGCTCTACCAAATGAGCTACCGAAGCACGACTCACGCCCGGTACTCACATCTTTACTTCTGCCAGTACCTCGTCTCCTACCTTCCAAACTTTACAGAAGCTCTCCTGCGAACCTCAGTTGGTAGAGCACTTGCCCGCGAAAGGCAAAGGTCCCGAGTTCGAGTCTCCGTCGGGCACACAGTTTTAATCTGCCAGGAAGTTTCATATCAGCGCACACTCCGCTGCAGAGTGAAAATCTCATTCTAGAAATTCGTGGTGTTTAGATTTCTGTCAACATCTGTGATACTGTTGACTGTGTATTCATAGCATAATTTCCAACTTTATTTTTGTCTTTTTCCTCCGTAATGGTTTCTTTTACATCACTGCTGAAGTGGGATATTACATGTTGATTAAGATAGACTTTCATTTCGGGGTCGTCTACATTGCTACTCCACAAGCAATTAAGACTCATAAGCCAACCACTCAGGTGAATTTAAGTACGATAGTGTTTACATGGTAATATAGTTGTCGTGTACGCTTCGTTTTGCCGTCGATTTCAAGCAGATAGTGTTTCTCAGTGTTTCTTAAGCCACCTGAACTACTGTTTTTAATTTTACGAGCTCTTTTCTTTACTAATTTTGAGTTAAGTTCCATTACATTTATTAGTGTATGATGTCTGTGGCACTTTCATCCCACCTAAGGATTTGGGATACATAATTGCCTTCTTGACTGTTAAAATAACTTTATTTACAAACTCCACGATTTCAGTTTTGGTCTTTTTCAAGTGGAGCACATTCGTATCCCAGTACACATCAAATTGAAAAATCTGTCTGAATATGAACATTATGTCAATGTCACATGCTGTGTGTGGAAGGGTTGTGTACATATTTTTTCTTGAAAACGTCATTTCACTCGATGCTACTTTGTTTTCATTTCATCTAGCAGACTATTTCTTCATCCCACGCGCAAATTTACGCACAGTTTAATTATCGCTACAGACACTGTGTACAGTGTGAGGAACATAACTCCAGTTGAATCTCCGTACTCTATTAGACTGACACTGTTACATCTTGTGATTCAGAACACAGTGAGTACAGAAGCGTTTATTTCGTAGCATGACTGATAAAGAAAAAGAATCAAAGCACCTAATCTTGCGACAGCTCACTTCACTGTCGGTTTAATTAATGTATCAGGTATTTACAATGAGTGCTTGTAAATTTCTTCATGGTGAGTGTCATTTAAGTGCGATGTAAAAAGAGCTTTCTGCAAGTTGGCTGTTTTACTTATCAGAAATATAAAAGATAATCAGTTTTAAAGATGCCTAATAAGTAACATACTTGCACAATAATGAGTTTTTAGAGCAACTTCATTTTCAATGAGTTACAAAGTACATAATTTTGCTATAGTTAAAACAGTCTGAACAGCTGGAATAGTGTTTGAAGCACGAATCACCTTGAAGCGGGGATGATAGAAAACAGTTCGCGTTGTCATCGTCAAAATTTGACCATCGAAAGATGAAAAATGTAGATTATGTGATCATCAGACAGGTCACCGTCTGTTTATAACAATTTCTAACCTATATGGAAGTTATTAACAATGCTCAAAATGTTGAAATGTGTGTGAAATCTTATGGGACTTAACTGCTAAGGTCATCAGTCCCTAAGCTTACACGCTACTTAACCTAAATTTCTTAAGGACAAACACACACACCCATGCCCGAGGGAGGACTCGAACCTCCTCCGGGATCAGCCAGCAATGCTCTTTTTATGTTCTTGCCAAGGAAATCTTTTTGTAATTTTGATAATTCTTGCATAATAACTAACTGCCGTCTCGATTTACGTAGCCGTTTGGACAGCTTTTGAAGATCCGCTTTACTTGTTTCGTGTGTTGTATTTCAAAGGTAAATTCCGCAACATTACACGTCCTGTGTTCTTTTATTGTGGATAGCTAATTTCCAGTTCACCGAAATTCGACAAATGTATGTACAGTATGTGCTCTGCTCGTTAATATTCAGTATTCACGGATGTGCCCTGCTCGTTAATATTCAACAGTAAAGAATCCTATAGCGACTCACCATCTCTTAAAGTCGATCGATGTGATGAGCGTTCCAAAAAGGCAACAACAGGAGAAAATATCGACGGAGTTCGCAATACGGTATTGAACTATCAGCAATGAAACGCAAATTAAATAGCTGGCGTCATACGCGTATTAGCATACACAACAGAAATAGGATAAGTTTACCATGAGAAAAGCGTCGTGTATTTACTCGATACTGGCCGATAGAAAACGCTATGTCTAGTTTCTCTACAACGCTAGCGCACTGCCACACAGTATAAAACTATTTTCTTGCCAAGGACTTGGTCGCAAAACTTTGCTTCTCCCTTCTTCTCACCTTCTGACAAATCTCTTTTTCCATAGTTCATAACATTGTATTTCTATTAGTATTTACAAGTAATGGAAAACACAGAAAAGAAACAGTTAACATAAGTTGAAAGATGTAGTTTTTATGTAAATGTGAACAAAGTAAATATGAATACAACCTGAATACGATCTTCTGTGTTCTTTATTTTTTTCTCAAGAAGTTCAAGAACGAAAAATACCAAAAAGTACAAAAAATCGAGTTCAGGGAAACCAGATTTTCACTGACTGCAATTATGTTAATTGTGCCCACTATCACAACTTCAGCATAGGGATAATTTTAAAGTCTAATACATCACCCCGTAGACAAGTCAATCATGGCACCCATGAATCCGCGTAGCTCGAATAGGCAGAGGGACGATGTTCCACAGCTGTAATAGTGGACAAAATAAACATATTAGAGACAAATGGTGAAAATGTTCTTACTTAAAAACTTTTGGATGACTGAGGTGCTCAGCAAAGAAATGATCGAATACAATTCTGTTTCACAAAACTGTGTTACCGACGCCTGAGGTAAAACTCGGGAACTAGACAACAAAAACAATAGCTATGTAACGAAACTCAACGATTTTCTGAATTCTATCGTCCCACCGCGGTATTTTATTTTCACGGGGAAAGGTGAAAATCGTTTCACAAAAGCCAAACTATAATGCTCTTATAAAAGTCAAAGACGATGTTTCAGAAACCAAACTATCATGTTCTTACCATAGTTCTACGTAAACCACCAACTGTTCGCAGTTTCACAAATCCCCGCATTCATACAGTGTGTTTGGAAATTCCAGTTACAAACTCCTAGGACTTGCAGAGGGCAGTGAGGATGTAATATTCTGAAGAGGAACCCATGTCCGGAAAAGTACTGTTTCCGTTCTACGACGGTTTCAGATCGGATGCGTAACGCGTCCACGTCTACTGAGGGAAAGGAGAAAGTGTCAGAGTTGATTATCTTGCAATAGGGCTTTACTACGTCAGACGGTCACCTGGTGTGGGGTCGTATGCAAAGTGGTCGTAATGCAAACTCGCCGAATGCAAAGTTTAATATACGAGACTCCTGTAGAAACAAAGGAAGATCTTCTGGCACGAATTCTGTCCTCTGCACTAGAAACTGAATTATCTGTCCAACGAGATTTATAATTTATATTAAAAAATAAACAAAAATCTCTCTCTGTTTTGTTTTCTGAACAATGCAAGTAATTTTTATAAGCAATGTCCATTGCAGTTTTTCCTCTTCTCTGAAGTCCACAGAACAATATTCATACTAGACGAATGCGAGGTTTCGCGACGATATACTGATGACATTCGCTAGTGCTTTGTCACGCCAGGTGGTTTAAAATCCACGTGCTTTAGACAGAATACTCCTCGGCCGTTGTCTAGTGGTCTGCCACTTGGTGTAGCTGGAAGTACGAGAGAATTTTATCAATTTTTGTAGTAGCTTAGAAAATTACCAACTTAATGTGAAACAGCCAAACTACTACAGTTGAATTATTCGCAAACCAGCGTAGATTTTGTTCGGGGTACTTAAAAATTAGCTGTAATTATCTCGCCAGAATCTTACGTTTCTCATCCAGGAATATAGGTGGAAGGTGCTGGTGGAAGTAAAGGTGTGAGGAGGAAACGTGAATGGTGCCTGAACAGCTCAGCAGGTAAGAGAACTGCCTGCGAAATGCGTGGTTCCCGGTCCAGCGCACATTGTTAATACGACAAGAAGTTTGAAAACAGCGCACGGTTCTCTGCCGAGTGAATGCTTGATTGTGGGATATTAGCGTAGCTGTAAAAAACATACAGCCGTCTGTGTGCCACCTGTTACTGTGAGATGTGAATCCACAGCATCAGGATGGAAACGAAAGCGGGAACCAAAGTAGTGGCGGGAATTCGGTGGAACTTACCACATAAAATATATCACTAGGCCTACATCATTTAATTACTGAATTATAGGTTAGTGAGGAAAACTTTATTCGGTGGATGATTTTGTTGACAAAACATCACGATACATAACATAACATACCAGTCATAAAAAGAATATCGTTAGAAAAATCCTACAAATCATACTTTCACGTTTAATAAAGAGGCCTACGATCCTTAACTGAAGGAAAAAAATTACCTGACTCAGAGTTCACAAGTATTTCAATTTATTCACACCAAGTGCAACAAATAAACTCACAGAATTCCAGAATTATTAATTCTTCTTTTACACACAAATTCGAGTCTATTCTACATCTTCACAACACAGCACGAAATACGATAAGCTTTAAGAATAAACATCTGCGCTAAATGCACTCACGCGGTTGCCGGCGAATTCGCCTCTATAATTTTTTGACGGCGAGAATGACTTTCACTTTTGTGTTAATATTTATAATATAATTGCATTTCATAATCGACGTGATTTCACTACAAGATTCACATTGAAATTTACTTGACACTTTAAAATAAAATAATTACAAAGTCGATTTAATGTTAATTAGTTCCCTTTCTTCTGAAATGACACACATTCACGCGTACGTTTGTCACTGCTCATAGTATATAGCATTCTCCTGATATACTAAGGGCTTTGACGTTCGTTCACGGCAGTCTGAACGTTCATTAATGTATTCTCATTTCAGTAAATAAGACTTTAACAAAACTGACGTGTTGTTAGGAAAATTATATCGATTAAGTGACATTAACATTGTGGAGCTTAACATATACTTACTATTTACTCCCATTTTTATTTTCTCAACTTGCTGAATCATGAGTATAAATGAAAATATATTGCAGACAAATTAGCAAAATGGAAAAAAAATACGTTCGCAAAGCTAAAAGATTCTCAAGCCAGTTGACTGGTTTGAGTTCCGAGCACTATGTAGAGGCAGGATTGCCGTCAATTGTGTGGAACACATTCTCTTTCATATCGGGAGGTCTAGCATACCTGACACAGTCAATATCTATGTAACCATTAAAGAGATAAATTACATACATCAAATACATGCGCGCATTGTATCTCTTATATTAGCTGTGGATATCGTATCCTCAGTACCACAGAACAAAGGCAGTTGTAATACAAGCTGCATGGAAAACCATACTGCCAGTCGTCTCTTTAATCCAGTAGGGGCTTATCTCATAGATTAGTCTCCAACGCGTACAAAACTGTAGCTGTGAAAATCTAGCAAACCTTCTGAATCGTATCGATGAAAACAAGTTAGGTGTCTTACGTTTGGTACTACAGGGAGAAATTGTGTACAAAGTTAAGCTGAACAGCGACCATTGAAACGTCAAGTTGACTGAGAGCGGAGTTAGCTGTTCGCTCAAAATGAATAACTCAGCTCAGCGAATATCTTCGATAAGTAAGATATGATTTTCGTAACAGCAATCCTATCTTCTTTTTCTTATTGTTTCTACCGTCATTGGGACTGTGATTCAGCGTTAGATTGAGATCCTAATAAATGTGCGAACTTCAGCAACGTAGTCCATATGGTATCCAGCCGTAGGCTTTATACAACACAAAGTGCTGCGGTACTGGACGTAAACATTATGAATTGCTCGAGTATCTCTGGTTCAGGGTATAGAGTAGAAATATCTCTGGAGTGAGCATTGCGTTCTGCGCATGTTATTCAACTTTAAGGTGGCATCGTCACGTGATCTCGGGACAACACTGTTTCTTTGACGTCACTTCACATTGACCATCGTCTCACATCACGTAAGTACATACCGCAATGCATTTCAAATGGCGGCATTCACGCAGATCGGCAACGGAACGTCACGTCTTGTCACGGCACGTCAATGTTCTTCGCGAAGAAAGTTTCCACTGTACGTTGTCTGCTAACATCGTATGTTAACCTGTTTCCGCAATGCTCAGCCGTGTTATAGTAGTGGATTTTGTGTTTTTGTTTCAACGTAATCTCTATCTCATTATGCTTTGTTTTCGTACCAAAATTGAAAATATTCCATGACGAGTGGCATAATTTTTCCATTGAGTGCTCTTACACAAGCGAGGTCAGATATCTCAAAGCGTAAAGTTATTTTCGTATTACAGTAACGCAATAGAGATGACGCCCATAAAGTTTAAAATGTATGATGCCGAAGCAATTTCCATTACACAATATTTTAAGTGAAAAGGTCAGTTGGTCGAAGGAGAAAGCTACATTTGTTTACGACGTAAGAAAAAAGAGTAGACAAGATGAACAAGCACCATTCATTCCGTTATAGATATTTTTTGATGTGTTTGTATGTATATATTTTCCTTAGCAAATAAATGTCATTGTTTCTAAATGTTCTTTCAAATGGCTCTGAGCACTATGGGACTCAACATCTGTGGTCATAAGTCCCCTAGAACTTAGAACTACTTAAACCTAACTAACCTAAGGACATCACACACATCCATGCACGAGGCAGGATTCGAACTTGCGACCGTAGCGGTCACGCGGTTCGAGACTGAAGCGCCTTTAACCGCACGGCCACACCGGCCGGCTGAAATGTTCTTTCACATCTCTGCACTTTACTAAGCAAAACTTATCTAGAACACACGATATGAAGTTTGCTTTGGCCATTAATAAACTTTGGCCTTGCTAGTTTCTGTTTTGCGATACTATACTCTGACTTTTCGTATCACGGATGGTGACTCACAACCTCACTTGCGATGTTCGAACCTGAGCTAAGTGAATTGAATGGACGCGACGTGACGGACAGTCTAAATACACGTTGACGTGACGCTACCGTGATGTAATGCCCATTCATTATGGTCTACAAAGCTGACAGTCCAGTTTATTCCAGGTGTCAAATGCAAATTGTTATGTTGCCTATAAAATGCCTATAAGATATCCACGGCACCTACGAAAGGAATCTGTCCGTACTAGCGATATAATAACATTCAAAATTCATAGGACGAACTACGGACAAACCTAGACCACCCCGCAAGGACGTGTCCACGGTGGCAATGTATACTGAAAATACAAGATAAACCATATGCATCTGAATGCTCACTTCGGAGATATTTCTACTCTGTGGTTCAGGGTCTGTATCGACACTCGAGATAGACGGGGATTAGAACTTGGCGACCCTGCTGGGATAGTGAAAAATGTTCTCTGAGTCGTAAAAGAAAAGAAAAGAGCATCTTTCCGTCCGGCCAAAGCACCTACGAAAAATAATTATCTGGCCTTGGGAGGACCGACTGAATGAAAGTTAATTATTTTGGATCATCCACATACTGATCAGAATTGGCATCATGTGATTTACGATAGCCAAAATGTTTTGCTGACCGTTGTGAATACAGTATCTGAATCACTCTACTCCATGAGGGTTCGGGCTTTTAGCCGGATGACATCGATATCTTGTCGCGATATTTCGGCTAGTAGCCATTCAGCCTTCTTCAGCTGCGTTTAAAGATGATACTCATTACGCTGGGAAAACTACAAGAATCACACGAGACATTACTGATTCCTAGAAACTATTGTGAAAGTGAATTAAAAAAAAATCTGCCCAGATAAAGCGTGCATTTTCCCGTAAAACATGTTCACTGCCAAGCCGGGGAAGACTTCACCCCAGTAAGTCCGCATCTCTCTGCTGATCCGTCCGCCCTGCAGCGACGTACCACTCGGCGGCCCACTCTAGGAGTCTCGAGAGCTGTGGGTGAGCGGAATGCCGGCAGAGCGCATCACGGCACGTAGTGCTAACGCCCACCTTCCCGCCTGCGGCGTCAACAACACAACACAATGCAGCACTATATGCCATCCACGCCCGTCCGAGTTTTTCGCGCTGTGCGCAGTTACACTTGACGCTTAGCATTCACGTCTAGCGGAGGAAGGTTCCTCTTTCCAACTTGACGGCGTAGAAACGCCGAGAGAATTCCTGCCCAAGTCGTCATACGGTGCTTTTTCCCTTAAGGGGCTCCGGAACGCCCTATACTTGCAATGTTAAAATAACGCTTATAAATTACATCTTTCCTCACAAAGTATTTGAGGTAGGAAGTTGAACTTTTTACAGATTGGAATATTGGCTACAACATAACACAGGGATTTTACAAAATTTTAGTTCAGTTATTAAAGATGATTTTTTTTCAATTGTAATGAAAATTCATAACATTTTTTTGCAATTTTTTATTTATATGTTCAAAAATATACAGTTTTTTGGAAAAAGGCTGTGTTAAATTATGCAGAAGGTACTGTGTAACATTTACTGAAAGTTTGAAACAAATATGTTTGGAAGATCCTTAGAAAACATGTAACTAGTATGAGAAAATAAAAGTTTTGGGAATCGAGTGACAAAGATTGGATTAACTTTTTAGTGCATTCCAGGTCCATAGGATGGATTATCTTCATCCTCTGCAAACTCCTCCTCCAGCTTCGTCTTGTTCCTCCTCCTGTTTACTCTTGCTTGTATTTCTAGACTCTTTACAGCCCTGTCTGCAGCCCGAAGGCGTTCCTTGTCTAAAGCAAGCATCGCTCGTACCATGTTAGAACCTATCTTCATTCCCATATTTCTAAATACCTTGCACCTTACAATGTTGCCATCATTGAAAGTCGCAACAGCCTCATACACACCAAGGTGAAGTGTTTCTATTCCAACAAATACAGTCTTGGGGATTCTCGACCATATAACACTATTTACACTTTCATTGGGGTTTTGAGTTTTTCCGTGAATACACTTTTTCAACAGTTGAGGTGCTGCAAAGTCTCTGAAAATAGGTTTTATCACCTCCATTATTGCATGAGGAAGACCTGATGAACACGGACGTTAATAATATCATTTGACAGCAGTTTAACAGCGCCACAGTGGGTCACGCCCATGTAGAACACATTTCAAAAAAAATTTAAAAATAGTTGTAGTCTTCGGAATTGAATAAATTATATATCTATTAAAAGGTAATAGTCTGCAGATTCAGAAAACGCAAAAAAGTAAAAATTGAACTTTTCATGATTTTGAGCCTTTCCGGAGCCCCTTAAAGGTATTTCACTCCTCAATTCATTTAAAATTTTTGCTCAGTGCATTCTACCTCTAGTGTACGTAACATCATTCTCAAGTACCGTTTGATGATTGCGGGGGCGGAGGGGGAGGGGCAGGCGTGGGAGTTGCGATGATAAAGGTGAGGGGGGGGGGGGGGGGAGGAAGGCGGATAGGACAGAAGTGTCCCGTAGAGTGTACACGCCTATACGGGGCCAAATCCACCGACGAACTTTCAAAGGTTGAAAAGAATGTACAACAATGCAAAATACGTAGACAGTATGCGCTGTGTGTGTTGTTTCCTTTCGTTCGCGGTACCCGCTGTTGACTGCAGTGAAACCATCCTTACCCCGCTGCACTAAAGTCTTTCAGTACTGCTCCGTTCTGTCTGGGGTTTTGTTTTTCGGCAGTGCGACTCGTGCGTTAGCAGTGATGCACCGCAGTACTGTGGACAGGTTCACTGGTGAACGGCTGGCCGGTGAGATCGCCGTGTACGGCCTCACTGAAGAGCGGCACCACGACGCGATGCTCAGCTGTTTCCGCACCGACTGCAACCACACGACAACACTTTGGCATCGGTACATTTGCTCCTACGAGTGACTGGATCTTTCCCTGTTAGAATGGAGAATACTGTGTGCTAGAACTCTCGATATGGAACAGAATACGCTGCACGCGATTTGTGACTGTCTTGCCTCCGCCTGGTACTCGGCGTCCTGCAAGAACTCTGAAGTCACGCCAGGCAACTGTTTCCAGAATCTTACATGGACAACAATTGCTCTCGTATCATCCACAGAAGTTGCTATCCAGCAGATTTCCCGTTTCGAGTGCGTTTGCATATTGGTTCCTAGAGGAATGTGCAGAAAAACCCAGTTTTCCGGCTTCCGTGTTGTTTAGAAACGTGTCCATGTTTACAAGGGAAAGCATGCTCAACAGAAGGAACAGCCAGGTATGGGATGACGAAAGTCCACACCCACCAGTGTGTCGATCCTTTCACTAAAAGTTTGCTGTGAACGTATGGGTCATTACTGTCAACGATTTTGTGGTCGGAGCTTTGTTGCTTCATCATACACTAAACGGAGTCGTGTACAAGATGTTCCTTCAGCCTGTCCTCTCACCGTTTCTGGAAGGCGTGCCGCTGCAAATTCGCCAGCTTGTGTGGAATCAGAACGACGGGGCGCCGGCACACTTTGCACTCGATGTTAGTGTTGGCCGGCCGTTGTGGCCGAGCGGTTCTAGGCGCTTCAGTCCGGAACCACGCTGCCGCTACGGTTGCAGGTTCGAATCCTGCCTTGGGCATGGATGTGTGTGATGTCCTTAGGTTTAAGTAGTTCTAAGTCTAGGGGACTAATGACCTCAGATGTTACGTCCCATAGTGCTCAGAGCAATTTTTTTTTTTTTTTTTTTTTTTTTTTGTTAGTGTTGTGGTGTATCAAGACAGCCACGCCACTCGGAAGTAGCTGAAATGCACGCGTTAAATTCAAGCAGGCTTGCTGAGGTTTGAAACAGGATACGTAATGAATGCTATAAAGAAAAGTACGTAGCTTCTGTACTACTTAACTTTAATCCATCATTTGTATACAGCATTCTTGATGATACAAGTGAGACTCTCTCTAGATATGGTTAACGGCGCCTTGCTAGGTCGTAGCCATGGACTTAGCTGAAGGCTATTCTAACTATCTCTCGGCAAATGAGAGAAAGGCTTCGTCAGTGTAGTCGCTAGCAACGTCGTCGTACAACTGGGGCGAGTGCTAGTCAGTCTCTCTAGACCTGCCGTGTGGTGGCGCTCTGTCTGCAATTACTGACAGTGGCGACACGCGGGTCCGACATGTACTAATGGACCGCGGCCGATTTAAAGCTATCACCTAGCAAGTG
Source organism: Schistocerca cancellata (assembly GCF_023864275.1). Lineage (NCBI taxonomy): Eukaryota > Metazoa > Arthropoda > Insecta > Orthoptera > Acrididae > Schistocerca > Schistocerca cancellata. The sequence continues at coordinate 20,965,453 of NC_064631.1, read as the reverse complement.
TGGTGTCTGGCGGTGACACCACAGTTAGGAGTCACATGAAGTGCAGTTTGGGTAATGCTTGCTCCATCGGCAGCTACGTCACCCGACATGACATCAATGGACTTCTCCTCCTGGGCTCACGTGAACAGACTGGTGTACGAGACTCCGATCGACCTTGGCAGTTGCCACGATTGGGAAAGTAGTATGCCAAATTCTTGGAATTTGTGAGCGTGTAAGACAGTCGATGGTGCTTCGTTGTACTCTCTACTGTGATGTGGACAATAGCTGTAAGGGAACAATTGTGTATTTGTTATGTGCCTTATTGTATACTGACAGAACAGATTGAATACACTTTAATAAAAGTGTACATGTTTCTTGAGGTGGCTGTTGGATTAACCTTTGTTGTATATTCTGATTGTTGCATATTACAGGTTTCTCCATTCTCGTGAAGGTATTTCCACAGGAAACAGGGTGACAGCGCTAACACACCGAATAAATCATAATTACATTATTACTTTGTAACGAGCCACCAGAGACCTTAGGTTCCTTGTACTCAGAAGATGTGTCCGAACAGTCTGATATATTTTCGAGGGAATCCTGGTTCGCCCTGTTTATACACACCGCATGGTTCTCTACTGCGCGGAAAACATTTATGAATCATAGTGCAGTTTGCTTGAATTTCAGGAACGACGTCTGATTTCAAGCAGCATGTTTCAGCTCTGTTAAAAATTATATTTGTCGACCGGTTTCGGGCTTATTCCATCGACAACAAAATTGCTAGAAGATAAAACACAAAAAATTTAACAAACGGAAAAATTTTGTGAATAAGTCTCACCAAGGCAATCAAATATTGGTTCAAATGGCACTGAGCACTATGGGACTTATCTTCTGAGGTCATCAGTCCCCTAGAACTTAGAACTACTTAAACCTAACTAACATAAGGACATCACACACATCCATGCCCGAGGCAGGATTCGAACCTGCGACCGTAGCGGTCGCGCGGGACAAGACTGTAGCGCCTAGAACCGCTAGGCCACACCGGCCGGCAATCAGATATTGGTACAGGCCTTAAAAATAATTAATACTTCATTGTTTTATTTTATAAGCAAATAAATGATCCAGTAGAATGTTTACGGTCTTTCAAAGAGCGAATTGGAGGAACTTTGTAAAACACTTTGCCGTAGCGTATCTTTCCTGGTGCTAGCCGCATCTCAGTTGGTTGTTGTTGCTCTTAACGGGGCTTACTCACCTGTTACGTCTTAACTAGCTGCGTAGCACCTACTGCATACAGACGTGTGCTGGCTAGCGGAGGTCACATGTGCGTAGGCCAGCGTTCTGAAATCTAATCGACTCGTAATATGCTGTTCCTATTACGAAATGTTACGACTACGTTACGTGCAGTTGCATCGTGCATGTTATTTACCATGTAAGTTTGCATGCTTCCCCATGTCGGGTTTTCTTTTTTAAAGGTATTGTGAGATGGTATACTAAAAACATATAGGTACACATCCTCATGACGTGCGATATTTTCAGTGAATGGCGTTTGTGGATCCTGCCGGATGAGTTATTTAATATAAATCTATAGATGATGTGTAACTTTAAGTCATGAACCAATAATTAGTTGTTGTTTTTACGATTTCTTGGTCAGATATATTGACGAAGTTATGTAGCTGATTAATTGTTCTCTCCTATTTTATCCATAGCCAGCTTCTGTGATGTTAGGTGAACACATTCCATTTCTTCCGAAGGTACCTACTTTAAGTTCACACCATCTCTGTTACACTTCCATATGGGCTGCGCCAAGTTGGCACCAACCTAGCAGCGAATCCCTGAATCCGCTCAATGATTCCAATTCTGCTTACATGATATAGACTGAAAATTCTGGACACGTAGTCTAGAAGCGGTCGTAGTAGCATCTTCTGCAAACTTCCCTTTACAAATGCTTTCCAGATATCCGTAATCTGCCAACCACAATGTTTTCAATTTCGCAAGCCCTGCTAGTCTGTACAGGGAAGAAATGGCAACGGTTCTCCAAATTATCACAGCGTAAAAATCCTACTGACTGTGACACCTCGCTGTAGTTACATATACGGCCTGTAACTCCTAGAATTCACTTGGTGATATGCGACTGTAGCAGTTCATGCAATGTGTCATAAGGTTTTGCTAAATGGGAGTAGGCAAATGTGATCAACCATCGTCTACACTGTTAGCGTACGAACCGGGCAGTGGTCGTTGTTAGACCCGGTGGATAACACTTAATAACAAGCGCGATACCGAAGTTACTTGCTACATACCTGCAACGTTTTTAATCAGCTTTGAAGCCGACAAAGAGCAATGAAACTATACATAGGTGACAAAACAGTACCGACGAATTTCGAGAAGTTGTGGTGGGTCTCTTGAGGAACAAATTGAATATAAGAATTGACGTCCATTAATCGACGCAAGAGAGCGTCTGAGATACGGAGAACAACACGGCTTCGGCAACAAGAACGAGCAAAGTCGAACTTTCAGCTCTCTCTCTTAGTGTTTTTGTGGGCCGCGCTGGGTAGCCGCGCGCTCTTGGGCATCTTGTCGAGATCCGCGCGGCTACCCCCGTCGGAGGTTCGAGTCCTCCCTGGGGCACGGGTGCACGTGTGTTGTCCTTAGCGTAAGTTAGTTTAAGTTACATTAAGTAGTGCGTAAGCTTAGGGACCAATGACCTCAACAGTTTGGTCCCATAAGACCTTACCACAAATTTCCATTTTTTGTTTTGTTTTTGTTGTTGTTGTTACAGGCTTGGATGCGTTTGACGCCGTCTATTGTTCTGAATAGTATCAGGGACATTGCGATGCGTGTATCGTGATGTTTTTGTTACACTCTGTTTACATTCTTCCAAAAACTTTTATGTCCTCATCGTCAGACACCACACGCAACGCCTTCTTTAGGTAGCCATTCCTCGCCGTCCTCACCATCTGTACCATTTGTTGCAGTTGCTGCAGTTGATCCCACTGACAACACTTTGCATTGTGGATATAGCATTCCTACACTTAATTTTTCCCCAATATTTTTCATTCCAAGATGTTATCTATCTACAGGGCTATTACAAATGATTGAAGCGATTTCATAAATTCACCGTAGCTCCATTCATTGACATATGGTCACGGCACACTACAGACACGTAGAAAAACTCATAAAGTTCGGCTGAAGCCGCACTTCAGGTTTCTGCCGTCAGAGCGCTCGAGAGCGCAGTGAGACAAAATGGTGACAGGAGCCGAGAAAGCGTATGTCGTGCTTGAAATGCACTCTCATCAGTCAGTCATAACAGTGCAACGACACTTCACGACGAAGTTCAACAAAGATCCACCAACTGCTAACTCCATTCGGCGATGGTATGCGCAGTTTAAAGCTTCTGGATGCTTCTGTAAGGGGAAATCAACGGGTCATCCTGCAGTGAGCGAAGAAACGGTTGAACGCGTGCGGGCAAGTTTCACGCGTAGCCCGCGGAAAATTGGCTCATGCCAGAACTGGAGACCGACAGCGCCGACTTCATCTTTCAACAGGATGGTGCTCCACCGCACTTCCATCATGATGTTCGGCATTTCTTAAACAGGAGATTGGAAAACCGATGGATCGGTCGTGCTGGAGATCATGATCAGCAATTCATGTCATGGCCTCCACGCTCTCCCGACTTAACCCCATGCGATTTCTTTCTGTGAGGTTATATGAAAGATTCAGTGTTTAAACCTCCTCTACCAAGAAACGTGCCAGAACTTCGAGCTCGCATCAAAGATGCTTTCGAACTCATTGATGGGGACATGCTGCGCCGAGTGTGGGAGGAACTCGATTATCTGCCGAATCACTAAAGGGGCACATATCGAACATTTGTGAATGCCTAAAAAACTTTTTGAGTTTTTGTATGTATGTGCAAAGCATTGTGAAAACATCTCAAATAATAAAGTTGTTGTAGAGCTGTGAAATCGCTTCAATCATTTGTAATAACCCTGTAACTGTTACGTCGAATAAGGAATCCAATCAACTCAGGTTTAGCTCACATCCCAGTCTCGAAAGCGAGCGCGGTGCACTTTATGCTGTCGAGGAAGCAGAAAAGATTGGAAATAAAAACTGCAGAGTAACTATACAAACACTGTCTACAGTGGACACACACACACACACACACACACACACACACACACACACACACATGCTAAATGGCACTGCATGCGATGCTACAGAAGTCAGTCTGAATTGACACTGCCGGCGATGCTATGCCAGAACCAATCAATGACGAGAGAAGCTGAAATCGCGTGACAGTGGCCTGACAGTGGAGGTCTGCGCTGAAAGCTGCGCCGGGCTGTATTGAGCTGTGTTAGGCAACGCCGGGCGCTGACACAACCGCTAGCCCGCCTGTGTTCTGTACAGTCCACTGAAGTGGGCTCTTATGGTAGGCGTGGGAATGCTCATTAAGAACGTATGCGAACGCCCCGAGCTGTGCGGCTGAGAAACTAAGACTGCCACGAGAGGATCCGGCGCGTCGGTTTTGGAATGGAGGTCAAGCCCAGAAGATCTTCATCATCGTTACGATACATGCTCTGATACGCAGCTGAAATTTCAGGGAAAATATGGACATATCCTCTGTTAGAATACTTTTATCAGTTAGGTATGCAGAGTGTAAACAATAATGGGAAGATGTACATTGTACTCACACAAACACTGAACGAAAATGGTTCACTGAATGTCCGGTGTAAATTATTCTTGCGTTTCCATTTGTTTACTGCCCACTCCAGCAAGTGGGCCATGTGCTGGTATAGGAGCTTCACAGTCAGTCTTGTTTAACATTTTTAATAATGTAATGTTTACGCGAATTTACACTGTTGTGATACTTTTCAAAACAGATCTTGAAACGAAATGAAAGAGGATTACCGAATAAAAACTTAGGGTGCTGTTAAAAACTAACCGATCTTTTTAAAAAACAAAATTACAAGTCAATCATGCTGGTTAATGTCCCCCTTGTAGATAAATATTTTCAATTTATCAATTTATCACTATCACCAACAATTCTGTAAAAGCCATTAATTACAAAACGTATTCAGCCCTCACAGTGAAACATTACCAAATTGACCACACAATTGAGTGAGAAGAACCGGCACTTTCGAGATATAAACACCAGAACTTGATCCTGCGCGAAAATTCGCACTTATGTACTTCCAAACGAATAACCTCTAAATTTCGCGCACACTGGTAGTTGGTCAATCGCTGAGCCACACTGCAGCCGCCTAATGCAGGAGCGTGAATTACCGTACAGCAGTGTGACCACCACAACCCTTTTATTCACAAGATGTTAAAGGCTAGGGCCGGCCGGACTGGCCGTGCGGTTCTAGGTGCTGCAGTCTGGAACCGAGCGACCGCTGCGATCGCAGGTTCGAATCCTGCCTCGGGCATGGATGTGTGTGATGTCCTTAGGTTAGTTAGGTTTAATTAGTTCTATGTTCTAGGCGACTGATGACCTCAGAAGTTTAGTCGCATAGTGCTCCGAGCCATTTTAAAGGCTAGGGAAGAGGAGGGGGGAGGTGGACACATCTGGACAACGTGTTATTAAAACTTGTTCGCGAACGTGTTTTAAACTACGCGAAAAGTAGGAAAGTAATGTGAGTACATAGTGCGTCAACCCCACGCGGATATAAGTTCAATATCATTTAACAATATTTTCGTATACTCGTATATGCTTCCAAAACAAAATCAGTGAACCGAAGCAACTGAAGAACAGTTATGAAACAAAATTTATAATGTTCAACTCATGTCAATCACGTAGTTCAATAGCGCATCACCTACAAATGTGTTTGACTTTTACATTGTCAACTTTAAAACCAAAATAAAATAATAGTAACGAAACAGCTCTCTGCTGCTTTTTAATAACACAGAAATTGTTTTTATTCATTGAAGCTACAGATTAGAAACCGCGAAATTTGATACCGTGAATAAAGTATGTTACCAATGTGAATTCATTCCAGTCTACAGTAGTTTGCGCTCGGGCATTAGGCAGCTCCAGTGGTGCGGATCGTGTGTCAAACAATCGGTCAGTGCATTCGAAATTTAAAAGTTGTACAATCAGAAGGCCACAACTGCGTTCTGTCAGCATTACGGACCAATTTTTTGCGAGTGGCTGATTGCTGGGGCTGATGTCTTGCAAACTTATTTTTCCCATTTAAAATATGAGGTTAAGTTGATGTTCCCTTGTCAGATCAGCTTATGTAGTACAGTCCATGACCGTAAGTTCCAGTTTTCCTCGCAGACAACATCCTGATTCTAAAGCTACTTACCTTATGAAAATGGAAATGAGCTCTTGGCGTCACTGGCCGGGAGGTCCCTTGCGGGGCAGGTCCGGCCAGTTCCTCTGCAACGGCGTACCACTGATAGGGCTATATGCACCTCATTTCCTGTCTTCTGCTAGTGTAAGTCAATTGCCTTCAGACCCCATCCCTGAAGTCTAGCCAGCTTAAAAGTAGTACAAAGTCCAATGTTAGAAGCAATTATCTACGGGAGCAAGCCACTGACTAAAGATGCTAGCCAAGCGGGTTAGCCGTGCAGTCTTGGGCGCCTTGCCACGGTTCGCGCTGCTCCCCCCTTTGGAGGTTCAAGTCCTCCCTCGGGCATGGATGTGTGTATTGTCCTTAGCATAAAGTAGTTTAAGTTAGATGAAGTAGTGTCTAACTCTAGGGACCGATGACCTCAGCAGACTGGTCCCATAGAACTTACCAAAAATTTCAGTTACTTAAGATGCTAGAAACATGAGTTGTTAATCTTCAGTCACCTTCAGGCAACCTAGCTAAGTGCAAGAATCACAATAGGAGGTCGGAAGCACGTATAACACCGACACTAGTGTGCGACTTCCGTCTTTGTGGGAGTGGCTGCTAAGTGCCAAAGTGCCGCGTAAGCCTGTGTGTAAGTAGACGCGTAGAGTGGCTGTTGGATAATTAACAGTATCGAGAACAAAGCGTGGACTCACTGGAGAACGAAACTGCTCACACAGAGCACACCTCCAGAGCAAAGGTAACTTTTGCCTTACGTTATATTTCGCCATGAAATACTGAAACAGTGTTGAAGGTTCTAGGCGCTACAGTCTGGAACCGCGCGACCGCTACGGTCGCAGGTTCGAATCCTGCCTCGGGCATGGATGTGTGTGATGTCCTTAGGTTAGTTAGGTTTAAGTAGTTCTAAGTTCTAGGGGACTGATGACCTCAGAAGTTAAGTCCCATAGTGCTCAGAGCCATTTGAACAGTATTGAATATGCGACAATGTTCAAAAAAGCAAAAATTTAGTAGTGAATTCGCTACACCCTTTGGGTCTCATACTATTATTGTTAGGGAATGGGAGGAATAATAGGAAATTTTCTTGTTCTGTGTCTGAGCCTTAGGCCAAACACCTGACATCGAGTGCGTATAAGATAGAGTGGCTCCTCTCCGAAATTTTACACAGGCCACACGGGCAAATCTTTTAATGGTAGCTCGAGAGTACATTGCAGCGTAGTTAATAATAAAACAGGCTCTGACACTCATTTGTTTTCTTTTAAATTATGCGTTCATAATGTAGGGCGCCCGATATATGTCATTATGTTCCTAAAGGATGCTATCTGGATAGTCGTGAAAAGTTTAAAATTATAACAAATAAAAAAATACCCACATTAGTTGTTAAATGAACAAAGCGATTTACATAAGAAGTCCTATAAATCCTATTTTCCTATTTCTCTTTATTTTCATGTCTGTTATGATGCCCTTTGTCACCATTTTTTTTTTGTCGTTTTCGTCGGTGCTACCTTTTCTACCGGGCCGAACTTGCTCGGTAGTGGCTCTTTTATCGACTTTCTTGTTATTGGGTATTACGTATACACTTGCGATGGCCAAAAATCAATTTTCCACACGCCGATATCGTCTGCAGGAGGGCATCATCCACCCTTCACGTCTAGTTTATCTATGGCAGTCGTTAGCAATTTTTTTACTAGTTTCACTTCGAGAAGGCTTTCTCTCACAATAAATATTACACTGTGAATATTCTAAAACTTATATTTGCGATTTAAGAGTTTCCAACTGTGTACTAATATATCATAGCTTCCTGGCTGAGGTTCTGTCCACATACGTTACATGTGTTTCACACATGTATGTATTCAGCATACTCTGAGGTGACAAAGTCATGGGACAGTGACATGCACATATACAGATTGCGGTAATATAGCGTACACAAGGTGTAAAAGGCCAGCAAATGGACGGATCTGTCATTTGTCCTCAGGTGATTCATGCGAAACGTTTTCGATGTAATTATAGCCGCACGACGGGAGTTAACAGCCACTGAAAGCGAAATGGTAATCGGAGTTAGACGCATGGGCCATTCAGTTCCGGAAATCGTTACGGATTTGAATATTCCAAGATACGCAGTGTGAAGAGTCTGCCAAGAATACCGAACTTCAGCCATTTTCTCTGACTCCAATGCATTGGCCGACGACCTTCACTTAACGACCGAGAGCAGCGGCGTTTACGTAGAATTGTAAGTGCTAGCAGACAAGTAACACTGCGCGAAATAACGGCAAAAAACATTGTAAGACGCACGAAGAACGTAACAGTTAGTACAGAACCGCGAAATTTGACGTTAATGGGCTATATAGCAGTAGACGACCGATGCGACTGCCTTTGCTACCAGCACGATATGGCCTGCAGCACCTCTCCTGGGCTCCTGATCATATCGGTTGCATGCTAGATGACCGGAAAACAGTGGCCTGATCAGGTGAGTACAGATTTCTGTTGGTAAGAGCTGGTGACAGTTTTCTAGTGGGGCGCAGACCCCACGAAGCTATGGACCAAGCTTGTCAACAAGGAACTGTCCAAACTGGTGGTGGCCCTGTAATGGTGTACGCTGTGTTTGCATGGAAAGAACTGAACATTGACCGGAAAAGGTTATATTCGGCTAGTTGGAGGCCATTTGCAGCCATCCATGGGCTTCAAGTTTCCAAAAAACGATGAAATTTTTGTGGATGAAATACACGATGTCACTGAGCCAGAATTGTTCGCCATTGGTTTGAAGAACATTCTGTACGATTCGAGAGAATGATTTGCCCACCTAGATCCCACTGGACGTTTATGAAAGATAATCGAGAATCAGTTAGTGCACAAAATCCACACCTGCAACACTTACGCAGCTATGGACAGCCATATAGGCAGCATGGCTCAGGGGACTTCCAACAACTTGGTGAGTCCATGACACGTCTAGCTGCTGCACTACACCAGGGAAAACAAAGTCTGACTCAGTAGGTACCTCATGAGTTTTGTCACCTCAGCGTACATTTAACACATTTCAAGCATTAATCTGTAGCGAATTCTCTCAAGCCGTTTCGTCTCAATCCTGAGGAAACTGGTTGTTTGCAGCTTAACACCATGTGACTCCAGAAAGAACCTGTGATATTCAGCCAGGTCTACTAATTTTTGGGCCCAAAAGATTCTGACAAAGCTATCAGCTCACTGCACTGCTCTTTCTGACAACCTCGTCGACACACTAAACAGCGCAATTTACGCTTCATTGTTTAAAATATTCCTAGTCATCTAAGGAAAGAAGTACCAACAGGTTGTTGTCAAAGTCTTTTACATGTCACACCTTCTCATTCATATCTCCACCACTAGGGATGGTAGAGGTCTTTTACTCCTATAACATTTTAAAACAAATAGTACTTTATGGCCGGCCGGTGTGGCCGAGCAGTTCTAGGCGCTTCAGTCTGGAACCACTCGACCGCTGCGGTCGCAGGTTCGAATCCTTCCTCGGGCATGGATGTGTGTGATGTCCTTAGGTTAGTTAGGTTTAAGTAGTTCTAAGTTCTACGGCACTGATGACCTCACATGTTAAGTCCCATAGTGCTCAGAGCCATTTGAGCCATTTTTAGTACTTTATGTACACATAGCAACTTCAACTGAAATTGCACCAGGTGTTCCCGAGCTATGCTTTTATCTGACACATTTTCACCGCCACGCTCAGCCACAGGGCTACTTCAGTTGTCTTACTAGTAAAGTATTTTTTCCATATAACAAGTGATATGTGTGCCAGTTTGGTAGAACCTGCTTCAGTTGTTAGAGAGAGATACCGATATATCAATGTATTTCCACCCTTCCCATCTTTTCGGGGTGGAATGTCATCGACATTATCGCCAATGATCCTAGCGTCTCTGAAAACTATTGATGTAATACTAATATCAGTCGTTATCGAATATTTTTACATGTAATGGGTTCTCAACATGAACCTCAGCCCCACCACGATGGGGTTGGTTCAAATGGCTCTGAGCACTATGGGACTTAACTTCTGACGTCATCAGTCCCCTAGAACTTAGAACTGAAACCTAACAAACCTAAGCACATCACACACACCCATGCCCGAGGCAGGATTCGAACCTGCGACCGTAGTGGACGCGCGGTTCCAGACTGTAGCGCCTAGAACCGCTCGGCCACTCCGGCCGGCCCGATAGGGTTGGTGGAGATGCACACACAACAACAAAACAAAGTTTCATCGTAGTCAGACAAATGGTATAGGAATGCATTGAAGGTGGACCAACGAAGAAATACTTGTTTTTATGCAGGGTGAGTCACTTAATATGGCCACGTAGAATAACTCCGAATGTGTGATAGGAATGAAACGTTTGTGGGACTAAAGTTGCATGGGACAACGAGGGCCATAATATGACATGGGTTTTTTCATGCTAAGTGGGGTCGCTTCAGAGACGTGGAGGTCACCTTTCTCTCTCTTTTTTTTTGATGGAATGATATAGTTGGGTACTTATTTTCTGATAGGAGCTATCGAGACGAATCAAGTGATGTGTAAGAGCAAGGTCTTTGGAGGTCAACAAAGGTCAAAAAGTTGGCATGAACGTCCATTTATAGAAAGTATTCGGAGTGATGGCCATTGGTATCAATGCAGTACTGTAATCTTCTTATCATGGATTGAGTGGTATTCCTTATCACATCGGCACTTATCGAAGCACATGCTCTGACAATTCTCTCTCGCATATCTTCAGCTGTAGTTGGAACGTCTATATAAACAATGTCTTTTACGAATCCCCACAAGAGAAACTCCAGAGGCGTCAAGTTTGCAAACGGGCCGGCCACTACACATCTCCTCCGCGTCCACTCCAACCATTTGAAAATGTCTCTGCAACTCATTTCTAGCTATCAGTGAAAAATGTGCCGGACACCCATTGTGATGATACCACATTATGTTCCCTATTCCTAAAGGTACTTCTTCCAATAACAGACCTAATGTTTCTTGCAGGAATGTGGTGTACTTCGTACCATTAAGATTTCCTTCGATGAAATAGGGGCCTATAACTCCGTCCTCCAGAATCGCACACCATAAATTCACCGACCACGCTTTTTGGTGTGCCACTTTCCGCAGCCAACATGGAATTTCGGTCGCCCAATAATGCATGTTATGCAAATTAACTTTTCCTTGGTTCGTAAATATAGCCTTGCCAGTAAATAAACTCAAATTAATAAATGTGTCATCCCTCCGACTCTGAAGTTGAGCCCATCAGCAGAATTGAATGCGACGCACACAATCCGTACCAGATAATTCTTGGTGGAGACTGATATGGTAAGGATGATATTTATGACGACGCAGAACACGAACAACACTACTCTGGCTCATGCCAGATTTACTTGCGATTTGACGCGAACTAACGCAAGGATCTCGCATCACAGTGGCAAGAGTACCAATTTCTGTTTTCTCGTTAGTAACTTTCCTTTGCCGGATATATTTCCGATGCGTTATTTGTCCAGTTGTTCTCAGTTTATCATACCTATATTTAAATGTACGACGTTTAGGGTGAGTACGTTGAGGATATCTTTCAGCGTATAAGTCTCTAGCTCTCACTGAATTTCGCTGGCGTTCTCCGTAAATGAGAAGCATATCGACTTGATCTTCGAAGGAATGCATCATTCACATTCGCTTGATTCGATGATACTAGTCTTACCGTTCCTATCAGTGTTGTATTGCAAAACAGTCGAACGGTGTTTGCATGTCAATGGCACGTTAGGTGGATACGCGGTATTCGGCGAATATTTACTATTTGCGCGATATACGAGAGAGAATTGTCAGAGCATGTGCTTCGATATGTGGCGATGTGATGAGGGATACCACTCAATCCATGATAAGAAGGTTGCAGCACTGAATTGACACTATGGTCATCGCTTCGAACACCTGCAGTAAATGGACGTTCATGCCACCAGTGTGACTTCTGTTCACCTTCAAAGACCTTACTGTCACACATAACTGGATTCGTCTCGATAGCCGCTGTCAGAAAATAAGTACCAAACTACAGGATCCCATTAGAAAAAAACGTTGACCTCCATATCTGACGCGACCCCACCTGGCAACAAAAACCCAACGTCATATTATGGCCCTCGTTGTCCCATGCAACTTTTGTGTTACAAACTTTTCAGATCCTATCATACTTTCGGAGTTATTCTTGGTGGCAATAGTTAGTGATTCATCCTGTATATTAGATTACAGCTACAGGGCTCATAAATAGTGCTATTTTCGGTTTATACGTATTATCACGTTTTCATCACATGATAGGTTTAAAAGGAAAGAAAATCTGGTTAGTAAGGGAATAGCAAACTAAATTACAACTCAAATTAATTTCTATATCTAGCATACGTACTTGAGTACATTGCGTTGTAACTCAACTGAAAAGGGAGGCCGTACCAAAAGGGCTTCCGAAAGACCCCCCGCACCCCCCCCCCCCCCCCCCGAGGGCGCAGCCAGGGAGGGGACTCAAAAACTAATCCCAGAAAAAGGACAAGAGAGAGGTGTTATGAATTAGCCAGTACATGTACCTGAGTCCTCCCGTGTTCATAACGTCTGTCTAAGATAAGAAGCCTTTACTTCAGCGCGTGACTTTTAAACGCACGTTCTTGTCCCAGTGTCAATTCGCCGAAGTAGCATCGTGAAGGAACGAAACTGCTGAACAGACGTCTTGCGTTAACATTGTTTAGGTGGAAACTGTGCGCTTCGTTCAAAAAGCTTCGCCTACACAGTTCGATAGTTTTCAAAAAGGGAGCTGTTGCTGTTATTTCGCTATAATATTGTAGAATCTCAAAAATTCGCGATTGGGTGCTGAAGCAAATATGCTGTTTCACCGAAGGCTTCTGATCTCTGCCGACTGAGTACTGGAGCGAGACGTGAAATTGGAGGTTGGAAGCTGAAAAGGCATACGGGAAACGTGCCCTTCCAGACAGTCCTTCTGCTATTCCCAAGTTTCGGTCCCTACGATTTGCTGTTTAAGGAGACTTCAAGAATAAGCCGTCTGTGGCTGATTAATAATATTAAAGGAGTTCATTGTTTTTGGTGGGCAGGTGTACTCTGATTAAGTAGAAATGAATCCTAGTGTATACAAATGCACGCTGTAACATTGGTCATTGCTTGCGTTGCTCATGAACTTGACAATTGGAAGTAGGCCTTGCTAATGTGTGAGGAATTTTTTGTTATTATTGCCGTACATCGCTATTGGAAGCAAGAGTGTAGTATTATTTCAGAGCACTTCATTGCCTGGATAGGAAGTTTTATTACATAGATGACGAGTTTCAGCCTGTTCAGTAGCCACCTTCAGATCCATAATCCTAGAACTTGCGGCATATTAGGCAGTGTGTAGAGTGCTCAGTACGCTGATGTCTAATACGTTGCAAGTTCTGCGATTATGGACCTGAAGATGGCCACTGAACTGGGTGAAACATTTTAACAAAAATTGAGATCTAGGCAATTAAGTGCTCTCTCAATTTTTTTTTTGCATAGACTAAAGTATTAAGTTTCTTTCCTAGTCGTTGTCCCATACATTTAACACATGTAGTTCGTGTATCAAGTCCAACTGTAGCGTTATTTTTTAGTAGTGCTTAATTTATATTACAGTTCCTTTCAACACTATAAAATTTACTAAATCTGTATAGAAAAATTTGCGGAAAATGTGTTTTACAGGCATGAGGACGAAGTCAGGGGGGCACAGATTGACAGGGGGTAGTACGTAAATAGTGAGCGACAAGTTAGAAATCGGGGCTGGACGGAAGGCGTGCCCCGATAGCCATATACACTCCTGGAAATTGAAATAAGAACACCGTGAATTCATTGTCCCAGGAAGGGGAAACTTTATTGACACATTCCTGGGGTCAGATACATCACATGATCACACTGACAGAACCACAGGCACATAGACACAGGCAACAGAGCATGCACAATGTCGGCACTAGTACAGTGTATATCCACCTTTCGCAGCAATGCAGGCTGCTATTCTCCCATGGAGACGATCGTAGAGATGCTGGATGTAGTCCTGTGGAACGGCTTGCCATGCCATTTCCACCTGGCGCCTCAGTTGGACCAGCGTTCGTGCTGGACGTGCACACCGCGTGAGACGACGCTTCATCCAGTCCCAAACATGCTCAATGGGGGACAAATCCGGAGATCTTGCTGGCCAGGGTAGTTGACTTACACCTTCTAGAGCACGTTGGGTGGCACGGTATACATGCGGACGTGCATTGTCCTGTTGGAACAGCAAGTTCCCTTGCCGGTCTAGGAATGGTAGAACGATGGGTTTGATGACGGTTTGGATGTACCGTGCACTATTCAGTGTCCCCTCGACGATCACCAGTGGTGTACGGCCAGTGTAGGAGATCGCTCCCCACACCATGATGCCGGGTGTTGGCCCTGTGTGCCTCGGTCGTATGCAGTCCTGATTGTGGCGCTCACCTGCACGGCGCCAAACACGCATACGACCATCATTGGCACCAAGGCAGAAGCGACTCTCATCGCTGAAGACGACACGTCTCCATTCGTCCCTCCATTCACGCCTGTCGCGACTCCACTAGAGGCGGGCTACACGATGTTGGGGCGTGAGCGGAAGACGGCCTAACGGTGTGCGGGACCATAGCCCAGCTTCATGGAGACGGTTGCGAATGGTCCTCGCCGATACCCCAGGAGCAACAGTGTCCCTAATTTGCTGGGAAGTGGCGGTGCGGTCCCCTACGGCACTGCGTAGGATCCTACGGTCTTGGCGTGCATCCGTGCGTCGCTGCGGTCCGGTCCCAGGTCGACGGGCACGTGCACCTTCCGCCGTCCACTGGCGACAACATCGATGTACTGTGGAGACCTCACGCCCCGCGTGTTGAGCAATTCGGCGGTACGTCCACCCGGCCTCCCGCATGCCCACTATACGCCCTCGCTCAAAGTCCTTCAACTGCACATACGGTTCACGTCCACGCTGTCGCGGCATGCTACCAGTGTTAAAGACTGCGATGGAGCTCCGTATGCCACGGCAAACTGGCTGACACTGACGGCGGCGGTGCACAAATGCTGCGCAGCTAGCGCCATTCGACGGCCAACACCGCGGTTCCTGGTGTGTCCGCTGTGCCGTGCGTGTGATCATTGCTTGTACAGCCCTCTCGCAGTGTCCGGAGCAAGTATGGTGGGTCTGACACACCGGTGTCAATGTGTTCTTTTTTCCATTTCCAGGAGTGTAGTTCCACTTCGAGCGCTGAGCGGGAAGGTTCTTGTTTATTTCACTTGCCACAGCGTCGCCTGTGTGAAGTTTTCCTCGTTAGTGTTGTTCTGTCTGCGGAGTCAGTCGTAGCGCCTCCGCTCCGCCTTTACTGTCTGTTTGTGTTCATCTACTTGCAGCGGTGTCGGCCTCTCCGCTATGGCTACCATGGTTTCCACGTGTATTCCACGAAAAGGTACTGTGAGCTTCACTTTCGATTAAACAAGGCGACACGTGCAGCCCGAGTCTCTTGAGATCCCGTGCGGTCTGGGGCGTATTGTCACGGTTCGCGTGGCTCCCCCGTCGGAGGTTCGAGTCATACCTCGGGCATGGGTGTGAGTGTCGTCCTTAGGATAAGTTAAAGTTAGACTAAGTAGTGCGATAGCTTAGGGATCGATGACCTCAGAAGTTTGGTCCCATAAGACCTTACCACAAATTTCCATTCTTTTTCTCTCGATATCCAGAATTGGCTTGTCGATAGATTTTATGTGAACTCTGTTCAGGTCCACACCACTTATTTTGATGCAGACGAGTACGTGTTTTATGTGAAATTTATGGATCCCCTTCACGATGAAAGATTACTGTCTCGACATAGTTCTCAAGTCCCGTTCAAGCATCACGATAATTCCGTTAGCATGGTGTCCCTCGCAGATGCCGAAATCGAATATACCAATTGAAACGTCCCCTTTGAACAATTAAACGAGACTGTGCTTAACCTGACAGACTGTGCTTAAGCTGACACACAATATTTTTAGCGCAACGCAATCTGTCTTTCAAAAATCCCTACAAAAGAATGGCCCTGACTAACATTAATCTATACCTTTCACAAATCACTTACCTCACCAAAAATCTCCGTTACTCGAACTACTGCAATACAGCGAGCGCCACTACTGCCAGCTAAATAAAAGATTCAAACTACTGAAGGCACTAACTACTGATAGGCATAGTTAGCAAATGAAAGATTTTAATAGAGAACAAACAATGTATTTACCTTAATAGTCATAATATATATAGCAGTTCATAATATCCATTCTGTACTCAAAAGTCCGCCATCTCATTTCCCACATCCACCACTGCTGGCGGCTCACCTCCAACTGCCCAACGCTACGCGCTGTTAACATCCAGCTGCCCAACACTACAATGGCAGACAACAATGCAAACCAGCCACAGACCGCACACAGCACAGCCAGTGATTTTCATACAGAGCGCTACGTAACGTTGCCAATAAAAAAACATAAACAACCTACTTACATAGCCCCCATGCTCCCCACAAAAAATTTTACAAATTGTTTTGGGCACTGGGCAGTACATATTTGTTAAAACTTTTCATAATCGTAATTACAATAACAAAGAAATCAAATGCACACACTTATTGATACAATGTTGGTCAAAAGCTAAAATTTTCTCACAGTCTATAAAGATAGTCCTGATCATTCATCATAATACTAATTACAGTTTTTTTCACAAAGTCTCATTAGTAAAAGAAATTGCACACAGAAGTAGTGGATTTCCATGCAGTCTTGAAGTAGTAGTGTTGTCCTTCCAACGGAAAGACAGTGCTGACTCTTGACATGCAGACAGGTAATGGGTCACAACAGAGCAAACCCACAGCAGAGTCATTCGACGTTTTGAAGAATATTGGTAGGTAGGTCATCACAGAGTAGACCCACTGTAGTCTTGGTAGAGAGTATGGTATAGGTGGGCCACCAGAGGTGCAGACCCACTGCAGTCCTTGTAAAAATAATGGTACTGGTGAGTCAGCAAAGGTGTAGACCCACTGTAGTCCTTGTAGAAATAATGGTATTGGTGGGTCATCAAAGGTGTAGACCCACTGTAGTCCTTGTAGAGATGGCCAGCAGCCATCTGTTGCGACTGTGCAGGTGCACAATCACCATCGAAGAGTCTTGCAGAGAATAGAGCAAGTATACAAATAACCACCACTTGTGCACTCACAATGTTTTTGGAATTGTCCTTAGAACCAGCAATGCTGTTATCCAGTCCCTTGCTGAATTATTAACACACGTGCAAACACTAACAGTCCCTACTTCTCACATATTGTCCATATACTATGACCAACAGAAACGTGTGCAGTGAAATGTAACTTACAAGTTACTTAATTTGATGAACTGGTGTCAATTACAATATTATAACATGAGAATACAATTACAAAGGTACAAAATACATCATTAAAGAACATAAGAATTCAGATAACATTTGTAGTACAGGCTATACAAAAGAATAGAAATAAACATATACAGCAGTGTTACAGGAATTATGACATAAGTACATACATAAAAGATCAGAATAACTCGCAAAACATCAACTTTACACATGAGCATTAAAACAAAACGGAATAAATAATGTCTAACCATCTTTACAAAGTAAATAACATATTATTAATGCAAATTATATTTGAGGATAACAGTATTCCTCATCATAGTGAATATAGCATAGTATTAGAAGAAGAAAAAATTCTATGAAACTACACAGAGACAGGAAGAAAGCAAATACACAAGGGTACACAACCACATAGTGGGATAACACAAAAGGAAAGGACAGGGTTCGTTTTCAGTGTAACATTTGGTACTGCAGTCCAACCCAAAACTTCATTCCATAGATCTTTCGTCTTATTTCGATATTTGCTCCAGCCAAAAAAATCCTATCCAAGCATGCTTTCTGTATTTTTCTCGTGTAACCTCTCAGTGCATTTCTTCAAATTCATCGCAACTCATTCTCTTATAGGCTACCCCCTCTTAAGCTAACTTAAATCTACTGAGCTCAGATGCTAAACTAAGGGACGAGGCAATGCATCAGCACAAAATAATTAACACAAACATCAATGAGAAAAAATTCAAATTGGTAAAGTAAGCAAAAATATTACAACTAATATGCAATGAGCACTAAACAAGAAAAATAAATCAGTAATAAACTGGCTTAGCAGAGTAACACAAAGTCAAATTCAGTAACACTATGCCTGGCAAACAGCAGTAACTTATACCTAAACATGACATACCTCAAGCAGAAAAAATATTACAGTAAAAACAACAATGCAGATAAGGGAAATGTATATTCACATCTTAATGTCTATGTAATTAAAGTGGTGCACCACAAAAACTAATTCTACAAAAAATTACCAAGTACTTGAAAAGAAAATTCTGCATGCAATTCCTGTGAAGGGAAATGTGTTTTTGTGCTCCTTCGTTTTTTTAAGTACATCAAAGTTATTGTTTACTGGATCTGTAGGCATAAAATATCTATATTAGTACATTCACAAAATTTTATTTTAAACAATGCTGCAGTGCAGCTAGGAACTAGATATTAAAGAAAATGAACAAATATGTACAAAGGAAGGCATGAAACATCATTCATTAGCCATATGGCATTTCATAAGGTAGTAAAAAATTCTCTCAATTCTCGAGAAAGACGCTTGCCATAATCAGGTGTGCAGATGTAAGTATTCTCCAAGTAATGAGCGTGTCGTATTTGTGGTGCTTTCTACAAAGGAATGTCAATAGCGAGGATAATGGCCTCCCTTTTTTTTTTCTACCTGTGCCTCTGAAAAGGCTTTTTCTCCAGGTGTCTGACACAGCTGGGTGCCCACGACGCATTACGTGCAGGTGGTCACTTAACTTTCTTACGGAAATATTTACGACAGCAGTTTCCGCTACAGTGACAGTCTCATATAAAAATATTTCACAGGTCAAGAATTTGCGTTACAAATCTGTAGAAACAAAATGCTATTGATATAACAGTGTCAAAAAAATTTTCGTCGGCATTGTAATACATTCACGCATTTACATACATTTCATAACTCTTAAAGTACGATTCTTGGTTTCCAACAACCTTTTTCACAAACCAGAGTCCCTAAACACTACTCATTATTCCTTATCTTATTCTTCGACACTTCAATATTTCAGCATAACAGATACGTAGCTTAATCAAATAACTCATATAGCATCAGCTTATTGATCATAAACATACCTCAGCAGCATAATACATCGTCGTAATAATAACATCATAACACCTCAGTCAAATCTCAAAAACGTCGTAGCTTTCTGCAATAATTTCAAAACCTAAAGAAAATTCTCTGCTCATTTCAGTAATGTCATCTACCACAAACGTACTTTAAAAATCATGATCTCGTACCAAACACATCATTCAAAGCTCTCATAGTATCACAATGGTTCTGAAAAAATATAAACAGTTCAAAAAGGACAGACAAAATACAATTTCGTAAGTGTCAAGTAATCCAACTCTGTAATTGTGTAACAATGTGTCACTGACATAATAAAAAAGTTTGTCTCTCTCAGTTAAATGATCAGATAGCTGTGTAATTTGTGTTAGAAAAATATGGTACCAATGTGTAAAGTTGAATAAGCAAATACCATATTAGCTAGGGCTCCTTGTGCTTGCCAAACACATGGTACACAAAGTAGGCGTGTACCCCCCTGAGGATTAATGTAATTATACCCTCAGGTGTTACAGATTACAGCAATGGAATGAAATGTATAACGGAAAACCTTTGTGTCAATGTACTTCAAATATCTTTAAAAATAAATGTTTTAAGTATAAAATTAATCATCAAATACGTGTACTGTAGCGCTAAACTGTGCGTCTTGTTGTAAGATAATTTCTGTGGAAGTGTCGTAGCTATCGTCGTCCGAAAGCTAAGTTCTGCAGCAGTCAATGTACTTACCTCATGATAAACAAAAGTGAAATGCATTGCGTATAGATATCTTACTTATTACGCTTATTGCCGTGATGAAGAAAGTACTGTGCTGTAACGTATTGTTGTGCTATGGAAAAGGCTGTCTCCTTCTAGCTATACCACAAAAGTTACTATTAAAACATGTTTTACTTTCCAGAATAATACAGAAAAACTGTGTAGATATGAAACAGATACACCGCAAAAGCAACGTTGTAAATTGTCACTCATTAGTAACGTCGTGATATAATCGTGTAGCTGTCACATAAACTAACCACTGTGTCATCTGGTATCTCTCAGAAAGTACTTTAATTCAGAATGTATTTTCAAGTAAACCAAAATGTTGCATTAAAATCTCATTAGCGGTACTGGTAAATGTTCTAAGTATGTGAGCCTTGTAGTCGTTACGTAATCATGCAACTAACAAGCAAGAATGTACACACACAATAACACTGTGTCGTCTGTTCGCAATAACAATGCATTCGTAATTTCTGTTTAAATAAGTTCTCTTGGTTCTTGACTGGATATTTAACTTCAAACATTGTTGCATGGTAACAGTTTCTAAAGCATACTAGGAACGTGAAGTGAAACGTTTTATGGCAAAGACAAAGTTAAAAAGCAGATTATTTTTCAATAAATGGTCTTACATGTGAAATGTGGTGTAAACCTTTACTCTTCCTAGTACGCAGAGTTTCAACTTCAACGCAATTATCATGTGGTATACGTCGGATTCTGTAAGGTTCATTGTAAACCAGAAAGAATTTGTGACTCAAGTGTTTCTTCTTATGTGACAATGAATGAGCTTTAATGAGAACTTTCTGACCAATATATAATTTCTTTGCATTTGCTTTACCGTGTAGTTTTCTCCTTTTGTCTGCTGCAGATTTTATATTTTTAATAGCCAAATCAATTATGTCTTTGTGTCGAAGTGTACGTGTATTCGGGAAAGGTACAAGCTCTCTGATTCTGTTCGGTGGTTCCTCATTCTTCAGTACAAGAGTAGGTGGTAAAGCAGTGGAGTTATGAGGCATTTCATTCAGAACGTTTTGAAATAAGTGTAAATATCTGTCCCAATGCTGATGCTTTCTGTGACAATAAAGTCTGCAAAGCTTATTGATTTCTTTCATAATCCGTTCGGAGGGGTTATAATATGGTGAGTACAATGAAATAAAAACAGGTTTGATTTTATGATTCCGAAGCATGCGTGACCAAACCGCAGATCTGAATTGCGGTCCGTTATCTGAAATGACTTTAGCAACGTGGCCAACTTAACGTAAGAAATTTTTAACAAAGGCGTTGGATACAGACCGTCCAGTGGCTTTACGTAACGGAGTGAAAGAAACAAATTTTGAAGTAAGTTCAACAGCGACTAGAACGTACGGAAATCCATTAGATGTTCTGACAAGCGGTTCCAAGAGATCAACAGCAGCAAATTCTTTTAATTTAGAAGGAATAATAGAAAACAACGGAGCACGATGTGAGACAGTAGATGGTTTCGCCTTTTGACAAAGTTTACAAATAGACAAGACTCTTGGAATTTTCTTTTCCATATTGTTAAAATAACAAGTCGTTCGAAGAATATGATAACATTTTCGTGGACCAAAATGTGCGTAGCTGAAATGAATGTACCAAATGAGCTTATTAACAAAATCGTCTGGAATGCAAAGTACCCATAGCTTGTCATCAACAGTGCAGCGTTTGAAGAGTATGTTGTTTCTAACCAGGTAATAATGCCGAATCTGTGTGTGTGTCTTTTCATGCCATTTACTTTTGATGTCTTTCCAAATCGGATCTTTATCTTGTTCATGAGAAATGTCCTTTAAAGATGTGGTGATGAAGTTTTCAAAGGCGACTTTCTGAATGTAAAGAATACTGAAATTTTTCTCGAGATTGCCTTCTGTGTTACTTTTCTCAAGCCCAGCCGGTGCGCGTGACAGCGCGTCCGCAACAATGTTCTCCTTGCCGGGAATGTAGACTATTGTGAAGCTGAATTCTTGCAGAAACAATGCCCAACGTTTTAATCTGTCATGATTTAATTTTGAAGACATAAGAAATTGTAATGCACGATGATCACTGTATACTTTTACGTGCTTACCAGAAAGAAAGAAACGGAATTTGTTAAATGCCCAAACGATAGCTAAAGCTTCTAATTCAGTAACGGAATAATTTTTTTCAGATTTTGTTAGCACTCGGCTAGCAAAAGCAATGGTTTTATGAACAGTAATGTCATTTTCTATGGCTTCTTGAAATAAATGGGCACCAAGACCGACTTTAGAAGAATCCGTGCTAAGGTAGAAATCTTGTGACAGATCTGGATGAGCTAGTATTGGCGCGTTAAGTAGCGATTCTTTCAAAGAATTGAATTCCAACTGTGCTTGTTCGTCCCAGTTCCAAATAGTATTTTTTCCAGTGAGAGAACAAAGTTTTGCTGTGACAAGAATTTGCATATTCAGAAAACGACGGTAAAAATTTACGAGACCTAGAAAACTGCGGACTTGTTTTTTTGTGGATGGAACTGGAATGGCTCTGATTGCTTCTAACTTTTCAGGATCCGGCTGAATGCCTACAGAAGAAATAATATGTCCCAAAAACTTCACCTTTGACCTACCGAATTCAGACTTTTCCAAGTTAACTGTAATTCCAGATTCTGCAAAAATACCTAACACGCTGTTGAGGATGCGATTGTGTTGTTCCCATGAGGCTTCTGCTGTCAGAATATCGTCCACATATAAGGTGATGTGACGTTTTAAGAACTCAGGTAATATGGAATTTAGCCCGCGAATGAATGCTGCTGAAGAAATGTTCAAACCAAAAGGAAGTTTCCGAAACTGATAACAAACGCCGAAACTAAGAAAAGCTGTGTATTTTCTACATTCTGGATGAAGTTCGATCTGATAAAAGCTGGATCTGAGATCAATGGAAGACAACACTTTACATCATTAAAATTTTGAAGAAGTTCTTCCATCGTCTGTTTCAGGAATGATGATAGTATTAATTTGTCTCGAATCTAAGACAAGCCTGATCGATCCTTTTTTCTTCTCAACAACATGTAATGGGTTGTTGTATGAGCTTACTGCAGGCTCAGTAATGCCCTCATTAAGCATAGATTGTATTTCTGTTCTAACACAGTCCCTATAATGCGCCGGAATTACGTATGGTCTAACACAAAATTTAGTATGCTTACGAACACAAAATTGGTATTGAAATCCCTTGATTGTTCCTGTTTTGTGAGTAAAAACTGTGGAATGTGCTTGTAAAATCTCAAAAAGGTCCTGCCTATCAGTGTCATTACAATTCTCAATTGTTTGAATTTTATTCTGAATTAACTCATTAATTTCAAATATGCCGTCGATGCCATCCCTGTCAGTACTTGCAGAGTGATTGTTAGTGTCTAGTTCCGTAGGAAATTCCGAACTGTTGTCTAACAGAAGGTAAAGCAGATTAATTTCCTCGTCATGGTTTGAGAGCCAGTCTTCAAATTTCAAAGCTATTGACTTACCTTCTTTCTCTAAACTTATTTCAGCATCGTGAAAGCTTAAGATTGCTTTGTATTCATTCAAAAAGTCTACTCCCAGTATAATTTCCGTCGACAATAATGGAACAATGGGAAAGTTCATAGAGAAGCTGTGGCTTTGACAAAAGAATTCTAAGTTGGTTTGTTGGCGTACATCTACACTTTTTCCAAAGATTGCACCTTGTAATTTAATCTTACGTAACGGAAGTGTGGGGCAATCGTTCGATTTGTTACATTTGCTAAAGGCTGTTTCACTAATTACTAAAATGGGACTGCCAGAGTCAAGTACTGCCGTAAATTTTATGTCATTTACTGTAATGTGAATCACAGGATATGCAATGTTGTTATGTTTTACGTCGTGTTCCTGAAGTAAGATGTCCCTAATGTCTTCCATTTTTACGTAATTACTAGCTACGGCAGCTGCGTCGTCAGTTTCATAAGTACGTTTTGTGGCTGCCAGCAGTGTTAGTCATTGCCTATTGTCTCTTTGTTGGCGCGCGTCGTTATTGGGATTTGGAGACCTAACTTCTACAAATTCACCGTGACGAGAAGGCCCTGCTCTGTTTAAATCCCGCCAGTTCTGATGCAATTCAGGTCTGTCGTTACGATCACATCGTCTGTCGTCATGTCGGTAGTTCCTGTAGTTTCTTTCTTGTCGATTAAGTGATGGAGAATTTCTCCCTGAATCGTAACTGCACGCTGGACCGTTGCATCTAAAGTTATTCTGTCTCCCGTAATAATAATAATTGTTTTGGTTCCCATATTGTCTGTTTCTCTGATTGTCTCTGTGATAGTCATTACCGCGGAGAGGTGATCTTTCCCTGTAATTATTACTACTCAGCCAATGGTTGTCATACGGGTGGTGTCTGTTTTGGTCACGATTTGTGTTGTGAGAATAGCCTTGTTGCGTCCAGTTATTATTTCTTTCTTTGTGGAATTGCAACGGATATGACCTGTAATTGTTGTGTTCCTGTTTCCGCTTTCCGCGATTGTCAGTGTCAATTTCTAATTCTTGTAAGAGTCCCTGAAAAGCTTCAATGTCGTCTTTGCAACGTCCTGCCAAAATAATATGTTGTAAATGTTCAGGAAATTTGATTAAGCAAATGCGGATGAGTTCTGAGGAGCTGTGTGGGTTTGACAGGTACTGATTCTTGTGCAACATATCTTCAAAATATTTCACAAGACTGGAAAATTCAGATTGTTCGAAATGTTTCATCATTATGATGCTATTTTTTACTCGGTCTTGTGTAGCTTGAGACCAATATGCTGAGATGAAGGCATGATAAAATTCTCCTTCACTGTGACAATCGTGAATGACCGATCGCATTCTTACAGCTGGTTCATTCTCTAAATAGCCACACATAAATTTTAATCTGTGCTCTAATAACACGTTGGGAGGAAAGCAATGAGAGAATTGATGGAGCCACGCTTGTGGATGAATGTCGTTGCCAGAATTCGTAAACGTTTTGAATTTACGTGTAGTAATGAACAGCTTATAGTCAAAATCATCATGTCGGCGAGTCGCATGTCGGTCATTGTTACGTCGTGTCGGCGGTTCAATCTCAAAATTCGGTGCACATTGCCAATTTCTTTCATAACTTCCGAAATGCCCTGTGTTATTATTTTGTGGCTGTTCCGTATTTCTATGTCCCTCTTCCCGTATTGGGGCGCGTGTGTCCTCTGAAATACGTAATTCTTGTATTACCTGTGTCAGCTGATCTTGTACTTCCCGGATTTCTCTTTGGTGTTGCGTATTAATTTGATTCAGATTTTGTTTCAGTTTCCTAATTTGTTCGCACTCTTCTGTGTCATTAAAAACTACCGGTTTTGTGTCATTCAGATTATCATCTACCTTTGTAGATAAATTATTTAGCTGATCCGAAAGTTCAACTACTTTCTCTGATAATAAATCAATTTCCTCCATGTGTCTTTCTGAATCAATTTTCAGAGTATCTACTGTGTCCTTTAAGTTTTCCTGAGTTTTTGCAAGTTGCGTAACCAAATCGGTTGATGCAACTGAGTCAATTTTAGCTTGCAAGGTCTCATGATTTTCATGAACAATAGTTTGCAGTTCTTTTATGGCTGCTTCGTGATTCTGTAATGCATTTTCATGCCACGAAAAAATAGGTTGAAAATGCTCACAAATTTGTGTTTTTATGTCATTACAGACTTTTTGGCATTTCGATTCAGTAGTTAAATCTTCACGTGTTTGTTCAAGTGTAGTGTCTAACTTTTGAAGCTTTTGTTGTGTTTGTCTCTGATTTTGTTCCATTGTGTCTAACTGTTGCTGTGTTTGTCTCTGATTTTGTTCCATTGTGTCTAACTTTTGAAGATTTTGTTCCATTGTGTCTAACTTTTTAAGATTTTGTTCCACTGTGTCTAACTGTTGCTGTATTTGTCTCTGGTGTTGTTCCATTGTGTCTAACTTTTGAAGCTTTTGTCCCATTTGTTGCATTAATTGTAATAACAATGCACTGGTGTCTGAAATATGTTCCTCAGTGCTTTTCGGCAGTGAATTTGCACCGGCAACATTCACATTTTGACAAGCAGAAAATGTGTCTTGACTTATTTGAGAAAAGGGTGAGGACGCAAAACCTGAATCTACAGTATTTGCAAGATTGTGTCCTGTCATTTCGGATTCCTGAGGCAAGCTGTTACCGACCGATCGATCGATAATGCTTCCCTGTTCACTACTTGTTTCACTGTTCAAAAAATGGTTCAAATGGCTCTGAGCACTATGGGACTTAACATCTATGGTCATCAGTCCCCTAGAACTTAGAACTACTTAAACCTAACTAACCTAAGGACAGCACACAACACCCAGCCATCACGAGGCAGAGAAAATCCCTGACCCCGCCGGGAATCGAACCCGGGAACCCGGGCGTGGGAAGCGAGAACGCTACCGCACGACCACGGGATGCGGGCTGTTTCACTGTCTACGCCATTATTTGCCGCCCGTTCCATTTCCCTATGAACAATTACCAAATTACTACTTTGAACATTAGTTACTTCATTACACGGTGGCACTAACACACTGCTTTCGTCTTCACTGTCATTTCTCAGTTTACTTTGGAGCCTAGTATTACGTTTTTCACACGCCATTATTGTCACAATATTTCACACAACACAGAAAAGCACAATTTGAAGAGCAAAAATAAGAGAACACATTAACATAGTACTGAAAATAATATCTAGTTAATTGCAGCTGCGAAATATTTGGTGCAAATCTACATGCATGCCACAACTGTTTTACTGTACAACAATGAAAGACTGCAACTACAAAGGAGATTCTCTCCACAATTACGCACTAGCAATAAACAATAGCTACACTAATTACACAAACTACAAGAAAAAATCAGAAGATTCCAGTGAGGTATCCTCGGCTAATGGTCGACATATGAAACGTCCCCTTTCAACAATTATACAAGACTGTGCTTAACCTGACACACAATATTTTTAGCGCAACGCAATCTGACTTTCAAAAATCCCTGCAAAAGAATGGCCCTGACTAACATTAATCTATACCTTTCACAAATCACTTACCTCACCAAAAATCTCCGTTACTCGAACTACTGCAATACAGCGAGCGCCACTACTGCCAGCTAAATAAAAGATTCAAACTACTGAAGGCACTAACTACTGATGGCATAGTTAGCAAATGAAAGATTTTAATAGAGAACAAACAATGTATTTACCTTAATTGTCATAATATATATAGCAGTTCATAATATCCATTCTGTACTCAAAAGTCCGCCATCTCATTTCCCACATCCACCACTGCTGGCGGCTCACCTCCAACTGCCCAACGCTACGCGCTGTTAACATCCAGCTGCCCAACACTACAATGGCAGACAACAATGCAAACCAGCCACAGACCGCACACAGCACAGCCAGTGATTTTCATACAGAGCGCTACGTAACGTTGCCAATAAGAAAACATAAACAGCCTACTTACACAATGTTCGAGTGTTCAGCCTCCCACCGGAAATTGGTGACAACTTTCTGAAGGACACATTGACTCCATATGGTAACGTGAAAAACGTCCGTCGTGGACGCTGGTGTACTCAACACAGATTACAGTGTTATAGTGGAATTCGTTCCGTGGAAATGCATGTCGGACGCATTACTCCATCACGTTTACAAGTGTTGTTACCGCGTCTGTGTCATATTAATTGGTCAAGAGGGAACCTGCTTCCTATGTAATCAAAGTGGATACGTTCGGTCTAATTCGCCACGGAGGGCTTTTGCATTAAAGCCGTCATTAGT
Source organism: Schistocerca cancellata (assembly GCF_023864275.1). Lineage (NCBI taxonomy): Eukaryota > Metazoa > Arthropoda > Insecta > Orthoptera > Acrididae > Schistocerca > Schistocerca cancellata. The sequence continues at coordinate 20,937,463 of NC_064631.1, read as the reverse complement.
GCAGCGTCGCAAATTGACGGTTCCTGATCTTCTTCCTTCCACTCCCGCTGTTGACCCTACTTCTGCTTCGGATTATAATGAACAAACAGTCTGTTCTGATAATCGTGTCAATGAATTTCCACCTTTGCCTCCGCGACAGGTTCAGAATCCTAGTGTCCCCAGGACAGAACCTGTAACAGTGACAAACAAGCGACGATGCACTTAAGATCGGGAGGATGAGGATTTGGCTGTGCCTTCTGCTCCAATCTCCTCCGCATCGATTGTGTCCCCTACTCCTCTCGATGCTACGATATCTCCAGTCTGTGGTATGGTGAGTGATGAAGACGTTATGTCCAGCATCCCTCTGAGTTGCCTGTGTGTGGAGAGGGAGCGGACTGCCCCACATTGTCTTTGTGTCCTCCATTACAGTCTGAGACGATGCGATGTCCTCCTGCTCCTTCGTCTTCAGCCGCTGACTGTTTCCTGCATTTGCCGACTGCAGCAACTCCCGAGGAGAATAAAATTAGCGACCAAGTATCACCTGTTGCATTGGCGATTCCACAGAATTCTTCCGTCTTAGTGACTGGAACTGCATTACATGACCCTGGTTCTGACGGGCAGGAAGCTGTGCCTATGACCCCTCCCAAACCTCCGTCTGCAGAGGCCGCCATCCCACGTAGCCGACAGCCGAAACAGCATATACAACCTGACCGTGAGGTGACACGTAAGGAATCTGAGGAGAAAGGTTGCGATGACGGGGGTTCTGGTCCTCCGATGTTTGATACCTCTGTGGATTCCGCAATGGACCTTGAATCTCAGCTGTTTACCTGATTCTACTCGGAGGTTCCGTATATCCCTGTCCAGCTGTGATCACTGATTCAATCTTACACATCCCTTTCCTTAAACATTAATCGTGTGGAATCAGAATTGCGGTTGGCTTAGCTGCGTCAGTTCATTTATGATTCATGTTCGGACATAGGCTTTTTGCACGAGATGTTAGTTAGCAATTTCTCCTTACCTGGTTTTCGTATGATCTTTAATGTAGCACCCGAATATTCTACGGGGCCGCCTTATTCTTTCGCGAAGGCATTCCTATTGCTGAGGTGGAAATGTTGGATTCTGGCAGGGGCATAGGTTGTCAAATTTTAATCTTACGTTAGTTCTTTTATGGGGTCCTTTGGGTATTCTGTTGGGTGGTGATTTTAACTGTGTATTGCGTCTGCAGATCAGTCTACTAATTTTAATGTCCCTCGTGAATTACATGAATTGGTCGGCCCCTTACGCCTAAAAGACGTCTAGATATGTAAATACCCGACGGTAGTTAAATTTACCCACTTCACTGCGACTTCTGGTAGCAGGTTAGATAGGCTTTACTTATCAGACAGCCAGAGCGATAGTATTCTTACTGTTGAAGTCACCTCAGCTTCCTTTACGGATCACTGTGCTGTGGCCACAACTCTCAATCCTGAACGGCAACCAGTCGAATTGTTTCGCCCTCCGTGGACGTTAAACGTCGCTCACCTTGCTGATCTCTCTCTCGAGGACGTGATGCGAGTCGTGTGGGAGCGTATGTGTACTGGGAAATACTCTTCCACCCTTGACGTGGACACAGCTAGCAAAACCAAGACTCAGGCAAGCTTTCATAATTTTCGGTGCTGCCAAAGCGCGAGACTTTCGGAGAACTTACGTATATTACTATTCCACCCTGCGTGAACTTTATGCTGCTTCGGATCACACCCCTCCGCGAATTGCGGGTGTTAGGCGTGTAAAAGCAAAATTGTTGACCTTGAAGAGAATACAAATGGAAGGTTTGAATATCCGATCGAAGCCGCATTCATTGGTGACGGAAGACCTGACTTCCTTATATCATTTGCTTCGGAATCAGACCTGTCACCGACGAGCTTGTATCCATTCTCTCACGACAAATAATGGACATACCCCAATGGCGCGAGCTGATACAGTGCGTATCTTACACCAGTACTATATGGAAATCTATGAGATCGATTAGTCCAATGAAACGTTTTACGACCCACTTGTCAGCAATTAAAATTACACCTGAACATAATACAACCCACTTAGCTACCTTTCAGCCTGTGGAAGTTCACAAACTTACTGTGGGATCGCCTTCTCAAAAGTCCCCGGGTCTAGATCCACTTCCGAAGGAATTTTAGTTGCCCTTTTGGCCGTTGTTGGGTGCTACCTTTACCTCCCTTTTGAATGAAGTGTTACACGGTAGAGCAGTGCTGATCTCGTTCAAAGTGGGAAAAATTGTTTTAATCCCGAAACCTGCTGGACCGGCTGCCCTTGATGGCTTTCGCCCACTTACATTGCTAAACTTTGATTATAAGACTGTGGCGAGGGCACTTAACAGTAAGATGTCGACTCTGATGGATACGATTGTTGCAAAACATCACAGCTGCGTACCTGGTCGTACCATTCTTACCCCTATAGTCGAGTGTCGTGACGTGGTTTCCGTTGCTGCTGTAACGTCCGTTCCCTGTGCCCTTGCTTTTCTATACCTCGATAAGACATTTGATCGTGTTATTCACGACTTCCTGCTTCGAATTCTGGAGGCAATTAGTTTCACTGTTGACACACGGCGATTGCTCTCAAATAGGTTTTCGGGTATTTCGGCTTCGGTGGTTGTTAATGGCCAACTGACGCCTCCAATAAATATCCGTAGGATGGAGCTTCAAGGAGGCCCACTGTCCATGACTTTGTTTTTGTTGTCTTTGGAGCCCCTGCTTTGGATGCTAGAATCCCAGCTGACAGGTTGGACGCTTTCCGGCGGGACTATGTTCGTGCATACGCGGATGAGGTGATGGTTGTACTTCGCGATCCTGATGAAATACCTCGACTGAAGGCTGTAATCGATTATTTTTGTCAGAGTTCAGGTGCAACACTTAATGAAGGTAAGTGCAAGCTTCTTCTCTTGTGAGGTTTTGATGACACGGTTGTTCCATGGGCTACTGCGGTGCATCGGCGTACGTCTCTCGGTATCGTCATTGATCGTTGTCCACTCAAAATGGCGACGCTCAACTGGAAGTCTGTTACGGACAAAATTCAGGGAGCGATACCAGAGCATGATAGGCGATGTCTTACTATACTCCAGAGAGTCCGAATACTGGATCCACACGTCTTATGCAAAGACGTGGCCCAAGTTTATCCGCTTCCCTCGATGATGGCGAAGAAACTATAACAATTGTCTGGCCGTTTCTTACGAAAGAGACATATGTTTCGCTTACGGCATGAGGTGAGAACGCAAACCTCGTTCCTTTGGGGGGTTGGGCCTGACAGATACACGGAGAAAGACGCAGATGCTATACGTGCAGCGTACTGTTTTGACGATGACCCAAGATACTCACACGTTCACGTCTCATTTATTTCTCTGTGTCCGTCTTGCCAGTCTTGAACCCCCTATTGATGTCGGTCGCATAAATTACAAGTTAAAACGCATTCGTGACTTCTATCTTGCCGTGAGCTATTTAGGGGCTGACATGTTATGGAGACCTGTTCTCACCATGAAATTCATAAAGACTCGATGGGAAGCAGTCCTTTGCATGAATCCCGTGGAAAGAGGATCGCCGCATACAACCTGGACGACAATTTGGTTCAATATCAGTCTTCCGATTTTGCCGATGCGCGTAGCGTCCTCATGGTATAAGGTAGTAAATAACTTAATTCCAACGAACGAGCGACTTTACCGTATAGGGCTTAGTGACACGGATTTATGTACTCGTTGTAGGTCTCCATTACGATACGACATCGCTTTACTTGTCTGGATCATATGGAAAACTGGTCAGGACACAAATGGCCTCCCTTACTCTATCTTCTGAGGCAGCATACACTACGGACATCATATTGCACCCAGATTCTTCTTTCTTTCCACGATCGAAAACCCATACCGTAATGTGGTTGCTGGGACACTTTGTTCATTATGTTGTAGGGGAAGATCACATGAACTTCATGATGTACATGATCACTACCTATTGGACATACTTGCGAATGCCTACATATCGAGACCTCTTCGCCAAAATGTTGAATCTTGTTTTTCGTCGGCAAGGAGATGGTTAATCTAATTTTTCTAATAAGTGTTTCTCTTTGTTATGTATGTTCCCATCCGATTTGCTTCGGCTTGTTCTCTCCTGGTTTCCCCGTTCGTTTTGTTTTGTATACTGACTCAGAATCGCTCCAGTTCTACTGTAAAATGTCTATAGATGAAGTATAGATACACATGTGCATCGACAATGCTTGCAACCAAATTGGGATTATCTTAGTTTGCTACTTCGAATGTAATCTGGTTTCGTTTTTCTTCTGCTTGTAGATTCTATTACAAACTATAAAAATAAATAAAAAACACAAAATAACAAAAAATAACAAAATTACAAAAAACCATACAAAAATAATTGTTGATACATATCATGTGAGCTTGGTGGTCGTTTGTTGGATATGTTCTCTGTTCTTTTTTTTCTGTTAATTGCCACTTTTCCTTTTCTTTATTATTCTGTTGCCGTAACTAATTTTTCTCCAATTTGCAGCTTATATTACATGATGATTTGACTATGGTCTACTGAAGTGTCATGATAGTACCAAGTCATTCTGAGAACAAGAAAAAAGCGGTTAAGGCGACTGTTCTCATAACGTGCGAATCCCGGGTTCGAGTCTCGGTACGGCAGAGATTTTTGCTGATCGCCGTTGAATTCTGTTCCCGATTGAGGAAAAATTAGAGAACTTCTGTTTCATTATGTATCCGTACAGGTATGTGATCAAGAATGTCCGTAAGATCAGTCACCACACACATAAATATAAAAACTATTTTACAAGGTGGTCACTCTATCTCACTGAGGCAACATGACTATTCTGTGAAAAATGAATATTTTATTTCCATATTTCTGTTAAAGCTCCTGGCGTGAGAAGCCTTTGTCGATATGTAATATTACTAGCTTAGCACCCGTTGCTTCGCTCGCGTAGACTGGATGACCTGCATAGTTTTCTTTTCTTTTTTTCTTTAACCGAATTTTTATGTTGTTCACAGATTCCAACTCCCTCTAAACTTTTCGCACTAATTAAGGCTATAGGAGATTGGTATTTTCAAATGTACTTCTGACTGAAAAGCGATTTTGGTAGCTGGAGTCCCAGGTTTTCATTAATCGTGACCTTTGCGCTCTTATGAAGATATTCCCATAGAGACTTCCCTCCCCTAACACATATTTCTGTATATGTAACCGAGAACTTAAATACTAGTTTTCGAAGATTATCTTCAAAAGTTTCTAATGTAACAAAATACATTCTTAAAAATTTTCATCTCCTTAGGGTTTGGATTTCGAAATACACTGACAACAATTTTTTTTTAAATTTCTAACCGAGAAGTCAAATACCAATTTTCGTAGACGTAGCTTTAAAAATCCTGTAGTAATTCTTTAATAATTATTTATTTTCAGAAACATTCACACACTGTTTTATCTCTTCTGTGGACGAATTTCCAAAAATGCTGTAAACCGTATTTTTTTTTTTTTTTTGACTGAGGAACCAAATATCAGTTTTCGTAGTTATAGCTTTAAAACTGCCTTAACAGCGACATACTTTCAAGGAGCCTTTCATGCACTATTTCACCCCCTTAGGAGTGGAATTTCGAACAATCCCTTTCTTAGGGGTGCCTTCAGTGCAAGATCCACACCTTCTCCAAATTTCAAGTTTCTATTCTTAGCGGTTTGGGCTGATCCATAATGAGTCAGTTAATTAGTTTGGCTTATTTGCACCCCCTTAGAGGTTGAATTTCCGAAATCACTGAAACACCCATTTTTTAATTTCTAGCTGAGAAGCCAAATTCAGGTTTTCATAGATTTAGCCTTAAAATGCATACATAATGAAATATTTTCATAGAACGTCTGATCCACTATTTGATCCCCTTAGCACTTCAGTTTCTAAAAACATTGATATACGTATTTTTTTATTTGTAACCGAGTTGTCAAATGCCAACGTCTTTAGACGTAGCTTTAAAATCACTTTATTAAGTCTTTAATTAGGATATATTAAAAGAAACTTTCACACACTATTTCACCCCAAACTTACAAAATATTCTGAAACACATATTTCTTTATTTCTAACAGAGAAACGAAATCGATGATAGGCAATGAAAACCTCGTAACGCCATGTGTCTGTGAAAATCTCATAATTCCATTAACAGTCCATTATCCAAGAAGGATTTGAAAGTGCAACGATTTCTCTAATCTGTCAATAAACAAGCTTCTACTTATTAGTTACACAGGTAGCCACTTTATCTGTATCACTTTATATTATATTTAAGAAGCCCTTTTGCTTCACCTGTAAAATTCAACAAAATGGAATAACGAGGTTTTCATTGACTACCATCGTAATACCAATTTTCGTAGATGTAGCTTCAAAATTGCCCAAATAACGACTTTTTTTTAAAAAAAGAAACAAAACGTGCATACCTAATTTCACCCCCTTGTGGGTGGAATATAGATAAATCCCTTATTAAACGACGCCTACAGTTTAAGATCAACACCTGTGTTTCAACTTTCTATCCTTAGAGTTGTGAGCTGGGAGATGATGAACCAGTGAATGAGTCAGTCAGTCGGAACATTGGCTTTAAGATATAGAGATTGCCTGACGTTTCGTCTCTGAAGATGTCCCCCTGGAGTGGGGTACGAAACATCAGGGAACAGTTTTTTATTTTTGTATATCGAGAAAGTCTCTCTCTCCGCAGGTTTCAACAGCAGTAAACATTGGTCTTCAAAGCTTGCATTGTATGATTTCTTTTCTATCCTACTTTTAACCAGTAGGACGGAGTGCTGTTAGCAGCCTCCATCAAATGAATGCCAGCTTTATATTAAATTAAGTCTTCGCCCCTGTGACGGCACACACATGAAATGCTTCACAAGTATGCTACGCTGCGTATCCTCCTCTCAACTTTTCCGAAGCAATGGGCCACCGCGACACGAAACGGACAAGCCTCGAGGAGTAAACTTCGTTCCGCGCTGTTAGTGTGCGGTGGTCCGCTGCCCAGCTCACCGCGGCTTTTTATGACTTAGTAGCAATTTACGAGCTCCGGGTGCACGCTTGTCACGTCACATTTAGCCGCGCGACCTCTGAACTTTGCGGCTGACGTACTGCGTCGTTCCTGTGTACTCGTCCTCTCGACGGCGACTCCTTTCCGCAGTACCAACGCGTCCATTAGAGAGGTCACGTGCCAGGTTGTCAGTGAAATGAAATGCGCCGGTGCTTGAGCAGACCTGCAGCTTCCAGACTCCAGGGACAGCGAGCATAACCGCCGTGTGAGCAGAACAGCTCCACACACTACTTACTGTTCGTTTAACAGTAACACAAAATCTGTAAATCACCCCCTTTCCTATCTATCCAGCACTTTATTCGAAATTGCTAACATGTATAATTGAATCCTCCATTTCCTTCGATTAATTTAATATTCTTTCTAAATCATTGTTGTCTTATTTCTACTGCTCGAAACAATTGTTTCTAGTAATGCGTAACGATGTATTATTAAATACACACATCAAAAAAGTTTTGCAGCGCCCCTGTTCCCAGAACTGCTGAAGGTAGACGTTGACTGTGGATATTGTATCGCAAACACAGTTCCTTTGACTGTTCTGAGATGCCACTAAACCCGCCCAAAGATATAAACAACCATGCATGAGCAGCGCCTATTAGACGGAGGGGGTCCGACAGCCGATCAGTTCCAGTCATTCCACCAGGAAGGAGGTACATGGCTAGTGTTGTTTGTAGTTCAACCACTCCTAGACGTTCAATACTGCGGTTCGATCGCGTCCGCATTCTTACTTTGTGCCAGAAAGAGCTCTCAATAAGGGAAGTGTGCAGGCGTCTCGGAGTGAACCAAAGCGATGTTGTTCAGACATGGAGGAGATACAGAGAGACAGGAACTGTCGATGACATGCCTCGCTCAGGCCGCCAAAGGGCTACTTTTGCAGTGGATCACCGCTACCAACGGATTATGGTTCGGAGGAGCCTTGACAACAACGCCACCATGTTCAATAATGCTTTTCGTACAGCCACAGGACATCGTGTTACGACGCAAACTGTGTGCAATAGGCTGCATGATGCGCAACTTCACCCCCGACGTCCAAGGCGAGATCCACCTTTGTAACCACGAAACCATGCAGCGCGGTACAGATGGGCCCAACAACATGCCGAATGGACCGCTCAGGATTGGCATCACGTTCTCTTCACCGATCAGTGTCGCATATGCCTTCAACCAGACAATCGTCGGAGACGTGTTTGGAGGCAACCTGGTCAGGGTGGACGCCTTAGACACACTGTCCAGCGAATGCAGCAAGGTGGAGGATCCACCCTGTTTAGGGGTGGCATTATGTGGGGCCGACGTACGCCGATGGTGGTCATGGAAGGCGCCTTAATGGCTGTACGATACGTAAATTCCATCCTCCGACCGATAGTGCAACGATATCGGCAGCATATTGGCGAGACATTCGGTTTCATGGACGACATTTCGCGCTCCCGTCGTGCACATCTTGTAAATGGCTTCCTTCAGGATAATGACGTCGTTCGACTGGAACGGCCAGCATGTTCTCAGGACATGTACCCAGTCGAAAATGCCTGGGATAGATTGAAAATGGCTGTTTATGGACTACGTGACCCACCAACCACTCCGAGGGATCTACGCCGAATCGCCGTTGAGGAGTGGGACAATCTGAACCAACAGTGCCTTGATGATAGCACGCCACGACGAATACAGGCATGCATCAATGCAAGAGGACGCGCTCCTGGATATTATAGGTACCGGTGTGTACACCCTTCTGAACCATCACCTCTGAAGGTCTCGCTTTATGGTGGTACAACATGCAACGTGTGATTTTCATGAGCAATGAAAAGGGCGGAAATGATGTTTATGTTGATCTTTAATCCAATTTTCTGTACAGGTTTCGGAACTCTCGGAGCCGAGGTGATGCAACACTTTTTTTGATATGTGTTTTAGGTAATAGGACTTTAAGCATTATATAAATAAAATATTCGTTCTAAAACGTCACCTTAGTAAATAATAGCGTGTAGGGAGTTGAATGTGTAGCGGCCGATATTTATTTGAGACAGAAACTGATGTTTCCTGAGACTCACATAAAAATTTAATATAATACGTGTAATTAGTCCCCATTCTCATGTCGAAATGCAATGAGCTTATTCCTTAAAGAAGAAGACATTAACATTGTCTTAATGACTGAGACTGCTGTCGTGAAACTAACAATCATCATCCGTCCAGATATGCGGGGCTTGACCAGAACTTGAAGTGGCGGATTGGTCAACTAATTGAAAAATGTAGCATTTTTGGTGTCGGTTGGACGAAGCGTAAGCCACTTACGTTAGCGTCGTTTTCAGGCAGCGCTGGCGCAGCGGGAAGAGCCGGCAATGGTAACACAAGGGACGTGCGGCCGATCCCATACAGGTAGAAGGTTATTTATTTTCAGTTATTGTGTTACTTACACTGCAACTGAACAGAAATTATGTTCACTACATTGTATTTATTACTATTTTCATAAAATGCACAAAAGGAAATTATAGGAAAATTTGGTATTGTATGTAAATTTCCAGAAAGGGGTTATTTGGCTTTCACGACAACCTAGTATATAAAATAGATACTTTTATTAAGTTACAGTTGATTTGTCCGTTTTTGGGTGATACCGTAAAACAGGGGAAGCAGTAATGTGCCCGGCTTCTTGCACACGCCATAAACGTCGCTTTTCTACACTGATGTTGTTTTTTCAGAGTTTCCGTAGAAAACCAGGCTTGGTTTACATTCATGAAAGACTTTTTCATAGCTTACTTTGGCATCAAACGACGTAATGCGTTATTTTGCCAATTGGTTGCGAGGATAATTGGTGATCTGCAGTAGAATCTATTTTGATGCCGTCTTCTCAATATGTGCTTCATTTTCATCTCGATGGGGCAAGAGAAAGTTTGAAGCTTTTTGATCAAATTCTTTGTCTAACAATAAAAATACAGAGTAGGGCTACAGGAGTAGAGTAGTTTGTGGGAGTCACTTTAATAGTGCACCATGGTATCCCTCCACATCTTGAAAAATTACGTTTTGTAATTGACGATTTGTTTGCATTCTCCAGAGTCAATAAACAGAAGAAATTTGCTGTACTGAACACAAAACTCCATCACATGAGTGTTGACTAAGTGATGACAACATTTCAATGTTTTGTCACGTACACATCCACCGTTGTTAGAATCTTCGATCCAAATCTTTAGGATTAGGTACAATGTTGGCAATAATTTTCTAGATATTGCTGTAGCACGATGCGCTTTATACGAGTGAGTTACTTCGTTCATACACCATATGATCAAAAATATCCCGACACCCCCCAAAACAAATGTTATCATATTAGATGCACGTACTGCCACCTTCTGCCAGGTACTCCATATCAACGACCTCAGTAGTCATTAGACATCGTGAGAGAAGACAATGGGGCCTCCGCGTAGCTCACGGACTTTGAACGTTGTTAGGTGATCGGGTGTCACTTGTTTCATACGTCTGTACGCGAGATTTCGACACTCCTAAACATCCCTAGGACCACTGTGTCCGATGTGATAGCGAAGTGAAAACGTGAAGGGACACATGGAGCACAAGAGCGTACAGGCTGACCTCGTCTGTTGACTGACAGAGATCGTCGACAGTTGAAGAGGGTCGTAATGAGTAATAGGCGGACATCTATTCAGGCCACCAGACAGGAATTTCAAACTGCATCAGGATCCACTGCAAGTACTATGACAGTAAGACGGGAGGTAAGAAGATTCGATTTCATGGTCGAGCAACTGCTCATAAGCCACAGATCACGTTGGTTAATGCCAAACGTCGCCTCGCTTGGTGTAAGGAGAGTAAACATTGGACGACTGAACAGTGGATAAACGTTGCGTAGAGTAACGAATCAAGGTACACAATGTGGCGAACCGATGGCAGGTTATTGGTATGGCGAATACCCGGTGAACGTCATCCGGCAGCGTGTATAGTGCCAACAGTAAAATTCGGAGGCGGTGGTGTCATGGTGTGGTCTTGTTTTTCATGGATGGGGATTGCACCCCTTGTTGTTTTGCGTGGCACTATCACAGCACACGCCTACATTGATGTTTTAAGCACCTTCTTGCTTCCCACTGTTGAAGAGCAATTCGGGGATGGCGACTGCATCTTTCAACACGATCGAGCTCCTGTTCATAAAGCACGGGCTGTGGCGGAGGGGTTACACGGCAATAACATGCCTGTAATGGACTGGCCTGCACAGAGTCCTGTCATAATATTTTTGGCTCGTCACTGTATACGCAGAAGTTGTAAAGTGACCACGTCTTCAGTGACCTCGGGTGTCACCTCGCATTTTTATTGATACTCAGATGATCAAAATTCTGTGTTTCTAAACGAATACATGAATTCCGCCGAACTCCGTGCCCTTTTGGTGTAGTTGTTTGATCGTGAACGTACGGTGAAGAAAATAAATTGTAACTTCTCTGATAGTCACTTGAAAAACACGTTGGGAATCATTGCGTGCTGTTCACGTGACCACAGCGTGTGATACGAGTAGACGCTCCCGGCAAAAGGGACGAGGCTTCAGTGTGAGTCAGATGGCAACAGTGAAGGGGGTAGTGAGGGATGGCATGAGACAAACTGCAAAGTGTTGATACAACGAACATCTGGGACAGAATGTGTAATGTTCAAGACCGACACGTTACAGATAAAATAATGGTTTCGCTATCAGTACTTCTTTTGTATATTAACAAAAAAAAAATGGTTCAAATGGCTCTGAGAACTATGCGACTTAACTTCCCCGGTCATCAGTCGCCTAGAACTTAGAACTAATTAAACCTAACTAACCCAAGGACCTGCGACCGTAGCGGTCGCTCGGTTCCAGACTGCAGCGCCTAGAACCGCACGGCCACTCAGGCCGGCCTGTATATTATCAGTTGGTGCCAAAGATCCGCACTGTGCAATAATAATTTGCAACTCAGAATGACTAATCGTGGTTTTGTCTCTTTAATTTAATCATCTTCCACAAAACGAGAACAACAAAGGAGTAATGCACTCAGCCAGGACTCGCCTGTATGTTGAGTAAAACAGCACATTTTGGCACGGTCCGCAAACAACCTCTTCGCGAGTAGAATATGGATCACCACACGCTTTCTAGCATATAGACTGAGTAGTAGTCAAGTGCCCATGAGGAAATACTCCATGTCGCAGATTCCCTCACTAACGTTTCATTTTCCAGTCAGATTAGATCATACAAAAATATAACCACTGCACAAATAAAAAGTAAAATTTGATATTTGCAGGACACAAACATTAAGAGACAGTTATTATACTGCAGAGAAAAATTCTAAGGCAATTAATGAATCATACAGCAATTGCAGTAACAATTTCGCATCGCATAACAGCAGTCGCAGTATAACGTGAGCTGGCTTTCGCACGTTTACCAGTCGCCACAGAGTGAGCGGGACAAAGCCACCGCTGTTCGTCTGCTGGCAGCCAACCCACAGAGGAGGCATAAATGTCTGCGTATTAATTTCGACAACAAACTGAGTCGTCTTGGGAGCCGTTCTTGGAGAGCTGTGGCTATGAAAACACATCGTCCCTCGCCTCTGCGACAGTGGGAGCCATTCCCACAAAGACAGGCACCGGCAGCTGTGAATCTAAAGCGCCGGAGCATCCGCAGCCGAGGGCGCCGGCTCTCTGGACTCGCATCGGACCACTTCGAATTCTGGTGGTGGCAGGTTTTTCCACCGCCAGCACCTGGCTGTCAAGTTTAAGACCGCTGACGTTAAGTCTCTGCTTACGACCTCTCCTCAGAGTCTCGTGTAGTGAAGGAGATTCGTCCGTCTGATGGGAGGGTAGATTCGGCGGCTATTAAGAGTAAGTCCTGTGCCGGTGCCAAACTTTAGCCGCAGCCTTTTCTCTCTCTTCCTCTCTCATTCCTATCGGCACCAAAAACGCTAACACACCAGTAAAATGCTACACACATTCGTCATCTATTTACACGTGACAAAGATACTTACCACATTACTTTGACATATCGCTAATGAATAGTTTCATCATGCGTGAACAAAGCAGATCTGTAATTAGGCCGCTAGGCCCACTCTTCAAGGTCTGTTGGCCAACATTACCATGCACTTCTTCCCGTGTCAAAGAACTTTACGGTCTTGAACCATCTGACGTTTCCGTCAGAATCCTCGCTCCCCCGATGGTAACTTTATTATGGCTGTTTGAACTCTGATAAATCACTTTCAGCACGACCATGACTGTTATTTTTAAGCCCACTATAAGACGAGGAAACCCAGTTCTAAGCAAAGAAGGGAAAGCAGAAAGGTGGAAGGAGTATATAGAGGGTTTATACAGGGGCGATGTTCTTGAGGACAATATTATGGAAATGGAAGAAGAGGTAGATTAAGATGAAATGGGAGATATGATACTGCGTGAAGAGTTTGATAGAGCACTGAAAAACCTAAGTCGAAAAAGGCCCCTGGAGTAGACAATATTCCATTGGAACTACTGACAGCTTGGAAGAGCCAGTCCTGACAAAACTCTACCATCTCGTGAGCAAGATGTATGAGACAGGCGAAATTCCCTCAGACTTCAAGAACAATATAGTAATTCCAATCCCAAAGAAAGCAGGTGTTGACAGATGTGAAAATTACCGAACTATCAGTTTAGTAAGTCACGGCTGCAAAATACTAACGCGAATTCTTTACAGACGAATGGAAAAACTGGTAGAAGCTGACCTCTGGGAAGATCAGTTTGGATTCCGTAGAAATGTTGGAACACGTGAGGCAATACTGACCCTACGACTTATCTTAGAAGAAAGATTAAGGTAAGGCAAACCTACGTTTCTAGCATTTGTAGACTTAGAGAAAGCTTTTGACAATGTTGACAGGAATACACTCTTTCAAATTCTGAAGGTGGCAGGGGTAAAATACAGGGACCGAAAGGCTATTTACAGTTTGTACAGAAAGCAGATGGCACTTACAAGAGTCGAGGGGTATGAAAGGGAAGCAGTGGTTAGGAAGGGAGTGACAGGTTTGTAGCCTCTCCCCGATGTTATTCAATCTGTATATTGAGCAAGTGAGCAAGCAGTAAAGGAAACAAAAGAAAAGTTCGGAGTAGGTATTAAAACCCATGGAGAAGAAATACAAACTTTGAGGTTCGCCGATGACATTCTAATTCTGTCAGACACAGCTAAGGACTTTTGAAGAGCAGTTGAACGGAATGGACAGTGTCTTGAAAGGAGGGTACAAGATGAACATCAAAAAAAGCAAAACGAGGATATGGAATGTAGTCGAATTACGTCGGGTGACGCTGAGGGAATTAGATTAGGAAATGAGACACTAATAGTAGTAAAGGAGTTTTGCTATTTGGGGAGCAAAATAACTGAGAGCGGTCGAAGTAGAGAGGATATAAAATGTAGACTAGCAATAGCAAGGAAAGCGTATCTGAAGAAGAGAAATTTGTTAACATCGAGTATTGATTTAAGTGTCAGGAAGTCGATTCTGAAAGTATTTGTATGGAGGGTAGCCATGTATGGAAGTGAAACATGGACGATAAATAGTTTAGAGAAGAGGAGAATAGAAGCTTTCGAAATGTGGTGGTACAGAAGAAAGCTGAAGATTAGACGGGTAGATCACATAACTAGTGAGCAGGTATTGAAGAGAATTGGGGAGGAGTTTGTGGCACAATTTGACTAGAAGAAGGGATCGGTTGGTAGGACATGTCCTGAGACATCAAGGGATCACCAATTTAGTATTGGAGGGCATCGTGGAGGGTAAAAATCGTAGAGGGAGACCAAGAGATGAATACACTAAGCAGATTCAGAAGGATGTAGGCTGCAGTAGGTACTGGGAGATGAAGAAGCTTACACAGGATAGAGTAGCATGGAGAGCTGCATCAAACCAGTCTCAGGACTGAAGACCACAACAACAACAACAACATCATAAGACGAGGTGCCGATAGCAGGACTCGCTATCAGAGAGCCACTGCATTATGACCACTGTACACTGAGATGGCGAGAGTCATGCGATACGTCCTAAAATCGTGTAGGACCTCATTTTGCCTCCTTTGCAGAAACTCAATGCGACATGGTCTCAACAAGTTGTTGGAAGACTCTCTGCCTGTCCACAATAGCGAATGTTTTATTCGTGCAGGATTTTGTGCAGGAAATGTCCTCTCGATTATGACCCATAAATGTTCAGTGGGATTCATGTTGGGTGACCTGCATGGGTAAACCATTCACTTGAATCATTCAGAATATTCTTCAGACCAATCGTGACCAATTGTGGGCCTGTGACATGGTGCCTGTGGCAACGACCTTGCCGCAGTGGAGACACCGGTTCCCGTGAGATCACGGAAGTTAAGCTCTGTAGGGTGTGGTCGGCACTTGGATGGGTGACCATCCAGGCCGCCTTGCACTGTTGCCATTTTTCAGGGTGCACTCAGCCTCGTGATACCAATTGAAGAGCTACTCGACCGAATAGTAGCGGCTTCGGTCAAGAATACCATCATAACGACCGGGAGAGCGATGTGCTGACCCGACGCTCCTGCTATCTGCATTCTCCACTGAGGATGACACGGCGGTCGGATGTCCCCGGTAGGCCCAACAATGGAGTGACATGGTGCATTGTCACCCACAAAAATTCCATCGTTGAACATGCAGTCCATAAATGGCTGTAAATAGTCTCCAAGTAGCCGGACGTCGAGAGGACCCAGTACTTTCCACGTAAACACAGCGCACACCATTATGGACTCATCAGCAGCTTGTAATGCCTTAATGATAACTTGTGTGCACTGCTTCGTGGGACCTCCGTCACACTCGAACCGTGCCATCAGCTCTTACCAACTGAAATCCGGACTCATCTGACAAGGACACGGTTTTCCAGATGTCTAGGATCGAACAGATTTGGTCGCCAACTCTGGAGGGGAATTGCAGGCGATGTCGTCGTTTCAGCGAAGATAACTGGCGTCGGTCGTCTGCCGCTGTAGCCTATTAACGCTAAAATTCGCTTCACTGTCCCAACTGATTCGTTCGTTGTACGTCCCACATTGATTACTCTGGTTATTTGTATTGCTTGTCTGTTACCACTGACAACTATACGTAAACTCTGCTGCTCTCGGTCGTTAAGGAAAGGCCGCCAGCCACTGCGTTGTCCATGGTGTGAGGTAATGCCTCAAACGTGGTATTCTCGGTGCACTCTAGACACTGTGAATCTCAGAATACTGAATACCCTAACGATTTCCCAAATATAATGTCCTACGCGCCTATCTCCAACTACCATTCCGCGTTCAGAGTCTGTTAAAACCCGTCGTACGGCAATAATCACATCAGAATTACATGAGTCACCAGAGTACAGTCCGCCCCAGGTAGCTGAGTGGTCAGCGCGACGAATGTCAATCCTAAGGGACCAAGTTCGACTCCCAGCTGCGTCGGAGATGTTCTCGCTCAAGGAATGGGTGTTGTATTGTCCTAATCAGACAGCTCCGCCAGTGAACTTCTCTTTTATACCTTGTGTACGTGATACTACCTCCACCTATATATGCACATATAGCTGTCCCATTACTTTTGTCGCCTCAGTGTGCCTACAAAGGGTAAGCGTAAGAAAGTGCGTTGGGAGAAACAGGTGCAGGACATAACAGACATGGCAGTACACTCAGTCGCTGCAGCTTCCGAACGCAAGTACGAATATACACTCCTGGAAATGGAAAAAAGAACACATTGACACCGGTGTGTCAGACCCACCATACTTGCTCCGGACACTGCGAGAGGGCTGTACAAGCAATGATCACACGCACGGCACAGCGGACACACCAGGAACCGCGGTGTTGGCCGTCGAATGGCGCTAGCTGCGCAGCATTTGTGCACCGCCGCCGTCAGTGTCAGCCAGTTTGCCGTGGCATACGGAGCTCCATCGCAGTCTTTAACACTGGTAGCATGCCGCGACAGCGTGGACGTGAACCGTATGTGCAGTTGACGGACTTTGAGCAGGGCGTATAGTGGGCATGCGGGAGGCCGGGTGGACGTACCGCCGAATTGCTCAACACGTGGGGCGTGAGGTATCCACAGTACATCGATGTTGTCGCCAGTGGTCGGCGGAAGGTGCACGTGCCCGTCGACCTGGGACCGGACCGCAGCGACGCACGGATGCACGCCAAGACCGTAGGATCCTACGCAGTGCCGTAGGTGACCGCACCGCCACTTCCCAGCAAATTAGGGACACTGTTGCTCCTGGGGTATCGGCGAGGACCATTCGCAACCGTCTCCATGAAGCTGGGCTACGGTCCCGCACACCGTTAGGCCGTCTTCCGCTCACGCCCCAACATCGTGCAGCCCGCCTCCAGTGGTGTCGCGACAGGCGTGAATGGAGGGACGAATGGAGACGTGTCGTCTTCAGCGATGAGAGTCGCTTCGGCCTTGGTGCCAATGATGGTTGTATGCGTGTTTGGCGCCGTGCAGGTGAGCGCCACAATCAGGACTGCATACGACCGAGGCACACAGGGCCAACACCCGGCATCATGGTGTGGGGAGCGACCTCCTACACTGGCCGTACACCACTGGTGATCGTCGAGGGGACACTATATAGTGCACGGTACATCCAAACCGTCATCGAACCCATCGTTCTACCATTCCTAGACCGGCAAGGGAACTTGCTGTTCCAACAGGACAATGCACGTCCGCATGTATCCCGTGCCACCCAACGTGCTCTAGAAGGTGTAAGTCAACTACCCTGGCCAGCAAGATCTCCGGATCTGTCCCCCATTGAGCATGTTTGGGACTGGATGAAGCGTCGTCTCACGCGGTCTGCACGTCCAGCACGAACGCTGGTCCAACTGAGGCGTCAGGTGGAAATGGCATGGCAAGCCGTTCCACAGGACTACATCCAGCATCTCTACGATCGTCTCCATGGGAGAATAGCAGCCTGCATTGCTGCGAAAGGTGGATATACACTGTACTAGTGCCGACATTGTGCATGCTCTGTTGCCTGTGTCTATGTGCCCGTGGTTCTGTCAGTGTGATCATGTGATGTATCTGACCCCAGGAATGTGTCAATAAAGTTTCCCCTTCCTGGGATAATGAATTCACGGTGTTCTTATTTCAATTTCCAGGAGTGTTTATGCATATAACTAATACACTGAGGCCGGCCGGTGTAGCCGAGTGGTTCTAGACCCTTTAGTCTGGAACCACACCACCGCTACGGTCGCAAGTTCGAATCCTGCCTCGGGCATGGATGTGTGTGATGTCCTTAGGTTAGTTAGGTTTAAGTAGTTCTAAGTTCTAGGGGACTGATGTCGTCAGATGTTAAGCCCCATAGTGCCCAGAGCCATTTTTTTAATACACTGGAAACAGTTGGTGGAAGAGACACCCTTGGTGGACTCATGAGAACTCTGAATGTTAACAAAGGAGGTCACAGTGATTTAAAGACAATACGATGGGGAGAGGGGTTTGAAAAGTTCTAGCCTAAAGGAATGACAGAAATTTGCCGCGCGGAGTGGCCGTGCGGTTCCAGGTGCCATGACACGGATTGCGCGGACCCTCCCGCCGGAGGTTCGAGTCCTCCCTCGGGCATGGGTGTGTCTGTAGTTCTTAGCGTAAGTTTTTTAAGTAGTGTGTATTTCTAGGGACCGATGACCTCAGCAGTTTGGCCTCATAAGACCCTACGACAAATTTCCAAATCCTGCAAATCATTGAAATCTTCGATTTCGAGTCCAGCGAAGCGTTCACTGCATCAATCAGTGAATCATCGTTGTCAAATAGTTGTCTTTTGAGGTCTTCTTTTTAAGTTTGGGAAAAGAAAAAAGTCAGATGTAGCCAAATCTGGAGAATATGGTGGATGACGTGACATTTCGAACCCATAGTCACGCAATCTCCAGTGTTGCGAGGGCTTTGTTCGGTAGTGGGTCCACCTGGTGCAAAAGAACTCCCCGCGCCAGTTTTTCGCGCCTTTTTTCCTTATCTCTTCTCTCAAAAGGCGCAGGAGAGTGCATTGATAGTTACGGCCTTTTGCAGGTAATCGACCATAATTACCCCTTCTGCATCCCAGAAGACCTATGCCGTCACCTTACCGGCTGATTTCTGCACACGGAATTTTTTTGGGGTTGGGGATGAAGGATGTTTCCATTGTTGTGACTGTTGTGTTGTCTCAGAATGATAGTGATGAACCTTCGTTTCGTCGATTGTCACATACCTTGCAAGAAAGCCGTCTTCATGCGCTTCAAATTTCTTCACAACACTGCACACGCTCACGTCTCCGGTCTTCATTCAACTCTTTCGGGACCCACCGAGATGAAACTTGCCGCATTCCCAAAATATCCGCAACAATGTCATTAGCACGCCCATGGGAGATTCCAAATGTGGTTTCTATGTGTTGCAAGGCTGTTCGGTGGTCCTGCAAAATCGTATCGTGAATTGCAGTCACTGTCTCATGAGTGGCAGTGTTACAGTCTTTCCGCTCCTTGACGCATCTTCCACACACGTTCTTCCACGTCTGAAGTCGGACACTCAGTTTTTCACTGTTGCATAAGACGGAGCACTTTCCCATGTCCCCCGCAATTTACTTTGACGTCATTCCCTTCAAGTGAAGATATTCAATCACAGCACAGTTCTTGATTCTCTCGATATTCATCACCTTCGTTACATTACGTTATAAATCGCATCTTAGCAGCAAAACTAACGAAGCTAGAGCTGCGAAATTTGTCTTGTATACGCACGAAAGACCACCATAAAAGTAGGTGTTGCTTGTGCGAGACATTACGGTAATCACACTACGTGATCAAAAGTATCCGTACACCCCCAAAACATACGTTTTTCATATTAGGTGCATTGTGCTGCTGCCTACTGCCATGTACTTCGCTTCAGTGACCTCAGCAGTCATTAGACATTGAGGGAGAGCAGAATGGGATGCTACACGGAACTCACGACTTTGAACGTGCTCAGGTGACTGGGTGACACTTGTCATATATCTGTGCGCAATATTTCCACACTCCGAAACATCCCTAGGTCTCCGATGTGATAGTGAAGTGGAAACGTGAAGGGACAAGTACAGCACAAAATCGTACAGGCCTACCTCGTCTGCTGACTTATAGAGACCGCCGACAGTTGAACAGGGTCGTAATGTGTGATAGGCAGACATCTATTCAGACCATCACACAGGAATTCCAAACTGCATCAGGAACTACTGCAAGTACTATTAGAGATAGCAGAAAACGAGAAAACGTCTATTTCATGGTCGAGCGGCTGCTCATAAGCCACACATCACGCCGGTAAATGCCAAACGACGCCTCACTCGGTGTAAGGAGCGAAAACATTGGACGACTGAACAGCGGGAAAACGTTGTGCGGAGTGACGAATCATGGTGCACAATGTGGCGATCCCATGGTAGGGTGTGGGTATGGCGAATGCTTGGTGAACGTCATCTGCCAGCGTGTGTAGTGCAAACAAATTCGGAGGAGGTAATGTTATGGTGTGGTCGTGTTGTTCATGGAGGGGGCGTGTACCTCCTGTTGTTTTGCGTGGCACTGTCACAGCACAGGTCTACATGGATGTTTTAAGCACATTCTTGCTTCCCACTGTTCAAGAGCAATTCACGGATGGCGATTGAACCTTTCAACACGTTCGAGCACCTGTTCATAATGCATGGCCTCTGGCGCAGTGGTTACATGACAATAACGTCCCTGTAATGGACTGGCCTGCACAAAGTCCTGACATGAATCGTATAAACACCTTTGGGATGTTTCGGAACGCCAACTTTGTGCCAAGCCTCACCGACCGACATCGATACCTGGAACCTGGAAGCTGTCATCAAGGCTAAGGGTAGGCCAACACCATATTGAATTCCAGCATTACCGATGGAGAGCACCACGAACTTGTAAGTCATTTTCAGCCATGTGTCTGGATACTTATGATCACATAGTGTATCTCGGACTAAAAAATTTTCATTCGCCTATTGTATCAAACACTGTATTACAGTAACAAGCAGTTATCGAATTGTAACCGATCACCCACGAACGAGCACCGTGAAAGCAGACGCCATCATTCTCAAAAGAAATCTGTATATAAATATTAGAGTACATGTCACAATAAAGCACTATACGATAGCAGCATGGTGCCCAAATGCGTCGTACTAATAAATATTATATAATAAAAGTGACTGAAGCCGAAAGTACTATCATAAATTTTGTAGTATAGTCATAGACCTGGACAAATACCATACAATATGGATAAATTTAACTGTAAAGGTAAGTAACTGAACGGGTTATTGCAAGAGATATAGATAGCTATCACTACTTTCGCAAACACAGATTTCAAGCTTCTCCCGATGTTCATTTGGCTTAATACAGTTCCGTATTTATCGTTACTACGTCGACAAAATTGCTCTAACCAACAGGAGGACGGTGTAAGCTTGTCATCTGTCTTGGTAAAATTTATAATAATTCGGGTTATCATGTACAAATCTGTCTTAGTTCTTCACCGTGTACTATTCTTTGCTGTTTCGTCCATTTCCTAGAAAGATATTCCTTTCCTCATATCTGTTAGCCATTTCTGCTTATATTAGTTTACTTCCTCTATCTTCTCTATACGAATGCTTCGCTTGACAGTTCTCACCTATTTATAACGTATGTTTGGAGGCTTTATTAAAATCCTCCTGGGTTTGCTGCCATATCATCCCAGAAAATACTTAAAATGCTGTAATACTGAAATATACAACTTCTTTGCCGTGTTGTAGCGGCATTCCTCGGGGTGTGGCCTAACTGAGGTATGGGCGCTTCAGTACACAGCTCTTCTAACGCTGTCAAAAGACCACTGTCGTCAAATTTCTCAGAATTTTATTGCCCAAAAATATCACTGATCGATTTTAGAAGAGAGGTAGAGGATAGGTAGCCCATTGTGGATCAACGACGAGATGGTGGGAGCCACTTTTTTCTGCTGCCCATTGCGAAGAAACGACACCAGTTGTGCATGCACTGTTTAGCTGGTCATGGCAGTGTCCGACGAGGCCCCTGTCCTGCGATTACATGCAGCACGTAGTACAGGAAACACTGGCATCCAGTACACTGAAAGCCTGTAGCCATCTCCCTTTTTCATTTTGTCAGGATTTCAGTTGCCTCTTATTTTCCATGCATGCGTCTATGGCTACTCGAGCTTGAAGACGCTTCATGCAATGTCCACAACTGCACCGGTTCTCCGCAAGTGCCGACCTGTTGTGCTGTCCCAGCCGAACATAGCGCTTATTCTCTGATATGCAGGTCTCCAGTGTAGGCGGCACTGCACATACAGGGTGTTACAAAAAGATACGGCCAAACTTTCAGGAAACATTCCTCACACACAAATAAAGAAAAGATGTTACGCGGACATGTGTCCGGAAACGCTTAATTTCCATGTTAAAGCTCATTTTAGTTTCGTCAGTATGCACTGTACTTCCTCGATTCACCGCCAGTTGGCCCAATTGAAGGAAGGTAATGTTGACTTCGGTGCTTGTGTTGACATGCGACTAATTGCTCTACAGTACTAGCATCAAGCACATCAGTACGTAGCATCAACAGGTTAGTGTTCATCACGAACGTGGTTTTGCAGTCAATGCAATGTTTGCAAATGCAGAGTTGGTAGATGCCCATTTGATGTATGAATTAGCACGGGGCAATAGCCGTGGCCCGGTACGTTTGTATCGAGACAGATTTCCAGAACGAAGGTGTTCCGACAGGAAGACGTTCGAAGCAATTGATCGGTGTATTAGGGAGCACGTTACATTCCAGCCTATGACTCGCGACTGGGGAAGACCTAGAACGACGAGGACACCTGCAATGGACGAGGCAATTCTTCGTGCAGTTGACGATAACCCTAATGTCAGCGTCAGAGAAGTTGCTGCTGTACAAGATAACGTTGACCACGTAACTGTATGGAGAGTGCTACGGGAGAACCAGTTGTTTCCGTACCATGTACAGCGTGTGCAGGCACTATCAGCAGCTGATTGGCCTCCACGGGTACACTTCTGCGAATGGTTCATCCAACAATGTGACAATCCTCATTTAAGTGCAAATGTTCTCTTTACGGATGAGGCTTCATTCTAACGTGATCAAATTGTAAATTTTCACAATCAACATGTGTGGGCTGACGAGAATCCGCACGCAGTTGTGCAATCACGTCATCAACACAGATTTTCTGTGAACGTTTGGGCAGGCATTGTTAGTGATGTCTTGATTGGGCCCCATGTTCTTCCACCTACGCTCAATGGAGCACGTTATCATGATTTCATACGGGATACTCTACCTGTGCTGCTAGAACATGTGGCTTTACAAGTACGACACAACATGTGGTTCATGCACGATGGAGCTCCTGCACATTTCAGTCGAAGTGTTCGTACGCTTCTCAACAACAGATTCGGTGACCGATGGATTGGTAGAGGCGGACCAATTCCATGGCCTCCACGCTTTCCTGACTTCAACCCTCTTGACTTTCATTTATGGGGGCATTTGAAAGCTCTTGTCTACACAACCCCGGTACCAAATGTAGAGACTCTTCGTGCTCGTATTGTGGATGGCTGTGATACAATACGCCATTCTCCAGGGCTGCATCAGAGCATCAGGGATTCCATGCGACGGAGGGTGGATGCATGTATCCTGTCTAACGGAGGGCATTTTGAACATTTCCTGTAACAAAGTGTTTGAAGTCAGGCTGGTACATTCTGTTGCTGTGTGTTTCGATTCCATGATTAATGTGATTTGAAGAGAAGTAATAAAATGAGCTCTAACATGGAAAGTAAGCATTTCCGGACACATGTCCACATAACATATTTTCTTTGTTTGTGTGTGAGGAATGTTTCCTGAAAGTTTGACCGTACCTTTTTGTAACACCCTGTATATCTCGTATGCAATTGCTTGTTAAGGCCTTTTACTGCATCCTTAATCGAACCTAAAAAATGATAGATCCTGTGGCCACTCAGGAAATGTGTTTTAAAGCCTACTAGGAGGAACATTTTCCTACTCGGTACCAGACGCACTTGTGTAAGGCATGTGCGCTACCTGAAGCATTTACTTCATTTTATGTGTCTAGCTTGAAGCTGAACTTTTTATAGAGCGGCTTATTGTTGTGCTATCCTGTCCGATGTCTGATAAGGTGTTAAACAATTCTTTCGTTCACTATTTGCAAAGTTAACGCGGCGACTTCGGGCAGCCAGTGTTTGTATAACGGAACACTTCTGAGCTGCCGTGTTTTTCCAGTTAATGTAGTTTTTTCAGAAGCTTGTATGAAAACGTCGGCTGTTGACGGAGAAAAGATGAATTGTATTGCCACTCCATCCATCGCTTATAATTTTTATTACGCCAGGTGAAAAAGGTTTAATAGAAACATAATCGCACGAGGTCACAGCTATTAGGCGATATTCGTTCCTGAAGAATTTGAACAGTCTGTTGTTACGTTGGTAAAGATAGAAGTTGGCTATTATATCAGTTTGTTATGCGTGCTGCTCCTGTATATGGTTGACCGAGTTAATATAATGATTCACATATGATTCTGTGTGTCTCACAATGGGACGTAGTTTTCTTAGTACAATGGATTAGTCGATCTTATTAATGGTGAGCCTGAGGGAGCAGCTTTTCTTACGGATCTTAAACACTCCTTAAATTAATGGTGTAACAGGAAAACTATTTTATCCGACTAAAAGCAAGAAAACACGGCCCCCGCCAGCTTATCGCCGATCCGCGATGCGCTACCAATTATCAATAATTAGGGAACCCCTGGATAATCTTCCGTACAGACAGCCCATCTCTCCTAACACAAGCCGGAGATCTTTTAAGGCCAATAACAATATAGGAACTTTACCGTCGGTGGTCTTATGACACAGCAAGGAATAAAATACATTGATAAGCCCTATCCTATTGACAAATTAGTGTACGTTCTGAGAAAGGACCCTGCAACATGGCCGAAATGTTGGATATTTTAGTATTCTAATTTATTTGATGACGCAAAGTACACCCAGAAGTATTTTAATAAGTATTTTATTTGAAACTTCCTGACAGATTAAAACTCTGTAAAATATTGTCGTTTTTCATGTTGGCTCATTATTTTTTAAGATTCGTACTCATTCCTTGATGGCCACTTCATTTTCTTTTAAGTTATTGAATCCACAGTCACTGCGTTCAAGCATCATCACGAAATTTAATTTCAGGTGCTGCCAACTACAGTACTTCGTACAGATCACTTCGTAACGCTCCCAGTATTCAGAGTATTACGCGGGACGTTGACGTGAAGTGACCAAAACCGGAGATTCTTCCTTCGAGCTGACTTGGCGTGCTTACCAAGAATATATTACCCGTGATGTCCGTCGCGAAAACTACGATGTCGTAAAAGTAGATAATGGGACGTGAGAAAGAGAAGTCAGCTCCCGGAGCCGGTGCCAGATTTTTAACTCCGGCTCGTCCTGCGCAGCGCAAGTCTATTTCTGGGGGAGCTGACTGTCGCCTTTCTGAGAGGCAGGCATTCCAGGGTATTACAGAGACGAATGTCAATTACAGTGACCCCGAAAAAGCACACTGACACATTACGCTATTTAATGTTACTCTGTTAACCGCTGCTACAGACTGTTCCCGTAGTCAACGGAAAGCTTCACGAAACAGAAGTTTATTTTACTGGACATAATAGATCTTCAAAGTTTAGTTACGTACTCCTTTCTCTGTCATAACTTCGAAGTAAATGCTTGGTTAGTGCTTCGTAAACCAGAAGAGCGGAGTTCAAATATCCATTTATAGCTTCCCCATGGACATTTTTGACAACTAATATAAAATATACGTACTGTATGGACTGTCGTTAAAAGTGAATTACTATTCTGATACTAGAAACAGTGATGAAATCTGTAATTATGTACATTAAGTAAATATTTCCATTATGATTGCTAATGATTATGACAAGGATGTGTATAGAAGCAGCCAACATGTAATCGATCTCTGTTCTGTTCGTTTCGCTCTCTCTTGCTATTGTCTGGCCGTTTTGTTCACTCGCTATTGATCCGAGGTACTCGATGTTAGTAATAGTGAATTGCTGTACTCGGGCCTGTTATTCTGGTAACTTTGATTTAATCTGAAATAGAGACTTAGCGGTGAATGTGGTTACATGTTTTCATTTATAGAAATGTAATTCCCATTTGCGACATTCTTGAGTTTTCAGTATTTTTAGCACACGCTGATTCGGAAACGAATGTAACATCGATGGTCTCCTTGTTGCCCGCCATTACGCCGAAATTTTAATTTTCAGTAATTAATTATGAAATTGCGCAACGTAAAGCGTACAGACAGTTATATTATCATTCCACATGAGTTTTCACATTTGACTGTCACAAATGTTTTCTGCAAAACGTATAGACCTGACGTAAGTAAAAAGTCCAGAATCGATAATTGTTTGGCTCAAGGCCAATTAATTCTCAGTTTATGCTGGTGTAAAAATGAAATGTATTGCACCTTAACAATATTACTGATTCATGGAGTACATTTTTCTGTATTGAAACCATGATTTTGTGGTGTCTAATTCATACTTTATGCGCAACTAGGTACAGACGCTTGACATCGTGAGATTGTTTTTCTCGCATAGACAGACTACATTATTCCCACATCTACTAGAATACTTTTAAGACTCCAATTACTATCGATATGTAAAGTACTGAGTACAATAGATATTGTTTCTGTAGCCCACGTTTAATGCAAAAGTGTACCAACAAGAACCCATACAATTACTTTAACGTGTATAGAACAAGTATTAAACTTTCTTATCTTAAAGAGCGTACAACCTTTAAACATTTATAACGTACACCACTTACAGAAATTTTTTTTTGTCCATGACAATAATAAATTCTGCTTCCAAAAGACACTAACCAAAAAATAGTAATATTTTCTACTAAGGCACTACACATTCAACCATTCTAATATAGGTCTTACGAATGTTTTGAGGAGGACGCGCTTCCCCAAACTAAACTGTGGCCTTCAACAATGCCATTTCCGACCGGAATGAAGATGGATGTTAGCATTACAACTATCAGGCGACTTTCTTAAAGTCTTCAACACAGTTGTGCAAAAATACGCAATTTTCATGATCCACATGGCATCTAGTATTGCCCCTACGAAAACAGTATCCTTCCCATAAAATGGAACGTATTCCTATTACGATTGGCCAGCTCTTCTCTGTCGCTGTCATTAGCCAGTGGTCTAGTGGTTAGCGTGGTTGCCTTTAGATCACAGGGTTCCGGGTTCTCTTCCCGGTCGGACCTGAGGTTTTCTTCGCTCTGAACTGTGATGTGTAAGTGTATGTGTATTCTATTTCATCGTCCTCGGAGACGCAAATCACCGCACTGGCGCCCAATAGGAAGAGATAGAACTGGTGGCCGAACAACCCCAGGCAGTGTTTCATGGGCAATGAAGCCATTATGATCATTTCCTTTGTTTTTCCTCGCTGTTCTACCTTCAGAGATTCCCACCGAAATACAAACATTCCTCTCTTTTATTTTAAATACTTATTGTAACAGTCTCAGTTGCTATTGATGACACTCGATAACTAGTTTAAATAATACATTTAATGATCTTCAGATCAGTCTTATTTTAAACTTGTCATTATTTCCTAACAATAATCAAAAATGATAAATGTGACAGAGCATACCTTGCTCTTTTTGAACAGCATTTTATTGTAGTTCTAACATGGTCATGAGCTACGATCATTCTTACCCTGCAGCATGTGTGTGTGTTACACGAGAGTGTGAATAATGTTTTAGGATGTAACATCGGTTTTAATAACTGACTGTATTAAAAAAAAAATGTCCTTCACGGACAAGCACAGCCATATATTTCCTACTCAGAAATAGAGAAAAGAACAGGAAGGCTCTAAAAGCTGAAACAAGTCCAACCTGAAGATGATAATTAAATTTGGTCTAAAGTAGTTACCAAGGGTGACTATCTGGAACTGAGACTACACAATAAATATAATTTAAAAAATTAGATAACTGCGACATCTCACATGTCAGCATGTCATCCATTATTCCTCTCTTTACCGTAATCCACTACCACCGTCGCTTAATTTATTATTCTTTTGATGCTGAGTTCATTCTTTTGATGCTGAGTTCATACATGTAAGTGTTTCTTAAATATTACTAAAGTTGTCCAAATGAAAATTGAAAAATTTACACTTCTAAAATGGGGCGTTCGAACGTCATATTGGCACGTTTATGTAGAATCAGATCCATTCTGAATTACTGGCTAAATTACTTGAAGAAACCTCAGACAGATGTAAGTAGCGCCTGGTGGTACAACGCGCGAAAACATAAGACATCTCTGCTACGGTTTTTTAGCGCGAGTGAACTACTTCACTGCACTTTCAGAAGGCTAGTAAAAAACAGATTGTCTTTTATTTGTTATTCTCTCTTTTTACTTTACCCGTAATTTCAAAAATTCAACTATATGCCGTTTCATCTATATGGTTTCATTCTGACGATATGCCAGCAAAATTTTAATATTCTTTTTCTGATGCCTCTATGTATACATTCTGCATTACTTGGATAATTCTGAGGCTGAACTCGTCGCCTACGCATTTCGGAGTCAAGATTGGTTTCTGAGTGCTTCTCATATATATTTTCCTGTTCAACATTATTTTGAGATAGAGATATTTGGTTTAGTGAAAGAGATTAATACTTCAGTTCTGTATGTTTGGAGGTGAAATGCTTTTTCTGATATTGCTTAACTGTTGGATTCGCCAGATTTTGCCGTATTCTTACTCGAGGAACCTGCAGGAATGGGACCAACGGCGACTGAAGAGAATCGGTCAGCGTGACAGAAGTCCAACCCTTCAGCAAATTGGTGCAGATTTCAATGTTCGACCATCAAGGGTCAGCGTGATAACCATTCAAATGAAACATCATCGATATGGGCTTTCGGAGCCGAAGGCTCACTCGCGTACCCTTCATGACTGCACGACACATAGCTTTACGCCTCGGCTGGGCCCATCAACACCAGCAATGGACTGTTAATGAGTGGAAACATGTTGCTTGTTGGGACGAGTCTCGTTTAAAATTGTTTCGAGGGGATGGACGTGCAGGGGTATGGGGACATCATCATAAATCCATGGACCCTGAATGCCAGGAAGGAAGTGTTCAAGCTGGTGAAGGCTCTGTAATGGTGTGAGGCGTGTGCAGTTGGAGTGCTGTGAGACCCCTGATACGTCTAGATACGACTCTGACATGTGACAAGAGTGTAAACACTTCCGCTAGCCACCAGACTCCCAGACATGAACCTTACGAAATATATCTGGGGTACCTTGCAACGTGCTTTTCAGAAGAGATCTCCAACTACTCGTACTGTTACGGATTTATGGACAGCCCTGCAGGATTCATGGTGTCAGTCCCCTCCAGCAATACCTCAGACATTAGTCGAGTCCATGCCTCCTCGTGGTGCGGCACTTCTGCGTGCTCGCGCGGGCCCGCTAAGTTATCAGGCATGTGTACCAGTTTACTTGGTCTTCAGTGGGTATATAGGACGTTTCACTAAATGTGTTTGTAAGTTTCGAAGTAATAGGCGACGGAAATATTAATTGCGGTATGTCAGCATAAGAAACGTTGCACTGTCTGCGGAGATATTAACATAGTTTAATGTGTTACTATCGAAAGAGTTACAGCAAAAAGATACAATTTTTTAAATGGAACAATAGTTGTTTCTAACATGCAGTGGAATCAGTAACATCAGCTGTGTATACATCAATCTAAATTACATTCCTAGGACTTTTAGTCTGGGAGCTACAACCCTTCAAAGTTTCAGGGGCAGATACCACACGCGCAGCGCATAACGCAATGCGCCTTCTAAATGTGGTGCGGCCGAGTTGTAACGTCGCCGGTGTCGCGGAGCGAAAAGTTTCCTCGATGCTCTGTTAGACTGCCGACTGTCGCCGCACACGGCCGTATACCCGACAGTTCGAGCCACACAAGCAAACGGGGCTCAATATACCACAATTACTGGTACCGGATGAAGATGGCGTACACGAACGACGAGTACGTTGACATGTTGCTGATGCTCGGTGAGTGCCGACACGATGCCACTGAAGCAGCAATGGCGTACGCCGTGAGATATTCTAGGCGAAGAGCTCCGGCAGCCATTAAGTTCTTAAGTGCTGAACAACGGCTTCAGGAAACAGGCAGCTTGATAATCCGCCGCAGTAACAGACAAATAACTGAAAGACGTAAGGAGACGGAGGTGTTTGTTTTAGCTGCAGTACACCATAATCCTAATGTCAGCTTACGAGCCGTTGCTGCAGCCGCTGGTGTCAATCTCACATCTGTGTGGCGTATAGTACACGGCCACAGGTTTAACCCGTACCCATTTCCGTGCGAGAGTTACGTTCTGTGAATGGGCCATGCGTAATTTCACGCTAGAGTCCTCACAAAGTGTTATGTTCTCTGAGGAGTCCACGTTCACAAATTATAGTGCAGTGAATCGCCATAACGTGCACTACTGGGCCGCAGACAATCCTCGGTGCGTACACCTGTCGACCGTCAACGTAGGTGGTCTGTTAATGTATGGCGTGGAATCCTTGGGGGTGAAATCGTCGGTCCACACTAACGCCCAGGTACACTGAAAGGCGAGTTGTATCGCGCGTTTGTAGTCGACCGTTTGCGTGGTCTCCTGAAACATGGGTGTCTACACACCAGAGTGCATATGTGGATGCAGCACGATGGTCACCCAGAACATTCTGCGCGTGCTGTTGTAGAAGAACTAAACAACAGGTTTGCAGGAAGGTGGTTGGGGCGCCATGGTTCTCATTCATGGCCCGCAAGTTCGCGCGATTTAACAACACTAAATTTCTTTTTCTGGCGATATCTAAAGGATGCCGGCCAGAGTGGCCGAGCGGTTCTAGGCGCTACATCTGGAACCGCGTGACCGCTACGGTCGCAGATTCGAATCCTGCCTCGGGCATGGATGTGTGTGATGTTCTTAGGTTAGTTAGGTTTAAGTAGTTCTAAGTTCTAGGGGACTGATGACCACAGAAGTTAAGTCCCATAGTGCTCAGAGCCATTTGAACCATCTAAAGGATCGTGTTTATGTCACTGAGCCCACACCCCCAGATGATCTAAAACGGCGCATCGAGGACGCATGTTGCTCGGTGACACCGGCGATGTTACATCTCTTCCGCAGATCCTTTACAAGGCGCATCGCATTGTGCGTTCAGGAACATGGACACACATTTGAACATCTCATTTGAATCAACTTCCCACCGCCAGAACATCTATCACACACCACACAGCCATGTGTTATGTACAGCGTGTGGTATCAGCACCTGAAACTTTGAAGGGTTGTAGCTCCCAAACTAAAAGTGATAGGAATGTAATTTAAATTTATATATACACAGCTGGTGTTACTGATTCCAGTGCATGATAGAAACAACTATTGTGCCATTTAAAAATTATATCTATTTGCTGTAACTCTTTGGATAATAAGACAATAAACTATGTCCATAGCTCCGCAGAAATTGTAACGTTTCTTATGGTGAGCAACCGCGGTAAATATTTCCGTTCCTATTACTTCGTAACTTACAGAAGCAAACACATTTAGTGAAACACCGTGTATATATCTCATAAGATTTTAACGTGATTTTGAAATATTGTGATGTCACGAGTCAAGACTGTAAGAAAATCCTCCAAAATGGGCTAGTTCTCCTATGGCTGTACCTACTCTGACTGGATGATCAAGGATTAACTTCTGTAGAAAGACACCCAAGAGTACTTGAGAGACTGCAGCTACGTGATCTGTGGGTCTCATTTTTTATTCCGAAAGGGTTGTAATATTGATTTCATGAGTTTTATTTTAGTCTCTGTGTTTTATAGAATCTGTTTTATCAACACAAGACGTTCTGGCGTCCAAACCTCGCTCACTCAAAATTAGGAATAAGGACTGATTATCACGAATCTAAAGGTCATATCACGACAGATTCTGCATGTGGGACACAATCACTTTTAAGCCATCTTACATCCTGCCTCGTCAGAAGCAGTCGAGGTGACTTTAGTGGTTTACAAGACTTTACGCAAAGGTGATCTAGCGGATAGAGCTGTAGACTCCGGCTCTGGAGCCCAGAGAGAGCCGGGGACGTTTCCCCGTACCATTCCCTCCAGGACGACAGCAGGTTTCCCCACCTGCTATCAAATGAGTACCAGAGATTTCTCCGGGGCCGAATGGCGGCAGTGGCAATGGGCTTACCGCCCCCTCCGTCCTAGTACGGTGGCGAGGACAACTCTAGTCTATCTACAGTCAGGCAGATGCCCAGTCGCAGGCTGTGCGCACAGACTTAACCCTCTTCCTTACGCAAGATACGAACAATTCTGAACTATACTATCTGTATTACGAACGGCTAACACAGGGGTTCAATACAAGTCGTTGGTTGCCTATCCCACGTCTTCCAGGGCAACAAAAATTGGGTTTTTGGTATTTCATACAGTTTGAAATGGCAGGAGCGGGAGGGGGGTGGTGAGGTGCCAAGCCACTTAACAAACGTACCTTAAAAACTTTAAACACCTTAACAAAGATGGAAAGTTCAGGCAACTTTAAACAAACTCAGATAACCAGCATTGAAGAACATTATAAACTTTACAACTCTGATTTCTGACAGTAAAATAAAATTGACACAAAAATACGAACAAAGAATTGCAAGAATCCCAAGAATCATCAAGTACGAAATTTATCCTTAAAAAAATAATTACAAGTCTTAATTTCACAAACATCTGACTCGAGAAATCATTCAAGACAATCAATTAACCAACAGATACAATCTTTGCGAATTCATTGACTACCGAGGTGTAAACAGTACTTAGCTTGTGGAAAGGGGGTGGATGAGGGGGGGGGGGATAGGTTACGCGGCACGATATTGGTATTAGGTTTACAACTGCTAGGTCCTTCAATGCTGTCCTTTCTCTTTACAATAGTCCACATCTGTGCTCTTCTGGTTGAATAACTTATAATACCTGTAACATAAACCTGTTAGCTGCAGGCACAGACAAGAAGTAACAGCGCTTAATTAAGATCTTTAATGACGGCAACAAACGTTAAGTACCACCCCCCCCCCCCACACACACACACAAAGAAAATTTGCAATGAAAAGTAATTACAAGTACTAGAACTATCCCTTCGCATTAAACACCACAAACCCATTTAATTTTGGCCTTGTAATTTAAGGTTATGTGAATTAAGCCAGTAGATGTTTGCTGCTTTTCATACCGACTCAACAAATCCAAATTTGCACGACTTCCTGTCAGTTCAGGTAATAAGTAACTATTTGACCGAGGCAAACAAGAGCACTTGACTTTATTAAATAATTCCGGATCAACAGCAACGCCAACAGATTAAGCCAGTTACTCGTATTCCAGAAGCACTCAGAACGTCAACAGTTTGTTTACAAACACGTCCTCGGTTTACCAGAATCATAGGGTCAGCGCACTTAATACTACTGGAATTATAAACAACTCAGTGATCATCCACCCAGCCAATCTTGAAGTAATGGTTGAGTCAAAGGAACACCCTTCACAGCACAAAATATCTAAAGTACGGTAAAACAGTAACAACGGCACAGGACAGTTCTTTATATTTGAACGCCATACTAAATTACAGCCAACAAAAGTTTACACATTTCTTAACCATCGAAAGAATCTTGAACAGTAAAACGTGGGCAATTTACTAATTTCAAATTACTTAGACCAACCAGATATTTTATAACTATAGTCTCAGTAGTCCAATCAGATCACAGAATAGTATACAGAGTGAGTCACTAACTATTGCCACCTAGAATAACTCAGAAAGTATGATAGGAGATTAAACGTTTGTGGGACAAAAGTTGCATGGGACAACGGGGTCCATAATATGACGTTGGTTTTTTGTTGTTAGGTGGGGTCGCTTCACAGATATGAAGGTCAACTTTTTTATTTATTTTTTATATTTTTATGGCATGCTACAGTTTGGAACTTATCGCTACCAGCTATCGAGACGAATTCAATGATTTGTAACAGCAAGGTCTTTGAAGGTCAACGAAGTCAAAAAGGTCCATTTACAGAAGGTGTTGGAAGTGATGACCATTGGTATGAAAGCAGTGCTACAATCTTCTTATCATGAACTGAGTGGTATTCCTTATCTCATCGGCACTAATCGAAGCACATGCTCTGACAATTCTCTCTCGTATATCGTGCAAATAGTAAATATTCGCCGAATACGGCGTATCTATCTAACGTGCCGTTGACGTGTAAAAATCATTCGACGGTTTCGCAATACAGCACTAATGGGAACGGTAAGAGTAGTTTCGTCGAATCAAGTGAATGTGTATGATGCATTCCTTCGAAGAACAAGTCTATATGATTACCATTTACAGAGAATGCCAACGAAATTCAGTGAGAGCTAAAGACTTATACGCTGAAAGATATCGGAAACATATCCGGCAAAGGAAAGTTACTAACGAGGAAACGGGAATACGTGCTCTTGCCAATGTGGTTCGAGATCCTTTCGTTAATTCGCGTCAGATCGCAGGGGAATCTGGCATGAGCCAGAGTAGTGTTGTTCGTGTTCTGCATCGCCATAAATATCATTGTTACCATATCAGTCTCCATCAAGAATTAACTGGTAGGGACTGTATGTGTCGTATTGAATTCTGCCTCTGGGCTAAACTTTACATTCAGAAGGATAGCATATTTATTAATCAGATCTTATTTACTGACGGGGCTACATTCACGAACCATGGAAATGTTAATTTCCGTAACATGCATTATTGGGCAACTGAAAATCTGTGTTGGCTGCGGTAAGTTGCACACCAATAACCGTGATCGGTGAATGTGTGGTGTGGGATTCTGAAGGACATAATTATAGGTGTGGTGTCACCGCCAGACACCACACTTGCTAGGTGGTAGCTTAAATCGGCCGCGGTCCATTAGTACGTGTCGGACCCGCGTGTCGCCACTGGCAGCACTTGCAGACCTAGCGCCACCACATGGCAGGTCTAGAAAGACGGACTAGCACTCGCCCCAGTTGTACGGACGACTTTGCTAGCGACTAGACGTACGAGGCCTTCCTCTCATTTGCCGAGAGACAGTTAGAATAGCCTTCAGCTAAGTCCATAGCTACGACCTAGCAAGGCGCAGTTAACCATATCTGGAGAGAGTCTTACTTGTATTCACCATGGAGATGTACCACACAGGAGAATAAAGTTGAGTATACGAGAAGCTCCGTTCTTTTCTTTATAGCATTTATGAAGTATCCTGTTTCAGACTTAACGCAGGACGGCGTGAGTTGACGCGTGCCCTATTCGGCCCCTTCATAATAACACTGTGTCGGCACTTCTGTCGACACACATAACAATAGGCCCCTATTTCATCGAAGGAAATCTTAATGGTAGGAAGTACACCACATCCCTGCCAGAAATATTAGGTCTGTTATTGGAAGAAATACCTTTAGGAACATGGAACAGAATGTATCAACACTATGGGTGTCCGGCACATTTTTCGCTGATGGCTAGAAATGAGTTGCAGAGACAATTCTCAAATCATTGGATTAGGAGATGTCATGGCCGACTCGTTCGCCAGCCTTGACGCCTCTGGGTTTTTGTGGGGATTCGTAAAAGATATTGTTATAAAGACGTTTCAACTACAGTTGCAGATTTGCGAGAGTGAATTGTCAGAGCACGTCATCCGAAAAGTGGCGATGTTACAAGGAATTCCGCTCAATCGATGATAAGAAGATTGCAGCACTGCATTGATACCAATGGTCACCACTTAGAACACCTTCTGTTAGTGGACGTTCATGCCACCTTTTTGACCTTCGTTGACCTCATAAGACCTTACTGTTACACATCATTGGATTCGCCTCGATAGCCGCTATCAGAAAATAAGTACCAAACTATAGCATGCCATTAAGAGAAATAACAAAGTTGACCTTCATATCTCTGACACGAGCCCACCTAGCTACAAAAAACCGACGTCATATTATGGCCCCCGCTGTCCCATGCAACTTTTGTCCCACAAACTTTTCAGCTCCTATCATACTTTCGGAGTTATTTTCGGTGACAACAGTTAGTGATTACTCCTGAATAATAGCGTAACCATACTCCTACGTCTACCGTAACCAGGCTGTGGGACACACTAATGGTTTAAACAGCTGTTTAGTCACAATCCAACCGAACTGAAAAACGGTCACCGCTGTTTATGAACATCCTCGTAGCATCGCGGAATCTAACTTGAATGCCTCAAGAACAACCGAGACGACGCCTGCGCTTAAATGGTCTTCCTGTCAAATATTCTCAGACCAATGTCTCTGATGGAAAGACTAAACCACGGACAACTATCGACAACCAGACAGCGCGCCTGGCTCACAGTTATTGGTGCAATTTAAAAATATAAAATTCTCTCATAATCTACGCATTAAGAGCTGCAATCGTATGTTAAAGGTTTAGCGCAGTAAATGAAATTTTACAATTAGTTAGTGTGTGTCTTGTCTCGAAGCAATCAACTTAACTCACAACGCGTAAATTACTCAGACTATACTTATCTAGTAGTTGAGAACGCGAGCACTCAGCGACTTCGAAGAAACTTAAAGCGAAACTTCAAACCTTTACTAATGTGATACCCTCTTATGCGATCTGTAAGGAATATTTAGCAGATTAATTCATTTGTGAGATAATCAGATGTTTGTAGCTGTTTCATAGTTGGGAGCCGGCGGGTGTGGCCGAGCGGTTCTAGGCGCTTCAGTCTGGAACTGCGTGGCCACTAAGGTCACAGGTTCAAATCCTGCCTCGGGCAGAGATGAGTGTAATGTCCTTAGGTTAGTTAGGTGTAAGTAGTTCTAAGTTCTAGGGGACTGATGACCTCAGAAGTTAAGTCTCATAGTACTCAGAGACATTTGAACCATAGTTGGGAGTTTAAGTGTTTAAAGATCGGTGGTTCACTGGTATGTTACATTTCACTATCTTGACTAAGTCTTCGACTTCTAGGCAGAGCTATGTTCAAGTTAAGTGTTATGATCCCAAGACAAAAACGATAACGTGGATGATACCAGTTTTAACATTCCACTTTCGACTGATCTCAATGTTCACATCGTTAAACTTCACATTTCCATCCCACGTGACTGAGACAGCTGTTACTAGTCACAATCTTTTACCTGGGTAACTTACAAGCGATGTCAGGCTCGTTAGCTACAGCTGTTTAGTCTATATGTACTCGTTTGCAGTACAAGACAATGTTATATCGAGATGACGTGCCAGCTATAGGTGTGTGATCGTACCATTTGTTTCAGAGATCCGGTACTGCTAGTGCTGTGCATATTTACCACTGAAGGTATGACAACAGCTGACTGTCTCCTTCACCACGATGGAGTCCGCCCCCGGTAGCCGAGTGGTCAGCGTTACAGAATGTCAATCGTAAGGGCCCGGGTTCGATTCCCGGCTGGGGCGGAGATTTTCTCCGCTTAGGGACTGGGTGTTGTATTGTCCTAAACATCATAATTTCATCCCCATCGACGCGCAAGTCGCCGAAGTGGCGTCAAATCTAAAGACTTGCACCCGGCGAACGGTCTACCCGACAAGAGGCCCTAGTCACGCGGCAGTAGTAGTACCACGATGCAGCAGCCTGATACTATGTGCTTGGTGGTGTCACGTGTATTCCACTTTCAGATTATTATCATTATTATCATCAGTATTTCCGACCAGCACGTCCATATGTCAGTCATATAATTCTACATATTGCGAGGAGTGAACTCCAGTTGATGACGAAGACATGTGCTTAATGCTTTGATTTCATCCCACGCGACATGTATTCGAATTCAAATTCCCTTTCAAATTCTAAGCTGTTGTAAAGTAAAGAGAGTAAATTTGTGCAGAAAAAGACTTCATTCCCATCGACGACGAAGTCATTATAGACGGAGCACATTGAAGGGCGGATTGGACAGGCTAAAACAATCGACGAATCCTTATCGATTCAGGAAAACCATAGGGAAGTTAATTACGGATGGCTGGACGGGTTCTGGACCCCGATAATTCGGAATTAGAAACCATTTTGTTACACTGCACCACGTCGCTCGGCGCGTGCTTCCGTCATATCCATCTGTCTACGAACTGTTAATATTCTTTTATTTTTTTCTTGTTTCTTATTTTCAGTGCTTAGTGCTCTGCGTTGCTATTAAGGAGATTGGATGTATTCTGTTTCCTTCGTTCTTTTTTAACAATTACTAGTATACTATATTTATTTGATTGAGGTGGGCGATCACCTCAGCATTTACCTAAAGTGTGTGAGAAACAATATCATAACTGGCCAACTCATAAAAACGACAGTATTTATCGCGTGCGTGAATTCGATAGCGGGTGACAGTCGTTACTCGTGCGCGCTTTACACTGTTCGATCACGTTTCTGATGCTCCTGATTAAATTTCATAAAACGAATACTTCTAATTTATGTATCCTCTTGATAACTGGATTCTGCGACTATAACTACAAGACCGAGTTTCCCGAGGAGACAGTCGGGAGTCCGTAACTAATTCCTTAACGTTACTGAATAGTGTTTGTTTCGACCATGTAGTAGATTACTTGTGTTTGTAACTGTCACAATCGACATTACTCTGTGTTGATCTCGCGAAATACACGCAGACAAGTATTCCTGTGGAACCAAAATATCAGATGTTACATGTGACCATTAACTTTTACTGCGTGATCTCCAATTTCGACAGGTCGTTTAAAAGAGCCTGCCCAAGTGTATGTTCAACAAATAGATGCAAATGAATGCGGAACAGACTGGCATTGAGCCAGTACGATGTAGTCTCGGCCTGAGGACGTGGTGGGCAGCTGTTTACTGCCCGATGGCCCTCTGGAACTAGTAGTCAGATGCTGCGAGTAAGAGGCGACAGCGACTCGCAGATTGCAACTTTGTGATGTAATACCGAATTACCGGGATCCTAGAACGAACGCCACACCGGAATGCGTAGTTCTGGAAGACTCTTTCCAAGAATTTCTGCAGTCACGCAAGCAGAAACGGCGCGAAGGAAAATTATATATATACATATTGAAAAGATAATATTTAATTAACTGTTATTACACACGAAAAAGGATACTGCATAACAATACTGCCGTTCTTAATACATCTCTTTATATGGTTGTCCATTTATTGGTCTGTGCGTGGGTATCGTTTTGGTTACTTATGGCAAATTCTACGTTTCTGGTCTTCTTGTTGCTGATTTTAATTTAGATCATTAGTACTTTTATGGTGCGAAGTTGCTTTTGTTTTTTAGTTAGCTAACCTAGGGTTTCATGCGGCACTTTTTATTTCTATTACTTTGATAGGTAACTTAGTGTTGATGAGCACAATATGTACTTTTATATGATATATGTAGATGGTATCTGTTTTTGCTTTAGATCATTAGCACTTTTATTGTGCCAAGTTGCTACTGTTTTTTAGTTAGCGAACCTAGGGTTTCATGAGGCACCATTTATTTGTATTACTTTGGTAGGTAGATTAGCGTTGATGAGCACCATGTCTTCTTTTATATGATATTTGAAGATGGTGTCTGTTCTTTCGGACATGTCCGAAGACTGAAATTACAATGTAATCCTGACCTTCACCTGCTTACAGTCGTTGATGAATATCAACGGGGACAGTTGAAAATATGTGCCCCGACAGGGATTTGAACCCAGGATCTCCTGCTTACAGGGCAGACGCTCTATCCATCTTTATTTTGTTTGTTGTTGGTCGTTCAGTATGTTCGAGGCGGACATCTCATGATGCTTGTTCAAGTTAATCGTTGATCCATGAACTCAGTTTTTTCTGTTACGGAGGTCAGCTGACCCTCTGACCGAACACGTTGTGCTACTGTGCCGGCTCCGTCTGAGCCACCGAGGACACGCAGGATAGAGCGACTGCAGGGACCGTCTCTGGCACGCTCCCCGTGAGACCCACATTTCCAACCTAATGTCCACACACTTTATTTGTAGTGCCATTGCTCATTATACTCATTACTCGCGGCAGTCAATCCACCGACTGCTGTATGAGTTCGGGAAATGTGAGTGCATTCGCACTGAAGAAGATCATTGACCAGTAAGCCTTATCTATATGAAGATTCTGGTACAGCACGCCGCGGAATTTGAATCCGCGCCAGACGTCATGGACGTCGAAGACCCCTAGAGGTCTCTGCACCATCGCGCCGTAAGCTGTGGCGGCGCGCCTCCTGGCCCGCATTTAGAGTGAGGGCGCCACAGTGGAACACGTGGTTCCAGCAGCCAATAGCGGCGCCCCCGATAAAGTACTTAAGCGCCTGACTCACGCTCTGCCAGTCTGGAGCCTATTGGTAGCGACCATCTCCCTGTCCTCCTCACCATTTCAGACGGTCGTCGCCCTCGCCCCGACCCTCGTACTGATCCTCCCCCTAAGTATGTCCACGACTATTCCCGAGCCGACTGGAATGCCTACCGGGATACCCTTTCCACCCAGGTCGATAGCCACCCTCTCACCTACCACCACCCTGACGATGTCACCCATGCCGCCTCCTTTCTCCAGCAGACCTTGTCTGAGGCCGTGGAGGCCCACGTCCCTACTGTCGCCACCCACCCACACCGTCCTACCTTACCCCTACAGGCCGTTCTCCTCCTCCGTGAATCCCATCGTCTCTACCGTGCCTTCCTCCGCACGCGTGACCCAGACACACTACGACGCCACCGGCAACTCCAGCGACACGTTCGTAATTTGCTCGCGGCTAAGAAACGCCAGGACTGGCGACAGACATGCACCCGTTTAAATGCTACCCTACCAATCAACTCGTCCAAGTTCTGGTCGGCCTTCCGTCGCCTTACCGGAACTAAACCCTCCCCCTACTATCCTCTTCTCCACGATGATCACCCCTTCCCTGACACCCTTAGTAAGGCCAACCACTTTGCCTCCTACCTCTCCGATGTTTTTTCCATCCCCGATGATCCCCAGTTCGTTTACTCCCTCTTCCCGGATATCCGCGATCGAACTGACACCTCTGTCCCTCCCCTCACTCCTGGTTTCCAGTACTTGGACAACATTACACACACGGAACTCAATGCCCCTATCACTACACAGGATCTCATTGATACACTCCGCACAAAACGCAACACCGCTCCTGGTCACGATCGTGCCACCTACCGTCACCTTCGTGAAGCTCCTGTCTCTTTCCTCTCCACCCTGGCCCGGCTCTACAATGTAGTCCTGTCCACCCGTTACTACCCCGACCTGTGGAAAACCTCCCGTATCCTCATGTTCCTTAAACCTAGCAAACCGCCGTCCGCCGTCTCCTCCTACCGTCCCATCAGCCTTACCTCGGTCTTCAGCAAGGTCCTGGAATCTATCCTCACCCGCCGCATCCACCAGCATCTCCGCCAGCACCGCCTCCTTCCCGTCACCCAGTGTGGCTTTCGGCCGTCCTTCTCTTCCGACGATCTTCTCCTTCACCTCACTCATCTCCTTTCCGAACAGCTTAATTCCCGTCGCTCCGCAATCTTCCTCTCCCTTGACCTCGAACGCGCCTATGACCGCGTCTGGCATTCCGGTCTCCTCTTCAAGCTCCAAACCTTTGCCCTTCCCATTAACTACGTCCGTCTGATCGGTTCCTTTCTCTCCCGCCGTCCATCCTATGTCACCATCCATAACACGGATTCCTACACCTTTTTCCCCTCCGCCAGTGTGCCCCAAGGCTCCGTCCTCTCCCCCCTTCTGTACCTTTTGTACACGGCGGACATGCCGCCGCCGTCGCCCCCCGTCCACCTCCTCCAGTTTGCCGATGACACCGCCTTCCTCGCCCTTGCCCCCACCCTGCAACGCTCCCAACGCCTTCTCCAATCCCATCTTGACCGGTTCACCGCTTGGTGCAACCAGTGGTTGCTCAAGGTCAATCCCTCCAAAACCCAGGCGATCATTGTAGGCAAAACCATCCCTTCCTTCCGCCTCCTTGATTTCTATCTCACTGTCTATGGCCGTCCTATCGCCCTCACGCCCACCCTTAAGTACCTTGGCGTCACCCTCGACCGTCGCCTCTCCTGGACTCCCCATCTCCAGACGATCCAAGCCAAGGCACGTTCCCGACTCCGTCTCCTCAAGCTCATTTCCGGCCGCACGTGGGGTCTGGACCCCTCCACAATCCTCCACACCTATAAATCCCTCATCCGCCCTATCCTTTGTTACGCCCATCCAGCCTGGATCTCCGCCCCCCCTACCTTCTATAAATCCCTCCAAATCCTTGAACGCCATGCTCTCCGCCTTGCCTATCGCATCCGTCTCCCCTCCCCCACGCGGATCCCGTATGATCTCATCCCCTTCCCCCACCTCCTCCTTTTCCTTGAAAGGATACGGATCCTGTACACCTCCCGTAAACTTGATCCTCCTCACCCGCTCGTGTCCCCGATCCTCTCCCAACCCCACCCGCTGCCGCGCCTGTATTCCCACGTACCGCCCGGTCTCAATCTCTCCACCCTCCTTACCCTCTCCCAAGGTGGCTTCCGCCAGCTCCCCCTCCCTGATGATGTCCTCGTCCCCTCCATCTACCCCTCTTATCAACTTTGACCCTGCCCCCC
This sequence comes from Schistocerca cancellata, assembly GCF_023864275.1. Lineage (NCBI taxonomy): Eukaryota > Metazoa > Arthropoda > Insecta > Orthoptera > Acrididae > Schistocerca > Schistocerca cancellata. The sequence goes on along the minus strand of NC_064631.1, from coordinate 20,894,900 downwards.
CACTTCCGATGTCCTTTCCCTTAGGCACCCTCCCTCCCTTCTCTTCCCTTCCCCTCTCTTTCCTTTTCCCCCATCCCCTCCCTCCACCCCTCTTCCCCCAGGCTTCCCCTCCCCCTTCCTCTCTCCTCCCTCTCTCCCCTGCCCGTGGCGTCTCTGCTCTCCCCTCTCGCTCTCCCACTCCCCCTCCTCCTCCTCCTCCTCCTCCTCGTCTCTTGGCAGGTCCCCGGACTCGCACACGCAAAGTGAACATTCGCACGCCGGAGATCATCGCCCTCGGTTTAGTGTCTGTGCCGTCGTGTTTGTGCATCAGTGTTTTTCGCCGTCGACGCTCCTTCGTTCACATGTGTCGTCTAACTCGTCAGTGTTTGTGCACAGTGCCGACAGTTTTCTTGTTTGTTTCGTCGAGTGTGAACGGCTTCATGTTTTTTTAATTATTGTATCTACTGTTTTTTTAACCGCCAATCTGTTCCTTATATGCCTCCCTTTCTTTTTTATTGTCATGCTTATGGCTGAAGAGCGGAGTAAACTTTTCCGCTGCCAGCCCACCTTGTGGTGTTCAACTTACAATAAAGAAAAACAAAAAAAAAAGCTCTGCCAGTCATCTAGAGGGTTGGATCCCCTCCTTCGAAAGCGTCAGATAGCAAAGCCTGGGCTACTCTCAGGGTGGAAACTCCGTCTTCGAAGATTCTGTCTGTCTGTCTGTCTGTCTGTCCGCCGCTTGCTACTGTAGCTGTTCGTCTGTCCGCCTGCTTGCTCGCTGTCCATCGCCGTCGCCGTAACCGCCGCCGCCGCCGCCGCCGCCGCCGCTGCCCGCTGCCCATCCGTCTATCCGTCGCCGTTCGTCTGCAATGAGTACTCCTACCTCCACTGTCATCTACACCTCCCCCTCCCCCTCACCCACAGTCACTTCCTGGAGTGCCGCCCCTGGCCTCCCTCCTTCCACCTCCCCTCCCCTTCCCCCACTTACCCATCCCCCTATATCCTCCCCTGCTGTATACCCACACCTCTACACACTTCCTCCTGCCTCCACACCCTCAACAGCTCCCACTACTACCCCCGCCCTCACGTACGCTTCTGTTGCCGCCTCTGCTGCCGCCCCTCAGGTAGTCGGCTTCCCCTCTCTCACCCACCCCGTCACTTTGTCATCTGCATCTCTCGCACGCATCACGTCACGCCGAGCCACCGTCGCCACCACTGAACCGGCTGCTTCTCCCGGTGCCTTCACTACGCCACAGGGATCTGCCACCCGCCACCTCCCTCTCCTCCCCGTTCCTCTCCCCTCCTCCCAGCCACCAGTCTCCAAAATACCCCAAAAACGCGTCATTACCGACTCTGCTCCCGCTCCTTTCCACAAAACGTCAACACCACGTCCCCCTCCCCATGCCGTCTCCATGGACACCACCCCTCCTCCTGCCACCCATACCTCAGCTCCCACCCTCCACACCTTTGTCCTGTCAACTCCCGATCCTAAATTCCTCGACGCTCGTATCCTCACCATGGAGATACGAAAGTACTTACCTGGTGCCCCCATTTCCCAACTCATTCCCCTCAGGGACTCAGTCCTTATCGAGTCCCCGTCCCCATCCTTTCACACAGACCTCCTGCGAAAACTCCCACGTGTTATGTTTGGCCCCCACGCCTCTCTGACACCCTTCCTTTCCACTTCCACTCCTCGTCAACCCCAGCCTCCCCGTCGCCCCCCCACCTGCACCGCTGTGATCACCGAGCTCAGTCCGGTGATCACAGAGGATGAAGTGTTGGCAGAACTGAACTCCCACCCGGACTTGGAAATCCGCTCTGCCCGCCGTATCCACAATGCCTCTGGTCCCACCTACCTCATGGGGGTGTTCTCTGAGTCCGCCCCATCCATTGACCATCTCCTCACCCAGGGTGCCCTGATATACCACCGTCGCCACCCTGTCGAATCCTCCAAATCCCCTCCCCAATCCTACTGTAACCAGCGGTGCCTGATGTACAATGACCACCTGACTCCCAACTGCAAACCCCCCCCCCCACTTGTCCCCATTGCAAGGCCTCCCATTTCTTAAGAACTGCCCCAACCTTGCTGCTCCTCCTTCCTGTAATACCTGCAATGGCTCCCATCCCACCTACTCCCACAAGTGTAGAGCTAAACCCCCTCCAGCCACCCCTGAGCTTACAGTCCCAGTTTGTCCCGTCGATCCCCCTGTCCATCCCAACAATTCCCTCCGTCCACCCCCCACGGCCAAGGACATCATTCGGTTCCTTACCGTTGTACTCCAAAACATCCACCCTTTTCAGTGCCCCCACACCTTCCAACAAATCTCCCTTGCCGCTCGCTCCATTTTCCACCTGAACACCTTCGCCACCTACTCGACAACCAAGCCCACTTCACCCTCACCCGCTTCAACACCCTAGTTTAAGTCTCTTCCCTTTTCTCTCTTCCCCCCCTCCTTCCCGCCATGGCATGGCATGAGTATCACATCCTCTTCCAGAATATTCGCTCCTTCCGCTCCAACAAATACCTCCTCATGCACACCCTCTCCCACCACCAGGTCGACAGCTTCCTCTTGAACGAAACCTTTCTCCAGCCCCACCATTCTATCTGCACCTCTCCCTATATCCTCCACCGCACTGACGCTCCTGGTCCTTGTGCGCAGGGTGGAGTCGTGATTGGCCACCTTAAGCATATCCCCGTCCGGCCACAACCTCTCCTCAATGACCCCACTGAACACCTTATCCTTAGCGTCTCCTTCCCCTCCCTCACCATTAACTGTACCACCATCTATGTCCGCTCCACTGCTCCTCTTCCTTATGACTTCATCTCGCACATTGACCGCGCCTTCTCCACCTATGTGATTGCCGCCGACCTCAACATCCATAGCCGCACTCCTGCTGCCCTTCGGCGGTGGCATCAGTTCCTCTCCACAATCCAAGGTGACTTGTTCCCCTTCCCCAGCACACCCGACCCAAAAGTGACACTACCCCCGATGTTGTCATTGCCTCCGCCAACCTCCTTGGCCATATCACTGTCGCCGTCCTTGACCCCACAGGTAGCGATCACCTTGCTGTCCTTCTCACCATAACGTCTGCTCACCGCCCCCTCCGGCTTCGCACCCTGCACCCCCTCCCAAGGTTGTCCATGACTATCGCTGTGCCAACTGGGATGCCTACCGGGACTCCATCTCCACCCAGGTCGAAAGCCACCCTCTTACCTATCGCTATCCTGACATCATCCACGCCTCGTCCTTCCTTCAGAAGATAATTACTGACGCCATGGAGGCACATGTTCCTACTAAAACCATCCACCCATACTGTCCCACTCTCCCTCCGCAGGCTGTCCTCGTCCTCCATGAATCCCGCTGCCTCTATCGCTCCTTCCTGCGCACTCGTGACAGGGATACACTCCACGTGGCACATACAGCGACACGTACGTAACTTATTACAGCAACGAAACGCCGAGACTGGCGCCAGACCTGCACCCGCCTCAACGCCACCCTCCCTATCAACTCCTCCAAGTACTGGTCCGCCTTCCATCGCCTTACTGGTTCCCTTTCCACTCCCCACTACCCGCTTGTCCATAACGATCGCCCTCTTCCTGACAACCTCAGTAAGGCCAACCACTTCGCTTCCCACCTTTCCGAGGTCTTCTCCATCACCGATTATCCCCACTTTGATTATTCTCTTTTCCCAACCGTCATGGAACGTGCCGATACCTCGGTCGCTCCACTTGCTCCTAGTCTCCAGTACTTGGGCAGTTGCCCCCCTCCAACATAGGCACTCCCATAACAGCACAAGACATTAAACTTATCCTCTGGTCCAAACGCAACGCGGCCCCTGGTCATGACTGTGTCACCTACCGTCACCTTCGAGAAAGCCCCTATTCCTTCCTGACTGTCCTCACCCATCTTATAATGTCATTCTCTCTACTGGCTTCTACCCTGACCTGTGGAAGACCTCCCGCATCCTCTTATTCCTCAAACCCAACAAACCCCCTTCCGCCACCTCTTCCTATCATCCAATCTGCCTCACCTCCATCTTCAGTAAGGTCCTTGAATCCATCATCTCCCACTGTATCCATCAGCACCTTGCTCAACATCACCTCCTCCCCCTTACCCAGTGTGGCTTCCGACCCTCCTCCTCTGCTGAAGACCAATTCCTCAACCTTGTTCATCTTCTGTCCCTCCAGCTCAACTGCTGTCGCTCTGCCATTTTTGTTTCCCTTGACCTCCAAAATGCCTATGACCATGTATGGCATCCCGGTCTCCTCTTTAAACTCCAAACCTATGCCCTGCCTATCAATTTTGTCCATCTGGTCGCTTCCTTCCTCTCTCACCGCCCTTCCTATGTCACCCCCCACAACACCAACTCCCGTATCTTTTATCCCACGGCTGGCGTCCCCCAGGGTTCTATCCTCTCCCCTCTCCTTTATCTCTTGTATACAGCTGATATGCCCAAGCCACCCCTACCAGTCCACCTTCTCCAGTATGCTGATGACACTGCCTTCCTTCCTGGCTCTCTATCCTACCCTTCAATGGTCTCAACGTACCCTCCAAACCCACCTTAGCCAGTTCACCACTTGGTGTAACCAGTGGTTCCTCCATCTCAACCCCTCCAAAACCCAGGCAATCATCATAGGCCGCACCACTCGCTCATTTCGCAACCATGATTTCTACCTCACCCTTTATGGTCGTCCCATCCAGCTCACCCCCACCCTGAAATACCTTGGCCTCACCCTTGAACGACATCTCACCTGGACCCCTCATCTCCAGATCATCCAGCAGAAAGCCCATTCCCACCTCCGCCTTCTGAAACTACTATCTGGCCGGACATGGGGATTGCATCCTTCTACCAACTTCCACAGCTACAAAGCCCTCATCCATCCTATCCTCTGTTATGCCAGCGTTGCTTGGATCTCCGCCCCCACCCGCTTTTACAAGGCCCTCCAAATCCTTGAACGCCATGCGCTCCTCCTTGCCTTCCGTATCTGCCTTCCTTCCCCCACATGGCTCCTGTTTGAACTGATCCCCTTCCCCCACCTCCTCCTGTTCCTCCAAAATCTCCGCATCCTTTACATTGTCTGCAGGCTCTGGTTTCCTCCTTCCTCTCCACCCCCCGCCCGTTGCTGCGCCTCTATCGCTGTATCCCTCCCTCTCTCCACCTCCACACCCTCCATCTCCTTCATCAGGGCAATTTCCAACGCCTCCCCCTCCCGGATGACGTACTACGCCTTGACATCTACCCTTCCTTCCAACTATAACCTGGCCTTGTTCCCCCCCTCCCCAGGGCCCCCTTTTTTTTCCTCTTCCCTCCTTCTCCCAAAGCGGGTTTTCCTCCTTCTCCCCCCCCCCAGACCCTGCACCCAATACTTGCCTCTTTCCTTCCCACATCCCTCCCTACCTGGCCCTCTTCAGCGGACCCCCCGCTCATCTCCCCCATCTCTTCCCCTCCCTCCCTTCTTCCTGTATCCCTCATCTCCTTGCGCCTGGCAGATCCTCTGTTTTGATCATCGTCAGTGTGCCACATCAGTGTTGTGTTTAGTGCTGTTTCTCCTGTGTGTCAAGAGGTGTGATTTTAATTGTGTACTGCCTTGAGGTTCGCCGTCAGTGTTTGTTATGTGCTACGCCATATATCGATATCTTTTATGCTCCAGTCATACTGTGCCTTGTGTTCTTTTAATTGTCGCAGTGTGTGGCTTTTTGTGTGTGTTACTTTTAAACAGTTTTCACAGTTTTTATGTCCACTTTACGGTCACCCCGTTTTTTTGTCTACTGCCTTCCATGATGTTAACAGTTTTTTTATATCTATGTTCACCATATTCTCTCCTTTGTTATTCTTAAATGTCTTCTCTTGTTTGTTCTATGTTTTTCGGCTGAAGAGCAGCGCATATGCTGCTGCCAGCCTGCCCCGATGGGGAATTGAAATACAGTAAATAAAAAAGGAAAAAAAAACTCTGCCAGTTCCCTCCAGATCCTTGACCGTCATGCACTCCGCATCGCCTTCTGTATACGCCTCGCGTCCCCCACGCGGATCCTCTATGATCTCATTCCTTTCCCCCATCTGCTCCTATTCCTCGAACATACCCGCATCCTCTACACCTCCCGCCGTTTTGAACCCCCTCACCCCCTGGTTGCTCCTCTCCTCTCCCATCCCCGCCCCCTGCCATGTCTTCACCGTTGTGTCCCCCCTACCCTCTATCTCTACACCCTACATCTCCTTTCCCAAGGTGGCTTCCATCAACTCCCCCTCCCAGATGATGCCCTCTCTCCCTCCATTTATCCTTCCTATCAACTCTGATCCTCACCCCCCTCCTTTTTTCCGTCCTTTCCCTGGGCTCCCTCTTCCTCCCCCCTTCCATCCTGTGTTTTCTCCCCGACTACCCTCTCCCTATCTCCTTTCTTCCCCCCCCCCCCGAGTCCTTTTGTACTCCCCTCCTCTGCCTTCCCCACTCCCTGGCACATCTGCTCAGCACCCCCCACCCCTCTTATGGATCCTCGTCTTCCATTGGCTCCTTTCCCCCCGCCCTCTTCACTATTCCTCTCCTTCACCCCCCCCCCTTTTTCCCGTCATCTGACCAGTTTCCCCCCACCTGCTCTCGGATGTGGTATGTCATATTTGTGCCAACTTTTTAGTGCAGTGTTTAAGTGAGTTTTCAGTGTTGCGCGTCTTTCCACAGTGTTGCGAAGAGAAATCATGCTGTCGCTGGGTGTGCATTTTATATCTCTTGCGAACAGAAGCCAGTCTGTCGCCGTGGTTTTTAATTGTCTGTCTGTTATTTTTCTGCTTCCTGTGTATTTTCTTAGCATCATCAACCCTGTGTTTTATGTTTTAAGTTCCAGAATTTTCTGCCATTTTACCTTTAATTCACCGATTTTATTGCCAACTGTTATTTTTTATTATCTTCATCTTTTTAAAACAAATTCTGTAGGTTGAAGAGCGGCGTAGTAAGCTGCTGCCAGCCCGCCCCCTTCAGGGGGAATCGAAACTCAATGAAGGAAGAAAAGCTCAGCCAGCAGTCTAACATCGCGTGCGTCTCAGGACATATCGCCTCAGACAGCGTGTTGACTTTCGTGTTTCTATTGCAGTGGACGTGGTTGCCTTGTTTGGTTCGTTACTCGGTTGTCAGCTCTTGTTGTGTCGTAACGTCCTTTGTTGGTCGTGTCCGTCCTCTCCCGTCACAACTACCCCGCGACAGTTCCGGTCGCCGTTACAACAAAGATGGTATCTGTTATTTCGAACATGTCCGAATGTTGGGAATGTGGGTCTCACGGGCAGCGTTCCAGAGGTAAGTCCTTGCAATCGCATTATTCTCTCTATCGTCGGTGGCTCAGACGGGTAGAGCGTCTGCCATGGAAGCAGGAGATCCTGAGTTCGACGGTCGGAGTACACATTTTCAATGTCCGCAGCTCGTGGTCTCGTAGTTGCATTCTCTTGCATTCTCGCTTCCCAAGCACGGGGTCCCATGTTTGATTCCCGGCGGGGTCAGGGATTTTCACCTGCCTCGGGATGAATGGGTGTTTGTGCTGTCCTCATCATTTCATCCTCATTCATAAAAGTGGTGTGATTGGACTGAGTGAAAGTTGCGAATTTGTACGGGCGCTGATAACCGCGCAGTTTAGTGCCCCACAAACCAATCATCATCATCATCATCATACATTTTCAACTGTCCCCGTTGATATTTAATGTATGTAACTTGGAATCTTTTTTTATCGCTGTTTATATTCTGAATTATCTCCCATTGCCTTTTATTGTCACAGTGCATACATTCTGCTATTTTTGTAGTGATCCATCTAATTTCCGTGTGCATCTTGAACAGTCCACCGATTTCAACTCAGTCTTGATCTGAAAAAATTTTTGTGTTCGTTGCTTTCATTAGTTGTAATTTAGGTATCTACATTTCCTTGTGTCTATTGCATAGCATGCTCATTTGAAATCTGCTTTGTTCTGTGAATATAACGGTGTTCGTTGAGTTTGCTAGTTTGCCTTAGGTTTTGTGTGTTCGTTAGCTCCCTTCGATTTTGTCCACAAAGTTCTTTTTTACGGAGTGTGTATCTCTCGTACATGTTTCGTTGCCTTCAGTGAATTAATACTTTTGTTGCTTTGACGTTTTACCTTAGTTTCTATTTGGCTGGTGCTGTGCGCTGCCTTCACTTAAGTACAGCTCGTGATCACGTTGCTCAGTCCTCGGTCCCCTTTTAGTTGGGGCACATCGGTGCATTCTGCGAGTAAATGGTATGCGGCAGATGTGCAGCGTCGTTCTTAGACGTTTGGTTTCTTAATTTTGGGTTTTTGAATAGAGTTTCGTTCCTTACAGCTATGGTAATTGGCGGGATGTCTTTCACTGAATGCCTTTCGTAAGTTTAGCCGTGTAATTTTCAGCCTTATTTGTCACCTTTGGCCTCACGTGTAGTTTCTAATTCGGCTTCATTTGGGTTTATTTAGGATTCTGCCCCGCGCTGGCGCTTATAATTTTTACTAGTGGTAGCGTTTTGTGGCTGTTATTGTTCGTTCAATTGGTTTAATTTTACTTTACAGAGGCAATTGAAGATAGGGCTGAGACATCGATAATTGGGTTGTGTTAAAAACTTCAGTAATAAAAACTAAGACTACTATATTCAGTCATAATATACTTCATGTTAACTGAATGAGTTGGTGCAATGTTTGAGGCATCGTACTAACGTTTAGGCAGCGGCGTGATACACATCCGTGTCCATACATTGACACTTTTCCATTTCTTTCGCTAAACAACTTAAGGTGATTGCTGCAATGGTTCCTTTGACAACGAATTGACCTGTTGCATGGGCTCGGTTAAAAATCTTTGCTTGACCCAGATATGGCCTATACATAATTAAAGTCTAGTTTCGTTGAGTTGGTATACGATGGCCAATAACGTAAATCCAGTCTTCTAAATCTTCGTCGTCGTATCGTAAGCACGGTTGTTTCTTAATGCTCAGATTGCGCACCTTTTTATGTTAACGCAGGTTACCGCCATTAGAAACTCATCCAAAATTCGAAGACTGACTTGATTCGGCTGTGTACCGTAATTTATTCAGTGCCTGGTTCTTCATATCTGCATGGCATGCTCCTAAATGAAAGCGGCTTCATTTTTTGCCATAGAATCCTCTAAAACCACAGTGTCAGGCACACTTATAAGGTGCCTGTGGCGATAAAATAAAATATAACCAATCATAGATTATAAACTGAAGTAGACAGCACATTTTAATACAGTAATAGAGAAATGCGAAAGATTCGTCTATTCACTGGGATGAGAAAAGCCATGGGGTACCTCTTAATATCGTGTTGGATCTGCTTTTGCGGGAGTGGTGCAGCAGCTCGACGTGGCACGGATTCAGCAACAGACTGGAGTTCACCTGCAGTAGTACTGAGGCATGCTGCCTCTATCGCCAAACCGTCCGCCGCTCGTGGTCTCGCGGTAGCGTTCTCGCTTCCCGAGCACGGGGTCCCGGGTTCGATTCCCGGCGGGGTCAGGGATTTTCACCTGCCTCGAGATGACTGGGTGTTTGTGTTGTCCTCATCATTTCATCATCATCCACGAAAGTGGCGAAATTGGACTGAGCAAAGGTTGGGAAATTGTACGGGCGCTGATAACCACGCAGTTGAGCGCCCCACAAACCAAACATCATCATCATCTCATCTATCGCTATTCACAGTTGTGAGAGCGTTGCCGGTGCAGGATCTTCTGCGCGAACTGACCTCTCGATTGTGTCCCATAATTGTTCGATCTCATTCATGTCTGGCGACCTTTGTAGTCAACTCATTTGCTCGAATTGTCCAGAATGATCTTGAAACCAGCCGCGAACAACTGTGGTCCGGTGACATGGTGCATTGTGATCCGTAAAAGATCGATCGTTGTTTGGGAACACGAATTGCATAAATGGCTGAAAATCGCCCCCAAGTTGCCAAACATACCCATTTAAAGGCAATGATCGGTGAAATTGGGCCAGAGGAGCCATGCCAATCCATGTAAACACACCCACAGCGTTATGGAACCACCACGAGCTCGCACAGTGCCTTGTTGACAAGTTGAGTCCATGGCTACGTGGGGTCTGCACCACACTTGAACCATACCATCAGCTCTTACCAGCTGACCTAGCAGATAGTGTCGGAAGTTTCATGCGGCTTTTCGCGGATGATGCTGTAGTATACAGAGAAGTTGCAGCATTAGAAAATTGCAGCGAAATGCAGGAAGATCTGCAGCGGATAGGCACGTGGTGCAGGGACTGGCAACTGACCCTTAACATAGACAAATGTAATGTACTGCGAATGCATAGAAAGAAGGATCCTTTATTATGCGATTATATGATAGCGGAACAAACACTGGTAGCAGTTACTGCTGTAAAATATCTGTGAGTATGCGTACGGAACAATTTGAAGTGGAATGATCATACAAAATTAATTGCTGGTAAGGCGGGTGCCAGGTTGAGATTCATTGGGAGAGTCCTTAGAAAATGTAGTCCATCAACAAAGGAGGTGGCTTACAAAACACTCGTTCGACCTATACTTGAGTATTGCTCATCAGTGTGGGATCCGTACCAGATCGGGTTGACGGAGGAGATAGAAAAGATTCAAAGAAGAGCGGCGCGTTTCGTCACAGGGTTATTTGGTAACCGTGACAGTGTTACGGAGATGTTTAACAAACTCAAGTGGCAGACTCTGCAAGAGAGGCGCTCTGCATCGCGGTGTAGCCTGCTGTCCAGGTTTCGAGAGGGTGCGTTACTGGATGAGGTATCGAATATATTGCTTCCCCCTACTTACACCTCCCGAGGAGGTCACGAATGTAAAATTAGAGAGATTCAAACGCGCACGGAAGCTTTCCGGCAGTCGTTCTTCCCGCGAAACGTACGCGACTGTAACAGGAAAGGGAGGTAGTGACAGTGGCACGTAAAGTGCCCTCCACCCCTCACCGTTGGGTGGCTTGCGGAGTGTAAATGTAGATGTAGATGTAGATGTAGATGTACTACTCTAGGTCGTTAAGCGAAGGCAGTCCGCCAGTGCGTTGTCCATGGTGAGAGTCGTATGAATCACTCGAAGACAAATGACAGCTCCGCAAAGCACTGCCCTATTATGCCTCGTGTAGGCCATGTTACAGCCATCTCTATACGTGCGTAGCGTTATCCCATGACTTTTTGTCAGCTCAGTGTAAATTGATATGTTATTGATAAATATCTTAACTACTGCGAAGAACTTCTATAGAGAACATAAGGAGGGTTCTACCTGATAATAAACTTAAATTTGGATTTTTGCAGTTTAACAGCCTTATTTTCTTGGTTCAGTCTCTCAAAAAGAAATCGCGCTGTATACTGCACACCATTCTGTGCAAATGTCTATTGGTTTTCAGTTTAGTGTCGACTGAATGAATGTTACAATGGTTAGAGCGATGGAAGTGACGTACTAGTGTTATAACAGTTCACCTGCCAGATTCCCTCTTTAGAGAAACATTGAGAGAAACACCGCTGCCGGAGAACTGCGCCTCTCCACGTGCCTGTGGATCCGCAATATCATACGAAATTGTCTTATTGGCGTCGAACCGTTGCGGTCGCGAAATATCTGCAGCTGGGAGGATAGCAGAGCAGCACATCCGGCAATTCCTGACTCGATTCGAGGGCCATAAGCAGCGGCGCAGCGCTGATACAATTGCGGCGGCGACTTTGCCACGGCTTGGCCGAGAGCCAAACGTCCGCTCGCTGGCTGTGAGGTTTGCGGCAATGGGAGGACTGCCGACGTCTGCGTCTCCATTCACGACGGCAGGCGGGCGTCTTCGTGAGCCAAATACCGAATTTTAACCTCCCGGTTGTAGTGAGTACATAACTATGGATAAAACAATTGACTATTTACGTACCGGCTGACATAAAGTCAGTATAAATTTGAAAACTTAATAAACCACGGAATAATGTAGATAGAGAGGTAAAAATTGACACACATGCTTGGAATGACATGGAGTTTTATTAGAAGCTATAAAAAAAAACAAATTTCACAAAATGTCCGACAGATGGCGCTGGACAGTAAAACGTCAGTGACTGCGCATGACAATCGTGTATAAAAGGAGCTGTAATGAGAGAGAGAATCAGATGCGCCAGCAGTCGCAGCATGTTGGCGTTATCTGAAAAGGCGCTTTTAGTGAAGCTGTAGTATCAAAATGGGGAATGTGCTAGTTCAGCGTTACGATCCTATCGCCATAGGAAGGGGATTCGAACGGGTAAAGGTCCGTTGACAAATGCAGCTGTGGCGAGGATGATTTCGAAGTTCGAATCCACGGGTTGTTTAGGCGATAGACCCCGAAGTGGCCGACCGAGCACAAGGCGTAATGCTGCCGAGACAGTTCAGGAAGAAATGGAGACAGTAGCGGGTTCGTCTGTGCACGGGGAAGTCAGAGCTCGTGCAGTCGCATGTCGCACCGGCATTCTATATACTACTGTTTGGTTGGCACTGAGGCGTACCCCCGATGCTATCCGTACAAAATCCATCGGCATCATGAACTGTTACCTGGCGATATAGTGAAGCGGAGGGCATTTGCGGTGTGGGCGTTTCAAAAGATGGCGGAAGATAACGATTGGTTGAGTAACGTGTTGTGGACAGACGAAGCTCATTTTACGCTCCGAGGGGCTGTCAGTGCCCACAGCTGCTACCGATAATCCTAGAACTGTCGTGGAAACTCCATTGCACGACGAGAAAGTCACGGTATGGACTTGGATTTACCACATCTACCGTTATCCGGCCTTTTTTCTTCGAGGAAATGCGTGATTCTGGTTTTGTAACTGCTACAGTGACGGGTGAGAGGTACGCCGATATGTTACAGAATCGCATCATCCCGAGCCTGGCTGGTAAACACCTGCTGGAACGTACGATGTTTATGCGGGATGGCACTCCACCCCATACTGCTAGACGCGTGGAAGATCTTTTGCGCGCGTCGTTTCGCGATGATCGTGTGCTCAGCCGCCACTTTCCTCATGCTTGGCCTCCCAGGTCCCCAGACCTCGGTCCGTGTGATTATTGGCTTTGGGGTTACCTGAAGTCGCCAGTGTATCGTGATCGACCGACATCTCTAGGGATGCTGAAAGACAACATCCGACGGCAATGCCTCACCATAACTCAGGACATGCTTTACAGTGCTGTTCACAACATTATTCCTCGACTACAGCTATTGTTAAGGAATGATGGTGGACATATTGAGCATTTCCTGTAAAGAACATCATCTTTGCTTTGTCTTACTTTGTTATGCTAATTATTGCTATTCTATTCTGATCAGATGAAGCGTCATCCGTCGGACATTTTTTGAACTTTTGTATTTTTGCTTTTTTTTGGTTCTAATAAAACCCCATGTCATTCCAAGCATGTGTGCCAATTTGTACCTCTCTATCTACATTATTCCCTGATTTATGCTGTTTTCAAATTTATACTGACTTTTTGATCACCCGGTACTTTGCTGAAAACGTTGAAGACTGGAAGTACATCATCTGATAAAGTATTGTACTTGAGACTGAAGAGAAGATGAATACGCTCTGTAACATTTACGCGAGACCCTGTGAACTACAACAAGCACTAACTTATTACCGAGTACGGTCACGAAAAGAGGTTGGGCTAGTATTCACAGTGAATATAATAGTGTGTCTCACATCCTTAGGACAAGTATAACACATTTAAATTAACAACCACGGTTTTACTCTATAAGCAAACCGGCCTGGCTTCACACGGGTAGCATTAAGTATCTACAGGCAGACTGCTAGTGCGGTGTAGTGGCCCTCTCAATAAGTTACGACTAAATTTCAGAGAGCAATCTTAAATAACTAAATACGGTCGCTTTCATATAACTTACGCGACGCAAGCTGCACCCGGCATAAAAGCTGTGTGTTCCATGTTCAACTGGCGGTTGGAGTGACATCTGTCGTCAATGACAGGAGCATATCCCGATGTAAGTAATATGTTTACAGCCAATATAAACGTAAAAATTCATCTAAAATTCAAGATCACACAAAATATTTTTTTATTCAGGACAACTGGTTTCAACAGTCTTAGCTGTAATCTTCAGGTCTTACACTTTCTTTCGGTAGTAAAACATGTTCATTTTACGCTGAACCTCATGCACGACGTGTCAAGTGCATAATGTTCAGCGTAAATTGAACATCTTTTACTACAGAAGATGACAGCTGAGACTGTTGAAACCGGTTGTCTTGAATTTAAAAAAATGTTGTGCGCTCTTGGCTTTTGAATGGTTTTTAACACTTAAAACAGATTCCCCCATTTACTTCTCTCATAATGAAAAAAAATCAATGTAAATGTACTATTGAAAACGTGTGTGTGTGTGTGTGTGTGTGTGTGTGTGTGTGTGTGAGAGAGAGAGAGAGAGAGAGAGTGATTCAGTATATATCGGAGCCTAGCTGCAGCCGAGCGAGGTGGTACAGTGGTTAGCACACTGGACTCGCATTCGGGAGGACGACAGTTCAATCCCGTCTCCAGCCATCCTGATTTAGGTTTTCCGTGATTTCCCTAAATCGTTTCAGGCAAATGCCGGGATAGTTCCTTTGAAAGGGCACGGCCGATTTCCTTCCCACTCCTTCCCTAACCCGAGCTTGCGCTCCGTCTCTAATGACCTCGTTGTCGACGGGACGTTAAACACTACCCACCACCACCACCACCACCACCACCACCACTAGCTGTGTTCACACACACATGGTCTACAGGTGTAGCTTGTGTTGCAGCACTCTCCTTGTGCAGCTCAGCACGCACTGCGATGCGTTGTTGAGGCTCTCTGGCACAGTTATTCGTCGCGGAAGCTTCGTTGCAGACGTCTTCAGCGTGCCGCGTTAACAGTCGTGTCAACGTCTAGGTGTGATCCGGCGAAGAAAAAAATGGTTAAAATGGTCCTGAGCACTATGGGACTTAACTTCTGAGGTCATCAGTCCCCTAGAACTTAGAACTACTTAAACCTAACTAACCTAAGGACATCACATACATCCATGCCCGAGGCAGGATTCGAACCTGCGACCGTAGCGGTCACGTGGTTCCAGACTGAAGCGCCTAGAACTGCACGGCCACAACGGCCGGCGTAGTCCCACATCACAGCCTGATGGTCAGATGGATATCTTTTCTTTAGTGACCATATTTATTACAATACGTCAGAGTAACTCACTGCCCGTTGTTAGAAGAATTTGCAGTGAATTCAAAGTGTGTTTAGTGATTCCTGATCTGGCATTCTGGAACTGTCATCATATTTCGAAACGAGTATCTCCAAATCATTGAAAGGTGAATGCTTCGGTAGTAGGCGCAGCGAAAATAAGGGAACAGACCAGGATTCGATAGCTGTACCGATAGACCAGCACGCCACGCGGGAGTTGCGGCTCACTGGGTCCGTTCTCAACGAACTGCCGCTCTGTCGTGTGATCGCGCCTCTTCGCTAGGTGGCAGTGGCATCCTTTTTACGACTTGACTTTAATTCATCATTATTCAGACGATTTGTAGGAATTATTAATTTAACATATACAAAAACCTTCCACCTTGATAACTGTATTTATTGCTCAAAACCGGACAAAAGTCCATACAGTAGTTCCAGATATTAGGTTGCACATACATACTCCAATCTATACATGTAGAGATAATATGAAGTGGATGACTGATGGTTTGTACAGCTTTTGATGTCTTCTTCCCATGATATTTGCGTATGACAGATGGAGTTGCGGTGTCTGATCAAATCGATCTGTGCACTGTAATTATTCTAAACTTGTCTTCATGAAAAAAAAATGGTTCAAATGGCTCTGAGCACTTTGGGACATCAGTCCCCTAGAACTTAGAACTACTTAAGCCTAACTAACCTCAGGACATCACACACATCCATGCCCGAGGCAGGATTCGAACCTGCGACAATAGCAGTAGCGCTGATCGCGACTGAAGCGCCTAGAACCGCTCGGCCACGAGGCCGGCGCGTGTTGACCAACCTGCGGTTTTCATGTGCCGATGAAGAGGCCCCTCTCAAACTGGCTTAAAAGTGAGAAATGTTGTCAAACGTGTCTTGTTGTCATTCTGCGTCTACTAACGTCCTTCTGCAGTCGGGATGTGATCGTCACGTGTATGACTGCTCCGCTATGCGCCAGTTAAACACGGTCCCCACCGCCGCTGCATTTGTCCGCCGCTCGTGGTCTCGCGGTAGCGTTCTCGCTTCCCGAGCACGGGGTCCCGGGTTCGATTCCCGGCGGGTCAGGGATTTTCACCTGCCTCGAGATGACTGGGTGTTTGTGTTGTCCTCATCATTTCATCATCATCCAGGAAAGTGGCGAAATTGGACTGAGCAAAGATTGGATAATTGTACGGGCGCTGATAACCACGCAGTTGAGCGCTCCACAAACCAAACATCATCATCATCACACCGCCGCTGCAGGGTCAGTGGGCATGCGCACTGGCACCGAAGCCGGGTCATTTGCATATCGGACTTCACTGTACTCATTTGTAAGGTTTCGTTTTTGTGCTTTCCTTCCCTCTGGACGCTATTTTCAGAGTTGTTGAGTGTGCAATGAAAGCAATGTTTCGGACGAAAACACTCAGTCTTGAATGATGCTACACTCAGATAAGTCACTATCAAGTCGTAACGCTTAGCAGTGTCACGGTTTGTCGGTTTATTTTCTCACCTCAGTGTTCCGTACTCAGGTTGAAACAAATCTGAAGATTCAGTGAATGCGGCAGCAGAGCAGTGAGTGTGGCTGCTTAAACAGACGTCCCGGTAAGTGATGATAGCAGGCAGTGAGGTCAGGTCAGGTCAGCGGCCGTAGGCGGCGCTTATGCGAGGCGCTACGTTTGCAAGACAACCGGCGATGTATGAGCGAGGTCACCGCCGGCGCATAGGCAGGTGGTTTGAAAGTGCCGGTCACACACACACACACACACACACGTACGAAGGAAGACTCGAACCTCAGGTGGGAGGGGCCACGCAATCCGTGACATGGCGCCTCTAACCGCTCAGCCATTCGGCGCTGCACGGAGCGCTGAAAGAACGACAGCAACTACACCGTGAAAGCTTACTTTTAAAGTTTCAAGAATCAGCTTTACGTAACAAATCTGGAAATGTACTACAACTCCCTACGAATCGATCCAGTAGGGATCATGAAGAGCCGGCGGCGGTGGCCGAGCGGTTCTAGGCGCTTCAGTCCGCAAGCACGCAGCTGCTGCGGTCGTTCGAATCCTGCCACGGTCATGGATGTGTGTGATGTCCTTAGGTTAGTTAGATTTAAGTTCAAAAATGGTTCAAATGGCTCTGAGCACTATGGGACTCAACTGCTGAGGTCATTAGCCCCCTAGATCTTAGAACTAGTTAAACCTAACTAACCCAAGGACATCACACACATCCACGCTCGAGGCAGGATTCGAACCTGCGACCGTAGCGGTCTCGCGGTTCCAGACTGCAGCGCCAGAACCGCGCGGCCACTTCGGCCGGCCTAGGTTTAAGTAGTTCTAAGTTCTAGGGGACTGATGACCTCAGATGTTAAATCCCATACTGCTCAGAGCCATTTGAACCATTTGTTTTTAAATAGTTTCTGATTACGTACCGGGACTATCTCGCGAGTGAAATTCCCAAATTGCCATAGTTAGCAAGCGCTTGGGTCGTATCCTGACCCGCACAGGCGCCGAGGCGACCGACTACCCCGCGTGTCGTGCAGCGATTGCAGCGTGTATACCGGTGGGACAACGGCGCGCCCTCTTGTGTTATTCCGCGGAACTGCCCTCAGGGCACGGGAGCGCCGCCCAGGCGTTACCGGGAAGCTGGTGGGCCTCTCACGCGGAAAGGCTTCCCAGAGGCCGTTTGCGCCGCCGCCGCTGCCGCTGGTTCCAGGAACGCGCGCGAGTGCGCATCTGCCGGCGGCGACACAGTGAGGTGAGGTGGACGCGCGCGCATCGGCGGCCGTCCGTCACCGTACGACAGCCGCAGCGCCCGCCCCGCCCCGCCCCGCCCCGCCCTGCTTTGCTCTCCATTAATCACGCATTGAGCCGGCCGCTGCCGTCGCTGCCTCCACGCGCCGCTGTTTGCTCTCCGGCTATGCGCGCGTCGCCTGCCGCATTCACGCATCGCGCGAACCTGTGCGACGTCACGCGAAGCCGACACAGTGCGCCAACGCATCGCTCCGACATGCATACCGAGCGCTGGAAGCTTACACTAGAGAAGCGCTAAGCCGTTAATTTGCGATACTCGCTCAAAGTGTGAGAGGTGTAACACAACAAAGTCTCATACATTCGAATTGCTGACAAGAATAACATATAGAACAAAAAATGGTTCAAATGGCTCTGAGAACTATGGGACTCAACTGCTGTGGTCATAAGTCCCCTAGAACTTAGAACTACTTAAACCTAACTAACCTAAGGACATCACACACATCCATGCCCGAGGCAGGATTCGAACCTGCGACCGTAGCGGTCGTGCGGTTCCAGACTGTAGCGCCTTTAACCGCTCGGCCACTCCAGCCGGCCATATAGAACAACGCAAAAGAAAATGGAGAATCAGATAGATGAGGATCAGTTTGCCTTACGGAAGGGCAGACAGTTTTGACGTTGCTCTTCGTAACAGAACCAAGGCAGAAGAAAAATGAAGACACGTTGACGGATTTTTCGTCCTAAAAAAAAAGCGTTCGACAGCGTAAAATGGTGCAAGATGTTCGTAGTTTTAAGGAATTAATTGCAGTAAGCCATAGCGAAAGACGAATAATAAAAAAATTATTGAAAATGACAACTTTAAGACACTACTGGCTATTAAAATTGCTACGCCAAGAAGATGTGCTACAGACGCGAAATTTAACCGACAGGAAGAAGATGCTGTGATATGCAAATCATTAGCTTTTCAGAGCATTCACACAAAGTTGGTGCCGTTGGCGACACCTACAACGTGCTGACAGGAGGAAAGTTTCCAACCGATTTCTCATACACAAACAGCAGTTGACCGGCGTTGCCTGGTGAAACGTTGTTGTGATGCCTCGTGTAAGGAGGACAAATGCGTACCATCACGTTTCCGACTTTGATAAAGGTCAGATTGTAGCCTATCGCGATTGCGGTTTATCGTATCGCGACATTGCTGCTCGTGTTGTTCGACATGCAATGACTGTTAGCAGAATATGGAATCAGGAGGGTAATACGGAACGCCGTGCTCGATCCCAACGGCCTCGTATCACCAGCAGTCGAGATAACAAGCATCTTACCTGCATGGCTGTAACGGATCGTGCAGCCACGTCTCGATCCCTGAGTCAACAGATGGAGACGTTTGCAAGACAATAAACATCTGCACGAAAAGTTCGACGACGTTTGCAGCAGCATTGACTTTTTGCTCGGAGTCCATGGCTGCGGTTACCCTTGACACTGCATCACATACAGGAGAGCCTGCGATGGTGTACTCAACGACGAATCTGGGTGCACGAATGGCAAAACGTCATTTTTTCGGATGAATCCAGGTTCTGTTTATAGCATCATAATGGTCGCATCTGTGTTTGGCGACATCGCGGTGATCGTACATTGGAAGCGTGTATTCGTCATCGCCATACTGGCATATCACCCGGCGTGAAGGTATGGGGTGCCATTGGTTACACGTCACGGTCACCTCTTGTTCGCATTGACGGCGCTTTGAACAGTGGACGTTACATTTCAGATTTGTTACGACCCGTGGCTCCACCCTTCATTCGATCGATATTGGACGACCGCATGTTGCAGGTCCTGTATGGGCCTTTCTGGATACAGAAAATGTTAGACTGCTGCCCTGGCCAGCACATTCTGCAGATTTCTCACCAATTGAAAACGTCTGGTCAACGGTGGGCTTGCAACTGGTTCGTCACAATACGCCAGTCACTACTGTTGATGAACTGTGTTATCGTGTTGAAGCTGCTTGGGCAGCTGTACCTTACACGCCATCCAAGCTCTGTTTGACTCAATGCCCAGGCGTATCAAGGCCGTTATTACGGCCAGCGGTTGTTGTTCTGGGTACTAATTTCTCAGGATCTATGCACCCAAATTGGGTAAAAATGTAATCTCATGTCAGTTCTAGTATAATATATTAGTCCAATGAATATCCGTTTATCATCTGCATTTCTTCTTGGTGTAGCGATTTTAATGGCCTGTAGTTGTATACTATATCTACAATAACCAAGAGGGATCAATAATAATGGAAAACCAAGAACGAAGTGCTCCTATTAATGAAAATATAAGATAGCGATGTGCGACATGTATGAGAAAAGTAATGAGACTGACTTTTTACCTACCAAAGTTTTGACTTATTTTTTTCAAATAACAATACTGTCCCTTCAAAGCACTTTCCTTCGGCAGCTACACACTGGGGGAGCCGTTATTCCCCGTCTTGGTAGCAGCGCTGAAAATCTTTTAAGTATAAGGGCCTTTAACATTCCGGTATCATTCCTTAGAATGTTCTGCAGATTCGCAAAATGACGTCTTTTTAAGGCATTTTTCAATTTCGGGAACAGGAAGTCACATGGGATCAGATAAGGTGAGTAGTGGAGGACGGGGCTATGGAAAAACAGGAATGTCTTTTGAGGTCAAAAATTCCGCGATGAATGTGGCCGTTGTCGTGATGCAGCATCCACTTGTCTGCAATTTCCAGTCTCACTCGATTCACGCTTTTCCTGAGCCTTTCAAGGACATCTCCGTAAAATACTTGATCGACACATTGTCCTGGAGGAACAAATTCTGTGTGCTCGATGGTTTCGTTGGTTTTTGAAGTTGGTCTTCCCGGGCAATGTTCGTCTTCAACGCTTTCTCGGCTTTTCAAAAGTGATTTGCGCCGGTCAAAAGCTTGTGCTCTTGATAAGAATTGTTCCCCATAGGCTCGTTTCAACTTTTCAAAGGTTACATTGGAGGAATCGGCAAGATTAGTACAAAATATGATTGCTTAAATTTGCTCTTAATTCCGCTGTTCCATTCTCGTTACACACAAGAACAGCCGGCTGCTCTGGGCGAGCGGTTCTAGGTGCTTCAGTCCGGAACCGCGCTGCTGCTGCAGTCGCAGATTCGAATCCTGCCTCGGGCTTGGATGTGTGTGCTGTCCTTAGGTTAGTTAGGTTTAAGTAGTTCTATGTCTAGGGGACTGTGGGCCTCAGATGTTAAGTCCCATAGTGATTAGAGCCATTTGAACCATTTTTGAACAATACAAAAACACAACTTCACTGAGAGCGCTCTCTAATAACACAATGGCTGTACAGAGCTGAAACACGGACTGGGGGTCAGGAAGGGATGAACACACCGGTATATACACGCAGAGCAGCGCACCACTGGCAGACCGCTCGCGGAGTTGTTAGTCTCATTACTTGCCTCACACACATCGCATTCAGGCCACCACAGTTTAATCTGTACATCGAAGAAGCAGTAACGGAAGGAAAAGAAAAGTTCAGGACTGGGATTAAAATTCAGGTGGAAATGATACCAGTGATAAGATTTGCTGATGACAGTGTTCTCCTCAGCGAAAGTGAAGTAGATTACACGACGTATCGAATGCGATAAACAGACTAATGAATACAGAATATGCATGGACAATAAACTGAAGGGAGACGAAAATAATGAGGAGCAGCAGAGATGAGATTAGTGATTACCCTAACATGAAAAGTGTGGGCAACAAAGAAGACGAAGTTAAGGAATTTTGCTGCCTCAGAAGCAAAATGATACATGACTGACGAAGCAAGGAGAACAAGAAAAGCAGATCAGCTAGAGCAAAGACGGCATTACTGGCTAAACTAGCTGTGCTAACATAAAACATAGGCCTTAATCTGAGGAGGAAATTTCTGAGAATGAACATATCCAGCTCAGCGATGTATGCTAATGAGCGACGGACTGCGGGAAAACTGGAAAAGAAGACATTCGAGGCGTCTGACATGTGTTGCTTTGCAGGGATGTTTGAATATTATGTAGCCTGATAAAACAAGGAACGACGAGGCTCTCCACGAAACTGACGAAGAGAGGAAAAAGGTGAATGGCCTTTCAGATCATGATGCACAAATTTTAACTTTAAAAGATATTTGTGCTGCAACACGTGTTAAATATAGTCATCAGCTGTTCAGGAAAGCTGATCCAGTTGCTGTAGAGACCTTTGTAAACCTTATAAAGGAACAAGAGTGGCAAGATGTTTATAGCGCTGATACAATAGATGATAAATATAATGCTTTTCTCAAGACTTTTCTCATGCTCTTTGAAAGTTGCTTTTCGTTATAACGTTTAAAACAGGGTACTAGCACAAACAGGCAGCCTGGGTGGCTGACTAGAGGGATAAGAATATCTTGTAGAACAAAGTGACAATTATATCAAAACGTTGGAAACAGTCAAAATATAAATGCAGCAGCCCATTACAAACAGTATTGTAAGGTGCTTAAAAATGTTATTAGGAAGGCAAAAAGTATGTGGTATGCAGATAGAATAGCCAAGTCTCAGGATAAAACTAAAACCATATGGTCAGTCGTAAAGGAAGTTGCTGGTCTGCAGAGACAGGTCGAGGATATAGAATCAGTGCGTAGTGGGAATGTCTGTGTTACTGATAAGTCGCATATATGTACTGTATTTAATAATCACTTTCTGAATATAGCAGGTGAACTAAATAGAAACCTAGTCCCAACAGGGAATCATATAGCGCTCTTAGAAAAAAGTGTTCCGAGACTGTTACCTGAAATGCTCCTCCATGATACTGACAAGAGGGAGATTGAGTTAATAGTTAAATCACTCAAGACCAAGAACTATCATGGATATGACGGGGTATCTAGCAGAATACTGAAGTATTGTTCTATGTATGTTAGCACAGTTCTCCGCCATATCTGTAACTTTTCCTTTAGGAGTGGTCGGTTTCCTGACCGATTAAAGTACTCGGTAGTGAAGCCACTTTATAAAAAGGGAGACATTGATAATGTTGACAATCTTAGACCTATTTCTATGCCAGCGGTGTTTGCTAAAGTTATCGAGAAGGTTGTATATACAATGTTACTAGAGCATTTAAATTCACATAATTTGCTGTCAAATGTTCAGTTTGGTTTTAGAAATGGTTTAACAACTGAAAATGCTGTATTCTCTTTTCTCTGTGAGTTTTTGGACGGATTAAATAAAAGGTTGCGAACTCTAGGTATTTTCTTTGATTTAACGAAGGCTTTTGACTGTGTTGACCACAAAATATTACTGCAGAAGTTGGACCATTATGGAGTAAGGGGAGTAGCTTACAATTGGTTCGCCTCTTACTTTAAGAACAGAAAGCAGAGGGTAATTCTTCGCAATATTGAGAGTGGTAGTGATGTTCAGTCCCAATGGGGCACTGTTAAGTGGGGCGTTCCCCAAGGGTCGGTGCTGGGGCCACTGCTGTTTCTTATTTATATAAATGAGATGCCTTCTAGTATCACAGGTGATTCAAAAATATTTCTGTTTGCTGATGACACCAGCTTGATAGTGAAGGATCTTGTGTGTAATATTGAAACAGTGACAAATAATGTAGTTCATGAAATAAGTTCGTGGCTTGTGGAAAATAATTTGATGTTAAATCACAGTAAGACTCAGTTTTTACAGTTTCTAACTCACAATTCAACAAGAACCGATAATTTGATCAGACAGAATAGGCATATTATAAGCGAGACGGAACAGTTCATGTTCCTAGGCGTTCGGATAGATAGTAAGATTTCAGAGTACCTGTTGGCTCAATACAAAAGTTTTGTCTCAAGTACTGATAGTTGAGGATCAGTGGACAAAGTTCAAAACCATCGTACAATATGCGTTAGATGAGTATGTGCCAAGCAAGATCGTAAGAGATGGAAAAGAGCCACCGTGGTTCAACAATCGAGTTAGAAAACTGCTGCGGAAGCAAAGGGAACTTCACAGCAAACATAAACATAGCCAAAGCCTTGCAGACAAACAAAAATTACGCGAAACGAAATGTAGTGTGAAGAGAGCTATGCGAGAGGCGTTCAATGAATTCGAAAGTAAAATTCTATGTACTGACTTGGCAGAAAATCCTAAGAAATTTTGGTCTTATGTCAAAGCGGTAGGTGGATCAAAACAAAATGTCCAGACACTCTGTGACCAAAATGGTACTGAAACAGAGGATGACAGACTAAAGGCCGAGATACTAAATGTCTTTTTCCAAAGTTGTTTCACTGAGGAAGATTGCACTGTAGTTCCTTCTCTAGATTGTCGCACAGATGACAAAATGGTAGATATCGAAATAGACGACAGAGGGATAGAGAAACAATTAAAATCGCTCAAAAGAGGAAAGGCCTCTGGACCTGATGGGATACCAGTTCAATTTTACACAGAGTACGCGAAGGAACTTGCCCCCCTTCTTGCAGCGGTGTACCGTAGGTCTCTAGAAGAGCGTAGCGTTCCAAAGGATTGGAAAAGGGCACAGGTCATCCCCGTTTTCAAGAAGGGACGTCGAACAGATGTGCAGAACTATAGACCTATATCTCTAACGTCGATCAGTTTTAGAATTTTGGAACACGTATTGTGTTCGAGTATAATGACTTTTCTGGAGACTAGAAATCTACTCTGTAGGAATCAGCATGGGTTTCGAAAAAGACGGTCATGTGAAACCCAGCTCGCGCTATTCGTCCACGAGACTCAGAGGGCCATAGACACGGGTTCACAGGTAGATGCCGTGTTTCTTGACTTCCGCAAGGCGTTCGATACAGTTCCCCACAGTCGTTTATTGAACAAAGTAAGAGCATATGGACTATCAGACCAATTGTGTGATTGGATTGAGGAGTTCCTAGATAACAGGACGCAGCATGTTATTCTCAATGGAGAGAAGTCTTCCGAAGTAAGAGTAATTTCAGGTGTGCCGCAGGGGAGTGTCATAGGACCGTTGCTGTTCGCACCTGGTGGATGACATCGGAGGTTCACTGAGGCTTTTTGCAGATGATGCTGTGGTGTATCGAGAGGTTGTAACAATGGAAAATTGTACTGAACTGCAGGAGGATCTGCAGCGAATTGACGCATGGTGCAAGGAATGGCAACTGAATCTCAATGTAGACAAGTGTAATGTGCTGCGAATACACAGAAAGATAGATCCTTTATCATTTAGCTACAAAATAGCAGGTCAGCAACTGGAAGCAGTTAATACCATAAATTATCTGGGAGTACGCATTAGGAGTGATTTAAAATGGAATGATCATATAATGTTGATTGTCGGTAAAGCAGATGCCAGACTGAGATTCATTGGAAGAATCCTAAGGAAATGCAATCCGAAAACAAAGGAAGTAGGTTACAGTACGCTTGTTCGCCCACTGCTTGAATACTGCTCAGCAGTGTGGGATCCGTACCAGATAGGGTTGATACAAGACATGGAGAAGATCCAACGGAGAGCAGCGCGCTTCGTTACAGGATCATTTAGTAATCGCGAAAGCGTTACGGAGATGATAGATAAACTCCAGTGGAAGACTCTGCAGGAGAGACGCTCAGTAGCTCGGTACGGGCTTTTGTCAAAGTTTCGAGAACATACCTTCACCGAAGAGTCAAGCAGTATATTGCTCCCTCCTACGTATATCTCGCGAAGAGACCATGAGGATAAAATCAGAGAGATTAGAGCCCACACAGAGGCATACCGACAATCCTTCTTTCCACGAACAATACGAGACTGGAATAGAAGGGAGAACCGATAGATGTACTGAAGGTACCCTCCGCCACACACCGTCAGGTGGCTTGCGGAGTATGGATGTAGATGTAGATGTAGATGTTGTGGAAAGCCCATGTCCAGGATCTTGTTCAGAAGCTAAATGCTGCTTTATTTACCATTAGAACAGTATCTGAAATAAGTTACACTTCAACACGAAAAGTAGTCTACTTCGCATATTTTCATACGCTTATGTCGTATGGTAATATTTTTTGGGGTAATTCTTCTGATTCAAAAAGAGTATTTTTGGCTCAAAAACGGGCTGTTCGAGCTATATGTGGTGTAAGTTCGAGAACGTCTTGTCGACCCCTATTCAAAAATCTGGGAATTCTGACATTGCCCTCGCAGTATATATTTTCTTTAATGTCGTTTGTTGTTAGCAATATTAGCCTATTCCCAAGAGTTAGCAGCTTTCACTCAGTTAATACTAGGCAGAAATCAAATCTGCATGTAGAATACACTTCCTTGACTCTTGTGCAGAAAGGAGTGCAGTATTCTGCTGCATCCATTTTCAATAAGCTACCACAAGAACTCAAAAATCTTAGCAGTAGCCCAAACTCTTTTAAGTCTAAACTGAAGAGTTTCCTCATGGCTCACTCCTTCCATTCTGTCGAGGAGCTCCTGGAAGAGATAGAAAATTAAGCAAATTCCAGTGTTACATTGTTGATTGTCTTCATTTAAACTTACGACTTGTCACCTGAATATGTTTTTTTATATTTCATTTTATGTGTTTCTAATATAGTGTTATAATTTCATGTATTGAATCGTTCCATGACCATGGAGACTTCTCCTTAATTTGGTCCCATGGAACAATAAATAAATAAATAAATAAAAATAAATAAAATAAATAAACGTACGGAAAATACTGACAATTAGAAAGGACTGAGTGATAGGACCTGTGTTAAGACGTTAGGAAATAACTACAATGGAAAAAAGAGGGAAGTGGAGATGTCAGAATCTGAAGGAAAACCAGAGAATGAAATACATTCAACAAATAATTGAGGACATGTGGCGCAAACACTACCATGAGCTGTAGAGGTTGGCACGTCAGAGGAATTCGTTGCATCGAATGAGTCATAAGACGAAAATCTCCAAGGAAAAAATTCAGCAGTTAATGTTATAGCCTTGGTGACTTTTAATTCATATGGGCATGTTTCTGAGCCTAACGTTTCTTATCCTAATGCTGGCTTTAAAGACTGTAGTTTTAAACTTCAACTATATCTGCAGGAATAACTGTTTACGTGTACCCACGCATCCGTTTCTGTAAACAAATCGCGAACTTATAAAATAAAACTGTATAAAAGAAAAAAAAATATTATGAAAAGCGAAGCGGAAATACATGAAGATGAGTTGGGGGTCGCGATACTGCGAAATGAACTTGACAGAGCACTGGCAGACGTAATCGAAACACACTCCTCAGAATTGTTGAAGTCCTTGAGAGAACCAGCCGTCACAGCAGTACTCCATCTGGTGTGCAAGGTATGTATCAGAAAGACGAAATACGTTCATGTTTAAAGAAGAACGGAATAATTTCAATTCACAGGCGCCGGCCTCGACGAGGATCAGTTTCAGTTCCGGAGAAATGTTATAGCACGCGAGACAATACAAACCATGAGATTTAATTTAGAAGAGTGAAGAAAGATAAACCAACGTTTATTGCATTTGTAGATTTAGAGAAAGCTATCGACAGTTTTGAGTGAAACACTTTATTTCTTTTTTCTCCTACAATTTCACCCGCCTACTACGGCTTCGCTTTTCAGAACATGGCACGTTTCATTTTATTTTTTACCTCTTTAGACAGAAATCCCTGAATCATGTCACATCGTCAAGACAACAGGAGGAAGAGAATTCGTGTGCACCATCTGTCTGTTAACAGTGTATACTTTGTTCCGTGTGTTAGCTTATTTTAACTGTTTGTATTTCGTACTCTGAGGTGGAAGAAAGGGAAAAACGAAGTATTTGCCTAAATGAGCGTGGAAAAAGCCTTAAAACCGCGCTAAAGCTATAAAGTGTGCCAGTGCAGAATGGTTAGGCGACCACGCAAACCCGAATACGCTGTTTAAAATTCTGGATGTAGTGCGGATAAAATACAAGGAGCAAACGGTACTTGTACAGAAACCAGGATGCATGTATAAGAGTCGAAGGAGTTACGAGAATTAGTGTTTGAGAAGGCTAAAAGACAGGGTTCTCGCCTACCTCGTCGTGATTAAATCAATAGTTGATGAAAACAATGATAAATTATGACGGAAAATAACGTTTAGGGATAAAAAAGGGAAAACAAATGGTTCAAATGCCTCTGAGCACTATGGGACTTAACTTCTGAGGTCATCAGTCCCCTAGAACTTAGAACTACTTAAACCTAACTAACCTAAGCACATTACACACATCCATGCCCGAGGCAGGATTCGAACCTGCGACCGTAGTGATCGCACGGTTCCAGACTGTAGCGCCTAGAACCGCTCAGCCACTCCGTCCGGCGGAAAAACAGCTGTGAGCTTTGCCGATGAAACTGTAAATCAGTCATAGACGGTAATGACTTGAAAGATTATCTGGACAGGATGTTTAGTGTCTTGAAAAGAAATTGTAAGATGAATGTGGATAAAAATAAAATAAGAGCAATGGAATGCAGCCAAATTTGATCAGGCGTTTCTGAGAGAATTATATTAAGAAATGAGACACTAAAGTAGTAGAGGAGTTTCCTTACTTGCGCAGCATGGTAATGACGGTGACCGTGTAGAAGAATATAATATTCTAAAAGGCTATAATAGGCATTTCCCAGAATGAAAAGTTTTAAATATCCAATATGAATTTGTTAGGAAGTATTTACTGAAGTTATTAGTCTGGAATGTAACCCCGCACAGAAGCAAATTGTGGACGACAAGCAGTAAAGATTAAAGAAAACAGAAGATTCGGAAATTCGGTTTCGTAGAAGAACACTGAAGGTCAGGTAGGTAGATCGAGTGAGTAATGAGAAGATACTGAATCAAACTCGAGTAAAAACAAATTAATTGGCAAAACTAGACCAAAATAGGTAATCGGTTGATATAACAGATCCTGATGCACGAAGGAATCATCAGTTTCGTAACTGAACTGAACTGGGTGGGTGGGAGCCGAGGAAAGATTGTCAGAGCGAGACGAAGTTATGAATAGATAAGTAGGTTCAAATCAATCTTATTGCACTGACACTGCATTGTGCGTTTGTTGATAGTTACCCCATGTTCTAATCATTCTTGCAGAAGATACGGCATTGTGAAGTCGGGTGCAGTTATGCATCAGGCGTTGAAAATAATTACGATACAGTTATGAAACACTATATACTAAAATTCCAGTGAACGTGCAGAAGTGCATAGCCAATGACTGACTAATAATGTCTTCATCTGCTTCCTTCCCAATCGATCCGAATAGCCACGCGTGTTAGCACGCTATTTTCGGTATTTGAAGAAGCGTGCTGTCGTCTGATCGAATCCACCCGGAGGTTTAACGACGGAGGCCGATGCGCCAACCAATCCGTACGCGGATTTTAGGCGGTATCCCTCATCCGTCTAGGTGTATACTGATCTGTAGAAGTAACATTGCAACAGCTGTGATTTTTTAAAGCATTGAAATTTGCGGAAGGGTTGCACTTCTGCCACGCTAAACCATTCTCTTTAGTCGTCGTTGGTTTCGTTCCTGCAGGATCTTTTTCCGGCAACAGCGATGACGGAGATTTGATGTGTTACCGGATTCCAGATATTCACGGTACACTCGTGGAATGGTCGTGCTGCAAAATCTCCAGTTCATCGCTGCCTCGGTGATGCTGTGTCCCATTGCTCATGCGCCGGCGTTCAAACTCACTTAAATATTGATAACCTGCCGTTCTCGCAGCAGTAACCGATCTAACAACTGTTGTTGTCTCATATAGGCGTTGCCGAGCGCAACGCTTGTTCTGCCTGTTTACATATCTCTGTATTTGAATATGCATGCGTATACCAGTTTATTTGGCGCTTCAGTGTAGATAAACTTACAAAACAACTTAGTACGACACAGTAAGAGAGGAAATTAACGGAAGCCAAAACTGCAACATAGACGGTTCTCTGCAGTTCATTGCAGAATAGTTGATGACGTCATGCCTTCCGGAATTCTTAAAATATTTAAATAGTTAATACAGAGTTGTGTTTTGTAAACTCATAAGTTGTTCTTATTTTTACATTTTGCTTTTCCCTCTAACTACTTACACGTGAGCGTCTGACAGCTTCTGTAAAAAGCAGCCGGCCTGTGTGGCCGAGCGGTTATAGGCGCTACAGTCTGGAACCGCGCCACTGCTACGGTTGCAGGTTCGAATCCTGCCTCGTGCAGGGGTGTGTGTGATGTCCTTAGGTTAGTTAGGTTTAAGTGGTTTTAAGTTCTAGGGGACTGATGACCTCAGAAGTTAAGTCCCATAGTGCTCAGTGCCATTTGAACCACTTTTGTTAAAAGCAATGCTTGATACAGGGCCCTATCTCTACAGTTTTGTGCCGTCACTTTTATGTAGCGTGTGACTACACCGTAGTAGCTTGTCGAAAACTTAGGGTCTGTACCCGTTGTTATTTCAGAATACACTCATCTGTGCGTGCGTGCGTGCGTGTGCGTGTTTCGTAACTCTTCTGACTGGCGCCTGGAGCAGGAGGCACGACATCGGGTACGGGAATCGGGGGTCTATCAGATCGTTTGCCAATGTGGAATAACTTACATAACTCAGAGAGCGCGTACGGTGGAGGATCGGTGCTGAGAACACCAACGAAACACCAGACTGCTGTCCACTCCCGGGAGCTGAGTGATGCCGGCACGGTAGCTCAGCGTGTTCGGTCAGAGGGCTGCGTGCTCTCTGTAAAAAAAAAAAAAAAAAAAAAAAAAAAAAAAAAAAAAAAAAAAAAAAACTGTGTGAAGGAACCAACGATCAATTTGAACGGATGTCTTGTGACGTCCGCCCCGACCAAACGCGAAGAACTATATCGAACAAAGTGAGTAAAAAAAATAAATAAAAAAATAAAGTGGTCAGAGCGACAGAATGCCAATCGTAAGGGCCCGGGTTCGATTCCCGGTTGGGTCGGAGACTTTCTCCGCTCAGGGACTGGGTGTTGTTTTCTCCTAATAATCACCATTTCATCCCCATCGATGTGCAAGTCGCCGAAGTGGCGTCAAATCTCAAATCGAAAGACTTGCACCCGGCGAACGGTCTCGCGACGGGAGGCCCTAATCACACGACATCTCTCTCTCTCTCTCTCTCTCTCTCTCTCTCTCTCTCTGACTGCTGACGTTTAAGAACTGCGCAGTCGTCGAACTTTACCTATCAGAATTACAGAGAGTGGATTACTACCATGTTAAGGTTCTGACAGAGACGTCTAGCTTCTGGCACCGTGCAAGTAAAGAATCTATCGACATTAGAGTAAGAATGAAATTAAATTGAAATCCAGATCTTTAACTGCTCACAGGCGTTGATAAATATACAACGGGGGCAGTTTAAAATGTGTGCCCCGACCGGGATCTCCTACTTACATGGTAGACGCTCTATTCTTGTTCGTTATAGTTCGTTGTGTTTGGTCGTAGCGGACGTCACATGGCATCCGTTGGAGTTTGTTGTTGATCCCTTCGCTCAGTTTTTTTATTACAGAGACGAACCCGTACTCTGACCGACACGCTGAGCTTCGGACATGTCCGAAAGAACGAATACTATCTTCATAGTTTAAGAGATCCGTTGAGATACTGGCTACATCTTTAATAAGGCCTGGGACTCCACACTGAGTGTGATTAAGACGACAAACTGAGTTCGGGTACAGGTGGAGCATCACGTGAGCGCAGGCGCCGCCGGTGCACGTTGCTGTGCGCGAACGTCGGACGGAGCGACTCGGTGACGGCAGGAGGGGAGGTGTGGGTGGGGTTGGAGATCCTGGATGCACGCCTGCAACTGGATTGTGAGCTCATACAGAACGCCAGGTAGGAGGGACGGGGGTGGGGACGGAAGAGGTATTACCAGTGCGCCTGCTCCTAGGCATTCCCCTCGCCAGCGCATCTGATGATGGCAACACAGTCATTTGCTGAAATACTGTCCCCGTTGGACACTAACATCCGGCCATTCACTTATTAACTATTTCGTCATGGTCTGATATCGACTGCCATAACTTCGTCTCTCGTAATGCAACACACACACACACACACACACACACACACACATATATATATATATATATATATATATATATATATATATATATATATATATATATGAAAGCAGGCTGGTTTTATTTAGGATTGCAATACGCTATATTATTCCCCACACTTTCGGCTCTAAAACCCTATTTTTCAACATAATGTCTTTTGAAACGACTGCCCTACTCCACCTTACTGGGAGGGTCTGTACACCCCCATGGTAAAACTATGATGGACAACGTCTTGCAGTATCAATAACCTCCCCATCATCCATTTAGTGTTTCTCTCGGAGTGCTTCCTTCATTGGCCCAAACAGATGGAAGTCGGAAATTGCGAGATACGAGCTGCAGGAAGAATTGTGTGAACCCTTCTCTTGAAGTGCGGAAGTAGAAATACGTTTCCATTTTTGTGGCGACGAACACGCTCAAGACGTTTCTTCAGTTTCCTGAGGATAGCACAATACAATTCAGAGTCGATCGTTGCACAACGAGGGAGGACATCAAACAGAATAGCCCTTCAGAAGTTCGCCTCTTACCTAACTGGCCAGTGCGTCTGACTGCCACGCAGCGAGCACGGGATCAATTCCCTTCCGAATCGGAGATTCTCTTCACTGGCAGGAGGGGGGGGGTCTCGGTGTAGAGTTGTCCTCATTATAATTTCATCATCATCGGCACGCAAATCGCTTCAACTGAAAAAAATACGTGTAGATCGGTGGTCAAACTTCCCCTAGTGGGGGACTCCCGGCCATCAATTCATTTCATCCTTTCAAAGTCCCAGAAGACCGTCGCCATAACCTCCCCGGCTGCGGCTTTGAACTTTTTCTCCGGAGGAGAAGTGGTGTATTGACGATCCCTGGAACGCCGTTTTGCTTCTCGTTCGAAGTAAAAAACCCATGTTTCATCGCCTGTAACGAGTTTAGACAAAAAATTGTCACGGCCAGTCTCGTAAAGCACGAGGAATTCCGCACCGATGCCCTTTCGTTGCTCTTTACGGTGTTCTGCTAGGCAGCGAGGATCCCGCGGGCACAGACCACTGGATGAACCAACTGGTGGACCAGTGTGCCAACACTACCAACAGAGACGTCCATTTGTGCAGCGAGGTGTTTGACTGTGGTCCGTCGATCATATCGAAAGAGTACGTGCACGTTGCAACATTACAGGACTTACAGACGCCATTTTGAAGGCTGCGTATAGCGCTGCCACCTATCGGAACTTTTGAAACTGCAGGGGCTGAAGTGGGTATATTTCACGACGTCACACAACAAATTCTGCATTTTTTGAATCGAAACTTCCCGAGATAAAAATGTGTTGCATTACTTACTGAACGCCCCTCGTGCAATGGGAAGTGTTCCTTGATGTCTTAACACATGTCCCATCACCTTCTCCTTCTTCTTATCATTGTTTTCAAGGTGTTTCTCTCCTCGCCGATTGTGTCAAGAACTTCGACCATAGACTGGCCTTGCTGTGCAGAAGCTGTAGGGCTGGTGTGACTCCAACATAAACCGCGTGACTGTTGGCAAAACGTGGCGGGATTTCAAATCAGCGGTCTGCCATCCTATGTTTGTATCGTATTTTACCCACATTTCTCAACTGACTGTCAAACGCTTCCTTTTTTATTTGCGAAAAATTATGGCAGAACTACATTTGACCTGGATTTGCCCACAGTATCATTTATAAAATCTAACAAATACATCGAACGCCCCTCTCGTGGGCAGCGGGACGAAATTACTATAAACTATCAATTAAAGTAACATGTCGAAAAATTCTTTTAAACACTAAGAGTGGGCTCGTGTCAAAACTTTAAATATTGGATTAGCCACGTTTTGAGCTCTAGTCACTTTATAAAAGAAAATGGGATATGGGAATTATGTCAACTATAGGTGCCGAAATTGTCGACTTTAGGAGCAGGTCCATTTTAGAGTATCAATTTTAGGTGCACTTCAAAGGTTCAGTTCCTACTATTTTTACAAAAGTTTAAACTATCAGTTTAAAAAAAAGATATTTTAGATGAAAGGTGAGACTTTGAAGTTTCAGAAAATAATTTTGGAGCCTACATTTATTTAATAGTATTAGAAGGTAGAAAAAAATTCTCTTCAAGTGTCGACTACAGGTATAGGTGCTCTTACCTTATTATAATCTCACTTGTATATACAAAAAAGCGCGTATGTGCCGATGGCTTAAAGTTTTTCCGTTTCAGGGCCTGTATCCAAAGCTGCCTTCGGTTTTCATCCTTAGGGAACCTATGAGTAGGAACGAGAAACAGTTATATTTACTTCTGTAACCGAATTATCACAGATAGTTTTATAAATTTAATATGAGTCTGACTTTACAGGCATCACTTTCAACACTTTAATTTACGTGATACTCTATTTCAAGTGCAAAAAACATCTAAAAGTCACTTCAGCAGATTTCAATAAACGCATCTGCACTATCATAGAAACACACGTGAAATGTAATGCCATTTTCCCCTCAAAACGCTGAGTACAGCCATAAGCACAACACGAAACAACCCTGTTTTGCCAACATTCACGTGACTTTAGCCCAGAGATGTTGGAACCACGAAAATGACGTCAGGGCCAGTCTATTATATTTATGGTCGAAGGTCAAGAACCTCCTCATCTATTATCTTGTAAGCCCAGCTAATTTTCGTAACTCTTAACGTCGTTCTGAAGCAGGGGACCTCAGACGCTT
Source organism: Schistocerca cancellata (assembly GCF_023864275.1). Lineage (NCBI taxonomy): Eukaryota > Metazoa > Arthropoda > Insecta > Orthoptera > Acrididae > Schistocerca > Schistocerca cancellata. Next base: position 20,860,442 of record NC_064631.1, on the reverse strand, counting down.
CGAATCTCTTGTCACCCAGTTTTCCCATGTAGGTTTATCCTTTTTTAAAAGGAAAAGAACACAGTGAGAATGAAATTACTGTATTTACCTTCACGAGGTGCAATGTGTAATATTGGCGAGAGACATATAACCTGCAGGGTGGGGAAAATAAAAGTGGCCCGGTGAACTGACTTCCAGGGTACAAAGAAACATAGCAGAGGAAAGAAAAAACAGCAGTAACAGGCTATAGCAGATGATGAAACTGACCACAACTCATCTCTTGACACGTTTGGGCCCTGGTCAGTAAGTCGCTGAAGGCGGATCGAAACTGGACTGCTGGAATTGCTGCAGTCTCATCCGAAATGTTCTGCAGCAGTTCTTGAAAACTCTGAGGGTGTTGCAATACTCCTTAGACTTGAGCACTCCCCCAAAAAGCAATCGCGCACTGACGGATCAGCTGACTCGCTAGGGCCGCGACCGAACTTACCTCTGCTAACAGCTCTTGACAGGCACGATGAGTGTCCAAGTGTTCTCCAAGGCTCGGCCGGCTGTATAGGCAGTTCGCTCCATCCTGTTGGAAATATCATTAGGTCGTTTCCTCCTGCATGTATACATTCACGTTCCATCGTATTCACTCATCCGTGCCTCTTTTATTTGCCTGTATGTGAGTACAGGCACTTCTACACATCCCATCTTGTAATGGTAAGCACTGATCAGCAAGTCTTTCTCACAGTTCATTTATTTTCTTCTACTGTATTTTCCATTGATATTAATAAACTTTACTACAAATATCATTTTGCACAAACCGAGTGGTATGTGTTATGCATAATTTCTTCTGCAGTCAAACATTGGACAAATTACTGTGTACTACCTTACAACCCTTGTACACCCCACGGAGTGCTATGCTCTCTTCGATTTTCATCATACGTATGGCACTTGAAGCTCAACTCCTGTAAATCGGTTTCCTGAAGCAATACAACGCAATGCTCAAGAAAATCACATTTGACGAGTAGAAGATTTTAGATCGTTTTTAAGTACAAAATATTTATAATTGATTAACTTATTCATCTCTATGTGAATGTGCAGCGTAATAGAATTGTAATCGTTAAATCCTTAGTTCGAACCTCGCTAGTAGCGTTTTTTAACTGACGTAAATATTAAGAAATGAAAAACTTACTTACCAAATATTGATTCATAATTTTCAATAAACATCTTTTATTTTTAATAACAGTCCACAAGAAAATGCGGGTACTCACAAAAAGTTATAATTCGGAACAAAAATGCGAAACATCAAATACAAAATCAAATGTTTTTCTTATTTCTAGAAACTGAACCGCACTGATCAACTATACAGATTTTTTCATTTAATAAAGACGTTTCGCAAGTCCATGTTAAATTTTGTCTCCATACTCCCAATAATTGAAAATGCAAAAAGGATTTTCTCTTTTTTAAATAACGATTCAAAATTTCCTTGCAACCATTTTAACTTGGTGATAAATGTGAAATTTAAACGGAAATAAAAGAAACTGCTACAAGCACGATTCGAACCAGCTGCTTCACGACACGATTGCAAACTTCTTTATTTTTCCTTTTTGTTTTATTTTTTAAACCTTAGCAGTGGCAGCGATCGAGCTTGCGACCGAAGTACAGGGTTTCTGTTTACTAACCATGTATGCTGCCCCTAGAATCAGTTTTTCTATTGTTCGTATTTTTTCTTTCGATCTGTTTCTTCATGTTTTTCTTTCTTTTTTCAGGGGTTCTGCGCGGATGTCACGTGGCATCACTCAAACTCCGTCGATCAGAACTTTCATCTTTTATTTTTTATTTTATTCTTTTTATATTCCCCATTACGGTCGGAGGAAGGCAATGGCAAACCACCTACACTAGGACCTTCCCTAGTAAGGCGGCGCGGGTCTCCCACGTCGCTCCCCCCCCCCCCCCCCCCCCCCTGCGGGTTCGTGGATTAGAATAGGCCCGAGGTATTCCTGCCTGTCGTAAGAGGCGACTAAAAGGAGTCCATCCCCCTCACGGGGGTAGTTAGCGCCTGCGTCCGGACCGGAGACGGACGGTTCCACGACCTATGATTGTGGTCTTTTTGGTTTTTCACTTCTCGTTTCTTCCTTCCTTTGGTTGGTTCCTTTCTTTGCTCTTCTCCACCTCACTGTCTTCCTTACTCTTTCCCCTGCAAAATCTCCTTGCCTTCTTATTGCCTTCTTCTCCTTGCCTTCTTCTCCTTGCCTTCTCATTGCCTTCTTCTCTTTGCCTTCTCATTGCCTTCTTCTCCTTGCCTTCTCATTGCCTTCTTCTCCTTGCCTTCTCATTGCCTTCTTCTCCTTGCCTTCTCTGGTCTCCGCCTCGGCGTTTGAGACAGTCTGTCCTCTTTCTCCCTCTCTCTCTTCTTTTTCCTCTTCTTCCTTCCTCCCTGTGCGTGCCTGAAGGCCGACCCACGCGTTCGCACGCGTAGCCGGTGACGGGGTAACGCGTAAGTCCCCGCCCTGGGTAGACATGTAAGGCACGCGCGTACCCCCTGGTAAAGGCCAGGCCCGTGGAGGGGTGATTGCCTGAGCTGATACCTTCTGACCATGCCGATTGGTCCCTCCGTCTGTTTCTCGGGAGGTGTGACCTGAGGTGTAAACATTCACCTAAGGCGGGAGTGCCCTCTGAGAGGGTCCCCACAAGGAAGGAGCGCGCCATCGGAGACGCTGGCAATCATGGGGGATTCCTCCGCAATGGATTTCACTCCATCTATCTCGACTTCTGCCCAAAAACGGAAACGTGACCAGCCACCAGTGACAAAAGTACTACCGCCTGCCCCACAGTTCCTCGTCGTTTCTCGATCTGAGGACGGAAAGGATTTTTCCTCTGTCAACCCTTTCGTTATCCAGAAGGGCGTAGATGCCATAGCCGGATCTGTCAAATCTTGTACCAGGTTGCGTAACGGTACCTTATTACTAGAAACTGAGAGCGCCTTTCAGGCACAAAAACTGCTTCGGGCCACACTCCTGTACACGTTCCCTGTCCGGGTGCAGGCCCACCGAACTTTGAATTCGTCTCGTGGTGTAGTCTATACTAGCTCCCTCGACGGATTGACTGACGAGGAGATTCAATCTCTCCTCGCTGAGCAGGGCGTGACGGCTGTCCATAGGGTCATGAAAAAGGTCAACAATGACCTTGTACCGACCTGGACACTTTTCTTGACCTTCGATAGTGTTAAGCTGCCATCGCGCATCAAGGCGGGCTACGAGGTTATTTCTGTTCGCCCCTATGTCCCGACACCTACGCGCTGCTACCAGTGTCAGCGTTTCAATCACACTCGACAGTCTTGTTCCAATGCGGCTAAATGTGTCAGTTGTGGCAGGGATGCCCATGAGGGTGACTGTCCACCTCCGTCTCCTCGTTGTGTGAACTGTCAGGGTGACCATGCCGCATCCTCCCGCGACTGTCCTGTCTATAAGGAAGAACGCTGTATCCAAGAAATTCGGGTAAAAGAGAAAGTGTCCACCTCGGCTGCTCGCAAGCTATTGGCTAGTAGGAAGCCCACGCTGCTCCCAGCGGGGAAATACAGTACTGTCCTCGCCTCTCCTCGGACTACTAGGGAGGTGGCAACCCAGACATGCGATCTGACCTTCAGCACCACGGTCGTCCGTTCGGCCAGTGCTAAGATCGCTCGGTCGACGTCTCCTCTTCCTCCCATCACTCCACAGACACCAGCCCCTTCATCAGCTTCTGCTAAGACGAAGACCCAGAAGTCAGATGCACGGGCCTTCAAGAAGGAACCATCCCGTGCAGACTTCCTACGTACCTCGACCTCCCAGCCTTCGACCGGTACTTCCACCAAACGTCCTTCTAAGAAGGCTCATAGGAAGCACAGTTCTCCTTCTCCGCCACGGCGCATTTCTTCTCCTGCGCCACCCAGCAGTTGCCGCCCCAGGCCGTCATCCGTTTCGCCTGGCCGCACCGCTGGTAGCCGAACATCTGGCCATTCACCGGCGGAGGTAGCTCCCCCTCCCGGCCATCCTCCCAAGATGGCCGATGAACCTATAGACCCAATGGACGATGACTGTCCGCCTACTGATAGCGGCGGCAGTGCTCGCTCGAAGCCAGGCTCTCAGCGGCCTTCGAAGTGACCCCTTCTTTCATCTTCCTTTCTTCTTACGATGGCACTTATTCACTGGAATATTCGCAGCATTCGCTCCAACCGAGAGGACCTGAAGTTGCTGCTCCGCTTGCACCGTCCGCTCGTCGTAGCCCTCCAGGAAACGAAGCTACGCCCATGCGATCAAATTGCCTTGGCACACTACATCTCTGTGCGTTTTGACCTACCCCCTGTGGTGGGTATCCCAGCTCATAGAGGGGTTATGTTGCTGGTCCGGGATGATATTTACTACGATCCCATCACGTTGCACACCGGCCTGCAGGCAGTTGCCATCCGCATTACTCTCCCCACTTTTACATTTTCCATTTATACCGTTTACACTCCATCGTCATCTGCCGTTACCAGGGCAGACATGATGCAACTTATTGCTCAGCTACCTGCACCATTTTTGTTAACTGGAGACTTCAATGCCCACCATCCCCTTTGGGGCTCTCCAGCATCCTGCCCGAGGGGCTCCCTGTTAGCAGACATTTTCAACCAGCTCACTCTTGTCTGCCTCAATACTGGCGCCCCTACTTTTCTTTCGGACACATCTCACACCTATTCCCATTTAGACCTCTCTATATGTACTCCCCAACTTGCACGCCGGTTTGAGTGGTATGCACTTTCTGATACACATTCGAGCGACCACTTCCCGTGTGTTATCCATCTCCTGCAGCATACCCCCTCTCCGTGCTCCTCTAGTTGGACCATCTCCAAGGCAGACTGGGGGCTCTTCTCTTCCAGGGCGACCTTTCAGGATCAAACCTTCACAAGCTGCGATCGTCAGGTCGCACACCTCACGGACGTCATTCTCGCTGCTGCTGAATATTCCATCCCTCACCCTACTTCTTCTCCACGTCGCGTGCCGGTCCCCTGGTGGACCGCAGCATGTAGAGACGCTTTACGTGCTCGTCGACGTGCTTTACGCACGTTTAAACGCCACCCTACAGTGGCGAATTGTATCAATTATAAACGATTACGTGCTCAGTATCGTCGTATTATTAAAGAAAGCAAGAAAGCCAGCTGGGCTGCTTTCACAAGCACCTTCAACAGTTTTACTCCTTCTTCTGTTGTCTGGGGTAGCCTGCGCCGGCTATCTGGCACTAAGGTCCACTCACCAGTTTCTGGCTTGACGGTCGCGAATGACGTCCTTGTGGCCCCTGAGGATGTCTCCAATGCCTTCGGCCGCTTTTTCGCAGAGGTTTCGAGCTCCGCTCATTACTACCCTGCCTTCCTCCCCCGCAAACAGGCAGAGGAGGCTAGGCCACCTAACTTCCGCTCCTCGAATCGTGAAAGTTATAATGCCCCATTCACCATGCGGGAACTCGAAAACGCACTTGGCCGATCACGGTCCTCCGCTCCAGGGCCTGATTCTATTCATATTCAGATGCTGAAGAACCTTTCTCCTGCGGGTAAAGGTTTTCTTCTTCGTACATACAATCGCATCTGGATTGAGGGACATGTTCCCGCATGCTGGCGCGAGTCTATTGTTGTCCCGATTCCTAAGCCGGGGAAGGACAAGCACTTGCCTTCCAGTTATCGACCTATCTCGCTTACCAGCTGTGTCTGTAAAGTGATGGAGCGAATGGTTAACTCTCGATTGGTTTGGCTGCTCGAGTCTCGACGCCTACTTACCAACGTCCAATGTGGATTTCGTAGGCGCCGCTCTGCTGTTGACCATCTGGTTACCTTGTCGACCTTCATTATGAATAACTTCTTGCGGAAGCGCCCGACCGCGGCTGTGTTCTTCGATTTGGAGAAGGCTTACTACACCTGTTGGAGGGCGGGCATTCTCCGCACCATGCATACATGGGGCCTTCGCGGTCGCCTCCCTCTTTTTATTCGTTCCTTTTTAATGGATCGACAGTTCAGGGTACGTGTGGGATCTGTTCTGTCCGACACCTTTCGCCAGGAGAATGGGGTGCCACAGGGCTCAGTTTTGAGCGTCGCTCTCTTCGCCATCGCGATCAATCCAATCATGGATTGCCTCCCAGCTGATGTATCAGGCTCCCTTTTCGTGGACGATTTTACCATCTATTGCAGCGCGCAGTGTACACGTGTCCTGGAGCGCTGTCTTCAGCGTTCTCTTGACCGTCTTTACTCCTGGAGTGTCGCCAATGGCTTCCGTTTTTCTGCCGAGAAGACGGTCTGTATTAACTTCTGGCGCTACAAGGAGTTTCTCCCACCGTCCTTACGACTCGGTCCCGTTGCTCTCCCAATCGTGGAGACAACCAAATTTTTAGGTCTTACATTTGACAGGAAACTTAGCTGGTCTCCACATGTGTCATATTTGGCTGCCCGTTGTACCCGTTCTTTAAATGTCCTCCGTGTTCTCAGTGATATGTCGTGGGGAGCGGATCGAACCGTCCTACTTCGTCTATATCGGTCGATCGTCCGCTCCAAGCTGGATTATGGGAGCTTCGTATACTCCTCTGCACGGCCATCCATCTTACGCCGCATCAACTCCATACAACATCGGGGTTTACGACTTGCGATCGGAACGTTTTATTCTAGTCCCGTAGAGAGTCTTCATGCTGACGCTGGCGAATTGCCACTCACCTACCGGCGCGATATACTGCTTTGTCGGTATGCTTGTCGGCTACTGTCAATGCCCGACCACCCGTCTTATCGTTCCTTTTTTGACGACTCTCACGACCGTCAATACGGGTTGTATGTCTCTGCCCTGCTACCCCCTGGAGTTCGCTTTTGTCGCCTCCTTCAATACCTTAATTTTTCACTCCCTGCAACCTTTCGAGTGGGCGAGAGCCACACGCCACCTTGGCTCCAGGCTCAGGTCCGCATTCACCTTGACCTCAGCTCGCTCCCAAAAGAGGTTACCCCCGGTTCGGTCTACCACTCCCGTTTTGTGGAACTTCGTTCGAAGTTCATCAATATGACCTTCATTTATACAGATGGCTCTAAGACCAATGACGGGGTCGGGTGTTCTTTTATTGTCGGGGCACAAAGTTTCAAATACCGGCTCCATGGCCATTGTTCGGTCTTCACAGCTGAGCTCTTTGCCCTCTACCAGGCTGTTCTTTACATCTGCCGCCACCGACATTCTGCTTATGTCATCTGCTCCAATTCCCTGAGCGCCATCCAGAGCCTCAGTGATCCGTATCCGGTTCACCCTTTCGTGCACCGGATCCAACGCTCTCTTCGGCAGCTGGTTGACGTCGGTTCTCCGGTTATTTTTGTGTGGTTCCCTGGCCATGTCGGTATCCCTGGGAACGAAGCTGCAGATGCCGCGGCCAAGGCTGCGGTCCTCCAGCCTCGGACAGCTTCTTGTTGTGTCCCTTCATCCGATTGTAGCAGGGTTATTTGTCGGCGCATTTTATCGCTGTGGCATGCCGATTTGGCTGCACTTACAGACAACAAGCTTCGGGCCTTGAAACCTCTTCCCGTGGCTTGGACGTCCTCCTCACGCCCTTCTCGGCGGGAGGAGGTAGTTTTGGTCCGGTTAAGAATTGGACACTGCCGGTTCAGCCATCGCCATCTGCTGACGGCTGCGCCGGCGCCGTTCTGCCCATTTGGGCAATTGCTGACGGTCCGCCACATTTTAATGTCCTGTCCGGATTTTAACACACTGCGTCTATATCTTAACCTGCCATGTACTTTAGATGCCATTTTAGCGGATGACCCACGAGCAGCTGCTCGTGTTCTTCGTTTTATCAATTTGACAAACCTCTCTAAGGACATTTGATGATGCTGTTTTTTAATCCTATGCCTGTCAGTCTGTCTTTTGTCGTGTTTTCCCTTTTAGTTGTTGTTTTAAACTTGTGCCTTGCGGTGCATTCTTAACGTAGTCAGGGCGCTAATGACCATTGAAGTTGTGCGCCCTAAAACCACAAAAAAAAAAAAGCGTCGCTCCCCTACGCTCTGTAAAGGAGTATGAGACTCATCATCATCATCATCATCATATTACAGAAGATGGGCAGTCTCCGGAATGAACACGCCGAATTACGTGCCGGCTTTATCTTGCGCTGTGTTTCGTTGCCAACGAAAGCGTACGTTAATAAATTATAAATGTTCTGTAGGTCACAGTGCTGGGAAAGCTCGTTTTCCTCAAAGGCGATTTAGAATCTTTTCGAGAACTGTGTGGCACTGTTTTAGAAAAGTGATGCGAGGGCACTGTCCTACACATTGTGCAAATGTGAAGAAAATCGTAGAAGACCACTCAATGAGGTCCCCTTGACAGTATCAGTCTGCGACAACTCAAAGCAAAAGCATCTAGTTTTATTTAAAATGCGAGTAAATGGAATACGTACTCGTACATACCACGTTCTTAAAACAAATGAGAAACAACATTCATTACCTACAGGATTTGTTGTTTGCGGTAAATACGATCTGTGGAAGCCACACCTGTGGCGGCCGTGCGCGGCGCTTTGTCGGTGGCGCCACTGCGGTGTCGCATTGTGAAGCTCGAGTGATCGCACCGCCGGGCCACGCTATTTGTATTCCATCAAATCCGGGCCGCTGGGCGGAGCCCCACTAGACAAACGTGCGTCACCCAATGGCGCCAGTCCATCTGGAGTCTGTTTAAACCGCCACCCAATACGTTCGGCTTCGCCGCCGTCAGAGTGCGCGGCAAACAGTCATCCGATACACCTAATTATACGGGGCGCCAGCGTACCTCGTCTGGCGCCAGTACGCGAGCGGTGTTGGCGCCAGCGCCACACAATGCTTTGAAAATTCCCCTGCATCAAGTCGACCGTAGGTCATGACGCATAATAATTCGCCATAACGGCTCAATACTCGGGCCTCGAAATTGTTCGCCAAGGGATTCGTGCAACTGAATAGTAAAGTGTGCACGATTTCAGTTTTGTTGAAACATGGTTACTTTGCCTTCGAACCGGAGTATGTCACGTGCGGTGGATTTCGTTTTCCATTCAAGTGCTCTTACGAAAAATAGGGCCCATGATATCGTGATGACATTCCAAACCATGTGATAACATGACGCGAATTGCTTTCCAACTCCTGTATATCATGGGAATTTTCCTTAGAGCAGAGAAGGATGTTGTTCATGTGTGTACAGACATATATCGTGCATTCATCAGACATTAGCACTTTTGAGAAAGAGAATCAGCGTTTGGGAATTGTGGCACGAATTACGAAAGGCTGAAACTGACTATTCGATGTCGCTATCGGATAATTCGTTCGCAAGTAATACCTATGCATTTTCCATAACGTGTACTACTAAGGGCAGGTGAAGGGAGATACTTCATGTCCATTACAGAGAAATTAAAAATTCAGATGTTGTTAATTGTCGTTAAGTTTTCTTAAGAACATACTTTGCATTCCATCGTAACGATAAGCGACAGCACGAAGGCGAAGAAGGCAAAGGCAGAGAAGGCTGTGAGACAACGTCAGCCAGTAGCCCTCTGACAAGGACCGCACCAAGGCAGGAGCGCCCTCCAGCCGGAGAGAGTAAAAGCGCCAGTGCTGCCAGCCTCGGCCGGACAGTATTCGCACAGAACTAGGAGAGCACTACGACATCAGTGACGTGTGATCCATACCAGTTACTTAAATGGACCTTATGTACAACAAGAGATTTAGTTTTCATGTCACCCATTGCCGCGACACCGTTGTGGATTCAAAGTTTCTGGTAGATGATTTTGGGTGCCCATGAGCCGACACTTGGAGGGAACGATCCTGCATTGGTCTAGTCATACGAGGTACGTCCACTGCGAAGTCTGTACTACTTCGAGTGACATGTAACCGATCACCAACGTCTTGCTGCGTAAGACCTGCTCGAAGCAAATCATGACTCTATCAAAGTGTTGTTTGTCTCTACGTGGCATCTTACTGCAGTGCTGAACACAACCTGAGTGAAGTTGTTGTTGATAGTGGACTGCTCGCACTGAAGGGATACCTTGTAAAAAAAATAAAAAAATAAAAAAAATAAAATTGAGGTGACAGATAATAAAAATAAGTCTCTGAGAGAGTCAGGGATCAACCTTCGATGGGATGTATTACCTATCACAAAAAAGACATCGTTGACATTCAAGAAATGTTCAGAACAAACCAATAACTTGCACCATGAACACCGAATGTAAAACGGCGTGCCACGGTGAATACGAGGGTTCGCGCCATCAAGACAAAATGCGAGCTCCTTGGGAGTTACAAACCGTGCGGAACTTTTACCGGTGCCTTTTCTTTTTATTGCAAATCTGCGCAGGGTCTGCAAACGGTAGCAGAAACTTCCGAGCATACAGGTTTGGTGCATTTATGACATATAATTTGACTTTTCCTATTTTTCTTTTGTGCACGTCGCTCGGTGTTGCTGCGCGGTCAGAGGCGGCTCCCCCCGTCGGAGATTAGTCATCCCTCGGGCATGGTTGTGTGTGTGTTGTCCTTATCGTAAGTTACATTAAGTAGTGTGTAAGCCTAGCGACCGATGACCTCAGCAGTTTGGTCCTATAGGATCTTACCACAAATTTCCAAATTTCCTTCTGTGCACATTATGTGCACCCTCTCCTTTTGTTAGTTGGTGGTTTCACTGACCTTCCTGGATCTGGTGCTACTAACGAAATTGTTGACTTCCTTACTCCTGCCGGCCACTGTGGCCGAGCGGTTCTAAGCGCTTCAGTCTGGAACCGCGCGATCTCTACGGTCGCAGGTTCGAATCCTGCCTCGGGCATGGATGTGTGTCATGTCCTTAGGTTAGTTAGGTTTAAGTAGTTCTAAGCTCTAGGGGACTGATGACCTCAGACGTTAAGTTCCATAGTGTTCAGAGTCATTTGAACCATCTTTACTCCTGCTAGTTACTTTCCCAAATTGATGATGAAACTGCGGCGTCTCATTTTCTCATTTTTTGTATTGGTAGCCAACATCATTCAAATTATGTATGCATTCATCACACTTACGTCGATCGTGTCGAATAAAACCACAAATGCCCAGTTCCTCGTTTTCTCCTTCACACAGTAGCATCACGTCTTCTGGTCCATGGTGTCAACGCCGCTCTTTGTGGCACTGTATGTCATTATAACTTTAGGCTTATTTACTTCTGATGATGACACCATTAGTTGGACATGAAGAGAGCTAAGAACGGTAGCAACTTTGTTTCTCTTTGGAACATAAGAGGCTATCATCGCATCTAGTTGAAAACCAAATAATGTAGAGTATACTTCAGGTCCTTTAGGTGTAATAAAATCAGCAGGCAGTTCATCTTTGTTTTTCCGGATAGAACCGACTAGTATCCGATCTTTTGACGTCAAATAATAAGATAAATAGAGATATGTAAAAAAACTATTACAGGTGATTTTACGTCCAGACTTTTCCGGTTCAGTCACCAGGGTTTCCACAACATTCTCTCCAAGCCGCACAGTTCTGGTTACTTTCTCCTTCCCCAAATATACTGTCATTCTCCAGATGCAGATTTTTGCACTGTTACAAATTGCTCATAACTTCATTCCCTATCTACCAGGTTTTGATGGAATGTGTTGTCGAAGTGGACAGCGACCTCGAAATGTGACCAACTGCTCATCCACTGTCATGCACCATCCTGGAATGTAGGCATCCCTAAGGGTAATTTCCCACATCTCAAAAACTTCTCTGAGTGGTTCCAGTTGTCCTATGTTGATATCGGATTGCTGCATTGTCAAAGCGTAACACCCTCAGAATAGCATGGAAGCGGTTACGAGACAGAATTTCATTCCACAGTGGTCGGCCATTCTCAGCACTCCAAAACTGACTGATGTCTTCATTTCTTGACTTGTTAACTCCAGTCAAGATCAGAACATCGAGAAACTTTTTCATTTAATGCTTATCTGTATCTGCCAAGTCCTCGTAAACAATTCGACCTTCCTTGTTGGTCCACATACACACTCTGTCATTGAGAGGTACACGAGAGAAGAACATAAAACAAGATTCTTCATTATCACATTATTCATCGAATAACTTGTAGGGCCCTGGTTTTCTTTCAACACATCGTTTTTGCTCCGCCTACCAGAAATTCCACCTGAGGAACTGTAGCTCATATTTCGTTCCCATTACGAGGAAACAGTGAGTCACACTCAACAGTTTTTGCACTAAATTGTTCTCCTCCTTCTTCGTAAAGGGATTCTTCATGATCATCTTCGTGCAGTTCTGAGTTTTCAGCGGCATCTACCTCAGTATCGTCATGACTGCAAGATTCACATTCACTAGGTGGGTTTTCAGAATCAGAAGACTTGTCCGACAATTCTCTTATCTCACAATCTGATAGTCCTCCTCTCCGTAACATTTTCATTTTGTAAAACAGGCAACTGTTATGAAATGGGGAACCAAAATAAGTGTTTTTTATCACAAAAAGGACTGTAGATCACTGAAAGAATAACAACGAGAGCCAACAACGGCAAGTGACGTAACAGACGCTGCGCAGACAGACATCTGGATGTTGAAAAATTGCTTCTAACCGAAAGGGCCTGCCAGGCCCGTAAGGGAGGAAATGTGCACAAACACTTTAACACAAATCCATAGCTAAATTTTTACATTTTTTCGAAAATTATAACTACTTGACAAATTATAAAAAATCAGAAAATTTCATTAATATAAAATGTATAGTTACTAACAGAGAAGATATTAAACATTACGGACAGTCCTCTGAGGCCAGAAGGTAGGAAAAAGTTAAAGAATGCATACAAAATCATATTGGTGTAACGGGCGATGAGAAATGATGGATTGTTCTTACTGAACGATGGAGTAAGTTGTCTTACGTCACCTACAAATTTTCGGGCCGACTCCGCAGGTAGCTGTGCATCGTCAAGTTGACGCTTTTCTTAAAATTTCATTATCTTACGTCTTTGAAGTTATGCAACCATCTACTGCTTCGCTTGAAATCACTGTAATCTATGTCACACGCAATCTGATGTGCATAACGTAGTAGGTCACTATCATGCGCATCCTTGAAACGCGCAACCACCCGTTTTTGTAACAAGTGCGCCCTGTCCTCTCTTGAATATCTGCAGATTCTCTTATGAACAACACGATCATACTGATGTGAATTTCTTCGAAGTCTATTCATAATTGATATTTTACTATGCTACGGATGATCTTCGACGTATGTAATTATGTTTAGTACCTGCTCCTTAGATAACGATCGTCCTTCACTACGTTTCACTGGAGATGGGATTTATGGCTCCCTGTCGGACAAGGATGATGAACTACATGTTTCAGTATCACTTTCACTTGTTGAGCAAGTATCGTCAACATCGTACTTATCATGACCGCACAGTCGAGCGTATACGACACCACACATTCCCCTGACTCAGTCTAAAAGACGCTAACATTTCATCTGCCATTTCTTCTCACTCTGCGAAATTCGTTTGGTTCTTCCTGACGAAATGAGAGATTTGGGAACTGTTGTTGTAGATATAATGCAATGTGTGCTTTATTTATGGTTGCCATTGCTTTGCTTTGTATCAACTCCACTAACACTGTGGCTCTGTTGTGAGTTACTCGTCGACTTTTCAGTTCAACTACGCTCCGTAGCCTCATTCTGTGCTCATCATTGGGTGCCCCAGTCCGGCCACTGTTGCCATCAGCCACCAATATTGTGGTCGCATGCTATCCAATACACGGGGCATCCAACGCCGTAAACATGGCTGGCCTTTTGTGACCTTGCACTCTAGGGGCTGCTTGTCGGATATTGTTTTAGTGAAGTTTGTAACGGGGCATCCTCCTCTAACATTACTTTTCCTCAACGGTAGTTGTCGATATGAGTATTATTTTTCGAGTTTTGGACAGAATAATATTATCTCAGTTGATTTTCGGAAAACTTTAATATAATTTTGTACTCAGTATGTCGTACTTCAGGGTAAAATTCATGAAAAGGAGTTACTTTACAAAATATTTTAGTTTCAATGTTATAATCGTTAAGTTATAGTCTGAATGTATGGTTAAAATTATTCTGTTTAGAAATATTTGAAATTACGAATTATTTGCAGGCTTAAAATTTCTATTATTAATTACGGAGTCCTGTAATGTTTGCTATGTTTATTTCTGGGTTCATGTATGAAATAACAATCAAAGTTAATAATGTAACGACAGTTAGTAGGAATACATTTGTTAAGAAAAATTTGAAACCCTTTGGAATATTTTTATTTTCGCAGAGAGAGGCAGTTTGAAGCTTACCTCTGATGTGAATGGAGGTTTTTTTTTGTATAATAGGCGCGAACAACGTAAATTCGGCTCTGTTAACGTGAAAAATCAAAATACTGTACGATATATTAAAATGTGAGAAAATCAGTGAAAAATTTACTTACGTAAAAAAATTGCAACAACAATCTTCCAATTTATTTAGTTCAAACCAACCCTCAAGACCTGATACTAGATTTTCAGCTTCAGGAATCAGATCTCTGGAAAAGAAGAACTGAAAACATGAGAAGCTAAGTAAATTTGAAAGTTTATTATAATGTTCGCTCCTCTCGAATCTTCATAATAGACTTTGCTTATTAATTACTTAGACTAGGCATTGTTTAATGTGGAGAATAGATGGAAGAAGGAAGCAGGGGGGGGGATGGGAGATTACAAGCTAAAACAGTGTAATAGATCTAGTTCTTCTTATTTCACTAAAAGTTTTTAGTGATATAGCGTTTGTGTGGAAAAATGTTCCCGCACAAGTCATTCTTTGGCAGGAAGGAGAAAGGCGGACGCATAGAGAACCTAACGTTCTATGGTGACTCACGCAGTGTTCTGAAAGTTGCTGTGCAATTACAAGATATGTTGTAAATTGCGTCCATGGATGGCTATACAAGTTGAACCAACTGAAGATTAGGCATGGTAGTATGTTGTGTTTTCAGTGTTTCCGTGTATTTATCCAACCCCTGCTCTGTATTCGTTGTGGAAACACTCGCTGGCTCCCATCCGTGCGAGACTACTTCGTCGAAGGAAAGCAAACAGCAACACGATTCCACAAAGCACCTCTTTGTAAGCCAGAACGCTGTCTCTATGATCAGACACACATATCACTATTTTCCGACGTACGTGTAACTGACGGGTGGCCTCAATAACCCTAGCTCTACCACGGATCTGCGACAGGTCGTATTGACTGTCGTGGCGCTGAGTTAAAGCTAAAACAGAAGGGGATTTCAGGCAGAGAGGAGAGTGCGAGCGAGTGACGCATTGTTCTCCCGGGCGTCGAGCGGTGACCCTCGCCACACCAGAACCAGCCCGCTAGTCGCACAACATCAGACATGGCACCGCAGTATCCGCCGCCGTTCGCCGCCGCGGAGAGTTCCATTTCCACAGACGGAATAATACAGGCTGTTATCGGAGGAGAGGGGAAACAGCGCTAATTGAAATCGCAATAAAACTACGGCAATCTCCCGTGGAAAATGGAAATCCTTTTCGCACTACCGTGCGATAGTTCGTCTTCATTTCCATCGTATGATCTGTTAGTCTCATTGCTTTGCTGCGATCTTGTACCCGGCGAAGATAGCAGGGGCACAGACGCCGAACGCGAAATAATGCAAGTTCGCAGAGTTTCCAGCAGGAGGCGTGCAGCCCACAGCAGTCACTTCAGTGGAACTCTTACCAATATTAGACAGACACTGATCTGCGATGGTAGGGTCCATCACGAGGTCAGGGCAACTCTCCTATCCCGTTGGCTGTTGCCGTGGTGGAGGCGAGACCGAAGTAAGCAAAAAACGACGACGGAACCGGAGTGTCTTATTCAAAGTATGTCTCATCAATTATAAGACGAAAATCAGCTATGTTTGTCACCCTTGATATGCAAAAAGCCTTTGGCTGCGTCTTACACTCTAGACTGCTCTTCAAACTACGAACCAATGCATTCGCAGTTAACCCCTTAATATTACAATTGGCATCTACATAAAAGAAAACGCGAAAAAAATGTTAAGTAAATACTAATGAAATTTTATAAAGCACACAAGATAAAATCTACCAGATGTATCTATCAGGTGGATATGGCACATATTTGCGACAACAGGCATTTAAGAAACTGAACTATTATTCTGTGACACTCCATTTAGTAATACATATTTATTTAAGATTTTGACGATACATTGATAGGATTTACATGATTAAAAATGAAAATTATATGGTAGCATACATCTGAAATAATTACGTTGCTGGCCATTAAAATTGCTACACCAAGAAGAAATGCAGATGATAAACGGGTATTCATTGAACAAATATATTATACAAGAACTGACATGTGATAACATTTTCACGCAGTTTGGGTGCATAGATCCTGGCAAATCAGTACCCAGAACAACCACCTCTGGCCGTAATAACGGCCTTGATACGCCTGGGCATCGAGTCAAACAAAGCTTGGATGGTGTGTACAGGTACAGCTGCCCATGCAGCTTCAACACTATACCACAGTTCATCAAGAGTAGTGACTGGCGTATTGTGACGAGCCAGTTGCTCGGCCACCATTGACCAGACGTTTTCAATTGGTGAGAGATCTGGAGAATCTGCTGGCTAGGACAGCAGTCGAACATTTTCTCTATCCAGAATGGCCGGTACAGGACCTGCAACATGCGGTCGTGCATTATCCTGCTGAAATATAGGGTTTCGCAGGGATCGAATGAAAGGTAGAACCACGGGTCGTAATACATCTAAAATGCAACGTCCACTGTTAAAAATGCCATCAATGTGCACAAGATGTGACCGAGACGTGTAACCAATGGCACCCCATACCATCACGCCGGGCAATAACGCCAGTATGGCCATGACGAATACACGCTTGCGATGTCGCAAAACACGGATGTTACCATCAGGATGCTGTAAACAGAAAAAATGACGTTTTGCCGTTCGTGGAGCCAGTTTCGTCGTTGAGTACACCATCGCAGGCGCTCCTATCTGTGATGCAGCGTCAAGGGTACCCGCAGCCATGGTCTCCGAGCTGATAGTCCATGCTGCTGCATACGTCGTCGAACTGTTCGTGCAGATGGTTGTTGTCTTGTAAACGTCTCCACCTGTTGACTCAGGGATCGAGACGTTATAGCCATGCGGATAAGATGACTGTCATCTCGACTGCTAGTGATACGAGGCCGTTGGAATCCAGCACGGCGTTGCGTATTACCCTCCTGAACCCACTGATTCCATATTCTGCTAAGTCATTGGATCTCGACCAACGCGAGCAATGTCTCGATACGATAAACCGCAATCGCGATTGGCTACAATCCGACCTTTATCAAAGTCGGAAACGTGATGGTACGCGTTTCTCCTCCTTACACGAGGCATCACAACAACGTTTCACAAGGCAACGCCGGTCAACTGCTGTTTGTGTATGAGAAATCGGTTGGAAACGTTGTTCATGTCAGCACGTTGTAGGTTTCGCCACCGGCACCAACCGTGTGTCAATGCTCTGAAAAGCTAACCATTTACATATCACACCATCTTCTTGCTGTCGGTTAAATTTCGCATCTGTAGCACCTCATCTTCGTGGTGTAGCAATTTTAATGGCCAGTAGTGTGTATGTGGGGTATTAGGGGTACAAGTGCAGATGGGTATCAGAGTTCACTAAAGTCTTGGCCCCTTTTGAGCTCTAAAAAACGTGATAACTTATTAAAATATTTTTGAAGTTGTTAAAGTTTTTTTTAAAGTTTCAAGGTTTTTCAGTGGACACTCTCGGCAGATCTGTTTCGCTGCCGTAATATATGCATTTGATGTTCCTCTTTTAAGTCATTAAAGATTCAAGAATTCCTTTACGTTAGCATAACTTAACGGGAGTTATTAATAAAATAAATAAGAACCGTCAGTATACTGGACAGCTAGAATGCCGCAACTGCTACGTTGTTGATGTTGTCAACAGTGGAAAACGAAACGTAACAACAAAGCATACGGGGACAACAAACGTTGTTTATTAGCGTCATTTTTTCACGTACTTAGATCTAAGAGTATAGGGAACTAACTCTATAGTCGTTTGCCGCCGTCACCGCAAAATTTAGCGTGTTCCTAATTAACAGTATCTGCATTTTGAGTAGCCACAACGTCCCTTATTATAAGTAACCTATATATTTGTTTTAGGCTATGCCTCGAAGAAGAATATCAACGGGTCGGACTGAAACAGTAAGAGCTAAAGAGAGAGAGAGAGGGAGAGGGAGAGAGAGAGAGAGAGAGAGAGAGAGAGAGAGAATTTTCAAGTATAGAAAGTTAATAACAATAATTCTATTATCACTCTAAAATACCGTGTGGCTAGGGCCTCCGTCGGGTAGACCGTTCGCCTGGTGCAAGTCTTTCGAGTTGACGCCACTTCGGCGACTTGCCTGTCGATGGGGATGAAATGATGATGAAAAGGACAACAGTCTACCCGCTTATCGCCCTGAAAAATACGTTTAAATGTGCACGGAACATAATTCTAGATAATTTTGAGAATTGTAATTGCAGTTTGATTATTTTACAGTGCAGATTTTGTAATGCAAATAATTTCGTGTGTGAAGTGACTTCACGCGATACAACGGCATGCACATTGTGTTCTCACAGGGCAAAGTTAACTTTCCGCCATTAAGACAAAATTTATTTTTCAGAACAGTGTATCGAAGACTCACTTCAAATGATGGACAGTTAAAGAGAAATCAAAGAGTTATTTCAAGAATACACGTATCTACCAAGCAGCTTTTGCCACGGAACAGTTCTGTGGTTAAAATTTCAGACACTTCAAGATACATGACATTTACTATTACAGATGAGGTGCACAGACGCAATTGGTCGAATTTCGACCAGAGGCGATACGGATGTTACTAATTGTTTCACATTCTTGGAAGTGTAGTGGACGAAATCACCCAACAGACCCTTCTAAAAATACACGAAGTGACCAAAAAAGTGAAGTACACAGAAGAGGAGGAGTCAACGAAATGAAACTTCACGGCTCTGGGGGCCATGTGATGTTATTTCAATGGTTTCAAAATCGAGCGTAATTTACAAAGATCTTGATGGTATGAGCCCACCTATCAGTATGAACTTCCACACATGCACTTATCCAGTCTGGCAGGGTTTCATAAAGATATTTTATTGGTTCAAATGGCTCTGAGCACTATGGGACTTAACTGCTGTGGTCATCAGTCCCCTCGAACTTAGAACTACTTAAACCTAACTAACCTAAGGACAACACACACATCCATGCCCGAGGCAGGATTAGAATCTGCGACCGTATCGGGGTCGCTCGGTTCCAGATTGTAGCGCCTAGAACCGCTCGGCCACCCCAGCCGGCAGCCATTTTATTCTCTCGTGACGTAATATGGCCAACTACTCTTGTTACGACCCCTTAATATCCAGGATAGTGGCATAGGGACGTATATGATGTCCGAGCTGGTCTCGTATATTTTCTGTCAGTGACAGATTTGAGGGTGCTGTTGGCCAAGGGAGTACCTTAGCATCACGCAAGCAGTTCATGATGAAACGTAACATGTGTGGGCGAGCATTGTCCTCTTGAAAAATGGCACTACGATCCTGTCGGGAGATGTGTAACATAGGGAACTCAAGATATCCATGAGACTATGGTTCTCAACACCTTTGCGCTAGGAGTAACACACCTCTAGGCCTTTCCAAAACATTAGAAAAAAGGCACCTCCCCCCACGCCGCCGCCACACTCGCCTGCGATAACCCGGTGATGCAGAACCGTGAGTGACCGCTGAACATCATGTGACACTATCAATCATGGCCGCCTACATGGGACGGTAAGTCCCTAATTCCGCAGCTGCTATTGACCACAATAGTGCGGGATGGCACAGAACGTCGCAGAGAGTCCATTACTTGTTCTCGGATGCAAGGCGCAGATGTTAAGGGGTTACGAAGTGCTTGGTTGACAATACAGCGATACTCCGTGTGGTGGTCAGAAGTGGACAGCCGGAACCATGGCGACGAATACGCCTGCCTTCACGTTCCCATGAAGGCCTCCCCCCCACCCCCGAAAAAAATGGTTCAAATGGCTCTGAGCACTATAGGACTTAACTTCTGAGGTCATCAGTCCCCTAGAACTTAGAACTAGTTAAACCTAACTAACCTAAGGACATCACACACATCCATTCCACAGGCAGGATTCGAACCTGCGACCGTAGCGGTGGCGCGGTTCCAGACTGTAGCGCCTAGAACCGCTCGGCCACTTTGGCCGGCTGAAGTCTAACATACGGCCACTGTCACATCCGAATGCGCAGTAAATCTGGATGTTGCACCATTCGGCCAACCGGCTAAATGGAGACTCACAGTGGGGCCCGTTTCACTTTCTGTCAGATGTTGACAACACTGTCTCATCTGAGTACAAAGCATTTCTGTGTCCCGCACACTGATCCCTCAACATGTGACGCTGGTCGTGCCGCTTACGTATCGTACCAGCCCTAGTAGCAGCACTGAACACTAATAACGCTAATTTATTCTGGTGGCCGTTCTACCTCTCATAGAGAGCTGCAACTCTAATCAGTATATAAACATTTGTAAAAGGACGTCATATCTGTCGTTGTTCTTAAAAATTCTACATGACTGTGCACCCCCACCATGAAAAGTTAATCAGAATGTAAACGCCGATGGTGCGTACGTGTACGAGGGGAAGAGATCCGTTAAAAAAATTCCGGAATATTCGTAATTTGGCGCCAATGGTGTGTTGGAGCGAAATGTGGTTGTCATTCCTGCGCACGCCTGTGTTTAATGTGTAACTGCGGGAAGTTTCATTGTTGTATGTCCGTTATTGTTCAGTGCTGTATTGCGCAGAACGTTGTTGTGCACAGTTTTCCAGTTTGGAGAGGGCAGAGTTAGAGAAGCAACGCCATTGCATTAAATTTTGCCTGAAACTCAAGAAAACCTTTCGAGAGACACACCAAGTGATGCAGAAAGCCTACAGTGATGAGTACTTTAACCGTTCTTGGCTTTACGAAAGGTTCACAAGATTTGAAAATGGCCGGACGGAAGATAAAGATGATCCTCGTTCAGGACTCCGTTCGACGTCTACCGACGACGCTCCTGTCAGAAACGGCAATGAAATTGTGCCTGCCAATTTGAGACTGATTGTGCGAGAGGTTGCGGAAGAATGTAGCAGTTCAGTTGGATTATGTCTTGAAATTCTGACAGAGAATCTTGCAGTCCATTGTGTCGCCGCTAAGTTCGGCTCATGAGTCAAGACCAAAAAGACCTCCGCCTCGCAATCTGTGAAGAGCTTTCGGATGGTACAGACGAGAACGAGACATTCCTTAAGAGAATCATAACTGGTGATGAGACGTGTGTCTACGGTTCTGGACGGTGAGACGTTGAAAGGACCAAGATTTGCAACGATGGAGTAGATAAAGAAAACTCGCAGATGGCGCTTCGTGCGATCCAGCACGAGGCGTACGAAGACTGCTTCCGGAAATGCAAACGGCGTTGGTATTGGTGTATAAATTGTGGAGGAGAGTATTTCGAAGGAGACCGTGCACAATAAGTAAAAGGTAAACGTAGAAAGTTATTGTTGACGAAGTTCCGGAATGTTTAACAGACCTCGTATATCCCACCATGTCATCTGGGTGTTTCACTTTCTTGTCTGGCATTGTGTAATACAGATGTGTTCCTCCAGATGTAAGAATTGCTCGTTGAGTAGATGCTGGAAGATGTAATGAGTATTGAAGATGACAATGAGCTCACAAAATCTTCGAGCCTTTGTATTACACCAGGAAAAAGAAGCATGACGAGGTGAAATCAGATTATTGAGAGGAAAACTTGACGGATCATAGATTCATAAACTCTTGGGGGAGGGGGACGACAGAGGTCCGAGAGGGAGAATGAAGAGTGAAATGCAGGAAGTGTTCACATAATTCAGAAGTGGATTATCCTTCGTGTGTCATATTTCTTAGAGGCGTCTGATCCTGGACCTTCGGCCGACGATTGTTTTAATGACAATATGACATTCCAACAACACGAGGGGCTGGTATTCCCGGTGATTTATCATTCACTGCTTGTAGTGGACCGTTTCTTTGAAGAAATAAGAAAACCTTACACTGATTTCTTTCTCCACACTTAACCACGAAGGATATAGCAAATTTAATGAATTCAGATCGGAAGAAGCTTTCTATTTGAGTTCTAGATACAATATGAGCACGTGGCGTTGAGTTCTGACAGTTAAAAGGAATAAGGTTATGTGCAATTTTTCAAACAAGTATTAATACAAAATTTCTTTTTTTCTAGTCAGTAGTGTTTATCTAACTGTACACCGATATTAGAAACACTTAGTCTGGTCATGGAAGAAGTAATATTGCTAGTTCATCAGTTTGGTTTCATTGTCTTTAATTAATGTCTTATGTATAATAGAAGAAAAGGAACTCTTTTAAGAATTGAATAAATATAGTGAACCTTACAAACAAATCAGCACAAGTGTGCAGGTGGCAGAAGCTTGCAAGTATAGAAGGGGATGAGGCTACGTTCCGCCAGGCACGTCCAAAGAGTTTGAAAATCACTGGTTTGGAGTGTTTCAAAATGGAAAGAGAATCACAGACCATATGAATGATGATTGCAGAATTTTCTGTGTCAATTTCTCTCTTCAAATGCTGACAAGTAAATATTCTACCTATCTTTGCTACGGATTTCACGAACATTCCACCTTGGAGTAAATCATATCCTTCCTGCTTGATAATTAATTGCCTAGAACGAGAGATGAGCAGTTTCTTCTACACCGACGGATGTTCAGTCTCTACGGAGCGGTACCTAATGTCTCGCTCTTTATCTCATTCCTTATGCATGATTTACGTCACTGTTTCTTGTTCAACCTGTTTCTTTTGTTGATGTAGTTCCTCAACTTCATAGCGCACAGTTCACTTCCGCAGCAATTTGTTAAGAGTTTTCCCTAGCAAGCGAAAACTGGAACTGAAGAGTTTGCTTCTATTAATTGATTCTAATACTATTTAAGGGGAAACACTTCACGTTTAATGTCAAAGTAGTTCTCATAATTCGAAAATGCCTCCTTAATTTAGAGTAATTGGCTGCAACGGTTCTTTTCTTTCGGAGCGAAAGTCGTGCGGCTTAACGTTTCAGAAGAATAACAATCTTGCTAGCACCGCAGACAGCAACATATTAAGATCTTGTTTCGAGGATAGAGAAGTAATTCAGACACAAATCATGCTACCACAACGTCCAACTATCTGATAAAAAAAAAAACTAGCATGAGGATTTGATGTAGTTTCTAAGTGTTTCCCTCTTCTATATTTCCTTCCGTTAATACCGTCATATGCATCATCTGTTTTTCATAATTAGAAATTCGTTTTATAACTAGCTTTTGCGCCTGACCAGATTATGACAGAATTTTAAATTTTTTAACTCGGGTAATCTATATAAATAGAAATGTAAGAATGCGTTTGTTCAAAATCTTAAATCCCCCAAAGTTCTTCACCGATTGCTCTGAAGTATTGACACAACGTTGCATTCGAATACGCGCATGTTTTGTATATCTACTGGAGCGTCAAAAAGGTTCAAATGGCTCTGAGCACTATGCGACTTTACTTCTGAAGCCATCAGTCGCCTATAACGTAGAACTAATTAAATCTAACTAACCTAAGGACATCACACACATTCATGCCCGAGGCAGGATTCGAACCTGCGACCGTAGCGGTCGGTCGGCTCCAGACTGTAGCGCCTAGAACCGAGGACGTTCTAATAAGCATCCATATGCAGATAGTGATGTGTTGGCAGAAGAGCCAACACCGTATAGCTAGAGGAGGCCGAAATGCACGCGTTAAAGCTCACGCAGACTGGCGTGAGGTCTGGAACAGTAAAGTAGTTGAATCCAGTAAGTAAAGAACGTAGTTGCTGGAATACTTAACTTTAATCCATAATTGGTGTACATCGGTCTTGATGATACATAAGTGCAATCTCAATATACTGGTAATGGCGCCTTGCTAGGTCGTAGCAAATCACGTAGCTGAAGGCTATGCTAACTATCGTCTCGGCAAATGAGAGCGTATTTTGTCAGTAAACCATCGCTAGCAAAGTCGGCTGTACAACTAGGGCGAGTGCTAGGACGTCTCTCTAGACCTGCTGTGTGGCGGCGCTCGGTCTGCCATCACTGACAGTGGCGACACGCGGGTCCGTCTTATACTAGCGGACCGCGGCCGATTTAAAGGCTACCACCTAGCAAGTGTGGTGTCTGGCGGTGACACCACAGATAGGCTATATATTCTTTTAAATAACAATTTACACGTTTTCCGTTAACACAAATTTCAATGAAGAAAATCCTTTGTTTTTCCCTGATATCGATGTCTGCGGTTTTGTTTTCTTTGTCGTAACCAGTTTTAACTCCGATAGTTGTGGATTTACGCTATTAGACAAATTGTTTATTCTGTACATATTCTTTCTCGCCATATACATTATTAAACAAAAATTGTTTGAAAAACAGTATGCTTTTTTGTTTCCTTCCTCTCAGTCGGTTCTTAAAGAAATGAGAAACCTTGTTTTTATAGCTTATCAACTTTTCATTGGAATTTGGGCAAAAGTACACAAGGCTCAAGATCAGAGATAGGGGGAAGAGGAAATGGACATAGACAGGGGGAACGAGGAGACAGACAGAGAGAGAGAGAGAGAGAGAGAGAGAGAGGAGATTATAACATATATCCAATTAACGTACATGGTTTGTAATTGTGAGACATTGGTGCATCCGGTGGTATACTTAGATTTTTCTTGCGCTGAAAGATGTTTGACTGACAACCTGCAATTGGGATTTTGCCCGCGCTAATCATTATAGCGTTTCCGCGCGTACAAAAGAAAGTCATAGTAGGAATACGTAAATTATTGGAAATTTGTAGTAAGGACTTAATGGACCGAACTGCTGAGGTCATCGGTCCCTAAGCTTTCACACTACTTAGTCTAACTGAAACTAAGTTACGCTAGAGACGAGACAGACACACACACACACACACACACACACACACACACACACACACACACGCCCGAGTGAGGTCTCGAACCTCCGACGAGGGAGCCGGACCGACCGCGACAACTATTGCGAAAACGAAGGGAGCGTTACCCAGACTGTGCACAGAATTGTTCCACAACGTTTAAAATTCACTTTCTCATAAGCTTTCACGCTATTTTATCTAATACTTTGCTGAAATAATAGACACACAAGAATCTCTTTAACAAAAACGCCGCAAAGTATCGTATTGCAGTGTTCCCAACTTTCGGTTTTTCAGTGTTAACGGTTTCACTGCCATTGATGAATTACTGTATACAACTCTTCTGAAAACTACTAATAAAACTAGGCCGAGTCTTATGTATTAGTGAGCTACCAAACTTCTGAATGGGTCGATGTGGCCTGCCACGAATTTCTCTGTTGTACCGACCTCTTCATCTCAATGCAGCACTTGCAACTTTCGTCGTCAATTACTTATAGGATGTATTCTAATCTCTGTCTTCCCACACATTTCTTACAGTCTACACCTCCCTCTAGTACTACGGAAGTTATTCCCTGTTCTCTTAAAACATATCCTATCATCCTGTCCCTTCCTCTTTTCAGGGTACTCCGTGTGCTCCTTCCTTCGCCGATTCTGCGTGGAACATCCGCAGTCCTTACCTTACCAGTCCACCAAATTTTCAGCATTCTTATTCTTCTACAGGACCACGTCTCAAATGCTTTCTCTTCGTTATCGGTTTTCCCACAGTCCATGAATCAGCACCATATAATACTGTGCTTCAAAACGTACAGTGTCAGGAATTTCTTACTCAGGTCACGGCTGACGTTTCATACTAGATGACATTTCTCATCCAGGAATTCTCTCTTTCCCTGTGCTAATCTGCTTTTTATTTCCTCAATGCTTCGTCCTTCATCTATTATTTTGCTTCCGAGATAGAAGAATTTCTTGATTTCCCCTACTTCGTGAGCCCTGACTTTCTTGTTAAGTTTATCTCTAATCTAATTTGTGCTAATTTTCATTGCATTTCTCTTTCTTCGGCTTATTCCCCATCCATATTCTGTAGTCATTAAATTGTTCATTTCATTCAACACGTAATTTTCCTTTAATTTCACTAAGGACAGCAATGTCATTAGCGAAACTCATCATTTATATCTTTCTACCCTGCATTTTAAATTTAAATTCACTTTTGAAAAATTTTATTTTCATCGTTGCATATTCGATGTATAGGTTGACCAGTAGGGGAGGAAGACTACATTCATGTCTCACAGCATTTTTAATCCGAACACTTCATTCTTGGTCTTCCATTCTTATTGTTCCCTCTTGGTTCTTGTACATATTGTACGTTATCTGCCTTTCCCTATAGCTTACTTATCTATTTTGCAAAATTTCGAACATATTTCACCATTTTACGTTACTGGACCGTTTGTCTAGGTCGACAAATCCTGTGAAAATGGGCTTCATGTTTCTTAAGAAGAGCGTGTTTGGTGCCCTTATGTTTCCTAAAGCTTAACTCATCATTATCTCAGTTTTTTTATTTTCGAGTTTAAAATATTACTTAATAGATTCGTTAGATAATAGCTGGGAACAATAATAAGCTGTTCACAAAATTTCAGTAAATCTTGACGAGTAGGTTTTGAGAAAATGTAGCTTACATAACAAAAAGTTTTGCGAATAAAAGCATTTAAAGAAACATAAAAAACTTCACATCTAAAACAAGCTCTATCCGTTGTCCTTTGCTGTAAATACCTTTCTACTTTCTTTCCTGGTTATTCTTCTGTTTACTCTGCCTTCTTCTTTTCTTTCTGAGAAACTCCATACAGTTAATTTTATTAGAATAATATGAAGATTTTGTAGAGAAGCAATGCACTAAATCCCTCCTTTCATAGCCATTACTCCCATGATAATTTTAGAAGATATATAACCATTATCTAAAGTAAAAGTTGCATCCAAGGCAAGGATACAAACATGAAGATAAAAAACATTTTATAGCACCTTCACTATTATAACTGCACGGAGTGATTCATTTACGTTCTGAAGTAAACATAACACTCTCTACAAATCTAGAGAAACCAGTATGGAATGAAGGATATCATAGTTAGCCTCGAAATCGAATTTGGTTCACCGTGAATCCAGCAAAGGATGCAAAGAATCTCTTTGATCCACACCTACGCGAACTTCAAGAGTGAACATCGCAACCAAAAACAATAAATGATATATCCATGTAAAACTATATTCTTTGCTTTATCCAGAAACTGAATAAAGTTACTTCGGTTTTTTTCTGCTCATAGTTGCGATCATACTGCACAACAATAAATGTTCTCTGACCTTTCCAACGGTTTTTTTTTTATTACAACAGCTATGTTGAAGCACAGAGCAACTGAGGTACAGAATTATCAGATAACACTGTCGTACTGCTTTCAACAAAAGCTGAATCCTGCTTGAGACAGGTTAAATGCACTCTTTGTAGTGCTACTTCTTCTGACGCAAATCACTACCACCTTAAAGTGAATTGTTGTAAATTGCAGCAGCTCACGTGTTTTGGGGAGTCATTCTGTAAATAAATAATGTATGTTTCGACAGACAGTTCTATTCAGTATAATTAAAGAAAACTTACTTTACATTGTATATTTTTTAGTGGCTGTTCGAACTGAAACATTACTCGTAGCGTTCCAGAAGCTTTCCTACTTCTGTATTTTCAGTTGCCACCAAACAATAGGGTGACGTATTAGAGGAAGTACATCCAATGCTTTCAGTACCAAAACAATGTGCGCATAAACTCTTCGATGCTCAAAATTTATTCGGAGTGTTTTTATTTCGGTGGGATCGTGAATGACGCCATTCCACTGACTGGCGCTTTGTTGCTGGTTTTTTTTTTCTCGTCACCAGACTCCCCGACATCCTTGTTCCGAGTGACGAAAATTGGTGCAGCTCCCATTCGTTTTTTTCTGTGTTCATGCGGCAAAATTCGTGGAAACCACGAGGTACACATTTTTTCTATAGCCTAAACTATCTGTGTCGATTTAATAAAGAACTGATCAGGAAAGCAGAATCTCAGTCCATCGATAGCACAACGTCTCTCCTGTAGAATTTTTTCGTCAATCCCTGGTCTGCGTTCATCCACCGCAACTGCAGATAGGGCTGATCGTTCTTCACGAATACTCGTTAGTCTGCCATCAAACATGATGTATCATTTTAGAACTGAAGCATAATTCATCAACTTTGCATAAAAGTCAGTTACCTATTTGTAAGTTTCGATATGGCAATCATTCATAAAACGTGTTAAATTACTATCCTCGCACTTGGCGGGATCCTTAAATTTATAACACATTTTAAAAATGCACAAATAAACAGTAAACGGCCGTTCCTCCTCGCTGTTAGCGCCTTACTAGCACCAACGACTAGAACGGTTTATAACACGGTGTTGGAATGTCACATGGAAATGTTATTTACCTTTAGAACGATCACCACGTATAAAAACATTGACACGCTACCCCGGTTCTCTGGTGGATCCGATTACAACTTGTACACCATTCATAGGAAAATGTTACGATCTTTGTCTTTTAAACGTCAATCAATACATTTCATTATTTGCAGTCTTTTCATGTGCACCTTTTAATCTATATAAATAAAAATGTGGATGTTCATTTGTTCAGAGTCGTGTATCCCCGAAAGTTCTTGACGATTGCTTTTATACAACATTTAATTTTAATACGTTATTACTAAAAATCTTAAAACGTACCTTTCCGATTTACGTCAGATTTTTAAATGTTACTGTAATAAACATTATGGCTCATACAAACTATATACTTTACAGCAAATACACTAAAGCCCAAAAGAAACTGGTATAGGCATGCGTATTCAGGTACAAACACGAGAAACAGACAGGGTACGACGCTGCAGTTGGCGACGCCTACATAACACATGTGTCTGGTGCAGATGTTAGATCGGTTACTGCTGCTACAATGGCAGGTTGTCAAGATTTAGGTGAGTTTGAACGTGGTATTATAGGCGGCGCACGAGCGATGGGACACAGCGTCTCAGAAGTAGCGATCAAATGCAGATTTTCCCGTATGTAAATGTACCGTGAATATCAGGAGCCCGGTAAGACATCAAACCTCCGACGTCGCTGCTGCAAGGGAAAGATCCCTCGAGAACGGGACCAACGACGAATGGAGATATTCGCTCAACGTGACAGAAATGCAGCCCTTCCGCAAAGGGCTGCAGATTTCAGTGCACGGCCATCAACAAGTGTCAGGGTGTGAAGCATTCGACGAAACCTCATCGACATGGGTTTTCGGAGCCGAAGGCCCGCTCGTGTACCCTTGATGACTGCACCACACAAAGCTTTACTCCTCACCTGGGCCCGTCAACACAGACATTGGACTGTTGGTGACTGGCAACATGTTGCCCAGTCGGACAAGTCTCGTTTCAAATTGTATCGTGCTGATGGACGTGTTCAGGTATGGACACAGTCTGATGAATCAATGGACCATGCATGTCAGCAGGGGACTGTTCAAGCTGGTGGAGGCTCTGTAATGGTGTGGGGCGTGTGCACTTGGAGTGATATGGGTAGCCTGATACGTCTAGATACGACTCTGACAGGTGACATATGCGTAAGCATCCTGTCTGATCATCTACATCCATTCATGTCCATTGTGAATTCCGACGGACTTGGGCAATTCCAGTAGGACCATGTGACACCCCACACGTCCAGAATTGCTACAGAGTGGCTCCAGGAACACTCTTCAGAGTTTAAACACTTCCGCTGGCCACCAAGCTCCCCAGGGATGAACTCTATTAAGCATATCTAGGATGCCTTGCAACGGGCTGTTCAGAAGGGATCTCCACCCCCTCGTACATGAAGTTTATGTCTATTACGACTGTGACCATTAACTTGTTGTTCACTTATTGTTTCTTTTGCTAACAATATAAATAAACGCATTTCCTTTATCTCATCGTAGACTTTTTCAGTGTCTTCATTACCTACGAAACTATACTATGTGATCAAAAGTATCCGGACACTTGGCTGAAAATGACTTACTAGTTCGTGGCGCCCTCTGTCGGTAACGCTGGAATTTAGTGTTGGCCCACCCTGAGCCTTGATGACAGCTTCCGCTCTCGCAGGCGTACGTTCAATCAGGTGGCGGAAGGTTTCTTGGGGAATGGCAGCCCATTCTTCACGGAGTGCTGCAATGCGGAGATGTATCGATGTCGGTCGGTGAGGCCTGGCGTGAAGTCGGCGCTCCAAACATTCCGCAGGTTTTTATAGGATTCAGGTCAGGACTCTGTGCAGGCCGTGCGTTATGAACAGGAGCTTGATCGTGTTGAAAGATGCAGTCACCATCCCCGAATTGCTCTTCAACAATGGGAAGCAAGAAGATGCTTAAAACATCAGTGTAGGCCTCTGCTGTGATAGTGCCACGCAAAACGGCAAGGCGTGGAAGCCCCCTCTATGACAAAACACGTCCACCACCGCCTCCGAATTTTACAGTTGGCATTACACACGCTGGCAGATGACGTTCACCGGGCATTCGCCATACCCACAGCCTGTCATCGGATTTCCGCATCGTTTACCGTGATTCGTCTCTCCACAGAACGTTTTTCCACTGTTCAATCTCTTAATGTTTACGCTCCATACACAAAGCGAGGCGTCGTTTGACATTCACCTGCTTGATGTGTGGCTTATGAACAGCCTCTCGACCATGAAATACAAGTTTTATCACCTCCTTCCTAACTGTTATAGTACTTGCTACTTGCAGTGGATCCTGATACAGTTTGGAATTCCTTTGTGATTGTCTGGCTGGATGTCTGCCTATTACACATTACGACCCTCTTCAACTGTCGGAGGTCTCTGTCTGTCTACAGACGATGTCGGCCTGTACGCTTTTGTGCTGTACGTGTCCCATGACGTTTCCACTTCACTATCACATCGGAAACAATCGACGTAGGGATGTTTAGGAGTGTGGAAATCTCGCGTACAGACGTATGAAACAAGTGACACCCAATCACCTGACCACGTTTGAAGTCCGTGAGTTCTGCGGAGCGCCCCATTCTGCTCTCTCACGATGTCTAATGACTGCTGAGGTCGCTGATACGGAGTACCTGGTAGTAGGTGGCAGCACAGTGCACCTAATATGAAAAACAATGTTTTTGGTGGAGTCCGGATACTTTTGATCACATACTGTAGTTGGCGTATACACTTTTATTACTGTAGTGCATCTTGGCTTTCGGCCTCTGTAAGTCTACTCCAGGCTTTGACGCGTAGAGCACTTTGTTTTTCCTCATGACTCCAGTCTTAAGAGTAATCCCCGTCCAGAGATGCTAATACCTTCAGAACATTTTCTCCTAGTTGAATGCTATACTAAACCAGAGTACAGCTGCGTCTCCTTCGGAAATATAACGCCCGTAGTTTGACTATGCTTTCAACCAGAGGCCGTTTGCGCGAGCGTCGATCTCGGACGGTGCCCATGACGTCGCCAGCTGAAGGAAACATCCCGGCATTCGCCTTAAGCGATTCAGGGAAATAAGAGAAATTTTAAATCACGATGGCTGATCGCGGGTTTGATCTGTTATCCTTCCGAATGCAATAAGCCTGCAAACTGATTGTTTGTTTCATAATACTTGTTGTGTTGGCAGAAGAGCCAACACCGTTTTACTAGAGGAGGCCGAAAAGGCACGCGTTTTAGCTCACGCAGGCTGGCGTGAGGAGGGAAGAACTATACTGACGTGAGGTCTGGAACGTGACAAGGAATTAGAATTCAGAAAGCGGACGTAATTAGTTTCATACTTAACTTTAATCCATTAATGATGAACGTCGCTCTTGACTGCACATTAGTCACAATATTATCTGTTCAGATTATAGTAACTGAATTTGGCGCCTTGCTAGGTCGTAGCAAATGACGTAGCTGAAGGCTATGCTAAACTGTCGTCTCTGCAAATGAGAGCGTATGTAGTCAGTGAACCATTGCTAGTAAAGTCGGCTGTACAACTGGGGCGAGTGCTAGGGAGTCTCTCTAGACTAGACCTGTCGTGTGGTGACGCTCGGTCTGCAATCACTGATAGTGGCGACACGCGGGTCCGACGTATACTAACGGACCGCGGCCGATTTAAAGGCTACCACCTAGCAAGTGTGGTGTCTGGCGTTGACACCAAATTACTTAAATGTATTAGGATATTTATGTTTAGGTACATTTTGACAACCATTATAATATGATATCTCTGTTGGAATTCCTCCATTAGTCGAATAAGGTAATATGTATATCGCCTTCTGCTCAAGTTTTTAATTTTCTTATTCTGCATAATCCAGTGCAATTTTCTCTCACTATGAAATAACATTTATGTTTAGTGGATGACAATAAATGTTTAAGATTATAAAAACGTGCGTGCTAATTTCGTACGTCATATAACAATGTTTTTTTTATCTTTGTTACATCTCAATACACTACCTCTGAGCCTTTGCACGTATAGAATGTTATCATCATCATCATCATCATCATTTAAGACTGATTATGCCTTTCAGCGTTCAGTCTGGAGCATAGCCCCCCTTATACAGTTCCTCCATGATCCCCTATTCAGTGCTAACATTGGTGCCTCTTCTGATGTTAAACCTATTACTTCAAAATCATTCTTAACCGAATCCAGGTACCTTCTCCTCGGTCTGCCCCGACTCCTCCTACCCTCTACTGCTCATGTTAGCTGCGAAGTGGGTTAATAGTGTCACTCTGCACGAAATTTCAACACAGTTCTGCCCAACACCGTCGTGGGCATGACAACGATTTCAAAGCCGTCACACCTCCCCTTATCCACATTTCAGCCCTTCTTTTAACCCCTGTGCTATCGAGGTCAGAAACGCAACACCCAGTGTTTGAATCACGCGATTTTACTATGATAGGACGAGGAAAATATTTCAGATCCACCGCCGCTAAGAATCAACGCGAAAAGCCTTCAGGAGGTGACGTAAAGAGCGTCAATGAAAACACTCGTTCACTTAGGGCGTTGATTCCCTTACATTTCGCGATCGGAAACGACAACTCGTTGTGCAGTGAGCAACTGTACGACATTCTTGACGTCGTTCGACACTGTTGACCCCCACCCCGCGGCCTATTGAACCCGGCTCTAAGGACATCGTGGGTCAGCAACACCATAGAAAGAGATCCAATCTCCCTGGTTGTGTAGTGCGACCATAATGTTTTGCCCTGGTACACAGGATGGAACCACTAGGGACCATTGAAAAGCAGCAGATGATGTGATACAAAGCAGCAAAGGGTTTTAATGCTTTTCAACCCTTCTGTTTCGTACCCTCCTGTGGCATGATCAAGGTAAGATGCAACATTGACACATACGTGAATAAAATAAAGTGTCTCTAACATGATCCCCTAGTTAAGTAACACAATGGATGCCACACACGCACACTTTTGGTGAGCACGTTCAAAAATCACCTGTCAGAGATTTCGACATCCATTCAGCTGAGTGATGCTTCGTGGCTACTCTAGCGCATGGGGACAGGCAAGAATTGTCAAGAATGTCGTACTGTTGCTCACTGCACAACGATTTGATGTTTTCAGCCGTGAAATTCGTGGGAATCAACGCCCCAAGTGGTGGGCTGGTTTCATGCACGTCTTGTGTGTCACCTACTAAGGGCATTTTGATTCTCACCGGCGATGTGTGAGAACCGTTCTCGGCCAAACCATGAGAAAATCGCGTGGTTAAGAGAAAGTGTGACGAACATCTGATCATGTGATAGACCACGATGGCGCTGGGGAGAATTGTGGAGAAATTTGGTGCTAATGTGATATCATTAACCCGCCTTGCATTTCAATGAGCTTCTGACCTGTATTTCTTTTCTTTTCTTTTTATTTTCGCAAGTTTCGATACCTTGCTGGTTGAAGCGTTGTCCATCCAGAGAGTGCCGTCACAGGGGACCACGCTTTTTCACCATTACAAAGGAAATTTTTAGGCACTATTGAGTCAAATTTCCAACTTATGCATTCAATGGGAGACAATTACAGGGTTTCTCAAAAGTGAGCAGTAGTGTGTGTTTCTCCGCATAGATGCACTCCTAGGGTCTTCTTGCTGAAAATCGCTCTACCAATTTGCTAGCGTTGGCAGTTTGGGGATTCAGTTTATTTGCTTAGTAGACACTGCTAGTTTAGTGAAATGTTGTCGTTCCAGGAATGGCGAATATAATAAAACGGCGCCTTGTCTCGCCGGGAAACGCAAGCAAACATTTTATCTGAAACAGCAGTTGTTCCCCATGACGTGATCACCCCTAGACCTTCGTCTGAAATACTCTGCCTCCAAAAACACCTCGTTTCTGCGAGAATGCGACAACGTGGAGACAAGCTTACGAGGGGGGTCTGAAAACAGAGACCACTGGCTCTGCTTTCAGCCGTCCATAGTACCACCAAAGAACACCGTATTGTCTTATGTTACAAGGCTACATCAGTCCACCATTCAGAGTGCTGCTCCTGTAACTATTGACAAGGCTGCTTCCTTCTTCAGGAATCATAGGTTTTCCTAGCTTCTCGAAAGATACCCTTCCTCCCTCCCCAGACCATATCGTTCTATGAAGTTCAGACAGATGACGGAGATATATGTAGCCTTCACACTGGCGTCTGTAACGGATCTGCGATCCAAGCACAGAGCAACCACTGAGAGGTCCTTTCGGGGCAAAACCATAGCATCGCAGATATTCATAGGAGCATGCAGAATGTATATGGAGACCTGGCAGTGAACAAAATCACAGTGAATCGTTGGGCGAGGCGTCTGTTATCGTCTTAACAAAGTAGCGGAAATCTGTCCAATCTCCTCCGTCCCACCTGACCGCACACAGCTGCTACTCTTGCAGTGTTGGAGCGTGTGGACACTCTCATTCAAGGTGATCAACACAATTGGACATGTCTGTTGGTAACACTGACCCACTGGTGCACAAGTTGGGGTACTCAGAGGTGTGTGCTCGCTGGGTTCCTTGCCACCTAAGGGCAATGACTTTGACCCAGTGAAGGATGGACTCTGCCGGAAGCAGAATGTGGATAATAGAGAGGTTACTGACGCGGCAAGACGTCGACCAGCAGTGTGATGCCATGCGGGTATACAAGCCTTCCCAGTAAAGTGTCGTAAGGCCTTCCAGTTGAATGGTGGTTATATTGAAAAATAGCCGCGGGGGATTAGCCGAGCGGTCTGGGCGCTGCAGTCATGAACAGTGCGGCTGGTCGCGACGGAGGTTCCAGTCCTCCCTCGGGCATGGGTGTGTGTGTGTGTTTGCCCTTAGGATAATTTAGGTTAAGTACAGTGTAAGCTTAGGGACTGATGACCTTAGCGGTTAAGTCCCATAAGATTTCACACACATTTGAACATTTTTATGTTGAAAAACAGGGTTTAGTGGCCAAACGAGTGGGGAATAATGTGTTGCATTAGGATCACGAATAAAATCAATTTCGTTTCAGAAAAAAATACGTTTCCTTACTTAATGAACGCACCTTGTAAATATCTGTTCGACAGTCGTCCAACCATCGCTGGAAATGGAAGAGGCTGCCTTTCCCATAGCTTGGAACTCTTGCTTGCAGAGATCGGAACTGAAACTTTCGTACGGGGTAAGCGTGGCGTTGGGTAGGTGAGGAGACAGACGTGGGCGGCTGCTAAGACGGGATGGACGGAGGGAGGCTGCGCCCATCCGTGCTACGGCAGCGTATTGATCAGCACGCCACGCCATGCCACGCCACGCCACGCCAGGCTACGTCACCTGTCCGGCGCGCCACCTGTCGCCCCCAAGTTCTGCAGCGCGCCGCCCCCGCAGCTGGGGCAACCAGTGCGACCCCGGCCATCGGCCGGTGCGGCTCGTCGGCCTGCTAATAAGCGCTTCACCCTCGCCTCCTGCGAGTCATCCCTCGACAAGCGCTGCGCCTGAGACTGTAGTAACCAGAGCCGGCCACCACTGCCCTCATACTGGCCCCCGCAGTGCCGCATACCAGCGGCCGCGAGGTGCGGCCACCTGCCGCCACAGGGCCTGACTCCGCAGTAGAGTGCTTCCTGTCACTCCACTATGACGACGAAGAAGTTCGTTCCACGAAAGCTAACAGTCGGCACGTACATTTCACCAGGCAGACTCGTAATAATCCGGGATGTTTGCAGCTGGGATAATTTCGAGCTACTGGGTGTTCAATTTTGTAGGCAGTTTGTGTCATTCAACGTAAATGAACGACGTGCCCAACGAAACGTTATCGGGCTTTCCGTTCACTCTTTCAATAATTTAAATCGGATTGTAAAAATACTATTCCAACAGTCGTTATTTTTATAGTTTTCCTTTTTTATTTGAGTTACCAGTTTCGACTCCTCACAAGGGAACCTCCACATCGCACCCCCCTCAGATTTAGTTATAGGTTGTCACAGTGGAAAGGTCTTGAAAAACTGAACACACATCAATCGAGAAAAGAGGAAGAAGATGTGTGGAACTATGGGGAAAAAAAAGCAAAATATACAAACTGAGTAGTCCATGCGCAAGATAGGCAACATCAAGGATAGTGTGACGTCAGGAGCGTCGTGGTCCCGTGGTTAGCGTGAGCGGCTGCAGAACAAGAGGTCCTTGGTTCAAGTCTGTGTTCAGTTTTTCAAGGCCTATGCACTGTGCCAGCTTATAACTAAATCTGAGGGGGGTGCGATGGGGAGGCTCCCTTGTCAGTACAGTCATGTCCGCGGCTCGTGGTCTTGCGGTTGCGTTCTCGCTTCCCGCGCACGGGGTCCCGGGTTCGATCCCCGGTGGGGTCAGGGATTTTCTCTGCCTCGACATTACTGGGTGTTGTGTGTCTTTCGTTATCATTTCGTCATCATTCACGCGCAAGTCGCCGTAGTGGCGAGCTGCCCCGCGAGGGGTCTCGCGGCCACCAATGCCATACGCTCATTATCATTATTATTAGTACAGTCATCTTCATGCACCACAGTATGAACATGTACATGTACAGAACAGGGAACTAATAAACACGCCTTGTTTCCGTAGAAGACTTCATGAGCGGTGTGTGCTCTTCACATATCTAACAATAACAGACAGTTGCCGTGGCTTCACGAGCAGTGTGAACTCTTCACAAAAGTAACAACAAACAGTTTCAGTTACATGCAAGAAAAGCACACACTCCTCGTGACGTCCTGTACGGAAACAAGGCGCGAATATTGATTTCTTTTCATACACGTATACGACTGTGTGCTTTTTGTCGTTGGTGCTACAGGGCATGATGGTCACTCTACTGAGGAGTCGAAACTGGTGACTTAAACGAAGAGTTAGAAAAATAATGACTGTTGCGATATTGTTTTTATAATTTATAGACCGGCCGCAATCCTACACTCCATAATTGCAACATGGAGTATAAGTCTATTTAAACGGGAGCCCCTACATTTATTTCCAGACCTCTTGTAGTTAATGAATAATGATCTGCTAAAATTGTAGAAACTGATGTATTTTTTCCCTTGTAGTTCTTGTTAAAATTATCTCGTTTTCATATAAAGCTAAAAACTTACGGACGACGGTTCGAGAATATAGACAGATATCCCTGTACACAAATTTTAAAACGGAAGCTTGACTGTAAAATAAATTTTTATAACAAATTTAAAAAAATATATTTGCTTGACTTCGTCGAAAAACATGAACAGCCCACGTTCAACGAACGAAAACTGACGCTATTTTCCGATGCTACAATATTCATAAGCAATACACAAAGAAAACTCAACTATCGAAGTACATGAGAACTGTATTCACACGCGTGAAGTTTCTACTAACAGTAATTCTCTACCAAACTTCACCTGTTTCGCTTCCAATGCGATTATGATCAACTCGCCTCGCTCATGAGCTCTTGTAC
The DNA here is from genome assembly GCF_023864275.1 of Schistocerca cancellata. Taxonomy (NCBI): domain Eukaryota; kingdom Metazoa; phylum Arthropoda; class Insecta; order Orthoptera; family Acrididae; genus Schistocerca; species Schistocerca cancellata. The sequence continues at coordinate 20,822,669 of NC_064631.1, read as the reverse complement.
TCTAGTTAAGACCTTTTCCTGTACCCCAGTCCCGAGAGGCGGTAAACGTCACGAGTAGCGAACCAACTTCGTGCACATTCAGCCCGTCTCTAACAATTTCTACCAGAGACGTGGCCGGAACCATCTTTGGCAACACCCATGAGTAGAAATATTTATGGAGATGGCATACTCAGTATGTTGCTAGCATCGTGCCGTAATTGGCACATGACTGAGTACAACGCTGTTCGTTTACACATTGCGCGAAGACTTAGAATCGAATTTCACACTAATTTATCTGTTTCTTTCCGCATTTGCTTACAATGACAGCAATGGTTAATGACTGTTCCTAGTACAGATACAAATCGTACTGCTTCAAACGAGGAAAAATTATTTTTGTAGGTCTTTGCCCCACAGGTGTAATTATAGTTGTCGATCTACAAACACGACGTTTATGGCTTCAAAAATATCGAATTACAATCTAATAAAGAGTTAATATTGTACGAATAATTTGTGTAAGAATATAGCTGTATGTGGCCGTATATCGCAGGTTATAGTTTTCTACACAGACTGTACGCGTCATTTGGTTCAAATGGGTATGAGCACTATGGGACTTAACATCTGAGGTCATCAGTCCCCTAGAACTTAGAACTACTTAAACCTAACTAACCTAAGGACATAACACACATCCATGCCCGAGGCAGGCCTCGAACCTGCAACCGTAGAGATCGCGCGGTTCCAGACTGAAGCGCCTAGAACCGTTCGGCCACTATCGGCCGGCCGCGTCATTTAGTCTAGTAGTATTCTTACCCACTTTTGAGTGGAAGTCAGCAATAGCATTTTATTTATCGGTGTTTAGTAGTGCTATTTATTTAGTTGTAAGACTTTCCGTATTTTTCTATCATTTGTGTAAAGTCAACTAAATTTGTACGCAGTGGGAACAATCAGCTACTGATAGTTGCTCGGGTCGGCACGAATGACGCCTGCCGCTTGCGTTTTCAGGCAATCCTTGTTTCCTTCGGCGGTTGGCTGATATGGCGAAGGTTGCCAGCAACGCACGCTGGATATTGTATTCAGAGTCGACAGTGATCCTGTGGAGCAGAATGGAAGGTCTAAGCCAAAGTCTCAGACGGTTCTGCGACGATATTGTATCACTCTTAATAGGTCAGGCGTGAACCAGGAAGCGGCTGCTAAGGTAGCGGAGAACGTGTAACGTGCACATGTACTTCTTTTTTTAAGTTAGAGGAATCCCTCCTTAGGTTAGTGATGAAATACCTGCGGAAAAATAAGACGGATCAGCTACATTTTTCTCAGAAAACGTTTATTTTCACATATGGGAAATAGAAAAGTTTTATATGATATCAGTAAACTTGCAGTAGCATCTACAGTAAGGTCCCAGAATTAGTGTCGTCTATTAAAGGTAATAATGCTGAGATAGTACTAGGAAACGAAAGTTGTTTGAAAGCGGGGGTAAACAGTGTCTAAATCCTAAATTCAGATTACCCCTTACACACTGTCTTCGGAAAGTAAATTACGCATATTGTCCCACATTATGACCATTGCGCATTGTCAGAAAAGAGTACATGTTCCGAGTTTTGTGTAGACTCGGTTCTGCTGCAGTACGTATGACGTTTGGATCACAGTGTGAGTTGTGGCGTGGCAGCTGGAAATGCAATACGAAGTTGAAGTACGTGGCACAGTACGACTTTTGTTGGTAAGATTGTACACGTTCATCGTGAAGTTCTCGTGTTATATGGATCAAATGCAATCTCGTGCCCAGCCGAAGCGAAACTGTGCCAATAATTTGACCAAAGCTAGACAGAGGTAGGTGGTGATGATCCGCCATACAGACCAGGAATTCCATCCTGCTCTTTCCATCTTTTCAGCAAGCAGGAAAACATGGAAAGCGATTTTCCAAAGATGAAGACGTTCACAAAGTGGTTCTCCAATAATTCTGTGACCAAGGAGCGGATTTTTACCGTCGATGAACCGAACAGTCGGTAGGATGTTCCAACCACCTTTTGCAGAGTGCTTATGTTGAAAAATAGTGTCATGTACTTGCATCAGTTTGTAGTGCAGCATTCAGTAGAAATTACTTAGCCTGCCATAATTGTAGCTTACTTTTTGAAGTTTCCTCATATATCGAAAGGATATGCTAGACGCCAATGGAGGAGGCGAAATTATTACAGTAAAGAATATAATAATATCTATGATGTTATTACAAATTCCGAATGTGAAATGCCTGCGTAAAAATAAGTGTAAAAGTTGCGCCAAACATGATGATCGGGTTGTTTTATAGACTACCTGCGTCAGGTGCTGTAGTGGTAGAGTGTTTCAGGGACAACTTGGAAGATATCGTGAATGAGGTTCCTGCTCACATTATTGCAATAGGGACAGGCTACAACTTGTCATCTGTACATGAGACTGTCACGCAACTAAAACTGGTACCAGAGAAAAGGACCCGTACGTGATTGTTCTGAATGTACTATCTGAACATTATTTGGAGCAGATAGTTACAGAACAAAATTGTGTGGGCAATGTCTTTGACCTCCTGGTAATTAACTTACCCATTTGCCAATCAGTTAATGTCGAGAATGGAGCAGGTGACCATAAAACTGTGACAGCATTACTGGCTACTGCTGTTACGATGAGTGTTAAGAAAGGTAGGGTAATATTATGGTTAGCTAGAGTGACAGTAGTCAAACGGCAAAGTGTCCGAGTAGTCAACGGCAAATATTCTATTTTCCGGACGAACAAATGGAGCGCAAATGGATGAAATTCATAAACATCATTCAGTATGTATAAATCAAGATTGTGAGATGTGAAAGATCCCATGTTCAATAGCCGTGTTAGAGAGTTGCTCCGACTAAATCGAAGTGAAATCCCTGTTAACAACGCCTGAATGAAGCAAAGCAGGCCGGTGTGGCCGAGCGGTTCTAGGCGCTTCAGTTTGGAACAGCGCGACTGCTACGTCGCAGGTTCGAATCCTGCCTCGGGCATGGATGTCTGTGATGTCCTTAGGTTAGTTAGGTTTAAGTCGTTCGAAGTTCTAGGGGACTGATGACCTCAGATGTTAAGTCCCATAGTGCTCAGAGCCATTTGAACCATTTGTCCCCTCTCCTTGTCAGTGTTTCCCACATACTCCTTTCCTCTGCGATTCCGCGCAGAACCTTCTCATTCCTTACCTTAACAGTCCACCTAAGTTTCAACATTAATCACTAGCACCACATCTTAAAAGCTTCGATTCTCTTATGTTCCAGTGTTCCTCAGTCCACGTTTCACTACCATACAACACTGTACTCCAGACGCACATTCTTAGAAATTTCTTCTTGAAATCAAGGCATACGTTCGATACTAGTAGACATCTCTTGGCCAGAAATGCCATTTTCGCCATTGCTGTTCTGCTTTTCATATTACCCTTGCTCCGTCCGTTATTGGTTATTTTGCTGCCCAGGCAGCAAAATTCCATAATTTCATCTACTTCGTGACCATCAATGCTGACGTCAAGTTTCTTGCTGCTCTCTCTTCTACTACTTCTCATCAATTTCGCCTTTCTTCGATTTACCATCAGTCCATATTCCGTACTCATTAGATTGTTCATTCCATCGAGCAGATCGTGTAATTATCTTTCAATTTCACTCAGGATAGCAATGTCATCAGCGAATCGTATCATTGATAACCTTTCACCTTCAATTTTAATTCCATTTCTGAAACTTCCTTTTATTTCCATCATTGCTTCGTCCACGTACAGATTGAACAGTAGGGACGGAAGACTACATTCCTGTCTTACACCATTTTTAATCCGAGCACTTCGTTCTTGGTCGTCCATGCTTATTACTGGCTCTTGGGAATGTGTGATGGTAGATACTGCCATTACTTGGGAATGCGTAATTGACGTATATTAAGATAAGTGATCACGGAATAGAAAGTCAACTAAAAGTGTTCAACTTTGGAAATGGAAATGGATGTAGAGTGCTTGATACAAGCAAGGACGTTATATGGAGATGGCATACCAGTGTGTGCGTGTGTCTACAAATACAGGGAGAAACGCCAGAGCGGGGTCAGTCGAGCGCTAGTCCGGGGCGCAGCGCCGCCTTTCAGCCGAAGGCTGTCACGCCAGACGACCCCGCCTCCCCTGATTTTCATATAACTAGCCGTCAGTTTCGTGCGTCGCAGCCTGCTTTCACCCCAATTTAATTAAATTTGACAAGTTTTTAATTTCGCGACTCCAACAGAATATTTTCAAGCTGGTCGGTTTTCGAAGAAATTTAATAAGGAACGAACTGAGATTTTTGAAAGCTGTTTCGTAATTTGTGAGGTTCTGCGCCGGAAATATGTCGGTCACAATTATCCATTTGCGCGGTTCCACTGAAAGGGTACTGCTGATCTAATTTCTCTTTCAAACTTCATTTGTCCTAGGAAATTTGTATGGTGTTCATTTAGCAAAGTAATGCGCTGATACTCGTATCGGTGGTCTGTCTGCAAGGAAGTCACACGATTAATTCTTAGCAGTAAGACGTGACAGTGAAGCAAACACTAATGCATCACTTTTGACTTCCTCATTAGAATCATGTGTGAGGACTAAAGGAAAACTGAGTCTTAATGTAGCGTAACTGAGCCGCTCAAGTGGATGGACGTATTTAATAAATACGTACCTATCACAACTTTCGCTTGTACCTGAATAAGAAGCAGAACCAGAACACAATTTCCAGATGGGGAATATACAACAACGTCTCAGAACTGCCATCAACTTAAATCTAAAGCAATTTTATGCATTTATAGGCCGACTGTAGTGGCCGTGCGGTTCTAGGCGCTGCAGTCTGGAACCGAGCGACCGCTACGGTCGCAGGTTCGAATCTTGCCTCGGGAATGGATGTGTGTGATGTCCTTAGGTTAGTTACGTTTAATTAGTTGTAAGTTTTAGGCGACTGATGACCTCAGAAGTAAAGTCGCATAGTACTCAGAGCCATTTTGCATTTATAGCTTCAGTTACATAACGACGAGGATTGTAACTAATTTGTGGAATATCCTCAATTATTGAAACGAAATGTGTTTTCGAAACGACAGTGGTGAAAATTTTGTATCCTTTAACGGTAGAAAAAAGAATAAAATATTTTGTACAGAACTTACAAATCCACCGTCTTCATTGCTGGCGTACAACCTGAACTGACAAGATTAGAATGTTGAAACAGCTTACAGGGAAGCAGCCGGGTGACATTTTAGACATCGACTAATATTTCGACAGGTGAAAAATACGGTCATTTCCGAGAAACAAACTCAGCGAGAGTGTGCTGTGCGTGAAATTAAAACCTACAGTAGGCGGGACTTTGCCGGCCAAGAACGACATATACAGAAGTAAAAACACCCGCCGTAAACAACTAGTGTCGCCACGGAACCAAAGATGACTGGTACCAGAAGTTGTCGATGTTGTTGTTGTGGTCTTCAGTCCTGAGACTAGTTTGATGCAGCTTTCCATGCTACTAATTCCTGTGCAAGCTTCATCTCCCAGTACCTACTGCAGCCTACATCCTTCTGAATCTGCTTTGTGTATGCATCTCTTCGTCTCCCTCTATGATTTTTACCTTCCACACTGTCCTCCAATACTAAACTGGTGATCCCTCGATGTCTCAGAACATATCCTACCAACCGATCCCTTCTTCTAGTCAAGTTATGCCACAAGCTCCTCTTCTCCCCAATTCTATTTAATACCTCCTCATTAGTTATGTGATCTACCCATCTAATCTTCGGCATTCTTCTGTAGCACCACATTTCGAAAGCTTCTATTCTCTTCTTGTCTACACTATTTATCGCCCACGTTTCACTTCCATACATGGCTACACTCCATACAAATACTTTCAGAAACGACTTCCTGACATTTAAATCTATACTCGATATTAACAAATTTTTCTTCTTCAGAAACGCTTTCCTTGCCATTGCCAGTCTACATCTTATATCCTCTCTACTTCGACCATCATCAGTTATTTTGCTCCCCAAATAGCAAAACTTCTTTACTACTTTAAGTATCTCATATCCTAATCTAATTCCCTCAGCATCACCCGACTTAATTCGACTACATTCCATTATTCTCGTTTTGCTTTTGTTGATGTTCATCTTATACGCTCCTTTCAAGACACTGTCCATTCCGTTCAACTGCTCTTCCAAGTCCTTTGCTGTATCAGACAGAATTAGAATGTCATCGGCGAACCTCAAAGTTTTTATTTCTTCTCCATGGATTTTAATAAATACTCAGACCTTTTCTTTTGTTTCCTTTATTGCTCGCTTAATATACAGATTGAATAACATCGGGGATAGGCTACAACCCTGTCTCACTCCCTTCCCAACCACTGCTTCCCCTTGATGTCCATCGACTCTTATAACTGCCATCTGGTTTCTGTACAAATTGTAAATTGTTTTTCGCTCCCTGTATTTTACCCCTACCACCTTCAGAATTTGAAAGAGATTATAGCCGGCCGCGGTGGCCGCGCGGTTCTGGCGCTGCAGTCCGGCACCGCGGGACTGCTACGGTCGCAGGTTAGAATCCTGCCTCGGGCATGGGTGTGTGTGATGTCCTTAGGTTAGTTAGGTTTAAGTAGTTCTAAGTTCTAGGGGACATATGACCTAAGATGTTGAGTCCCATAGTGCTCAGAGCCATTTGAACCAAAGAGATTATTCCAGTCAACATTGTCAAAAGCTTTCTCTAAGTCTACAAATGCTAGAAATCTTTCTTCTAAGAGAAGTCGTAGCGTCAGTATTGCCTCACGTGTTCCAACATTTCTACGGAATCCAAACTGATTTTCCCCGAGGTCGGTTTCTATCAGTTTTTCCATTAATCTCTAAAGAATTCGCGTTAGTATTTTGCAGCTGTGACTTATGAAACTGATAGTTTGGTAATTTTCACATCTGTCAACACCTGCTTTCTTTGGGATTGGAATTATTATATTCTTCTTGCAGTCTGAGGGTATTTCGCCTGTCTCATACATGTTGCTCACCAGATGGTAGAGTTTTGTCAGGACTGGATCTCCCAAGGCTGTCAGTAGTTCTAATCGAATGTTGTCTACTCCTGGGGCTTTGTTTCGACTCAGGTCCTTCAGTGCTCTATCCAACTCTTCACGCAGTATCATATCTCCCATTTCAACCTCATCTACATCCTCTTCCATTTCCATAATGTTGTCCTCAAGTACATCGCCCTTGTATAGACCCTCTATATACTCCTTCCACCTTTCTGCTTTCCCTTCTTTGCTTAGAACTGGGTTTCCATCAAAGCTCTTGATATTCATGCAAGTGGTTCTCCTTTCTCCAAAGGTCTCTTTAATTTTCCTGTAGGCTGTATCTATCTTACCGCTAATGAGATAAGCCACTAGATCCTTACATTTGTCCTCTAGCCATCCCTTCTTAGCCATTTTGCACTTCCTGTCGATATCATTTTTGAGACGTTTCTATTCCTTTTTGCCTGCTTCATTTACTGCATTTTTATATTTTCTCCTTTCATCAATTAAATTCAATATTTTTATCTGTTACCCATTGGTTTCTACTAGCCCTCGTCTTTTTACCTATTTGATCCTCTGCTTCCTCCACTATTTCATCCCTCAAAGCTACCCATTTTTCTTCTACTGTATTTATTTCCCCCATTCCTGTCAATTGCTCCCTTATGCTCTCCCTGAAACCTTGTACAACGTCTGGCTCTTTCAGTTTATCCAGGTCCCATCTCTTTAAATTTTCACCTTCCTGAAGTTTCTTCTGTTTTAATTTACATTTCATAACGAATAGATTGTGGTCAGAGTCCACATCTGCCCCTGGAAATGTCTTACAATTTAAAACCTGGTTCCTAAATCTCTGTCTTACCATTATATAATATATCTGATACCTTTTAGTACCTCCAGGGTTTTTCCATGTATACAACCTTCTTTCATGATTCTTGAAGCAAGTGTTGGCTATGATTAAGTTATGCTCTGCGCAAAATTCTACCAGGCGGCTTCCTCTTTCATTTCTTAGCCCCAATCCATATTCACCTACTATGTTTCCTTCTCTCCCTTTTCCTACTCTCGAATTCCAGTCACCCATGACTATTAAATTTTCGTCTCCCGACCTCTGTTCTCTAAATATGTTATTTGGTACTTTTTCTTTGTTTTCTCTTGTCGATAGTGAATATCTAAGATCTACAAGTGAGCAAGTACCATTAACTCTGTTTTCTTACCCGGGAGGGGGGGGGGGGCAGTAGGATTCAAAACATAACTTACACAAATCTTACGTCTCTATTCATAAGGGTATTTACTGATTTAATCTCGAAAACTTCTACAATAATACTATCCTAATATAAAGAATGTTATCAGAGAAACACCAGCAACTTAACATTATAATAAAGATTGAAAGTACTGCTTCAGTTGTAAGACATTTTTTATTTTTCAGTGCTTAGACCACGATAGGTTTCGAACTATTATATAACCATCATCAGGCGTGATACTGAAGATTTTGTGCTGCGATCCCTAGCGCTGCGCTGGATGTGGTGTAGCACCACAGAGTAGGGTGCATGGAGGTGAAAGTAAACTGATAAACTAGACCGGTAGTAGTACTAATACTGATAGTACTGTTGCCAGTCTGATTTACCAGTTTACTTCCTCCTTCGTGCACGCTACTCCGTGGTGGTACACTGTATCCTACACTCTCCATCTCAGCGCTCGGGACCACATCACAATATGTAAGTGTCCTGGTGATCATTCCAAACTTCTTTACCCAAGCACTCACCCGTTTGCTGTCCAGTGTCGCTTTGGCATTGACTCATGCTTTACTGCACTTATCCCGACCTCTGTTTTCTAAATATGTTATTTGGTACTTTTTCTTTGTTTTCACTTGTTCGTGTGAAAATTATTAGCTTCGGGCTCTTGTTTACTTTCGGTATCACATGTGTTGATGGGCACGTAATACCCCGAAACTGGTCGTCGTTTAACCATTGAAAAATAAAATATATCTTACAATTCATGCGGTATTTTCAATCCGTACTACCTCAATAGCTGGAAGTGCGTTCCGTAAGTTGTTGAACGTTTTGTACGCCAAGTGTAACTCTAGTTTCACAATATGGTATTGAGAATTTTTATCACTGGAATCAGTCTGGTAACCTTGCTGTTAAGATGTATCGTCTGTCACTGAATAAATAAAATACACTTTTTTGCATAGTTTCCGAATTGATTCTTCTGTTCACCAAAAGCAGCCCAGAGACTATTTTGTGAAGTATGCAAATGTGGCAGGTCTACAAGGGAGAATCTTCCATAGCGTTCTACGAAGCAGTGGAAGAGGAAACAGGACGACGAGAACATCGATTCGGCCTAAGCAGTGTCGCTGGAAAACTCATTTATAGAAGAACTTCGGCGAATCGGAGATCTCATCTCAGGCAACGGTGAACACAAACTTTTCTTCCCGTCACGCGCTCTGAGTAAGGTGGCAGAGGGGTGTGAGTGAGGGGGAGGGGGTGAAGAAGAGGGTTGTGGCGGAGCAGCTGCGTGTCCTCTGTCTCCGCCTTGTAGACGTATCTTCCCACCTGAGCATACAGGGCACCGAAACAGACCTGCTACGTTTGCCACACAGCAACATCTCGAGTTAAGACAATCGTGGAGTGAGTGGATTGTATGAATGCAGTTGCAGCCAGTGCTGTGTACGTCTTGCTACTTTGACTTATGTTGTGTGTCTCTTATGTAATTCCTTCTTACGTATTTAATGTACTACAGACAAACTGTCACACGCCTTGTTTTGTTTTACGGGTTACTGTTAAAAACCACTCTACGCGAGCATCTTCAGATATACATTATTAGCCATTCAAATTGCTACACCAAGAAGAAATGCAGATGATAAACGGGTATACACTGGACAAATATATTATACTAGAACTGACATGTGATTACATTTTCACGCAATTTGGTTGCATACATACTGAGACATCACTACCCAGAACAACCACCTCTGGCCGTAATAACGGCCTTGATACGCCTGGGCATTAAGTCAAACAGAGCTTGTATGGCGTGTACAGAAGCTTCAACAAGATACCACAGTTCATCAAGAGTAGTGACTAGCGTATTGTGACGAGCCAGTTGCTCGGCCACCATTGACCAGACGTTTTCAATTGGTGAGAGATCGGGAGAACGTGCTGGGCAGGGCAGCAGTCCAACATTTTCTGTGTCCAGAAAGGCCCGTACAGGACCTGCAACATGCGGTCGTGCATTATCTTGATAAAATGTAGGGTTTCCCAGCGATCGAATGAAGGGTAGAACCACGGGTCGTAACACATCTGAATTGTAACGTCCACTGTTCAAAGTGCAATCAATACGAACAAGAGGTGACCGAGACGTGTAACCAAAGGCACCCCATACCATCACGCTGGGTGATACGCCATTATGGCGACGACGAATACACGCTTCCAACGTGCGTTCATAACGACGTCGCCAAAAACGGATGCGACCATCATGATTCTTTAAACAGAACCTGGATTGATCCGAAAAAAATGACGTTTTGCCATTCGTGCACCCAGGTTCGTCGTTGAGCACACCATCGCAGGCGCTCCTGTCTGTGATGCAGCGTCAAGGATAACCGCAGCCATTGTCTCCGAGCTGATAGTTCATGCTGCTGCAAACGTCGTCGAACTGTTCGTGGAGATGGTTGTTGTCTTGCAAACGTCCCCATCTGTTGACTCAGGGATCGAGACGTGGCTGCATGATGCGTTACAGCCATGCGGATAATATGCATGTTATCTCGACTGTTAGTGATACGAGGCCGTTGGGATCCAGCACGGCTTACCGCATTACCCTCCTGTACCCACCGATTGCATATTCTGCTAACAGTCATTGGATCTCGACCAACGCGAGCAGCAATGTCGCGATACGATAAACCACAATCGCGATAGGCTACAATACGACTTTTATCAAAGTCGGAAACGTGATGGTACGCATTTCTCCTCCTTACACGAGGCACCACAACAATGTTTCACCAGGCACCTGCTGTTTGTGTATGAGAAATCGGTTGGGAACTTTCCTCATGTCAGCGCGTTGTAGGTGTCGCCACCGGCGCCAACCTTGTGTGAATGCTCTTAAAAGCTAATCATTTGCATATCACAGCATCTTCTTCCTGTCGGTTAAATTTCGTGTTTGTAGCACGTCATCGTCGTGGTGTAGCAATTTTAATGGCCACTGTGTAGTACACATTTCCCTGAGGGAAATAACTTAGTGGCTTGTGCTGGCGGCAATGTCAAATGGAGCTTGAAACTTTTAACGTCCTGCCATCATTGCAATGCATAGTCTAAAGGTGCTCGCATCAGATGAGAGACACTAGTAATCAGTTCTATAATACCCAGCAAGTGGTTGTGTTCTTAACTTTCGGTCGCTGTACTACAGCATACGACGTGTGCGTTTGCTTCTTAACCATGTTACTAGCAAGTATCAATCAGTCACGTATTCTTTTCTTTTTATGTGAACTTTGTTTGATCCATGTACTCGTTTCTCCTGTTTTGTCTTATGTTCTACTGTTAGTGTCACACATTTATCACTTACATGAAGCAGGTACAGCATTGTAAGAGACTTTTCTATAGTGTCTGGTTTCATACTGCGCCGATTATCTATGAACAGATGCAATGGAGAGCACTGGCAGAGATTCCATGATCAAGATAAGCAGCATGTTGCCAAAAGTTTCCCGATGATTGTCATTCTGCGCAATACGGAAATATTCCCCTTCAATGTGGGACAAATATTTGGTGAATGTAGCATCGCTGTTCTCAGTGACGTAGGTGGCTCTACGACAGATCATCCATAGAGCTGCATTTTGTTTCATCGCATCAATTGACGAACGCTCAGACAGCGTGCGTTCGACCTGTCAGAGACTGCTAGGCGGTTGCTGAGAAAGTTCATATGTCCAACGCCGTCCCGAAAACAAATCTGCGCGCGATTCGGTTAACTTTCTCACGTTTGTGGCAGGTGGCTGTTGCACTAAGGTGGATTCTGTGCAGTTTGCCGGGCGTGGGGATTTTGTCATTGACAATCAGATACCACCGTGAGCGAATCCGTGTAAGCAGGAACGGCCGGTGAATGTTTCGCCACCGTACTGTCCAGTTCACCTGTGGATCCTTTTCTTCGATGGGATTTGCACGTGCGGTCCTCGTCATGATTTTGTATATTGTCTTTCTCAGGAGCTGAGCTGTGCTTCGAATGCTGGCACGCACGTAACTAAAGGAAGTAGTTTTGGATGTGTTGGTATTCCGGAGGAACCGTCGCCAGGTGTATCGGCGGCGCTAGACTCGTTGGTCTCGTGCTGGTTAAGAGACTGTGGAGAAGGCATGAATCCTGACAATGTGCGTCTTTTCTCATTCGGTTGATGAGAGGTGTTGTAAACTTGTGTCGGACGCTGATTAGCCCAAGGCTCCCCCGTGGGAAAGGCGGGGTAAGTTCCACGAACTGTACTTTAAAGATGTTGCCACGTAAAAGAAACCAGCTGAATGCCCGCTCGATATTCGTCGCCAAAGCTAAAGGGGGCGGAAGTACTAGGGCTGTGTAGTAAATATTGTTTGCGATGGATATAATAACTGTTTCTACCTTGTAGCAGGTCCAGGTGTCTATCGGAGTACAGTTTCAATGTGACTCCGATGCGGTTCAGGACATCCGATCAGTTTCGCTATCATGCGAGCAGGTGTGGCCTCCTAGTAGTGAAACAATCCCCTTAGAAAAATTTATGAATGACTGTGCTGGTATACCTCTTACGTTATTTGATTTTCAAACAGCTGAGCGAAACTGAACGTACTCATACATTTCTCTCTTTACTTATTCTGATCATCACTGAACTGACACACGATATTTTTAGCGCAACGCAATCTGACTTTCAAAAATCCCTACAAAAGAAGCTTGCACAGGATAGAGTAGCATGGAGAGCTGCATCAAACCAGTCTCAGGACTGAAGTCCACAATAACAGCAACAACAACCTATACCTTACATGAATCACTAACCTTACAAAAATCTTCGTTGCTCAAACTACCGCAATACAGCGAGCGCCAATACTGCCAGCTAAATAAAAGATTCCAACTACTGAAGGCACTAACTACTGACAGGCACAGTTAGCAAATGAAAAATTTTGCTAGAGAACAAACAATGTATTTACCTTAATAGTGTTCAAAAGTTGTAATATATACATCAATTCATGACATCCAGTCTTACAAATTTCGTTTTTCTGACGGACACGTGTCCAGATCGTCCGCTCTCAAAACTCTGCCATCTCTCTCCCCCCCCCCCCCCCCCCCACATCCACCACTGCTGGCGGCTTACCTCCAACTGCACAACGCTACGCGTTGTTCACATCCAACTGCCCAACACTAAAATTGCGAATATTGCAAGAATGCCAACCAGCCACAGACTGAACACAGCACAGTCAGTGATTTTCATACAGAGCGTTACGTGGCGTTACCAACATAAAAACCTAAACAACCTACTTACAGTAGATGCCCAGAGAACGGTGTGAGGTCAGTTGCTCGGCCCATGTCATTCCAGGAGTTTCGCCAAAGCCGCCACGAAGGGGAAGTATGGTCGTCTTTCTGCTGTTGATCAGAGCGCCAGACGCCTTCATGGAGATTTTAAGTACGTCTTCCAGGGAGGACAGATGCTGTTGGGATGGCAAGACCACAGATACGTCGTTCGCGTATGCTGTGCAACATATCCGCGAGTTCTGAACCACTAATCCTCCAACTCTGTTTTCAGTGAGACGTAGTAGTGGTTGACTGGCTCTGGCATATCGAGCCGTCGACAGAGGTCACCACTGGCCGACAGACTGACAAACGCGGAGAGGTTTTGAGAAGTGAGCATCGATTAAAATCCGAGAGGAATCAATTGATAATACGCAGAGGAGAATTGTTGTGGTACGATCGCTATACCCCAGCTTCAACTCTTCAATTAAAAAGTTACGGCGCACACGGTCAGACGCTTTAGGAAAGTCTAAAAATACAATTGCTTCTTTAGTTCCGATGGCTGCTGCGCGCCTATCTGCAGCCCAAATGATCATTTTCAACTTTGACACAATGTCTGATTAAAATTATCGGGCGACCCGTTAGTAAGGCGGAACTGATAACTAGATGTCACGAGAGGCAAACGCATAAGAATTAAAGAGGCAGAGTGGCAGTGACAGCAGAACGGTTCGGTCGAGGCAGCTCAGGGTCTTAGAACGTAGGCGAGTCATTGCATGTCCCCTGAGCAACAAAACGGTCAATGGAATTTGAAGCTTGCGTAAGCTGCCCAGGCCTACCCTTCATCATCTGACTGTGAAGGAGAAACGCGATGGAAGAAACACAACTAAATCGAGACCACGCTGACCGCATATACTGACGGACAAGGCCTAGGAACATTGAGGAGGGTGATTGTTAAGATCACATCAGACTAGCGGAATGAGTCACTTGTGAGTTCCAAAGTGCTACTAACAGTCCGGCTAGCAAAGTGACCCTGCGTAGGAAGTTAAAAGGAGTGGGATACAGTGGTCGATCAGCTCGTCATATGCCACTCATTTCTGTACTCAACACTAAGCGACGCCAGAGGTAGCGTAAATAGCGACGCTACTGGGGAGTAGATGACTGGAGTGATTGGCAGTGATGAACAACGCTGTACCCTCTGGCAATGCGAAGGAAGGGTTTGGAGTTTGTGAATTCCTGGAGAACGTTACTTGTCACCATTTGGCTAGCAGTGAAGTTCAGAGGGGGGGATTTACGGTATCGGATTGTTTCTCGAGATTAGGGGGTGACAACCGTGATGCCTTAAGAAATGGGGAAGGATATGAATACATTTTACAGCATTTTTTACTGCATACAGGAAAGAAACAGTTCAGAGACGATCATTGTGTCAGCATTACAGTGCGTCCTGTCGCAAAGGAACGTCTGTGAGTCAGTCCCGAAATGGATTAACCTGTCTAAGGCCTAGATCTGAACCAAATGGAGCAGCATTTGGATGACACCAGCGTCTAACATCACTATGTTGTCCGGTTTCGGCACTTGAGAAAGAATGGACTGCTGATCCTCCATAGATATTCAGGCACCTGATTGAAAGTGTCCCCAGCAGGGATGAAACTGCTTTACGGGTGGAGGGTGGACTTATCCCATATTGAAGCCCAGTAATAGGTGTTTCGGTAATTTTGACGAGGCACGGGATCAGTGGATAGAGCTTCTCTCCAAGTTCCGATTCGTAATAAGCATTGTGACGTAGTAGCACTGGAAACTGGAAGCAGGTGCGGGTGGGGGAGGGGGGGGGAGGGATAGCCGTGTCAGAACATGCAGGGAAATCACCTGCTGCGTAATGTCGCATCGAATTCGTTCACGCCCACAATTAGGCAGCCCAAGGAGCAAATTTCCTGAATGCCCTGTTGTCGTGGCTTCGTGGGCAATTTGTGTCAGCGACTTAAATCGATTACACGCATCTATTGACGTTCAGCGCGTAGTAACCGGTGCCAATGGTGAGTACCTGAAATGCGAATTAAAAACTTGTAGTGGTGCTATATCCACTACCGAATGTTTACACTTGAAGTGGTGATTGTCTTCCTGAGAGTAGCGTGTGTGGCTGGACAATGAGGAGTGTGCTCTGCCTACCGCACTCACGTGCTCAACACACGAACGAAATGCAAATTGCTGGAACAAGAAACACAAATTGCGGAATTGACCTCGAAAATCGTGAACTCCTCAGAGCAAAAGTAGTGGTAGCGCCGAGAAGCTACATTGTCTACAAGGGTTCAGCAGAAACTGCGACAGGCTGCGACTACTAGCGTCTGTCTCTCCATGTGACCTCACGGCCATATATCTACACACCATCGTCCGTATTACTGACTTTCCTCTCTGCTTCCAGAAACCCTCGGCCTGGAGGGGAGAATTCACAACTTTCTCCACAGTGACGACCAAGAACTACTCCGAACACGCAAAAATGCAGCCAGGAATCCTGACAAAATTTCTCCACGATCGCTTATTGTATACCCATCCAGCGGCAAGAGGTCGATACTCTGTATATGCTGTGTCGCCATTCATTTGTTCCGACATTTACGCCACAGTGCCTATGCTGATGATCCGTGATTTCCCTAAATCGGTGCAGACAAATGCCGGGATGGTTCCTTTGAAAGGGACCGGCCAATTTCCTTCCCCATTCTTGACGCCATCTGAGCTTGTGCTCCATCTCTAATGACCTCGATGTCGACGGGACGTTAACACCAATCTCCTTCCTTCTTTCCTTCCTATGCTGATGACCCGTATGATAAGCCGACAACGACCAAACGCTAGATTCTGGAATTTTCCCACATGGAAATAGTAAACATGTCGGTATAGCGTGTTTTTATCAGCCGACAGGTTGTTCATCTTCGGCACTGCAGCAATGCTCATCTATGCTCCAACTTCTAAGGCTTGAGTCGCCTTACGGACAGTGGAAATCGGCCAGTTAGTGACCCAACAGTTCTGGGAACCGATAGTCCAACAAGAGGTGGCCTGAAGCCACTAGCTGTTCATTACCCTCTGGCAAAGTTAAAAATATTAAGCAGCCAGTATTATTTACTATCGCAAAGTGACATGTGACAGTTCTCTCACAAATGATATGTGTCCATTGACCGTATGTAGTGTAGTTCTCACGCAGTCGTCATATGAGACCCCAGAAATACACTACTGGAAATTGAAATAAGAACACCGTGAATTCATTGTCCCAGGAAGGGGAAACTTTATTGACACATTCCTGGGGTCAGATACATCACATGATCACACTGACAGAACCACAGGCACATAGACACAGGCAACAGAGCATGCACAATGTCGGCACTAGTACAGTGTATATCCACCTTTCGCAGCAATGCAGGCTGCTATTCTCCCATGGAGACGATCGTAGAAATGCTGGATGTAGTCCTGTGGAACGGCTTGCCATGCCATTTCCACCTGGCGCCTCAGTTGGACCAGCATTCGTGCTGGACGTGCAGACCGCGTGAGACGACGCTTCATCCAGTCCCAAACATGCTCAATGGGGGACAGATCCGGAGATCTTGCTGGCCAGGGTAGTTGACTTACACCTTCTAGAGCACGTTGGGTGGCACGGGATACATGCAGACGTGCATTGTCCTGTTGGAACAGAAAGTTCCCTTGCCGGTCTAGGAATGGTAGAACGATGGGTTCGATGACGGTTTGGATGTACCGTGCACTATTCAGTGTCCCCTCGACGATCACCAGTGGTGTACGGCCAGTGTCGGAGATCGCTCCCCACACCATGATGCCGGGTGTTGGCCCTGTGTGCCTCGGTCGTATGCAGTCCTGATTGTGGCGCTCACCTGCACGGCGCCAAACACGCATACGACCATCATTGGCACCAAGGCAGAAGCGACTCTCATCGCTGAAGACGACACGTCTCCATTCGTCCCTCCATTCACGTCTGTCGCGACACCACTGGAGGCGGGCTGCACGATGTTGGGGCGTGAGCGGAAGACGGCCTAACGGTGTGCGGGACCGTAGCCCAGCTTCATGGAGACGGTTGCGAATGGTCCTCGCCGATACCCCAGGAGCAACAGTGTCCCTAATTTGCTGGGAAGTGGCGGTGCGGTCCCCTACGGCACTGCGTAGGATCCTATGGTCTTGGCGTGCATCCGTGCGTCGCTGCGGTCCGGTCCCAGGTCGACGGGCACGTGCACCTTCCGCCGACCACTGGCGACAACATCGATGTAATTTGGAGACCTCACGCCCCACGTGTTGCGCAATTCGGCGGTACGTCCACCCGGCCTCCCCCATGCCCACTATACGCCCTCGCTCAAAGTCCGTCAACTGCACATACGGTTCACGTCCACGCTGTCGCGGCATGCTACCAGTGTTAAAGACTGCGATGGAGCTCCGTATGCCACGGCAAACTGGCTGACACTGACGGCGGCGGTGCACAAATGCTGCGCAGCTAGCGCCATTCGACGGCCAACACCGCGGTTCCTGGTGTGTCCGCTGTGCCGTGCGTGTGATCATTGCTTGTACAGCCCTCTCGCAGTGTCCGGAGCAAGTATGGTGGGTCTGACACACCGGTGTCAATGTGTTCTTTCTTCCATTTCCAGGAGTGTATTTACACTACCGGCCATTAAAATTGATACATCAAGAAGAAATGCAGATGATAAATGGGTATTCATTGGACAAATATATTATACTAGAACTGACATGTGATTACATTTTCACGCAATTTGGGTGCATAGATCCTGACAAATCAGTACCTAGAACAACCACCTCTGGCCGTTATAACGGCCTTGATACGCCTGGGCATTGAGTCAAACAGAGCTTGGCTGGCGTGTACAGCTACAGCTGCCCATGCACCTTCGACACGATACCACAGTTCATCTAGGGTAGTGACTGGCGTATTGTGACGAGCCAAATGCTCGGCCTCCATTGACCAGACGTTTTCAACTGGTGAGAGATCAGGCGAATGTGCTGGCCAGGGCAGCAGTCGAACATTTTCTTTATCCAGAAAGGCCCGTCCAGGACCTGCAACATGCGGTCGTGCATTATCCTGCTGATATGTAGGGTCTCGCAGGGATCGAATGAAGGATAGGGCCACGGGTCGTAACACATCTGAGATGTAACGGCCACTGTTCAAAGTGCCGTGAATACGAACAAGAGGTGACCGAGACGTGTAACCAATGGCACCCCATACCATCACGCCAGGTGATACGCCAGTATGGCGATGACGAATACACGCTTCAAATGTGCGTTCATCGCGATGTCGCCAAACACGGATGCGACCATCATGATGCTGTAAACAGAACCTGGATTCATATGAAAAAATGACGTTTTGCCTTTCGTGCACTCAGGTTCGTCGCTGAGTACACCATCGCAGGCGCTCCTGTCTGTGAAGCAGCGTCAATGGTAACCGCGGCTATATTCTCCGAGCTGATAGTCTATGCTTTTGCAAACGTCGTCGAACTGTTTGTGCAGATGGTTGTTGTCTTGCAAACGTCCCCATCTGTTGACTCAGGGATCGAGACGTGGCTGCACGATCCGTTACAGCCATGCGGAAAAGATGCCTGTCATCTCGACTGCTAGTGATACGAGGCCGTTGGGATCCAGCACGGCGTTGCGTATTACCCTCCTGAACCCATCGATTCCATATTCTGCTAAGTCATTGGATCTCGACCAACGCGAGCAGTAATGTAGCGATACGATAAACCGAAATCGCGATAGGCT
This sequence comes from Schistocerca cancellata, assembly GCF_023864275.1. Lineage (NCBI taxonomy): Eukaryota > Metazoa > Arthropoda > Insecta > Orthoptera > Acrididae > Schistocerca > Schistocerca cancellata. Next base: position 20,803,521 of record NC_064631.1, on the reverse strand, counting down.
ACAATACGACCTTTATCAAAGTCGGAAACGTGATGGTACGCATTTGTCCTCCTTACACGAGGCATCACAACAACGTTTCACCAGGCAACGCCGGTCAACTGCTGTTCGTGTATGAGAAATCGGTTAGAAACTTTCCTCTTGTCAGCACGTTGTAGATGTCGCCACCGGCGCCAACCTTGTGTGAATGCTCTGAAAAACTAATTATTTGCCTATCACAGCATCTTCTTCCTGTCGGTTAAATTTCGCGTATGTAGCACGTCATCTTCGTCTTGTTGTAATTTTAATGGCAAGTAGTGTATATTTGATTTCTTACTTTTAGAAAAGTCACTTAACAAAACATTTTTTTTAAGAAGGCACGAAATCGCCTCTTCTTTGCCTTTTCTTTTTTCTCTACGGTGTGTCATTGCTACACGAGTTTTGGCAGGTCGCAGGAGTCCCTTCCTACGGCGCTCCCCACGCTCCCTATCGTCCTCCCCCCTCACCCTCTGGGTGGAATTTGTGCACCCCAATAATCTGCGTCGAGAGTAAATGTCATGGTCGAGTGTGAGGACGTTTTCTAAATGTTCGCATGACGTGTATCGGTGGAAGGACATGGATACCAAGCCAGTGTTCACGTAGTCAGATGTGGGAAACCGCCTAAAAGCAACATCCAGGATGAGCACCTCTTCAGCTTTTGTCGTTAATCCATGACGTGGATGCGGTCCAGGACAGGTTCGTCTCATCGAATCCCAGAAGCGACGCTTTAAAGCTCTCTGATGTCTGGCGGGTAGAAGGAAACATGAAATGCAATTTAATGTATTAACTTCTCAAGGTCGGAGATCACAGTTATGTAGAATTTTGTAAGGGATATCATATTCGACGTTGACTGTAGAAATTATTTATTTCAAAACTGCAATTTTGGCCTTTGGGCCATTATCAAGTGGTACTGCAAAAGATACTGAAGCAAAAATTTTGTCAGTACCACTTGATACAGGCCCCAAAGACCGAAATTGCAACTGTTAAATAAATAGTTTATATAGTCAACGGCGTGTATCATACGCTGTAAAAATATATGTTGGTAGGTATTCTATTATTATTATTTAAATAAAATAAATCAAGAGAGGGTAGCGAAATTTCAATTCATGGAGTGCTTTTTAGAAGAATGCAAATCAGGCCACCACAAACATAGTTAACGAAGCATCTGATTTAATATTCGGAACAGATGTGATTAAGGTAGCTATGTGATCACCAGATTTGAGTATCATACGCCGTTCACAACTCTCAAAGCCTTCAGCATTACTGACTTCTACATTTCACTTGTCACACTTAATAACCTTAATTACCAATTTGCATTACATTTTGTTTCACTTGTGGCTGACGTCTCACCAGCAGTGTCAACGTCTGCGGCTACAAAGTGCTTCTTGCCGTTACCTGAACAATACACTCACGGAAATACAGGTTAGATAAAGAAAAAGAGGCCCAAAAATATTCAATGCAGGTTAGGATAGGCAGCCCAACTTCATCATCTGCTCTGGGTGCAGATGTTGCCTGTTGGGATGCATATCGAAAAGTGCTTCAAATATTTTCCGGGCCTCATTTAACCCCCCCCCCCCCCTCTACTACACTTGCAGTTGTTGACTGCAATGATGTAACACTGCGAGAATTTTCTCAGGAAACCTCACAGTGAATGGAATTGTTGATGTATGCCTTCGTGCTGCGTACTTCGACGTTCATGGTTTTCATCAAATTTCTCCATATTATGCCCAACGTAGAGATATCCCAACACAGAAATATTCATAGATTCTTGCTCTTTTACTATCAAATCAACATGTGCAATATCTCCTACCTTTAATAGCCCTTAACTCTCTTATCAGAAAAGCACATAAATAAAAAAATCTCATTACCATCCATTTTTATCGCTGCCTATAACTATTTCGCCTTCTCCAAATAGTTTTACGTAGCAGAAACGAGACTCTGGAATTATCTCCCTTACGATACCAAACAACTAACTGCCACATCTTGCTTTAAAAGACAGGTAATGTCGTTCTCCCTAAAATGTCGTTACCCTTAAAATGTTTTTCAACTCACGCTGTACTCCATTAGCAAAATGCACTTGCCCCCAAATCTTTCAGATATTCCAAGGTCTCTAGATAAAACAATATACTTTCACTTCTCGTTCATAGAACTGTCTATGACATAACAATCCTTCTTGTATACACTTTGTCAGGTTCACAATCTGTACAGCTTTTATTTTCTTCTTCCTCCTCCTCCTCCTCCTCCTCCTCCTCCTTCTTCTTCTTCTTCAACATTATCGTTTTCTTCTATTTTTTTTTCCTCTTTGTCTTGCTTCTTATTCTTCCTCTTTTCATAGACCACTTTATTTCAACCTTTCCTTTCCTTGAGTTTCAACATAACACAGCCCAATAATCTCCTGTTACTTTACTGTGAGCCTGTGTTCCTTCTCCAGTCCATGTATTATGGGTCTAAGAGCTTCACTTTGTGGAAATTGCTGGTGTGCCCAAAGCGGTTCCTTGAATAGATCACGTCCAAGGATGTCTTGATTCATTCTTAACTCAGTAAAATCCAGTTCAACCTCATTGCTTCCTTGTCCAAAAGATACGTAAAAATTGACTTGTTCAGTCTGACAGCACATTTGTATTAAGTGCCCATGGTTATTTTAATAATTTTTGTCGTTAATTCTTAGTTGCTGTAGCACTAATTACTACACTGAGAGTCTATATAATCGAAGAGTTTGTAGCTTAGATCAACTTAAAAACTGAAGCTAGCATTATCATCACAGTGAGTTACTAGGTATGGTCCTGTTAGAGGGTGTATGCTGTTGCCCACTTCCAACTTTTGAATTGACTGTCCTAGGCAGTTATAAAGGGACGTAAAGTGTGATGGGGAGCCAGTCAGTCACCGAGCCCCACAAGACACAGTTAAAGCGCTTCTAGTTATTATTTCAGTAGTATTACATCGTTATTATTATTTATTATGACATAGTTATAATGTGTATTTAATTAAACTGTAATAAAAAGATTATATGTGTTTACCGTAAAACTCTGGCTTGGTTTAAGAAATAGCCTGATGGTTCTAATCTGAGTAATGTCCCTTCAGACAATATCGATAAATCAGATTTCTGAGATAATTACCAAACCTGTACCGAAATCAATGCAAAATCATCATGACATCTTCATTAATTCATGTACATTTTTTTCAAATTTGATTGACATATGCTAGATAATTTAATTTTTTCTTTTCAGGTAAGTGAGTGATTAAAGGCAGAAAAAAGATACGTCGAATGAATTCTGCTCGTTGGAGGTTGTTAAGGTGTCCAACATCCGCAGAAGGCTGATTACATGTACGGAGATGATACCATTGAGAAGAGCAGTGTTCACAGGTGGGTCAATACGTTTAAGCTGTGCTTACGTACACTGTCTACATCATACCGCATGGTTTCTTAATCTTGGTCCTAATCAGAAGCAGATTGCCAAAATAAGGGCATGAAATTTACCGAAAATGTCAGTTTTCAATTTATTATTTATTTATTAGTAGAACTCATGGTCAATAAGTTCCCAAATTTTAAAAATGAAATCGCATCCGAAGTGCGTGAAAAATAATTAAATGTCTGACACAACTTTTCTGCTAAGCACACTTTTCGAAGAAACACTGCAATACTAGCTCGGTGTACAGCGATTCCGTAGCTTACGTTCAAGAAAATTGGTATGGAATGCATCTAGAAGGCCTTGATGTATAGTCCTTGGTGTTATAGACCATCTTTGACTGTTTCACAGAAAGTTCGAAGATTGAAAGGGCTTTCGTGAACGTAAGACTCACAAAGAAGATGACAGACACTCTTGAAGAATGTAGTGCCAATGGCATCACACAGAGCCCAGCTGGTGTAAGTGACATGAAAAGTGCAAGTATCAGTTACATATTTCCACATGGTGTCAACAGATGAACGACTAAATCATCTGTGCCACTAGCTAGTGTGAATATCTACAGGCTCAGAGAGGTAACAGTCCCTACATTCACAATGAGATGCTTTCAAATTGTATTCTGGAAGTTGTCAAGCCCATTTACAGGTTTCTGGCTGATTTTAAACTTCTAAAGCGTGTTCATGGCAAAACTCAGAATCCAAATGAGTCTCAAAATTCACTGATATGCAAACTGTTTTCATTTGCTATAGTTGCCAGAACAACGTGCGGAGGATACAAGTATGGCTCTAAGACAGGAAGTTTCACTCAAGACATCTTGTGGAAGATAGATTTACAGCGCCTCTTTTCAGCTGAACAGTAAGTTGAAGCTCTCGTAATGGAAAGAACGCAGGAAAGAAGAAACCAGAAGCGAAGCGTTTGAAGGGAAAGAGGACCCTGAGTACAAATTTGAGCTTTCAGAAGAGCTGACAAGAACAAACTTCAGGTTTAACATTAACCTGAAAATTGTTTTTTATGTTTGTGTACCTTTTCGTCAGAATCAGGCAGGGCTGGGATTATGAAATTTTATACACTTATTTCTATAGACCTAATAAATGTTGTCTCAAACGCAAATTTTGGAAGTCTGAGTGTAAGCTGAGATATGGGACAAAGTACTTAGAATTTTGCATGAATTTTGTATTACACATACATAATTATAGTTAAAAAGATTAAAATTCTCCAGTTAAATATATTCAAAAAATGTCATTTTCGTATCATCAAAATTGTGGATATGGTGTTTTTTTTTAATATTTGGTGTTTTTCGTGAACGTCCCTCCACGTAAGTTGGTTACGAAACACCCGTTAAGTTGATGCCCATTTGAACTGCGAGTGCACTGCAGCTCTATGTGATCAACATACATTTGTTATAACAAAAGAGCGAAACACTACAGAAGGAGTTCACATTTGTCAATTACTTCTCTCTACAGTTAGTTCTGAACTTTTTGAATTACGAAACCTAAAACAGTATTTTTACATTCATTAGACTTTAATAACTCATGTTTTCAAAAAAATCAATTTTAGTTGCAAAGAAATGTAGGTACATGTGAGGCCATACTGAACATACGAATTACCTTAGAAAATAGACGAAAGAAAGGCATATATACACTTACAGCGTTTGTGGATTTATAGAAAGCAATTGACAATGTTGAGAGGAATACATTCTTTGAAATTTTGAAGGTAGCAGGGGTAAACTACAGGGAGGCAAAGGTTATCTACAGCTTGTACAGAAACCACAATGCAGTTATGAGTCTCAAAGGACATGAAAGTGATGCAGTTATTGCGAAGGGTGTGAGACAGGGTTGTAGACTTTCCGTCGTGTTACTGAGTAAGCATTAAAGGAAAACAAGGAGAAATTCGTGAGGGAGATTGAAATTCAGGGAAATGCAAAAAGTGAGTTCCGATTAAGTCATTGTGATTCTGTCAAAGACAGCAAATTTCTTGGAAGAGCAGTTGAACAGAATGTACAGTGTATTGAAAAGGTGTTGAAAGTAAAACAAGCATAATGGAATATATCTGAATTAAATCAGGTGATGTCGAGGGAATTAGATTAGGAAACGACATTATAGCCTGGAGATTAATATTATTTTGGGTGGAAAATAACTGAGTATGACCGAAGAAACGATATAAGATGCGGACTGGCAGTTGCGAAAGAAGCGTTTCTGGATGGAGAAATTTGCTAACATCGAATACAAATTTAAACGTTGGAAGACTTTCGTAAACGTATTTGTCTAGATTATAGCCAAGTACGGGAGTAAAAGTTGGACGATAAACAGTTTAGTCAGGACGAGACTAGAAGGTTTTGATTGGAGTGTTACAAAACAGTGCTAAAGATCAGATAGGCAGACTGGATAACTGGTGGGGAGGTAGTGTATCGAATTTGAGTGAAGAGAATATAATGATAGAATTTGACTAAAAGAAGAGATTGGTTCATAGTACATATCTACACACACCAAGGGATCGTCAATTTGATAATAAGGAAGTGAGGGGGGAGGGCTTACGACTTTAGCTGCAGACTAAAGCTTAAGTATAGTAAACTGATAAAATGGTTGTAGATTGCAGTAGTTACTCAGAGAAGAGGAGGCTTCCACAAGGTAGACTAAGGTGCAGAGATCCATGAAATCAATCTTGGGACTGGAGACCGCAGCAGCAACAACAACAACAAAATTTTTGGTTCTTTAACCAACGAGTGGTAGGGCGTCTGGCCACGTCACTGAAATAAATATAACTGGCAAATTGGTTATGTACATGTGCGTCAGTGAAAAAGATCAATAAAAAGGTGTTAGCATGTGGACGTAATGTGCTGTTCCAGTCTCTTCTGTACCTAAGGTCCATCACCGTTCCCTTTGGATCCCTACGTAATTCGGTGCTCTCCGATACACACGATCGAACAAGCGGAGGAGTGGTACTCAAGCGTCAACTTTAGGTTACAATATCTCCGGATGTCATTAACATTTTACAGTGCAGCAAACGGCACTGATTACGTATTTGTTTATATGTTCAGATGTGCTAACAAAACTAACGGGGTTCCGTTTTAAAAAACGTAGGTTTGTGTTAAAAAACATACTTCTGGGATGGGTAATTGGGGCGCGTAATTGAGAACTAGTCGATGTGCCATTCTCAGGAGTGTGTGGGTGGTCAAAGAAAATTCACATTTTTGTAATTTCTGTCAGTTATTGGAAACATAAAAATTAAATGACAGTATTACAATCGAATTGCCGACTTCATTGTAGTTAGCATTTAACTTGTCCCAGCAAACTTGCCGGCCGCGGTGGCCGTGCGGTTCTAGGCGCTCCAGTCCGGAGCTGCGCTGCTGTTACGGTCGCAGGTTCGAATCCTGCCTCGGGCATGGGCGTGTGTGATGTCCTTAGGTTGGTTAGGTTTCAGTAGTTCTAAGTTCTAGGGGACTAATGACCACAGCAGTTGAGTCCCATAGTGCTCAGAGCCATTTGAACCAGCAAACTTTACATGTTCCCTAGTCACTGCACAGCTTGCCCAGACGGTAAGGAATGGTTTGTGATCTTCTGTATCCGCGACGGACAAATAAGGTTACAAGTTAATAAAGGTTTCATTTACAATTACGAGAATATGTCGTCTCTGCTGAAGGGAGGTACGTTCTCTCATGTTTAAATATGTTGCACATGAAAGTATATATTACGTGAACAAGGTTTAAGCGAGCACATGTGAGGAGTTTGAATACTGAATAGTGGGATGGAAAATAATTTTTTTTTAAATTCAAATTATTTGAGAACTGAATGTAAACTGTTATTTTGTTCAGAAGAGAACACAAAATTCTCATGAATAAAACAATGAAACGTCCTTCAACGGACCATGTGTCTTAAAAGAACCACGCATTTATAAGATAAAGAAAAATAGCTCCACGCTCATACTAACACCTATAATAATACTGGATGAGAGGTACTTGTCACAAGAAAAGCACCCTGCTTTGAAGAGAACCTTATTTATAAAATTCTGAATGTGATCATTCTGAAATGAGTTAAAAAAGTACTTCTTCCTCCAACATGCATCTCATGCAATGACATCATTACAGCAACTTGCACACGCACAGGTGGGTAGTAACATTCTTTCTTTCTATGTACCAACCGTTGATGGTATAAGAATTGGACGGGAGGGGGGGAGGGGGGGGAGAGGAGATTCTTTCTGTTTTGGTATGTACTCTTTGCTACACACTACACTGTAGAATGGAAATTGAAGACGTGCATATACATGTGGAAATATATTCGAATTCAGTACATTTGCTTTAAGATTTTCCAGTTTGTAGTTTTCTTGTAATCTTTCTTTAATCTATGAGTACTAGTGTATAAGCTAACTGTGACGTTGTGTTAACGGAAATAAACTAAAAATGAGCAGACGTTTCCCGAAAGCTAGCGAAGTTTTCTGTGCTGTGGTTGACGTGGAACGGGATCTGGGTGAATCATGCGCAGATTGACAAGTTTGCTAATTAAAAGCATACATCTGATAAAATGAAATAATTCTTAAAATAAACTTCATCTGACCAAAGATTACCCCAAAATGTTTGCAATTAGAATCCCAGTCTTCCTAACAAACACAATTTTTAGTCCCATTCTTGAAAAGTAAACTATTTACAATATCAAATTAAAGTACAGCGTGATCAATAAGTAAGTAACTTTACTTCTAAAACAAAGCAGTTGCAAGAAAAGAAATCCACAGTCAAGTAGTATGTGAATTCTGTAGGAGGAAACCTGTGATCCTCTGTTACCAACATGGCTGCCATTATGAAAGCCGCTATCTTGGATGAAAATCGTAATTTTGAAACGAAAAGGGCGTACTGTGACACATCACACAGCTAGAGAATCACTCGCCGACAGCCAAAGATCCTAATCGTAATCCAAGTATACCTACAACGGGCACAACTGTTATGCTTACGCCCCTTACATCAATCAGCTTAGGGTGACCCACTCTGCCTTTCGTGATTTTGTTGTTTAATTGGTTTTGCTCTACAGTATTTATTAGCCATCCATCGGTACACAAAATAATTGGAGGGAAAGAAGATGTGAATGGCTGCGTTTCTTATGTATTCTGGTACATTGTCAAGCAGGACAGGTCATATTATTAAGAAGCTTAATGTCCAATGGATCTATCACCTGACTGCCAAAATTAGGTCACTTCTACAACCCCATAGGTATTACTCCCAAAGGGATAGCGAAGACTAATTGAAGCTCATATCCAAGGATTTAGGCGCCTATTCTTTCCTAACAAGTGGATTAATGGAGAATACCTCTGCCATACACTTCACGGTGGTTTCTGAGAGTAGATGCCGATGTAGAAGATGGTGATATATATGACTTGTATCTCTGGATAACGGAACAGAAATTAGATATCGATCCCCTTGTGTTCTAACAAAGACGCAAATTCGAACAACATACTAGCATTGCAACTTGAAATACGACTGCAAACTACCTCATGTACATAGGTCTGAAAAATCAAGTGATTTTCAATTACACAAAGGCACCGCAAGCAAGCAATACTTCCAACAAATGTCCTGAATGACATAGCTTCAATGTACCCATCGCACAGGGAGACCACTGGCAATCCGATGTCTGTATTTTTTTCATACTTAACGTACGTAAAGTCGAGAACTCAAATATCAGTTCCCTAAAGCAGTTAGATGCAACTCGTTAAAATTCTTCAAAAAAGTTACTTTAATTGAGTAAAATTACTGTAAGGCGATTTTCGAGACGAGTCTCGAGGAGCATGATTGTGTTGCGAAGAAGAGCGCTATTCAGTGTTGATGGCTTCAGGAAAAGCTAGAAGTAACTTCGCTAACTGTTGACAGAGGCCTTCACATTACTGAATGGTGGAGCGATAAACTGCTTCTGTCCCTGACACTAAATGGTGGTCGAGATCTTGATCATCTACAGGCCTCATAGCAAAATACATATTACATGTATACATCTTATTACTTCTATTGCACTATGAGGTTCTCATCTGTAATGTAGCAGCGACACAAGTGTAAAATAAACTTGGTTTGGAAAAGAAGGGGAGTAAACGTTATTGCAATCGTGTTGCAAAAAATGGTCGGCAGCACTGGAGAATGGTAACCGGGTTATCTACAGGTCACTTGTTTGAATCAAGCTGTAGTCTTTTTTGGTTTTCTCTTTTCACTCAGTTCGAATACTTACATAATTTAAATAAAAAGGTCTTTAAATATGTGCTAACTAATATACACCTAATAAACATTTTTCATAAAAAAGCATGACTTCTTGATTCTAATTACATATTACATACAAAATTCCAGTTTTCATTGCAAATACAAATGATTAACTATTCATGTTTAATAAAACACTTAATGAATTTTTAATGATTTTTAATTTAAACAATTTTTATTAATATTTTTTCTAAAAATCTATAGTTAACAATTTATATTTTCAGTGTATGCAATATGCAGTTAGAAACAAGGATACGCGCATTTTTCATAAAAAATGGTGATTAGATATCTGTTAACTAGTCTTTATTTCATTAATTATATATTATAATCATGTAGATATTAGAACTGAAAAAAGAAACTATTAAACGAAAGACGAAGGCCTACATGTGATTTTAATCAAAAAAAGCACTCCGTCTTTCAGGCCACGAGTGGCACACCGGGACCATCCGATAGCCGTGTCATCCTCAGTGGAGGATGCGGATAGGAGGGGCGTGGGGTCAGCTCACCGCTCTCCCGGTCGTTATGATGGTATTCTTGACCGAAGCCGCTACTAGTCGGTCGAGTAGCACCCCGAAAAATGGCAACAGCGCTTGGCGGCCTGGATGGTCACCCATTCAAGTGCCGACCACGCCCGACAGCGCTTAACTCCGGTGAACTCACGGGAACCGGTGTAGCCACTGGGGCAAAGCCGTTGCCCGATTTGAACCAGCGATGCATTTATTACCCAACTATCATTCCCTCTACTCTAGCGTTACTTTTAGTGAATTACAATTCCTCCAAAAACTTCGAAGTTGATTATCTGCAGGATGTTTTTTAGAGTTGCATCGCTCTCTTTAGCAGATTGATTTTTAGTTATGAAGTTTACGTAACATGGCTAACAGAAATACTTGGATAACAGAAGAGATACTGAATTTAATTGATGAAAGGAGAAAATATAAAAATGCAGTAAATGAAGCAGGCGAAAAGGAATACAAACGCCTCGAAAATGAAATCGACAGGAAATGCAAAATGGCTAAGCAGGGACGGCTAGAGGACAAATATAAGGATATAGAGGCATATATCACTACGGGAAGATAGGTACTGACAACAGGAAATTTAAAGCGGCCTTTGGAGAAAAGAGAGCCACTTGTATGAATATCAAGAGCCCAGATGGAAACCCAGTTCTAAGCAAAGAAGGGAAAGCAGAAAGGTGGAATGAGTATGTAGAGGGTCTATACAAGGGCGATGTACTTGAGGACAATATTATGGAAACGGAAGAGGATGCAGATGAAGATGAAATGGGAGATATGATACGGCATGAAGAGTTTGACAGAGCACTGAAAGATCTAATTCGAAACAAGACCCCGGGAGTAGACAACGTTCCATTAGAACTACTGATATTCTTGGGAGAGCCAGTCCTGACAAACTCTACTATCTGGTGAGCAAGATGTATGAGACAGGCGACATACCCTCAGACTTCAAGAAGAATATAATAATTGCAATCCCAAAGAAAGGAGGCGTTGACAGGTGTAGAAATGACCGAACTATCAGTTTAATAAGTCACGGCTGCAAAACACTAACGCGAATTCTTTACAGACGAATGGAAAAACTGGTAGAAGCCGACCTCGGGGAAGATCAGTTTGGATTCCGTAGAAATATTGGAACACGTGAGGCAATGCTGACCTTATGACTTATCTTACAAGAAAGATTAAGGAAAGGCAAACCTACTTTTCTAGCATTTGTAGACTTAGAAAAAGCTTTTCACAATGTTGACTGGAATACTCTTTCAAATTCTAAAGGTGGCAGGGGTAAAATACAGGGAGTGAAGGCTATTTACAAATTGTACAGATACTAGTCGGCGGTTATAAGGGTTGAGGGGCATCAAAGGGAATCGGTTGTTGGGAAGGGAATGAGACATGGTTGTAGCCCATCCCCAATGTTATTCAGTGTGTATATTGAACAAGCAGTAAAGGAAACAAAAAATAGAGTTGGAACTAGAATCCATGGAGAAGAAAAAAGACTTTGAGGGTTGCCAATGACACTGTAATTCTGGCAGAGTAGTTGAACGGAATGGACAGTGTATTGGAAGGAGGATATAAGATGAACACCAGCAAAAGCAAAACGAGGATAATGGAACGTAGTCGAATTAAATCAGGTTATGCTCTGGGAATTAGATTAGGAAATGAGAAACTTAAAGTAGTAGATGAGTTTTTCTATTTGGGGAGCAAAATAACTGATGGTGGCAGTAGAGAGGATATAAAATTTGGACTGTCAATGGCAAAGAAAGCGTTTCAGAAGAAACGAAATGTTAAAAAAGAGTATACATTTAAGTGTGAGAAGTCTTTTCTGAAAGTACTTGTATGGAGTGTAGCCATCTATGGAAGTGAACATGGAGGATGAATAGTTTACACGAGAAGAAAATAGAAGCTCTCGAAATGTTGTGCTACAGAAGAATGCTGAAGATTAGATGAGTAGATCACGTAAATAATGAGGAGGTACTGAATGGAATTGGCGAGAAAAGGAATTTGTGGCACAATTCGACTAGAAGAAGAGATCGATAGGTAGGACACGTTCGGAGGCATCAAGTGATCACCAATTTAGTATTGGAAGGAATCGTGAAGCGTAAAAATCGCAGAGGGAGACCAAGGGATGAATACACTAAGCAAATTCAGAAGGACGTATGTTTCAGAAAGTACTCAAAGGTGAAGAAGGTTGCACAGGATAGAGCAGCATTGAGAGCTGCATCAAACCGCTCTCTGGACTGAAGACCACAACAACAACAACAACAAACACAAAAAAATACAAATCTCAGATTTCAGTGTTGTTTTCTCGTCAATACCATTAGAATTGCGTCTACATTTTACAAGACGGAACGTTGTCAGCAGCAAGCGGAGGGAGTTCTCGGGCGTCAGTTCTTCGCGCCAAGCAATGCGTATGGCTGGCTGGACGCAGACTTCAAATTAGTTTCCATAGACATGCCTCCTAGTTTCCAACCAAAGATAAAGCTAGTCCAGCAGACGGTAACAATGAGTACGGGTTCTTTGGGTCATACATGTGTTCACCGACGGCGTATGAAAATACGACATGGAAGTCGTCTACAGGAGACGGCTTTTAAGTTCAGCCAGGACCAGTTGGCGCTGGGAAGAGAGAAGAATCACAGCTTTCAGTTGGGTCCGGCCGGCGCGGCGCGTGGTGCCGTCCTCCTGGGGGCAACAAGGTACCTTTCGTGCGACGCTCCGCTGCAATAAGGACTGCTCGTTAGCCGCAACACCCCCCCCCCCCGCCCCCAGCCCACTAAACGTACCGTCCGTAATTAAATATCGGAGCGCTTCTGTCCGCCGCCAACGCAAGCCGCAGCGTCCCTGCCCAACACGCGACTCGGTTTCCGGGCAAGCAATATACCTTCCTCCGGCAGAGAATCACCCAGTGACCGCTGATCCAGTAACATGAAGAAAGACCAAACTGTAAGCACTGTTCACGAACGTGGCAGTTGCGACACGGTTTCCGGGCAAGCAATATACCTTCCTCCGGCAGAGAATCACCCAGTGACCGCTGATCCAGTAACATGAAGAAAGACCAAACTGTAAGCACTGTTCACGAACGTGGCAGTTGCGACACGGTTTCCGGGCAAGCAGTATACCTTCCTCCGGCAGAGAATCACCCAGTGACCGCTGATCCAGTAACATGAAGAAAGACCAAACTGTAAGCACTGTTCACGAACGTGGCAGTTGCGACACGGTTTCCGGGCAAGCAGTATACCTTCCTCCGGCAGAGAATCACCCAGTGACCGCTGATCCAGTAACATGAAGAAAGACCAAACTGTAAGCACTGTTCACGAACGTGGCAGTTGCGACACGGTTTCCGGGCAAGCAATATACCTTCCTCCGGCAGAGAATCACCCAGTGACCGCTGATCCAGTAACATGAAGAAAGACCAAACTGTAAGCACTGTTCACGAACGTGGCAGTTGCGACACGGTTTCCGGGCAAGCAATATACCTTCCTCTGGCAGAGAATCACCCAGTGACCGCTGATCCAGTAACATGAAGAAAGACCAAACTGTAAGCACTGTTCACGAACGTGGCAGTTTTTGTGTAAGAGGCAATATTCTACCCATTTTTATTTAGTTCTATTGGCATTCGGTGTACATACCACGTTAAGTTGCCAGTACGTCTGATTTTTTTATGTTATTTTATTTTACCCATCTAGCTTCGTAGGACTAAAGTGAGGAGCAAATATCAATGTTTATGCAACGAGTCAGTACATGAGATTAACATAAGAAAAGTTCATAATACACCACTGGCCATTAAAATTGCTACACCACGAAGATGACGTGCTACAGACGCGAAACGACAGGAAGAAGATGCTGTCATATGCAAATGATTAGCTTTTCAGAGCATTCACACAAGGTTGGAGCCGTTGGCGACACCTACAATGTGCTGAAATGAGGAAAGTTTCCAACCGACTTGTCATACAAAAACAGCAGTTGACCGGCGTTGCCTGGTGAAACGTTGTTGTGATACCTCGTGTAAGGAGGAGAAATGCGTACCATCACGTTTCCGACTTTGATAAAGGTCGTATTGTAGCCTATCGCGATTGCGGTTTATCGTATGGCGACATTGCTGCTCGCGTTGGTCGAGATCCAATGACTGTTAGCAGAATATCGAATCGGTGGTTTCAGGAGGGTAATACGGAACGTCGTTCTGGATCCCAACGGCATCGAATCACTAGCAGTCGAGAAGACAGGCATATTATTCGCATGGCTGTAACGGATCGTGCAGCCACGTCTCGATCCCTGAGTCTACAGATGTGGACGTTTGCAAGACAACAACCATCTGCACGAACAGTTCGACGACGTTTGCAGCAGCATGGACCATCAGCTCGGACACCACGGCTGCGGTTACCCTTGACGCTCCCGCAGAGACAGGAACACCTGCGATGGTGTATCCAACGACGAACCTGGGTGCACGAAAGGCAAAACCTCATTTTTTCATATGAATCCAGGTTCTGTTTACAGCATCATGATTGTCCCATCCGTGTTTGGCGACATCGCTATGAACGCACATTGGAAGCGTGTATTCGTCATCGCCATACTGGCGTATCACCTGGCGTGATGGTATGGTGTGCCATTGGTATTGGTTACACGTCTCGGTCACCTCTTGTTCGCATTGACGGCATTTTGAACAGTGGACGTTACATTTCCGATGTGTTACGACCCGTGGCTCTACCCTTCATTTGATCCCTGCGAAACCCTACATTTCAGCAGGATAATGCACGACCACGTGTTGCAGGTCCTGTTTGGGCCTTTCTGGATACAGAAAATGTTCGACTGCTGTCCTGGCCAGCATATTCTCCAGATCTCTCACCAATTGAAAACGTCTGGTGAACGGTGAACGAGCATCTGTCTCATTACAGTACACCAGTCACTACTCTTGATGAACTGTGGTATCGTGTTGAAGCTGTATTTGCAGCTGTACTGTAAACGCCATCCAAACTCTGTTCGACTCGATGCCCAGGCGTATCAAGGCCGTTATTACGGCCAGAGGTGGTTGTTCCTGGTCCTGATTTCTCAGGATCTAACCACCCAAATTGCGTGAAAATGTAATCACACGTCAGTCCCAGTATAATATATTTGTCCAATGAATACCCGTTTATCATCTGCATTTCTTCTTGGTGTAGCAATTTTAATGGCCAGTAGTGTTCATAAAGTTTATTCGAATCCTAAGCAGTCGACAAGCTGCTGAGTTCTACCATTATATAACACAAGAATTTGTAAAAATGAATGCGTGGTGTCCGTTCTTCCGGAAACGTCACAAGGTGCTGGCACAACGCGGAATTCGCAGCTGTGATACGTATTATGGTAAGTGAATGTGGACGGGGAGATGAGGGGGATGAGGGAGAAAGGCAATTGATTCATCTCGATTGGCTATGAATCCACTACCTTCAGTGAAAATGCACAATCACGTTCGAACTCTTGTGGTAATCTCGAAGTAGCAAGCAATGGTGACATGGATGGGGACTGTGGACAGGTGGCGCTAGGTAAGAAATTTTTGGAAAATTTGTGGTAAGGACTGTGGGACCAAACTGCTGAGGTCATCGGTCCCTAGACGTACACACTACTTAATCTAACCTAAACTAACGTACGCTAAAGACGACACACGCCCATGCCCGAGGGAGGACTGGAACCTCCGACGGGGGTAACCGCGCGAACCGTGACAAGGCGCCCGAGACTGCGTGGCTACCCAGCGCTGCACTAGGTTTTCGTTCGAAGACCGTACAGTCTAGAGTACTTATTGCCAATCAGGCAAAATAGCCGAGAGCATTGAGGCACTCAGCTCATTGCGCATCAAGTTCAAGACACCCATTTGGTAAAATACCTTGTCTCGCTGCGTAAAAAAGTCCGTAACTGCCTACTGGACAACATCGTCAGACAGGAATCGTTGACCTTCAAGGCCTTTTTAAGGGATCGAAAGCGAAGGAGTGACAATCGCATGAAGAGAAATCAGGACTACAGAGCACGTGCTCGAGTGTTGTTGCGGTTACGGATGACTCTAAGTCTCCGTTATCGACCGGCGTCTGGCGTCGAACCGCGACCAACACGGAACTTGTCGCACCATTCCACGACGCTGGTTTTCGACTAACGTGCTAACCCATACACATTCTTCGTTCTCCGAGCGATGTCTGCTGGTGTTAGACAACCAAGGAAAGAATAACAGCACGGTGGTCCTATTTGGACGCATTTGGTAAAAACGTCAACATAGTTCACCTTGCCGCATTTATTGTATGCACGTCGGAAAGATACGAATGCCTTACTAATCCATTGCCTGGAAGTCGGTGCTTATATACCTGCAACGAAGGCGTGCTACATTGCATTTACGCTGCAGCGACTTCGTCAATGTGAAACTTTTTGATCGCCCTTATAATTTTTCAGTTCCAAAAACTGCATGTGTCGAAATATTACTTTCTCTTTGTGTTTTATTAAAGCTATTGACTTTTTTCTGTGCTAGAGACGAATCTGAAAAGAAATTGAAACGTGTATCTCAGTACATAATATTCCACCTGGAATTTTAGAGTCGGAGATTGCAATATATCAGCTCCTTCTGGTTTATTTCTCCAGTGTCTCTTACAGTTGCTGCCGACAAGGATTTTATTCATAACGGTCTTCCGGATTTGCTGCAGTATATGCCCTAAAAATTACAGGAAATGCATTGTTTTTTGGACTCCAGCTTATTTCAGTGTCATAACTTCAGATGCTCTAGATTATTTAATATCAGATGATAGTTCTGCATTCTAATACCCGCTCTAATAACAATTCTAGAAACGTTACGGCACTTTGTGGAATGAGTCATGGCATTGTTGGGGTCTAGTGTAGCAGGGGATACAACCCGTCGGCTTTGAACAATGACGTCACAAGTCACCAGAGAGCATGTATTACAAAGATGAAAGAGCTGAGGAGAATGTTGAGAAACAAAGGAATGCGAGAGAGATAAACTTTATTTCACATATGTAAGGGCCAGTAGTATTTTCACGTTAACGATATCGCGTGTTTGTAACTTAGTATTTCTCCGCAAAATACAATGGAAAGAAATGAATGAAATTACTAGCAAAGAATACATCACGTTACATGTATGTCAGTTGTATCTCGAAAGTCTTTCGAACTATATTGCTTAAGTGCAGTACGGGATACAAGTTCAGCGTAGTCGATTTCTTAGTTTTAACTAGCATTGCCGTCCTGTTGTTCACTTGAACTATGTATCCCCTGCTTCACCGCAAATGAAACCCGATACAAATTAAAAGCTCATTCGAAGTTTATTGCTTAAGTGCAGTCCGGAGTACGAGTTTGTCGTAAGGCGATTTCTTCGTTTTCACTAGCATTACTGTCCTGTTCTTCACCTGAACGATGTATCCTCCGCTTCAGTAAACCCTAAGTGGAACATGGGATACAAATTGTAGATGTACTGTTTATTTCGTCTCCGCTATTACTAACATAATGATAGCGCTTATTAGAACACAGAACTGCTTTATTATCTATGTCTCGAAGTGAAGACATTACTATCTATGACTAAGGAATGACGTCATTGTTCAAAGCCGACGGGTTGTATCCCCTGCTTCACTAGACCCCATTGTTGATTGTGCTTGAATCATTGCTAAAACTCCTGCTTTTTCTTACCCACGCACTCTGTCCGCAGCTATAAAGCGTATCTTCGTGCAGCGCCAGGAGTACTTGCCCCTTTGCGGGCAGGATGGCAGTCTGGTAATGGAGGGAGTAGAGCAGAAGCCCCCTTACTTTTAACCACGATCATCTTCTTCCTACCTGGAGTGCGTTTTTACGGCCCCTGGATGATGGAACACGGTTTACCGCTGCCGGCTTAATATACCGAGCCTGCCCCAAGCAGGACGTGGAGGAACCGTCCCAAAACAATGGCGGTTAAAAATTCATTGCCCATATTTCCAGGATAGTATGTTATTCTTGAGACTTTATCATAGCTGGAGGCACCTGAGATGCAACGCTCAGTAATAAAGCTGGCGCGAATGTGCGACGGAGGGTCAAAATGAAGAGCGCGTACCCACCCACATACACATACAAGAGACGCCTAATATAAATATGGAAACCAAATTTTCAGTCTAAATATCTGAAAACAAGCTACTTGTTCTTTACTGTGAATTTCAAATGAGAACAGATTGTTCTTGGTGAAGTGGAAGAAACAAGGATGCGGTAGTGCCATGATTAATCAAATGGTTCAAATGGCTCTAAGCACGATGGGACTGGTCATCAGTCCCCTAGAACTCAGAACTACTTAAACCTAACTAACCTATGTACATCACACACATCCATGCTCGAGGCAGGATTCGAACCTGCGACCGCAGCGGTCACGCGGTTCCAGGCTGTAGCTCCTAGAACCGCTCGGCCAGGCCACCCCGGCCGGCTTCCTAAATTGTTTCACCACCGAAGACAGCAATACGGTCTCTGCTTGCCATCATCGCATAAATGTCGAAATGACAGATAGTGATATAAGCGATAGAGGAATAGAAAGGCAACTGGACCGGATGAGGTTCTAGAGAGATTATGCGAAAGAACTTACTCCTCTTCAAGGAATCGTAGGTCGCTGGAGCAACGAATGGGACCTTGCACTTGGAACAAACCGCATTCCATTCTCGTTTCCCAGAAGGGTGATCGGACAGGCGCACATAATTACCAGCCTATAACACTGGTGTCAATCTGTGGTAGAACAGTGGAATATTAGGTATGCCCATGCACTACTTTCAATGTGCACTACGAAAGCCTGTACGACATTGAGTAAAATATGTTGGGCAAGGATAGGGCTACCAATCAGCTTGAAGAGATATCTACAACGTTGTAAGCACCACACACATTTCTAATTAATTCCTTTTCGAAAAAATACATTTTTGCCTAAGTGAGAGATAATCCATATCACATCAAGCAATGAAAATATGTGAACGTACTGATTTCTGAATCAATAATTTTTACAATTTTTCTTATGTGAAAATTAGCTGAGCCTAAACGTCAAAAGTGGTCTGTTGTTTGATTCCCTCAGTATAAGTTTTCATCGATACGCACACGTAAAGACTCCGCGTTCTAAATTTGCATATTTTTATATATTTTACAGTTTTTCTTCACATATTATAGTGCACTTCATAGTACAAAAAGCGTCCAGATCATCAATCATTCTATGTTTCTGAAGAAACAGTGTTATGAAGTTTCGTTGGTGGCTTCCTAGTATTCTTATTAATTCATGAAACCTCCTGGCAGATCAAAACTGTGTGCCGGAACGAGACTCGAACTCGGGACCTATGCCTTTCGCGGGCAAGTGCTCTTACCAACTGTAAAGTTTGGAAGGTAGGTGACGAGGTACTGGCAGAAGTAAAGCTGTGAGGACGGGCGTGAGTCGTGCTTGGGTAGCTCAGTTGGTAGAGCACTTGCCCGCGAAAGGCAAAGGTCCCGTGTTCGAGTCTCGGTCCAACTCACAGTTTTCATCTGCCAGGAAGTTTCATATCAGCGCACATTCCGCTGCAGAGTGAAAATCTCATTCTTAATTCATGTTTAGGAAAGTAGTTTTAAAAATTAATTCGATTTTATTAAGAAATTAGCTGAGTACCCGATTTTGTCCGCGCATGTATTAATTCCATTTACGTACCTCCTCGTTCCCCCTCCTTCTGTCCAAATCCTCCACCCCAATCTCTATCTCCTCTTTTGCTCTCTGTCTGTCTACTACCCGAGCGGGTCTAGGCGCATCAGTCTGGAACCGTGCGACCGCTACGGTCGCAGGTTCGAATCCTGCCTTGGGCAGGGAGGTATGTAATGTCCTTAGGTTAGTTAGGTTTAAGAAGTGCTAAATTCTAGGGGACTGATGACCTCAGAAGTTAAGTCCCATAGTGCTCAGAGCCATTTGAAGCATTTGTCTACTACCACCCCGTATCTATCCATCTGCTACTAACGCCTGGCTGTCAATTGCTTCTTCCAAACACTTCTGTCCATCTGCTCCTGCCCCATCAGGTCCCACCCTCCTCGCCCTCTGAGACTATCTCCTCATTCCCCTGTATCTTCTACTCACTCCCCTTACCTCCTTCTCTCATTCTATTTGTTTATCTCCATTTTCTATATTGATTCCCTCCTACCCATCTCTCCATCCACTCCCCCTTCACCCTGTCTCACCCCATGCAAGACAACAACCATCTGCACGAATAGTTCGACGAAGTTGGCAGCACCATGGACTATCAGCTCGGAGACCGAGGCTGCGGTTACGCTTGACGCTGCATCACAGACAGGAGCGCCTGCGATGGTGTACTCAACGACGAGCCTGTGTGCACGAATGGCAAAACGTCATTTTTTCGGATGAATCTAGGTTAGGTTTACAGCATCATGATGGTCGCATCCGTGTTTGGCGACATCGCGGTGAACGCACATTGGAAGCGTGTGTATCTGGCGTATCAGCTTGCGTGTTGGTATGGGGTGCCATTGGTTACACTTCTCGGTCACCTGTTGTTCGTATTGACGGCACTTCGAACAGTGGACGCTACATTTCAGATGTGTTACGACCCGTAGCTCTACCCTTCATTTGATCGCTGCGAAACCCTACATTTCAGCAGGATGATGCACGACCGCATGTCGTCCTGTACGGGCCTTTCTGGATACAGAAAATGTTCTAATACTGCCCTGGCCAGCACATTCTCCAGATCTCTCACCAATTGCAAACGTCTGGTCAATGGTGGCCGAACAACTGGCTCGTGACAATACGCCAGTCACTACTCTTGATGAAGTGTGGTATCGTGTTGAAGCTGCATGGGCAGCAGTACCTGTATACGCCATCCAAGCTCTGTTTGACTCAATGGCCAGGTGTATCAAGGCCGTTATTACGGCCAGAGACGTTTGTTCTGGGTACTGACTTCTCAGGATCTATGCACCCAAATTGAGTGAAAATGTAATCGCATGTCAGTTATAGTATAATATATTTGTTCAATGAATACCCGTTTATTATCTGCATTTCTTCTTGGTGTAGCAATTTTAATGGCCAGTAAGGTATTTTCCTCTCATTCGCAAAAAAAAAAAAAGTTTCGTAAAGATTTAAAACTATTGCGCGTCACCAAATACCCTCATTTTCAGAACTGGAGGAAAAAGTTCTGCGAGTATGAACATCGTGAGCTACACTACGTTTCCATCTCCACACCTTTGACAGGTAGATTTTTCTTACCCTCACAGCGATTCTTTCCAGACAGTAAGTGATATTTGTACCAAGTGTACTTGAAATCGGTCCAGTTTCTTAGGAAGAGTTGCGGAAGTATGTATGCACCTGCGTAATATCGTGTAGAGTCTCTGTAAGCACGCAGAAATGCCGCAACACGACGTGGCATGGACTCGACTAATGTCTAAAGTAGTACTGGAGGGAAATGACACAATGAATCATGTAGGGCAATCCATAAATCCGTAAAAATGCGAGGCGGTAGAGATCTCTTCTGAATAGCATGTTGCAAGGCATCCCAATTTGCTCAGTAAAGTTCATTTCTGGGGAGTTTGGTGGCCATCTGAAGCGTTTGAACTCAGAAGAGTGTTCCTGGAGCCACTTTGTAGCAATTCTGGACGTGTGGGTTGTCGCATTGTCTTGCTGGACTTGCCCAAATCGTCGGAATGTGCAATGGACATGAATGGATGGCGGTGATCAGAGAGGATGCTTACGTACGCTATGTGATCTAAAGTATCCGACCACCAGATGAGGTTCTAGAGAGATTATGCGGAAGAACTTACTCCTCTTCAAGGAATCGTAGGTTGCTGGAGCAACGAAGGGGACGTAGCACTTGGAACAAACCGCATTCCATTCTCGTTTTCAAGAAGGGTGATCGGACAGGCTTACATAATTATAGGCCTATAACACTGGTGTCAATATGCGGTAGAACAATGGAATATTAGGTATGCTCATGCACTACTTTCAATCTGCGGTACGCTGATAATCGTATCTTTGTACGAAGAATACGTACACCGGCTGAAATGGACCCCAGTTCTTCTATCAGCAGGTACCAAGTCTGGTTGCTGAAAGATTATGAAGAGATGTAGCCTTCCGCAACGAGAACAAATGTTTTATTTTATTTGTTCTCTAAAAGTCGTTCAGATGATTTACAAATCTGACTGATTTACTACTAATCATTGCTGTTACGCTATGTTCTGCACACAAGGATGGCATTGTTAGTGTGTGTCTGCCGTGGCAATATATCTGAAGAAATCTGCATGGGCTCTGCGATACTACGTTGGTGACGGGACCATTACTGCCGATTGGCGAAAGATGGTCAAGTTTCACAAGTTTGTGTGAGACGACACTGGTAATCTCGTGAGTCTAGAACGGCAGAAGAAAATACCTTTTATTCGGATGTCATCATCTTCGTAGACTTACGAAACAAACAGCGAGTCTATAGACAGATCAGACCTGCAGTCTGTGCCGTTTGAATTAAAAGTTCACAACTGATTAATTAGCTTACTGTAATCGAACAGTCTCTTGCGTACGATAAACCACTATTCCAGATTTTCGGTAACGTAACAAAATTATTCAAAATTAAGAAAGGGCAAGGAAATGGACTGTCACCTATAGTCTTTAATTGTTCTTGATGATAAATATTTATAGACTGATAAAAGGCATTACATTAGATAGAGCCCTGAAGACCCGTGTAAAACTTTTGCATTTGTATCGCTTTAAATGATGTCAGTATCTGGAATAAATGTAGTCGTTGGGATAAGGATAGTTGTGCGAATGAGGAAAAAACGGATGATGTGAAATAATAGTAATTAGTTTATGATACACCCTTGTATATACATTTCCGTGCAGATAATCTCTAACTATATTTTGAGATGTTAATTGCACTTCGTATTTTATGTAAGCACGTTAGGCCGTAGTAACAACAGGTAAAGCAAAACTCAAGGCGGCAATGACAAATATTTTTGTCGTTTAGTAAAGTATGTTCGTTTAAAAAAGTCAACTTCTACGACGGGCAGATATTGGACAGCCGCAGTGGTAACGGTTATTATCAGTGACAATGCCGTGTACGAATTATCTAGTTAAGAACTACTCTACAACAAATAAAATGGTATTTGTAATAAGATAATGTGTAAAGCCAGTCTCTTATCCTTGATTAATAAGTTAACGTCGTAAAATATATGTATAAAACTGGGCATCCATGAAGTCCTTTTTCCAGTGATGGTTAAATGTCACATTTATGTCAAAAACAAGTTCTGACGCAAAATCGGTAGGCAATACGGTTATAAAACCTTTCTAACAATATCTTATCCATAGCTGTACGATTAGTATCTGTTGAGGAAAAGGGATATTGACTTCAGAAATAATATATATACGGTAAATAACCAAATCTAGCTAGGAACCAAAAGCAGAGGCGTTAGCATTAACTGGGAGACTGTTACACATCCTAGTTTTGTTAACGTCATACATTCAGTAATTACTGATACCGTTATTTTTGGAAAAACTGAAGAAAAAGAGAAGGGCCATCATATCTGCGAATTCGAATAGTAATGTGTGACAAACATATTAGACTGTCCAAGGCCATAAAAAAAAGTTCTGAAAATGAGTTTAAATACCCCGGAAAAACTCATACAAAAAGTTTGATTAAAAGTGTAATCTAGCAAAACTAGAAAGCTTGTGGTGGTATAGCAAGTCTGCGAGGACACGTACAGTAAAAATTCATTCTCAATAAATGCCAAAAAATAGATTCAAATACAATCCTATCGATATCTTTCCTAGTTAGCTACATGTCGCTTCCACCGTGTGACTGCCATAATCGACGTATCAGCATCTTCCTCCCCAATCTGTTCCCAGATTCATTTATTGATTTTCCTGATTCTCTTAGCAATTCCCAACATTGTTTAGCCGTAAACGTATGAAGCGTTGTCGCTATGCCAAACTGGTAATACACACTGAACGTATATTTACCTTGAGTGAAACGCCGGAAACTTTGATTTGAGAACTCCATTTTCTTTTTCAGCAGCTCTCCAAACCGGGTTTGTTTATTTGATTGTTTCTGTGTACTGTGTAACGTCTTTTAGAATTGTTTGTCGAATGCTATATTTGTATTGTAAAGATTACCAGCGTGCTCTGATATTTTCTTACATTTGTTTCCGTGTATCTTTACTATACATATGCAGGAAAAGGGATCAGAGAAACGATGGCGGTTTAGAAACGTGCGTATTCTCTCGTTATCCCGGGATAGTAAACTTACTATAGTTTTGATGATACAGTACATCCTTGCTTTAGCCCACTATCAATTCTTCGTTTCACATTAACATGAAGAGTCTCTAACACTGATGCAGATTTTTCAGTATATTAATACAGGTTGATTTAATGCCTGTTTTTGCCTGGGGCTGTACGTAACGAAATAACAGAAATAATAGCTTATAAAACTGAAAACGTTATTGCAGAAATCAGGTTACTTCAAATCGTTGCTGTTCACATTCTGTGTCCAATATGACGTTATTCGTACGGTAAATTTCAGTCAATGATCGTTTTAAATACTCCAATTACGGGACTAAAATTAAAAGTTCTAGATTATAATTGTACTGTAGCAGAAGGTTATGAAACTGCTATTCACAAATGCTGATTTGAGCAATCGTTACCAGCTTGCCAGATGCAAGAGCTACCGGCACACTTTGACCTTCCTACTGCAGGTACCAACGGCCGATCGCCAACAGAATATTGCTCTGCAGTTCCATTACTCGCAACTATTATTCGTAACGTCCCCGTTATTCCCTTTCATTAAAAACGATCATAGGCATTGTGGGTATTATAACAGTAAATTAAGTCTACTGAATCACGAGTCTGTGTAAATTATTAGCAGACTCAGCGACATGGGAAGCTGTTTGCAGTGTATTGTGTGTGGTAGCGAATATTGACATTTTCTCAGCTTATTGAATCTGCATGCTCTGGAAGTCTCCTTAAGCCGTCGGCACACGGACCGTGCATCCGAACGTTGAGCGTTGAGCGTGCCGAGTTTCTGACGTCATAGCGTGGAATAGCGCGCTCGGGAGTCTTTCCGAACGTGCAGAGCAATATCTGGCATGTCAGATATTCTGAGCGTGCGTCTGAGCGTTGACCAATGAGATGGCACAACGCCACCTACGTCACAAGCACTCCGTCTCCCTTCAGTACAGAGTTGTGAGGCGCCATATTGGCATTCCTTGCAAGCCTATTTGTATATATGCCGTTTCTGAGGACCAGCAAATTGAGAATCACAGGAAAACCCGTTGCTAACTGTTTTGTTCGTACCAATAAAATAATGAGAAACATCACATCTGTGGCAAAAGAATTATTGTAACTTGCGTATTATGAGAGTAGGCTATTTGAAGGCAGCGACACACTGACGATCGACCCAAAGCGTATTTTTCTTGGTACAATTTGTTATAATTAAATTTCAGCTAGTAACATATCTACGATTAAGGATTTCAGCAAGGGGTAACATAACGTGATTAGGTGACAAAGGTGTGATGTTGGCTCAGCGTAATGAATAGAATCACTGACCACTAAGGACATTTATAATGAGGCCGTGGTTCGCGTCTTCACTCTTCCAAAATTTTTTTCCTAATATTCGTGTTTTCATTAGGTTCTGATACTTTATTATTAGTTTAATATAAGCATATATTATAATATTTCATGGTATGTAAATATAAGTTCACCTTTTTTTAGGGGTGACTTTGTTGGATTGGCTTAATCTACAGGACAGCTTGCGCTACTTGTATGAAGATATTTTGTTCCTTTTTCCTTTACGCCTCATAGTTCACATGTTGCAAAGTTTCTGCTATTGTGTAGGAACATTGATCAATTAAGACTGACCTTGGGGTTTTTACTAAAATGTGGGAATGATGAAACCTTATGCGGAGAAGTATTCCAAATTTGTAATGCACTGTTTGTAATGGAACTTCCATAAGCCTGTGTCCTTATTAATTGGACATGGTACTTTCCTTTTCGTGGACGATGGAGGAAATGTGCGTTTTAATAGAGCTAACATGGGGATTTTAGGCGCGCCCGTAATCAGTGTGACTTACGAACCAGAAACATCCCTCAACTGCCGCTGGAGTGCGTTGCGATCGCGTACACCACGTTGGGGCCCACGTACCGTATGCACAAGTCGCATCGTTCCTGAGCGTTGAGCAGCACGTTGAACTTGCCACGTTCCACGTTAACGTTCAACAGCACGGTCCGTGTGCCGACGGCTTTCAGGTGTTAGGGAAGGGACGCTTTGTGTGCGACTGTCAAGTCCTCTCTCTCCTGTTCCAATCGCGAATGGTTCTCTGGAAGAACGATTGTTGGTAAGCCTCTGTGTGAGTTCGAATATTTCTAATTTGATATTACGAATCTTTGCTCGAGACATACGTAAAAGTAAGCAATATATTGTAAACTCTTCCAAGAGTGTACGCTACCATAGTTTTAACAGTAAATGTTTGTAACGTCCTCATGCTTACTAAACAAACCAAAGAACAGCAGCGCGTTTCGATACAGGATCTTCGCCATTTCCTCTGCCAGTCGTAGCTGGTACGTAAATCACAATGACAATCAATATTCAGATTTGAGTAGAACAAGTGTTCTGTATGCTACGTCCTATGTAGGTCGGCTATATATTTTGACGATTCTTCCAATGAATCTCAGTCTGACGTCTGCCTTACCTGCGATTAGTTTTATGAGGTCGTTTCACTTTAAGTCGTCCGTATAGTCTGTCTGTGAACTCAAGAGCGAGCAGCACTTTTGGTGGGGGAAGTGGCCTTTCCCGGAAGAAGGCCGCCACCGGCCCGTTATCTGTCTAGCTGTGTAGATCGGCGTGCAGTCATATACGTCGTTTCTGTTCGTGGGGTCTTAGTTGCCAGTGTCGGTGAGTTAACTTTGTATACTTACTGATATACTTCGATATCCGGAAGTAATGGATAATCGTCTAGCATTGCAAGAAAATGTGCAGAATACGAAGTAGTGGAGGTATTTGGGGAGTGACGAGCGTTAGATCGTCTCTAATGTTATTACATACTGTATTAAAGAGATTCTGGACTTCTAAACAAAAAGCTTGACATACGAGGTGCGTTCACATATTAATTTTTATTTTTTGGTAAGAACTTTATTTGTTAATCTACAGCAATATTATCCTCTTCAAAATATTCCCCATTACATAATATACAATTATGCCAGTGCTTTTTCCAATTTCCGGAACACTCTAGGAACTGTTTCTTCGGGATAGTTCATAGGTCTCTCAACTGTGCATTTTTAATTTCATCCATGCTTCTAAAACTGCTGTCTTTTAAGCCCTGCTTTGAAATGCTTATACCACTTGTCTGCCCTTGGTTCACTCATAACAGGCTCACTAAAACCAATATTTACCATTTCTAAAAATTTCATATACTTCATTCCACTCTTATAACAAAATTTAATATAGATTCTCTAATTAATTGTATGCTACCAAATCATGTAACCTTTCAGACAGCGGACAACAGAGTAAATACCCAATATGCATAACATTGTACACATACTTTTGAGGCAAGTTTACGAAGACAGTGACAAAAAAGTAGTGCAAATGGGACTAATACAACACACACAATTATAAATTTCTGCTTACATTTTAAACACTCTTCGTGTTGGAAGAATTGCTAAGTTTGAAAGCAGTCCTTCAAAGAAAACTTCTACCTATTAATAGAAACTCAAAATAAGAACAAGCCTTTAATTCTACAGACTGATTGCATTATATGGGTTCGTTTTACGAATAGCCATAGAGGTACATACATTCACATGAACAGGCATTTGGTTCTATGTTTGTAGTAGAATCCTGACTTCCGTTCTCATGTTAGTAGTATTTAATCTATAATGTTGTGTTTGGGAGGAAGCTATAGCTTTTTTGATTTCCTTATGGTCTTAATGCATTTGTCTTAAAATAAACGCAGCTGAGACGTATCCGTACACGGCGTCGCCACAGGTTTAAAGCGCGCGCCACGGCAGGGCCGGTACTACGTTGTGAAACAGCCTGTAGAAGCGCCCTGTGACGTAGCTGGGTAGGCAGAGTGGGGAGTCGCTCGCTAGCTCTTCAGTTTACCGACAGACTATACTCATCTTCTTCTTGTGGCTTCACAATCCCACGTGGCTCTTTACCTTCTTAACGGTTTCCTCCCGTTTTGACCTCTCGTTCACTTTCGTTCCCCAGCCTCTGGTTCCTGATATTTGCTTTCACATCGTCCAGCCATCTTTTATGTGGCCTTCCTTTTAATCCTCTTCCTGTGAGTTTCTATTGGAAGGCCTCCTTTGTAGTTCTTGTGCCCTCCATCCTTAGGACATGCCCCAGCCAGACTATTCCTTTACTTTCAATTTGCCTTACCTTATCAGCTCCTTGTATGAGACGATCCAACTCATAGTTGGTCCTTACTCTCCAGGTGCCATCATTAATTCGGATCCCTCTATAAATATTCCGTAGTATGCTTTGTTCAAATTTTCTGAGTTGTTGTCCATCACTGACGGTCAGCATCCACATCGCTCTGTCCTCATACTCCCGGAAAGTACAAGTGACTGCTTCCAGTAAGTGTTCCACAATCGTGTAATCATTCCGGCACAATTTTTTAGCGATGCGAAATCTAAAACAGCATCTTCCGCAGAAAGTGTCACGGAACTTATAACGTTATCCAGTAAGTCAGTTATTTTGTAAAAAGTAGTTGTGCAATAACACTCCCTTGGGGTGTGCAAGAAGTTACTTTTACGTGTGAAGATTTCTCTCCGCTGTGTGTGACTTGCTGTGGTCTGTTTACTAGAAACTCTTCAGTCCCATCACTACGCTCGTATCGAGTTCATTAGGCTACAGTACGGAATTGTGTCGAATGCCATCTGGAGGTCAGGAAACGCAGCATCAATCTGATTTCCGAGTCACGTGGACGAAGAGAGCGAACTCGGTTTCAGATATATATTTGGTACTGAATCTCGAAAATTTCTCGGTAGTGCAGCCGATCCCCTATTTCAGTCACGCATGGTATTTTGTCTAGCCATCTGCCTGCCCGACGATTAGCTACATCCCGAAACGTCGTCGAGCACACTTCGAAGCATTCGTGTATCATTATCGAACCATCTCATGTTTAAGTGTGTGGAAGCTGCTTTCCACACTGACGTCTAATGGCTACGTGGAAGCCTAAATTCCAAAGAGAATGAAATATGACTGCCCTCAACATCACAGTGCTACGCTATGCATGACGTCTGTGAGAGCTCTCGTGTTGACGATCGGACAGTAGATTATGACACTGTTATTTTGCTATTATTTCATCACATTCCGTGTATGAGCTCTACGATAGAAAGTACGACGCACCACGGAAGAGTTATGCAAATTGGTCACATTGATACAGTTATCGACGAAAACGTACAATTTTAAACTTCGGCGGCTAATGGTTGAATGTGTGACAGCGCAGCGCAATTTCACCGCGCAGCTAGCAATGACAATGAATCGTGGACATGTCGATACTAGAGCATAAAATCTTTGCACATTTCATTCTGTGTACTACGTTGGACAGTACGTATGCCTCGCAGACAGGCGCGTGATCATTGTGCGCAGGTGTCAGCATTTGGGATGGGATGTCTAGTTGGGCTCAAAGAAGCCGATTGGAGTAATGGACGAATCATTCGACATTTGAACAGGAGCGATGTCGCTATTCGGCGATGTTGCCAGTAGTTGATGACTCACGGCCGAACGCACCGTCAAGAAAGAAGCGGTCGACCTAAGGGAATGACGGAACATGAGGACAGATAAATCGTCACAGAGGCACTCATAAGCCCGGATTCGTCATCATAATCGATCCGACACGCAACTGGCGCCTCAGTGGCCACAAGGATCATTAACAAGAGTCTCACGGAAGGGGGTGGGGGTGAGGGTTCATCTCAAGAAAGCTCGTGGCACCGACTACTATTGAAAACAAGCTCATTTGCAGTGGTGTCGGTCACATTCGGCCTGGAATCTCATTGAATGAAGCAGAAATTTCCCGATCTTAACTGAGCCCAAATGACCAGCGAAGACGTGTGTGCAGGTGCCCATGACAGCCGTGGGATACCAAAATGACTGTCGCCCAACATTTGGCCCGACAGCCAGGAGTGATGGTCTGGGGTGTCACTTCATATCAAAGCATGATCCCTTCTGTTGGCCCGCCAGAGTGGCTGAGCGGTTCTAGGAGCTACAGTCTGAAACCGCGCCACCGCTACGGTCGCAGGTTCGAATCCTGCCTCGGGCATGGTTGTGTGTGATGTCCTTAGGTTAGTTAGGTTTAAGTAGTTCTAAGTTCTTGGGGACTGATGACGTCAGATGTTAAGCCCCATAGTGCTTAGAGCCATTGGAACCATTCGCTCAGTTTGTGAAGCTGTTTCTCTTGAATAAACCCTCCAATTCTTTCTGAAATTTTATTCAACACAACAACCAATTTCCGTCCTATTCGAATAATTGCTTAGTGATGCGTCTGGCTTATTTTTTTTTTTATTTATTTGTCTTAGAGTGTGTTATGACATTGAAGTCCTGTTCATATGCTCTTATCAGTTCTACACAAGGCAGTATATAGTTCGATGTAAATTTTAAGATTACAGTTTGCTTTGTTTCGACTCTCTTTAATCTATATTACATTCAATCAGGAAGTTTTTGATCAGACTGAGGGATTCGCAGCAGACAATGTTTATGGCTTACGTGTGTGTGTGTGTGTGTGTGTGTGTGTGTGTGTGTGTGTGTGTGTGTGTGTGAGAGAGAGAGAGAGAGAGAGAGAGAGCGCTGAAACGAGCTTCAACAAACTATTCTGGGGCTATGTGAACGGTAATTTTACATTGTGGCCTTAAAGAGTAGATAGATTATTGGATATGAAACGTCCCCTTAGAACCAATTAAACACGACTGTGCTTAAACTGACACACAATGTTTTTAGCGCAACGCAGTCTGACTATCAAAGACCCCTGCAAAAGAATGGCCCTGAGTAACATTAAACTATACCTTTCAGAAATCACTTACCTCACAAAAATCTTCGTTACTGGAACTACTGCAATACAGCGAGCGCCACTACTGCCAGCTAAATAAAAGATTCAAACTACGGAAGGCACTGATATTAATAGAGAACAAACAATGTATTTACCTTAATAGTCATAATATATATAGCAGTTCATGACAAATTACAAAACTCCGCCATCTCTCTCCCCACATCCACCACTGCTGGCGGCTCACCTCCAACTGCGCAACGCTACGCGCTGTTCACATCCAGCTGCCGCTGCCCAACACTACAATGGCAGACAACAATGCAAACTAGCCACAGGCTGCACACAGCACAGCCAGTGATTTTCATACAGAGCGCTACGTAACGTTGCCAATAAGAAAACATAAACAGCCTACTTACAGATATTTTACACCTTTTTACTTATACCTTTATATCCCCTCAACTCCAATCACAATAACTTCCAGTGCTCTATGGAAAAATAGAAAGATGTTTGTCTGCCTCCCTGGACACTTTGATTAGACGGGTTAGACACTCGCACACTGAACTCACACGGTCTCATATCCAGATCGGTTGCCTCAATAACTCGTCCACTTCAAGACACTGTGCGGTGAAAACTGTAACTCTTCACAGCGTATTAACAGGGCATTATCAGTTAAATCCAGAAATCAGGAGGTGGATAAGGAGCACAGGCATAACCATGCACCGAAAATGAATGGAGCACTCCAGTTTACAACCAACCACGTCGGCTTTTACTGAAGATTGTGTCGCCACCGGCCATTCAATCTATTATGGTAAAACAATTTTTACCACACAGACATTGTTTTGGGACTCCTTTATTAAAGAATCCGTGGAAACGTGCATGGTGGAATTCAGGTGAATGTTAATAGCGGCTACAGCATGTATAGCATGTCGCTTCCCAACTGTTCCACTGTTTTCTCCAAACAAGGAAGACAGAGCACGCTGATGGCCATGGCGAATGGGAACCCTGAGGAGAAATGCTGACTTTAATGCAGTTTACTTATGACAAGTTTCAGTCCAAGACCATGTAGTAAAATATGCAGTTATAAAATCAACATTACGTGTCATACATTTTTCGAAACACAAGATACATAATTTAAGTCAAATAGAACAGTTCTTAAAGCAATAACTATGTGAAACGCAGACGCCAATCGCTACAAAAGGAGGCGTTATACTGTTCTTGGAGCTGGTTTAATGTCTTCATTTGTAGTGAGTTGAGCCTGCATTTGCCGGCCGTTGTGGCCGAGCGGTTCTAGGCGCTTCAGTCTGGAACTGCACGACCGCTACGGTCGCACGTTCGAATCCTGCCTCGGGCATGGATGTGTGTGATGTCCTTAGGTTAGTTAGGTTTAAGTAGTTCTAAGTTCTAGGGGACTGATGATCTCAGATGTTAAGCCCCACAGTGCTCAGAGCCATTTGAAGCATTTGAACTAGTTTTCAACACGATCTCCTTTCAACGCTACGGCTTTACGCCTCCCTACGGGGAGGGCCTCTATGCTCTCATGGCACTACTCTACTGGTCGGCGACAGAACGAGCGTCTTGCTGCGGCAATAACTTCCCTGTCATCCACGTACTACTTCCTGCCGAATGCCTCCTTCATTGGCCCAAGCAAATGGAAATCAGAAGGTGCGAGATCCGGGTTGTAGGGTGAATGAGAAGGAATAGTCCAATGAACTTTTTTGAGCTCCTCTTGGGTGCGCAGATTTCGGTGAGCGAGGTGTCTGATTGTAATCAGTCAGTCACCTCTAATGAGAATGTCCGCCCTTTCCAGTATTGTTGCAGCCGCAGCCGTGCATGGCCGGCTGGCATGCGGGAGATCGGACAAGTTCGCCCGACCTTGTTGCCATGATGGCAGATGCCTCGACCAACGACTCGCCGTGCTTTTGTTCTTCTCCAGGTCCCTGTAGACATTCTGCAGGTTCCAATTAATGTTTTGGTTTAATTATTTCAAGTTACTGCTACTAGTCACTTTTTATTTTACGCTTCATCTAACATAATGCAACGCGTTTTGAACTTATTCTGTTCATCTTCAAGCGTTTATACATACATACGTACATACATAGAGAAATGTTACTTAAAAAATTAACAGTCTTAAACTAGATTAATCTAGAACACTTTGCCCATTGTTTTTTATTGTAGCTGCTGGTGTGACATTTGGGGGGGGGGGGGAAGGAAGGAGGGGACAGTGTATATCTAGAAATCGAAATCAGTGATGTTTTACGCTGGTTTTCTTCTTTGTTGTATATCACTGCCTGTATCGGATGCAGATAGATTTGCATCAGTCATGTGTTACGAAAATAGTGTGAAAGGCTTTTATGTGACAGTTGATCACTTACAATTGCATCATCTTGCTGCTTCACTTGCATCACTGGTGTAATGGCGGAGCTGTTGATTGACATTACACTATTGCACGTTATATTTTGTCACTGATTGCCAACGTAATTCACTGCACAAATTGCTTCGATGTTATACACACAACACAAGATGGTGGACTGTAGCATGTGAGTCTATATCGATTATCGAGGTTTTGTATCGATGTTCTTGGTACTAGTCAATTATTTATATTTACATTGACATTTCTTGAATCTATTGAGTTAGAACTGGCTTAAGACTGTTGAAGACTTTTGAGTTTTTGAATTCGGTTATTTCATTAAGAATGTTATCTCCATGCTTTGTGTTATGTATGAAAATTTCCATTTCGTCCATGATATCCATTCTTTTACTTTACCCTATTTTGTGTAAAATTTCGAGGTTGTTTTCGATTTTCAAAAGGTGGCCTGTGTCTTTAATGTGAGTTGCTACTGCTGATTTGTTACATCAAGCCTGTAGCACTCTAAATGTTCTTTGAATCGGGTTCTGAAATTTCTTCCTGTTTGGCAGATATAATATTTATTACATTGGCTGCAGGTAATTTTGTAAATGCCAGATGCATCAAGACTTGTATCTTGTGGTTTTATATTGAGAATAAGCTTCCTACTTATGTTGTTGTTGGTGCTGAAGCTAATTTTTACTTCTGTGTTTTTGAATAGTCTTGGATTATGTTAGATAGTCTTGCATAAAATTAAAAGTGACTGGTAGCAGAAACTTGAAATAAATAATTATCCCACACAGTCGCGGTTCACAAACATAGCCATTATGGCTGAAAATAATGTTTTGGTTTTCCGCCAAAAGAAACTCAATGGCAGCTTTCTACTTGGAAGGCACCATCGTTACTGGCGCCATTTTGAAGGCTATGTATTGCGCTGCCACCTATCGGATCTTCGTGAACCTATAGAGGCTGAAGCGGGAATGTTACTCGATGTCCAATAACATATTCCGCATTTTTTTCAACCTAAGCTGTCCGAGAAAAATTGTTTTTCAGTACTTAATGAACGCCCCTCTGTCTCCTTATGAAAAAAATCCACACATTTCTGATACCCTGCATGTTGTGTACATAGTTCCACATAGTCAGCGCGTACACAACTTTCCCATTATAGCGCGCCCCGCTAAGCACAACAGCGCAGGCGCAGCGCTCGTCCGTCTCTGTACTAAGAGATAGCGCCGCCTTAGAGACAGACCAAATCGTGCTTCCGCCGATCCGCGTATTAACATGTAACGCAGCCAATGAGATTTCTGCTAACGTAGAACCTTTCCTCCTCACGGATCACACTCGCGCAGTGATACCTGAACGCGTGAGGTATTGCAACGAGTGTACAGACCTCCGATTAGTCAGTCTGTATTTGTCTGTACCAGTCTATATTTGTCTGTACCAGTCTGTATTGGTCTGCACCAGTCTGTACCAGTCTGTATTTGTCTGTATTTGTCTGTACCAGTCTGTACCAGTCTATATTTGTCTGTACCAGTCTGTATTTGTCTGCACCAGTCTGTACCAGTCTGCATTAGTCTGTACCAGTCTATAGTAAAGTTTCAGTCTGCGCCTAATAAGATTATCATATTCCATATATATATTAGTACATAGCCATGAAGATAAATCTATAGACACTTTGTCAAGTATCAGAGCTATGTGAGAATAAGATTAACGTACCAAGGCCAAAGGAACTTCAGATTGTCAATTGTAAATAGCATCCAGAGTCAAGTTATGTAATGTTTATGTTCGTTATTATTTTAATAAATGTGTGTGAAAATTAATCAAGTTCTGTTTCAACTTGGTCACCGTCAATCTGCTACTCTAAGCGTGCAAGTGGCATTTCTATCGTCTGACCTAACGGCAGAACATAAAAACGCCACAATAAGACCACGAGACATATTGCTGACACTCGCCTACTTCGTTAGAGGGACAAGTCAAATAATCTGATGGTGTGTGTACCGAAGGTCTTACAGTACGCACACCACACTGCTGTAAATGATTTTTAGCGTTATTGTCTGCTCCGGCGAACAGCATTTATTCTTCTTCGTTAGGAATGAGGAGAAGCAGAGCCCGCGAGCCAGCCAGTGAAGACGTCAGGGGCAAGTTCTGCTTACCCGTATGACAGTATTGAGTGCGTGCCGGGCAGAGGAGCGGCTAAGCGCCGTGTTGGGGGCGCCAGCGCCGTTCATCACCCTGACTCGGCAGCCACGATCCGGCGGTCGGCCGACGCGTGGCCGCTGGCACAGTGTCCGGGGTGAGGGGAGAGGGGAGGGGAGGGGAGGCGGCAATTTATGTGCCGGCCCCAGGGAGGCTCAGACGCCGACGTGCAGCCTGCGTGCCGCGGCCCTTGGCGACAAGAGCGGCACTCCCACCCCCACACTGAGAGGTATAAACACACACGTCGACCGCTGCTCCCTTCTCACCAGGACGTTGTCACCTTACTGTAGAACGTACAACTTGCACCAAAGGATACTGTCTCGTCTTTCTCACTTGAGGACAGAACTTCAGTGACAATGAATTGCGCGCTGGCTCCTTTGTAACGTCGCAAACAAGGGAAAAACTCCAGAATGAGATTTTCACTCTGCAGCGGAGTGTGCGCCGATATGAAACTTCCTGGCAGATTAAAACTGTGTGCCGGACCGAGGCTCGAACTCGGGACCTTTGCCTTTCGCGGGCAAGTGCTCTACCACTGTGGTAGAGCACTTGCTGTAGCTAAGCCATGTCCCCGCAATATCCTTTCTTTCAGGAGTGCTAGCTCTGGAAGGTTCACAGGAGAGCTTCTGTAAAGTTTGGAAGGTAGGAGACGAGGTACTGGCAGAAGTAAAGCTGTGAGGACGGGGCGTGAGTCGTGTTTGGGTATTTTTTTTTCCCGCGAAAGGCAAAGGTCCCGAGTTCGAGTCTCGGTCCGGCACACAGTTTTAATCTGCCAGGAAGTTTCAAGGGAAAAACTGGTAGAAGCCAACCTCCGTGAGGGTCAGTTTGCGTTCCGGAGAAATGTACGAAAATGCGAGGCAGTACTGACCCTATGACTTGTCTTGGAAGACAGGTTAAGAAAAGGCAAACGTATTTTTATAACATTTTTAGGCTTAGAGAAAGCTTTTGACAATTTCGACTGGAATACTCTCTTTGAAATTCTGAAGGTAGCGGGGGTAAAGTTCAAGGAGCGAAAGGCTATTTACTGCTCGTACAGAAACCAGATATAGGTAATAAGAGTCGAGAGTCATGAAAGGGTAGCAGTGGTTGAGAAGGGAATGAGACATGTTAGTAGCTATCCCCAATGTTCCTCAATCTGTACACTAAACAAGCCGTAAGCGAAACAAAAGAAAAATCTGCAGCGGGAATTAAAGATCAGGGAGAAGAAATGAAAACTTTTAGGTTTGCTGATTACGTCCTAACTCTGGTTATAAACGGCAAATGACTTGGAAGAGCAGTTGAATGGAATGGACAGGTTATTGAAAGGAGGACAAGAAAATAACACCAACCAAAATAAAGATAATGAAATGTAGTCGCATTAAACTGCTTGATGCTAAGGGGGTTAGATTAGGAAACGAGACATTTAAATTATTAGGTGAGCGAAATAACTGATGATGCCTGAAGTAGAGAAGATATAAAATTTAGGCTGACTATGGAAAGAAAATCATTTCTGAAGTAGAGGAGCTTATGAATATCGAATATAGATCTAAGTGTCAGGAGGTCTTTCCTTAAAGCATTTGCCTGGAATGTAGCCATATATGGATGTCAAACGTGGACGTGAAACAGTTTAGACAAAACGATAATATAAGCTTTTGAAACGCGGTGCTATAGAAGATTAGCTGGTTATATCACGTAACTAATGTCCAGATACTCATTAGTATTGGGGATACAAGAAATTTGTGGCACAACGTGACCAAAAGGACACATCCTGCGATATCAAGGGATCACCAGTTTCGTGCTGGAGGGAGGTGTGGACGGCAAAAATTTTAGAGGGGGCCTATGAAATGAATACAGTAAGTAGATTCAGAAGGATGTAAGTTTCAGTAGTTATTTGGAGATGAAGAGGCTCGTACAGGGCAGAGTAGCATGGGACCTGCGTCAACCCGCCTTCTGACTGAAGAGCGCAACAACAAGATGAGAGGTGGGGTAGAAGCAGTATTCAGTTACTTAGGACATGTGAGTGAAGCGGACAGTACTGTTGTCATACAAGGAAGTACTCTGGTTTTCAAATAGGTACTATTTCAACAGTTCAACAACTTATTTCACATACAATGTGTGTTTAAAAAAAGTGTCGTCTACTCGTACAGGAAGCAGTGGTAGTCAAAGCACCTGTAAATTATATGGCCGGAAACCCATACCTGCTGAGATGTGAACCAGTCGGTCCTCTCACTGTCATATGTGTTACGTGGAAGTAGACACTATACTACAACCAGTGCTACATATAGCTGCCACGCATCACGACTACAGTTTTGAAACTACTATAGGACGCTGTAGAATATCATAAGCAAGTATAGACTGTGTTAGTTTTACTAGTAGCCTTAGTGAGTTAACCTCGCACCCACGTTACCTGTGTATTAGGTGTGTTGCGTACTTATCGGGCGTTAACTCATATCAATCGCATTCTTTGCATATTGTTTTACTAGATTTCGCTAGAAACTGGAAGCGGTGAACCGTCTAGAAATTGCATGAGGATATAAAAAGGGCCGCGTAACGGATGAAATATTTTTGTCCTGCATAGTTGTCCCCCAACCTGTTACTTAAAAATAACAACTGGAATTTTCAATGTTTATTTTAGGTTTTCTTCGAAAATTGAGTTGTAACGTGAAACAAAGATATGACACAGCAAAAATAGAAACGATACAGATTTACCATGTAGCCTAAGAAAACGCTATGTTTTCAAAAAAAAAAAAAAAAAAAAAAAATTGAAGAAAATAACGCAAAACAAGGATATGCGAAACATCGCTTCAATATTTCGTCGAACTTACATAAAACATGTCTCTGTTACTCATAAACAACTTTCGTATTTATCAGTAATAACAGGAAACTCTTGCTTCTGATCATGAAGAAGAACGTTATATTTAGTACCAAAGAACATAAATAGTCATATATATTTTTGTATGTTGTGCAAGCTAAACTTTACTTCCATCGAAAGTCATTCCTTTGGCTACAAAAAGCGCAGAACTCTCACAGTGAGCTAATTTTTAATATTTACAAAATGCAATTTACCGGGTGATCAAAACGTCAGTATAAATTTGAAAACTTAATAAACCACGGAATAATATAGATAGAGAGGTAAAAACTGACACACTTGCTTCGAATGGCATGGGGTTTTATTAGAACAAACAAAAAAAAACAAAGTTCACAAAATGTCCGACAGATGGCGTCGTTTGGTGATGATCGTGTGCTCAGCCGCCACTTTCGTCATGCTTGGCCTCCCAGGTCCCCAGACCTCAGTCCGCGAGATTATTGGCTTTGGGGTTACTTCAAGTCGCAAGTGTATCGTGATCGACCGACACCTCTAGGGATGCTGAAAGATAACATCCGGCGCTACTGCCTCACCATAACTCCGGACATGCTTTACAGTGCTATTCACAACATCATTCCCCGACTACAGCTATTGTTGAGGAATGATGGTGGACATATTGAGCATTTCCTGTAAAGAACATCATCTTTTCTTTGTCTTACTTTGTTATGCTAATTATTGCTATTCTGATCAGATGAAGCGCCATCTGTCGGACATTTTTTTAACTTTTGTAATTTTTGGTTCTAAGAAAACCCCATGTCATTCCAAGCATGTGTGTCAATTTGTACCTCTCTATGTACGTTATTCCGTGATTTATTCAGTTTTCAAATTTATACTGACTTTTTGATCACCCGGTATATTATCTAAGTGCATAAAATAAACAACATATTAACACTGAATGGTGTGAGTTTCAAACTGTGGTGCACTGATATACCACGCACGTTTGCGACAGTCGGTACCAGAAATATCGTGACGTCCGTCCCCAACAGGAACATAGCCGCGCGAAAACCAGTCACGCTGCCCGCGATAATCACGCCCCTTGGAGTAAAAGCGCCACCAGAAAAAGTGACGCGTGCTTAAGTAACCGTGCATGAAGAACAGTTGCGAGTTTTAAGTCAGTCCGAGTCTTGCGGGAGAATTCCTGCAGAACGTTGGTCGTGTCTTCAAGTCGTCGAGTGAGATAGAGACAGTGATTGGTCTTCAGTAGAAACAGAACAGTGGATTGAATCATCATGTATGGACAGGGACCGTCTGCCTAGAGATTTAACTGAGCACATTTACTCGGAAACTGTTCTTCGAATAGTACATCAAGACAGAAGATTAGCTTTCTTTCGACTTTAGTTGAGAATATTATTTAGTCTGTGTTCATGGAACTGTAGTCAATGAAGGACTGATTGGCTAAACGCACATTCTGCGATTACTGTAACCTGCGTTACCAAAGTTGAGAAATACTCGTATATTTCATTATTCACTATTATATGGTACTTTCACTGTGTGTCAGGATCATCAAAGTGGACTCCCTCAATCCGCAACAAAACAAATCAAACAAACAACCAGCCAAACAAAGAGAAGTCATCGGGTACCAGTCTCTCTCTTAAACATTCATTTATGTTTCTTTCCCTACCAATGCTTCCAACGCAACTGATGATCTCATCGTATACTATGTCCTTTACGTGGTGTACCAAAACCACCGAAACGTAGTTCTGGTAGAGCGCTACTCTAAACGTAACATCTTTCTGCTCTTCTATTCAATGAATCACCCACAATGTTAAATACATCTGCCACGACTCGCATTGTGTCACATGCAATCCTCACACGCTCGTGTAACTTATGCTCATTGCGATGGTATGGGTATATACCAACACCAGGTCGGCTAACATGGCTCCCCATTTTCCGGACCTGAATCCGTTGAATCTCTAACTATGGGGAAACTTAAAGGCATTGCTGTATACCCAAACCATCGAAAACGTGCAGACATTATCAGACCGTGTGACCAATACTTGTCACAGAATCAGAATGGAGTATGGTGCATCTGAATGAATGGGTGAGTGACAGCGAAGAAGGACTGGAGGATGTATCAGACTGTGTAATAACTACCACAGCACTGCCTGTAGTGAGCACATCTACGTAACAGGCAGATGGGAACGAGGGGACAGATCGGTCCACATCTCAATAGGTTTAAGTTTCCAGACTTATTCTTACCAAAACTTTTCTTTTGTTTTAGACCAATACTGTCGCCAGCAGAAATATGTCACCTTTCGTTTGAACACCCTGTATGACTTACTAGAGTGTTTCACAGTAGTTTTATTGTTATGGCTTATTTGCTAACTAATTCGAGCTTAGTAGGGTAATGGCGGCGTGAGCACACTTTTGCCATCAAATTAATTAAATTAATTAATTTCTGCTTCCCATGATGTCATAGGATTTTCCCAGCTGGCATGTGGGTTCCTGAGGGAAATCCAAATCCCTTCCCATCCTCCACCTGGCAAAAAATGGCGGAAATATAAAATTTAGTGGTACATTAAAATTTTGGCAGTGAATTCAAATGCTAATTATGTTGTATTGAAGAGGGCGTAATAACAATATATTATTTATTTTATTTCGTCTTCTTTAGAAAACAAACCCACTCTCCGGCATCTCAATCCAAGACGGCAGACCCAGAATACTTATGCAGTCCAACTCCCCTCCTGCTGTTGGCGAGATATTCAGAAATTGGTGGGAAAATCCAAATTTCTTTCCTCTGGCTGTGAAATGTGGGAGTTTGGGAGGTGTAGTTATCGTTGATTGAGCAGTAGACGGTAGCTCCATCCAGTTATGTCAATAGCTGCTGGATGTATGGAGGATATTTTCGCTATTAGTTTAGCACTAGAGAGTTCCTCAAGCCAGTGTACCAAGTAGCCCCGTATGGGAAGGATGGGTAATAATAATAGGACAGAAAGCAGTCACTGAAGTCCAGAGGAGTAGCCTCCTGCCGACTTACAAGTGAATAGGTGGTGGGTTGAACATAGAGATGGGTAACAATATTAGAATGGCGACCCACAGTCCCAGTGCTGCTAAAAATCCCCGCACCAAGAAACAGGACTCCTGTAGCAACATCATTCCAAAGTGTCCCAAATGATTCCATCAATATTGGTTCCCAGCCACGAGACAAGAGGTCTGTTCAGTTAACTCATTTTCCTTATTAATAGTCAATACACATATCTTACTCAGCCTCCTTGTTTATGCAGCTTTGTCAGAGACGAATAGTCGGTATTTTCTGTGTGCCACGTGTCACTGCGACTCTTTGCAGAAACACATACTCTGCTCAACAAAATTAAACGTCAACCATTTGTAACCCCGTCATTTTCTGTAATGATGGCACCAAAGTTCGAAATTTGCCTCGAAGGTGCCTACAGCCTTCTTCTGTAAAGGTGTGAAAGTGTGGTACCGTGTGAAATCACTAGAGGAGTCGGCGACGCTTAAAACCACGAGATTTATCAACATCTCACCGTTTCTCTTGAGGCCCTTGAGATAGAGGTTAGAACCGTGTCGTCCAGTGTTGAATTTACGCAGTTTTCTCTTGGATGGCTGGAGAAAACACAGCAAATACACCGCTGCTCAGAATCGACACGAAAAGACCTTAGGAAGCTATAACGAGGGTGAATGAAACCACCTCCCGGTTTTGGCGTTCATTTCTAGACATTTCGCAATCGATCTGCAACGGGAGGACGTCGTTCTTAAAAACCTTTGACACTGCTTACTGCTCACCCCCCCCCCCCCCCTTCGTCCAGATGATGAGATGATGCAACGTAATCTCATAATCTCATCCTTTTGGAACGTAATGCGGCTGTAACTCTCCTGTAACAAGGTGAAACCACTAGCGTCCATTCCAACCCACTCAACGAAATCTGATCGTGATTCCAGGCAGAGAAGGACGCATCCCTTCTTTCTCGCGTCCTCGGTGGTGGGAGGGGGGTGGAGATGATGTTCACTCACACGTGAATAAAATAAGGGCACCTCTGGGACTCCCCAGATGGGTAACACCCTCGATGCCACCTGGACACCTCTGTTATCCACTTTAAACAGTTCTCTGTGCAGAGATACCTATCCACTTATCCCTACCCATCGGCGGAATAGGCAAACCATTCGACACATGACATACCTCAGAATTCACATGTGTCAAGAGTGTTGCCTATCGTGCTAGTGGATAGCGATCGCTGGCTCGGTGCCTCTCTACAGAGACTTTTCTAAAGTGGCCGACAGAGGCGTGCAGTCGGTCTCATAGGGACCTTTTATACGAGTGTGTGGCAGTCTTACAGTATCTCACCCTTCATACCCCCCCCCCCCCCCCAAAAAAAAAAAGAAAATCACTGCTGTTCACACACCTACACACCACAGGACAGAGAAAAAATGGAGGGGTGAAAAAACATACACATCCTTGTCTGCTTCAAGTCAAGATCAGATTTCGTCAAATGGTTTTGAACGATCCCTAATGGTACCGCACTGTATACCAGAGAAAAAATTGTGGTCATGCTCCAAGAGGGTGAGATCATGCTCAATGGGGTTGCACTCCCGTGATGTCTTAGAGAAGGTTTGAATCGTTTGGGAGGGGAGGGGGGGTTGAAAATGTCAAAGGTTATTAAGAATGAAATATGTGGTAACGAATGTCCCTTGGGAAAGGGTGGTTTCATTCACGCCCCTTGTGACAGCTCCTGAGGCTTTTTTGAGTCGATTCTGAGCAGTGCTGTGTCCGAAATATTTTCTTCGACCGCTCATAAGAAAACTGCAAGATATCAACCCTGGGCTTCGCGGTTGTGGAGTCTGTCGCGGAGGTGTCATGAGAAGCGGTGGTATGTGGGTAACGGAAGGTGTGACGACTTTCCCACCGTCTGACGCATGTACGCTGGCGTTAGACAGAATTGAGGTCAAATTTTGTGCATATGTGCCATCATTAACCCAACTTCCATCTCACATGAATGTCTGAGCTCCGATATTTTTCTTGCCCTCGTCAACACCTCGCTGTTAGAAGCGTCGCCAAGACCGAGGGCGAGGTCATAGGACGCCACCAATACACAGGAAGGCTGTAGGTACACTACGTCCCAATTTGTGCATCGCAGGGAGAGAAACGGCATGTTTGGGTATATCATTTCAGTAATAGAGACACGTTGTTCTTCTATTATCTTCCACACTGATAAGAACAACCAAATGTGTACTCCTGTATACTTACATGACAGCTTTCTGGCGTGGAATATACTCTTCCCCATTGATTCCTTCCTGCTGCACGGGGCTTGGTATTGTGACTGAGGCTTCAATCGTTATATGTGACACTCTATAGGTACACCTTCCGACTCCGACTTGTCTTGTATTGGTAGAGCTACTGTACTACTTCTGCTACTTGTGACGACACTTTGCTTATAGTGCAGGAACGGCTATTAGTTCAAGATCCACAGGTATCTCGACTCGTTGCTTCTACTTTCGCTGCTAATGACTTCG
Organism: Schistocerca cancellata; assembly: GCF_023864275.1. Classification (NCBI taxonomy): domain Eukaryota; kingdom Metazoa; phylum Arthropoda; class Insecta; order Orthoptera; family Acrididae; genus Schistocerca; species Schistocerca cancellata. The sequence continues at coordinate 20,759,591 of NC_064631.1, read as the reverse complement.
CCGTTGATCGCCCACACGATCCTACTACTGTTTCTCACCGTTTTCCTGATTTCTCGAAACTTGCATCCCAGGTTGGAGTGATTGTCAAATACGCATGAGCTTGTTAACATGTCCGTGTTTCACCTGCTGGCCTGTCCGCTGTTGCCTGGATACAAGCTACCACAATACAGTGATGCTCATGGTGAGGCTTTGGGCTGTGTGGTAGCGGGCGAGTTGTGGCGCCCTGGAAATATTCTAAGTTTGGAGCTGGCGCGGCCGCACTGGCGCCTCTCGGCGGGCTGGTCACGGCTCGTTGGTGGCCACATCGTGCCGAACGTTAGCAGGCTCCATCGGCCGCGAGGCTGGGAATCCCGTGGTGACGCTGTGTCGATGAAGGAGACATGCAGGGAGTACAAAAGGTGGCGGAGCTTGTGAAACCTTAATGGCAGACATTTCACAGTTCATATAGAAATTAATAGTAGCCAGATGAATCATGATACCTAAAAAAAAACAACATGTACATCACCATTATTTGCAAGACGATTCTCATGGAGTAATCAGATTTTCAATATCTTTATTAGTTTAAAGTTTAGTATCTGCCAATAAATTATACAAGTAACACCCAGCAACGAATTTCCAGAATCTAAATGGTTCATCCAATTTTGTCGATTGACATGTCTTTAGAAAGTTATTAGTGTAAACCTAAATAGGTATAAATTACAGGCATGTAACTTAACAGTAGATGAGTTATTGGAGGTCAGCCATAAGTACTCCACAGTTACACGAAAAACGGTAGCAGCATGCTCATAAATACATTTATTCATCTATGTCTTTGTTTATATCCGATATATACTATTCATGAAGAAATTGGTCAAATATTTACTGTTTTAGAAAGTGCAGAGACATTAGGCTACTGGCCTACCTTCTGTACTACCCCTTTGATGTATATTTATTTAATTTGTTTATGTACTTAATAATGTGTGTCAGAGCGTGTTTATTATCCAGTTGTAGGAATATTTATTTAACTTCAAGTTATTTAACTGTAAATCCAGTATTTCGAATGTGTTTCAAAATGTTTGTGAGTGTGCATTGGCTTGGTGACATGACAGAAGCACTATCGCCAATCACAGCGCTCGTTACTAAGGGAGGCGACTACCGAAGTGAATGGAGGGGGAATTCTGAAGAGTGCAGCGCGAGGGACAGTCGCACAAGACACGGAGAGCGTGCTGGACAGTACGACACACGACACGCAAGGTGCTGGACGGAGAGTTATGGACAGTACGGCGCGACGGACACACGGTCGCGGGAGAGACTTGGAGAGTGGAACAGTCTGCGCGTGGTCAAGGGTGATGGAAATATTTCCTACTGCCGAATAATGCACTTGTGAGATTTCCGTGGCTTCTGCATTGAAGACGTAGTATGCGTATAGAAGTGAATATCTCGCGAGCTATGTTGTTGTTCATAACCAATTACGTGAAGTAGGAATCTATTGTTTCCCTGTTATTCAACTTATATTTTATTTCATTGCTGGATCATCGACACCAATAAGTGTTTTACAGTAATGAAGGGCTTTCTTGAAGGTACTTCTGCTATTTTACTCATCATTTAAAGTTGTTAAGATAGTACCTGCAGATTTTATTTAATTGCAGTCCTTCATTTATAAATGCCTATTCATTCAAAATTCGCAATTGCCGAGTGATAGTAACCGTCGACTATTCCATTCATGTGTATATTCATATTGTATACTGGAGACTCATACGTATTTGGCCTGTAATGCAGCAACTACGTATCCAAGCCCCTAGACAACTGAACCAGCCAAAACTTATCATATTTCAACTCTGAATCTGAGGGTACGTAGTTGAGGGCACTCACCACAACACCTCATTTTTTTATTTTAAACATAGCTGCGCAACAGCAACGGTTCCACGTAATTAGATTAAAAACAGCCGACCAGTTGCAAAGGATAAAGTAATCTTTCCATAGGTTTCGATAGATTTAAATCTATCTTCTTCAGAAGGCCGCCTTCTGAAGAAGATAGATTTAAATCTATCGAAACCTAGGTAAAGATTACTTTATCCTTTGCAACTGGTCGGCTGTTTTTAATCTAATTACCTCATTTTTTATTTGAAAGCCCGCAGGGTACACCGCTTTCCCCTTTGCATGTTGACACGGTTACATTTGCTCTTCTAAACGACTTTCTGCCGGTCCTGTGTAATACGTATGTTCCTCACGTCAGAAAATGTATTCTCTTAAAATTAATATGAATTAAAATTGTCAGGCACCAAAATACACAATTTTATTCGAAAAAAAAACCCTCGATACATTTACATACATGACTGCTGATTCCAATTTCGATATATCGCACTTGTTTTCAAAACCTTACATCAAACTTCGAGACATTGCCTTATTTATTCATCAAACAGACAGCAGCAATAAGTTACTAACAAGTTTACATATGCCTTCCAATGGACCAAACGTTATACAAGGCCACAAAGTATCACATACAGAAAAAAGGAAACCCAATAACCTTACTAATTCACATAATAATACTAAATAAGTGGGACAGTAGCGCACGACATGGCCTACATTCACCGATGAATAAATTAAAGATTGATTTTGATCCTTGGATATGGAACAAAGTCTCGCGTTTTGAACAACAGATTTAACCTTGGTCATAAAGAAAGTACTTCTATAAGACTAAAAATTCTGTGAACGATATATTACGCCAAATATCGCTTGCAAGAAACGTTCTCACCAGAAATTCGTGTCTGTTGCGTCGTAGAAACGTCCATAAAAATGTCCACGCGAAGCATCTAGCGATCCCAGAAGCGCTAGTGCGTTTTTTCCTTCATGTCAGCATGGATATGCTAGCTTAATTCTCAGCCACGCCGATACAAGATTGGTCATTCAGCTACACCCTCCAAAGTTCAGCGTACAACGCACTTTCGCTATGCAGCGAAAGACTGTGGCATTTGTAGGAGGCGAAACCTGTGCACGATGTGTCTCTGCACTTCACTAGCGACTAACAACTGACGTAAAGATAAATTATATGAAAGAGCATTCTAATGAAACGATTTCAAATTTTGATGTGCCATGAAGTTTCCAAACAGCACAAGCTCTGCTGCAGAGTCAAAATTCATTCCGGAAATACATCAGTGTCGGTAGAGCGCCTCACAAATTGTCTTACTGTCGCTAACCGTACAGTACACTAGAGAGATGTCTTTCTCCATCACAGAGAATGTTTCAGCTACCAAATGCAGACTTGTAATGGCTTAATCATAATGATGTCACCACGTTATTTTCATTATCGTGAAGATAAAGCCAATCGACTATACTCCAGACATTTTCGAAAATGAACAGAATCCACAGTAATAGTGGGGTTTGGTGACATGCAGCCTGTTGCGAATGTCACCTAACGAACAGCGAGAGTGCGGCAGGCAACTTGACTACCAGCACAGCGTAGCTAATGGCCTGTCAACTCCGTTAATTGAAAGCCCGAATATTGGACATGACAGTGAAATCTATTTTGAGAATGTGAAACTGTCAACTGATAAATAAATAAAGTACGGACCTGTGTCACAGTAATGACTACATTATTCTACATCACTCTCAAAATCAAATGTCACAGAGATAAATAAGTGTTACAATAGATATGTGTGTCTTCCTCGACACGATTAGCAATGACATAAATATTAGCAACCGTAATACTAATTTAGTAACAGACGACACCCATCTTAAACATCAAAGGAGGGAATTTAGGTATAACGTGACATGCTAGATTTAAATGTACATTTCTTACAAAGTAATTGTGTATGTTTATGAGACGCTGCTGCTAAAAAAAAAAAAAAAAAAAAAAAAATGCTGTGGGACCACTGTTGCTTGCGACATTAATGAAACTTAAATAAATAAAGTTACAGTGTTCAGACGGCTTCATAAAATCTTTCAGGATAAATTTTAGTGCAATGTGAAATAAAAATATTTTAAAGTTTCTATACCTCCAGTGTAAGTACCAAGCAGACTCTCATACATTTATTTATACCCAATTATGCAGCAAGTATGATATTACAATTAACGGTACCGGTAACAAAAATGTGACAAGGAAATTAGCACACTCTCTAGAGTCATAAGCAGTGTGATACGCGCTACCACGACGCAATACGCATTAAGTGTAATATAAAGCATACCATAGTGTTCACATTTTAGTTTTCATACTTCGCGAACCTCATGTGCAATGAACATCACTAAGCAATCACTGGAACGTACGTAACTCAATAGTAAAATAGCAATACAACAACTTTTATTGCAAGGTAATTAAGATTAAAGCAATGTAGTGAAACGTTGTAACTCTGGGTTCAGACATAGACAACCACGGGATGCCGACAGGCCGCCGTGTCATCCTGTTCAATGTGGCGTCATTTTCGGTATGCGAAGGAAAATGGGGTCAGCACACCCGTCTCTCGGCCATCTTCACCTCCCCAGATGTTGGGCCGCTACTTCTTGCTCAAGTTACTGCGCATATGGGATCACGAGACTGTGTTCACCCCGCTTAGTCCTCCCATCAAGGAATGGTCCATGGCAGCTCCGAGAAATGAACCCGGGTGCTCTGCATCGCAGTCAGACGCGCTGACCCGGAGCAGAAATTGCGGGACGTTATAAATTCTAACAGCCACTGAAAGACTATTCAGAGAAGGATTTTCCACGTCACCAAAACTACTCTCAATAGCCCAGGAAGACGTTTTCAGAGCCTTAAACTGGAAAATGAAGAACTGGCACTTGTTAATGGAATAATGACATGTGAGCCACCTCCAGTACGCAGATATAATGTACTGTTCGCTTCTAGCACAAAACAAGGGGAATATAAGAACTTGACAGGACAAGGTTGAAAGTACGAGGGTCGTTCAATAAGTAATTCCCTACATTTTTTAAGCCATTAATATACATAGACAGATGTCCTTGTTCGTGCTTCACATTTGATGTTTGTTATATGCGCCGGTGAAGTTTGGAACCGTTCTGGCAGACGGCAGAGCTGTAGTACAGCGTCAAAACGAAGTCTACATACGACTCACGTTTCAGTCAGCGAGATGTTATTGAACTCTTGTGTGCAGAAAAAGAAACAGTGATGAACATCCATAAGCGTTTGTGTGCAGTGTATGGAATTGCTGCAATGGATAGTAGTACAGTTGGGTGATGGGTAAAGAAAGTTACAGCCTCAGGAACTGCAGAAACAGGGCTCAATGATCAGCCACGCTTGGGACGTCCTGTCACAGCCACTGCTCCAGACGTGCTGAATCGTGCGGAGGCCATTATTCGTGTCGACCGGTGCGTCACAACTCGACAATTGGCTCCACTCACTTTCAAGATGACGAACTGTCAGACATGCAGTGAAAACATGGCTTCGCCGACAGGACAAGAGCTTTTACCATCATAGAATACGTGCTCTTCCTCAACGTTGGCGTACGGCAATAGAACGTTGTGGAGACTACGTAGAAAAACAGGACTTGGACAAGACATGTTGATGTATATTTTCACCAAATTGTGACTCTTCACAAGAAATTTGTTCTGAGGAAAAAAGTGGGGCATTACTTATTGAACGATATTCGTAGGTAAGAACAGCAATTTCTGTAAAGCTAAATAACATTTTGTATTTTTATTTTCCACGCCTAATTTTGTAGGAACAAATATAGGAGCGAATGTCTACGGCCATAGAACGAATCAGTATATGAAATTAACATCAGAAAAGTTAATAATGAATAAGAAATATACGAATCCCACCAACATGACAAGCTGCGGAGCACATATTAACATAAGCAACAATCAACATAATTTTTATTTTGGCTGGAGCCACAGTCATGGTAAATATTTTGAATGATGCTACCACCATTTGATTGTAATAATTTTGATTTTATTGTTATACATTCCAAACTTCGGCCTTAGGCCATTGTCAAATACAAAAACTTATTTATATGTCTAAACACATTAGAATGGTATGAAATACAAGTTCCTGTCAGAAAAGCATATCTGGTCATATAGACAAGGTCTGTCATTAGTACGGTTCTGGAACCACGCGACCGCTATGGTCTCAGGTTCGAATCCTGCCTCGAGCATGGGTGTGTATGATGACCTTAGGTTAGTTAGGTTTAAGTAGTTCTAAGTTATATGGGGCTGATGTCCTCAGAAGTTAAGTCCCATAGTGCTCAGAGCCATTTTGTCATTAGTAGAAGTGAGAACATCTCTAAGAAGCCTCAATAAGTTGCACACTTTCATTTCTTCACCCCATAAAGGAGCTGTTACCTGAAATTGCTAACCAATACACAGGTACGCGCCACACTATTTTGTTTGAACTACACCTCAAAGACACAATAGTGTGGCGCATACCTGTGTATTGGTTAGCAATTTTATGCAACAACTGCACTATGGGGTCCAGAAATGAAAATGTGCAACGTATTTAGGCATTTTAGACATGTTCACTTATGCTAATGACAGATCTTGACTTTGTGATCAGATATGCTTTTCTGACAAGGTCTTGTCTTTCGCACCGGTCTGAGGTCTTTTCACATGCACTTGAAAATGGGCTAAGGCGAAATCTGGATTATAATAAAATAAAAATTATTGCACTCAAATGCCGGCAGAATCATTAAAAAACCGAGAAATATTTTGTTAATTGTTCCCTAGATACTGTCAGACAGAAGAGCATGACTGAACCAGGAACCAAATGCAGTTTGGATTTCCGTCTGCCGGCCGGTGTGGCAGAGCGGTTCTAGGCGCTACAGTCTGGAACCGCGCAACCGCTCCGGTCGCAGGTTCGAATCCTGCCTCTGGCGTGGATGTGTGTGCTGTCCTTAGGTTAGTTATGTTTAAGTAGTTTTAAGTGCTAGGGGACTGATGACCTCAAAAGTTAAGTCCCATAATGCTCAGAACCATTTGCACCATTTTTTAAAATACACTCCTGGAAATGGAAAAAAGAACACATTGACACCGGTGTGTCAGACCCACCATACTTGCTCCGGACACTGCGAGAGGGCTGTACAGGCAATGATCACACGCACGGCACAGCGGACACACCAGGAACGGCGGTGTTGGCCGTCGAATGGCGCTAGCTGCGCAGCATTTGTGCACCGCCGCCGTCAGTGTCAGCCAGTTTGCCGTGGCATACGGAGCTCCATCGCAGTCTTTAACACTGGTAGCATGCCGCGACAGCGTGGACGTGAACCGTATGTGCAGTTGACGGACTTTGAACGAGGGCGTATAGTGGGCATGCGGGAAGCCAGGTGGACGTACCGCCGAATTGCTCAACACGTGGGGCGTGAGGTCTCCACAGTACATCGATGTTGTCGCCAGTGGTCGGCGGAAGGTGCACGTGCCCGTCGACCTGGGACCGGACCGCAGCGACGCACGGATGCACGCCAAGACCGTAGGATCCTACGCAGTGCCGTAGGGGACCGCACCGCCACTTCCCAGCAAATAAGGGCCACTGTTGCTCCTGGGGTATCGGCGAGGACCATTCGCAACCGTCTCCATGAAGCTGGGCTACGGTCCCGCACACCGTTAGGCCGTCTTCCGCTCACGCCCCAACATCGTGCAGCCCGCCTCCAGTGGTGTCGCGACAGGCGTGAATGGAGGGACGAATGGAGACGTGTCGTCTTCAGCGATGAGAGTCGCTTCTGCCTTGGTGCCAATGATGGTTGTATGCGTGTTTGGCGCCGTGCAGGTGAGCGCCACAATCAGGACTGCATACGACCGAGGCACACAGGGCCAACACCCGGCATCATGGTGTGGGGAGCGATCTCCGACACTGGCCGTACACCACTGGTGATCGTCGAGGGGACACTGAATAGTGCACGGTACATCCAAACCGTCATCGAACCCATCGTTCTACCATTCCTAGACCGGCAAGGGAACTTGCTGTTCCAACAGGACAATGCACGTCCGCATGTATCCCGTGCCACCCAACGTGCTCTAGAAGGTGTAAGTCAACTACCCAGGCCAGCAAGATCTCCGGATCTGTCCCCCATTGAGCATGTTTGGGACTGGATGAAGCGTCGTCTCACGCGGTCTGCACGTCCAGCACGAACGCTGGTCCAACTGAGGCGCCAGGTGGAAATGGCATGGCAAGCCGTTCCACAGGACTACATCCAGCATCTCTACGATCGTCTCCATGGGAGAATAGCAGCCTGCATTGCTGCGAAAGGTGGATATACACTGTCTTAGTGCCGACATTGTGCATGCTCTGTTGCCTGTGTCTATGTGCCTGTGGTTCTGTCAGTGTGATTATGTGATGTATCTGACCCCAGGAATGTGTCAATAAAGTTTCCCCTTCCTGGGACAATGAATTCACGGTGTTCTTATTTCAATTTCCAGGAGTGTATTTTTTACTTCCGTCTACTACTACCACCTCAGAGGAAGATACTAATTCTTGGAAATAAGCTCTTCCTGTTAACAACAAACGACATTAAAGGAAATAAGTATTGAGGCCAGAGTCAGAATCGCCAGACTCCTGGACAGGGTTAGTAAACTTACACCACAAATGTGAACCACTCTTTCCTAAAATTCTCCCAATAAACCGAAGTCGACTATTCGCCTTCCTGCCACAGTTCTCACATACTCGTTCCATTTCATATCGCTTGGCAACGTTACGCCCAGCTATTTAAACTACTTGACTGTGTCAAGCAGGTCACTGTTAATACTGTATCCAAACGTTACAGGTTTGTCCTTCCTACCCATCCGCATTTCTTACATTTTTCCACATTATAGTTATCTGCCATTCATCACACCAATTAGAAATTTTGTGTAAGTCGTCTTGTATTTTCCTACAGTCACTCGACTTCGATACCTTACAGTACACCACAGAAACATCAGCAAACAACTGCAGATTGCTGTCAACCTATCATATATGTATGTATAGAACAACATCTGTCCTATTACGCTTCCCTGGGGCGCTCCTGACAATACCCTTGTCTCTGATTAACACTCGCCATCGAAAACAACATACTGGGTCCCATTACTTAAGAAGTCTTCGAGCCACTCACATATCTGTGAACTTAGCTCCATATGCTCGTACCTCCGTTAACAGCTTTTCGGGAATCTAGAAATATGAAATAAGCCTATTGTCCTTCATTCATAGTTCGCAGTATATCATGTGAGAGAGGGACAAGCTGAATTTCGCCCAGCGATGCTTTCTACAACCATGCAGATTCGTGCACATTAGCTTCTCAGGCTCGAGAAAGTTTATTCTATTCGAACTGAGAATATTTTCAAGGATTCTGCAGCAATCCGAAGTAAGGGATATTGGTCTGTAATTTTGCGGGTCCGTTCATTTACCGTTCTTACATACTGGAGTCACCTGCGCTTTTTTCAAGTAGCTCGAAATTTTGTGCTGGGCGAGAGATTCAGGATGAATGCAAGACAGGTAAGGGACCAATGCCGTAGAATACTCTGTATATAAATGCACTGGACTTCCTTCTGGACCTGGTAATTTATTTTCCTTCAAATATTTTAGTTGTTTCTGTACGCCAGGGATGTTTATTACAATGACGTCCATACGGAAGTCTGTCCTATGGTCAAATGACGGTATGTTTGCACGGTTCTGCTGCGTGAAAGATTTCTTGAAAGTGAAATTTAAAACTTCGGCTTTCGGTTTACTTTCATCAACTGTCACGCCAGACTGATGAACAAAGGTTCAAATGGCTCTGAGCACTATGGGACTCAACATCTTAGGTCATAAGTCCCCTAGAACTTAGAACTACTTAAACCTAACTAACCTAAGGACATCACACACACCCATGCCCGAGGCAGGATTCGAACCTGCGACCGTAGCAGTCCCGCAGTTCCGGACTGCAGCGCCAGAACCGCACGGCCACCGCGGCCGGCGATGAACAAAGGACTGAATGGAAGCCTTAGCAATTTTACATACGACGAGAATTTTTTCGGGTTTTCTGCCAGATCTTTTGACGGTGGTAGTTGTATGGTTCGCGCAGAGATCTTTTCACGATAGCATGAAGCTCTATTAACCTCTGTTTGTCGTTGCTTGTGCGTTCTTTTTTGAACCGTGAGTGCAACAGCGTCTGCTTCTTTGGCATCCATCTGAGCCAAGAAACTGCCTTTTGTGAATGGGAAGAGTTACTCCAGAATATAATTTATGTGAGAAGCGATATATAATCAGGGAAGGAGGCTAATTTTGCACATATTGCAGGTACTGTTCTAATAGTAAATAGAGCAACATTCAGTTTCGACTAAACGTGGGCTTCCGACGACACATTGTCGTCTATCTGGACACCTCCGAATTTGGGTTACTCATACTCACAAGTCGTATGGCCATTCTGTGTACTCAAGATTTAATTTTTGGAGTGGCTTGTGTGTTAGAAACTGTAAAAACTGAATCTTACTGTGATATCCCGTCAGTTTATTTTCCACAGTCCACAAACTTATGTCTCGAATTGTGCTATTTGTTACATTCCTTATGTTGTTCTCAACATCCTTCACTACTCAGCTAGTGTCATCAGGAAACATAACTATTTTAGATGTGTAATCAACGATATAAAACAAACCCAAGACATAAAAGGAAACAACTGAAAGATTCTTTTGCTGGTAGTAAGACTGGGATGGGGAATTCATTAGTGATGTAGAAGAAGGGGGAATTTTAACTCTTTGCGCGAGCCATAGTGACGCTTGGGACATTCTTTAGCATTAAAGTACACCAATGTGCAAAAACGTTAAGGCCGAAATTAACTTTCGCATGATGTTTCACCGGCAAATAACATACATCGATGATACTTGGACGATACGTAGAAAGAACTGCTACTGTAAAGATAACAAATTAAGTGGAAGAAATACCCAATGAGACAAACAGAAATGACACTTTTATTGGAAGACAATAATTACGCTGAAGTCGTGTGCGACTCATGGCGGTCCCCTGTACATTATGAACGGCGAGACATGGCTCTTAAAGTGGTGTGTGATCGCCACGGACGACAATGCATGCGTTGAAAACGTGCTTCTGTGATGGCTACATGGTTGGTAGGGAGTTCTTGTGACAGGGCGTTTCGTTCCTCCACCAGCGAAGCGCCGTTGACAGCCACTATATGGTCTTTGGCGCATGTGGACGTGCTGACATTCGTCTCCCCAGTGCATCCCACTCGTGCTCCATGGTGTATAAGTCGGGGAAACGACGGGACAAATCTATGCGCCGAGTATCCTCCCGTTCCAAGAGTTTCTCTAGCTGCGCAGTTCGATGTGGTCGCCAATTTTCATCTATAAAATGAAGTGAGGGTCGAATGCGCCCTGAAAAGACGTACGGGGAAGGTGTGCAGTGTCACAGTAACGTCCACTGGTGATCGGACCGTTTTCAGAGGTATGGGGGTCAGTAGGCCCAAGCGAAGTGGTTCAAATGGCTCTGAGCCCTATGGGGCTTACCATCTGAGATCATCAGTCCCCTAGACTTATAACTACTTAAACCTAACTAACCTAAGTACATGACACACGTCCATGCCCGAGGCAGGATTCGAACCTGCGACCGTAGCGGTCGATCGGCGGCAGGCTAAAGCGCCTAGAACCGCTAGGCCACATTGGCCGGCACGCCCAAGCAACATCATGCCTCCCCATACCACAACGGCTGGACCACCAAACTGATCACGTTAGAGAATCTTCCTGAGTGCATTACGCGATCCCACCTCTCGTCACATGAGGGTACGTCCAACACTGTCGAACATGATCGTTTTGGAGTTCCAGGTGTTATGGTGTGGAGAGGACGTCTAAACCGTCTGTCCAGAATTTCCCAGACGGATTTTACGAGTATTCCTGGCATATAAGCGCAGTCTTCTCCATTGAAGCCCACCTGCCGTTCTGGAGCCTGAAGATATCCTTAAGGATTGAAACCGGTCACTCCGATTAAAATAAATTTGCAACCAAGACCGTTTTTTAATTATCATATAAGCGATTACAGCGCAGTATATACGGTGGCTGCTTGAACTAGCATCTGTAAATAACGGATGTGCATTCTATCACTCAGTTGCGGGCAGGCACTGTTAAGTAGCAGACGGGCGGACGTAGGGTGTCAACGTTCTTTTGTAACGAATCATAACGGAGCAACATCGCTAAATCAGGTATTCAAGAGATTGTCAAGAATGTTTTGATGCAGGGAAAGTTTGGTATAAAGTCTGTCTGCACACCTTGATTTCACGACATAACTGACATTCAAGCCCATGTGACAGGCGAGTTGAGAGTTTCACAACAGTTATGCAAGGTTATACTGCAGTTCTGTGCGTTGTATTTCAGTGGTACGGGACTATGTAGAACGCCTGAAGCGTAAAATCCACCATATTAACTTTTCTCTTTTTTTATTAATCTTGTCTTGAAACTTTTTGGACTGACAGGGTACTTACTCGTAAACAAAAGCAGACGTAACCTGCAGAGTAAGATACCACATAAATGTTATATGTTACTGAATTGGAAGTGCTTTGAATTCATTGATATGTTCAATGAAGATACTCTTTGCAAGCAACATTAAAAGCTAACATTGGTAGCAGCCGCAAACAAGTTAATACTAGACCCAAGACATACAGTCTTTCGATTTCTGTTGAAACAGCTACTCCCGCCAGCCACTGCTCTGATCGTCATCTCAGAGCTAACGATTAATTCCTGTTGTCGCATCAGGGTATACATAGGAGCGTAACAGATCATTTGCAAATGATCTTCACTTCTACGAATTTCTTATCACCGAAGAGGAACACAAGATTAAACGTGATGGCTAAAATGTCAGGCCTGTTTCCCACAGGATTTGATCGCCAAAGTTGACAGAGAGAAGAATCGCTAGATTATCAATTCGAACTGCAGCGGCATCCACCGATTCAGTACTAGGTAGACGAGAAGCCAAAGAAGTATATGAGCGCATTGTACTGTGATTGATGATACGGTGTGTGCTGGCACGAAAGCAAAGGCTGATCCACGTTAATTAATAATTATACGAAGCAGAAACAAGAATTTCTGATCCCATTTCATTTCATTTGTAAGACACCTATAATTTGAAAGGGAAACTATTTTTCTGAAAAAAAAACCTTTTATTTGAAACTAGTTTATAACCGCCAGAAATTGCTATAAAATTGTATTATTTTTCGTGATATGTCCATGTAGAGCGTGGTACAAGAAACCAGTGACACAATCGACTGTCAACAATGCCTGTAGGAGAGAGAGGAGATACAGAGACCTCGTACCAGACTTTGTGTTCTGTATAGGCCGATTTTCATGCAATAGTAACATTTGAAAAAGTCATGCTTTTCCAACGCAAACTGCCTCAGACGAACCTTAATGAACAGTGTGAATGAATGATATGTAAAATCAAATTACCCTGAATATACCTGCAGTGTTGAAGACCTCCATGTTCAATAAACACAAGGTGTTAGGGGTATAAGTGTAGATATTTTTATAGCTAAGCAAGGGCGGTACACTGAACATTACATCAGTATTTACTACACTTGCGGACGAATAATTAGAGCTACTAGAAATAGTATGTTCTTAGGTTGGTTAACGCCTCCAGGCGCATGTGAACAGAGCAAGCCATTAATGCTTGTTTCCCCTTGGCAGGAAGTCCTGTGTTGAAATGTGGACGCGCGGACGCAACACGGACAGTCTGTACTGACAGGCCTAGTCTACTTAGTGGCTCTCTTACGACCGTGGTAAGAACATGCGGCAGTAGACTGTGTGTGACGTGTTTGCCGGGAGGCCGTGAGACACAGAGGATGAAACGGTACAGTACCGCCCGACATTGAAAATAGGTACAACATTCTTCGTTATTCTTGTCAGTACAACATATTTTTTCTAATAATAACTCAATTTCAATTAATACAGCGAAGCCGGATACCAGTGTGGGAAAGAATGACAATTTATTTATTTAATTGATCACATGTGCACTCCCACAAAGTAAATCCCTAGATCCAGTTTGGCGAGATCTGTGAAATGAATGAACGTATGGTCGTCTGCTAACCGCAGATAGTGAATGTGAATATATGAACATCTTTGAGACGGTTCTTTGGTCACCTTTGGTGGAACCAAAGAGATGAAACTTCCCGGAGCTTTGAGCGCCTGAAATGTGGCTGGCCATTACGGTAGCATGGTCTTCCCCCATCTCGACAGAGGTGCGAGATGACCTGAAGAACGGCCATGTTTCAGCACTCTGCCGCTGGATCTAGTGTTGGTAAGACCTGTCTTAGGTGTGTTCCGTAAAGACAAAAGAGTGGAGACTTGGTATGCATGTGAAATACTTAAGAGTAGTTTGGAGTAATAATTTCTCTATTTCAGGAACTTTTGTGGGGAGAATTAAATGTCAGGCAGGTAATATTAAGGGGATCGTAGTAATCTTCGGAAATGACCAACGGTCACAATGCAACCACGTGTAGCAATAAGTTGAAATACTTCCGAATGCTTAACTTATGCTGAATTACTAGCGTGTGTACTATAAGTTGGAAATATTTTAGAAATGACGTGTGCAGGACTTGAAATTAGAGACGAGTACTTCCACGTGGTGAGTACTGTGTGAGTCTCAAGCTGTGTATGAGACAAAGAATAAAGAGAAGTACTCGTCCATGGTATCAGTTGAGGACTCGCGTGTGTGATGAATTAATATTACTTTGCGTGTTATGTTTCCATGTGACGCTTGATTCAAACTATAATACTCTGAGAGAGAAGCAAGGTGAGTCAGCCGTCTATCCAGCAACTCCACTTGGCTTGCATTGCACAGGAAGACGTGCATATATCCTCCAGAGTTCATAGTAGGAAAGAAAAATTACTGAGTGGGGCAGTGTCGTGTGAAACTGGGATAAACACTAATTGAAGTGGGAAAGCTGGAAGTGATGTGATTATAACTTTGTGACTATTCTTTGTATTTTATGTTGCCAGTGTGATGTATTTCATGAAATTTAAGTATGTGTGGTTGGCATGGGAGAGTAACAAGATATTTTCAGAAGCAGTGGGTTATGCATGTTCCTTTTTGTACCGCTCGGTCTGGAGGAAATTTTCGTGATGATGGGTGTGAGAGTCGAAGCGTGAGATATAGAAAAAGATCCACCATCTTATCCAGAAAGTGCACAATAGCGTTAAATAATTACGAGACGATAAGATAGAGAATCACCAATGTAAAGCCATGCCCACTGGGCGCAATTTCTCATGTGTTATTGTTGTAGGTTATAGAATTTGTGTGTTTAGGTTATAGAATTTATCGGAATAAATAAGATAGTGAAAAGAAAAAGATTGGTGGCCTTTTCCTTCGAGTAGTATGTTGTCACGATACCCAGAATTTATAATGTGTGCGCCATTGATATTCAGTGCGATGGCCACGTGTTGATCAAAGCCGTTAAATAAGAAAGAAAATGTGGTATTTCCAGTGCGTAGTGAACAGTCAGAGTTGTGTAAATTACTAATAGTCAGATGTGCGTTTCCGTTGCGTTATATTCAAACAGGAGAATAACTTGTAACTTAATTTTGAGTACTAGAGTTCATGTTACTCGATAAATAAGAATGAGTCCACTCGCTTGGCAGACCACTCATCTTGCAGGCCTGACTGCTTGATGCCACAGTATGAGCAAGGCAAGTGGGTGCCTCTCAAGTAAAAACAGCTAACATTCCGAAGTGGCTCCACATCAAGGTACCGATGACAACACTGTCTCCAGTTATACCACTAACACCCTGTGTATGCACTTGTGAGATTTTATGTTATGCGTCTGCAGGAATGTGCAGTCGACTTGACGCCTGTATTTTGGGTTCCAAGTATTTACGAAATTCAGATGTTCGTTGGTTGCTTACCTTGTAACTGCAATCGTTGCTCCGTGTTCTTACTGCATTTGAAAGTTTTCTCAAGACTTTGCTGTCCGAGGGATGGGTACCTCGTGCTGCGCGCCGGTCGCCACGTCGCAGACTGGTACTGGGCAACGTCGTGTGCCGCTGCAGCGACCCCTGTATTGTTGAGAACTGCGTCACGTTGCGGTATGTTGTGCACTGTGAGAGGAAATGCGGAAAATAATCACCGCGTACTTAAGTAAACTAGCTAGCTGCGATAGTAGTGGCGTAACCAGGATGTGACGAGCGGGACAAGCGGCCCGAGGATAAGGTGCCCCAGAAAAGAAAAGAAACAAGAAAAGTGGAAAACTTAGTAAAATTGATGAGTCAAGTGAGGTCTTTCGCTATGTTAAAATAACGGAAGATTTTTCCAGAAAAGTTTATAACGTGAAGATATGCAAATCATTTATCTTCTTTACACGTGTCAGTGAGCGTTAGGATAAGAATATCAGTTTACTGAATGTATAGAACGAAAGAGAGCAGATGGCTCTGAGCACTATCGGACTTAACATCTGAGGTCATCAGTCCCCTAGAATTTAGAACTACTTAAACCTAACTAACCTAAGGGCACCACACACATCCATGCCCGAGGCAAGATTCCAACCTGCGACCGCAGCGGTCGCGCGGTTCCAGACAGAAGCGCCTAGAACCACTCGGCCACAACGGCCGGCGAGAGCAGATGTGAGGAAGTGTTTCGGTCAAAGCTAAGGAGTAGTACACGTCATGGGTGGCTTATAGAATGGTGAAGAAATAATTATGTCACAATTTGTATTTAATGCTTAAAGGTGCTATGGAAACTAAAAAGCTTATTGGAAAATAACCCTAGATTTAGAAACACCTTCAGTTATTTTTGTCACGGCACCTACGGTGGTAGTAATTAAAAGCTTGTTCCGTGAGTTACTTCCAAAGTGTTCTTAAAGGCACGAAATACAACGCCCTAGGCTGGCATATAAGAAACCGTCTACACACTTACAGAAAGATTGATTGATGGTTTTGAGGCTGCAACAAACATAATTCGTAATGTTAAGGAATGTGACGAGAGAAGTCTTGCAGTAGACTTTAAGAACATAATCTTACCCTTTTCAGATTCAGTAAGAAACACCAGAAAAAATTAAGACACCACCTAAGGCAGTGTCGTCAAGCTGCGTCTCACGTGCCGCACGCATCCCGAATCAAGTGTTCGTGTGACCCGCGGTTCTCATCCGTTATTTTTAATAATATGCTGCTGGCTACTGACAGACGAATCCAAAACCGACGCCGGCCGGAGATGCCGAGCGGTTCTAAGCGCTTCAGTCTGCAACCGCGCGACCACTACGGCCGCAGGTTCGAATCCTGTTTCATGCATGGATGTGTGTGATGTCCTTAGGTTAGTTAGGTTTAAGTAGATCTAAGTTCTAGGGGACTAATGACCTAAGATGTTCACTCTCATAGTGCTCAGAGCCATTTGAACCAACCAAAGACGACACATAATGTCAAGGTGTACTTAAGAAGTGTGGTTTTCCAAATCAGTAACAAACAAAAGTACACAGAGACAGTAAAATGTACTTAATTTTCATTGAGGTTGAGAGGTGGCATGAGCCCCCTTTCATATTTCTATCTTACGATTCTCCTCTCTAATTGCATGCGGTGGAAAGTTGCTATTCCTTCACACGCGGACTTCCCACGCAGCGTCTCTCGTCACCCGGGTGGTCCAGTGACAGGCGGGCTCGTTGACTTTGAAAGGGTAAGCCGACAGGTGTGAGGGAGCTGAGTGAATGCTTTCCAGACGCCGACATTGTCAAGAGGCACACCCGCAGGGCCTGAAGTAGCGGCTGGGCTAGAGGTTCCGTTACTTCGCAGAAACTTAGCGAAAACACTTTCTGGCGGGCTACCAGCGAGGCGTGGGAATGACTTGTGTACCCAGGCAGCTGTGGCGGGAAAATTCCCGCGCTTTCTGCAAAATAGTAACTGTGATTGGCTTGCTCAGGGCATAGCTCCGTGACGTAGCAAGATCAACGCAGAAATTGGCGCCAACAATCTCCATTGGTGGAATGGTAGTGTTCCAGCAATGGAGTGGAATTTTCCGCCGGTTTTCGAGTTGCTGATTGGAACGTTTAACCACGGCCACTGTCGTGGGGGCGGGAATGTTCTGTGTTCGGTTTTGTATGGGTGCTCTTGTGAGTAGTCGGCTCTCGCCTTTCGGTCGAGGACGTCGAAGCAACCAGCCAACAGCTCCGGTATGCCAGATCGTGTCCTGGTAGTCAAGAAGACAGTTTGGTAATGTATGTCTGCAGCACCGGCAGATAGGGATTTTCCTAGGTGATAATCAGTGCTCAGCAGAGCGCGCCTGTTCGTCTTTTTTCTAACTTTGTTCTGTCTTGGGTAGCAGCAATTAATGTTGGGTTGGCTATGTGTTTTCTCTA
This sequence comes from Schistocerca cancellata, assembly GCF_023864275.1. Classification (NCBI taxonomy): domain Eukaryota; kingdom Metazoa; phylum Arthropoda; class Insecta; order Orthoptera; family Acrididae; genus Schistocerca; species Schistocerca cancellata. The sequence goes on along the minus strand of NC_064631.1, from coordinate 20,741,388 downwards.
AGATTTGAGTTGCAAGGAATTGGCTGCACATACCACTTCGTCATAATCCTCACAATCTAGTTTAGGGACAACTTGACATTCACAGCGTTTGTTTGAGTATCCAATTTCAGCCAATTTGATGTATTGTAAATGTTTCATGTGTTTTTGTTTATTATTTTGTGTTTAGTCTTAATAAATCATATTGTTATTTTGGACAGAACTTTCATTCTGTTAATCGATAGAGTAACCCCATCATTCCTCACTATGTTAATGAAACCTTCGTTTATTTAACTTATTTATCAAATTAAATTATTGCAGGTGCCAAACACTCTTCTACTCCACTGGCAGGGTTGATTAGAGTCAGTTTGCGTATATTTTTTTATCCTTGTGCAACAGCAAAAGTTGGAGTTAGAATAGGGGGCGCTTAGAGCATCATGTACATATGTAGATTCTAGAAGAATTGAGTGTTAAATACACTGCTAGCCCCGGCACCTCGCAAGGTGAATTGGGCCACGAATTTAGTAAAGTTGGCCTTTTACCCTGCTGGCAGAGGGGTAAGTAGCGCAGGGTGTGAGTGGGCGAATGTTTTACTGTTTGGTTTCCAGTGTTGACAACTTACAGGCGTGCGCGACTCGTACCGACCATCTGTTGTGGTACAAGTTTTGACACGGTAGTAACATGGATTCGTGAATGTACGTTACAGAGACCATCATCTTCAAATAATACACATACACTAATCGGCCAGAACATTATGAGCACCGACCTTCTATCGATATAAACCCGTCCTGGCCATAGCAGCGTCACCTGGCGAGGAATGACTGCTAGTCAGACACAAGCACGGTGCATGTACATAGTATCACTGAGCGCGCTGCCAGTGTGTAGAATGGGGCAGGTGCGCGATCTGTGTGAGTCTGACAGAGGGCAGACTGTGATGGCGCGGAGTCTTGGCACCAGCATTTCTGAAACTGCACGACCTTTCGAGTGTTGGAGGAGTGCTGTGGTGAGAGTTTTCAACAAGTGGCGAAACCCAGATGAAACACGTCCAGACGTCGTCGGGTTGGACAACCACTCCTCATTACAGATGTCGGACGCCATAGGTTGAGCAGACTGGTAAAACAGGGCAGACGGCGAACTGTGGCGGAACAAACATCGGACTTTTGAGGTGGGCAGAGCAGAAGTGTGTCTGAACACGCAGTGCATCGGATACTCCTGGCGGAGGGCCTCCGCAGCCGACGAACTGTGCGTGTGCCAATGTTAAAACCAGGACATCGCCAACTACGACTGAAATCGACACGTGAAGATCGGAAACTGGACGTTGGCGCAGTGGGAGAGCGTTGCAGGGGCTGATGCATCCCGATACCTTTTTCATCGTGCCGCGAAACCGGCGCGAAACCGTCTTCCTGGGCACCTATTATCCGGTACCGACACAAGCTGGCGGCGGCTACATTATGCTCTGGAAAACATTCACGTATGAATCCGTTGATCCAGTGGAGCTCGTGCAGGGTACCATGACGACGCAGGAATATGCAACACCGGTTGCAGATCTCGTACCCCTCCAGGACGATCATGTTCCCCAACGGCAGTATCATTTTCCAACAAGTTAATGCGCCATGTCAGAAGGCCAGGAGGGTGATGGGATGGTTAGAGGAAAACAGTCCCGAGCCCCAATCGATGTGCTCGTCCCAGGACTCGCCAGATGGGAACTCGATCGAACACATCTGGGATGTGATTGAACGTGGCGTCAGATCTCATCGCCCCCCTCCCCGGATATTACGGGAACTGGGTGACCTGTGCGTGCAGATGTGGTGGCAGCTCCCTCCAGCAACCTACCGAGGCCTCATTGCTTCCATGTCGCGACGCATCGCCGCTGTTGTCCGTACCAAAGGCGGTCATACCGGCTATTGGGTTGGCGGTTGTAATGTTCTGGCTGGCCGGTGTAACTGTACTAAGGAATTTGAAATTGAATTAAGGCTGTTTTGATGCAACGCAGTGAGTAGAAGAGGGATAATTTTAGAAACATTTGTAATCGTGTCATATATTACGTTATGCATTTAAATTAAGTACATTTACTGTTGTTAACCAATTAGTCATCTGCACACACGGATACCACACCACATCGTCAGGCAACTACAGTGTTACAACTTTCCGGTCGATGAGGAGCAGTCGACACGAAGTTTTCCGAATGTCGACTTTTAACAAGCATTACTTTGGGAGCTAGTCCGTTTGACGCTCATAATATAATAATAAGACCGGTACATAAGGGGCCCCAGGTACACTGCCGGTACTGTCTCTACAGAAAAATTTTTGACGACCAGTGAGCGATGGCCTAGCTGGCTTAGAGTATGGACGTTGAAGCTAAATCTGGCTTTTTAAGATCGGCCCTGTTAGACATAAAAGTGTAGAATTGTGCTTTAGTCGGCCGCTGTGGCCGAGCGGTTCTAGGCGCTTCAGTCTGGAACCGCGCGACCGCTACGGTCGCAGGTTCGAATCCTGCCTCGGGCATGGATGTGTGTGATGTCCTTAGGTTAGTTAGGTTCAAGTAGTTCTAAGTGCTAGGGAACTGATGACCTCAGATGTTAAGTCCCATAGTGCTCAGAGCCATTTGAACCAATTGTGCTTTAACCTCCCCTCAACGAAAAAGCCATTAGACCCAAAGCGAGAACTCTGGTCGGGGCAGGGTGGTTAACAGGCTCACGTCAGCGCCGAGAAGTGTGTTTGTCGCTATGGAGCGGCGCGTGTATTCATGCTTTCATTTATCTGACGGCGTTGCTTTTCCTGTTTCTCTCCATAGGGCAGCGGCCGTATTCAAACGTCTTAGGCTACTGTTTTAATGCCACGCGACCCGTGTGAAACTTCCACTCTTTTATAGTTTTAAATTATGACAGTATTTGGAATAAGTGTGGTCGGTGGGATAAGAGTAGTTGAGGGAATGAAGAGAAAACATCTTTAAAAGTGAACTGAACGACGTGAAATAATAATCATGAATTTCTGATACATCCTTGTATATATATTTCCCTGTGTTATGGTTTGTAATTTCCAGCTTTGTGTCAAAATATTTACATTTACCTGTTGCTGAGTGAGGCCGGAGTGGATTTGAAGTAAAACTTTTTTATCCAATAATTGATAGCATTTATTCGCAACTAAATACCTGGTTTTAAGTAATGAAGTATGGTACAGACGCTTACATAGTAGCATAACATTTGACAAACTAGCTGACGTCAGTGTGTTTCCATGTTTGTGTCCTGTGACGAAGATCTTAAAAGAGAACATTGAATTTTCTCATTTTGAGACAGAAGGAGCGATTTGTTTTACTTCGTAAAATCATTCAAAAGCCAAGATCGCTTGTCTATTTCTTTATTTAAGTCGGTTTCGACAGGCTTTACTGTCATCTTCAGGACTTAAAATGAGCACGCTTTACAACAAAAAGATTTTTTTAGATGGACCTCATGCCAACTTGTCATGTGCTAGTTTTTATCCATATGACGACTTGGCTTGAGGTTCAACTTAAAATGAAGAGGTTTCATAAGAAAACTACTCTTTTGGACGTGAAGATGGCAGTAAAGTTTATTGAAACCAGTTGCTTTAAATAAAAACGTATTTATGCACTCTTGACTTTAGAATTTTCTGTAGGACTTAAGTTTTTCAATGACACTTTCTCAACACAGAGTTAGCTCCTGCATAAATATGTGAGGTTTCTAACATCCCATGTAAGCAGAGCATAGAGCTGTTGTGTGTACAGGCTTTATTCTCAAGTACTATGGTCAGCACAGAGTTAGGAATGCATGAACAATGAGTATTCATTCGCCGATATCTTCCCATACAGGAACACAGCTGTAGAAAAGTGGTGCCATGTGTTTGTGACAGGCAGTACGTGACATCCTCGTGGCAGAATGGTGACTCTGTGCCGGCAGCTAAACAGCGCCTACCAGTGTCGGTGTCCTTGCTGACCAAGCAGCGTGCCAGCAGAGGCGGCACAAGGCTAAGCGGACGGCTGCAAGCCTTCTGGCTCTCCAAGTTGAACCCAGGACCCTCGGAGACAGACTAGTGTGTAAGGCGATAGCAGCTAGCGACCACCCACACACCAGTGGATCCCGTTTGTACATCTACATAGATACTCAGCAAACCACCATTTGATGGAATCTACCTTTAAGCACTACAAGTCATTCTCTTACCTGCCCCCCTTGCAATTGAAGCAATTGAAAAACGACGTTCTATATGATACCGTCCTAGACCTGATTTCTCTTGCCTTCTCGCCCTTAATGCGAGATTTATGATGGTGACCGCAGGATTATTCTGCTGTCTGTCGTAAATGCGGTACTAAAACTTTATTGAGAAAGTTTCGCGAAAAGTGACTCTTGTTCCCTCAAGGAATTCTAATTTGAGTTTATGTGGCATTGTCACAGGACTCGTACATTCATCGAAACTATCAGTTCAAACTAACAAATGTAGCAGCACGCCTGTGAATTCTGTCCACACTATCTGACACAAACCTCAAATACTCGACCATTACTCAACAAAGTGTCCCACTAATGGTTGTATGTCATCTCCTTTATAGGTCAGACACACTTTCCCAGAATTCCTCAATACAACGAAGTCGACTATTCACCTTCCTTAGTATCAGTCTAACGTTCTCACGTTATTTCATATCTCTTTGCAACTTTACAACTAGATATTTAATCAGCTTGAATATGTCAAACAATACACCACTAACGCTATATTCGGAAGTTACAGGACTCTTCATTCTACTCGCCAGCGTCGCAGTCCAGAAGAATGTGTTGTTTGTTGTTGTGGTCTTCAGTCCTGAGACTGGTTTGATGCAGCTTTCCATGCTACTCTATCCTGTGCAAGCTTCTTCATCTCCCAGTACCTACTGACACCTACATCCTTCTGAATCTGCTTAGTGTATTCATCTCCTGGTCTCCCCCCACGCTGCCCTCCAATACTAAATTGGTGATCCCTTGATGCCTCAGAACATATCCTACCAACCGATCCCTTCTTCTGGTCAAGTTGTGCCACAAACTTCTCTTCTCCCCAATCCTATTCAATACTTCCTCATAAGTTATGTGATCTACCCATCTAATCTTCAGCATTCTTCTGTAGCACCACATTTCGAAAGCTTCTATTCTCGTCTAGTCCAAACTATTTACCGTCCATGTTTCACTTCCATACATGGCTACACTCCATACAAATACTTTCAGAAATGACTTCCTGACATTTAAATCTATACTCGATGTTAAAAAATTTATCTTCTTCAGAAACGCTTTCTTGCCATTGCCAGTCTACCTTCTATATCCTATCTACTTCGACCATCATCAGTTATTTTGCTCCCCAAATAGCAAAACTCCTTTACTACTTTAAGTGTCTCATTTCCTAATCTAATACCCTCAACATCACCCGACTTAATTCGACTACATTCCATTATCCTCGTTTTGCTTTTGTTGATGTTCATCTTATATCCTCCCTTCAAGACACCATCCATTCCGTTCAACTGCTCTCCCAAGTCCTTTGCTGTCTTTGACAATGTCATCGGCGAACCTCAAAGTTTTTATTTCTTCTCCGAATGTTTCTTTTGTTTCCTTTACTGCTTGCTCAATATACAAATTGAATAATATCGGGGAGAGGCTACAACCCTGTCTTACTCCCTTCCCAACCGCTGCTTCCCTTTCATGTCCCTCGACTCTTATAACTGCCATCTGCTTTCTGTACAAATTGTAAATAGCCTTTCGCTTCCTGTATTTTACCCCTGCCACCTTTAGAATTTGAAAGAGAGGTGGCAGAACAATGTATAGGGTTAAAATTACGTAAAAAGTCTTCGGACCACTCGTATATCTGAAAAACTATTCCAGATACTCGGACCTTCGTTAAGAGTCTTCAGTGTGGCACTGCGTCAAACACTTTCTGTCTGCACTTCGCCCATCGTCCACAGAATATCGTACGATAAAACGGCAAAAGTGAGTTTCGCACGAGCGATGCTTTCTAAATCCGAGTTGATCTGTTGATAGAAGCTCTTCGCTCTCAAGGAAATTTACTGTAGTCGAACTCTGAATACGCCCAAGAATTCTGCAGCAAGCTGTCGTTACCGATATTGCTCTGTAACTCTGCGAGTGCGTATTTTACCGTTCTTATATACGGGAATCACCAGCGCCTTTTTCCGTTCTCTTGGAACTTTCCGCTGGCTGAGAGACTCACGATAAATGCATGATAAGTATGGGGCCAATGCTGACGAATATTCTGTGAAAATCGAATTGAAAGTACGTCTGAACGTGGTGACTTATTTGTTTTTAACTGCTTCAGCTGCTTTTCAACTTCAGGGATACCTATCCCTATGTCCTCCATACTAGAGTTTGTGCAGCGGTGAAACTATTTTATCTCTGCGCGACCGTCTTGCATCAATAAATTATTAAACACGAAAAACAAAACTTCAGCTTTCGTTTCGCTGTCTTCTGGTGCCACACTAGCTTGAATTCTCGGCAAAATCTTTTACTAACATAGGACGGTGGAAGTTGCCGCATATTCCACGCGTATCGATACTTTTATAGACGCAGAAATTCTGCTGATGTAGTATCGTCTACGTCTCTAAAAAGAAAAGAGAGAGAGAGAAAAAAAATAAACAAAATTGAGAGCTCTATCCCGAGCGCTGAATTACATTAGAAAACTGTCTCTGGAGAAACAGCGCTGCTAGGATCCAAAATGAAAGTCCCCTGGTAAATCTGAGTTACCATATAAGAAGGAAAAAACAAAGAACGAATAATATTTTCTCAGTTTCTGGGACCAAAGAATTCTAATAAAACTGCGACTGTACTGAACTGATTGAAAATAAAACCTTCTCATTTTTACGTCAGTTCTCTTTGTGGAGGAAACGACAGACTGTGGAGATCAAAATATTTTCATGAAGTAATATTACAGGCAGTGAAATTAAAACGATGAGTAGAAGTTTGTCACGATCCCTTTGCAAGATTGAATGGTACAGGCTACAGGTAGGCCTACGTACGTTAAATATACACAAAATATATAAAAGTTGATTCATCTGCCCCTGCCTAAGCCGGCCGGTGTGGCCGTGCGGTTCTAGGCGCTTCAGTCTGGAACCGCGTGACCGCTACGGTCGCAGGTTCGAATCCTGCCTTGGGCATGGATGTGTGTGATGTCCTTAGGTTAATTAGATATGAGTAGTTCTAAGTTCTAGGGGACTGATGACCACAGATGTTACGTCCCATAGTGATCAGAGCTATTTAAACCATTTGAACCCCTGCCTAAGGGTTCTATGCGACCCCCAGTCCTTCAAACACCATAGGCGACATTTTCATATTCTCTTCCTCGCTACGTGCAACCTGTTAGTTCTATAGAAAAAATGAACATTATCGTTTTGTAAGAAATATGAGGTAGTTAAAGTTTGTTTCGGGAAACGTTTTCGCTTGACGTCACCGTTTTCGAGTTCTTCAAGAAAAACATGATTGGAAGTTTTCTTGAATAATTCGAGAACTACAGCCTCTACCGCAAATGTATCCTGGTAAAAAATTAAACTGTATTAAATTTTCTGCAGAAAGGTCCTGTTCATTTTGAGTTTCTATTCAGCACTAACAGTCAGCACGTAGCGAGCGAGAGAATATGAACATCTTGTGTGTGGTATTTGAAGGCGTTGTGGGTTGCATAAAACGCAGCAGTAGGGGCAAGCTGTATCATTCTGCATATATGGTTTTGCAGTGCCGTCGTGTATACAAGCCTTAAGGTTATGCAACATTGGCCTTACCAGTCACAGCCGCTGGTCTTTGTGCCAGCAGCCAGTCTTGGGATGTGGTCCGCCTGGGCGATGCCGAGCAAGAGCCGTCCGCCATAGCCTGAGACACCATCCGGTCTCTGAGGCTCAAAAGAAAAGCCAACTGCAAATCCCGGCACGCTTTCTGCAGGTCACGTGACCTTGCACGACTTCAGCCGATGAAATGCGTCGTCAGTACGGAAACGGTGCAGGCAGAAGTCGTAACAGTCGAGTGCCTAGTGTGCCTTTATTTCCTGCTAAAATGTACTACTAATTCTTACTCTTATCCTCCTCCATCACGCCTAAGATCAGTGTGTCCGTTGCGATCTCGTCATCCGTCCTTTTTCTCTTGGCTCCACCGATGTTCCTTCTTCCTTAAGGAATGTACTGTTTACGTTGGTTTAGAATGCGTTCATCGCCCATTGGTTCTATGTATTCTTTCCACTCAGACACCCTCTGAGACATAAAATGCTAAAAGTTAAATGAAATATACAATCTCACTCTCTCCTTCTCTCTCTCTCTCTCTCTCTCTCTCTCTCTCTCTCTCTCTCTCTCTCTCTCACACACACACACACACACACACACACACACACACACACACACACACTACTGATGCATCAGATAGAATATATACGTATATGCACTGATCACTGATTGCACTGATCACTGATTGTATTGAATCGTTATATCCTGAAAGCATCAGCCGCTAATATATATATATGCTGCTGACACGACATCGTAACGTTCTTATTATTCACCAGTCAGTTCCATCAAGCTGAACAGGGCAATCTTCAGTCAAAAACGGGAATTTGTCATCTTCTTTCTTTCGTTCTCGGGGCCTTTGTCCCACTTCAACGCGGGATCGGCCTTGTGACTATTGATTTGGCAGCGTTAGTCTCATAGGATGGCCGGCTGCCCATCCACAGCCCCTTTGATGGGGTTAGTGTACTCGAGATGTCTGCATCTATTGTAAGCCATGGAAGAGTACAAACGTTTTCAAAAGTCTGCAAGTCGTGTAATTGAGGCGGAACGTGGGGACCAGCCCGGTATTCACCTAGCGGGATGTGGGAAACCGCCTAAAAACCACATCCAGGCTGGCCGACATACCAGCCCTCGTCGTTAGTCCTCTGGGCAGATTCGACACGGGGCCCGCGGGCCTACCAGAGTCCGGGAAGAAGTGCCTTAGCGCTCTCAGCTACCCTGGTGGGTTGGGAATTCGTCATCTTCCTAGTCAGATAATTCCTCTCATTAAAAAGAGCTTCTAATTACTCATCAGCTAATATTTCATGCATTGCTGTAGAGCATAGAAACAAGCTATTTCAGTATTCTGTTATCAAAGACCAAACTGAAATTAGTAGATCGACATTAAGATCTGAGGTGTACGTACCAGGAGTTCCAGAAAATGCATTATTTAATAGTAACGAACAAAACCTTTACAAATCTGCACAAATTCTCAACATCTAGAATTGTTTGCGAACGTTAGGAAGAAAACACAATTTCTAGGTCTAATATTTAGGCACAATATTTATTTACATACCTTTCAGATTTGTGGAAGTAATCATTATCTGCTTACGACTAGCTGTAAACAAACACACGAATCGTACTTTGTTGGGCCCTGGTTTTAAAACTACGAATAGAAGGTGCACACTTGTGGACCAGCGGTTTATAAGTGGAAAAATAAGCACATTTATGGAGAAAAAATAGTGAACGAAGGTCTACATGTGTGGACGGAGGGAGAGAAGAGGTTAAATCTATGCCACTCTTCCGGAATGACCGATCCAACACAGTCCAGATGGCCTGATGTTGGCAGGTAGAACTTTCGCTGTATAAATTCGAAGTTTGGTTTGCACATTTATCTGTGTGTGTGTGTGTGTGTGTGTGTGTGTGTGTGTGCACGCGCGCTCGCTTTAAAGATAAGTTTCCTGAGAATCGTCACACCGAGATACCCGACCTGATCTACCCTGGGTAATTCAACATTGTTAATTCTGAGCCAGTCACATATTTCAGGTGGTGCACTGTCGGCCAGATTCTTGGAAAAATGGCCACAAATTTGAAAGAAGTTTCGTTTAATGTTGTTATACTATAATTCCAGACTTAGAAGTGGCCAGGTGTGTACTCTGAAGGCCGTGCGCCAAGCTAGCAGGACTGCAAAAGTACTGCGTCGTTCGGATGAAATACTTTTGTTCTCCGAAATCAGACCGAAATTTTATTTAAATGGAGACAGTTGCAGAAGGTATGAACACAATTGCGATCATTTGTTTTATTATTTAATCGTTAACTAAATCTTGTTTCTTGTTTTTCTTTTTAATTTACTCCTTACCTGAATTCAACCAAGAAATTGTAAAACGCGAAAAAAAGAGATAGGTTTTAGGTTCCACAACGTTCCGCCTTATATTTCATGCTGTCGTTAAGCAAGTTCATTATCTTCACGATTGAGCCTTAAAATCCAGCTACTAGCTGCAACTCAGGCTTCTAGCCATTCTTATGAGACAGTTGCAAAATGAATTTATTTACAATGAGGAATTAGAATTGAAAATTATACTAAAATACGAATAAAACACATATGCACACATAGTATAACAATTATTTCTATAACATTGCTTATAAGCTGTTGCACAATAAAACTATGATTACTACAATTTTACCAGTTGTCAACTATCGGAAGGTGCGCATTAATCAACAAACAGGTTAATAACGCAATATTGCCTAAGCTTTGCCCAAACGTCTTCTTGAGTAAAAAACATGGAGGATGTGGTCCAACGGTTCTGTCAACAATCGATCCCTGTATTTCTTCTTTGTGGAAACCATCTCCGAGAAAAGTGTAAACTTCGTCGTCGGAACCTGTAGCTCTCTTAGGACCTGCTGCAGAGGATTTTGAGGAATTAGATGATGAAAAAGATACAAATATTGGTGAGGAAGAAGATGAAGAAATAAGTGAAGATAAAAAATAAGAAGCACAAGCAGAAGAAGATTAAGACGGCTTATAAATTTTTTTATTTTTGTTACTAATATATATTTCCAATGATAAAGTTAGCAACAGAGGCAGTTTTGTTGTGAAGGTGACCATTAAATGATAAAAGTTCACCAAAAACATTTTTTGTTAATTTTATAAATTTTGGCACATTCTCTTCGCCACATTGAATCCGCCATTTTGTATTTTTCAATTTTGATGAAAAATCAGTTGCAAGAAAGGTTAGAAACTCTATTATAGCCTTTTGGTCTTTGTGAAGCAGAGTTGGAAATTTTGGTCAAGTTTTCATGATACCGACCCACTGTGCAGCACCTAGTAAACATGACAGCTGTGGTTTCTATCTGCGGATTAGAGATGGGCAAAACTGTTCTTTTCAGAGATTGGATCAGAACTGTTCACTCCCTGAATTAAATTAGCTCTTTTTCATGGCTCACCACTCACTTACAATAGAAAATAAATGGAAGGCACATTGCCCTTTAAAATTGGTTTATTCCAGTACTATACCTGTATTTTGATCTTATTTGATCCTATTTTGAAGTAACACAGATAATGAGTAAGAATTTTGTATTGTTTATTGAAATTTCCACGATATGACAAAGTTTTTGATTATTGATTTATTTTGCACTATCGTGGTTTGCTGGGTGATCGGAAAATGTTGTAACTTGAGATTTACATTAACAATATATTTGGCTATAATGTATTAAAATTTCATTAACCTCATACAAATACATCGCAAGCCATATATTTTTAAAGTGAACGTTTCCTTCCGAAGACGCCTAAAATTGCAAAATCCGTACCAGAATAAGAAAAAAAATATAAATTTGACTGTAAAACGAAAGTGCTGCATATAGCCCTACGCAGAATAAAACAAGGAAAATATTGGTGTATCACATTTTGCGATACGTTTATCGGTTCGCCCGTAATTAAAGCGTAAATTCGAGTGTCCATAATAAAAATCCTATAGTAAGAGGAGTCATCAGGAACCTAATCTAATCAGTTTAAACAAATAAAAATAAAATAAAAACAATTGATGTATACATAACATAATAATGTAATATACATAGCGGTATTACTACGAAGAACAATATCCAGTAGGGACGAACTCCGATGCAGAGGCGCTGACTCGAGCAGGTCGAGCCGCGAGCTGTATTACTGCATGAGCTGAGACCGCAGAGACGAGAGTGACACCTGAGTCGCTTTGCTCAACGCTCTGACTAGAGTCGATACGGTGGGGTGAGCGTTGAGCGGGCGAGTTCCGAGGGTGGGGGGAGCGGTGAACTCACCCACTCCAAGACAAATCGTCCGTTCCCTTGCGAGCAGGTTGTTGCATGTAGTTCCTATGTTATCCGATAGGTGGCTCTCTGTCCCAGAGGGCAGGACGTGCGTCTGAAACGATCACCGACAGAGTGCGATGCGAAGTTAAGCTGCGCCAGACACTGCAAGCGGCAGACGACACACAGAGATGGCACGGCATATGTGAAACACAAAATCCAATGGGGCACTGCACAATGCAGGCAGCCAAGGTAGAAGCAGGGCAGAGGCCGGCGCTAGCTGTGTTGTGTGGCGTGCACTGTGCTCTGACCAGCAGAGGCGCTGCTGATATGCTCCGTCTCTCTCTCTCTCTCTCTCTGCCGTGGGAAATGTTTGGAACTACCGTTCTTTTTTTCTGAATCACTGATTGTTCACTCCTTTGAAAGATTCAACTCTATGAATTAGTTCAAGAGCAGATCCCCCATCTCTACTGCGGATGGCCGCTGCCCATTGTCTAGTCAGTTCCACTTGTCATTGGAGACGTCCTATTTCGACTTTATTTCGACGGCTGCTTGTCAGGAGCGCAGCGTCGTCTGCGAATGGTGTGAAAGGAGCTTGCAGATTCACCTGTAAATCGTTAACATGCAACTTGAACAACATCGGTGACGGCACAGATCCTTGAGGAATGCCTTCTTTAAGTGCTAAGGTACGGCAACGGTAGCCATGAATTTTTACGAAAACACGTCGGTGATGAAGGAAAATGGCTCTGAGCACTATGGGACTTAACGTCTGAGGTCATCAGTCCCCTAGAACTTAGAACTACTTAAACCTAACTAACCTAAGGACATCACACACATCCATGCCCGAGGCAGGATTCGAAACTGCGACCGTAGCGGTCGTGCGGTTCCAGACTGTAGCGCCTAGAACCGCTCGGCCATTCCGGCCGGCTCATGAAGGGAAGTATCGATGATTTTTATTTGGTACACTTTGCACTCTGCCGCCCATACTAGCTGAAGTTCTGCAGACGGCCTCGGTTGGAATGACGTAGTGCTCGATGATAGCTCGCCAGCCCCCTATTGCAGCGGCTCACGGCGGCTGGCGTAAACGTTTCTTCTGCGGACATGTGAGCGGCGCGCTACACGCCGTGGGCAGTCGACTAAGACAAGGTCGATACTGCACACACCACTGCGCCACCTCGCGCGGTGGATAAAGAATGATTTTTCTAGCGGAACCACCAGTATTCACAATGAGGTGGCAACAGTCAAAGTATTCCTCCTAATATCTAGTCGGACCACCTTTTGCTGGCCGTAGTGCGACAACTCGATGTGGCGTGGACTCGAGAAGTCTTTAGAATTCCCCTGCAGAAACACTGAGCCATGCCGCCTCTATAGCCGTCCATGGCTTCGAAAGTGTTGCCTGTGCAGGATTTTGTGCGCGAACTGACTTCGCGATTGTGTCCCACAAATGTTCGATTAGATTCGTGTCGAACGAACTGAGAGGCCAAATCAGTCGCTTGAAATGTTCAGAATATTGTGAATGTTCCTCAAACCGATAGCGAACACCTGTGGCCAGGAGGCATTGCGCATCGTTGTCTGGGAACATGAAGTCGGTGAATGTCTGCAAATAGACGAACATAACCGTGAATGATAGGTTGCTTTGGACCAGAGGACACAGTCCGTTCCGTGTAAACACAGGCCACACAATTAGGAGTCAGCACCAGCTTGCACAGTACCTTGTTGGCAACTAGGGTCCAAGGCACCACACTCGAACCCTGCCATCTGCTCTATCCGACCAGGCCACGGTTTTCCAGTCGTCAAGGTTCCAACCGATAGTCACGAGAGGCGCTGCAAGCGATGTCGTGCTGTTAACAAAGGCATTCGTCAGTCGTCTGAAATTTCGCCATACTGTCCTAACGGATACATTCACCCTATATTTCACATTGATTTCTGCGGTTATTTAAAGCAGTGTTGTTTGTATGTTAGTACATTACAAGATGCCAAGTTCGTTTTGTTTTCCGATGATACAAACTGTGGTGTCACCGCCAGACACCACACTTGCTAGGTGGTAGCTTTTAAATCGGCCGCGGTCCGCTAATATACGACGCACCCGCGTGTCGCCACTGTCAGTGATGGCAGACCGAGCGCCGCCACGCGGCAGGTCTAGTGAGACGTACTAGCGCTCGCCCCAGTTGTACAGCCGACGTTGCTAGCCATGGTTCACTGAGAATTACGCTCTCATTTGCCGAGACGATAGTTAGCATAGCCTTCAGCTACATTTGCTACGACCTAGCAAGGCGCCGTATTCAAGTGATATTGAGACTCTATTAATGTATCATCAAGAGCGATGTTCTACGAATGCGGATTAAAGTTAAGTATTCCAGAAGCTACGTACTTTTCTTTATAGCATTCATTACGTATCCTGTTTCAGTCCTCACGCCAGCCTGCGTGAGTTTAAGCGCGTGCCTTTCGGCTTCCTCTCATTGTGTCTAGGCTGTCTTGTCTAGACACGACACAAACATTGCACTAAATAACAAATCAAGTGTAGTCTTAGAAAGATCAGCTAATAAAATATTTGTGGACATTAATCACTGGTTCCTAGCCAATTCTTTGTCCCTAAACTTTGAAAAAACACACTACATGCAGTTCAGAACTTGTAAGGGGTATATGCCTAACATACGATGACAAGCAGATAGAAGAAGTGGACAGTGTTAAATTCTTGGGATGACAGCTTCATAATAAATTCAACTGGGAGGAGCACACCACAGAACTGCTGAAGCGTCTTAACAAATCTCTATTTGCGATACGAATTTTGTCAGATATAGGGGATATAAAAAAGAAAAAGCTTGCATACTATGCTTACTTTCATTCCATAATGTCATATGGGATTATTTTTTGGGGCAGTTCATCAAGCCAAGCTAAATCTTGCCGGGCACAAAAACGTGCAGTAAGAGTTATATGTAGTGTGAACTCAAGAACATCCTGCAGAATCCTGTTTAGGGAACTAGGGATATTAACTACTGCTTCCCAATAAGTTTATTCCTTAAAGAAATTTGTCATTAAAAATATATCACTTTTTCAAACCAACAGCTCAATTCATGGAATAAATACTAGAAGTAAGAGTAATCTTTACAAGGATTTAAAGTCACTTAGTCTTGTACAAAAAGGTGTGCATTATTCAGGAACACATGTTTTGAATAACTTGCCAGCAGCCATAAAAAGCTTAACAACCAATGAAATTCAGTTTAAGAGAAGCCTAAAGGATTTATTGGTGGCCAACTCCTTCTACTCCATTGATGAATTTCTCAGGAAAACCAACTGATATGTATTATATATATATAAGTACAATATAACTTCTGCACAATTTCAGTGCAGTAATGTCTTCATTGTAAATAAGTATTATAGTAGTTGTATTACACGTTTACTACCTTATAAATAAATTTAAAAAAATTTATTCTAAATTAAGTGCATTAGTATTTGTAAAATGACTCTTTCATATAGTGTTCATTAAAAAATGACGATCATTCCACTTGGGACCTGTGGAATGGTACATTGGCTTATTTGTTTTAGTTGTAAATATTTGTCATGTATTGTTGTTTCTCTGACATGTGCTACATCCTGGAGGACCTTCTCACTACGGATCAATTGGAATGAAAGTAAATCTAATCTAATCTACTGACAACTCCACGCAAACTCCGATGCTCTCGGTAGTTAAGTGAAGGCCGTCGGCCACTGTGTTGGCCTGAAATCTGGTATTCTCGGAACGTTCTTGACACTGTGAATCTCGGAATATTGAATTACTTAACTATTTCCGAAATGGAACGTCCCATGTATCTAGCTCCAGCTACCATTCCGCGTTCAATGTCCGTTAATTCACGTCGTGCTGCCACAGTTACGTAGGAAGCCTTTTCACATGAATCATCCGAGCACAAATGGCAGCTCCGGCAATGCATTACGCTTTTATACCTTGTGTACGCGAAATTAACGCCATCTGTGTGTGTGCATATTGCTACCTCATGACTTATCACCTCAATGTATATCCCCTCCAGCCGAGTGTTTTGTCGCAGGAGACTCAGCTCTGGGAACAGTGCCTTGTTGAACAGCGCGTAGCAATACATCCAGTCGTCAAGGACAGAACGTAGCGTCGTATTTTACCTCCCCTACAAACAACAGTATAAACCCACCCTTATTGCAATCGATTGGGTTAATAAAACATAGAAATAACCTTTCCTTACAAGTCAATAAACATATTTCAATGGAAATACGTAATTATGATATGCAATTTATAGATAAATAATCTGGTACTGTAAACTTTGATTATTGTAATGGTCTTTCTCTAGATTTCATCCTCAAATTGATTACAGTGAGCATCGAAACTATCTGCTTTATTCTTAGATCGTTCGAATAAGATACAAAATGAGGAAGGTTGTTGTAAAATAACCACTGTCACAGCTTGAACCCTGTGATCGCTACATCAACTAAAAATCAGTGAACCTCCTGAGGTTATTGTTCTCTAATCTCCAGATATTTTCTAACTTCTCTTTCTTACTTATGGGGTCGTACAGGGTGTTTCAAAAATGACCGGTATATTTGAAACGGCAATAAAAACTAAACGAGCAGATATAGAAAGATAGAGTTTTGTTGCAATATGCTTGGGACAACAGTACCTTTTCAGGCGGACAAACTTTCGAAATGACAGTAGTTACAATTTTCAACAACAGATGGCGCTGCAAGTGATGTGAAAGATATAGAAGACAAAGCAGTCTGTGGGTGCGCCATTCTGTACGTCGTCTTTCTGCTGTAAGCGTGTGCTGTTCACAACGTGCAAGTGTGCTGTGGACAACATGTTTTATTCCTTAGAACAGAGGATTTTTCTGGTGTTGGAATTCCACCGCCTAGAACACAGTGTTGTTGCAACAAGACGAAGTTTTCAACGGAGGTTTAATGTAACCAAAGGACCGAAAAGCGATACAATAAAGGATCTGTTTGAAAAATTTCAACGGACTGGGAACATGACGGATGAACGTGCTGGAAAGGTAGGGCGACCGCGTACGGCAACCACAGAGGGCAACGCGCAGCTAGTGCAGCAGGTGATCGGACAGCGGCCTCGGGTTTCCGTTCGCCGTGTTGCAGCTGCGGTCCAAATGACGCCAACGTCCACGTATCGTCTCATGCGCCAGAGTTTACACCTCTATCCATACAAAATTCAAATGCGGCAACCCCTCAGCGCCGCTACCATTGCTGCACGAGAGACATTCGCTAACGATATAGTGCACAGGATTGATGACGGCGATATGCATGTGGGCAGCATTTGGTTTACTGACGAAGCTTATTTTTACCTGGATGGCTTCGTCAATAAACAGAACTGGCGCATATGGGGAACCGAAAAGCCCCATGTTGCAGTCCCATCGGCCCTGCATCCTCAAAAAGTACTGGTCTGGGCCGCCATTTCTTCCAAAGGAATCATTGGCCCATTTTTCAGATCCGAAACGATTACTGCATCACGCTATCTGGACATTCTTCGTGAATTTGTGGCGGTACAAGCTGCCTTAGACGACACTGCGAACACCTCGTGGTTTATGCAAGATGGTGCCCGGCCACATCGCACGGCCGACGTCTTTAATTTCCTGAATGAATATTTCGATGATCGTGTGATTGCTTTGGGCTATCCGAAACATACAGGAGGCGGCGTGGATTGGTCTCCCTATTCGCCAGACATGAACCCCTGTGACTTCTTTCTGTGGGGACACTTGAAAGACCAGGTGTATCGCCAGAATCCAGAAACAATTGAACAGCTGAAGCAATACATCTAATCTGCATGTGAAGCCATTCCGCCAGACACGTTGTCAAAGGTTTCGGGTAATTTCATTCAGAGACTACGTCATATTATTGCTACGCATGGTGGATATGTGGAAAATATCGTAGTATAGAGTTTCCCAGACCGCAGCGCCATCTGTTGTTGTCAATTGTAACTACTGTAATTTCGAAAGTTTGTCTGCCTGAAAATGTACTGTTGTCCCAAGTATATTGCCACAAACGGTGTATTTCTATCGCTGCTCGTTTAGTTTTTATTACCGTTTCAAATATACCGGTCATTTTTGAAACACCCTGTATAAACGTAATACTTTGGGATGGGGACTATGTATAACCTCCCATGGATCCTGATAAATATGAGAAAATTTCGCGATTTGTTTATTAATCTTGGAATTCATAATATGTGTCGTAACCATAACCTATTCTCCCTTATGAAACTGGGGTACTTTTGCATCCTGATGATACCACTTTAGTCTTTTTTCTGCACTGTTTTTTCCTCACGTTATATTGATTCATATCTACAGGGGGGCTGTTATTTTCAGACCATGTTAAAAGATGTAATAATGGTTCTCCTAACACATCATTAACATGGACACTTCACCTGTTCTAATATGAGGAAACTCATTTAACAATAATTCAAATTCAGTTGGTATCTCAGGCCACTTTGGATGTTTATGTGCACACTGCACAATTTCTCGGATTATCCATCTGCCGGGTTACTTTGCGGATAGTATCTTGAAGTTCCAATGTGGAGAATATTAAATTTCTTCATAATTGTTCTAAAGATTTTACTTGTAAACTGACTCCCATTATCTGACAATATTCTCTTCGGAACACCCTTTTTTACTACATAATCTCTTTCGATGCATCTACTCAGGTTACGTGCATTTGCTGTGCGAAGTGGATATAACCGCACGTATTTTGACCAACAATCAACCATCATAAAAATTTATCTCTGTTTCCCTTTTCCAGTCGGAAGCGGTCCTAGGAGATCCACCGCTACGAGGTCTAGTAACCTATCTGGAATTATAGGGTATATACGACAACGTAAGGCTGGTGCCGTTTCTTTCACCTTTTGGCATAGCTTGCATACCCGGATTATTTTTCTTGTTGTTCTTCCCATATTCCTAAAATAATAATGTCTGATCATATGCTTCAGACATTTTCTAATACGACAGTGTTCGTAACTTCGGTGTATGTATTCAATAAGCTGTTCAGTTACGTGAGAGGGTATATAAATCCTCCATCTACCTTGTTACTTATCGCTCCTCCAACACAAGATCTCATTACGAAGTAATCAGGAACCTTTGTTCCTGGTGGCTTGACAACACGTCTGTGGTATTCCAGCCCCAGCTGCAGAATTGCAACTGAGACTGACGTACCTGTCCCTCGGCTGCTTGTAAAGTCCCGCTTAAGACTTGGGCCACTTGGCATTGATCTTCCAGTGCGCCTCCCCCCCTTTCGCCTCCCTCTCCCCCAATGCGACTTTCGGCAGATCGGCCGGCACGTCAGCTAGCAGGGAGCAAGGGCGGAGAATTGCCGGTGGGACGGCCGCAGCTCCTGAGGATGGCGACCGCTCCCAGAGCAATCAACCGCGCCGTTCGGCGGCTCCGGTGCGACCGCTCGCGCCGCCCTGCTACTCCCCGCGCGGCCATATCGGTTATCAGGTGCGGCCAGCCCTAAATCAACTGCGCTCGTCCGCGTCGTTTTGGTGCCGACGCGTGTATCACTTCCGCTGCGAGTAATATGCTGCCACTCTGGAGGTGAGCCTGAAACACGAAACAAATATGCATGTTAACGGCTATGTGATCTGCATGAAGGATCAGTATGGAGATTATGACGCACCAGTTGCTCAACTATGTGATTCAAAAACACAACACGTTTGGAAAGTCATTATCCCATTATCAAATTTTATAAACAAGGAAAACACAAACTGTTACCTCGCTCCGTTTCACATACTACTGTACATGTTATGGAAATCTGTCTCCATTGTCCAAGTACAGATGTTAGACAAAAATAGGGAAACACCGCGAGAAATCCGTACTTGAATGTAAACGCCGATGCTACCCAAGCCTGCAGCTTGCGCTGCTGTCTTCTCAACACGTTCGAAGCGTCGTCCGTGGCCAGAACAGTGTCCTATGCAGTTCAGTGCTTCATGCCGAATCTGAGTGAATTAAAACGTGGGATAATTGTTGGTGCTCGTATTGTGGGTGTTTCCTTAACCGAGGAAGCTAATGTGTTTCTCGCCGACCGGTTGTTCAATGCGAATGTTGCTTCATAAAAGAAGGCCTCAGAGCAAACATTATCTACCTGGAGATGGTGCTGGATAATAGTGTCGGACTTGGCTGTGGCTAACTGATACGAAAAATCTCATTTGTTCCGTGCAGATTTGGGCGTGGCGTTTTTGAGTAATCTTTTCCGTGCTAAATTTGAATTGTGTTCCTGTGTTCTTGTTATGGTGATCATTAACAGTAATTACTAATGGTCAGTTAAATGCGGTGAACCTTTCCTGTCCAGTAGCTGTATCTGGGAAACTTCCCTGAAAGTAGTCAGAAGTATAGCTTCAGGGCTTTTAATTCTTTCATCTTCTGTGATGTTGCCTGTTCACGGGTCAGAAAATATCTATCGTTTCCTGAATACCTTCTTC
Organism: Schistocerca cancellata; assembly: GCF_023864275.1. NCBI lineage: Eukaryota > Metazoa > Arthropoda > Insecta > Orthoptera > Acrididae > Schistocerca > Schistocerca cancellata. The sequence goes on along the minus strand of NC_064631.1, from coordinate 20,720,977 downwards.
CCTTACTGTACCAGTGCAACATTAATCTTGCCTTCCTCCCATTTGGAACTCTACCAACATGTCTAGAGTCTTTCCTGTAGTTTACAGCCGGGCGTTGTGACCGAGCGCTTCTAGGCGCTTCAGTCTGGAACTACGCGACCGCTACGGTCGCAGGTTCGAATCCTGCCTCGGGCATGGATGTGTGTGCTGTCCTTAGCTTAGTTAGGTTTAAGTAGTTCTAAGTTCTACGGGACTGAGGACCTCAGATGTTAAACCCCATAGTGCTCGTACCCATTTCAACCATTTTTTAAGAGAGTTTCGTGTTTCAAGAGGTACTGTATTCATCCGCTGAGTCACAGTGACCAAAAGAACGAAGACTTCAGCTGCAAATTTTTACTGCAGAACTGAATCTCTGTCTCGCTGTCCCTGTCACCACCAAAACAACGCGATGGGACCTCCATAACCAGGGTATTACAGGGTGAGCTGGAATTCAAAAACTACTCAGCAGTCATGTAAACGCTCGGAACAGCAACACCTGGTGCCGAAGCCGTAAAACCTGGAATGTAGAGCAATAGAAAAACGTCATAGGACCAGATGGCTTTCGTTTTAAATTGTTTTCAGCTTTTGGCCTGGTTTACTGAAATGTATAATGGTAGTGACCCTCCAAAATCACAATAGTAATCCGTTGGAGTTGCTACATATTTTATTACAATCAAAATCATTATAAAATCACAATATTACAGGGGACTGCCTTACAAGGGCAGATCACTGGGACGAGTAACAAATTTCTTTAACCGGAATAAGACCCATAAACTTGAAATTTGAATACGACTAGGTAAATATACTTAGGTAAAGCTTTACTTAAATAGTACAAATGTCCACACAATTCCCATCAGAACTCTCATTACTTCCAATCAGCTGAGGAACAGATTAAGGATAAGAACACATCTTTTAAGGTTTGGCTAGCCAACTTTCCTAAACAAAACTATATACAAGTGACTAACACAATTAAGGAGGTGCTTTAATTTTGACCAAACCAGTCTTCAAATATACTTACTCAGTTGATTAATCAACAATATTCTTAGAATAGTTACAACTAGAACATGGCTATAGGACAATACCCCAAAATGAGGTTGCTTAAATATTGCGTGTGAATCAGCAATAGACGCGAGCAGACCAAGGATTCGAATCAATAAGAGATCCACGAGACAGGAAATGACATAGAAATTTACTCAACTTTGCACTGCCATTCAGATGCTATAAATCTCCACCGGAAAGATGGAATCACGCAACAGTGACAACATAACACAAGATATAAAGGAGAGGACAGGGCCTTAAATATCTCTCGGCCCCCGTGGTGCTCTGCTCCCAGTATGCTCGCGTCGACAGCTGCCAGTTATCTGTAACGCGACACACATCAACGGCAGACAATATTCTGAGACATAAACTACACAATTTCATCTAAAGAACAGGTAATCAATACAGCTGAATACAAACAAATTAGCCTACGTGAGTTACTTGGCGAGTGCCAGCCATTAAACTTTGATTAATATGTTCGCTAAAAATGATGCCCTAAAGTTAAGATGACAAGAATTATATCAGCGCAAATTTACACCCCAAACTACCAAATGAACTACAAGGTAGAATAGAGGACGTACTTCGGCTTGTCTTGGAACGCCAGAGCCGGACTTAGTCACTACTCGTTGCACTTCTACCTACGTCTTTAACCACGCTTCATGACGGTTGGTTGGGCGTCGCCACACCTCCTCAACTGCCGTCAAGATAGGTAGTCACGACATCGAGGTAAGTGAAACATAACTAAAACAATTCCAAAGGATTTTTGGTACAATGGCATTTCAATTAAGCCGCACGCAACCCACCGAAGCAACTCGGCGACTAGAATTCAATCGGCCGGCGTAACTTACGACAGACTCGAAGGAGCTTGTCCTTCCGACCTCTAGGAAAACCAAATCACCATTGGGCGGTGGATCTGCCCTCACGACTCAACCCGCCGTACCCGCTCGCCCCATTCCTTCGTTGTCCGACTCGTCCTCTCGCCGGCCTGCCTACGTACACAGACAGCCCCACGTGACTCCCGCTCACAGCCGATCCCGACACACCTCCCCAGCAGAGCGCACGCGCTGCCGTTAAATCCGCGCCGCCAAAGATGAGCAGAAGACAAATAAACATCGAAGACGACTCAAAGGTCAAACTGATGATCGATGGAAACTGGCGCCAGAAACGCACCATTTCATTTACTCACAGGAGTGAAACACGGTGGAGGTTCGGTGACGGTTTTTGCAGCCAAAGCGTGTTATTCCATGGAGTCCATAGCTCCTCTGTTGTTGTTGTTGTGGTCTTCAGTCCTGAGACTGGTTTGATGCAGCTCTCCATGCTATTCTATCCTGTGCAAGCTTCTTCATCTCCCGATACCTACTGCAGCCTACATCATTCTGAATCTGCTTAGTGTATTCATCTCTTGGTCTCCCTCTACGATTTTTACCCTCCACGCTGCCCTCCAATACTAAATTGGTGATCCCTAGATGTCTTAGAACGTGTCCTACCAACCGATCACTTCTTCTAGTCAAGTTGTGCCACAAACTTCTCTTCTCCCCAATCCTATTCAATACTTCCTCATTAGTTATGTGATCTACCCATCTAATTTTCAGCATTCTTCTGTAGCACCACATTTCGAAAGCTTCTATTCTCTTCTTATATAAACTAATTATCGTCCACGTTTCACTTCCATACATGGCTACACTCCATACAAATACTTTCAGAAACGACTTCCTGACACTTAAATCTATACTCGATGTTAACAAATTTTTCTTCTTCAGAAACGCTTTCCTTGCCATTGCCAGTCTACATCTTATATCCTCTCTACTTCGACCATCATCAGTTATTTTGCTCACCAAATACCAAACTCCTTTACGAATTTAAGTGTCTTATTTACTAATCTAATTCCCTCAGCATCACCCGACTTAATTCGACTACATTCCATTATCCTCGTTTTCCTTTTGTTGATGTTGATCTTATACCCTCCTTTCACGACACTGTCAATTTCGTTCAACTGCTCTTCCAAGTCCTTTGCTGTCTCTGACAGAATTACAATGTCATCGGCAAGCCTCAAAGTTTTTATTTCTTCTCCATGGATTCTAATACCTACTCCGAATTTTTCTTTTGTTTCCTTCACTGCTTGCTCAATATACAGATTGAATTACATTGGGGATAGGCTACAACCCTGTCTCACTCCCTTCCCAACCACTGCTTCCCTCTCATACCCCTCGACTCTAATAACTGCCATCTGGTTTCTGTACAAATTGTAAATAGCCTTTCGCTCTCTGTATTTTACCCCTGCCACCTTCAGGATTTGAAAGAGAGTATTCCAGTCAACATTGTCAAAAGCTTTCTCTAAGTCTACAAATGCTAGAAAAGTAGGTTTGCCTTTCCTTAATTCTTCTTCTAAGATAAGTCGTAGAGACAGTACTGCCTCACGTGTTTCAACATTTCTACGGAATCCAAACTAAACTTCACGGAGGTCGGCTACTATCAGTTTTTCCATTCGTCTGTATAGAATTCGCGTAAGTATTTTGCAGCTGTGACTTATTAAACTGGTAGTTCGGTAATTTTCACACCTGTCGACAGCTGCTTTCTTTGGGATTGGAATTATTATATTCTTCTTGAAGTCGGATGGTATTTCGCCTGTCTCATAATTCTTGCTCACCAAATGGTAGAGTTTTGTCAGGACTGGCTCTCCCAAGGCTGTTAGTAGTTCTAATGGAATATTGTCTACTCTTGGTGCCTTGTCTCGACTCAGGTCCTTCAGTGCTCTGTCAAACTGTTCACGCGTTATCATATCTCCCATTTCCTCTTCATCTACATCCTCTTCCATTTCCATAATATTGTCCTCAAGTACATCGCCCTTGTATAGACCCTCTGTATACTCCTTTCACCTTTCTGCCTTACCTTCTTTGCTTAGAACGGGGTTTCCATCATAGCTCTTGATATTCATGCAAGCGGTTCTCATTTCTCCAAAGCTCTATTTAATTTTCCTGTAGGCAGTATCTATCTTACTCCTAGTGAGATGAGCCTCTACATCCTTACGTTTGTCATCTAGCCATGCCTGCTTAGCCATTTTGCACTTCCTGTTAATATCATTTTTGAGACGTTTGTATTCCTTTTTGCCTGCTTCATTTACTGCATTTTTATATTTTCTCCTTTCATCAATTAAATTCAATATTTCTTCTGGTACCCAAGGGTCTCTACTAGCCCTCGTCTTTTTACCTATTTGATCCTTTGCTGCCTTCACTGTTTCATCCCTCAAAGCTACGCATTCTTCTTCTACTGTATTTCTTTCCCCCATTCCTGTCAATTGTTCCCTCTGAAACTCTGTACAACCTCTGGTTCTTTCAGTTTATCCAGGCCCCACATCCTTAAATTCCCACCTTTTTGCAGTTTCTTCAGTTTTAATCTACAGTTCAGAACCAACAGATTGTCGTCAGAGTCCACATCTGCCCCTGGAAATGTCTTACAATTTAAAACCTGGTTCCTAAATCTCTGTCTTACCATTATATAATCAATCTGATACCTTTTAGTATCTCCAGGGTTCTTCCATGTATACAACCTCCTTTCATGATTCTTGAGCCTAGCTCCTCTACCATGTCGTATTACTGCCGAGGTTTTTCTGATAATTTGGCGTCGTCCAGGACTGGTTTTGTGAACACGAGAATTAACTGAATCTTCCTGGCAGGTTAAAATTGTGTGCTGGTCCGAGACTCGATCTCGGGACCTTTGCCTTTCGCGGGAAAGTGCTCTACCAAGAATTAATTGTCGTATTTCCCCTGGCCATCAGTTGCTAGATGTCAATATTGTAGAGCCTTTGTGTCTACTTTGGAGAGAACGGTATGTGATCGCTATTCATCTCCTTCGTCGTTACCTGAACTGGCCGCTATTTTGGAGGAAGGATGGTATACAATTCCCTTGAAAAGCCGCACAGGCGCTGTATTTACTAGTTAGAGACGACTGGAAACTGCTTTGAATGCCAATGGGTTTTCTATACCGTATAAGGCATGGTAATGTGTTCTGTGTTTGCGATTTTTATGTTTTTGTCCAACCGTAGTAGCATTACGTATCTTAAAAGTATCACGCCTTATGCACAATAAAGAGTAAGGAAGTATTAAATACGTCGTCTTTTTTGCCTTTTTTCTGTTTTCCGTGGCTTCAAAATTCACGGACGTATGTTCTGTCTATGCAACTAAATGAAAGGCAGTTTGTTTATTGCCGTAAGCGTTTCGCTTCTTTTATTTGTGAAGCACCTTCACTGGCGATTTTCAATGCTGTTACCTCATCTGTGTGGTCCTGGAGATGTGTTCATTAGTCCCCATGCTCCATCTGGCAGATTTCCGGCGTTTTCTCACTCACATTTGTTACAACGCATCACTTGCATTTTTCATTTTGTGGTCAATGTGTGTGTGTTTACAGTCTGTAGTGTTGGCAACACGTATTGTGGAATGCTTTATTGCTATCGCTGATATGAGATTAGACATCTGCTCGAATATTGCTTAGTTATCAAGTGTTATCATTGAAAACTGTGTACCTTGAACATGTGGGATTTGCTTCATCGTAACACCTTATACAAAAGAAATCGACAAAAGTCGGAGATACGCGTTTCTGGAGTTTAGACGAAACAATGAAGGTCAGTAGATAAAAACATAAGCCCCGATGATGGAGCTGAACCCTGAAAATGTGCACTGACGTATGAAACACAATAGATTGGTTTTATCATATTGCAAAAACGTGAAGTGATCCAAACAGAACACGACTTGATGAAATGGGAACACGACTTACTATCTCGCACGGTGTATATCAGTTCGAATATGTGTGACTTAATAAAACAATAAAAACGAGAGTTTCATTATTTATAAAAGCTTTACATCACGGTAAGTGATGATAAATCCGCGACAACTGAATTCTTATTCTAATATTTTTTATTGCAGTCTATTATCCCTTATGTCTTTATAACGATTACCGGTTTAGCTTAAATTCTGAACATCTAAGAACTGTTAAAACAAATAAGGCATACTAAGTCTGATCTCATGTAACTGATCGGAAACACATATATGATAAATACAAAAGTGTGCATGACACCCACAGTAAATGCAGAGCAACCTCCATAATTAACTGATGTACGTAAGTTACAATGACAGGAATTATAAAGGCATGTCTCCTTCGCTATGTGGTGAAACAAGATGATGAAGTGATTGAAATCAATTACAATAATAAAATTATGGTCATTGCATAAAACTAAAACATTCTCGGGTATCCGGATACGACAGCAAGATTGTGAGATGCCATTACAGTTTCAGTTATGTATGCTGACCATAGTTTTATTTTGTAATTTAAATTGATTCGCTTTAACACAATGATTCTATCACATGTGATGTAACACACACAGAGGGCGACATCTTCTAACGTGCTAGCCCAGATGCCTTTGTAATTCCTGACACTTAGTGGCATTTCTGTTCGATTTTTATATATAACCGCTGGGAACTTATAAATGGTTGAATAGGTGAGTTGTATGGGAAGTGTAGTACGTTTTAGCAAATCTACAGTTTGTACAAATACTTGAAAGTACATTTTTTGTGCAAAATTACTTTTAAAATGTAACAATGCCTATTGACATTAACAAACTAAATGTGGGGTAAATCAGAACGTCAGTGGTGTTTGTTGCAGGAGGCTAGTGCGAGTCGTTTACTAAACGTCATATTGTACAGAGTTTCTACACCGACACTGCCTTGTGCCAATCAATCTGCGTAGTTGCTAGATAAAGTGTAAATGATGTTATGTTTGCTTACTGTGAGCTTATGTGTTCCTTTAGTGCACTGCAGCTTGCTAGTTACTTAGTGTGTGACGTCCGAAGAATAGATCGTGAGTGGACGATGGGATTTACCAATGCAGAGAAATCTACGTGCTGACGGTGTATGGATAGTGTAGGAAGAATGCAGTTCGTTCTTGTACGGTGTATGTGACAACATACCCCAGTAGACGTCAACTATCTCGGCAGTGATTTATCTACCTCTTCAACCAGTTACCTAGAAGTGGTAGTGTGATACCTAGACAACGTAACAGAAGGAAATAAATGACAAGAGAAGAGGAGGAAATTAACGTTCTTGCTGCTGTTGCACTTGATACGCGCTTGAGATACCACACAACCGCGCGAGGAAGTGGCATGAGTCAGCCACGACTCCTACACATTCTCCATGAACGTACTTTCCATCCCTCTCACACATCTAGAGCTGCATGGAGAAGATCATGAGACACGTGTTAACTTCTTTACGCGGGAATTAAAACAGGTTCAATGGTTCAAATGGCTCTGAGCAATATGGGACTTAACTTCTTAGGTCATCAGTCCCGTAGAACTTAGAACTACTTAAACCTAACTAACCTATGGACATCACACACAACCATGCCTGAGGCAGGATTCAAAGCTGCGACCGTAGCAGTCGCGCTGTTCCGGACTGAAGCGACTAGAACCGCTCGGCCACCGCGGCCGACAATTAAAACAGGATATTCCAGATGTATCACGTATCTTGTTTAGTGATGAATCACATTTATCAACCAATAGTAGGCAGACCGTCGAAATACACACTATTGGTCTGTTGACAACCCCCGTTGGCTTCGTCAGGTGGAGCGTCAGCGTCCATGGACTGTAAACGTGTGGTGTGGAATAGTGGCCGTCAGGTCGTAGACTCGCAGACGAATCACTGAGCGTGCACAAGTACCACAGCCTCCTAACAGACAACCTTCCAGGAATGCTAGACAATGTTCCTCTGCACAGTAGGAGGAACCCGTGATACCAGCATGATGATGTCCTGCCTGTAGTGCACGAAGTACTGTAGCATGTCTTCACGAGTAGTTTCCAAATCGTTGCCCTGGACGCAGAGGACATTTACCTTGGCCGGACCCTTCCCCAGATTTAACGCCTGTAGACTTTTCCTCCGTGGGGAAACCTGAAACACGCTGTCAACAAAGACATGACAACTACACCCTATGATATGCAGTCTGCTCAGACGTCTCCTCTGAAATGCTAGTACTTGTGCAGAGATCGTCCCATACCAGACTGGAAGGGGGGGGGGGCGTTCCACTGGGGGCCGAACCACAAAAAGACCCTTGGTTCGGTATGGGGCAGTGGGAGGGTGCGTGGTGAGAACTGGTACTTAGGGAAAGGCAGGAATCGGCGTGGACAGGGCCGTAATCAGTTACTGTTGGTTGCTCAGGTTTCTTTTTTTAAAAAAATCACATAAACTTTAATTGGAAACAATTGCAAATAAATTTGACAATAGGCAATTAAAATCGCTCAAAAGAGGAAAGGCCTCTGGACCTGATGGGATACCAGTTCAATTTTACACAGAGTACGCGAAGGAACTTGCCCCCCTTCTTGCAGCGGTGTACCGTAGGTCTCTAGAAGAGCGTAGCGTTCCAAAGGATTGGAAAAGGGCACAGGTCATCCCCGTTTTCAAGAAGGGACATCGAACAGATGTGCAGAACTATAGACCTATATCTCTAACGTCGATCAGTTGTAGAATATTGGAACACGTATTGTGTTCGAGTATAATGACTTTTCTGGAGACTAGAAATCTACTCTGTAGGAATCAGCATGGGTTTCGAAAAAGACGGTCATGTGAAACCCAGCTCGCGCTATTCGTCCACGATACTCAGAGGGCCATAGACACGGGTTCACAGGTAGATGCCGTGTTTCTTGACTTCCGCAAGGCGTTCGATACAGTTCCCCACAGTCGTTTAATGAACAAAGTAAGAGCATATGGACTATCAGACCAATTGTGTGATTGGATTGAGGAGTTCCTAGATAACAGGAGGCAGCATCTTATTCTCAATGGAGAGAAGTCTTCCGAAGTAAGAGTAATTTCAGGTGTGCCGCAGGGGAGTGTCATAGGACCGTTGCTATTCACAATATACATAAATGACCTGGTGGATGACATCGGAAGTTCACTGAGGCTTTTTGCAGATGATGCTGTGGTGTATCGAGAGGTTGTAACAATGGAAAATTGTACTGAAATGCAGGAGGATCTGCAGCGAATTGACGCATGGTGCAGGGAATGGCAACTGAATCTCAAAGTAGACAAGTGTAATGTGCTGCGAATACACAGAAAGATAGATCCCTTATCATTTAGCTACAAAATAGCAGGTCAGCAACTGGAAGCAGTTAATACCATAAATTATCTGGGAGTACGCATTAGGAGTGATTTAAAATGGAATGATCATATAATGTTGATTGTCGGTAAAGCAGATGCCAGACTGAGATTCATTGGAAGAATCCTAAGGAAATGCAATCCGAAAACAAAGGAAGTAGGTTACAGTACGCTTGTTCGCCCACTGCTTGAATACTGCTCAGCAGTGTGGGATCCGTACCAGATAGGGTTGATACAAGACATAGAGAAGATCCAACGGAGAGCAGCGCGCTTCGTTACAGGATCATTTAGTAATCGCGAAAGCGTTACGGAGATGATAGATAAACTCCAGTGGAAGACTCTGCAGGAGAGACGCTCAGTAGCTCGGTACGGGCTTTTGTCAAAGTTTCGAGAACATACCTTCACCGAAGAGTCAAGCAGTATATTGCTCCTTCCTACGTATATCTCGCGAAGAGACCATGAGGATAAAATCAGAGAGATTAGAGCCCACACAGAGGCATACCGACAATCCTTCTTTCCACGAGCAATACGAGACTGGAATAGAAGGGAGAACCGATAGAGGTACTGAAGGTACCCTCCGCCACACACCGTCAGGTGGCTTGCGGAGTATGGATGTAGATGTAGATGTAGATGTAGACACAATGTCCAATTTAAAAAATTCTAAAGCAAGTTGCACTCACAGGTGAAGGCCTTATTACCAGAAATTCAAATTATTTGTCGGCTGAATGCCCTAATAGTAATAACTCAAAAAACAATTTGACGGCTGAAGGCCTGGATAGAAAATTCTTAAGAACCAGTTAACTTCCAAGAGATACTAAAATATCTTTTTTAAAAAAGACAATCATCAAAATTTCACAATTAATAGAAAATATCTGATTAAAAATTCTTAAGACCAATTGCGTTCACGACTGAAGGACTTATTGACAATAAATTCAAATTATTTGTTGTCTAAAGCCATCAGTAGTAATAACTTAAAAAAAAAGCAGTTGGATGGCTGAAGGCCTGGATATCAAATTCTTGAGAAGCAATTAAACTTCTTCGAGAGATACTAAAAGAAAAATCATCAACATTTAGGTGTTAAGATATTTTGTCTAAAAATGAAATAATTAAATCGACATCCTAGCTGCAAACAGGCATTGATATACATCATTGGGGACATGTTGAAAATGTGTGCCCTGACCGTGACTCGAATCTAGGATGTCCTGCTTACATGGCAGATGCTCTATCCATCTTATTTGATATATATATATATATATATATATATATATATATATATATATATATATATGTGTGTGTGTGTGTGTCTGCTTGTGTCTGTATATGTGTGGATGGATATGTGTGTGTGTGCGAGTGTATACCCGTCCTTTTTTCCCCTTAAGGTAAGTCTTTCCGCTCCCGGGACTGGAATGACTCCTTACCCTCTCCCTTAAAACCCACATCCTTTCGTCTTTCCTTCTCCTTCCCTCTTTCCTGATGAGGCAACAGTTTGTTGCGAAAGCTTGAATTTTGTGTGTATGTTTGTGTTCGTATGTGTGTCTGTCGACCTGCCAGCACTTTCATTTGGTAAGTCACATCATCTTTGTTTTTAGGTATATTTTTCCCTCGTGGAATGTTTCCTTCTATCATAACTATATATATATATTGTTTGATAGTATTCGTTTTATGTGTTCGGGGCAGACGTAACATGATGCTTTTTTAAATTCGTCGGTGATCGATTAACTTAGTTTTTTTATTGCAGAGGGCAGCTAAGCCTCTGACCGAACGTACTGAGCTACCGAGCTACCATGCTGGCCATCTGAGCCACTGAGGGTCAGAAGATAGTGCACCTGCAGGGACTTATCCCTTGCATGCTCCCAGTGAGACCCACATTCCCAACCTGTCCACACCATTTGATTCATAGTGCGCCTAATAGATGTTTGCCCATCACACTCGTTACTTGTGGCAGTTTAATCTGAGTCCTGTACGAGCTGGGGCATAGCCACAAGAAGGTAATGCAGCTTATCTGGAAGCCACAGAGGATAAGTCCCTGCAGGCGCACTATCCCCTGTGCCCTCCGTGGCTCAGATGGATAAAGCATCAGCCATGAGGTCGGGGCACACATTTTCAAAATGTCCCCAATGATGTATATCAACGCTTGTTTGCAGCTAGAGTGTCGATTTAGTTATCATTTCATTCTAGAGAAGCTGCATGGTCATAAAAGGTATCTGTTCTTTTGGGAACAGATACTACCTTCATATATTTTGTCTAATTAACATTTAACTCACAGCTGAAGAAATTCAAATGTTGTGTCTGCTGAAGGAACAAACAGTAATAATTCAAAATTAAAATATTTGAAAAAAAAACAATCATCACAAACTGACCAAATCAAGAGCTCAGCCTCAAGCTTCAGACAGTGCTCCAAGGATCGACCTGGGGAAGTCGTTCAACTTCGTGAACGTTGAGACAGGCAGCCAACAGTTGTATTCAATTAACAAGATGGCAACTCAAACTAGTGACAGTTTAAATGCATACCAACACTCTTGCAAAATCTATCTAACATCTGTGTTGTGTACATAGTTCCGCGTAGTCAGTGCGTACACAACTTTCCCACTAGAGCGCGCCCCGCTAAACACAACAGCGCAGGTGCAGCGCTCATCCACCTCCGCACTACGAGATGGCGCTGCCATAGAGACGGACCAAATTCTGCTTCCGCCGATCCGCGTATTAATATGTAACGCAGCCAATGCGATTGCTGCTAATGCAGAACTTTTTCTCATCGCGGACCACACTCGCGCAGTGATACCTGAACGCGCGAGGTATTATAACGAGTGTACAGACCTCCAATTAGTCAGTCTGCATTAGTCTGCATTAGTCTGCGTTTGTCTGTACTAGTCTGCATTTGTCTGCACCAGTCTGTACTACTCTGCACCAGTCTGTACCACTCTACATTTGTCTGTACCAGTCTATAGTCAAGTTTCAGTCTGCGCCTAATAAGATTATCATATTCCTGTACATAGCCATGAAGAGAAATGTATAGACACTTTGTCAAGTATCAGAGATATGTGAGAATAAGATTAAGGCACCAAGACCAAAGGAACTTCAGCTTGTCAATTGTAAATAGCATCCAGAATGAAGTTATTTTTATGCTTGTTATTATTTTAATAAATGTGTGTGAAAATTAATCAAGTTGTGTTTAAAGTTGGTCACTGTCAATCTGCTACTAAGCGTGCAAGTGGCATTTCTATCGTCTGACCTAACGGCAGAAGATAAACACGCCACGATAAGACCACGAGACATATTGCTGACACTCGCGTACTTCGGTAGAGGGACAAGTCAAATAATCTGATGGTGTGTGTAGCGAAGTTCTTACAGTACGCACACCACGATGTGATAAAGAATACAACGATGGAAGAACCGAGGCAAGGCGGAACTGGAGGACAGCACTGCGTCTTCAGAATCCGGTGTTTAGAACATACAGAAGCTGAAGGAACCACTACAACCAAAGTAGTCCAAAAGAAACACAATATCCGAACCACAATCAACGAGGCTGTCGAATTACTACATTCGTTACCAGACGGCAGCGGCAAGGAGAGGAAAGGTACACTGGTGCGAAAATACACTAACCTCCAGGGGAAGGTAACTGGGGCGTTAGCGGCCACTAGGCAGCAACATACCGCTGGTTGAACTTCACCAATAATAACACAAGGAATTCAATGATTAGTAATAAGAAGTGGAGGACGGCTGATTAATTTCGCCAACTCCAAACACACCGCTCATTGCTCTTCATCTCAGCGACCCTGCGAGCACCAACGCACAAACAAATAGCGTGATTTCAAAATAGTGGAGTTGTCACTATTGGGTTAATGTTCTCTCAACTCAGATGTCCTGGGCCCAGTGTACAGCGAGGTTGCGGCCCTCACAAATACAGCCCTCGACCCGGCAGTGCCTGCGTGCCGCCAGCGGTCCCAGCATGTCCTCGCGCTGCCAGCCTCACAGCTGCTCTGTCCCGACCGAACTACCCGACACACTCCGACCCGGAAAACACTTGACATCCCTCCAAAGATAGTACCACCATACTAGATATCGATAACCGCAGCTGCTCGCGGGAAGACAACGCTAGCAAACTTAGTGGCGCCAGTAAACACAAGAACAAACCGAGACGCCACTATCCCTACTACACGATGCCAACCTCCCAACGGCACCAACGCGAACCGCAACACGGCTCACGTGGACTGCTGTAGCCTGTTGTGGTGCTGTGTGCCACTGAGGCTACAGCGGTGACGAGGCCTCTCCATCGTTTCTAGGTCCCCAGTTCAATACAATACAATACAAAACAAGATGATATTGAAGATATTTTTTATTTATTTTAATACATCTGAAGAAGTTTAGAATTTAAGCGAAACTGGTAATCAATATAGACAAATGTGGCACTATTCTGCAGTAAGAAATATTATTATTTATTATTATTTTGAGCTTTTCCTCAGTACAGAGGCTTATCTCCAACATAATAATTTACTTGGAAATTACAATACAAACAATAAACGTTCTTAAACTATACTCTCAAAATATGTCTTCACGTGTTACGATCTTGCGTGTCCTCTTCCTCTGCGCCCATTCTCCTCATTGTGTGCTGTGCATTTTGGAGCCAGGTGGTCATAGGCCGTTCTCCTCTTCTTCTCCCCTCCTGTTCCCACTCCAGTATCAATTTTGGTATTCTGACTTCCTCCATTCGTCGTACATGCCCGTACCACTGTAATTTCTTCCTATCCATTACGTCATATATTCTTTCTTTTGTTTCCATTTTCCTTATTACTTTTCCTTGTATCTTTTCTTTCCTGGAGATTCTTGCCGATCATCTCCAAAAGTCCATCTCTAGAGCTTGTAATTTTTTAATGTGCTTCATGTTAATTGTCCAGGTCTCCGTTCCATACAGAACCACACTCTCTAATATGGATTTGTATATTAATTTTTTAGTTCTGCTCATTATATTCCTGCTCCATAAGACTGAGTTAAGCATCCCAATGACCCTCCATCCGCTACTAATTCTTTTTTGATTTCTGACTCTGATTTTCCCTCGATTTCTAAAATGGATCCCAAATAACAGAAAGTGTTTATCTTTTTAATTTTCTTTCCTTCAATGTATAGCTCATCTGAATCATTAGTCAAGTATTCTGTTTTTTGGTAATTAATCTTCAAACCCCAAGTTTTGTATGCTACTGCTAGTTGATTGCACATATAGTTAGCATCCTCCCCATCTTGTGCTACGACTACTTGATCATCAGCAAATAATAAATGATGTAGGTAAACTCCATCTCTTATTTCTAATCCCATACTATTACATTTACGTGACCATGTTCTAAGGCTAATATCTATATACATTTTAAATAATGATGGTGACATGGGACAGCCCTGTAAAAGGCCTTTGCTTGTTCTAAATTTCTGTGAAAGTTTATTACCAACTTTCACTTGGCAAATGTTATCTTTATACATCTGTTGTATTATTTTAATCAAGGAAGGGTTTATGTTTGCCATATGTAGTGCTCTCCAAAGTAATTTTCTTGGAACAGTATCATACGCTCTTTCTAGATCTATGAAAATTAATCCTATACTTTTTGATTTTTCCCTATGTTTCTCCAAAATCTGTCGTAATGTGAAAATATGGTCTACACATGATCTCCCAGCCGTGAATCCACATTGTTCTTCTTGGGTTCTAAAATTTTTTTCCAGTTTCTTTTTTTAATTACTTTCGCAAAAATTCTCATTAGTGTGTTTGTAACACAAATTCCTCGATAGTTTGAACAAATTTTGCGATCCCCTTTCCTAAATATTGTATTAATGGAACCTAGCTTCATCTCGTTGGGTACTGAATCTCCATGTATCATTTTGTTGAAGAGCTGTGTTATCAGTTCCACAATTTTGTCACCACCATATTTCAGACACTCCAGATTGATATTGCTTGGTCCCAGTGATTTACCATTCTTTCCTGTTCTCAACGCCTGAAGTACTTCACTTTCTAAAATCTGGATCTCATCATCTTCATGTCCTTTATCTTCCCCTGTTCCTTCTTCTAGATATTCTTCTCTGTCCTAATTTAATAATTTTTGGAAATACCCTTAGTAAGAAATATTAGATTTAATATTATTTATCGTTACACGTCTTGAGATTACAAGTGTTAAATCTTTTCCCCAAATGAAAATGTTATTTGTGAAGTGGTAAAGTTTGTTGGAGTCATTGATCTCTGTAAATTTGAGAAGCACTGCTCCTGTGCCTCAACTGACAAAGCTGCCGTACTCATATCTGAGAGCCAAATTTTTATGCTGGCAAACTGAAATGAGTCAAACTTTGTTGAGCAGGGGGATATCACTCTATCCCCGCGGCGCCGTTCCGCGCCAGCTCTGTACAGTAGCAGGTGTCGCAGCTGCCTGCCTGCCTGCCTGCCAACACTCCGCGACAAACAGTTCGCCGCGCCGCCTGCGACTGGCAGCCCCATTTAACACTTCTCGCCAGCAATGGCTGGTCGCGGCAGGGGCGAGCTGCGACTGCGCGCCTGCGCTGCGAGCTCCGCATTTCAGCGCTCAGCCCAGAGAAACGGCAGCCTGTAAGCGTATATTGGCTCGCGTTCAGCGAAAATGGCCACATCGCGGGGTAGTTGCTGCAGAGCCCCATCTTAACGGGAATGTACAGGATTTCGGCGGGTCCCTTGTGGCGGGAATTGTATCGCTAGCTCTCTCCGATAGCCCGATATAACTACAATCCCTGTGGTACAAAGTAGCCACCACTAGATTCACAATTTCTCATTGGCGAGTTAAACTAGTTTTGAACGTGATAGCTCCAAAACATTTCAAACTCGCTTTCTCATAAACGTTTTGCCCTTTTGTCTAGAATTTTGCTCGAGTACTACCTACAATCATAAGATTCTTGTGGACAATCAAAGTTCAGTCCATAATATTGCAAGTCTACGAAATGACCTAGTCTAAATGCAATTAATTCAGCAATATAGTTGAATTACCATATGTATCTTTTCTTAAATGGTACTGGTAGCAGTAGGGTAAAACTGACAGTGAAGTCCAGGGCACTCGCTTTGCTTCTTGGTTTGTATAAAGACGTGTCCCCAGTGCAGTTTGTGAATGTGATACATAGGTTAGTGGAAGAAAGCGCAAAGCCACAAGTACGCATTTTGAGTTACTGTGTATTATATACTTGGTTAAATTCAAACACACGAACATAAATAAAATAATACAAACCAGTTCATATGTTTTTTCTTGCGGTACATGAGGAATTACATGTTATTAGCATGTCGTGTATACAAATATACGAGGGTATTTGTTTATTTAGGTAGATCGATCACGAATGGAAATGAGCAGTGAAAATCAAAAATGTTTTATTGCAACTATTAGCTACACCTTCTAGTTTTTTCTCACGTAGGCTCAGCTTCGACTTCCGACATTTTTCATAGTGTTGTACCAATTTCCGCCAGCCGTTCATGTGAGCAGAAATGAATATCAGACGGAGCCAAGTACGGACTGTATGGTGGGTGATCAAACACATCCCACCGAAAATGCTGCAGCGGCGTCTTCATTGGCCCTGCGGTGTGCGGCCGAGATCTGTCACGAAGAAGGTTCAAATGACTCTGAGCACTATGGGACTCAACTGCTGAGGTCATTAGTCCCCTAGAACTTAGAACTAGTTAAACCTAACTAACCTAAGGACATCACAAACATCCATTCCCGAAGCAGGATTCGAACCTGCGACCGTAGCGGTCTTGCGGTTCCAGACTGCAGCGCCTTTAACCGCACGGCCACTTCGGCCGGCTGTCACGAAGAAGGAAATGCATTACAGTTACGTTACACGGGCTGCATGAAATCAGGCGACATCTCTCAGCAGGCAGGCATACTTGGCTGGAGCGCTACTTTCTCAGCATATTTACGTGTACATTGCGCTTTCAGAACTGAAGACTGCGACGTGATGCTATCGAGGAGCATCCTAGGGAAACTGCCCAACACCGCATTTTCATTGCCATTTGTATTTTGCGACCGATCGAACCGTAATAAAAGAATAACCCTCGTACAACAGACACCACGATCAGGCTAGCCCGCCCAGTTAGCCGTGCGGTCTAACGCACGGCTTTCTGGATTGGGAAGGAGCGCCTGGTCCCCGGCACGAATCCGACCGGCGGACTTGTGTCGAGGTCTGGTGAGCCGGCCAGTCTGTGGATGGTTTTTAGGCGGTCTTCCATCTGCCTCGGCGAATGCGGGCTGTTTCCCCTTACTCCGCCTCAGCTACACTATGTCGGCTATTGCTGCGCAAACAAATTCACGTATGCGTACACCACTATTACTCTACCACGCAAACATTGGGGTTACACTCGTGTGGTGTGAAACATTCTGTGGGGAGGGGGGAGGATGGAGGGTCCACTGGGGACCGAACCGCTCAATAACCTCGAAAGAGTGGTTTGATGTGGGAGGGCCGTCGTGAGGTTGTGGACCACTGTGGCAGCAGTGGAGACGGAGCCTCTCCGTCGTTTCTAGGCCCCCGGTTAACATACAGTACAATACTACGATCAGACTAATCATTACCAAATTGAGAGTTAGCACTTTCTCCCACCAACGCCTCGAATTTTGAAACATATTTTGCAGTAATGGGCATGTAATAAACAGCATACTAAGCTTTAAAGTCTGTCAGACCCTGACAAAATAGCCTAATCCAGTTGCCGCATAAATATCTTTTACAGAAAATTTTTGGTGGTGTTTATTCAGAGCCATGAAGCACAACCTAAAGAAGACTGTGCTTTGGCCCTTTCGGTAACATGCAATTTAGTCAGTACTTTCGTTACTCAAAGGTTTTCATTGACTTTAGATAAATAAAAAATACTTATTTACTTCATAAATTTTGATTCGCTAAAACTAAAACTCTCCTTACCTCCACATAGGGTGGGGTTTGACCGTAATATTAATTTTGTACGTAGACTCGGATAAGTTTTCTTGTTTCGTGGTCATGAGGCCACACAACTTTGAACTATCAAACAAATCATCTGACTGGGAAATTAACTAACATTACGAAGTTAATAAGTATATTTTATTTATCTGTAACCATTTTTCACGCAAAAATTAGAACATGGATTTTCTACAATTACAGTGCCAACTACCAAGAATCAACACAAATGTTTCAGACAAAATGTACGTAGTTTTTTATATAGTATCTGATTCTGCAATAAAAAATGGGGGTTCCCATTTGAAATTTTAAAGTTTCCTCCTGCCCCACCCCCAGGGAGCTGCGGTGGCGGGATAACACTAGCACCACTAGATGTCCCCCTCGAAAATAATCAACTTTGGATTCTACACATGTTTTCGTGTGAAGCTTATTTTTCGAGTTATTCTGGTTTGTCAACTTAAAATTTGTGCCCTGTATAGACAAAATACAGGTAAAACGTTAGTTACAAACGACGGAGGCGACGCCGCACCATCTCGGCCGCAGGCGGAACTAGTTAGCCAGTAGTGGCTCGCCACCTGCTCGCAGAGCGTCAGCTGCTTCTGAATCCCATTAATGGCCTGCGGGCAGAGTGTGTGCGCGCCAGGTGCAGCCGACCCTGAGTTACGGCCTCGTAAATTATGCAATTTTCGCTAAATTAAAACCTTGTTATTGTATCTAAGTCTCCTAAACCGTTCACGCGTTTAATTAAAAACGTGTGAGCTCCAATCCCACGGCTGTTTCCAATTCTGGAGCCGTGAGATTTTAATGGCTTCCCAAGCAGAATGGACCAATTTCAGCAGGACGGTATTTTTATGCGGATGTCCGCAGCTTACAATAATAAACGGTCTCACGTTGCGTAAAACTGTTGGGTGCTGCATTCGTCAATTTTCGGGCAGTTTAACAGTCAAAATTCGCCTAAAAATATTGAGTACCCATAGGAACTGTTCTATTTTAAGTTGAGAGTATGTTAGAGAGCTTGTATATTTTTAAGGACATAAACATAGCTGAAGCAAGACTAAGTAAAAATCAAGACCTGTTCATAGGATTTTTCTATCTAGGAAAAGTAATCGACAAAGTAAAATGATGCAATATCTTCGAAATCTTCAAGAAAACATGTGTAAATTATAGGGAAAAAACGGATATGTACAAGAACGAAGAGGGAAAAACAAGAATGTAGCACCAAGAAGTAACTGCTTTGATCAAAAAGGGTGTAAGGCAGAGACGCAGTCTTTCAGCCTTGCCTATCAGTCTACACATCCAATAAATAACATCGCAAATAATACAAAAGTTGAAGAGTAGGACTGACATAGAGAGCGATTAATGTCATTATACAATGTTCATACCTCTGACCATGGATATAATAGTATAATCTTCTGGCAAAGCTAGGTGGTATTGCTTGTGAAAATATAATTATAGTGTAGCTGTGCAATAAATGTTCAAATGTGTGTGAAATCTTATGGGACTTACCTGCTAAGGTCATCAGTCCCTAAGCTTACACACTAATTAACCTAAATTATCCTAATGACAAACACACACACCCATGCCCGAGGGAGGACTCGAACCTCCACCGGGGTCAGCAGCATAGTCCATGACTGCAGCGCCTGAGACCGCTCGGCTAATCCCGTGCGGCGGGCTGTGCAATGAAAAGTTACTGTGGTATATAGACCACTAACGATATATCACCGGGATCTTATATTCAATGCATTAAATTTTGTACGAACAGCCTAGAATGACATTATTATTTTATTGCTTCGTATATGTGATCCTTTGTTTACACCTGACTCAAGCAGTCAACCATATGGCGATCCCATCTTCTTATTGCTTAAAACAGTTTTCCTTCATTTTATTCACTTGAAGTAACAGTTACTTGGGTACAGCCAGTTTTATCTTGTGTAACTACTCCTAGCAATCAGCAGTACATACATAGAAATTGTGTACATTTTGACTGTTACTTGTAGTACAGATTTTACTCTAAAGTGGTAAAGGAAAAATGTGTTACATATGTTATACTTTAAACACACTGAATGACACTAGAAAGCCAGACTTTAGTTTTATAGCTTCCTTTATTTTTTATGATAGCAGTTACGATTTTCATTATACCATTAATACTCTGATCCTGCTACGAGACGTAAGCGCTATTTTAATTGCACTGAAATTTAAACCAATCTCTTATTTAATTCACAAAGTTAAGTTTCTTTTAGTATCTACTTCATTCTTTTTAACTTCTCCTCCCCCTCCCCCCCATCAAAACTCTACCAACATTTTTCATTGCCTCCCAGGAATAATAGTGTATTATTTCTTCTTCAAATCTACCTACTCCTTCCCCCCACCCCCACTCCTTCCTTCCTTCCTTCCTTCCTTCACCCTTCTCCATCTCCTCCCCTCTCCCTTAGAATAAACTATTTCGCTTGCCACCGATTACCCTTTTTATGTAGAACTGCACATGGTCTTTATAGCATGCGTGCAAACACCTACGTTCATTCATGCGTATATCCATTATTGTAGAATGCACGTATAACC
Organism: Schistocerca cancellata; assembly: GCF_023864275.1. Taxonomy (NCBI): domain Eukaryota; kingdom Metazoa; phylum Arthropoda; class Insecta; order Orthoptera; family Acrididae; genus Schistocerca; species Schistocerca cancellata. Next base: position 20,700,320 of record NC_064631.1, on the reverse strand, counting down.
ATTATTGTAGAATGCGGATGTCATGGGGAATCTTGACTGGTGAATTACTGTATTTAATGCATTGTAACTACTATTACAATGATATCTCGTTAATGGGCTGTATCCCGTAGTAACTGTCACAACATGGCTAAGCTACTATTTTTTTTTTTTTTTTTTTTTTTTGGTCAGGAGCGCTGCCACAAAGCTTTCCCAAAAGACTACGCTATTACGACCTGTGTTAGTCGCATTAAGAGTGTAATATAGCATTTCTTATTTTATTATCCGTTAAGGTTATCATACAAGTTTGTAAATATATTTTAAATTAATGTAGGTGGAGGATGTGTTAAAGAATAACTCTTAATGTGAATCGTATGTACACGCTGAAATTATTTTGCATAAGTAATGGCATCTATCTTCCTGTTAAATTTGCACATATGCCTTTAATAGCACAATTAATTGTATGAACAAATGTAAGATGAAAGGTCACTGGTTTATTCTATCTTTTGTTGTTTAATCTTTATATAATTCATTACACACATCTGTAAAATCACAATATGTAAATGTCAGACGTATTGCCACCCTAACAGCCTCTTTTATCCGACTTCGTTTAAGACCACACGCATTATCATGAATCAGACTACAATTCTCTATTGCTCACAATAGATGACTATATGAACTCATAAGTTCAGTCTATGCAGTGTTTTTAATATGAAAGCGCGACGTTTGGAAGAATTCCATTAACAACTGCTAAAATTGTTATTTATTGAAACACACACAGTTTCGTGGCTTAAAGCCGTGTCATTAGATGCGACCGACATGGTAATGAACAATTCACTTTGTGAATATTAAAATTAATAAGGAAATGTCTAAATTATACTCACAACGTTCAAAGGCCATAGGCATATCCATCGCTCCTAGTCAAAATTTATTTTTCACTGAATATTGAAAACACAATAACGAACGAAAGATAACAAAGACGAGCTCCATTCATTTAGAACAAACTGCTGGTACGTGGAACTTGCAGTTACAGAACCACGTTTTAAAATCTGCCTGCTTTAAAAAGAAAAAAAGTGTGTGTAATGTATCAGGTGGCAGTGCGACGGCTGGGTAACTCGGCGTTGGGCAGTGTAAAAGCGGCCCGCACTAACGGCTGAAAGGGAGACTAGCTGGCAGGTGGGAGGGAAGGTGTCCTCGTAGACAGTATGACTCGGAGTGCTGAGTATGCCTTTGACCTCTTACCGCTGTGAGTGTAATCTGGACATTCCTTTATTACTTTTAATACATACAGATTAGTCACACTGTGCAGTGCTCTTTACCATGTAGATTGCACCTGATGATGTGGCTTTAGACCACGAAACAGCTTGTGTTTCAATAAACAACATTTTTACCATCTTCTTCCTAACATCAAGCCTTTCAACAGCTGCTGATGCGAATAATATAAATCAATTTCTGACTTAATATGGAGTCTTTTATAAGTGATAAGCCTTCTCCATAGACGTTCCAGTTTTAACGTAGATTCAAGGTAACCATTTGTTCATTAATGATATTGTGAATATATTTTCCATTTAGCCTTTTGTTGTAATCACTAAACAGTGTGGCTAAGACGAAGCAGACTATCGCAGGCATGGAGTGGAGTCTTAACGGAAAGAAGTCTACTAGTATCAGACATATGACTTAATTTGATGAAGATATAACTGATAACGTGCATTTCACATAACACGGTATGGAAAGGATTTATAGACTGTGCAGGAAACCGCAAATAAAGAGATGCCTTTTTTGATCTGGAGCTACAGAAAAATTTTGAAAATTAGAAAGAAGTAAGACACCTAATATGGAGCTTATCTGCAGAATCGACTATAACAGTGCGCTGTGCAAAACACTCACAAGAAGAGGGGCAGGAAAGTACGATATATACTGTAGAGCCAAAGACACTGGTACAACTGCCTAATATCGTTAAGTCCTCCTCGACCACGCAGAAGTGTCGCAACACGACGTGGCATGGACTCGACTAATGTCTGCAGTAGTGCTGGAGGGAACTGACATCATGAATCCGGCAGGGCTGTAAATAAATCCGTAAGAATACGAGGAGTTGGAGATCCCTTCTGAACAGCACGTTGCAAGGAATCTCAGATTTTCTCAATGATGTTTATGTCTGGTGAGTTTGGTAGCCAGCGGAAGTGTTTAAACTCAAAAGAATGCTCCTGGAGACACTCTGTAGCAATTTTAGAAATGGACTGCAGGTGATCAGACAGGATCCTTACGTACGTGTCACCTGCCAGAGTCATACCTAGATGTATCAGGAGTTGGCTTGGTGAAACAGCACACGCGCAGCCCTTCCCAGACGTTTTTGTTGCAGTGCAGGAAGGAATTTGTTCTTCAAAACATTTTCGTAGGATGCACCTTTTACCGTAGTGCCCTTTGGAACGCAATGGGTAAGGATTACGCCCTCGCTGTCCCAGAACATGGACACCATCATTTTTTCAGCACTGGCGGTTACCCGAAATTTTTTTGGTGGCGGTGAATCTGTGTGCTTCTATTGAGCTGACTGGCGCTTTGTTTCTGGATTGAAAAATGGCATCCACGTGTCATCCATTGTCACAACCGACGAAAAGAAAGTCCCATTCATGCTGTCGTTGCGCGTCAACATTGCTTGGCAACATGCCACACGGGCAGCCGTGTGGTCGTCCGTCAGCATTCGTGGCACCCACCTGGATGACACTTTTCGCATTTTCAGGTCGTCATGCAGGATTGTGTGCACAGAACCCACAGAAATGCCAACTCTGGAGGCAATCTGTTCAACAGTCATTCGGCGATCCCCCAAAACAATTCTCTCCACTTTCTCAATCTTGTCGTCAGACCGGCTTGTGCGAGCCCGAGGTTGTTTCGGTTTGTTGTCACATGATGTTCTGCCTTCATTAAACTGTTGCACCCACGAATGCACTTTCGACACATCCATAACTCCATCACCACATGTCTCCTTCAACTGTCGATGAATTTCAATTGGTTTCACACCACGCAAATTCAGAACACGAATGATTGCACGCTGTTCACGTAAGGAAAACGTCGCGATTTTAAGTATTTAAAACAGTTCTCATTCTCGCCGCTGGCAGTAAAATTCCATCTGCCGTACGGTTCTGCCATCTCTGGGAAGTATTGACAATGAACGCGGCCTCATTTTAAAAAAATGCGCATGTCTCTATCTCTTTCCAGTCCGGAGAAAAGAAATCGGAGGCCTTAGAACTTGAATGCACCTCGTATATGTGTCATGTGCAAATTTTGTGTCAGCCCCTGACAATCTGTTTGTCAACTATATCTGAATATAAAATTTTCTTCCAATTTGCTTACACCTCAACCGTGAATTTACTTTCAAAACTTTTTTTAAGAATTTGCTTTATTTACTAGTGATTCATCAAGAACATTAACACATTTAATCACACTATGTGAGCGTGGAAGTAGTTGCCAGGGAGTAACTGATGAAATCAAAATGAAATTGCTTTTAACAAATGTGAATTTTATTCCTGAAGCTTTTGTTTAAGAAATAGATTTAAAATTATAAGCAGAAAGCACCCTCTAAATATCAAGTTACAATTTATTGAGAGGCAGAAAGAAACAAATTTTGAGTGTATGAGCTTTCGGGCTGAGAACCTTGCCGCTCCCTTTTGACACGGCCGTAGTCACGACCACTCACAACAACCCCTGAAAGACTGCACAGGTGCAAATCTGCAACACACCAGATTACCTTAAAGTAAATGTTTTAACAATTCACACATGTACACAAACTATGTACCCCGCAGGGGGGATAGAAATGGTACAAAACACTAAAATTAAAAGACTAACTTGCCACCGTAGGTCCAACTTGATTTTAACTTCTAAGAAAAGTCTTACAGTGGAAGGGTGGCAACTTTATATATTAAAATGACCATTTATATAATAGCCCATGAAATGCAATCTTACATAAAATTATACAAGGTTGGCCAAACATGCTCTGCAGTACACATATACCGCCTCTCAAGATGATAGGCAAGATAAAAACATATTTCAAGAATTAGGCCGTTACACTTCAAGCAATAAATTCGTTAACACACCAAATCCGACAAACATTACAGAGGCAGCTATTAACGTACGGTAGATTGATAGGGAGATTACCGAACAACCCGAACCACAGGTTGCTCTAACCCGCCCCTACTCCACAAGGGAAAAACGGACCACCCAACTCGTAAATAACCACTTTCCCGCGGGTGCGCAAACGGAGAAGAATAGTAGGACGACCCAAAAACAAAGCGGCTGGTGACCTCACTAAGAAAACAAGCAGAATTTAACAATTAAATGAAACAACATATCGCCAATCACTTCACTTCGACTAAACTGCGATTTCTGGGAAGACCAGGCGCAGCACCCCCAAAACGCTCTCCCGTCCGTCTGCTGCCAGCCGCTGCAACGGACGCAGGAAGTCGGGCCGATCTCCCCCAGCTCCTCATCTATGATGCCCGTCTCCCTCTACGGACTCCTGGCAAATATTTCATCGCTGGTGACCTCAATTGCAAACATGCCGCCTGGAATTCATTGGTCACCAATCTTAATGGTCGACTTCTCCAGGCCACTGAAGAGGTGAATGCGTATGTCTGTGGTCCCGTGGAGCCAACGTGTTATCCAAGCAGAGGGAGGCCTGACGTTCTTGACATCGCTATTACTCGGGGACTTAATCAGTTCCTGACTGCTGAAGTCCTCCACGCCCTGAACTCCGACCACCTGCCAGTTCTCTTTCAACTGGACGTCGCCCCGGCGCAGAGTACGGGCCGCCTCAATCTCAACCGCACGGATTGGCCCTGCTTCCAGCGGCGAGTTACTGCAGCTCTGCAGCGACAGGTGGATGGCGTCGGAGTTCACGAGGCCTCTGCAGCCCAGTTTGCTGATACTCTCACTGCAGCTCTGGAGGGAGCGACGCCCCGCCCGCGCCCCAGCACAGTCGCATCTTCCGCTCTCCCAGCGGACATCCTCCAGGACATCCGCACTCGTAATCGCCTCTGCAAGGATTGGCGTGTGACCCGGGACCCACAGCTGAAGCGCCTCATCAACAGCCTGCGCCGTGACATCAAGGCGGCAATTGTCCAGCACAAGAATCGACGCTGGGCTGCGCAACTGCAGGCGTTCACCCCCGACCCCATGCACTGGAATGCGGTCCGCTTTTTTACGAAACGCAGGACGCGGATACCGCCTCTTGCAACACCGACTGGGATGGCCTATCTACATGCGGATAAGGCGGACATCTTTCAGGAGAATTTTACCCCCCTTCAGCATGATGTGGACCAACTGCACGTCGACCAGATTGACGCAGAAGTGCAGACCATCCTCCACGGGGACGGGGAGGAGGACCGCGACGACATACCGCCTATTTCCGTGGCCGAAGTCCGTGCGGGCATCAAGGCTCTCCCGGCGTCCAAGGCTCCAGGTGTTGATGACATTACTGGCCGGGTCCTTAAGAACCTGCCGCTCCTGGCTGTGGTTCGTCTCACTGCCATCTTCAACTGGGTTCTGCGGACTTGCACCTACCCTGCAGCGTGGAAGCACTCCATCGTTATTGCTGTTCCAAAGCCGGGCAAGGATCGGAAAGACCCAAATCCTACCGGCCTATCAGTTTGCTTCCGCACATCAGCAAGCTGTTCGAGCGGCTTCTTCTTCAGTGACTCCGGGCCATCCTGGATATTCGGGAAATCCTCCCCCCGGAACAGTTTGGCTTCCACAGCGGCCACTCCACGACCCAGCAGATTGTACGTGTTGTGGAGTACATCACTCGCGCCTTCAACAACCGGGAGTACTGTGGAGCGGTTCATCTAGATGTCACCAAGGCCTTTGACAGTGTTTGGCATGCTGGACTTCTCTGGAAGATGGACCACCTTGGCTTTCCCCGGGCGTACGTCGTGCGCCTCATTGCGTCGTACCTGCAGCACCGCACTTTCGCTGTCCGCGTTGACGCGGCCCTCTCCACTGCCAGACCTATCGTCGCCGGGGTGCCGCAGGGCTTCGTCCTGGGCCCCGTTCTTTATACTATATTTACCTCGGACCTTCCGACGTCGCCCCGAGTGGAGAAAGCCGTCTATGCCGACGATACGATGCTCTACACCAGGAGCCGGTGGCATGCCGCCATGCATTCCCGTTTGCAGCAGGCGTGCGACGACCTGGAGATCTGGGCAGCTCGCTGGCGCATCCGGTTCAACCCCCTGAAGACACAGGCCATTGTCTTTACGAGGAAGACGACGATGCCGGCCCCGCCACTTCGACTTTACGGGACCGCCCTCCCCTGGCAGAAGACTGTCCGGTACCTGGGCGTCATCATGGACGATCGCCTACTGTGGAAGCCACACATCGACGCCGTCCGTGCCAAAGTCCACCAGCGGATGGGCGCGCTGTACCCGTTCCTTAATTAAGGGTCTGACCTCTCCATCCGGAATGGCCTCCTCATCTTCCGCGACAGATTGTTGACTATGCGTGTGAGGCTTGGGGCAATGCGGCCCCCACGCATATCCAGCGTCTTCAGGCGCAACAGAATAAGATTCTCCGGCGGGTCTTCCATGTAAACCCGCAGTTTCCGCATCAATACCTCCACCATGCAGCTGATGAACTGGAAGTGATGCTCCGCATCCAGCAGACTGCCAGCCGTATTTACCGACGGTCGCACGCCTCTGCCAATCCCCTCATTCGAGACGTTGGCGCTCCTCAAGATGTTCGTGACCGCTATCAGCGGCCTATTGCACTCCTCGACCGCTGAGACCCGGAGGTGCACCAAGCGGACGCTGCTTGCTGCTCCGTCCCTATGATTTTCTTTTATAATCCCGCATACCCCGATGCCATACAACAAATAAAGAAGTTCAACCCAACGTCCTCCTCTGACGAATGCAGGCAATGCCGTGAGGTAAATCCTGTGTTACTCTCCTCTCCTTGGGACATACGACTGGCGGATGGGCGCCGATCTCCCGTCTCACGGCGTCGCAGCTCGCACCGGCCAGACCGATGTCGTGGGTTGACTCCTGTTGCTCTCGTGTCGGCCGTGAAGCCACTACCCCTCGCTACATGGCGACCTCACATGCGCCGACGCTCAAGACGGACAAGTCATCTCGTGTCCCAGTGTGCGACCGACCAACCGATAGATCCAACCGCTAATGACCGTTGCCTGAGTAATTCGAGCAGACTGGCGACCTGGCGCGCAGACTCAGATGCAGGAACTGAGCCCCGACTGGGCGGCCACTCGCTGAGTTCTCTCACTGCGCCACAAATTTGGACGAGAGACTGACTAGCAGGCTGGGGACGAGAGACTCACCCATGACTGACTCCAGACTCACCCAGACAAACTGGCGAACTCATAGCGCCCCTGAAAGGCACGTGAACTGGCAACCTTTCCCCTTTCCCACCAGAGGGAGACACCAAAGCTGCGACTGCCACAGCGGCGCCACCGCCAGAAACGGAGGACGACTGCGTCACACAACGCGCTGCGGCGCGCTCTTCAAAACACCAATTTTTACCACGGGTCAACACCTATATGGAGCGGTAAAGCCTTTTGAAATTCTTTTAGCTACGTTTCCCCTTCCTTGTTTATTCTCTTTACTAGCGGAAAAACCAGGCATTGCTGGTGTATTCATTTTGACAATTTTCTATTAGAAACGAAAAGAAAAAGCGAACTTTATTTGTTGAGTAACATCTTGGATAGTTTCTGTACGCTGGCACAGTTGTTCCGCGTGTCTAAAACGCGATTTTGTGAACTTCTCTATCGTAACATATCTTCACAGCTTTATAGATGGGGATGTTCCCGCCTACAGCCATTTGCGCTTCGCAGTTGAAAGCTATCAAAAGCGCTGTCATGTATCAGGGATTTCCTTAAGTTGACTCGGCTACAGGAGTGTCTTTGTAGTAAAGAGTAAACTTGTTAAAACTTCATACAGGATGCGACATTTTTCAAGCATGTCAGTGTCTGTGAAACCGTGCCTCTTGAAGTCTGTTTTGTACAATGGTATATTTGTGTTGGTAGATTCAGTGGCATACGTGGATACTGTCTGTAAAATATGTTACGAACAGAGCTTGTATCAAAAAAGTATAAACTTAAAAGTGATACAGAATGTGAAAATTCTTGTCGCATATCATTGTTTATGAAGTTGTAATCTTCCAGGAAGTTTCAAACCAGCGCACTCTCCGCTGAAGAGTGAAAATTTCATTCTTGAAGCATCCCCCAGGCTGTGGCTAGGCCATGTCTACACAACATCGTTTCTAGCAGTAGTGCTAGTCCTGCAAGTTTCGCAGGGGAACTTCTGTGAATTTTTGGAAAGGTAGGAGACGAGGTTCTGGCACAAGTAGAATTGTGAGGACAGGGGTCGTGAGTCGTGCTTGTGGAGTTCAGTCGGCGCCGGCACTGTAGCTCAGCTTGTTGGGTCAGAGAGCTGCCTGCTCTCTGTAACAGAAAAACTGAGTGAAGGGATCAGCATCGAGCTTCAATGGATGTCACGTGAAGTCCGCTGCGACTAAATACAACGAACAATCAGGAACAAAATGCAAAATAAAAAAAATTAAAAAAATTGGCGGAGGACTTGCCCGCGAAAGGCAAAGGTCCCAAGTACTAAGTTCGAGTCTCGGTCTGACACACAGTTTTAATCGGCCAGGAAGTTTGATATCAGCGCACACTCCGCTGCAGAGTAAAAATCTCATTGTGGTGTTTTCTGTTTCAATACTGCATCGACTCATGGACTCCAGGTCTCTCCTTAGGGAAAAAACAGAATGACAGAGTTTATGCTACCTTATTTATCCGTTGATTACGAATTTCTCTGTCGATAACTTCTGAATTCGGTCATCTTTGGTTTGTGACGGCACTAGTGTTTACAATGTGAGTGTTATCTTTCCGGAGTTTCTCTCAAAATCGAGCTTTTAAATTCGCTTGCACAGGGCTTGCTTGCTGCACTTTTGCCTTGAAATTGGCAGGATGTGCCTTGTCGACATATCGACGGTTGTCGACGACATCACCCGGCTGCATTCCCCTAAGTTATATGAATAGTCTATACCGTGATCATTAATAGAACTACCAAGAGGCAATAAAAAGGCGCCGTTTACTGAGACATAAGGTAGCAGCATACTCAGCGTTAATTACTGCTGTATTTACTGAGTAAAAATATGATTTATATGTATTTTTTGTTTCAGCTTTACGCCGTTGTATATGTTCATCTAGAATTGGGGAGGAGTTTGTGGCACAACTTGACAAGAAGAAGGGACCGGTTGGTAGGACATGTTCCGAGGCATCAAGGGATCACAAATTTAGCGTTGGAGGGCATCGTGGAGGGTAAAAATCGTAGAGGGAGACCAAGAGATGAATACACTAAGCAGATTCAGAAGGATGTAGGTTGCAGTAAGTACTGGAAGATGAAGAAGCTTGCACAGGATAGAGTAACATGGAGAGCTGCATCAAACCAGTCTCAGGACTGAAGACCACAACAACAACAACATATGTTCATCATTTGATGCTAAAAACAATGATCTTTTGGGGTCGATTATTATCCACCTTCGATGTTCAGACGGCGATGATAAAATCTAAATGAGCATCAAGGATTAGTGAACATCATACTTCCCTACTATGGATAAAGTATCCCGCTGCGCAAATCTGCGTCCTCTTCCCCCCCCCCCCCCTTCTCACTGTCTCTGTCACTGTCCCTGTCCCTTTCCCTGTGTCTCTCTTTTGCACACACATTATTTCTCGCCTTTCCACCACTGCTCCTCTCGATGGCTACCACACCACTTCTGCAAAGACTCGTTACATCTCCACTTACCCGGCCGCGGTGGTCGAGCGGTTCTATGCGCTCCAGTCCGGAACCGCGCGACTGCTACGGTCGCAAGTTAGAATCATGCATCAGGCATGGATGTGTGTTATGTCCTTATGTTAGTTAGGTTTAAGTAGTTGTAAGTTCTAGGGGACTGATGACCACAGATGTTGAATCCCATAGTGCTCAGAGTCATTTGAACCATTTTTGAGCCATCTTCTCTTAACATGCCAAAGACTCTGCTTTGATCTGTTGGATCGGGGCAATTTATGTGAACAAAAACACTTCTTAAACACTAGGCACAGGCTTAGAGTTCGCCGCACAACACAAACGTCTGGCTGGCTGCAGTTACCCAAAGAATGAACATTGTACAATACTGCAAGTCCGTAAACGAAGCCCAGGTCCTCCGAACTGCTATGAAAATTCCAGCTAGATTGGAACACCAAAAAAAGTTCAAACTTGCATCACAAGTCGTCAAAGAAGGCAGCCGCACGAATGTTGTAAGCATGTGGACTGAATACGATACGGTCTTGTGGTCACTTTGTGGGCCGGCTAATCCAGGTCCGGAGACCACAGGAATCACGCAAAGTGGCGCGACGTGTTGGAGGACGGCCACGTGCACACTGGGTCGCTGGCCACAGAATGAGCAACCACTCAGTTTCGTAACTGACGCCATACTACGTCGCCAACACTGCCAATGCATCTTCTAACAGGGTATCTGCAATTCGTGATCCGATGGTTGGTTGATTAGTTACATTTTCCATTAATCTTTTGCTCGATTCTTTCATCTAAGTGATGTGAAATACGTGTACAGGATATGTATACATGATTAGTGTTAACATTAATGAAGACATTACAATTTTCTATCCTACTCATGGAGCTATAATTATTTTCTCTGGCTGCCAGTATTTTAAACAGACGATCGCAGGTTCGAATCCTGTCTCGGGCATGGATGTGTGTGACATCCTTAGGTTAGTTAGGTTTAAGTAGTTCTAAGTTCTAGGGGACTGATGTCCTCAGAAGTTCAGTCCCATAGTGCTCAGAGCCATATGAACCATTTAAACAGAAATTCATCATTGGAATAGAATGATTTGTCGAGTAGAAATGATTTTAAATTAGATTTAAAACTGGATTTGCTAGCCGTCAGACATTTTACATGATTGGGCAAACGATCAAAAATTTTTGTTGCTCCCCATTGAACTCCTTTCTGAGCCATTGGTACCTTTACAGTGGGTAACAAAGATCATCTTTCCCTTTCGTGTTGAAGATATGAATATCACTGTTCTTTTCGAACTGTGACGGATTATCTACGACGAATTTCATTAGTGCATATGCAAAAACGGAACAGTTAAAATGCGCACTTCCTTGAGAACATACATTCATGACGTCTGTGGGTGAACACATATTAAGGTGCAACTTTCCGTGAAGGCAAAGCGCATACAGCCATTGCACGAAGAGGCAAGGAGCCGCATACAGCGGTGCGACGCCGCGCTTGCCTCTGAATTATTGGCACGGGGCGGCAGTAGTCACCCCATACCAGACGGGGACACACGTGTGTCTGCCTGCGTTGTGGCAAGCACAGACGCACGACGACTAGCCACAGGGCGCAGAATTTTAACCTACCTTAATGCTTACTGCTCGCTCTCGTGTAGTCAATACTCTCTAAGTGATGAGTCAGCCCAGAAAATTATTCCGTAAGACATTATTGAATGGAAGTATACAGTATATTCGAGGAGGTTGATAAGCTTGTTTCCGAGATTAGTAACTATACGAAGAGCGAAGATAACTTAACTTACCTGTTTGAGAAGCTCAGTGATATGCTTTTTTCGGTACAAGATGTCATCAACATGTGCACTCAAAAATTTGGAGCATTCTTCCCATTTCCTGATTCTTGCTCATCTGTTACATCGGTTCTTGGCATGGCTATCTGTGGTACAGAACTGTAGCGCAGGTTTGCTGCCCGTAGATAGCAGCGTCCGACGTTCTACTCCCAGTCTGCTTGGTATTAATGTTGTCCTAATCATTCCATTTCAAACAATCCTGTTGGCAGGACTTCCGAAACTGAGCATTATAGCAGCAGTTGAAAATACCGCTTCAGTTGTAAATTACTTTATTTTCACACGACCGGTTTCGAACTGTTATAAGTCCATCCTCAGGTGTCGTAGCTGTGCTGTGGTCCCCGAGCGCCGCGTGTGCCAGGCGCGGTGTGCTGCCTATGAGCGCAGAACATGGAGTCACTTGAGGATGGGCTGTAACAGTCCGAAACTGGTCGTGTGAAAATAAAGTAATTTACAAGTGAAGCGGTATTTTCAACATCTGCCATTCCATTTCATGTTCATCACAAAGACGCGCAAGTCACCGAAATGGTGTCAAATAGAAATACTTGCACCAGGTAGCCCCCGCCCCCCCCCCCCAAGTCAATAACGACGATCATTTCCTAATATAGCTTCACAGAATTTTTTCTGCATTTCACAATACTACTGTTACAAATGTTTGTATAATTATAAACTATTCGATATCATTAGTCAAAACGAATAACTCTACCATAATCACATACCAAACAGAAGCAAATAATAATATTTAAATAGTAATGACTGATTTCTGGTATATGCACTCTTTACCGGGTTCTCAATAATCTCTGTGACTTAAACACGACGGTTGAGTAATAATCGATCAGGATGGCTCAGCAAGGCTTCCCGAGTCCTCTAGAAACCTTGCCAAAATATGTCGCCGCTGCCGCTAGGGCTGATGGCGGTTGTGGAAACTACTACGAGGAGTCGTAGAATGCAATATTTTTTGGGCATCTATTTCCACTATCAAGTACATCGCAAAGAGCCTGCATTTCACGCGGAATTCATATGTCGTAAAGGTACGCAGGGTAGCTCGCGTACGAAAAAGGCTGCCATCTTCGTCTGCTTACGTATATAACATCCAGCGAGCTCGAGAAGTTCTTTTGACTTTTTCCATCTGCAAATGAGTCTGTGAGAAGAACAATCGGATCTGCAACGGTGGCATTGAGAGAACTCGGAGGCCACAAAGTGTAAAGCAAAATGGCCGGCCGAGCGCCGACTGTAATCGGCTTCCTGTCACGAGCAGAGCTTCGCTGTGGGAGGACGAAGGCGACCTGCACTCGCGGCTTCCGCCTTGCTTCCGTTGCCGCGTAAAACAGAAAGTTCTTTTCGGACGTTCAGAGCCAGACATCCCACTGACTGAAAATCAGCCGCGTGCCTAACGCTGTGGTTCCGCTAGAGGGCAGAACTTGCAAACTGGGAAAATGGCCCAGTGAAGTACCGGGTGGATCACTGTATTGCATACATCAATGTGATTACTGATTTTTACAAGTTAAAACGCACAATATCTGCCATAATTAAACGGAGCTACGTAAACTGATCGGAATACAGAATTTACTAGACAGTAGAATTTGTTAAAATACCTGTTTCGACGTCATGTAACCATTTTCAAGTTTCTTTAAACAAAATAAAACCTCAGACTTCAAGAAGGGCCTAGCATTCGTAATAGCAAAAATTAGTGAGCTGACTGGTTGGAGAACTATCAACTCATGGCTGGGAAACACTGACTCGATTCATCTACAGAAGGATAAGACGATCTGGGGAAATACTCAGCTTGGATTCCAGAGAAATACATTAGCACTCATAACAGCATTGACCTTCCGACGTAACTTGAAAGTTGAGATGAAGAAATCAAAGTTGCGTTTACAGCGTTAGTAGTTTTCGACAAGTGTTACGAAAATTTTATCTAAATTATTCTCTACATAATTGTGAAGGTAGGGTGCGAAAGATTGTATAAAACTGTTACAGAAACCAGACAGCAGTTACGACAGTCGAAGGACATGAAAGGGAACTAGCGACTGAGAAAGGTGTGAGACACAGAGTTGTAACTACCCCAATATTATTTACTCTGTACGTTCATCAAGCAGTAGAGAAAATCAAGGCGAAATTGGGAAAGTCGCTTGAGGTTCAGGGGGAAGGAATATAAACTTTCAGTTTGCCAATGACGTTTTAGTTATGTCAGAGAGGGTAAATGATTCGGAAGATCGGTTGATTGGAATGGACAGTGCTTCGAAAGCTGATTACAGGAAGAATGTCAACAAAACTAAAACATGAGTAATAGAATTTAGTCAAATTAAATCAGGCGACGCTGAAAGAATTAGATTAGAAAATGAGGCACTAATAGTAGTGCATGAGTTCCCTATTTGTGCAGCAAAATAACTGACAATAGACAGAGTAGAGAGGATGCAGTACAAAAGAAAAGCATATCTGAAGAAGAGCAATTTATTAACATCTAATGTGAATTTAAGTATTAGATATTTGTTTCTGAAATAATTTGTCTGGAAAATAGCCATACATAGAAACCAAGAGCACAATAGAAGTAGAATGCTGAAGATTACATGAGTAGATCGAATAACTAACGAGGAGGTAGTAAATGGTATTGGAGAAAAATAAAATTATGGCATAACTTGGCTAAAATATACGGTAGGTTGGAAGGACACATTTCGAGCCATGAAAAACGTAATGGAATGAAGCGTAGAGGGTAAAAACTGTCGAGGCTGACCTCGGCTTCACGACAGATAGCAATACAAAGTAAATGTAGGCTGCAGTAGTTACGTCACTCTCCTTTACTTCCAAACATGAAGAGCAGAACCCACGACAGGAAGACGTTTCCACTCGTCTGATCTGGTACTTGCGAATGCCAGCTCCATCTCTCCACATACAGTAGACGTGTTTAAGAAATGACTAACAAGGGAACCTCCCCATCGCACCCTTCTCAGATTTAGTTATAAGTTGGCACAGTGGATAGGCCTTGGAAAACTGAACACAGATAAATCGAGAAAACAGGAAGAAGTTGTGTGGAACTATGAAAAAATAAGCAAAATATACAAACTGAGTAGTCCATGCGCAACATATCCAACATCAAGGACAATGTGAGCTCAGGAGCGCCGTGGTTCGGTGGCTAGCGTGAGCAGCTGCAGAACGAAAGGTCCTTGGTTCAAGCCTTCCCTCGAGTGAAAAGTTTAATTTTTTTATTTTCAGACAATTATTATCTGTCCGTCCGTCCGGCCGATGTGAGGTAACTCCGCCGTAGTATGTATCCACAATAAAACCTAAATCGGGCAAGGTAGAAGAATCTTTTTACCCATTCGCCAAGTGTACAAGTTAGGTGGGTCGAAAACATATTCCTGTCATGTGACGCACATGCCGTCACCAGTGTCGTATAGAATATATCAGACGTGATTTCCTGTGGAGGAATCGGTTGACCTATGACCCTGCGATCAAATGTTTTCAGTTCCCATTGGAGAGGCACGTCCTTTCGTCTACTAATCGCACGGTTTTGCGGTGCGGTCGCAAAACGCAGACACTACACTTATTACATTGAACAGAGACGTCAATGAACGAACGGACAGATCATAACTTTGCGAAAATAAAGAAACTTTTCACCCGAGGGAAGGTTGGAACCAAGGACCTCCCGTTCCACAGCTACTCACGCTAACCACGGGACCACGGCGCTCCAAAGCTCACATTATCCTTGATGTTGCTTATCTTGCGCATGGACTACTCAGTTTGTATATTTTGCTTATTTTTTCATAGTTCCACATAACTTCTTCCTGTTTTCTTGATTCATTTGTATTCAGTTTTTCAAGGCCTATCCACTGTGCCAACTTATAACTAAATCTGAGGGGGGTGCGATGGGGAGGTTTCCTTGTAAGTAAGAAAGGAGGACAGTATGTTTGCATTTTGTTGACGCTCCATTCCGTTGCAAAACTTTTGGATGACAAAGTTTTCCAGATTTTCAAGGAATAAAGTAAATGGTATGTGCATTAAAGCAGATAGACCAGTTGGTACCAGTCTTCATCAGGTAGCTTCACACTTTCGCATTCAGAGTATCTCGTTCTAGATCATGGCGCGATTATTTCATTCCCCCAAATATTCATATGTGCTTGTTCACTTTGCCAAAGCTGTGGAAAGTGGTCTCTTCGTAATGTGCTATCAAAAACTAGCCACAACTGGAATATATACCAGGTACACCACCAAAGTTTCAAATTGTTCAAGTGGCTCTTGAGCAATATGGGACTTAACTTCTGAGGTCATCAGTCCCCTAGAACTTAGAACTAGTTAAACCTAACTAACCTAAGGACATCACACACATCCATGCCCGAGGCAGGATTCGAACCTGCGACCGTACCGGTCGCGCGGTTCCAGACTGTAGCGATTAGAACCGCTCGACCACCCCAGCCGGCACCACCAAAGGGAAACACAATAAGCAAACTACTTTTACTATACTTTTTCAGTCTTGGATCTCACAAATTGTATCATGAGTGGTATCAACTTATTAGCAAGTCTGTAAGATGGCAATAGTTTGCAAGAAAACTACAGTGTCTGGTTTTTCCTTTAGCACACAAAGCCGACCGTGACAGCTGGGGAAGGAAGAATTTGCTTAGGGGCCATCTACTCGACCAGAAACTTGGCACATTCCAACTGAATGAAGTGTATTTTCCTCAAAGAGACGTCGTGGGACCGGTGTCAGTCTTCCGGTTACCGCAATGAGCGATCTGTGGTAGCAACAAATTAAGGAAATAAAAATACTCCTTTTTAGAGTTATGTATATATAACAATTCAGTGTTTGCAACGAGGAGAAGGGGCATGACTTTTAGTGAGGGAACTGGGGGACGCTGATTGACTCGATCCAAAATCGTCCAGTTGAGTGCAGTGTGTATCCAAGCTGCTAAAGCCGCTGGGCAGCACTTCACTCTTCGCTACCAACGTTGCAGGAGGAGGACGTAGCCGAGGTGCTTCACGAGATTGACTCATTGCTGTTGAGGAGGAGTAAAAAGTTCCATCGAAATGTGGTAGTTCACAAGAAGAACTACACATGCTTAGATGTGTACATAGCCAAGTGTCACTTATTTACCTATTTCAGTATTTAGAGGATGTGTTTGTCAGTACATGCAATAAGTTATGCAAGCAGAACGTAGGTGAATATAATTGTTGTAGGATAGCTACAGCAGGATGTTTTGATTGTTCTGCTGCTGGCTGTTTTGCTTACAGAACAGCATGTTCCAGTGTTCTTTTGACAACAAATTTACTTGTTAAAGACCATTCAAAATCCAACCGATTTCAACAATCTTTGCAGTTATCTGCAGATCTTAAACATCTTTTTGTAGCAAAACATGTTAATTTTACGCTGAAACTCATGCACAAGATGTCAAGTGGATGAAACTCAGCACATTATAAACATTTGTCACCGCTAAAATATTTACTAACACAAAGCACCTTGTCCAAAAGGCTATTCCATATACGTACTGCTCACAGATGCTTGTTACATGTTACTGTAATCAGTATGTATATGGACATGATGGACATGGCCTCTTGGACAAGGTGATTTGTGTTTTAAATACTTTAGCGTTGACAAATGTTTATAATGTGCTAAGTTTTATCCACTTGACATCTTGTGCATGTCGTTCAGCGTAAAATGAACATGTTTTACTACGAAAAGATGTTTAAGGCCTGAAGATGGTAGCGAAGATGTTTGAAACCTGTTGTCTTGAATAAAAAATATTTTGTGCGATCTTGGCTTTTGAATGGTTTTTCACAGTTAAAACAGATCGCCCTTCAGTACTCTCATAATGAAAAAATTCGAATAAATTTACTTAAATAAAGTTTCGACAAATATCTGACAGTGCTTCACGGTGTGACATTATCATCATAACTTTTCAGTAAGTGTGGTGAACTTCCTCCATTTAACAATATGTTCTGTTTGGAAGGTTGATCCTCTGCTCTTACATAAAAACTAGCATCACTTACCTCTTTGTACTGTAGGTAGAATAGCCGAGTGACAACCGTCTTATCCTCGACTTATTTGTATGTCACCAGTCACCAACTGACTCGGAAAAGAGCATTATTTAATCCATTATTTACCAAGCTGTGGGACGCTGCGGAAAAGAGAAGAAAATAGTAATCGAACAAAGGAGAAAAGATACAGGGAACCCAAGTGTCGCATAACTACACAAGTCAACACCATATCTATTCAGAAAGAAAAAGAGAGAAGTAGAAGAAGAGGGGTGTAGTAAAATACTAAGAAACTAAGTTAAAAATTCAAACCAACTTCTTTAGGCAGTTAAATTCATCTGAATACGATAACAAAACTCGCTAAAAGTTTAACTCAAGTGGCCTTGAGAACGCACCATCATGTGAACTTGCCTGCGCTCTGACTGCTGGAACTACAAGTATTGGCGTAAAAGTTTAAATCTAATAACTCTTTGCTTACAAACACAAAATTACAAATATTTACAGTATGAATCTGATTGAAGGGTCTACTCTTCACAAATTTATCAATAATAAAATTTTCGTCGGTAACGCCGTAGGTGAGCTAGACTTTTACTGGAAGCAGGTCACAGCCCATCTATACGTGCAGTCCAAACGTGGCAAAATGGTCGCCACCGGCTGCAAACGTACGTCATTCTGAGAACACTGCTTGGTTAAGTTTCGCAGATTTTTTAAAAATGTTGGAGAATAGTGAAAACATTCGCATCTCGGAATGCTGTCGTTACAAGCATTTGATTATGACATCAGGTATTGAAACTTTATGGTAGCTTACAGTTGTATACCAGACCAGGACTCGAACTCTGAACGTTGCTTTCCGCGGACTTTGAAGTGATACAACCATTCACTTTATTCGAACATAAACACTGTGTATGAGTTCCATACCGTTTTCGGCGCACAACAGAAACATCACGTTGGCTTCGGATTGGGAAGGAATAAACGCTGTAAAGTACGGCAAGTCCATAAATAAACAGAGTCAAAAACTAAACATTGTGCAATCTTATAGAGCAGGTCAACAACAAGAGGGCAGCAGAAACGAATGCTGTAAGTGTGCTTTAGACAGTGACTTGTTGTCACTGTGTAGGTATCTTTGTCCCACTCCGCGGGCCACTGGATCACACCATGTGATGTAAGATGGTCGAGGAGGCCGTGTCTCATGCTTGTTGCCATGTGCTCACAGCTTGTTCCGTGTATATTGGCACTGCCGGTTGTGGGAACGTACACATTGCCTATCCGTCTAAGTCGGTGGCTACAGAGTGAGCTACCACTAAGTCCATTACGTTGCCAATGCGCCTGCTAAACAGGTCTACAAAGAACTGTTTCCACATTTCACATAATGGGATACCTGTCACAAAACAAAATAGTTAGGTTACTAATCAAACGTGTCAACTGTCTATATGAAGCTATTGTCAGACTTTGAAGTGACAAATTCCAGGTATAAAATGAGCGGGTGTATCGGGTTCTTCACTAATCGACTAGATCGAAAGAAAGAAAGAAGAGAGATTATTGTTTAATGTCCTATCGACAACGAGGTCATCAGAGAAGCAGCATGAGCGCAGGTTAAGGGGTACGTACGAGAAAATACACCGGTAGATATAAGCTAATGTAACTTTTACTGTTTGAGAGATAATAGAACCAAATTCCAAACACTTTTCAAATTTTTTCTCAAATAATTAGATCAGGACGTTGGCGGAGACTTCCAGAACACATACTATCACATGAGGGACATTTTCTCAAAGGTTCCTCCACTTATCACTTTCAAAATGTGGTATGTTATTCTTAGTAATTAGATATCAAATCTATGTACCAGTTTTTCAATATCAGTCTTAGAACACTAGCAACAGTTCTTTAAATTTATGTGAATAATAAATAGCAATTTTATTTCTCAAAAATTTAAACAAATTCGACAGTAGTGTAGTTTGAAAAATTTGATACCACAGGAAAGTGGCGTTACAATATTCACGAAGTCTGTAGCAAATTTCAAATTTTTTTCAGCAATGAGACAGCAGAAAATGTTCCTTATACACTGGAAAATGAAAGTTGCTGGAAATGTAGGAAAAAGATTTTATTGGATTTATGCCAGGAAAAAGTGCATCAGTATTGAATATAAACATACAGTTGGCGTTTTTGGTCTTCATATAGCTCTTTTCTTCTAGTCTGGTCCTTCTGGCGTGCCCTTTTGGCAATATCCTTCGTTGACGACTCATAACTAGGAATACGCACATCATCAACCTTCTTCAAAAGGTTTTCAGTGAAGCAACCTGCATCCAATCTTAGCCTTGCAGTGTTACCATCATCGAACATCAAACAAGCGTGATACGAATTTATTGAGCGAACTGTTGTCTTTGGGTGTCTCTTCCAATTAGGGATACTACAGCTTCCTTTCGTGTTTTGTGTTCCAACCATGTATGTATTTCTTTCATAAATCGCAATTAATCGCATCTTAAATGGACTCACATCCTTCTGTATTCTTCAGATGTCTTCTCTGACGATGAATTCTTCACGGGTTATCAGCCGAGTGGTGGCGTCGTCTTGTCGCAAAGTTTCGATGAGTTTCGTACCCATCATCTTCGGTACAAAACTCATCGAAACGTTGCGACAAGACGACGCCACCACTCGGCTGATAACCCGAGAATAATTCATCATAGGAATACGCCGAGAAAAACTGCAATCGCAAATATGTCTTCTCTGATGCTAACAGGATAGAGTAGTGTATATGATATGTCTAACATGCTTCCAAACTTTTTGGTGGAAAAAAAAATCATTTTTGGCCAATTTTACATATGTCCTCTGAGGAAGGGTCGGAAAGGAATTCCGCAGTCACCTTTCAAAGGAACTATCCCAGAATTTCGCTTAAGCAATTCATGGAAATCGTGGAAAACCTAAATGCGAATGGCCGGACGGGGACATGAACCGAGCCCCTGTACAGAGATCGAGATACGCTGTACAAATCTAAGGCTGTTACGTTAGTATATCGTGATCCTGTGTAGACATTGTGGGATGATCATTCCTCGCTAAGTGCATGACGGCGTCTTTGGCTCTTCCGGTAGATGAACGAATGCTCCGTCAGGACTGGTTCCGCATCGACGAAGACGTTAGCCCCTTGACACTCCAGGCTGTGGGCCACAGTGGAGGACGTTATCCGCGGTGCGTCGCCCCCAGCTGACGGCGCCGGGGGCGGGGGCGGGGGCGGGGGCGGTCGCGCGTGCCCCGCGAGCAGAGCCGTGGCTCAGCGGGCGTGGACCATTCGCGTGATTAATATTGACACAGCGCCGGCGCTGGCCGGATATTGGCCGGCCGCCTATTGATACAGCACGGCGCGCTGTTGAAACACTGGACAGCAGGCCGGCACTAGACGCCCGCGGTCCCCGCACGCATATCGGAAACCGAACGTGGGGATGGGGCGGGGCCGGGGGGGGGGGGGGGGGTGGCGAGGGGGCCACCCGCCGCCTCCGGAGGTGTCCGGTGTCCGCCAGCCCTCCCCTACTGGGGAATCCCCGGGGGATCCGTTACCGAGCGAGAAAAACTCTGGGCTTCTCCAGTGTCGTAGCCAACCTCCCGAGGCATCGAATATCACGGCCTTCTACTCGGCTGATTCGTTTTCCAGTATGTTGCTTATACAAGCGCCTCATGAATTCCAGCAAGCTTTCCTTACCCTACCTAATTTTATTTTCACTAGACGAGGTGCGTGCAATAAGTAATGCAACACCTTTCTTTTCTTGGCCAATTTCGGTTGTAACAATGCGGAATGTGTTGTGCGTTACACACACTCTTCAAAACAGAGACTGTAACGTAGAGCGTTTAAGACAGAGAGCTGTCATTGAGTTTCTTTTGGCGCAAAACTAGAAAAACGCAGATATTCATATCGGCTCGCAGAATGTCTACGGACACCTGGCAGTGAACAAAAGCACGATGAGTAGTTGGGCGGGGCAACTGCCATCATCGCAACGACGTCGCGCAAACAATGACCGATCTCCCGAACACTGGCCGGCGGCACGTAACCGTGACTCTGCAGTGTTGGAACGTGTGGACACTCTCATTCGACGCGACCATCGGATCTCAATCAGGCGTCTCACGGCTCAACTGGACGTCACTGTTGGCAGTTGGCAATTTTGTCCATCAGTTGGGGTACTCAAAGGTATACGTCCACTCGGTTCCTCGTCGCCTAACAGAAGACCATATAGAGCAACGAAGGACCACCTGTGTGGAATTGCTTGCGCGTTACGAAGCTGATCGTGACAATTTTTTGTCGAACATCGTCACAGGCGATGAAATATGGGTTCATCACTTCGAACCGCAAACAAAAATGCAATTCATGGAATGGCACCCCACCACCTGTCCTGTGAAGCAGAAGTTTATGGGCACTGTCTGCCTGTAAAGTCATGCCGACTGTCTTCTGGGACTCTGAAGGGCTTATTACGTTCAAAAAATATTCAAATGTGTGTTAAATCCTATGGGACTTAACTGCTAAGGTCATCAGTCCGTAAGATTACACACTACTTAACCTAAATTATCCTAAGGACAAACACACACACACACACACACACACACACACACACACACACACACATCTATGCCCGAGGGAGGACTTGAACCTCCGCCGGGACCGGCGTTATTATGTTTGATGCCCTCCCTTCTGGTGCTACGATCAATTATGAAGTGTGTGATGCTGCCCTCAGGAAATCTAAGAAAAGGCTTCAGAATGTTCGTCGCCACAAAAATGCAATCGAAGCTCTCCTTCTCCATCACAACGCAAGTCTGCACACCCGAGACGAGCTCACTAAACTTCATTGGACTGTTCCTCCCCGTCCACCATTCAGTCCGGATCTCTCACCATCAGGCTTCCATCTCTTTGACTTAATGCAGGATGCACTCCGTGGGTAGCAGTACATGGATGATGGGAAGGTTACTGATGCAGTAACACGTTTGCTCCGACGTCGACATTCATAATGGTACCATGTGGGCAAACAGGTCCTCGGAGTAAGATGGTGTAAGGCCGTCACATCGAACGCATATTTGTTGAAAAATAGGATTTTGCAGCCAGAACAGTTGGGAATAATACGATAAAATGGAATCCTGACAGAAAAAGTAGAAACCAAACTGGTTCAGGGAAAAAATGTGTTTCATTATTTATTGAATCCCCTCGTATTCGTCGTCCTAAAATTTGCTCCGTGCGCCTAGTTCATAATACACTGGTGCCTTTTATACCAGCAACACAAGGAAGAATAGTAGGAACGAAATTTTACTTACTGTGTGTGTACAGTATAGTACAAAATATGCAAAATGAAATGCCTTGCTAATTTGGGGGAATATAGTGTTCAAACTTTAGTATGCAGGTCTGCTACCTCTGGCAGCAACAATGCATCCAACTCTGCTGTCCATCAGGCTAACACAGCGTGAACGAACATATGGGTACGCATTACTTGCTGCTTCAGCTCTACCCTACAGGTCATCAGTGATAGTGGCATGTGACCTGAAGCTTGTCTCCCTCGCTGCTACGAGGATATGATTTCAGTAGCTGATGAACCAGGAGAAGTTGGTTGCCAGACAACAGTCAAACGTCCTCTGTATCAAGATAGAGCAGGACAGCTTAGGTAACATACAGTCTTACGTTATCTTGTTGAAAGCTAACTTGAGAATGACCCTAAGTTAAGTCACAGTGGCTGGCCTTGACGAGTCACAAATGTAGCAGCTGCGGTTCAAAATACTCATATGATGATTATGATGATGACGATGATGACGATTTTCTGGCAAAGTCTGCTCCCTTCTGAACCTACGTACATGGATGTATTGTAATTCTGTGTGCAAAAACTGAATTTATCTGAAAAAACACTGTCTAACCACTTCTGTGTCCAGTGCTGTCGCTCGACTCACTACTATCCGTGCAGGCTAACGTCATGCCGCTGGACGCTGCAATAATGCTCACTGCACTGGCAGTTCTTGGCAGTGCAGACGTCTTCACCATGTCTGTGTGGATCAGATAAGGCCATGTGCGACGTGGCCTTGCGATCGCCCACGGCAGCGTGAACAACATGTCTTCCTTTTCGGCGCTAGTCGGGTAGGATACCGCAAAGGTACATTTTATGATAAGAGTCGGCAGCCGCTATGTTCCGACAAGTCTAATATTATTACTAATGATAAAAATGTTCAAATGTGTGTGAATTCCAAAGGGACCAAACTGTTGAGGTCATCGGTGCCTAGACGTACATGCTGCTTGAACTAACTTAAACCAACGTATACCAAGAACGACACACACATCCATACCTGAGGGAGGACTCGAACCTCCGCCGGGAGGGTCCACGCAATCCGTGACATGGCGCCTCAAACCGCTCGGATTAGCATTACTAATGACAGGTGGGTGGATAAAGGAATGTATCAGCATAGGAGTCAGGGCAAGCAAGCAAAGTATTAATTGCCACAACTGCACATTAAATTAATATATTATACTCAAACTTTGGATGAGGAAATTCTACACTGTTGACAACTTGTGGCAGCTGTGGCTAGCAATAACTAGTAGCCTGACAAATGGGAATCTTTGCTAGTAGAGCTGACTATTAACAATTCTGTGTAACGTTCGGCACCAGCTAGCAATACGGAGGTAATCTGTAACTAGAAGATTGGTACCGCTTGTAGCACCGTCCTGTCGATCTTCATTGGTCGGAGTCCTGGAATTTCTTCATTGGTAGCGGTCTTCAAAGCGCCGCTCGCAGTGGCCCTTGTGATCATAGAGGCACCTGCTCCGGCAATATCAACAAGCTACGATACTCCAAAATAGTTCAAATGGCTCTAAGTACTGTGGGATCTAACATCTGAGGCCATGAGTCCCTAGACTTAGAACTACACTCCTGGAAATGGAAAGAAGAACACATTGACACCGGTGTGTCAGACCCACCCTACTTGCTCTGGACACTGCGAGAGGGCTGTACAAGCAATGATCACACGCACGGCACAGCGGACACACCAGGAACCGCGGTGTTGGCCGTCGAATGGCGCTAGCTGCGCAGCATTTGTGCACCGCCGCCGTCACTGTCAGCCAGTTTGCCGTGGCATGCGGAGCTCCATCGCAGTCTTTAACACTGGTAGCATGCCGCGACAGCGTGGACGTGAACCGTATGTGCAGTTGACGGACTTTGAGCGAGGGTGTATAGTGGGCATGCGGGAGGCCGGGTGGACGTACCGCCGAATTGCTCAACACGTGGGGCGTGAGGTCTCCACAGTACATCGATGTTGTCGCCAGTGGTCGGCGGAAGGTGCACGTGCCCGTCGACCTGGGACCGTACCGCAGCGACGCACGGATGCACGCCAAGACCGTAGGATCCTACGCAGTGCCGTAGGGGATCGCACCGCCACTTCCCAGCAAATTAGGGACACTGTTGCTCCTGGGGTATCGGCGAGGACCATTCGCAACCGTCTCCATGAAGCTGGGCTACGGTCCCGCACACCGTTAGGCCGTCTTCCGCTCACGCCCCAACATCGTGCAGCCCGCCTCCAGTGGTGTCGCGACAGGCGTGAATGGAGGGACGAATGGAGACGTGTCGTCTTCAGCGATGAGAGTCGCTTCTGCCTTGGTGCCAATGATGGTCGTATGCGTGTTTGGCGCCGTGCAGGTGAGCGCCACAATCAGGACTGCATACGACCGAGGCACACAGGGCCAACACCCGGCATCATGGTGTGGGGAGCGATCTCCTACACTAGCCGTACACCACTGGTGATCGTCGAGGGGACACTGAATAGTGCACGGTACATCCAAACCGTCATCGAACCCATCGTTCTACCATTCCTAGACCGGCAAGGGAACTTGCTGTTCCAACAGGACAATGCACGTCCGCATGTATCCCGTGCCACCCAACGTGCTCTAGAAGGTGTAAGTCAACTACCCTGGCCAGCAAGATCTCCGGATCTGTCCCCCATTGAGCATGTTTGGGACTGGATGAAGCGTCGTCTCACGCGGTCTGCACGTCCAGCACGAACGCTGGTCCAACTGAGGCGCCAGGTGGAAATGGCATGGCAAGCCGTTCCACAGGACTACATCCAGCATCTCTACGATCGTCTCCATGGGAGAATAGCAGCCTGCATTGCTGCGAAAGGTGGATATACACTGTACTAGTGCCGACATTGTACATGCTCTGTTGCCTGTGTCTATGTGCCTGTGGTTCTGTCAGTGTGATCATGTGATGTATCTGACCCCAGGAATGTGTCAATAAAGTTTCCCTTTCCTGGGACAATGAATTCACGGTGTTCTTATTTCAATTTCCAGGAGTGTACTTAAACCTAACTAACCTAAGGACATCACGTACATCCATGTCCGAGGCAGGATTCGAACCTGCAGCGAGGTTCCGGACTGAAGCCCCATAGAACCGCTCGGCCACAGCGGCCGGCTACACTGCTGCACTATATGACATTCAGTACGGTCCTACTGAAACTAGACCCATGGCACAGTGGTGGAATCCTGATCAGCACAAGTAGCTGTACCGCGGGTCTATAAACGTGCGATCTCGATAGGCCGTGATCCACTCACTGTGTAATTCCAAACAGTGCTCGAAATGGCATGAGGAAACTGTTGCATATTTTTTTCTTATGCACAGAATGTAGACAGTTTATACATACCTACTTCTTACAACTGTGCTGAAATGCTGGTACGTGCTATCAGACAACCAAGCATGTTGCCCATTTCGTGCCAGTTTGATATTACTTCGTTAAATGTTATTTTCATGGTGCTGCAGTTTTAGTGGTCAGCAGTGTCTATGAATTTAAGGAGTACACACACACACACACACACACACACACACACACACACACACACACACACACACGTACGCCAACTGACGAACAAAAAGACTCCTTGAAGTACGTTAAAGTAAGAGTACTCGTCGTTTGTAAGGAAGAGTAGTAGACAACAGAAGGAAGTGGACACCATACTTGGTGCAGAGGAATGGTATAAGTATTAAGAAAACTTTTAAAGATTACTTGAAAGAAAATCAGTGCCTTCATCTAAAAATTAAAATTACAGAAGTTGTAGAAGTTAGCTTATGAAATGGAGTCAGTAACAGAACGCTATGTTTAAGCGGCAACAAAAAACGTCGCATGAACATATGTCCTGTTCGGAGGAAACTAATGAAAACAGTGCTGAACAGGACAAATATAAGCCTGCATCTACATCTACTTACACACTCCGCAAGCCGCCATACGGTGCGTGGCAGAGGGTACCCTGTACCACTACTAGTCCTTTTCTTTCCTGTTCCAAACAGGGCGAGGGAAGAACGACAATTTATATGCCTCTGTATGAGTCCCAATTTCTTGTATCTTATCTTCCAGGAATTCTCGTTTGAGTTCCCGAAGCATCTCCGTAACACTTGAGTGCTGTTCGGACCTACCGGCAAAAAAGCTAGCAGCCCGTCTTTGAATTGCTTCGATGTCCCTCTTCAATCCGACCAGCTACGGATTCCAAACACTCGAGAAGTATTCAAGAATATTTCGCATCAGCGGCCTATATGCAGTCTCCTTTACCGATGTACCACACTCCTAAAATCCTCCCAACAAACCGAAGTCGACATTCGTCTTCTGTACCATAATCCTCACACGCTCGTGCCATTTCACATCACTTTGAAATGCTACAGATATTTAACTGACGTGAGTGTGGCAGTCAGGACACTACTACTGCTGCATCCGAAGATCACATGTTTGTTTTTCCTACTCATACGCATTAACTTACATTTTCCACACTTATTA
The DNA here is from genome assembly GCF_023864275.1 of Schistocerca cancellata. Classification (NCBI taxonomy): domain Eukaryota; kingdom Metazoa; phylum Arthropoda; class Insecta; order Orthoptera; family Acrididae; genus Schistocerca; species Schistocerca cancellata. The sequence continues at coordinate 20,672,983 of NC_064631.1, read as the reverse complement.
GGATGAAGCAAACAGCTTGGTGGAATGATACAGTCAAGGCAGCCTGTAAAAGGAAAAAGAAGGCGTATCAAAAATGGCTACATACCAGAACCCAGGTAGACAGAGAAAGTTATGTTGAAGAAAGAAACAAAGTCAAACAGATAACTGCAGCATCCAAGAAGAAATCGTGGGAAGACTTTGGAAACAGGTTGGAGACTATGGGTCAAGCTGCTGGAAAACCATTCTGGAGTGTAATTAGCAGTCTTCGAAAGGGAGGTAAGAAGGAAATGACAAGTATTTTGGACAGGTCAGGAAAACTGCTGGTGAATCCTGTGGATGCCTTGGGCAGATGGAGGGAATATTTTGAAGAGTTGCTCAATGTAGGTGAAAATGAGATCAGTAATGTTTCAGATTTCGAGGTAGAATGGGATAGGAATGATGATGGAAATAGGATCACATTTGAGGAAGTGGAAGAAATGGTCAATAGATTGCAGTGCAATAAAGCGGCTGGGGTGGATGAAATTAAGTCGGAACTCATCAAATACAGTGGAATGTCAGGTCTTAAGTGGCTACACAGGATAATTGAAATGGCCTGGGAGTCGGGACAGGTTCCATCAGACTGGACGAAAGCAGTAATCACACCAATCTTTAAACATGGAAACAGAAAAGATTGTAACAACTACAGAGGTATCTCTTTAATCAGCGTTGTGGGTAAAATCTTCTCAGGTATTGTTGAAAGGAAAGTGCGAGTATTAGTTGAGGACCAATTGGATGAAAATCAGTGTGGGTTTAGGCCTCTTAGAGGTTGTCAGGACCAGATCTTTAGCTTGCGGCAAATAATGGAAAAGTGTTATGAGTGGAACAGGGAACTGTATCTATGCTTTATAGATCTAGAAAAGGCACATGACTGGGTTCCTAGGAGGAAGTTATTGTCTGTTCTACAAGATTATGGAATAGGAGGCAAACTTTTGCAAGCAATTAAAGGTCTTTACATGGATAGTCGGGCAGCAGTTAGAGTTGATGGTAAATTGAGTTCATGGTTCAGAGTAGTTTCAGGGGTAAGACAAGGCTGCAACCTGTCTCCACTGTTGTTAATATTATTTATGGATCATATGTTGAAAACAATAGACTGTCTGGGTGAGATTAAGATATGTGAACACAAAATAAGCAGTCTTGCATATGCGGATGACTTAGTTGTGATGGCAGATTCGATTGAAAGTTTGCAAAGTAATATTTCAGAGCTAGATCAGAAATGTAAGGACTATGGTATGAAGATTAGCATCTCCAAAACGAAAGTAATGTCAGTGGGAAAGAAATATAAACGGATTGAGTGCCAAATAGGAGGAACAAAGTTAGAACAGGTGGACGGTTTCAAGTACTTAGGATGCATATTCTCACAGGATGGCAACATAGTGAAAGAACTGGAAGCGAGGTGTAGCAAAGCTAATGCAGTGAGCGCTCAGCTACGATCTACTCTCTTCTGCAAGAAGGAAGTCAGTACCAATACTAAGCTATCTGTGCACCGTTCAATCTTTCGACCAACTTTGTTGTATGGGAGCGAAAGCTGGGTGGATTCAGGTTACCTTATCAACAAGGTTGAGGTTACGGATATGAAAGTAGCTAGGATGATTGCCGGTACTAGTAGATGGGAACAATGGCAGGAGGGTGTCCACAATGAGGAAATCAAAGAAAAACTGGGAATGAACTCCACAGATGTAGGAGTCAGGGCGAACAGGCTTAGATGGTGGGGTCATGTTACACGCATGGGAGAAGCAAGGTTACCCAAGAGACTCATGGATTCAGCAGTAGAGGGTAGGACGAGTCGGGGCAGACCGAGGAGAAGGTACCTGGATTCGGTTAAGAATGATTTTGAAGTAATAGGTTTAACATCAGAAGAGGCACCAATGTTAGCACTGAATAGGGGATCATGGAGGAACTGTATAAGGGGGGCTATGCTCCAGACTGAACGCTGAAAGGCATAATCAGTCTTAAATGATGATGATGATGATAGATAGATAGTTGCCATTCGAGACGGCAATTAGAAATTTTGTCTAGGTCATCTTGTACCTCCCTACAGTTCTCAACTTCGACACCTTGCAATCCACCACAGCGACATCAGCAAACAACCGCAGACTGCTGCCCACACTGTCCGTCAAATCATTTACGTATACAGAGAACAACAGCGAACCTATCACACATGCGCTGTGGTACTTCTGACGGTACCCTTGTCTCTTATAAACACTCACCGTCGAGAACAACATACTGGGTGCTATTACTAACGAAGAGCCACTGACATATCTATGAACTTATTCAATCCGCTCGTACCTGCGTTAAGAGCCTGCGTTGGGGAACCGTGTTAAGTGCTTTTCGGAAGTCTACAAAATGTAGGTAATAGTACGTGAAGCATTGTGATCTATAGTTTTCTTTAATAGAGTGCATACCCACAAACGATATTTAACAGTTCCACTATCAACTCTTGTAGACAGCTGTTATGTATCTTATATGAGCTCATTCGAACGGTTCTTTACTTGGGCATAGGCATGTAAAATAAGAGCTAGAACTTCCTCCTTTGTGCCCGCTCTGCGCTTGTGGACTTCGCTGCTAAGTCAACTCCGCAAATTGTAATATAGTGGAGTAATATCGGGTGATCTCGGTGGCCAAGAAATGACTCCACGGCGATCGATTCAACGCCCAGAATTCATTTTAGTTATCTACTGTGTCACTGGTCGTACGGAATGTGCGGGAGCTCCGTCATACTGTCAGTGCGCGCGCACGACGTCGTGTTGCCAGAGAAATGTCCCACAAGTATTGTGGTAACACATTGTGAAGGAACTCACGATATCGTATTCCATTAAGACGGTTATCTTAAGCAATTGGACCGATGAGCGCAAGTGAAGTGCGCACTGAAATGTTTAGTAAAGAAAACGATACGTAGCCTAATGTCGCACAGGTCGTACTCGCATGTGAGTGCTGGTGAAGTACATGCGACTGACGCCAGTCACTTTTACACAGCTGCGTGTCGTATTCCATCAAAAAAAGGACATTTTTTCATTTTAACTTTTTTTATTCAGAATCACCACTACTATTGGCCCTGAAAGCATGCACCTTTCCTCCTGACTCACTCTGTGTTATCGGAACTGGTGGATGCCATAGTTTGAGTGAAATATCTGTACAATCTGCACTTTAATTTGTTTTTGTAGACGGGTACTTGTCATCGGCACTAAGTGACGTTTGTATACTACTGACCTTAAAAATGCTACACCACGAAGATGACGTACTACAGACGCGAAATTTAACCGACAGGAAGAAGATTCTGTGCTATGCAAATGATTAGCTTTTCAGAGCATTCACAGAAGGTTGGCGCCGGTGGCGACACCTACAACATGCTCACATGAGGAAAGTTTCCAACCGATTTCTCATACACAAACAGCAGTTGACCTGCGTTGCCTGGTGAAACGTTGTTGTGATGCCTCGTGTAAGGAGGAGAAATGCGTACAATCACCTTTATCAAAGTCGGATTGTAGCCAATCGCGGTGCGGTTTATCGTATCGCGACATTGCTCCTGGCGTTGGTCAAGATCCAATGACTGTTAGCAGAATAGGGAATCGATGGGTTCAGGAGGGTAATACGGAACGCCCTGCTGGATCCCAACGGCCTCGTATCACTAGTAGTCGAGATGACAGGCATCTTATCCGCATGGCTGTAACGGATCGTGCAGCCACGTCTCGATCCCTGAGTCAACAGATGGGGGCGTTTGCAAGATAAAAACCATCTGCACGAACAGTTCGACGACGTTTGCAGCAGCATGGACTATCAGCTCGGACACCATGGTTGCGGTTACCCTTGACGCTGCATCACAGACAGGAGCGCCTGCGTTGGTGTACTCAACGACGAACCTGGGTGCACGAATGGCAAAACGTCATATTTTTGGATGAATCCAGGTTCTGTTTACAGCATCATGATGGTCGCATTCGTGTTTGGCGACGTCGCGGTGAACGCACATTGGAAACGTGTATTCGTCATCGCCATACTGGCGTATCACCCGGCGTCATGGTATGGGGTGCCATTGGTTACACGTCTCGGTCACCTCTTGTTCGCAGTGACGGCACATTGAACAGTGGGCGTTACATTCAGATGTGTTACGACCAGTGGCTCTACCATTCATTCGATCCCTGCGAAACCCTACATTTCTGCAGGATAATGCACGACCGCATGTTGCAGGTCCTGAACGGGCCTTTCTGGATACAGAAAATGTTCGACTGCTGCCCTGACCAGCACATTCGCCTGATCTCACACCAGTTGAAAACGTCTGGTCAATGGAGGCCGAGCATTTGGCTCGTCACAATACGCCAGTCACTACCCTAGATGAACTGTGGTATCGTGTCGAAGGTGCTTGGGCAGCTGTAGCTGTACACGCCTGCCAAGCTGTGTTTGACTCAATGCCCAGGCGTACCAAGGCCGTTATTACGGCCAGAGGTGGTTGTTCTAGGTACTGATTTGTTAGGATCTATGCACCCAAATTGCGTGAAAATGTAATCACATGTCAGTTCTAGTATAATATATTTGTCCAATGAATACCCGTTTATCATCTGCATTTCTTCTTGATGGAGCAATTTTAATGGCCGGTAGTGTAAGTAGAAACTAATGTTCGAATTCATGATTGTTTGTTGTATATAATTCATCCAAAAATGAAGGAAGAGTAACAAATTTTATTACTTACACGTCTCGTAGACACGTTGCTGAGAAAATGCGTAAAATTATTTTGTAAAATATTTGTATTCGTTTTTTTTCCTTAGCAAATAACTGAAGTTTTAAATTGCCCTATCCCTCAGACGAATACATGCGAAAGTGTACAAGAAAGCAGAACCAGTGGCGTCCGTACTGCGTAACTCTGAGGGCCGTTTTGAAAAGCTTTGAGTAAGAGCGTCGCAGTCCATTGCTTTTTATTTACGTAGCTTACGTGCATTAAAAATATTGGCGTGCGTGACGTAGCGGTTGCAAGAAATATCCCAGAGATGCGCTTCGTTCCAGCGAGCCCGAATTCCTCACAACCCTTTCGCGAACGTATTTTCCTCTGTCTGTGGCGACCACAGAGGACGAACGCCCCGAGCGGGCGGCGACGGCTGCGCTGTTGCAGAGACAGAACAACCGCACAATGCGGTTCCGCTGTCTCAGCGCCGCGCTCGGCCGATGTGTCCCCAGTTTTTAATTAAGGCCCTTCCCGAATATTCGTTGTACGGGCAAGGGGGGGGGGGGGGGAAATTGAGACACGGGCGTATTTCTTAACGTGCGCACACCCAATGAAAAATCCCTGCTGACGTCGCTAGCGAGGTAGTTAATTAACGATAGCTTATTGTCTGCAGACGTCAAACATTTGGCGTTGGCGTAATGAAGAAGAAAATCTCCGATTTATATTTTGTTCCACTGATTTGTTAGTTTTTTCCGAGTAGCTGTCTTGCAAGGAGAAGTCAGACTTCGCTACAATATGACGATGTAGAGCGCAGATTATTCATGGAGTGGCCATAACACCTGCCACCGGGTTCTACTGCAGCGTTGTCCAGTTAAGTGACAAAGGGAGAGTGCACTAACTAAATTAAATCAATGCCTTAGTAATCAGAATCCGGTTATTCAGAAAATTAACTATCGGTTGATATTCATCTGGAGTTATTGAAATTACCTCCAAAGCGGTCATAATTGAACTTCAATTATTGACTCTCAGACTAATTTTTCCCGGAAATTTGAAATCACCATCTACACTGCTGCCGATTAAAATTGCTACACCAAGAAGATACGCAGATGATAAACGGGTATTTATTGCACAGATATATTATACTAGAACTGACATGTGATTGCATTTTCACGCAATTTGGGCTCATAGAACCTGAGAAATCAGTACCCAGAATAACCACATCTGGCCGTAATAACGGCCTTGATACTCTTGGGCATTGAGTCAAACAGAGCTTAGATGGCGTGTACAGGTACAGTTGCCCATGCAGCTTCAACACGATACCACAGTTCATCAAAAGTAGCGACTGGCGTATTGTGACGAGCCAGTTGCTCGGCCACCATTGACTAGACGTTTTCAGTTGCTGAGAGATCTGGAGAATGTGCTGGCCAGGGCAGCAGTCGAACATTTTCTGTATCCAGAAAGGCCCGTACAGGACCTCCAACATGCGGTCGTGCATTATCCTACTGAAATGTAGGGTTTCGTAGGCATCGAATGAAGAGTAGAGCCACGCGACATAACACATCTGAAATGTAACGCCCACTGTTCAAAGTGCCGTCAGTACGAACAAGAGGTGACCGAGATGCGTAACCAATGGCACCACATACCATCACGCCGGGTGATATGCCAGTATGGCGATGACGAATACACGTGTCCGCAGCTCGTGGTCGTGCGGTAGCGTTCTCGCTTCCCGCGCCCGGGTTCCCGAGTTCGATACCCGGCGGGGTCAGGGATTTTCTCTGCCTCGTGATGACTGGGTGTTGTGTGATGTCCTTAGGTTGGTTAGGTTTAAGTAGTTCTAAGTTCTAGGGGACTGATGACCATAGCTGTTAAGTCCCATAGTGCTCAGAGCCATTTGAACCATTTGAACGAATACAACGTACGTTCACCGCTATGTCGCCAAACACGGGTGCTACCATCAAGATGCTGTAAACCGAACCTGGATTTATCCGAAAAAATGACGTTTTGCTATTCGTGCACCCAGGTTCGTCGTTGAGTACACCATCGCAGGCGCTCCTGTGTGTGATACAGCGTCAAGGGTAACCGCAGCCATGGTCTCCGAGCTGATAGTCCATGCTGCTGTGAACGTCGTCGCACTGTTCGTGCAGATGGTTGTTGTCTTGGAAACGTCCCCATCTGTTGAGTCAGTAATCGAGACGTGGCTGCACGATCTGTTACAGCCATGCGGATAAGATGCCTGCCATCTCGACTGCTAGTGATACGAGGCCGTTGGGATCCAGCACGGCGTTGAGTATTACCCCCCCCCCCCTGAACTCACCGATTCCATATTCTGCTAACAGCCGTTGGATCTCGACCAACGCGAGCAGCAATGTCGCGATATGATAAACCGCAATCGCGATAGGCTACAATCCGACCATTATCAAAGTCGGAATCGTGATGGTACGCATTCTGCTCGTTACACGAGGCATCAGAACAATGTTTCACCAGGCAACGCCGGTCAACTGCTGTTTGTGTATGAGAAATCGGTTGGAAACTTTCGTCATGTCAGCATATTGTAGATGTCGCCAACCTTGTGTGAATGCTCTGAAAAGCTAATCATTTGCATATCACAGCACCTTCTCGCTGTCGAATAAATGTTGCGTCTGTAGCACGTCATTTTCATGGTGTAGCAATTTTAATGGCCAGTAGTGTATTTGTACCTCATCAGCGGACTGCGAACTCGTGTGATCGGACGAATTTGTTTAATTCTGCAACATCGCAAGGTGAAAACTGGCAGAGGTCAGCCAGCCGTTAGTTTCAAATTCGGGCCACGGCTACCAACCGCGGAAGGACACCATAGTGCCCGCCGTTTTCGCGGAAGTTGCCGCCTCCTCAGTAGTCCCAACCTCTGGGCAGCGCTGGTTAGGTTGGCCATACGGCCCTCTACTTATCGGCGGAAGCTTACTGTGGCGAGGGTTCCTCGGCCACAGAGTGACGAGTGGTGCCATGATCGCTCAGCTGTGACTAGTTGATCGAGCTGAACGGTGGTGAGCAGTTACAATGGTCGTTGAGTTCGGGACGAGCCCTGATCTTAGCATCGGTGAGTATGCTTTGTGCAACGTTTGCCGCCATGAGTCGTTCCGTTCGAGAAGTTCCACATTCAGTAGCGTTCGTAGTTAATCTACAAGTCATTCAATACGCAGTAGACTGGGTGCTATTTTAGATGATACCGGAACTATCGTTTGAAGTGCCCTGTCCGAGCTTCCGTTACCTTTCATGCTAGTACACAAAGCTCTCCGTGTTTTCTCCCGCACTCTCTCATAGTTCAGGTGCTGGAAGTTTTTAATTAAGTGTCTCTCACTCAATTGAATGATTTTTATTTTATATTCTTTTCCTGCAGAAGAAGCATAGGACTGGCACACGTGTATCGGGCTACCTCTCCAATCCACTATGTGTTATTTATTGGAGGTACAATACAGTACGTATTACCAGAAGAGAGGCAGTTTGTCTGTAGCTTCCCTCTGTTGTTCTGCCAACTATGTCAATTAACCGTTAATTGAATCCCTGCTAGTAGAGAAAGTGAATACACAAGACTGCAATCAGTAACTTTTCTTAATAGTTATTTATTATTCCAAGAACCGGTTTCCAGATGGTTTTCCGGAAGTTACATTTTAAGATGAGCCTTAAAAAGGTTCGAAAACCGGTTCATGGGATAATACTCAACAGTTAAAGTCTTGTGTATTTACATTCAGTTAACAGTCGCTAGTTCTAAAATACCCGTAATGGATATGCTTCAATCGAAGAGAATATTTCAATGCCAGCGACGGTCGAGACAGCAGCCAACAGGCAGGTGAACGACAAACCTCACCACTTGCAGGAAGACAGAGAAATAAAAAAAAAGGTTCAAATGGCTCTGAGCACTATGGTACATAACTTATAAGCTCATCAGTCCCCTAGAACTTAGAACTAATTAAACCTAACTAACCTAAGGACATCACACACATCCATGCCCGAGGCAGGATTCGAACCTCAGACAGTAGCGGTCGCGCGGTTCCAGACTGTAGCGCCTGTAGTGCTCGGCCGGCACAGGTAAATCGTCTGCAGAAGTTATTATCTTGCCACTTTCATTGGGATTCACGCCAGCGTCTACAGCAACCAACAACGGCAACAATGTTTTATCGAATGTGCTTCCAAACAATACAATGGAAATTGATATTTTATTTAAATTGAAGGTTGAGGGGGGGGGGGGGCAGAGAAAGGAGAGTAAGGAAAGCGATTGCTGCTGTCAGCTGCATCGGGACATTACCCGGAATCAGCAGTGACGAGTGAAAATGTGTGCCACACCGGGACTCGAACCCAGGATCTCCCACGTTAACCACTGCGCCCTCTAGACACAGTGTATCGCAACTGCGGAGACTATCTCGACGCGCCTCACGGACGACCCACATTCCCACCGAGCGCCACCTATCCACAGCCCCCATCCATTTCCTCCATGGTCGCCAACAGAAGACCGGAGACATCTTTGCATCTGCACTGAAGAATGTGGATCCATTGCTCATCTAGGAGAATCAGTTATATGAATGCGTGCTGTCTCTTCTTTCGGACACGTCCGAAAGACCAAACACCACAATTCATATAGTGGGTACTTTGTTGTCTTACTATTACGATCTGTTTTCTTCCGACCGCGAAAGCTAACACGAAAAGATATTCGTCACCCCGTCGAAAGCGCAGAGTGGTCCCTTTGAAGCGATATGGATCACGTACTGTAAATCTGGTACAGGCTGCTCATATGACCCTCCACCACTGACTATGGCAATGAAGTATGTGTGTATGTGTGTGTGTGTGTGTGTGTGTGTGTGTGTGTGTGTCTGCCAGTTGTATGAAATCAGCACAGTAAAATGGGTCTACGTAGAGACAGAATAGAACCACAGAAAGGAACTATCGTGTTTGGACTTGCCCATGTCCAAGAACGAACTTTAGAGGATAAAAACTGTAGCGGCAGATAGAAATTGGAATGTATGAGGAATTGAGGATGTTTGGTGCGAGTGCTGCTCTGAGTTGACGAGGTTGTGTGTGAAGTTTCCCGATTTATTGATGCATCAACACGGACTGTCCAACTTGTCTGCAAGACATGGTATACAACTAATTGTGACATAATACGGCATATAAACAGTGGTGAGAAGAGCGAAACAGGCTAAATGAGTGTAAGGCCTTGTGAAAGACAATCCGTTTCGAATCCGACATTCCAAGCGAAACTGAACGCACTGACCATTTGGAGTGGAGTATTCCGAAAAGGAGCATTTGTCATAGTCACACGGAAAGCTAAAAATCTTCAACAACACAGATTCTAAACGGTAGATAAAGGAGTGAGAAATGTGGCGCAATGGGTTGCTATCTTGGTTCTCTTTCAGATAATTGGAAGTATCGAGTACACCGCTTATCGAGTGAGGCTTCTACCCTCAATATGTGGAGCGTGTAGTTCAGGCTGGAGTGGGACCTGTGATGTTGGATCTGAAGGAAATCAGGGAATATGCACACTAAGCAAAAATTAAGAAAAAAGATGTGCCAAGAAGGAATTATCCCAATGGGACGGAAATCGGTACATGTACAGGCATGAACAGGCAAAGAAACGTTTCCAATTTAAGAAAAATCGAACGACATCTTCAAGAAAACGAGCTTCACAAATTGAGCAAGTCAATAATGCCTTGCTCCACCTCTGTCCTTATGCAAGCAGTTGTTCGTCTTGGCATTGATTAAAAGAGAGTTTCTGGATGTCCTCCTTAGGGACATCGCACCAAATTCTGTCCAACTGGTGCATTAGATCATCAAGACCTCGAGCTGGATGGGGGTCTCCGCATAATGCTCCAAAAATTCTCAGCTGCCATGCAGAGACCTTGCTGGTCAAGGCAGTGCTTAGCTACCACGAATACAAACGGTAGAAATCCTTGGCGTGTGCTGGCGGATGTTAACTTGCTGAAATATAAGAGCAGAGCAGCTCGTTGCGAAGGGCAACAAAACGGGGCGTACAATATCGGTGTACCGCTGTGCTGTAAGGCTGCGACGGGTGTCCACCAAGTGTCTCCTGCTGTGAAAACAAATGGTACGCCGCTTCTGGTTATGGGGCCATATGGTGGGCGACACTCGGGTTGGAATTTCAGTGCTGTCAGGGGCATCTCCAACCAAGTCTTCTGCCTCTAAGGCCTTCTGAAAGATGGTCCGGCTGGAGTAAAATTGTCTTCAGTGATGTCTTCAGTGACGAACAGAGGCTGGCGACCAGCAAAGACAAATCTGGAGATGCCCCGGAGAGTGGGGGGATACCAACCGGACTGTCACACACCATACTGTCCGATAACCAAGAGTAATGGCGGGGTGCCATTTCTTTTCATAGCAGGACCCCTTTGGTCGGCGTCCGAGGCAGCCTTACGACACAGCGAAACGTTGGAGGCATTCTACGCCCCGTTTAGTTGCCCTTCATTGCAACCCATCCTGATCTTACATTTCTGCAAGATAATGCCCGACCGCACAAGGCGAGAGTTTCTTCTGATTTCCTTCGTGATTGCCAAACCCTACATTGGCCAGCAAGGTCGCCTGATCTCTCCCCAACTGGGAACGTTCGGAGCGTTATGAACAGGTCCCTCGAACCATCTCGGGACTTTGACCATCTAACACGCCAATTGGACAGAATTTGGCACGCTATCTATAAGGAAGACTTCCAACAACTCTATCAATCGATTCCAAGCCGAATAACTGCTTTCATAAGAAGAAGAAATTGTAAAGCTCTTCCTCTTGCATAAATAATACATTTTTTCTTAAATTATAATCATTTGCTTGTACATGTAGATCACAGACAGCGACTTCCGTCCCATTTGGATAATTTCTTCGTGGTCAGTATTTTTTGTTTCTGAGAGGGTACGTGACCGTTTTAACACTTCCATCTTCAGTGCGTGTTATTTCACATAACGCAAAAGTTGCTGAAATGAAACGGTAAGAAACTTCGGTTCTTTGTGGGTTCCCATTCAAACTCTTATCGATGTGCCATCACGAACGTCGCGTTTCCTTTACTGTATTTTTGTAGAATAATGCTAAAACAGAGTAACAGTCCAGAACTGAACGTTTTGTGTTTCATTTCATATTAGCGATTTATTACAGTGTTGTTGATTTCGCCCTGCTGCCAGTAACTTACTTTTGTTGCAGGTAACGTAATGCTTTTCGGAAGTAACTGTTACGGAGCCTGCCAGCTCGTTGGTGCCCCAGTTTCTGCATGCAGAGGTAAACGTATGCCAGTGCAGTTACACTGAAACAAGTAGGCATGGTATTCTCCCTCATAGGGTTTGGAAAAGGTAATATTTTTTTAATCTTTGTGGTACTACTGTATGTATGCTAGTCTAAAATACACATAGTTTCCCCAAAACACGAATTTAACAGCATTTAGGACGCGGGACGTTATTATTACTTCTTACACCAGTTATACCAGTTATTATTATTTCTCTAATAATACCACATAGTATTTTAGACTACCGTGCATGTGATAGTAACACAGTGACACTACGGTGCATTAAATAACATCAGTATTTGTTTGCTGTTATAGAGTATATCGTTAGGGCATCGAAAGGTTGCTGAGAAAAATTACGCTATTAACTGTTGGTTGAATGAGAAAATATTAGTACTATCTATTTACACTGCTGTCCATTAAAACTGCAACGATATGAAGACTGCATCCAACTAAAGTCAAACTGGCATTAAGAGCACCACATGCTTGGATATGCAAACAATAAACATTTCAGTACAACCGCACCAAGTAGATAGTGGAGCATGTGCATTAAGTAAATAAGGAAAGTCTCTCTCTCTCTCTCTTTCTCTTTCTCTCTCTATCTACCTACCTGTCTATCTATCTATCTATACCCCCTCTCCCTCTCCATTACACACACACACACACACACACACACACACACACACACACACACACACACACATATACACGCTGCCACTGTCTCCTTCGCTCTTTTGTATGACACAAGCACTGTCTACTGTCTTTCAGTATACAGGGTGGGTAACTAACTGTTGCCACCTAGAATAGCTCCGAAAGTATGGTAGGAGCTGAAAAGTTTGTGGGACAAATGTCGCATGGGACAACGGGGTCCATAATATGACTGAGGTTTTTTATTGCTGGCTGGGTTCGCTTCACAGATATGAAGATCAACTTTGTTTTTTTTTACATGGGATGCTATAGTTTGGTAATTATTTTCTGAAAGCGGTTCTCGAGACGAATCCAGTGACGTGTATCTTCAGTTGTAGTTGGAACGTCCTTATAAACAATGTCTTTTACGCATCCCCACAAGAAAAAATCCAACCCAGCTCTACTCCCTATGAACGGAGAAGAAATTGTTGTGACTTCCATTGACACGTCGAGAGTGTGTGTGTGTGTGTGTGTGTGTGTGTGTGTGTGTGAGAGAGAGAGAGAGAGAGAGAGAGGCGTGCAGACTGTGATGAGACCAACGACAACAGTGGATGCAGCAGCAGCAGCACAACGGTGTTTCAGACGACTTCCTGTGTTGCGTGAAGTATGACAATGGACTTGCCCCTGTGTGGAGACTCAGGATAATGGACGTTGCCAGTTTGCATTCAACATCCTCATACGCCTCCCGCTCCTTGTGTTCTACATAGGAGTGCCATTAGGTACACAACATGATCGCTTCTGTTCCGTATAGCCTAAAGGGACACCAGCGTTAACATTTCAAGCACATTAAGGACTGCGTTTCGTGTACAAGGTGTTCGTGACATACTTTCGCCGGCTGCGGTGGTCTAGCGGTTCTGGCGCTGCAGTCCGGAACCGCGGGACTGCTACGGTCGCAGGTTCGAGTCCTGCCTCGGGCATGGGTGTGTGTGATGTCCTTAGGTTAGTTAGGTTTAAGTAGTTCTAAGTTCTAGGGGACTTATGACCTAAGATGTTGAGTCCCATAGTGCTCAGAGCCATTTGAACCACTGACATACTTTCAGCAAGATAATGAAAGATAAACACTTTGCCCGTATCATGCTGACCTACCAGGATTCAGAGGGTGTTCGACTGTTGAACTGGCCATGAAATTCTCCAAGACTCTACATCTACATTTACATCTACATCTACATGATTATTCTGCAATTCAGAAGCAAGTGCCTGGCAGACGGTTCTTCGAACCACCTTCAAATGGGAAAAACTAACATTTAAATCCTTCCGTGCGAGTTTTGATTTCTCTTATTTTATTACGATGATCCTTTCTCACTGCGAAGGTGGGAGCCAAGAAAATACTTTCACACTCTGAGGAAAAAGTTGGTGACTGAAATTTCATCAGAAGGTTCTGCCGGAACGAAAAACACCTTGTTTTAATGGTTGCCACCCCAGTTCATGTATCATATCCATGGCACTCTTTACCCTATTTCGCAATAATACAAACTTTTTCGATGTCCTCCGTCGGTCCCACCTGGTGCAGATCCCTAATCGTACAGCACTACTCCAGAAGACGGCAGACAAGCGTAGTGCGGACAGTCTCTTTAGCAGACCTGTTACATTTTTTATGTGTTCTGCCAGTAAATCGCAGTCTTTGGTTTGCTTTCCCCACAACATTATCCATGTGATCGTTCTAACTTAATTTATTCGTAATTGTAATCTCTAAGTGTTTAGTTGAGTTTACAGCCTTTAGGTTTGTGCGATTTATCGTGTAAGAGAAATTTAACAAATTCCTTTTGGTGTTCATGTGGATGACTTCAAACTTTTCATTGTTTAGAGTCAATGTCACTTTTTGCACCATACATATATATTGATTTTGCAATTGGCTTTAATCATCTGGTGTCTTTACATGACAGTAAATGACAGCATCATCTGCAAACAATCTAAGAGAGCTTTTCAGATTATCTCCTAAATCGTTTACGTAGGTTAGGAACAGCAGAGGGCCTATAATACGTCAGATATTACTTCTGTTTCACTCGATGACTTTCCGTCAGTTATTGCAAACTATGACCTTTCTAAAAGGAAATCATGAATTCCGTGACATAACTGATACGCTACACTATAAGCACGCAATCTGATTAGAAGTCGCTTGTGAGGAACAATGTCAAAAGTCTTGTGGAAATAAAAAAAAATACGGTATCAATTTGACAGCCCCTGCTGATATCACTCACTACTTCGTGACAATAAAGAGCTAGTCGTGTTTCACAAGAACGACATTTTCTGAATCAGTGTTGTCTATTTAACCGTAAATCGTTTTCTTCGAGGTAATGTTCGAACACAATAGATGTTCCATAGTCCTAATGCAAATATACGTAAGTGATACACGTCTGTAGTTCAGTGGACTGCTCTTACTTACTCTCTTGGGTACTGGTGTGACTTGTGCAACTTTTCAGTCATTCGATACGGACCTTTCGACGAGCGGGCGGTTGTATATGATTGATAAGTGTGGATCTATCGTATCATAATACTTTAAAAGAACCTGATATACAAAATGGATCGGACGCGTTGCCTTTATTAAGCGTTTTAGGCTACTTCGCTACGCCGAGGACATTTATTTCTAAGTTACTTATGTTGGCAGTTGTTCTTGATTTGGAATACTGAATATTTACTTCATCTTGTTTTATAAAGGAATTATGGAAAACAGTGTTTAGTAATTCTGCTGTAGTAGGACTCTCATGTATAACATCACTATTGTTAACGCGCAATGAAGGCATTGATTGTGCTTGACGCTGGTGTACTTTACATATGACCAGAATATCTTTGGGTTTTATGTCAGATTTCGAGAGAGAGAGTTCGTTGTGGATACTATTAAAAGCGTCTCGCACTGAAGTTCTGTGGCGTATGGTCCTTAACCGCGAACTTTTCTTTCGCCTTTAAAAACCCGTTGCTTCAAACTGTTGCTCACAGTACTGGGTAAGCGTGCAGTGGCCTCTAGTGTTAGCCCGAGGAACACCGACGGAGGCCCGGCGATGGGGCACAATCAGCCCGACGAAGTCTTCAACACTTGTTGTCTTTGACAGTTGCTACGACGGTTGAGATTTTTATTATTGGTCGCTGTCCCATGAAGAATTTGTCCGCAGCTCGTGGTCGTGCGGTAGCGTTCTCGCTTCCCACGCCCGGGTTCTCGGGTTCGATTCCCGGCGGGTTCAGGGATTTTCTCTGCCTCGTGATGACTGGGTGTTGTGTGATGTCCTTCGGTTAGTTAGGTTTAAGTATTTCTAAGTTCTAGGGGACTGATGACCATAGACGTTAAGTCCCATAGTGCTCAGAGCCATTTGAACCATTTTTGAAGAATTGGCTGGTTAGAGATCGTTTATTATCTCGATTAGCCTCCGGCTGTCGATGTTTGCGAGTTCAATGACGACGTGTTTTCCTCCTGGTGTTAGCTGCTGTTAATGAAATACGAACAGGGACTAAGAATTTATAGTATTGGTGATACTTTGTTGTGTTTGCGTACTTTTCTTTGACGGGAAAACGTTTGACGTTTGTTAAGATGTGGTTAGCGTTGCTCCAGTTGTCCTTTCAATACTTACGTGGTTTTAAGTGTATCGCCACTTGGTCTGGCACCAACAACGTCTGGTATCCTAATAATATGCCACTGTCATTTTAACGTGTGGAAGTCCGTCGGTATTAGTAACACTTGTTAGGAGCGGGCTCTATTTCAGTGTAAGTATATCCGTTAAAGGGGCTTGCCTTTAGTTGCATTTACTTAAGCTGCGTGTTCGTTAATAGTAACAGCACTGTCGTACCATACACAGTCACGACCCTTGCTGCTGAGGAAACTGTTACAGTCTGGCAGTTGGAACGACACCAGCGGCCCTAGCGTCGAGAAAGCAGCCGTAAGATTAACGTGTGTTTTTATGTATTTTCCTACGTAAGGAAGTGGTTACTATATTTTTGCGTTCCTAGCATTAATAAACTATTGAAAGACGTGACTGATCGTGAAATAAATGTAAAAACAGCCGAATCTCGCTGATTCAGTGCCATAACTTACAACCTATTCCAGAAGAAACGCTTTCGAACATGTGTGTAACTGCAGCTTACACCTTTGGAATCAAGAGAATATAAAAACATGTTTCATAAATGAGAAACATGTACAGGTATGTCTGTTGTTCTCCTTAATGTGATGGCCACTTACCTCGACACGGAACCGTTTTGTAGAGTGTCTAATGGTTCGTGCCTTCTTACACTTCTCTCGATTTTCCAACGCAAGAAATTTTTTTCGTAAAATTAACTACTTTCGCATCAAAACTGGATGTGTTCAAGATACTTATCGCTCATGGCTCAGACGTAACGACGATAGCGGAATTCTTTTCTTGTGTGCCGGGAAGCAGTTTCCTTGCATTTGGCATTTTATTATCACGTCTGTGTGGTTTTCCCTTGGTCTACAAGTATGGAGGCTTATCTGAAACGTTAAATAACACAAGGTATTGCATTCCATATAAGCTTTCTACGTTCCACATTCACAAATTTGATTGGAAGTGTGGTATACCACTTTTTCTCACAATAGATCAGATCTTCCGATGTTTACCAGCCATTTTTTGTTCTTAAAAGAAGACGACATTTTCTCAGTAACTATCTCGAGGCTACGTGTCCTGTACATGTCCTGTAATGTACGTTTTCATGCTTCCTATATGTGGTGTCAGATTTTAGTTAGTTTCGATTTTTATGACATTACATACGATCGCCATTGTAAATAATATGTTACAAATCAGTATAAACTATACTATTCCCACTCATCCGATATCGTATTCATAAGTAACGACGATAGCGGAATCCTTTTCTTCTGTGTTGGGAAACAGTTTTCTTCTTTTTGGCGTTTTATTATCACGTCTGTGATCTACAGGTATGCTGGCTTTTTCGAAACGTTAAATAACACAAGGTATTGCATTCCATATAAGTTTTCTACGTTCCACTTTCACAGATTTGATTGGAAGTGTGTCCATTCGGAGCACTGCTGTCGCAAAGTATAACAAAAATAACCAGGAGTGTTCTGTCTGTACGTGTTAGACTGTGATAATAGAATGACTTTCCTCGTCATTATATTGCAGCTCATTCAGAAACTGAGTGGAATTAGTTTACCAAATTTTTATAACATGTCGCTAGGTGTTCGTGCTCATATTTCTTGCATTATTACTAAGTTTGAATAGTTGTTCGTTTTGCAGTGCGTTTCAAGATTAACTTTATATGGGGGTCATTGATTTTTTATTTAAATACGGCAAGTAACTGTGGTATTCAGCTGGAGATGAAGTCTGTTCAGTATTAGTGTTTTTGTGATTTTCCTTTTTTAAACTGTCAGTGATTATTACCTGCGATTAATGTTCAGGAGCCTTAAGAGAATTTTAAATTGTAGCGGAGCTAATGCCTGATGTATCTCACTTCAGTTAAAGCGGTTCACTTACCCCATTTAATTGTTGGTCTCCAAATAAGGTTGCACTTCAGCGTATATGAAGCTGAACAATGTCGCATTTCTACGTGAGTTGTGAAACACGTATAATGTTAAGCCTTGCAGAGCGGTAACTGGTGTCTCGCTGAGTTGCCCTAGTTGATTGTTGGTTCTGGCCCCTGACTTGGGTGTTCTAGTAAGAGGTCGTTTAAGGAGGGACTCTAGGCTAGCTCTCCACTCAAGCATTGCTCGCTTGACCGAGCAGGGGTTGCAAACTCAGCCGGATTCGAGACATTGTTGCCGCCTGAGATTGAGCTATGCGAACTTAATTTCACGCACTTTACACACACAAATCACGCACAAATTTAATCGTGCGTTTTTCGAATTGGACTTTATACGCACAATAAGTAAAATCTGGCTAGTTTTCATTCTAGCTGCTGTTGCAAATAAGCTACTGTCACGCAGGCGGCATTCCAGGGCTGGTACATTATACAGAGTTACGTTTTGCGAGCACGATACCTATTCTGTAGTCCTACCTCCGGCTACATGAAGACGCTTACGCGACCCGAGCGCTACAAACGAACTGTGTCCGGGACGCGTTTGTTTCCGTGCGGGAAGCGCTAACGGTACACAAAAAAAGAAAAAAAATGGCATCGCCTGCAGCGTTCTGCCTGTGATACAATACTGCAGCCCAAAAAAAAAAAAAGTTCTTCCTACGGAGCCACAGAAATGCCGCCATATATGTCGCGAGCACGCGCTCCCCAATTTCAATATTTCACATGCTACTGTCCGCGAAAAAGACGGGAAAAAAGTTGCGCGCAGCAAAACCAATACCTACCGGTGACTGCTTTGAGGTATGAAAAAGATATTTTCCATCAGTGGTCGTAACTAGATTTCAGAGGCCCGGCAGATGTAGCTGTGGGGAGAAGACGTGCCTGTTGCATGACCCTGCAGCCGATGTCCCGCGCTCGTATCCAGACCGACCAAATCGCGGACAAAGGGCGACGGAAATACATCGCCTAAAAATTTCTTTTTCGTGCACTCGAAGAAATTCGATTTGATCTACATTTACAGCTACTTCGATACTCTGGCAGCGGGTAATTCGTCTGTCATTGTTCCAAGTTGCTAATGCTGCGCCAGAAAGAAGGCAGTAAGTTTGCATGTGAGCTCCAATGTCTCTAACTTTACCTTCATGGACTTTTTTGCGAGATATACGTACAGGAAGCAAGATATTGTTTGACTCTTCCGGGAACGTGTGCTTTCGGAAATTTGACTAAACTTCTCAGTGGTGGATAGCGCCTCCCTTGTGACGTCTGCTGCTCGATTTGGATGACCATCTTCGTATCGTTTCCACTCATATAAACGAACTTGTTGTTGTTCTTTTGAATCTTCTGTTTTCCTTAAAAAATTGATCGTAAGGCACTAATGGTCGGAAGGGCCATCTGGGGAAGTTCGATCGTCGAATCTCAAGTCTTGTCAGTTCACGTCACATAGGGCCATTTACGTGTCGACGGTGATGAAATGGTGACGACAATACAACACCCAGTCCCCGAGCGGATAAAATCTCCGATCCGACCGGAAATCGAATCGGGGCCCGCTGCAAAGCTTTCGGACGCCACGAGTACTCAGCCAAGAAGTTGGAGTCTGTTTTCCCTCATAAAGCCACCTGGTGCGTTTCAGACTGAGAAGCACTGTCAAGTATCGCCCTACTATTCTGTAAGGTACCTGCTTCGTGGATGGACTACACATACTGAAGATACCCCCCAACGAATTTCAGGCTGCAATATCCCTCAACTGCGATAGTTTTTATGTGATCACTCCATTTTAAATTCCTCTATACTTACCTATAATCCTAGATATTAAATGGATAGTTTCGCAATTCTGCAATCGAGCAATAATCGATACTCCCGCCCTTTTATGTGTGTTACATTCTTTTATGTTGAGCATCAGCTGGAAATTCCTAGCTGAAGAGTCAGTCCACTCCTGGTACTCCAATATATCGCTGCTATTTTCTAGGCTTGAGCAACAATAGCGAACATTCGCGTTATCCAAAAGGTCATTCATTTATATTCCAAATAGTAATGGTCTGTAAAACAATCTTACGCCACGTCTGGAAGTACTCCACGTTTAAAGAAAGATGTGCTGTTTTTAACTTGCAAAGAACTTTTCAGTCGAATCTCAGACCTCGTCTCATTTTCCATACGATCGCACGCTTGCAGTCCGTCAACAACCTATATTTGGGTATTTCATCAGTGTGGGATCCGTACCAGGTCGGGTTGACAGAGGAGATAGAGAAGATCCAAAGAAGAGCGGCGCGTTTCATCACAGGGTTATTTGGTAAGCGTGATAGCTTTACGGAGATGTTTAGCAAACTCAAGTGGCAGACTCTACAAGAGAGGCGCTCTGCATCGCGGTGTAGCTTGCTGTCCAGGTTTAAAGAGTATGCGTTTCTCGATGAGGTATCGAATATATTGCTTTCCCCTACTTATACCGCCCGACGAGATCACGAATGTAAAATTAGAGAGATTCGAGCGAACACGGAGGCTTTCCGGCTGTCGTTCTTCCCGCGAACCATACGCGACTGGAACATGAAAGGGAGGTACGTAAAGTGCCCTCCGCCACACACCGTTGGGTGGCTTGCGGAGTATAAATGTAGATGTAGATGTAGATGTACCCATCAGGCTTTACTGCGGAACTATATCGAATGCCTTCCAGAAGTCGAGGAACACGGCATCGACCTGAGCGGTGGTCTCTACTGCCTTCTGCGTTTCATAGAGGAACACTCTGAATTGGGGTTCGTGCTATTGGTGGTTTTGGAATCCATGTTCACTGGTAAAGAGGAGATTTTCGGTGCCTAAACACTAGCAAAAAGCGTCTCTCATCAGAGGTATCTGTCTTTCCCCTGTCGACATACGTAATTTGATATTTCAACCGATTGTCAGTTATACCGATACCTTACATTTTGCCGATCGGACGACGATTGAAATGAGGCGGTGCCGTTCGTACTGTTTATTGTATCAGTGATATCATCCGTAAAAAAATTCGCAAATTCTATACTCTAAGAAAAAAAGGAAAAGAAAAAGAAAAAACGACGCACCACGGAGAAAGTGTCGAATGAGACGGAAATCTGTACACTTGAGGTACATATACAGACAAATAAACGAACACAATTTCAGGAAAATTGGACTATTTATTCAACAGAAAGTGCTTCACGAATTGAGCGAGTCAGTAGCGTGTTGGTCCGTCTCTTACCCTTATGCAAGTAGTTATTCGGCTTGGCACTGGCTGATACAGTTGTCGGATGCCCTCCTGAGGGGTATCCCGTCAAATCCTGTCCAACTGGTGCGTTAGATGTCCAAAATCCTGAGTTCTTTGGAGAGCCCTGCCCGTAGTGCTCAAACGTTCTCAATTGGGGAGAGGTCCGGTGACCTTTCTAACCAAGGTAGTGTTTGGCAAGCAGGAAGACAAGCAGCAGAGACTCTTCCCACGTTCTGGAGGGTATTATAGAACTGAACCTCAAAGACCAGCGAGAATGTGTCTGGAGACGCCCCAGACAGCGGTGGGATACAACACATTCCCTTTCATATCAGGACCTCTTCGTTTGTCACCTGCTGTACCTTTGCACCCAAACACCACAGCGGTATGTCGACGATATTCTAGGCCCTGTTTTGTTGCCCTTCGTAGCAAACCATCCTGGTCTTAAAAAAATTCGGCAAGATAATCCCGTCCACGCCCGGCGGGATTTTCTACTGCTGGTCTTCGTGCATGGCAATTCCTACCTTGTCCAGCAAGGTCGACGAATCTCTCCCCAATTCAGAACGTTTGGAGCATTAGGACCCTCCAAGCAACTCCGGACTTTAACTATCTAACTCTCCGGTTGGATAGAATTTGGTGCTATATCCCTCAGGAGGACAACCAACGACTACATCAGCCAATGCCAAGCCGATTAACTGCTTGCATAAGGGCCAGAGGTGGACCAACACGTTATTGGCTTCCTTAATTTGTGAAACTCTTTCTGTTGAATAAATTGTCCATTTTTTCTGTAATTGTAATTCTTTGTTTGTCTGTACGTGTACATCATATCTACAGATTTCCGTCCCATTCAGATAATTTCTTCGTGGAGTATAATGCTATTTTGTCTTAAGGGTGTATTCACGAGAGGACATAGTAAATTCTGATTTGCGGCTGACTGTGGTTACGAAGAGATGAGAACTGTGAAGTACTGCAAGTGTGTGATTGAAGGCAAAGTACTTAAAGAATTGCAGCCAAACACCAAAGTCCATGATCACAGTGTACGTCGTCATCTAGATGGCAGCCAGTAACAATGCTGTAAGCATCTTCACTGAATACGATACTGAGCTTTCGTCACTGTGCAGGGAGCTTTATCCGACTCTTAAGGCCACGGTCTCAAGCCACATGACTAGGTGGAGGAAGGCTTGTTTCCGGCCTGTTATCACGTGTCCACTGTTTGCTGCACGAACAATGAAGAGTCAAAGAAACTGATAGACCTGCCTAATATCTTGTAGGACTCCCGAAAGCACGTAGAAGTGCCGCAACACGACGTGGTATGGATTCGACCAATGTCTAAAGTAGTACTGGAGGGAACTGACACCATGAATCCTGCAGGGCTGTCCGTAAATGCTTAAGAATACGAGGGGGTGGAGATCTCTGCTGCAAGGCATCCCAGAGATGCTCAGTAATGTTCATGTCTGGGGAGTTTGGACGTCAACAGAAGTGTTTAAACTCAGAAGAGTGTTCCTGGAGCCACGCTGTGGATATTCTGGACGTTTAGGATGTCGCATTGTCCTGCTGGAATTGCCGAAGTCCGTCGGAATGCACAATGGACATGAATGGATGCAGGTGATCAAACAGGATGCTTACGGACGTGTCACTTGTCAGAGTCGTATCTAGACGTATCAGGGGTTTCATACCACTCCAAATACACACACCCCACCATTACAGAGCTTCCACCAGCTTGAACAGTCCCCTGCTGACATGCGGGGATCATTGATTCATGAGGTTGTCTCCATACCCGTACACGTGCATCTGCTCGATACAATCTGAATGAGACTCGTCCGACCAGGCAACATGTTTCCAGCCATCAACAGTCCGATGTCGGTAAGTGACTGGCCCAGGTGAGACGTAAAGCTTTATGTCGAGCAGTCATGAAGATTAACAGAGTGGGCCTTCGGCTCCGAAAGCCCATATCGATTATGCTTCGTTGAATGGTTCGCACGCAAACGCTTGTTGATAGCCCAGCATTGAAATCTGCACAAATTTGCGAAAGGGTTGCACTTGTATCACGTTGGTTCCGTTCTTGCAGAATCTTTCCCCGGCCGCAGCGATGTTGGAGATCTGATGTTTTACCGGATTCCTGATATTCACGGCACACTCGTACGGGAAAATCTCCACTTGATCGCTACCTCGGGGATACTGTGTCCGGTCTCTCGTGCACCGACTAGAACACCACATTTAAACTCAGATCTTCATAATCTGCCATGGTAGCAGCAATAACCGATCTAACAACTGCGCCACACACTTGTGGTCTTACGTAGGCGTTCCCGAACGCGGCGCTGTACCTGAATAGGCATGCCTATACCAGTTTCTTTGGCGGATCGGTATGTGTGGCGCCGCCGGTCGCTGTCTGAGTCACTGAGAAAATCTGGTGACAGCCAGGAGTTCCTGACAGAATTCATGATTATTTGAAAACAAGGCTAAAGGATATGTAAGAATGAGTGGTAATGTCAGTTGGAGCTGTTCGGTGATGTTCTACTCGGTAGTAGCAGTTTCGAATCCTTCCTGCACTTCCTTGACTCTTGTGCAGAAAGGAGTGCAGTATTCTGCTGCATCCATTTTCAATAAGCTACCACAAGAACTCAAAAATCTTAGCAGTAGCCCAAACTCTTTTAAGTCTAAACTGAAGGGTTTCCTCACGGCTGACTCCTCCTATTCTGTCGAGGAGCTCCTGGAAGAGCTGAAAAATTAAGCAAATTCCAGTGTTACATTGTTGATTTTCTTTATTTAAACTTACGAATTGTCGCCAGAATATGTTTCTTATATTTAATTTTATCTATTTCCACTATCGTGTTATAATTTCATGTATTGACTCGTTCCATGACCATGGAGACTTCTTCTTAATTTGGTCCCACGGAACAATAAATAAATAAATAAATAAAATCCTGGTGGTGGACAAAAGCTTCATCGTCATTATGTAGCTGCAGATGGGAGGAAAAAGTTGTTGTTCATCACAATTTACGCAGCCGCGCTGGATTAAATTTCATAGTTTTTCGCACTGGCTTACGGGGTAGGACATGTGACACATGATGACATTGATGGAGTCATTTTAAGACTTAAGGATCTGTGGTCCCCTCGACGGTATCAGAGAGCAGCAGGCTGTTTGTCGGGACTGCGCCGCGCCCTCTACCCTCTTTCTTTTCATCGCCAATAAAACAGAAATGACGCTAAACCTACACATCCAAGCATACTTATTTCTTTCTTAAAAGTGTCACTATCTGGTTTCCTGCTAATTGTCAAAACTGACAAATATATTGTGTTCTGCACATCTAGGAGTACTACAACAATGATAACTGTAACACATGTTGAGGAAACAGTAAATGGGATGGAAACTTCAAAATTCTTAGCTGTTCGCGTTGATGAGAATTTAATCTGGAAAAACCCCATTTTGCAAGTTGTATAACAGCTTAGTCCAGCCATATTTGAACTTGGAATCATTGCAAATCTTGGGGAAATGTTTCTCTAGTAACACGCCTAGGTTCCTGGCAGTGTTTCCAAGTCCGAATGGTGTGTTCCACGGTCTCAATTGTATGTCATCGTCATTTTTCTGTCGCTTTTTGGCTAAGTTTCGGTGTCTGAATAGTACCCATTTTGATTCAATAAGGCCGTATATTCAGGGGTAACTCATATGTAAGAAAGCAAGTCTTCATTAACCAAAAACGTGCTGTAATAACAGCGTGCGATGCTGAGCCACGATCATCTTGTAGACATCTGTTTGAAGAGTTGGTTATTCTGAACACTGCTTCACGGTATATATATTCGCTCATAAAGTTTGTTGTAAACAATCCACTACAGTTCAAAAGGAACAACGATGCACATAGATACAGTACCAGAAGGAAAAATGACATTCAATATTCCACGTTAAGTCTGTTTGCAGCACATAAAGAGTTGCAAAATGCTGCAACAAAGTTTCTTGATCGCTTACCCGGTGATACAAAATGTCTGACAGGCACCAAAGCAAAATTTGCAGACAAACTGAAAAAGCTACACCCTGACAACTCCTCGTATTCCGTAGAAGAATACCTGTTATTTTAATGTGTAAAAGTTGACCGATAGAAATTACTCATTAACATTTGTATATTTAAGAAAATAAATTATAAATGTTCAGCATGTAGCCATACATACAAATTAATTTGCGACGCGAATGTAAAACGTAAAATGACCATTTATCGTGCTAAATTATCCGTGGAACATGAAACTGAGAAGTAGCCATCTTCAAGAGAGAACTCCTACACTGCATGCTGTTGTGTTCGAAAGTAAGAAAAGCTTTACGACTGGTTCAATCAAATGTTCAAATTGCGTGAAATCTTATGGGACTTAACTTTTAAGGTCATCAGTCCCTAAGCTTACACACTACTTAACCTAAATTATCCTAAGGACAAACACACACACCCATGCCCGATGGAGGACACGAACCTCCGCCGGGACCAGCCGCACAGTCCATGACTGCAGCGCCTTAGACCGCTTGGCTAATCCCGCGCGGCTACAATTGGTCAAATGAAAATAGATCATAGCTCACTGTACCCGTATTTTCTTAGAGCTCAATATCTCATAGGAAAATTAGCTCGAGGGAGATTTTTTTGCCTAATTCAGTAGACCTCAGTCAGCTATGAACAAGTAACATGTTGTTTACAAAATGAGATTCATAGGTCGTGATATTCATAAGTTTTCTTATTTTAAATTTCACAGTACACGAAGGTAATCTATATTTTGATGATCAGTCACTCACTAAACATGTTCTAAGCTGCCGTCTCATTGGGCCACGCATTCCATCAAGAAAACTTGCTGGACGGCGGTACCTCCGATTTCTGTGAACGGACGTTCCAGGACTGCTGCTTGAGGATGTTCTCCTTCTGCAAAGATGAGGACTTCGGTACATGATTTCTAGGGCACGTAGCAGGAGTTTCTCTGATACAGGACGACGTCTGACGAGCAAGTACGGTCTAAGATGGATAGGTCGAACAGCTGCTGTAACTTTCCCTGTAACTGACCTCAATCCTCTGTTTTCTTTTTCGTTTGAGGAGTCATCGTAAAAGTAAAGTGTTTAGCTGGAGCACACTCCTGTCAGATTTTACGAGATGATTCGGTGATGTCTGGGAAAAGAGAGTCCAGTGCAGTGGTGAATCCCAATTCGCGGCGGTACAGACCACTGTAACGTGTGATATACTGAAATAGTGCATAATTCCTTTTAAGGGAGCGTACTTCTGACATGTGAACTTTCATTTGTGACATCTGAACTTAATCAAAAAGTTTGCATTTCGATTACACTTGTATTAACTGGGGCTATATATCAGTGGCGGGTCGTGACCACACATTCGCAATTAGCTCGCAAATTGGTCGTTTGCAGACCAGTGTTCACTGGAATGTTGTTGCCATTATCGTATATTTGCACCAGTATTAAAACTATGATGAACGGCTCTGCCGTTTTATTAGAGGAATATAAAGCTCTGTTCGTTCACGTTACTGGTTTACTGACTTTTACTGTCAGCTTAACTGAGGTACTCAAGCTTAGTTAGAGTTTCAGTGCTTATTCTGCTCAACGAATTGCCGTCGTCCAATATATTTACTGCTTGATTCCGCCCAGCTAATAGATCACCACGTACCTCGATCAACAACTTTCTGCGTTTTGCGCTGCCTAAAACTTTCTACGGAGACAACATAAGTATGTGCGCTCGCACACACACGCACACACACACACACACACACACACACACACACACACACACCAAAGCACAAACTGAGAATAGTGACAATATAACTATACTATCATATGCAGTTTCTGAAAGTATGCTATTGTAGCAAGTTAGCCCTGTAAGTGTCGGTGGTATACCACCAGCCTTAAATGCTGTTGTTTTTGCTTCATTTACCACAGACTATAGATTTTATTGGCATTAATACATTCATAAAAGATTTTCTGATAAGTGTGAAATCATCAGTATGGTTATATGTCGGCAGGCGTGATATATCAGCAAACAAGGGAGTAATGCTACGAATGCCTTTGAGGCACCAGTCTTCAGAACTGATTATGTGTTGTTCAATTAGCCTTTGTCAAGTGTGGATTTAGTCTTCTGAGATATAAACGACGGTACTCGTAGTTCACAGCAACATTTCCTACATTATGGTGTATAAAATGAATACGGGAGCAGTGTGTAAGCATATTTATATCTACTTTTCTTCCGCACCGTATACGGGAACAAAGAGATTGTCGTCAGTGCAGTCCCTAATTACGTGCAATACTGCACTGATTACATGCTGTGAAATGCTGCTTACAGTGAAGAATGAACGTTGCAAATACTTCTCTTTCAGAAATTAACTCTAAAATGTTAGCTGCTGATATAATATAAATTGTTTCCGGTGACAGTGCACATATAGGATGGTTACTAAAAATATGTAACATGACGAAAACAGTTTATGTACACACTCGACTGTAAGTGACATACCATTTATTACTTTTTGATTGGTTTTTATAGTTAAAGGGAGAATACTGATATTTGTGAGCATTTCTTTTACATCTATCAGGATGACTTCACGTACGTGTCAGTCTTGTAGCTAATGTGCACTGAACTGTTGGGAAGAGGTTACAGATGAGCATTCAGAATATTCCAAATTTGGAAGAGACTCTGATGCAACGTGTCTGCCCTTTTAAATACTATTACAGGAACTGAAGGTACATATAACAAAACTATGTCCTTAACTTTTCACAACTAACATTCAATTACGTTGTTATGCATGTACGGATAGTGGTATGCTATTAAACTGCAAGAGAAATTAAAGTTTCTGTGTGTTTTCCTTAATTCGAACAAGTACTGTTAACTTGAGTCTGTTTTCAAAGTTTTGCTTTGCAAGTATCAACTAACTCACATTTCTGAACTGATTCAGCGATAATCGCAACATTCGGGGTCGTCGTAAATACGCTTTTGTTATTGTTCCCTCTGATGTCAAAGATGTATTTTTATGACGTTCCAACCTCTGCGTAAACACAGTTGGCTATTGTAGTATATCGCTGGACCGCTCCGCCGTTTCTTAGCTTAGATGGCTGCGAAAATGGCGGCATCTCCAGTTCAGATATAGTAATATCTCTTAAAATTAATAGGTCAAACATGCCACTCCAAACAATAGTTCGACGAACGTTATGTGAGTTATATAACCCAGGAATAATTTCTGGTTTGATTTCGATGACGTATGTTGTAAAGAGACAAATGTTAATGGCCACAGTCAGCGTCCGTACTATTACAGGTACTTGACTGACGTCATGCACAGTGATTGAAAACTTAACTTTCCACAGACAATAGCCGTATCATGCCCTCAGAAATAATAAAGCTAGTTCTAATTTGTCTACCTAATGCGAAAGTCCACGTAATAGTCATTCATAAACTTAGTCCATTCAGTTGACACGTTCCATCAGGACGACACAGCTTCTGTACACCTTCCATTCTGCCTACAAACAAAATTTTTCTTGTGGCTGCATTCACCACTATACACTTTTGTCGCATAGTCCCAAGGGTTACTCAAAGTTCTTGAAAATCGACATAGTTCCTCCCATCTGTTATTAGACAATTCTTGACCTCTTCTCTTCTTTTCTGAAATCTTCTACATCCGATTGACGCAGCTAGAATATTCCTCTCCAAACAATAGTTCGATATACATTACACGTGTTGAATAAGCCAGGAAAAATTTCAAGTTCTATCTGAATCTAGCAATTCACCTGTCTTCTTTCTTGATCCACCTCTAATGTCTTTCAATAATTCCTACATACGCTGAGTCTCAGCTTACAGTTTGTCGCCCAGTACTAACGTAACGCCATTACCGTCCACAACACGCTTCATATGTCGGCAGTTTTTCCGAACAGCAGCACTTCATAACCTTGCCTTTGCACTATCCCTTTTGCACTCTTCTCAACACTTCAGATTCTAAGCGTTGCTTCTAAATACGAGAGGCGTTCATTAAGTAATGCATCACACTTCTTTCTCTCGACCATTTTCAACTGAAAAACTGCGGAATTTGTTGTGCGACATGGTGGAATTACCCTGCTTCAGCCTCTATACTTTTATGAAGTTTCGATGGGTGGTAGCGGTATGCGTAGCCTTCAAAATGTCGTCTGACACGGAGGTGCTTTCCAAGAAAAGAGCTGTCATTGAGCTTCTTTAGTCGGAGAACCAGAGCATCGTGGATGTTCACAGGCGCTTGGAGAATGTCTACGGAGACCTGGAAATGAACAAAAGCACGGCGAGTCGTTGGGTAAGGCCTCCGACATAATCGCAACAAGGTCGAGCAAACCTGTCCGACATCCCGCGTGCCGGCCGGCCGCACGCAGCTGTGACGTACGCACGCCACGCCCCCCCCCCCCGCCCCCGCCCCCGCCCCCGCCCCTACCATTCGAGGTGATCGACAGATGACAAACACGTCGCTGCTCAACTGGACTTCTCCGTTATCAGTGCTGACACACTCGTGCACCAGTTGGTGTACTCAAAGGCGTGTGCTCGCTTAATTTCTCGCTGCCTAACAGGACCATAAAAAACGATGACTGACCATCTGAGCGGAACTGTTTGCTCGTTAAGAGACCTATCGTGGCAACCTTTTGTCCAGTGCCGTCACATGCGATGAAACATCGGTTCATCACTAAGAACTGGTAACAAAACAGCAACCCATGGAGTGGCACAACATCACGTCTCCTCTGAAGGAAAAAGTGTAAAGCCGCACCTTCAGCCGGTAAAGACATGGTGATGGGCTTCTGGGAATCTGAAAGAGTTATTCTGTTCGATACTCTCCCTCATGGTGCAACAATCAACTCTTAAATGTATTGTGCTACCCTCGAAAAATCTAAGAAATAACTACAGCGTATTCGTGACCACAAAAATGAAAACGAAATTCTTCATGACAACGCAAGGCCTCATACAATTTGGCGCACCCGAGAGGAGCTCACGAAACTTCATTGGACACTCCTTCCTCATCCAACCTACAACCCTGATCTCGCACCTTCCGACTTCGGTCTGTTTGGCCCAGTCAAAAATGCACTCCGCAGACAGCAGTACGTGGATGATGCGGAGGTTATTGATGCAGCAGGACGTTGGCTCCAACGTCGACCAGCAGTGTGTTATCACGTGGTCTTAAGTGCCCTTCCAGGAACGTAGTATAAGGCCGCCGCGCAGACCGGGATAATGCAGAAAAATAGTTTTTTTAACCAGAAGATTGGGGAATAATATGGGTTATTGAAATATTCAAAAAAACCAACCTGCTTTCATGAAACAAAATTGTTAAATTACTTACTAACCGCTCTTCGTATTCCTTTCTTCTTCACTGCTTAAGCTGTTTCGCCACTAATGTAATTCCATGCCTCACTCCATCTTTTCACTTTTAACTGTCTACCTTCTCCACCTCGAATATTTTAATTTTCACCTAACGAGTGTGGAACACGATTACATGTATTCAGTACATTAACATTCACATATCAACAAGAAACGGAATAAATTTACAAACATACTTTCTTACACTAGGGTACATCAATTCGAAATTTACATTTGTCTGAACAAAATCAGTATGCAGTAGCTTTATATTGAAAGAAAGACAAGTAACAAGCAACGGAGTGCAGTCGTATTAACACACTCAAGTGACATGGGACGGAAATCTACGTCAAAGTGTCAGTGTTCACTGTTAATTGTGGTACACGCTGCATATCAAGAAAATATTAGCTAGTGTAGAAGTTCATAGCGTTTTCCTTAAGTTTAACAAAAGCAACAAATATACACAACAAAGACTTTAGTCTTCAATAACATATGGTCCTTCAGTATTTACAACAGTCTGCCAATGCTGAGGTAGCTTTTCGTTTCCGCAACTGCAGAAATCACATGGATTCTTAGGCAAAGGACTCTTCGAGGCACGTTCGGAGTGCATTTTCATCCGAAAAGGAAATTCCTTGAAGGTATTTCGACTTAGAGCGGAAGAGAAGAAAATCTGAGGTGCAAGGTTAGGTGAATAAGATGGGTATGGAATGACTTCTCAACCCAGTTCCTACATACTGCTTTTCGTCTGTCTGTCATAAGGCAGGCGGGCGTTATCGTGGTGTAGCATCAGTTCACGCAGTCTTCCTGGTCGTTGATCTTGGCTGCGTCTGCAAGACGCCTCAGTTGTTAACAGTAAATGTCAGGAGCGATAGTTACATCTCGGGGAAGCAATTCGTAGTACACCGCATCGTCGCTCTTCCATAACATTATCTATTGCGGATGCGAGCAAGTCTTTGTTTGGGGAGTTAGTGCTGTATTTGGGCTAACCTATTCCTTTCATTTCGTTATGTTAGCATAGAGACACCATTTCTCGTCACAAGTAATGATATCAGATAGGAATGGTAGGTGTTGTCCAAGAGCCAATTTATAACGAGAAAGCGGAGATACACATTTGGCCACCAGCTGATTTTTGTTATTATGCCTTAGAGCGTGCCGTACACATACAGCTGATTTTTTAACCATCCTCACTGCACGCAAACATCACTCAACTGTGGTGAATGATGACAGATCACCAAATTGGCCAGTTCTCTAGTACAATGACGTGGGTCGTTGTAGATTATTGCCTTAAACCCTCTTTATCCTACACCGAAGGTCTTCCTGAACGTGTAGAATCCCTAGAGTCAAAACGATCATTCTTCAGATGTGAAATCACTCCGTGGGATTATCCCAACACACGACGCAAATGGTACTGGCTGCTTCGCCTGCTGTCACTGATATATTGAACTCAAACAGAAAAATATGCTGGAAATGTTCCGATTTGTATCTACATCTACATGGATACTATGCAAATCGCACTTAAGTGCCTGACAGAGGGTTCATTGAACCACCTTCACAATACTTCTCTATTATTCCTATCTCGTACAGTGCGCTGAAGAAATGAACACCTATATCATTCCGTGCTGGCTCTGATTTACTTTATTTTATTATTTTTATTATGATGATCGTTTCTCTCTATGTAGGTCGGCGTCAACAATATATTTTCACATTCGGAGGAGAAATTTTTTGATTGAAATTTCGTGAGAATATTCCGCCGCAACGAGAAACGCCTTCCCAAATCCTGCACAATTTCAGTGACACTCCCTCTCCTATTTCGTGATAATATAAAACGTGCTGTCCTTCTTTGAACTTTGTAACGTATTACTATCTTTACGACGTTTCTCATCGAGCCGTATACGTTATCTCGCATTTCTAGATGCTTCTCTCACACAAATAATGATAAAAATTCAGAAATTCAGGGTCGCCATCAGCCCAAGCCCTTTCTAACCATTTAGAAAAAACAGAGCTAGAAAATTACTAGTTTAATTACTTTAATAATTTAATTCCAAGTATGCAAATTTCTTTAAGTAGCCACATAAATAGCACTCCATGTCGTGCATGAAGCAACTTGATTAATTCAGGATTGGAAATCGCAGTAAGTGGGTAAGATCAACATCACAGAATTTATCTTTCACTTAGATTATTTACTGTATCTAAGTATTTGGTTGCACATCCTAGCTACACATAACTGGTGCCTGACTAGAAATATTTAAGTAAGAATTACGTGAGAATGTAACAGAGCACAATTTAACTACAGCAAGAAGAAACACAGAAAATGATACTATCATCTCCTTTGCATTCATACCATAAAGATATCTCAGTGAGATTCGCATTAGGATTCTACGCACGCACTACTCTGGACAGAGGTATAACCAATGCACGAGGTTGTGCGATAATTATTCAACATACTAACTGCGTCTGCTGCTTGCAAACTGCCGAACTAGAGCACGTCGTGCATTCCCAATCAAACTGTTGTGCTCCTTTGTAGAAAGCGCACGGAAGAGCAGATATTCTTGCAGAAATTGTAGCTCATTAAACAAGCAAAATGTTAAAATAAAGCCTATTGCGGTGCCGTGGTGGACCAGAAGGGTCATTGATTACGAAACACGTGGCAGAGAATCGTCACTCAAAGACAAAAGAAACTTCCACACTTTTAATTCAAACACCCAAAAATCGTCTATTTAAACCAATATAATTATAGAACATTCGGAAAAGCTTCACACGCCTTGAGTTAAGCTGAAGTTCTTAAGTATTTCAACTGTTAAACATAACGAAGTCCTAACTCAACCTGATTCCTACCACCTGAAACCCCCCTTAAGAGCTACGATCCGTACTCGCCAAGCGTTCACCGAAGATTGCCCCTTTCTCTCACGAGATTACCTAGCTCCCCGTGCAGCGGGAGCTACCAGAGGGGTGGCCCTCAGTCACCAACCTCACACACAAAAACAGCCTTCGACACAGCCTTCGACTAAGATGGGTAAACCTCTCTGTTCAGGTATTGGAAACCTAAGTTGGTCATCCTGTGCTCTCCTTCGAACGAGAAGCAACAACGTCTGCTCCCAGCAGACGATGACCAACTCAGCGTTTCCCACAAAACAAAACCGAAACCCAACATTAAAACACACATATAACATTCAATAGGCCTTATTTGAGTGCTCAGTCTTTCTGGAAGAGTTCATGAATTGAGCTAAAATCAGGTAGTAAAGTGAATAAGTTGTACCGAATTCGACAAGCGTCTTATGAAACGACTTCACAGAGACGTTTCAACTTTCTCGATGTACTTCGTCAATCCTATCTGGTAAGGATTCCAAACGGTGCCGCATTGTTCTAAAAGAGGACGGACAAGTATAGTGTAGGCAGCCTCTTTAGTAGCTCTGTTACATTTATGTCTACTGTCAATAAAAGGCAGACTTTGGTTAGCTTTCCCCACACCATTTTCTGTGTGAACCCACAAATTTAAGTTGTTCGTAACTGTAATTCCTAGGTATTTAGTTAAATTTATGACCTTTAGATTTGACTTGTAAAGTTGATGCATTAAGTTGTTCTGAAAGTAGTGCTGATATTCAAGACAATAAAAGCGGATTAAAAGCTGTGAGCTATCTGGGGAAGTTATCCTTGTATTACCGGGCAACTGTTTCACCAGGTATCCAGCCTAGTTTACCAAATTGCCAACCACACTAACATTAATTATATTTTTTTAATAGTCATCTTACGACAACCGGTAATATATATATATATATATATATATATATATATATATATATATATATATATATATATATAATTTAAATAAAAAGAAATAAATCAGTTTATATTTAGAGATTTATTTTAACATTGATCATTGTACCGTTAAAATTTCAGCATATTAAACTTGATTCAAAACTAAACTGGTGCCTTATTTGGGATTGTGAAAATGTGCGTTTGTAATCTTACAGAACACATCAAATATGGAGCCAAGATTGGGAGACTGGATACAGCACTGCATTCATAAAATAACACATGAAGAACGTTGAAACATATGCAAGAGTAAATTAACCACAACCAACCGATTCAATTTTCACCCAAAGAAGTTACATTCGTAACGCAATCCTGTCCGTCATGAAATTACCACACACTGGTACACTAAAATTATACTAACTCTCTGTGAAAACTTCCCAAAAAGAAAAGCTGAGGGCTACTTTGATGATTACACCACATGCTTCACGTGGTCAACTTGGTTTACACAAAGAGTGTAACTCCACAATAATTTTGATAATTAAAATAAATTACGTCGAAATGCAATTTACAAAAGAAAAACCTCGAACTGGTTACTATCGTCTTACTATTAACCTGATGGGTCAAACAATTGTATAAGCACGTGGTACTAGTCTCACAAAGTACACCCCACGTGGGTTGAACATAAAGGAAAGTTGCTATATTGAAAAGTATTGTCAAGACGAGACGTTATAATCTCACGCACATTCGCATTTAAGATTGATGATCTTAGTTAGAGTTATGGATCAAGAACACGTGGTTCCACTTTACTCACAAAGTAGTGACAAAGCAACTGCTGGAAGATATTCTGAACTTCACCCTCGAATTACTCTGCATTGCAATTAAAGATAACGTAAGATATTTTAGATCTAAACCTAAAATAAAGGTGATTAAATTTTCAGTTAGGCTGAACTTAAGAAATCCATTGTCCTACGGACTTAGCAGAGACGCGCTTAGCCGGAGATCTTACCACTTCAGACGCTCTCCACGGACAGACTGACCTGCTGGGCCCCTACTGAGGGTGCTCCACAGATACAAACGGAAGTGACCAGAGGGGCAGCTTCCTATACCAACATGACAAGGGACAGACAGGACCATACTAAGAATAAAAACCTCTTTGCT
This sequence comes from Schistocerca cancellata, assembly GCF_023864275.1. Taxonomy (NCBI): domain Eukaryota; kingdom Metazoa; phylum Arthropoda; class Insecta; order Orthoptera; family Acrididae; genus Schistocerca; species Schistocerca cancellata. The sequence continues at coordinate 20,637,482 of NC_064631.1, read as the reverse complement.
TTTAGAAAGTGTTGCTACCTGTTCTGACGTTGGTCCTACTGTTCTCTAGCAGACCGGCTTGTCTGCTACCATCAAGCATGCAACTAGAAATACATTTTGTCATTCATCCATTCAAACAGAAGGGAAGGGGGATGACAGTATCTTATCATGTACAGTATATAAAAGAAAGCGTATGTAGGTTCCGTATGAGACTGTGTGACATGAATTACATATAAACTGTGTTTTTAAGTGTAGTAGTGTGACAGATCGTTCTTGTTTATGTGTAAAAGTAACACGTTCCACTGCTCAGTCTCCTCCCAGATAGTGTCAGAAACACCACAGTAAATTTAGAAGTGGAATTTATGTCGTAAATGACAACAGATTTAAGAAATTAACATGAGAGGAATCCAACAGAGACCTTCCAGACTGATTTATCGTGTAACCGAAGTTTAACGGATTCCTATTAGCACTCATGTCCATGACCTCACACTTAACACTACCTCTTCTAGCGTCCACAGCTCCACTCACTATCTGCAAATGAGAAAATTACAATACTTAAACAGTAACAGTGAACTACAAACAAATAATGACAAACAATATATAAGCCCTTAGAAACCGGAATACCAACATGCAAAACGAAACCACTAGAAATCAACCTGAAATGTAGCCATGTGTAGACCCCTGAGGAACAGCATACCGTCTGTACCGTGAGTGTATCCTGCACATTTCACACTGCGTGACAGGTGACTGTTCCGCACTCGTGGGAGACACAGTGGGTGTCAGTGACGTCACACAGTGACGGAGCACCGCGGTGGCGACCGTGCCAGGACCGTCGAGCGTCGCGCAGGCACGCCGCGCCGCTTCACGCCTGCGGCGGCCCGGCGTGAACCCGCAGTCCCGCCTGCAGCTAATTCGACGCTAATGACGTTGAATTAGCAGCCGCCGCCGCCGCTGCCGGCAAATTACGTTTCTGGCTGCTACCGGCTGCCAACAAGCGCTTACCACTGACGCTTCTTTCCGGGCACGCAAGTCGGCGAACCGCCCGGGACGCGCTAATCTCTAGAGTAATTAATGGACAGTAATACGGCCCAGCACGTCATGTCGCGGGCAGCAAAAGTTTCTGGGCTGGTACCTACCATATTTGTCTCCGTTCCTGGATTATAATAACTAGGCCTGAAAATTACTTTACAGTCTCAAACGCTCACAATGTATCAACTCTATTTTTGCAAGTTTCGTTACCTCATGCCTTCATCATCAGGATTACTGATATGTCTGCGCCAGCAGAAGAAACTAACGATCAAAGTCCGAAAACAATTTATTGGACTGTTCAATTAACCAAAACAAATTCTCCAAGTATAACACCAACACAAAACAGTGATTCTTCTTCGAATCACAACTACATACAAGAATAATATAGAAAACAACTGAAATAATTTCCTACTAGTCTCCGCCAGAGACTTCTCCGATATACCAAGCCTAATCCAGAGATCAGTGGGGAAGATCCAAGCCGGGCTGCCGGGGCGGCAGTTATCCATGTTTGCTGGCGGTCGATGAACTGCCGATGTGCGGCTTTTTTTTTTTTTTCTTTATTGTATTTCAATTCCCCATCGGGGCGGGCTGGTAGCAGCATTAGCGCTGCTCTTCAGCCGAAAGACATAGAACAAACAATGGAAGACATTTAGAAAGTACAAAGGAGAGAATACGGTGAACATAGATATAAAAAAGGGGGAACATCATGGAAAGCAATAGACAAAAAACGAGGTGACCGTAAAATAGAGATAAAAAAACTGTTAAAACTGTTTAAAAGTAGCACACACAAAAAGCCACACACTGCGACAATTAAAAGAACACAAGGCACAGTATGACTGGAGCATGAAAGGTATCGATGGATGGTGTAGCACATAACAAACACTGACGGCGAACCTCAAGGCAGTACACAATTAAAATCACACCTCTCGACGCACAGGAGAAACAGCGCTAAACACAACACTGATGTGGCACACTGACGATGATCAAAACAGAGGATCTGCCACGTGCAAGGAGATGAGGGAGACTGGAAGAGATGGAGGAGATGAGCGGGGGGCGTGCTGAAGAGGGCCAGGTAGGGAGGGATGTGGGAAGGAAAGAGGCAAGTATGGGTTGCAAGGTCTCAGGGGAGGGTGGGGGGAGGAGGAAAATCCGCTCTGGGAGACGAATAGGAAAAAAGGGAGCCCTGGGGAGGGGGAGGGGGGAAACAAGGCCAGGTTATAGTTGGAAGGAAGGGTAGATGTCACGGCGTAGTTCGTCATCCGAGAGGGGGAGGCGTTGGAAATTGCCCTGATGAAGGAGGGTGTGGAGGTGGAGAGAGGGATGGATACAGCGATAGAGGTGCAGCAACGGGCGTGGGGTGGAGAGGATGGAGGAAACCAGAGGGTGGGTGGGATCAAGCCTGCGGACAATGTAAAGGATGCGGAGATGTTGGTGGAACAGGAGGAGGTGGGGGAAGGGGACCAGTTCATACAGGAGCCGTGTGGGGGAAGGAAGGCGGATACGGAAGGCTAGGCAGAGCGCATGGTGTTCAAGGATTTGGAGGGCCTTGTAAAAGCGGGTGGGGGCGGAGATCCAGGCAACGCTGGCATAACAGAGGAAAGGATGGATGAGGGGTTTGTAGCTGTGGAAGATGGTAGAAGGATGCAATCCCCATGTCCGGCCAGACAGGAGTTTCAGAAGGTGGAGGCGGGAATGGGCTTTGTGCTGGATGGTCTGGAGATGAGGGGTCCAGGTGAGGTGTCGGTCGAGGGTGAGGCCAAGGTATTTCAGGGTGGGGGTGAGTTGGATAGGACGACCATAAAGGGTGAGGTAGAAATCATGGAGGTGAAAGGAGCGAGTGGTGCGGCCTATGATGATTGCCTGGGTTTTGGAGGGGTTGAGACGGAGGAACCACTGATTACACCAAGTGGTGAACTGGCTAAGGTGGGTTTGGAGGGTACGTTGAGACCGTTGAAGGGTAGGATAGAGAGCCAGGAAGGCTGTGTCATCAGCATACTGGAGAAGGTGGACTGGTGGGGGTGGCTTGGGCATATCAGCTGTGTACAAGAGATAAAGGAGAGGGGAGAGGACAGGACCCTGGCGGACGCCAGCCGTGGGATAAAAGATACGGGAGTTGGTGTTGTGGAGGGTGACATAGGAAGGAAAGTGCGAGAGGAAGGAAGCGACCAGACGGACAAAACTGATAGGCAGGTCGTAGATTTGGAGTTTAAAGAGGAGCGATGTGCGTGCGAGCGCCAGCTGATTAATACCTCGGAACTATTTTCCATCACGTGGTTTGACGTGTGAAAATAGTTCCGGGATCTGCAGCGATCTCTTCCTTATGTTTATGTGGGCCAGAAGTGGTCCCTGGTGGCCGCTGGTGTCTTTGCTGTGGTGTTGTTGTAGTAGTTGTTGTGGTCGTTCATCAATATTGCCTGTCCGATGTGTAGTGCTTGGGTGTGCCTGCGAGTCGGGCAGCCGCGGCTGCAGGCTGTCAGTTTGGTTGCTGACACCCAAGGCGCCGTGATGTCTGGTGGAGAAAGCCACAGCAATTACCATAACACAATTTGAATTGCGTGAAGAGTACTGCCTGAAGTCCATCCCTGCAAACGGTCCTGCAGCAGTGTCACCTTTCCGTAAAGATAAACATATCTCTATAAAAGTCAATAAATATATCAAATTTGTTTACGGGGTTTCACTTTTTCAGTAGTATGATACAGCTGTGCGATTATTAATATGAATCGGCTTCAGTCAACAGTTTCCATCCAATTATTCTGATGATGAATTTATGTAATTTGGAAACGCAAACATTTTAAGTTACCGTGACTTACAATTACCCATAGATACTAGAAAATGGCTCTGAGCACTATGGGACTTAACATCTGTGGTCATCAGTCCCCTAGAACTTAGAACTACTTAAACCTAACTAACCTAAGGAAACACACACATCCATCCCCGAGGCAGGATTCGAACCTGCGACCGTAGCGGTCTCGCGGTTCCAGACTGAAGCGCCCAGAACCGCACGGCCACACCGGCCGGCAGATACTAGAAGTTATTGTAACCAATCTCAAGTCATGTTATTTCCGGTATGTGTTTTAGGGTGTTAAACGTCCACCATCGTGCGGATTAATCTCAATAAGGTAATGATGTACCGTATTTCGTCTTTTTGGTAACTTGGGGTGCTATCTGATGTCAGAAGACAAAAGACAGTGCTTAAGTGCCGGCCGAAGTGGCCGTGTGGTTAAAGGCGCTGCAGTCTGGAGCCGCAAGACCGCTACGGTCGCAGGTTCGAATCCTGCCTCGGGCATGGATGTTTGTGATGTCCTTAGGTTAGTTAGGTTTAACTAGTTCTAAGTTCTAGGGGACTAATGACCTCAGCAGTTGAGTCCCATAGTGCTCAGAGCCATTTGAACCATTTGAACAGTGCTTAAGTACAAGTTCCAAAGTTTTCTGGAGGCTTTTGGTTGAGAAGATGATCAATAATATAAATAAAAAACCTCCAACGGGCATAATTTTTTTATACTGAAGCATCGTTAACGTTTATCTAAGCGCATTTGCTTCATTTCTTGTTGTCTTTTTATCACTAAATGAATTTCACAATTGCTTTAAGGTTCAGTAGTTAGTCTTCTCGATTGTTCTAGTTGAGCACGAATTCGTACATAATTCTAGAACAATAATTCTAGGACATAATTCTCTGAACTTGTGCAGTTATTTTCCCAGTTTTGAGATTTACGAGTGAAAGCAGCACAATTACATTATCAGGTTACCTTGCATTCAGAAGTCTATTGCACGTAGCGACGGTTATATTGTAAATAATAGATATCAGTCATCCTTTTTAAATTTTATTGACAGATCTAGATTTCAGCTAGAAACTAGCCATTCTCAATGCACTATCATTTTCGATCAATGCATGTAATGCCTGTTGGTCGGTCTTCATCCACAGTTCTTTGAATACATTAGATATCTTCAAGCCAGGAGGATGTTGTTGAAAAAATAAAATATTTAAGGTGAAAATATTGAAGGTGAAAATCTAAGGCCGCAAGATCGAGTGAATAAGGTGAATGCGGAATTACTTCCCAACCCAACTCCAGTATAATGTTTTTCGTCAGTCCACCATAACGCGAGCGGGTTTTGTCGTGGTGTAGCATCACTTCAGGTATCTTCCTGATCGCTGTTCTTGGACTGAGTCTGCAGGACGTTTCAGTTCTTGATAACAAATGTCAGCAGTGATGGTTACATCTCGGTGAAGCAATTCGTAATCGCTGTTCCATAACATTATCTTTCGTGGGTGCGTGTTGGTTTGTGTATGGGGAGTTGCTGCTATGTTTGGGCTAACCTATTCCTTTCATTTCGTTATGTTAGCATAGAGACACCATTTCTGGTCACCAGTAACGATACCGTATAGTAATGGTTGGTGTCGTCCACAAGCCAATTCATAACGAGAAAGCGGAGATGCACATATCGCCACAAGCTGATTTTTGTAATTATGCCTTAGAGCATGCGGTACACATACACCTGATTTTTGAACCTTCCTCATTGCATGCAAATGCCACACGACTGCGGTGAATAATCACAGATCTTGACATTGGTCAGTTCTACAGTCAACTGAAGTGAGTCGTTGTCGATTGAGAGATTCATCAAACCCCGAAGGTCTTCCTGAACGTGTAGAGTCACTAATGTCAAACCTATCATCCTTCAAATGCGAAAACCATATTTTCTGTTCCCTGTCCGACTGTATTATCCCAATACACGGCGCAAATGTTTCTGGCGGCTTCGGCTGCTGTCACCGCTCTATTCAACTCAAACAGAAGAATATGATGGAAACGTTCCGGCTCTCAACTGGCATTCCATTTCCTAACATCCACAGCTCCACTCACTTCCTCTGAATGACAGTAGGTAAATTCCAATAGCAACAGTGAACTACAAATAAAAAAGGACGAAGGTAAATAAGCCCAAAGCGATAGGAATACCAAAATGCGAAACAAAAAATGTTATGAACTTATGTACCAACCTAATAATATCGTAAGTTAAGCTTCAGCTCTTCTCAGCCCAACCAACTTAAAAAAATTGCTGACGCAAAATAGTGCCACGTCCCCATGTGCTTTCAACATCCCTTACTCCTTTAAAAATGCACGTTCTCATGGATACCATGAACGCAAATTTTACGTCTCACCTATACTAGACAGTTGTATATCTTAAAAGGCGGTTTCTTAAAACTTCCGCTGTGTATTTCTTACAAGCGTGTCTGATACTATTCAGCCATTTATACAACGATGATTCTTATGAAGTAAGGAATACAAGATTCCTACAGCGCGCGGAAATGATGGAAAAACTTAATCTAGTTTCAAAATTTCATAGTTTAAGTGAAAAAATTTGAGTCCATGGTAACGACACAAACGAAAGTAAAATAAATAATTGCAGCCCTTAGAATAATCGTTAAAAAAAATCTCGAGCGGTCTAAGGCGCTGCAGTCATGGACTGTGCGGATGGTCCCGGCGGAGATTCGAGTCCTCCCTCGGGCATGGGTGTGTGTGTTTGTCCTTAGGATAATTTAGGTTAAGTAGTGTGTAAGCGTAGGGACTGAGACCTTAGAAATTAAGTCCCATAAGATTTCACACACATTTGAACATTTTGAAAAAAAATCTATTCATGTCTATCACGTTACCTGTACTCATTGTTATTTCTAGTGCTCTGTTAAAATTAAATAATACAATAAACGATTTTTTAAAACACAGAAAATTGTTTACTGACTTTTAACTCAGGCTCAATAAAAAATGGTTCAAATGGCTCTGAGCACTATGGGACTCAACATCTTAGGTCGTAAGTCCCCTAGAACTTAGAACTACTTAAACCTAACTAACCTAAGGACATCACACACACCCATGCCCGAGGCAGGATTCGAACCTGCGACCGTAGCAGTCCCGCGGTTCCGGACTGCAGCGCCAGAGCCGGTAGACCACCGCGGCCGGCGGCTCAATAAGATTAAGCAAAAAACAATTTGTTTTCTTTCTTCCTTCGTTCTTCCATAAAATTCAATAGTTTATATATCTGGAGTATCATTATACTAGGTATCCCCGACGTCAACACAAAGTACCCTCCGAGAGACTTGGAAGCGTTACATATTTTCGCTCCAGTTTATTTCCTCTTTAATTCAGTTATAAATGCCTCAAAGTAGTCCTTCGCGTGAGAAGAAAATCAGGTGGTCATGCGAAATCGTCATTCTGCACGTAGAATACAAGCGACCTCACATCGTATTTCATTTCCGCCTGTACTTCATTATTGCATTCGTACTCCGTTTCATTCTATTTACCAACTACGTTTGTGTCAGACAGAGTGGTCGAACGTATCTTTCTAGCGATACGGTAACATCTGAGTTATATATGAAGAACACATAAACTCTTCTGGCCACTATTTAATGAAACAATTGTACAATTTGTTATCAACTCTTGTTCGTATTCTTAGCCCTTCGTTCTGGAAAACGGTAAATTTCTCAGACTTCCTGAATGAACAGCTTTCTAGAGTAATCTACGCTGTTTCCGGTCCATGAGTACTGTAGAATGTTCTGGCGTTATGGGCTGACTTCACTTACAATGAAATGATACACCTAGCTGCATACACGAGTTGATATAAGCAAATGGGGACAGTTGAAAAAGTGTGCCTCGACCGGCACTCGAACCCGGGATCTCCTGCTTACATGGCAGACGCTCTATACATCTGAGCCACCGAGGATAATGCGACTGCAGGGACTTATCTCTGGCACGCCTCCAGTGAGACCCACATTCGCAACTTATTGTCCCGCATTATATTCATAGTTCCCCTGCCCATTATACTCGTTACTCGCGGCTTTACTAGCGATTCTCGTAAGAGTTTGGGCACTGTTTGTGCATCCGCACAGAAGAAGACGGTCAAATGGCCGATGGTAGCCGGCCGGTGTGGCCAGCCGGTTCTAGGCGCTTCAGCCTGGAACCGCGTGACCGCTACGGTCATTCTGCCTCGGGCATGGATGTGTGTGATGTCCTTAGTTTAGTTAGTTTTAAGTAGTTCTAAGTTCTAGGGGACTGATGATCACAGATGTTAAGTCCCATAGTGCTCAGAGCCATTTGAACCATTTGAAAATGGTATCTGTTCTTTCGGACTTATCCGAAAGAACAGATACCATGTTCATTTATATGTGACTTCACTTAGCCAAAGTAGGACTTAGTGAAACTATATCTTAGAAAACATATTGTGTACTTGGTGAGGGAACTACATATCAAATTGATAGACACCTGTACTGAAAGTATGTTTGGAACTTACTATAACTTTGCACTCGGCACAGGTCGATAGGGCGAGCAATCGATTGTGACGTGTTGCGAGAGCGAGTGTCGAGATGCGCCGGAGTGGTTGGCGGGAATGGTGTGTGTGTGTGGAGGCCATTCTTGGAATACAGGGTTTTTAACCGAGAAGGGTGTAACCATCGCCGTGGTTAGACCTCTAAATAACAGATAAATATCGGGAAAGTGATGAAGTATCTTTATAAAGGTGATCAGTGACGTTGCTAGTGCCGATATTTGGTTTCGCGTCTACCGCGCCGGCAGTGTTGGATGCAGTGATGGATTAGCGTGTGACGATAATGGCAAATGAAGAAAGCCTTTGCTGAGATTATCCGTAATTAGATATTTATCACGGAGGCGAGATTTCCACACTCCTAAACATCTCTAGATCCACTGATTCCGATATGGTAGTAAACTGGTAACGTGGAGAGACACGTACAGCACAAAAGCGTACAGGCCCATCTCGTCTGTTGAGTGACACAGACTGCCAACACTTGAAGAGCGCCGTAATGTGTAATACGCAGACATCTATCCAGACCAAAGCACAGGAATTCCAAACTGCATCAGGATCCACTGCAAATATTATAACAGTTAGGCAGGAGGTGGGAAAACTTGGCTTTCATTGTGGAGTGGGTGCTCATAAGCCACCCATCACGCCGGTAAATGTCAAAAGACGCCTCACTTTGTGGGCCGGCCGCGGTGGTCTCGCGGTTAAGGCGCTCAGTCCGGAACCGCGCGACTGCTACGGTCACAGGTTCGAATCCTGCCTCGGGCATGGATGTGTGTGATGTCCTTAGGTTAGTTAGGTTTAAGTAGTTCTAAGTTCTAGGGGACTGATGACCACAGTAGTTAAGTCCCATAGTGCTCAGAGCCATTTGAACAGCCTCACTTTGTATAAGGAGCGTAAACATTGGACGATTGAACAGTGGAAAAACGTTTTGTGGAGTGACGAATCACGGTACAAAATGTGGCGATCCGATGGCACGGTGTGGGTATGTCGAATACCCGGTGAACCTCATCTGCCAGCGTGTGTAGTGCCAGCAGGAAAATTCGGAGGCGGGGGGTGTTATGGTGTGGTCGTGTTTTTTGCGTGGTACTAACACAGCACAGGCCTACATTGATGTTTCAAGCACCTTCTTGCTTCCCACTGCTGAAGAGCAAATTCGGGGATGGGGATTGCATCTTTCAACACGATCGAGCATCAGTTCGTAATGCACAGCCTGTGGCGGCGTGGTTACACGACAATAACAACCTTGTAATGGGCTGTCCTACACAGAGTCCTGACCTGAATCCTATAGAACACCTTTGGGATGTTTTGAAACGCCAACTTCATGCCAGGCGTCAGCGACCGACATCGATACCTCTGCTCAGTGCAGCAGTCCGTAATGAATTGGCTGCAATTCCCCAACAAACCTTCCAGCACCTGATTGAACGTATGCCTGCGAGAGTGGAAGCTGTCATCAAGACTAAGGATGGGCCAACACCTTATTATATTCCAGCATTACAGATAGAGGACACCATGAACTTGTAAGTCATTTTCAACCAGATGTCCGGATACTTTTGATCACAAAGTGTATATGTCCGATTTGAGTAGATAGCTGCCGGTACTGCTGGTACAATTTACAGCTGATTTCCTCGGACTAGCGTCGTCTCATTGTTTACTCTTTACTGAGCTGTCGTCGCACACGCAGTCATAGCCGGCTGGACATTTTCACTTTCTCGTCAAACTCGTCTGCTTCACACATGTGTTCCGTACTCATTGATGGTAGGTAGGGTCAAGGAAACCAGAGACAGCACCTTGCTAGAGCACTGGCGTGTGTCATTAATCGAGCCGTCGTTAGTCACCCTTCAGCGAAGGTCCCAGCTTCGAGTTCCAGTCCAACACTTAGTTGTGATCCACCAGCAAGCTTCAAATGTGCACACACTCCGCTGTAGGGCGAAAACTCATTCCGGTTCCACGTTGTTTGTTTGTGGATCGCTGTTGCTTGAGCGTAGAGAGCCGAATACGACGGGCGGTTGCATCTAGGTACGCGGCTGGAGGCTGGAGGTTGGAGGGGTGGGGGGCGCAGCGTCAGCACGGCGGTGGCCGGGGATTGGGGGCGGGGGGCTGTGTGCCGGCTGTCAGGTGAGCGGTGCGGCGCGCAGCCATCAATATTCATGAGCGATCGCGAGGCGAGCTGAGGCCGCATCGCGGGGGAGCCAGCAGCCCGCGCCACGCCTCGCTGCGATGTGGGGGGCCCCTGCTGATTTATGGGACCCCATCCACAGCGCGCCTTCTTGCGCCGCGCCTTCTTGCCGCTGCTCTGCAGCTCTGTTCCAGGTTGTTGGCAAAGTGACCCGCAGCTCGGCACCTGCCCTGCCCACATTTCTAACAGTCACGTGCATTAATTATTAGGCTGGTTCCGGGCGGGCGCACCGCCTGTTCACGCCTCCAAGAGTACACTAAGGTGACAAAACTCATAAGATAGCGATACACACATCACATAAAATCTCTAGTGATTTATCAGTCGTATTCAGTCTTTACGGCTGCAAAGTAACGACTTGCTGGTAAGCCTTGACGTGGTTTCTCTCTTTACCAAGGTGCCTCTTGTAGATTCATTACATCTGATCGGTAATATGTTTGATGCAGATATTACAACGTTGTTTGAGGATACTCTCTCTTCTACATATTTCACATTCAACAATAAATTTTATGAACAATCTGACGGTGTCGCCATGGGGAGTCCTTTGTCTCCCCTGGTAGCAAATCTTTTTATGGAAGATTTTGAAGAGAGCGCTCTCCACTCTGCCACTTTTAAACCGACAGTGTTTTGGCGTTACGTGGATAACACGTTTATAGTATGGCGTCATGGCGTGGACCGTCTCCAGGAATTTTTACATCATATGAATTCCATACATGAAAATATTAACTTCACTATGGAAACTGAAAAAATGGTTGTTTGCCATTTTTAGATGTTCTGGTACGGCGCAAGAATGATGGCACACTTGGTCATTCGGTGTACAGGAAACCGACCCATACAGATTTGTATCTGCAAGCTAACAGTTGCCACCATCCAGCACAAACAATAAGTGTCCTTAAAATTTTAATCCACCGTGCCCATACTATTTCTGACGTAGACAGTCTTAAAGCGGAACTGAAACACCTGCAAAAAGTATTCCCGATGAATAGCTTTTCAATTAAGCAAGTGAACAGAGCTATGCAGTCCTACAAACGACGCAACAAGGAAGAAGAAGAGGTCCTCAGGTCAACGGCTTATCTACCTTTTATTGGGAACATCTCGTCGCAGATAGGTAGAATATTGAGGAAGCATCAAGTTAGAGTCATCTTTCGCCCTCCTCCTAAAATATCATCACTGGTGGGATCCGTTAAAGATGACCTGGGCCTACGTAAATCAGGTGTCTACAAGATTTCATGTGATTGCGGCAAGTCTTATATAGGCAGACAACAAGAACGGTGCCGGAACGCATTGTGGAACACCAGCGGCATACTCGCTTTCTCCAACCCACCAAGTCCGCAATCGCTGAACAATGTATTTCTACTGGCCACTCTATGAATCACAATGATACAAAAATGGTGGCTCAAACATCAAATTTCTGGAGTTCAATTATAAATGAATCCATAGAAATAAAATTGTCAGACAGCGAGATTCTTATCAATCGACATAGCGGTTACCAGTTAAATTCCGCTTGGAATCCCGTTGTAGAGAAACTTCGTAGTCAGCGTATTTATCGCTATAAAGATGAAGATCGATCTGATATGGAAATGCCAAGTTTTCACCGCGGAGGGCGACAGGCGCAGCGCACGGAGCTGTGGACGCGCACGCTAATCAGTACATGCGCAGCGCATGCGCAATGCAGAACCCTTTGGCTTTAAATGGCAGAGCTCCGCGCGTATTCGCCAGTACTTCTGCAGCTGTACTCACCGGAAGATGGCCAAAAACTTTGTGCCGAAATATCGTGGCAAGATGTCACTGACTTACGGCAGTTCTCCCGTGTTTTTATGCAACACACATACACAGTTGGCCGTAGTATCGCGTACACCAAGGTATAAAAGAGCATTGCACTGGCGGAGCTGTCATTTGTACTCGGGCGATTCGTGTGAGAAGGTGTCCGATGTGACTGTGGCCGGACGGCGGGAGTTAACAGACTGCGAACGCGGAATGGTAGTTTGAGCTAGGTGCATGGGGCATTCCAATTCGGAAAATCGTTAGTAAATTAGGTATTTCGGGATCCACATTATCAAGAGTGTGCCGAGAACTCCATGCATTAGCTCACGCCGAGGACAACAGTGGCCGACGGCCTTTATTTAACGACAGAGAGCAGCATCACTTGCCTAGCGTTGTCAGAGACAACATACAAGAAGCAACTAACGTCTGCGTTAGGACAGTCCGGTGAAATCTGCCGTTAATGGGTATAGCAGCAGACGACCAACTCGACTGCCTTTGCTAACAGCACGACATTTCTTGCAGAACCTCTCCTGGGCTCTCGGCCGTGTAGGTTGGACACCAGAGACTGGGAAACCGTAGCCTGGTCAGATGAGGCCATGTTTAAATTGGTAAGAGCTGATGGTGGGGTTCGAGTGTGACACAGACCCACGAAGCCATAGGCTGAAGTTGTCAACAAGGCACTGTCCGATATACATTGAGGTGTATGGGATATGCACATACACAGTTGGCAGTAATACGGGGTAGACAAGAAAGGAAAGGGCTGTGTTTGCATGGCATAGACTGGGTCCTCGGTCCTACTCATTGACTGGAGATGGCTATGCTCGGTCGCTTGAACATCATTTACAGCCATTCATGAACTACCTGTTTCCAAACAACTACGGAAATTTTATGGATGACAATGCGCCGTGTGCCCCGTGTACAATTATTTAAGATTGGTTTGAAGAACATTCTGGACAATTCTAGCGAATGATTCAAATAGTTCAAATGGTTCTAAGCACTGTGGGACTTAACATTTGAGGTCATCAGTCCCCTAGACTTAGAACTACTTAAACGTAACTAACCTAAGGACATCACACACATCCATGCCCGAGGCAGGATTCGAACCTGCGACCGTAGCAGCAGCGCGGTTCCGCACTGAAGCGCCTAGAAATTCATCCAACATGAATCTCGTCTAACACTTATGGGATATAATCGAGAGGTCAGATCGTGCACAAAATCCTGCACCGGCAACACCTTCTTAATCATGGACGGCTAGATAGGTAGCGTGGTTCAATATTTTTGCAGTGAACTTCCAACGACTCTCTGAGTGCATGCCACGCCGCGCTGCTGCACTGCGCTGGGGTACAGGGTGTCCGACATCACGTCAGGAGGTATCCCAGGACTTTTGTCGCCTCAGCGTACATGACGCCAATCTATGTACACACACGTTTCAGTCACCTACACTGAACAGACAACAGATAAATAGACAACTATCATACACGTCAAGGAAAGGGACAACTGTACGGAGGGAGAGAAAACAGCTTTCGATTGGACGGCTCGGCCCATCGCTCGGGGATTCCCAGTCAACTATGCCATATAAATGTTTATCTTAAACCGTTTCTGATTGGACGGCTCAGCCCACCTCAAGGGCGTTCCCAGTCAACTGGCCATAGAAATATTTCTCTTGCCTTGACAAACGCCTTTTGTGGAGCTCTACACTACAATCTAAGCGAGGTAAACAGTGTCTGTTTCAGTATAAACACTGTCTCCTGCATGTGTGTGTGTGTGTGTGTGTGTGTGTGTGTGTGTGTGTGTGTGTGTCTGTGTGTGTTTTTCTCTTTAATTGCCTCTGACGCACAGAGGTTTAACCTGGCTGGCTGGCTAAATTAAATGACGCAATCTTAGAAACAAACCAAATGAGCAACTACTGCGCCATAGACTGAAAGAATTTACATTTACAAAATTCGAGATTGAACTTCTTAACTAGAAAACACTCACGGAATGTAACTAAAATAGTGTATAAGCTACATACGTAACTAGCCGTTCTCTGGAGGTGCACAGAGGCGACGGCCGAGGGCCTCCGTACGGATGACGATGTAATAAGCACCCCTGGCGTAGAGAAACACGCGAAAGAGTTGAAAGCAGATAAGTTGGCAGGTCTCTTTTACAAAGAGTACTCTATGGCATTGCCCCCTTACTTAGCTTGCATTTATCGCTATTCTTTCGCCCAGCGCCAAGTCCCAAACGATTGGAAAGAAGCGCAGGTGACTTCTGAATATAAGAAGGGTGAAAAAACGGAGCCGCAAAACTGCAGACCAATATCCCTAACATAAGTCTGCTGCGGAATCATTGCACATATTCTCAGTTCGAACACAATAAATTTTCTTAAGTAGCTTACGTCCACGAATCAATACGGTTTTAGAAAGCATCGTTCCTGCAAAGCCAATAGGCAGTCTGTCAACAAGTGCCCACGAAAGCCTCAACAATTTTGTACGCCGGAACCTTCGATGAGCCGTGACTAACGACGGGTATTGCTGAAGAAGGTTTCAAGCCACTCATATATCTGGGAACCTACGCCATACGCTCGTTCTTTCGATAAGTCTGCAGTCGAGCGCCGTGTCAAAAGCTTACCTGAAATCTAGAAATGTGCATTTTGCCCTTCATCTATAGTTCGCAGTATTTCATGTGAGAAAAGGGCAGTCTGAGCAATAGAACGCAGTCCTTATTCCTCTTCCCGCCACTACTTTTGTTCTTCGCCATTGTGAAGAGGGCAGGCTGTTGGATCAGTTTTTCCTTCCCTCCACAAAATTATGTTCAATAGTATCTCAATGAGCGGAAATAACGACCTTATTTTCTTTGTATTTATGCAAGATCTCGTTTACGCCATTTTTTATAATAAAGAGGTCGTACTAACGTCTATCTGCGTTCATCAGTTCAATGAAACACGCCTCCCACATAAGGGCTGTTTGAAAATCCCCATTAAACCTTATGATCAGCAGATCAATAAAGTCGTTGTTTAGTCGGTCTCCGTAACGTCGTGCGGACTTCCCGCTTTTCTTTGTTGGGGTGGAGTTTGTTCTCGCGCGCCCGTTGCGACCATTGCGCTTACGGAACCGCTTATAATTAAATCAGATTCTTCCCTTCCGAATAAGGGAAAAGTCATGGCTCACTGCGGGACTGAACAAAATTCCACTTGATGTGGTGAAAGTCGTTTGCCATATTATGAATGGGTTTTAGAGAGTTCGGTTTATATAACTATCACCAGTAGAGATTTATTTGTTGAGTAATCTTTCCATAATTCCAATAGAAAAGTAGTTAAAACAAACATGGTACCGCTTTTATAGTGCATCACGAGTTCGTGCCACATGGCCATACGGTCAATAAGAAATTCTTCCTGCATACTGTGCACCACTTGCGTGAAGCAGTTGGAAGAAAACTACCAGAATTGTGGCAAAACCACTCGTGGAGTTGCATCACGATGATGCTCCCGCTCCTATTAATGATTTTGTGACAAAAAACAAAACCGTTGTATTGCATCAGATGGACATGGCGGCCAACAACATATTTCTGTGTCAAATGTTCAAGAGAATCATCAAAACACGTCGTTTGGTCACCACAAATGACATAAAAAATGAATCGCTAAAGAAGTAGAACACCACAACAGGAAGAGATTTCCATAGGTGCTTCCAAGATCGGAAAAAGCCCTGGAACAAATGTATTGTGTCTGAGGGGGATACTTTTAAAGAGACAGAGTTGATGTTGATGAATAAATAAAGGTTCTTTAAGAGTAACCACTACTCCCATTAGTTTTTGATCATACCTCGTACGTTGTGGAAAACTGGCTGATATTGCGTTAAATAACTGACGTTAAGCATATAAAACCTTCGCAAGTCCATACAGGTACAGTGGTACGTAGTGACTTAAGAAGGTAAGTTACAACTGTCGTCCCAAGGTAAAACCATGGCGCCGCAAGAATGACGCGTTGTCATAAGGGGGTTCAAGTTCCGGATTTCCTGTAGACACAGTTCTGTTGCGGTACGGATAACAGGTACTCCACGTCACAGCGAGCGAGGGACATGGCAAAGTTGAAGCAGGCGAGACATTGCAGTTCTCATGAACAAAGCGTCCAAAGTCAATATAAATTTACTGTGAAATTCTAGCGGTTTACGGACCAAATGCAACGCTACGTCTAGTTCATTCAACGTACAAGATCGTAGTACCACGTCGCGTGCCTTGAGTCAGGGAATGGGCTTGTTTACAGCAAGACAAGTACCGATATAAGTATTTATTTATTTATTACATTTCAGCTCGTTATTTAAGCTTAAACAGAGATTTCATTCATTTCTACACAAATTATTAATATCATAGGCAAATTTTTCTTCTATACATTGGCAAAGATCCGACGATGTCTGGGAAACCAAATACCGTGAGCACAGGGACCAGAGTCCCTACTTCCCTTGGAACAGCAGTGGTACTTCCAATGAGACAACACTGAACCCATATGAGGCATCTCACCGTCTTTTCAGACGAGTCCCCGTTCTCCATACAGCATCCCGATGGACGTGTATGTGTGATTGTGCGTGTGGAGGCTTCAAGGATAGCTGAGATGCGTTCTGCATCGTCATACTGATGAAACAAATTGCATGAGGATACGGAATGCTACTGTGTACACAGTCCGATCACTTCAGGTCCGCACAGCCAGCGATTTCGACAGCAGGCGTGCCGTGCTATGGCTGATGGCCATGTTCTAGCTCTGATGTCACCGTGACGTTACCATTAAACAAGATAATGAACGAAGGCATGTTATGTTTCCCGTGCTGTCTTGAACTACCACGATATAAATGGTGACCAAATTTTGCCCTGGTCAACCAACACGTTTTTCATATATCTCACCCATTACAGCATCTTATCCTGGATCAAATGAAACTCTGTGGCTCCAGAGACCTTTTCCAATCAAGTCTCAAACATCTCTGATATACATATGTATGCAAACTAAAGAGATGAATCAAAGTTTGTGCCAAGGCCAAGAATACTAGGGTATTCCATGCAGTTGTGCAAAACCACTGTGCCATGGTCATGGTGGTCGGTGGTTAGCGCTTCTGTCTGGTGAGCAGGAGATCTGAATTCGAATCCTGGACTTAGCAAAAATTTTCATTCGATGCTTCAGTCTGCATATATGCCTAACAAATTTTTGTGACTTGAAAATACCTCTGCAGCCACATATTTTAATTTGATGAAGCGTCCATGACTGTGTTTTAGGGGGCATCCCCGTTTAGTTCGATGCTGAGGTGCTAATCCAATATATTTGGAGAGCCTCTGCAATGTTGTGTGAGTTTAGGGGCAATACCGAGTGGGCTGAAGCGTAAATGAAGTTTTGAATGAGGAGTGAGGTGTACTAGGGCAGAGCGTGTAGCTGTGAAAAGCTAGTATGCCAAGGTGACGTGATGTTTAGCGCATGTGCCTAGTGATCGGGAGATCCCGGTTCGAACCCCGACCTTGGTATAAATTTTCATTGGTCGCTTCAGTCTGCATATATACGTCATTTTATTCAGACTTGCTGACAGACTGGCATGTCAGCACGTAGTAGTGTCGTTCCTCCCGAATGTTCACGAATGTTCACGTTGTTGAGAGGTGAAGGCTATACAGTGATGAGCCACAGCATTATGCCCACTGCCCAACACGACACTGGATGACGCCTGTTCGCGCTGCGGGCACCTGACGCTGTAACAAAACTATGTAAGTGGAGGAGACACGGACGGGGCATCACACTAGCGAAGATATGGGCTGCAAACGGGGAGATCCATAGAGATAAGCGACTTCCACAAAGCGCAATTTATTATTACGCTGAGCCTAGGAACGAGAATCTCATAAACGGCGAACCTGGCCGAATTTTTACGTGCTGATGTGTTGAGCATCTACGGGAAGAGTCACGAAGATAGTGAAACTACAACTAGGCGTTAAATGGTTGGACGTCCACGATTCTTCACAGAACGTCGGGTTCGGAGATATGTTTGCTCTGTAAAGCGGGATAGACGCAGATCTGTTTCATCTCTGCCGAAAGAGCAGAATGCTGGTGCACACACAGATGTTTCTGGGCACACCGTTTGTCGTACATTCTTGAACATGGAACTCTGCAACAGACCACGCCTGAATATTCACAAGTTTACCCAACTGCATAGTGAGTTACGATCGCAGGGGTCTCGGAACCATCCGGAATCGACCGTCGATCAGTGGAAACGTGTCGGCTCTTCGGGTGAATTACATTTTTCCTGCACTAGGTCGCTGGTCGTCTCCACAAACGCCGTTATCGAGGTGAACAACGGCAGCTCGAAACGTGCAACGGACGCAAGCTGATGACAGCAGTATTACGATATGGACGATATGGAAGATATTCTCCTCCGCCTTCATGGGACCCGTGGTAGTAATCGAAACCACGCTAACAGCCGCAAAACACCTGCATCCCATTGTTCTTGATGTCTTCCCCGGCATCGTTGTCAGTCCTTCAGCAGAATAACTGTGCATATCTCGAAGCCAGAACCGTGCTACAGCGGGTTGAGGAGCAATATAGTGAAGTTACACTGATATCTCGGTGACAAAATTGGCCTGACGTAAATCCTGTTGAACCCATCTGCAGATCTATCGGGCACCAACACCACATACGCAAATCAGCGGCCCTTTCCAGAATGAGATTTTCACTCTGCAGCGGAATGTGCGCTGATATGAAACTTCCTGGCAGATTAAAACTGTGTGGTAGACCGAGACTCGAACTCGGGACCTTTCGCTTTTCTGGGCAAGTGCATCTGATCTACCCAAGCACGACAAAGGGCCGTCTCGCAGCTTTACTTCTGCCAGTACCTCGTCTCCTACCTTCGAAACTTTACAGAAGCTCTTCTGCGAAACTTACAGAACTAGCATTCCTGAAAGAAAGGATATTTCGGGGACATGGCTTAGCCACAGCCTGGGGGAGGTTTCCAGAATGAGATTTTCACTCTGCAGCGGAGTATGAGCTGATATGAAACTTCCTGGCTGATTAAAACTGTTTGCCGGACCGAGACTCGAACTCGGGACCTTTGCCTTTCGCGGGCAAGTGCTCTACCGACTGAGCTACCCGAGCACGACTCACTTCCCGTCTCACAGCTTTACTTCTGCCAGGTTCGCAGGAGAGCTTCTGTAAAGTTTGAAAGGTAGGAGACGGGGTACTGGCAGAAGTAAAGCTCTGACACGGGGCGTGAGTCGTGCTTGGGTAGCTCAAATGGTAGAGCATCTGCCCGGGAAAGGCAAAGGTCCCGAGTTCGAGTCTCGGTCTGGCATACAGTTTTAATCTGCCAGGAAGATTTAGAGGCCCTTTATTTACACGAATTACATGACCTGTGCGTAGACATCTGATGCCATATACCTCCACAAACATACCAACAGAGTGCGGGATCGCTGATACGCGGAATCAGTAATGTATTTGGCTTGGCTCTGAGCACTATGCGATTTAACATCTGAGGTCATACGTCGCCTAGAACTTAGAACTAATTAAACCTAACCAACCTAAGGACATCACACACATGCAAGCCCGAGTCAGGATTCGAACCTGCGATCGTAGCGGTCGCTCGGCTCCAAACTGTAACGCCTAGAACCGCACGGCCGCTCCGGCCGGCAATAATGTATTTCGTTCCAAACACGGACAAAGAAGCTATTAACCAGGTGGTCATAGTGTTTTGGCTCATCAGTCAATAAAAGGCAAATTGGAAAACTACGTGGACAGACCAGAATTCGATCCCGCCACCTTCCGGTTTGCAAGCATGCACTTGATAAACTCTGGCACTGAGCTGAAGCAGCATGGTACGACGTAGGCATGTTTATTGCCCTTGCTCAGTTCTAGTAGACGCCCACCCGTGTTAGCGCCGTTGTTGCTACCATAGTGGGCAGCGCTGTGTACTAAATTTCGCACCCTCGGTATCTCGAAATCGTCAACAAAGGTAACAGCGCATGCTTCCTGCAGTACTCTGTACTCTCAATAACAATATTTCTTCCTTTGCTACCTGTTTGAGTGTGAGAGAGAAATAAAATCCGTCGATAAACAGCGAGTGCGTGGCTATACCTGAGGCAGGGGCGTACCCGCAGTAGCTCCTGGGCGCCTGCGCTGGCCGCGCCACGCAACCCGCGTGACCCGGCCGCACGTGCTCCCTGGGGCGTCTCCCGCCTCAAAGCCAGATTAATGAGCCCGATAGCGCGGAACGCTCTCTCTTGTTGTGGGCGCGTGTGAGCCCAGCCGCTACCTGTAACAGGGGGGGACGCCCCTCTAATTAGTCGCGGCAACCACTTTCTCCTCTTATGCCTCCCTTCGCGCTGAATACTGTACTTCGTAAAAGACACAGAGTCTGCAGAGAAGGCACCTTTGTGATTTAAGAGAAAACACCAGAATTAGACTACCCCACCTGAGGAGCATTAATAACATCCGCGTGTCCGGTGCTACCCGATACTGATAAAGGTTCCCTAAAGTATTTCGCCATTGTATCGCTGGTAATTATTCTTTATTTTTCACTTAAAAGAATAGGTCCCAGCGGTGGAACTGCCGTTTTGAAATCATCTATACGGGGATGTAGCTTAAAATCCCAGGAATGGTACCCCACAATCATTCATCCTGGTGGGTCTTCGAAGGAAAAATCGGAATTTTATGTGACGTTCAGTAGCGTTAGAAACTGTGTGTGGTGTGACTGATAACGTATAATTTTAATTATCATTGTGTTTATACTAGTTGCTGGAGAAGAGGAAAGTTAGTTATTGGTATTTTATTAATGATCTGATTCATAAGCAGCCATATCACAGTCATCACAGTCTCTCAAGAAAGTTATAATTAAGCTTTACTTGTTTAATCAGAATCGGACGATGACTCTCCTTGTCCGCAGTCTCGATGATTCGAAGCGATCTGCAATCCTGTGTAAATAAAATGTCTTGGTTTTATTGCGTTGCGTTGTCGGTCGGGAAACCTTATGTCAAGCGGAACTTTGCTTTGATGGCGTTTACTTATCCGATCAAATAATAGAGCTCTTGGATCTAATAATTGCAGGTTCGTTTCCAATTCATCGGAAGTTCCCTTCTGATTACCAACGAAACGACTCCACCGTGCAAATTTCCAATTAGAGAATACATATATAATGAAATTCCTTACACACCTTTGATGTAAATGCTTAGTATATATTTTCTTGAGTAGCATACAGTATATTTTCAATCTCTTTCTTCCAGTAATCTCGATAGCAAAATTACAATTATTCAGTGCGGCTATTCGGCACGGAGAAGATCCTACAAGCCCCCCCCCCCCCCTACAAACCAGAGAGAATATATTACAAAAAGTAATTCTGCACTCATGGAATAGTAATACTACTGTACTACTTTGCGCATCGATTCTGCGAGTCAAGTAGGAAACGTAATTCACTCCTAGAATTGTGCAGCGATAATTAGTAGAATATAAGGAGATATTACAAGCGTAAGACCTTTACATGCAGAAGGTCGTGATTTCGGAACTCGTTGAATGCTTTACATCTTTCTAATTTCTAAATCTTCATCGAAATGACTTTGAACACTGTTTTCATTCATTTAACTGGTTCAAATACAATTTTTTTTCTATTCCTTTGTCACATCATTTTAATCATCGCATGAATTTTTTCATTCGATTTCATTTTTATTTACATAATTTTTTTGCACTTGCAATTTTTGTGAATCTGAATTTAATCATATTTATCTATTATAATATTTAAATATTTTTAAATGCCAACATATTGGTTGAAAACAAAAGACGAAATAATTTATTTATACTGACTAGGCGATGGTGTCAAAATATATTTTTCGTTATAAGATGTACATTTCTTACGGTAATTATCATACAGACATTTAAAACATAGCCCAAATTACTATTGCACTGTGGACAAAATATCGCAGATGAAGATTTAAATGTGAGAAGGGATTATGAGTGAACCAAAGTTCAAGCGGTATGATGAATACAAATAATGAATGCAATGACACAAACGAAAAAAGTACTATAATAAAACGAAAGAAGTTAAACCGAAATCAATATATAATATTAATTAAAATGACACATACAGAGATTTCAAGTGGAATAAGATTGATAAGAATTAAAGTGAGAGCGAATGAGGAAGTTGACATGATAATTAAAACGATGTGACAAACGACTCAAATAAAAAATTACATTTAAATCAATTAATTGAATAAAAATATTGGTCAAAGTCATTTCGATAAAATTTCAAAAAATATAAATATTAATCTACGTGATTAGATTCGAACTCACGACAGTCTGCATGTGAAAGCCTTAACTAGTCTATTACACGATGCAACCAATCATATGCTACTATTTTTTAAATGCTGTTGAGCGTTACGCAAAATTTTGAATATTTTTTTCGTCTATTACTTGCGGACGAGAGCCCACCAGGGTGAATGGTATATCATGTGGTATATTAACCTACATCACTGTATAGATTGTTTCAAAAAGTTCATTCCGCCGCTGGCGACCTCACCTTCAGAGGTGTTAATAGTAACTTTATAATTTGATGTGACTGATTTTTGAAGATGAATCCTTAGGGACATTCAATATACATCATTAATATACTGTTCTCGGTTAGTCCATGAAGCTTTTCAAGATGGAATTCAGTTCATATGATCGATTCTAAATGTATAGAACTATACTTCGAGAGATGAAATTATATAATTTAGAAATTGATTGTGTGAATTAATTACCGTCAACAAATCAGTTATATGGATTCTCCAGCAAGAGTACATTAACTCAAAGTAATGCTATATGTAAAGTGCGCAAGCAGGAAAGGAAACCCAGAATAAATTGAAAAGGAAATTAAAATAAAGGAAGTAGAAACAAAAAGTGTAAGATTCGGTGATGACACACTGATTTTGTCAGAGACGGCAAAGAACTTGGAAGAGCAGTCGAAAAGAGTGGATTGTATCTTGAGAAGTTCGTTGTAGAGGCAGCTACACAGCCTGGACGATTGACTCATACCACTCCCATCCCCAAGTTTTTACTGTACCTATTCCTGATAATGCTATTTTAAACTACTAGGTTAATATGAAGATACCACACAAGGGCGAAAAGCATCATTGCCAATAAATATATCAAACAAAGCAAGACTGTCTTATTCGAAGAAATTCATAACCGTTTGCGGTACCAACTAAAGCAAAACTACGACAGTCAAAGTACTCGAATTGAATCAGGTGATGCTGTAGCAGTTCCATTAACGAATGAGCCAGTAAAAAAGCAGAGAAATTTTTTATGTTTGGGCAAAAAAATAAACTGACGAAGGTCGAACTAGAGAGAACATAAAATATATACTGGCAATAGCAAAGAAAAACCTTCTGAGAAAGTGGATCTGTTAACATCGAATGTAAAGTTAAGTTCTGAATGTATTTGTCGATAGTGTAGCCTTGTACGGCATTGTGGACGTTAAACAGTTTAGACAAGAACTGAAAGAAAGAATTTGAAATTTGGTGCTGCAGAGGAGTGCTGAAGACTAGATGGGAACATCGAATAAACGACGAACAAGTACTGAATCGAATTTCGGAGAAAACAATTTTGGAACTTGATTAAAAGAAGAGACCGGCTGACAGCACATATCCTCAGCCATCGATGAATTGTATACTGATGTGACAAAAGTCGAGCTTGCCTGGTATTTATTCCCATTCTTTTAAGACATTTTCAGCTATGTAAATATTATTCGTGGTGCAGAGCTGCGCTACGAACGAACGAGCCGCTGTCGCGGCGCATTCAAACTGCATTAAATGAAACCAGTCATACCGCAAAGAAGCGGACAGGTAATAGTGAACTAAAATTATTTCTTTCAGCTTTCGGAATTGCAGGGCAGAGCAGCAGATTTTATGATTTGTTTTACAGGTGGACGCGGGATGCCGATGATATATTATTAACAGTGCAAAAAGATAATTTACCTTCATAACAAAAAAGAAATCTTGCTGTGCGTGGTTCTGGTCTGCCAAACATTATAGTAACAACATCTTTTTCTCTGATAATAGTCTCATGTTCTCATGTCAGTCATGGTACTTATTGGTGTTTTATTGTTAACAAAAATTCACTGCAAAATTTTGATGTTGAACAAACATTGCGTAAGTATTGATAACGAAATAATTTTCAGTAACCTTTTCAGTAACTGCAAAGGAAGGAAGATATGTTGCACTTTATGGCGAGTTACAGTAACGAAATAATGTTCCTTTAATTGAAAGCCAGATCCAGAATAATAAGAACATAATATATTTTGTTTTGTTGAAAACTAATGGTCCAAAGAAAGTCACAGCACAGTATCCCTAAAAAGTACTTCGCGGCTCTTTTCGTAGCAACATATTTTATTTCATATATTAGTTGTTACGCGAGCAATAACAAAGCAGAGAGCCAGCGAAAAACAATATTCGGGTTTCGAACACGGGGCACCGAAGTGTAAAGTTGTGTCGCTACTCACTGTGCCACAGCTTCGATTAACTTATTGTTTGCTAAAAGATGCATAAATTATGGTGGAAACTGAACGTCAGTTTCTCAGAAAATACGGACAAGCCGAGATAATTTTTCGCTTATTTTGTCGCCTCTCCTAGGGAAGTAGGGTGATGACACTTGCCGTGTTCTCTTCGCAGGAGTTTTGTTAAGGCACTGTTGAATCAGTGTTGTCAGCCATGGAGTAGGTGAAACAGCTGCCTTCACTAATTGGCATTTTCATGGAAGTGGGTGGCTGTGGGTTAAAGTCCCACTGCGACTCGATGCGAGTGCAGTATGCTGTGTTATCGACTCCGCCATCGATCTCGGTGTGTGATCTCTGGACCCATTGTGTAGGGTTTGTGTGCTGCGTGGAGACGGTCGAGTCAGGCGCGTCACGGATGAGGGCGCGGCTGTGCCGAGCGGGGCGGAATCTTAAAAATTAATAAGGGGCGGGTTGCACGCCGCTGGCGGACGGCCGGTTCTTTAAAATTCACTCGCGCACGCAGCCACTTCCGTGAGCCCTGGAAGGCGCGGCGCTGCACGGGGAAACTCATTAAAGCGGCCCCGCATAAAGGCGGCCATTTTAAAGTCAAATTTAAAGGCGGGCGCCGCCTCCGCCGCTGCTGCACCTGCCGGATCGTCCGTTCCAGGGGTCGTGGCGCCCCTAGCTGGACGTCTTCCGCTCCAGTTACCCCTTTCCTGGATCCAGTCCTAGATGCCTGGTGCGCCACTCACCAGCTGCACTAACTGATACCTCACAGCAGCGAACCGCCAGAACTCGTTCCCGATTGCTCAGTTCTCAAGTTTCAGGGCAGAAGGCTTTCACTGAATACTCTTTTCCAACTGCTCTGTAAACAGAAATAAATGCGTTTGGAGTGATGCCGTAATCGAGAAGCTTGGACTACTGAAGAAATACACCGAATTTTTTTCGGTGACGAATCGTTGTTCTGCACTACCCCGGATGACTATTGTCGGGTGATGCTGAGGAAATTAGATTAGGAAATGAGACACTTAAAGTAGTAAAGGAATTTTGCTATTTGTGGAGCAAAATAACTGATGATGGTCGAAGTAGAAAGGATATAAAATGTAGACTGGCAATGGCAAGGAAAGCGTTTCTGAAGAAGAGAAATTTATTAACATCGAGTATAGATTTAAGTGTCAGGAAGCCATTTCTGAAAGTATTTGTGTGGAGTGTAGCCATGTATGGAAGTGAAACATGGATGATAAATAGTTTGGACAAAAAGAGAATAGAAGCTTTTGAAATGTCGTGCTACAGAAGAATGCTGAAGATTAGATGGGTAGATCACATAACTAATGAGGAAGTATTGAGTAGGATTGGGGAGAAGAGAAGTTTGTGGCACAGCTTGACTAGAAGAAGGGATCGGTTGGTAGGACATGTGTTGAGGCATCAAGGGATCACCAATTTAGTATTGGAGGGCAGCGTGGAGGGTAAAAATCGTAGAGGGAGACCAAGAGATGAATACACTAAGCAGATTCAGAAGGATGTAGGTTGCAGTAGGTACTGGGAGATGAAGAAGCTTGCACAGGATAGAGTAGCATGGAGAGCTGCATCAAACCAGTCTCAGGACTGAAGACTACAACAACAACAATGGCGGCGGAAGGCACAATGGTTTCACTCCTGGCCCCATGGTGTGGGGTTCCATCGGATATGACATCAGGTTACGACTCCTACAGCGGAACGGTACTTTTTGCTCGCGTATCTGTCATTTCTGGAAACCCAGAATCTACTATGTAGGAATCAACATGGATTCGGGAAACAGCGGTCGTGTGAGACCCAACTCGCTTTATCTGTTTATGAGACCCAGGAAATATTAGATACAGGTTCCCAGGTAGATGCCATTTTCCTTTACTTGCGGAAGGCGTTCGATACAGCTCCGCACTGTCGTCTGATAAACAAAGTAAGAGCCTACGGAATATCAGACCAGCTGTCTGGCTGGATTGAAGAGTTTTTAGCAAACAGAACACGGCATGTTGTTATCAATGGAGAGACATCTACAGACGTTAAAGTAACCTCTGGCGTACCACAGGGGAGTGTTATGGGACAATTGCTTTCCACAATATATATAAATGACCTAGTAGATAGTGTCGGAAATTCCATGCGGCTTTTCGCGGATGATGCTGTAGTATACAAAGAAGTTGCAGCATTAGAAAATTGCAGCGAAATGTATGAAGATCTGCAGCGGATAGGCACTTGGTGCAGAGAGTGGCAACTGACCTTTAGAAAAATGTAATGTATTTCGAATACATAGAAAGAAGGATCCTTTATTGTATGGTTATATGATAGCGGAACAAACACTGGTAGCAGTTACTTCTGTAAAATATCTGGGAGTATGCGTACGAAACGATTTGAAGTGGAATGATCATATAAAATTAATTGTTGGTAAGGCGGGTGCCAGGTTGAGATTCATTGGGAGAGTCCTTAGAAAATTTAGTCCAAGGAGGTGGCTTACAAAACACTCGTTCGACCTATACTTGAGTATTGCTCATCAGTGTGGGATCCGTACCAGGTCGGGTTGACGGACGAGATAGAGAAGATCCAAAGAAGAGCGGCGAGTTTCGTCACAGGGTTATTTGGTAAAACGTGATAGCGTTACGGAAATGTTTATCAAATTCAAGTGGCAGACTCTGCAAGAGAGACGCTCTGCATCGCGGTGTAACTTTCGGTCCAGGTTTCGAGAGGATGCGTTTCTGGATGAGGTATCGTATATATTGCTTCCCCTACTTATACCTCCCGAGGAGATGACGAATGTAAAATGAGAGAGATTCGAGCGCGCATGGGGGCTTTCCGGCAGTCGTTCTTCCCGCGAATAAGAACAGGAAAAGGAGATAATGACAGTGGTACGTAAAGTGCCCTCCACCACGAACCGTTGGGAGGCTTGCGGAGTATAAATGTAGATGTAGATGTAGATGTATACCCTGAGTCCTCATCTGTTAACTCTCGCCCGACAGTATCCTGGAGACATTTTACAACAGGACAATGTTCGTCCAGATATGGCACGTGCCTCTACGAACAGTCACGTGATGTTGGGGTAATCCCGTGACCAGAAAGATCCCCAGGTATGTTTCCGACAGACCATCCGTGAGACACGCTCGGCTGTTGACTTCGCCCCGCCAGAGAGTCAGCATACAGGATATTCAGGATGCGGAGGACTAGTTACAACAGGTTTGGGCGAGTTTGCCTCAGGTAGGATACAACTCCTTCATGACCCATTCGCATCCGAATCGGCGTATCCGTCCATACCAGAGGGGATATATCGTCAACTTGGTAAGTGGGATCATACTGTCAAGTCCTTTGTAAGACTCGCTCGAATTTGTGCTCACTGAAATAACACACACACGCTCAAAACCGGTGAAGTTTAACTTTGTTTCCCCTTTCTCTTCTGGGGGCTTCACTCTTTTATCAGGCGATATAGATGAATTATACTTTTCCACATAAGTTAATGCTTGTCCAAAACGACATCTTACTGACAACGGACATATATTTTACCTACAGATTGCTATTAATCAGTGTTTTGACTCCAGTCGACTCAGTTGGATGCTATCTTTTCTTTACCACCAGGTAGGTAGAAAAAGTTTTGCCTAAGTTTTCATCCTAACCTAAATTAATATCAAACTAGTTAATGAGAACGAAGCAGCAGAATCAAATGTCTTCCTTAAATGCAAGTCATGAATCGGGTTAATACTTAATACAGTGTAGGTATATTTCTTAGGCCAGAAGAATAAAAAGATCCTTTGTTTTATTTACCAGTGAAGTAAAGTTTATAATGTTACTGCCAAAAATTAACAACAAATATTCGAAGTGACCTGGTCCTGTACCTGTAAACTTTTGTGTTCATAGGATCATTGTGTATCGGACTCCTCGAGACATTTTCAGTCGGTGTCTTTTGGTTTCGCAGATTTTCAGTACACACTGAATATTGTTTCTGAATTTAGGGATGTGCGATGTCAGGGAAATGTACAGGCCTTGGAAGTGGTGCCTGGCTACTTATCCATCTCTCAAGATGAATTTCGTGTCGTAGCCTGACTACAAATTAGGTAACATTGCACTTGACGTGTGGAAACAAGACGATTGGTTTAGCCCACTGTGTAACCCTAAGAGCAGAACGCACTATGCAATTTCTCCCCAGGATAGACTTTCAGATGAAATTCCAGATTGAAAAGGGAGATAACAGTTGTATTTGAGAACTGGAGCACAGCGGCTACAGTAACAACATACGAACTGCCAATCCAGCTGCCGTAGCTGCCACACGGATAATATCGCAGTCTCTCTCTGAATCTGTTTCTGTATCGCTAGAGTGAGAGGTATTTTGGTATCTATGACCATGTGCCTGAAATGTATTACACCCCCTGTACCATAAACTTCATGAACTCTTGTATTTCCTTGAGTGCATCATACAGAAGGAGTTTATTTAGAATTACTACTTTGTCAATAGTACTTGGAGAAAATTTACACTTACCAGACAGTCACCTGAAATTTCATGCACTCATTACTCATAAGGTTCTACCCCGAACTACCGGCCGGGGTGGCCGAGTGGTTCCAGGCGCTACAGTTTGGAACCGCGCGACCGCTACGGTCGCAGGTTCGAATCCTGCCTCGGGCATGCATGTGTGTGATGTACTTAGGTTAGTTAGGTTTAAGTAGTTCTAAGTTCTAGGGGACTGATGACCTCACAAGTTAAGTCCCATAGTGCTCAGAGCCATTTGAACCATCTACCCCGAACTGTAAGGTGAGGATTTGCATACATCCATACAGGGTTTGGAGACTATGAGCGTAAGGAGAGGCTTATCAAAAATTGCTATTAGTCCTCGACTTAAGAAATCTGCAAAATACCCTTTCAATAACAGTTTAAAAACTAAGGCCTTTCTGAGGTCTATGTGGACTTGCATCTTTTTTGGTGTTAGTGAACAGCCCGCAGAGTTTGTGGAATTGCATCTGAGCCTTCGTTATACCACATAACGATGAAATGGGCCAACCACTGAGCTGCAGGCGGCCGCACAGACTCTTGATAACAAAAACAGGTCTCTCTAAGTCGGCTTAGCTTGTGTTATTATGGTGGTTAATGAACAACAGTGAAGTTGACTGCTGAAGACAAGGCGATCGGTGTTAGTGGGTCACCTAAAACCGTAGATGTAGTCGAAAGTGTAGGAGAATAATATACACGACAATCTATGGAAAAAAGTAATAGATATAACAATGTGTGGAACGAGTGAGACTAAGAGAATTCAATGTGCAGACTAAGCTGGCGACATTTAACTGACAACGTCACAGCCAGGTCGGTTACGTATCAGCGACCTCTGAACTCTGCCTGCGAGTCTATACATAGCGGATCGCCTGCGGAGCAACGTACGGCGGAAAGAGGAAGCATCGGTCGCAAGCCGTCCGTTCTCAAATGTCAAACAGTCTTGTTGCAAACAGAGACAGCACAGCAGACAGCTGAAGACTCACAGCACGGCACGAACGGTGGGTTGGCTGACTCTGGCGTGTGACACGGCTCAGTGGACGATCGTACAAGAGATCTCCTGACATGTCTGTGCTCTGTGTACCATCCAGATATGAAACACAGGTACGATGTGCTGTACCAGCTCCAACATGTTTATCAGCACAAGTAGAAATGTGTGTAGAAATATACATCCAACTAAGTTGGAAATACTTATCTCTACGCTCGATTACATAGGCCACGTTGATTGTTACGTGTACAAATTATTATGCTTCTCTTATGATGCAAAGTGCATTGAACAGATGGAATTGATTGCTTCCAACAAGATAAGTTGAGCGGCCGAAAGGCAGTCTCATTTG
This sequence comes from Schistocerca cancellata, assembly GCF_023864275.1. Lineage (NCBI taxonomy): Eukaryota > Metazoa > Arthropoda > Insecta > Orthoptera > Acrididae > Schistocerca > Schistocerca cancellata. The sequence continues at coordinate 20,606,948 of NC_064631.1, read as the reverse complement.
AAGATATGATCTCTACGACATGTGAATGTACCGCCTCGACGTAATTTGTAATTATATCACACATTTTTTCCATCACCCTGTCTGTCCGTCTGTTAAGGTCCCTCTTCCCCAGGAACAGTTGTAGCTATCAAGTTGAAATTTATGTCAGTTACTATGGTCTACTGTACCTTGTCGGTGCGAAAGATTTTGGCTTCTGACAAGGGAACATCCCCACCACACCCCCCTCAGATTTAGTTATAAGTTGGCACAGTGGATAGGCCTTGAAAAACTGAACACAGATCGATCGAGAAAACAGGAAGAAGTTGTGTGGAACTATGAAAAAATAAGCAAAATATACAAACTGGGTCGTCCATGCGTAAGATAGGCAATATTAAGGGCACTGTGAGGCGAGGAGCGCCGTGGTCCCATGGTTAGCATGAACAGCAGCGGAACGAGAGGTCCTTGGTTCAAATCTGCCCTCCACTGAAAATTTTGCTTTCTTTATTTTCGCAAAGCTATGATCTGTCCGTTCGTTCATTGACGTCTCTGTTCACTGTAATAAGTTTAGCGTCTGTGTTTTGCGACAGCACCGCAAAACTGTGTGATTAGTTGACGAAAGGACGTGCCTCTCCAAAGGGAACCGAAAACATTTGATCGCAAGGTCATAGGTCAACCGATTCCTCCACAGGAAAACACGTCTGATATTTTGTATACAACACTGGTGACAGCATGTGCGTCACATGACAGGAATATGTTGTCGACCCACCTAACTAGTACACTTGGCGTATGGGTGAAAAGTTTCTTCTGCCTTGCCTGATTTAGGTTTTCTTGTGGATGTAATAATCACTCCAAAAAAAGTGATGAAAACATAAGAGTTTTTCACATAAACTGAAAACAAAAAGTTAAAATTTTCGGTCGAAGGAAGATTTGAACCAAGGACCTCTCGTTCCGCAGCTGTTCACGGTAACCACGGGACCACAGAGCTCCTTACCTCACATTGCCCTTAATATTGATTATCTTACGCATGGACGACCCAGTTTGTATATTTTTCTGATTTCTTCATAGTTCCACACAACTTCTTCCTGTTTTCTCGATCGATCTGTGTTCAGTTTTTCAAGGCCTATCCACTGTGCCAACTTATAACTAAATGTGAGGGGGGTGCGATGGGGATGTTCCCTTGTGAGTCAATGTAGTCTAAAGGCATGGCCTTTATGTCACACATTTTATCTCGTGAAACTCACTACTCAAAACCTATAGCATACTTCCCGTTGACTCAGAATCCTGGAATTTGGCAAGAAGCAATGTTTGAAAGTACAAGTAATTCGTAATTATGTCTCATAATTTTTATTTTCCTTTTTTACATTTGTTCTCCATCTGTCTGCTAGTACGTTTATTAAGACCTCTTTTTCTTAGGAATGGGTAGAGGAACCAAGTCGAAATTTATGTCAAGACTAAGATCTACGGTCCTTTGGCGGTATAAAAATTTAAGCTTCGAAGTCAGTCCTGTCAAAAGATACCGCTGTCTGTGAATCCTTTTTCTAAAATTAGGGGCGAAAGTATATCAGTGATAAGCCTCATTGGTGGCACTGTGATCCTCACACACAGAGAGAGAGAGAGAGAGAGAGAGAGAGAGAGAGAGAGAGAGAGGGAGGGAGAGGGAGGGAGAAAGAGAAAGAATTACATGACTTGTTGAGTGGATCCAGTGGACACTGAATGTGGATTGAGAGTAAACCAAAGAAAGGCGGAGGTAATAAGGAGTAGTAGAAATGGAGCGAGTGTAGACACGATACCTGAGCAACCTGTTACCGACAGCTGTGTAATGAACGTAACAACACAGCTCGAATTAACAGACTGTCGACGTGAGGTGATAATCTGTGCATGACACATGGGCCCATAGTGTAGCAGAGATTACAGAAGGATTTGTATTTGCGACGTCAACAGCGTTTCCGGTGGATCTTCAGCGTTGTGGAGACACTGTTTGCACAAACGTTAACCTCCGCACAGGGCGACTGCAAGGTTTTGACCACAAGATGTCACATCGCTTCCTCAGAGCCACATGGAGAGATCAGTAGTTTACTGTGAGCAGCTCGTTAAAATAAACCTACTTTCAGCGTGTCTGAAAGGAGACAAATGACGTGCACATGTTTCAGCAGCCAACGGCCGACTTCGCATCCAGTGGCTTTTCTTGGTGGCTTTTCTTACCTTTAGTCACTCATTGTATAACGAGCACAATAACTAATCGTGTCCCATGTTCACGCGGTTGTTCACCCACTAAATGAAATCAATCATTTAAAATGTTTGCACCCTGAACAAAAGGGGACTGTGTAGATAAATTGGAAGTAGCTATCCATTGCAAGAATGTTTGCAACGAGAAAATGGGAAATAACAGAAATAGATTTTTAATCCTTTTATCGATATTTTTAATGTGCCAGATTAAATTTTCACTATGAAATGGAGTGTGCGCTCGTTTGAAGCTTGCTGACAACTTATAACTTTGCGCCGGATAGAGACTGTAGCTTTGGACCTTTTCCTTCCGTGGGCAAATGTTCCACCGTCTGAACTGCCTAAGTACGACTGATCACCAACTCTTACCCTTTACTCTTCTGGCCAGGTGAGTCCCGATTTCAGTTGGAAGAGCTAATGATAGGGTTCGAGTGTAGCGGCACCATGGAGACGTAGACCCACATTGTCAAATAGGCACTGTGTCAAGTCGGTGGTGGCTCCACAAGGGCGTGGGCTGTGTTCACATGGAATTGAGTGGGTTCCCTGGTCCAACTCAGTGGAGATGATTATGTTCAGCTACTTGGAGACCACTTGCAGCCACTCTTGGACTTCATGTCCCCAAACAATAATGGAATTTTTATGGGTGAGAACGCGCCATGTCACCGGGTCCGAACTGTTGGCGATTGGTTTGAAGAACATTCTGAACTGTTCGAGCGAATTATTTGGCCACCCAGATCCCCCGAAATGAATCCTATCAAACATTTGTACATGTACGATCATCCTGTGTCTTTTTTCGAGGCAGTGTTTTTCCAATATGTGCCATTCGTCACTGATTCTGCACATTTCTTACCAGTTTACCATGATTTTTGACATCCTACGGTATCTGAATCTCAAATGCTTCGATAATTTTCTTCTTCAGCTGTCTCACTGTCCTTCATTCAATTCCACACAATGCTAAGCAGATATACGCTCCCATAGATTTCTTCCTCAAATTAGCACTTACGTTTGATCCTTGTAGGTTTCTTTTTAGGGGAAAATGCGGCCTTTGCCTGTGATAGTCCTCTTATATTATCCTTGCTTCCTCCATGTGTTAACAGGCTGGAGTGGCCGTGCGGTTCTAGGCGCTACAGTCTGGAACCGCGCGACCGCTACGGTCGCAGGTTCGAATAATGCCCCGGGCATGGATGTGTGTGATGTCCTTAGGTTAGTTAGGTTTAAGTAGTTTTAAGTTCTAGGGGACTGATGACCTCAGAAGTTAAGTCCCATAGTGCTCAGAGCCATTTGAGCCTCCATCTGTTACTTTACCTCCTTTCAATTTGCTACTTCATGACCCTGATCTTGACGACCGCTGATCTCATTCTGCTACCCCTTATTACTTTCTCCTTTCTTTAGTTCACTCTCAATCCACATTCAGTGTGCAGTAGGTCTGCTATTCATTCAATAAGTCACGCAATGCTTCCTCGTTTTCACTGAGGATAGGAATCTCATCAACGAATCTTATCACAGATATAATTTCATCCTTAACTTTAATCCCAATCCATAACTTCATTTTTTTCGGCAATTCCTTCTTTGATGGACTGGGAAGAAGTCAGCATCTTTTTCATCTTTTTTAATCCAATAACATTTCTCTCGGTCTTTTATTCGAATACATCCAACAAATAACAGAGGACACTGGATGTAAGTGCTACTATCAGATGAAGGATTTGAGACAGGAGAGAAGCTATCGAAAGGCAGCATCAAACCACTCAAAGGACTTGGAAAAAACCAAAAAAGTGTCGGTAGGATTCGCGTTCTGGGCCGTACAACCCCGTTTGTGTACGAAAGTGTTTTTTCTGGAAGCCATTTCGGCGAGTTGCGTGTCGCTTATCTACCCTAGTTATCCAACTAGGGAAAGAGGCCGTACAGTTTAACATAGAAAGCGAAACACTTATTGGTGACTCGTAATATCAATGAGAAGGGAAGGCTAGACGAAACGAAGACTGAAAGACTCGTGGTCTGGTCGAGGTACAATGACACGACCCCTGTGTTTCCCAAACATGCGCCTTACCGCTAACCCACCAGGCCAGAGATGTATGTCGATAGTTCATCTGTTTGCATCGAAAAATGTGATATATATGTTCATTGTGGTATCGATAGCTACGATGCCACGGCGTAGGTTGGCTCCACTACGACGACAGCGCCCTCTAGCCGGTGCTGTGGAGCTCTACGTGCTCCGCTCCAGATTCAGCCATTTTCATCAAGAGCAGACGGCCTGGAAACATCGCTTCAACCTCAGCTTGCTATTGAGACTATGTACTACCTACGACGGGAATACGGTTTTTCATCTACGGGCTCTTCAGCTGTAAAGTTACGTATGTCATTGACTAACAATTAAATGTACTTTCACGTAAAAAGCTGTACCGAGAATCTTACTTCACCTGGTCCTGCTCACTTCCTACATTCGGCCAACCCTTCAGTTATAGGAGTTATAGGAGCAGCCCCATGCGTCGCCTTCCAGGCAGGATACAAAATTAATATCTTTGATTCAATTGACTTTGAAGTTTACACCGCGAATGGGCTGTAGAACCTCGCATCTGATATAAATTTCAACTTGATCCTCTACCCGTTCCTGAGAAAAAGGAATCCTTTCAGGCGGTAGTATCTTTTGACTGCACTGATCAAGAAGCTTAAATATCTGACACCGTCAAGGGAACATAAATTTCAACTGGTTACCTGTACGTGCTCTTGAGAAAAAGTAATCTTAACAGTCGGACGGATAGATAGACGGACAGAGGACGACAAGGTGATATTGTAAACTTTCCGTTTTCACCGATTGAGGAGCGGAACCCTAGAAAATCTAATCTTCTTTCTTCTTCAACTTTGTGTACCAAAGGAGAAAATCTAACGGCAGTAATAAATACTACGACCGAAAACATCATTAGGGTGAATAAGTCTATTCTGTAGTGATATAGGCGGCCGGGGTAGCCGAGCGGTTCTAGGCGCTACAGTATGTAACCGCGCGACCGCTACGGTCGCAGGTTCGAATCCTGGCTCTGGCATGGATGTGTGTGATATCCTTAGGTTAGTTAGGTTTAAGTAGTTCTAAGTTCTAGGGGACTGATGACCTCAGACGTTAAGTCTCATAGTGCTCAGAGCCATTTGAACCATTTTTTTGTAGTGATATAATTGACCCGGTGAGCATTTTTCTGAAATCACAAATAATGTTAAAAACTCCTCTTGTCTCGTATATGTAGCACTATGAATTACGATTTGTGAAAATGTAAGTACGGAAGAGGAGGCGAACCACTTAGATCCCGGCCCCCATGTTACCCTTACACTATAGCGTAATGCTGTCAGGGTAAAGTGTTCTGTGGCCGTAACGCGCGCTGAATGGGAACAATCTTACCTAACCATAAATGATGACAGGTGGTTGTGCAGGGCACTGTATAAGAATCGGGACATCAATAAACTTTTCAATGAAATAGGCAATGTGTCGCTCCGCGGATATTCAGAGTGAAAGATATTAAGTCGTGGCGTTCAGTCTGAGTTGTGATGGTGTTAGGAACTTGGAAGTCTTGCCGGCCGCCCCCACGTCCTACAAACTTTACGCGGGGTGTGGTCGCCCGTAACATGAATCTTTAATAAGGTTAGCGTGGTGAAGAGGGGGGGGGGGGCGGGGGTTCAGCAGGCGGTGGATGCCAGATGCACTTTCATTACGGTAATGAGCCGGGCTCAGAGCTAGACACGCGCACCATCTGGCGGCCGGCAGGGCCAACTAATTACGGGCCGATAGAAAACTGCGCGCCTAATTAAAGTCGGGAAGCCGTCTGGATGCAGGTAATTTACATCTCAATCAGTGCTCCCTAATTACTTTCCGAATGAGGCAATGACAACGGCCGCATCTCCCGCGAACGGCGCGGTATGGCTCGTGTACGTGACTGGAATACCAGCGTGCTCGATGTAGCGTAACAACGTACCTCACGGTATGCTTCAAGCATCCTACGTGTTATTCCCATAAATATCAGAACTGCTTTAAAACACACAAACACACACACACACTACTGCAGTCTTGTCTTAGTTTTCCATGAAATTTCGATTCTTAATATTGAGGTTCTAATATGTCTTAGACAACTGTCTAATATTGTATTGGTGTCTGGGAAGGTGTCAAAAAACCAGATCTCTTACACTGACAACTAATAATACATTGTGTTGGGTTGGCTGAAGAGCCGTCTTACTACAGGAGGCCGAAATGCACGCGTCTTAGCTCACGCAGGCTGGCGTGAGGAGGGAAGGACTATACTGACGTGCGGTCTGGAACATGACAAGGAATTAGATTCAGAAAGCGGAAGTAGTTAGTTTGATACTTAACTTTAATCCATTAATGATGAACGTCGCTCTTCACGGTACATGATTCACAATATTATCTGTTAGTAACTGAATTTGGCGCCTTGCTAGGCCGTAGCAATTGACGTAGCTGGAGGCAATGCTAAACTGTCGTCTCGGCAAATGAGAGCGTATGTAGACAGTGAACCATCGCTAGCAAAGTCGGCTGTCCAAATGGGGCGAGTGCTAGTGAGTCTCTCTAGATCTGCCGTGTGGCGGCGCTCGGTCTGCAATCACTGATAGTGGCGACACGCGGGTCCGACGTATACTAACGGACCGCGGCCGATTTAAAGGCTACCACCTAGCAAGTGTGGTGTCTGGCGGTGACACCACACATTGCAATCAAATATACAATTTAAAACTTGTCATCAGTTTTGCACGATGTTGTATTAGCTTCAAGCAGTAAACGGCCGATTCCTTAAACAATGCAACTACCATGTATAAAACAGCTTTAAACGTTTGGTTATTTCACAAACAGCTGCCCGCGGTGGACGAGCGGTTCTAGGCGCTTCGGTCGGGAACCGCGTGACCACTACGGTCGCACGTTCGATTCCTGCCTCGAGCATGGATGTGTGTGATGTCCTTAGGTTAGTTAGGTGTAAGTAGTTCTAAGTTCTAGGGGAATGATGACCTCAGATGTTTAGTCCGATAATGCTCAGAGCCATTTGAACCACTCTACAGACGAATTAACGTTTAAGTATTTTATGTTAAGCAAGTAAGTGAGAGAAGCTTAGAAAAAATTTGAAATTATGCTTTAAGTTCTTGGTAGTCGCTAAGTACTCTAATTATGAAACACTGGACGAAAACAGCGTGAGTAATTCGCGTTCCATTTTAACCAAAAGCTAGTTTCCCAAATATCTAAATATTTAGGATGTCATGCCTCCTGATCTGTGTGTCGTAGTAAAGTGATATAATTTTGAAGGAACATAGGCTATGTAGATACTGTCAGACAAACTGAACAGACAAACAAATAATTAAAATTTCACAAAAATTGGATGATTTATTAAAGAGAAAGAGCTTAGGAACTGAGAAACTAACACGTTGATCAACCTCTGACCCCGATGCAAGTTATTACCCGGCTTAGCGTCTACATCTACATCTACATCTACGTCCATACTCCGCGAGCCACCTGACGGTGTGTGGCGGAGGGTACCCTTAGTACCTCTATCGGTTCTCCCTTCTATTCCAGTCTCGTATTGTTCGTGGATTGTCGGTATGCTTCTGTGTGGGCTCTAATCTCTCTGATTTTATCCTCATGGTCTCTTCGCGAGATATACGTAGGAGGGACCAATATACTGCTTGACTCTTCGGTGAATATATGTTCTCGAAACTTTAACAAAAGCCCGTACCAAGCTACTGAGCGTCTCTCCTGCAGAGTCTTCCACTGGAGTTTATCTATCATCTCCGTAACGCTTTCGCGATTACTAAATGATTCTATAACGAAGCGAGCTGCTCTCCGTTGGATCTTCTCTATCTCTTCTTTCAACCCTATCTGGTACGGATCCCACACTGGTGAGCAGTATTCAAGCAGTGGGCGAACAAGCGTACTGTAACCTACTTCCTTTGTTTTCGGATTGCATTTCCTTAGGATTCTTCCAATGAATCTCAGCCTGGCATCTGCTTTACCGACGATCAAATTTATATGATCATTCCATTTTAAATCACTCCTAATGCGTACTCCCAGATAATTTATGGAATTAACTGCTTCCAGTTGCTGACCTGCTATTTTGTAGCTAAATGACAAGGGATCTATCTTTCTGTGTATTCGCAGCACATTACACTAGTCGACATTGAGATTCAATTGCCATTCCCTGCACCATGCGTAATTCGCTGCAGATCCTCCTGCATTTCAGTACAACTTTCCATTGTTACAATCTCTCGATACACCACAGCATCATCTGCAAAAAGCCTCAGTGAACTTCCGATGTCATCCACCAGGTCATTTATGTATATTGTGAACAGCAACGGTCCCATGACACTCCCCTGTGGCACACCTGAAATCACACTTACTTCGGAGGACTTTTCTCCATTGAGAATGACATGCTGCGTCCTGTTATCTAGGAACTCCTCAATCCAATCACACAAATGGTCTGATAGTCCAAATGCTCTTACTTTGTTCATTAAACGACTGTGGGGAACTGTATCGAACGCCTTGCGGAAGTCAAGAAACACGGCATCTACCTGGGAACCCGTGTCTATGACCCTCTGAGTCTCGTGGACGAATAGCGCGAGCTGGGTTTCACACGACCGTCTTTTCCGAATCCCATGCTGATTCCTACAGAGTAGATATCTAGTCTCCATAAAAGTCCCTGCCGACGGAGTTGCTGGACCCGCTCCTGATTGATATGCTGTCCAATTCTGTTGAAGCTGGTTGGGCGCCACTGCCCATAGTGCTCGAAACTTTCTCAGTCGGGGAGACATCCGGTGACCTTGCTGGCCAACGTAGAATTTGGCAAAGAGAAGGAGAAAAAACTCTCGCCGTGAGCGGGCGGGCATTGTTTTCCAGGAATTTAAGGCCAAGATGGCATGCCATGAAGGGCAAGAAAACGGGGCGCAGAATATCGTCGACGTACCGCTGTACTGTAAGGGTGCAGCGGACGACAACCAAATGCGTGCCGGTATGAAAAGAAAAGGCACTTCAGACAATCACTACTTGTATGAAGATGGTATCTGTTCTTTCGGACTTGTCCAACAGAACAGATACCATCTTTACATAGTTAAAGATAACCGGCCATTGACCTCCTTCTGTGTGGATGCACACACATTGCCAGAACTCTCACAGGACTTGGTAAGAATGTCTTCCAGGAGTAATGAGTGTGTTGGGTAGGGACACTACGAATGTAGTGTGTGGACATACAACGTGAGAATATGGGTCTCGCGGGAGGCGTGGGCGAGATAGTCCCTGCCATCTCACTATCCTCTGTGCCCTCGGTGGCTCAGATGGATAGAGCGTCCACCATGTAAGCAGGAGATCCCGGGTTCGATTGGGGGCACACATTTTCCCCTGTCCCCGTTGAGATACATCAACGCCCGTCAGCAGCTGCAGGTATTAATATATAATTCTAATTTCGCTTCACAACTTCGCCGTCAACGAGAACAAGTAAAGAATTCCCTACAACATTCTGTATCTGCCAGCAACATCGGTCGGAGGCTAGCAGGGACGAGAGGATTACCAAGCGTAGGCCGCCGTTAACTGCACAACGGCTGCGTCTGGAGCGATGTCTTGACCAGCATGGACTGCTGACCAGTGGCGTCACATTATTCTGCGATAAATCGCGGTTCTACAATACTTCAGATTACCATCGTGAGCGAACATGGCAGCGACCTGAGCAGAGGTTTTCCGGTGTGTTGGAGGAGCACTGAGATGTCATTCCTGGCGTCATGGAGGGGACACCGTTCAGATGAGACTTCAGGTCACGGTTGGTAGTGACTGACGGACTGAACTTTGACGGCGCGACGTTTCGTCACGGACATCCTGCATCCTCACGTATGACATCTCATGTGACAATATCGTGATGGCATTTTTCAACAGGACAATGCTTGTCCACTCATTACACGTCTCTCTAAGAACAGTCTGCTTGATTTTGAAGTACTGCTGTGGCCAGCAAGATCCCCAGATCCGTCCCCAATGGAACATTAACGGCCAATGTGGCCGAGCGGTTGTAGGCGCTTCAGTCCGGAACCGCGCTGCTGCTACGGTCGCAGGTTCGAATCCTGCCACGGATATGGATGTGTGTGATGTCCTTCGGTTGGTTAGGTTTAAGTAGTTCTAAGTCTAGGGGACTGATGACCTCAATGTTAAGTCCCATAGTGCTTAGAGCCACTTGAACCATTTTTTGAATGGAGCATTGTAGGACCGCCTTGCACATCCGTTCTTACCCAGTGCCAGTATAGTGGATATCAAGTACCAGTTTCAACAGTTATGGGCAAACTTCCCTGAGGTGAGGATACAACTGCCTTCCCAACCGAATACGTGCTTGACTCAGGCCTGACGAGAGTGCACCGTCGTACTGATAAGTGGGCTCATACTGCTAATTTCTTTGTAAATTTGACTCCACTTTGTAATCATTGAAATATCATCTCAAACTGTCAACCTCTGAATTCTCTTTTTGTTTCCTCATCCTCTTCTGGGTTCTTCACTTTTTCGGCAGGTAGTTATTACAATCATGCTTATACTTTCGTTGTGATCTGTGCCTGATCTTTTACTGTAGCCTGAAATGTAATGTGGCAACGACTTCAATCGGATTTAGTTTCTTTTGGTAGACTTTCCTTATTGACAGGTCGTCTTCTCAACAGCGTTTAATGATGCCAAGTGGCAGAAAATGTTCGTCCTAGGATAATACATAGTCGGTCAAGCGTATCCACTATGACCACTATTTGATGTTGATTACTTGGTGAATCCTGGTGCTGTCCCACCACGGCCTAGACCAACAGCTGGCTCCAAGTTAAATTGCCCTGCATACTGTGTACATCAGAGACAGAACAGCCAGTCTATATATCTGCCTTCCGGCAGCTTTTACCGACTCAGAGTAATGTGTCTGGTATTCCTCTGTTGTTTGGTTCCCAGTGCTGTGCTCCAGCTCGCATAAAAGACAGTAGGCTCTAACGTTGAAGTAGACGAGGATGCAGAGCAACCTGTCCCTCCCTACACAGTATCATGCAGCAACGTTGAGTAATACATCTCTTCAACGAATCGGTAGAAATGTCATGGGACTGTTACCCCTAAAAAACTCATTTAATAAAAGTAGCAGCCGTCCAACGAAGGAGAAGATAAAAAGATTCTCTATAATCATGATTCTTCTCTTCAGAGTCTTGACTTGCTTTATACAGAACGTAATGCATTATTGATGGTACATGTAATCGAAACACGAATTGAAATGTTTTAAGGGAAACTGAATCCCACAGGGATTTAGAATTCTGAAATATTATACAGTAAATTAAAGAAAATATATAAATTCTGGGTTACAACGTAAATTGCAGAATCTCATACGCTTTCTGTCCGTCGTCGGGATCAATGTTTTGGTTGCAGAATTTGAATACGCCGCAAGAGCTTTCATTGCTATTGCAGTCGGCATGCTGTTAAATCAGAATTATCGCTTTGGTACCAGACTACATTAAATTATGAAATCCATTAATATCTTTCCTGAATAATTGGTGTAATTTCCTAGCATAAAACGTATGTCTGATCTTCGTGTTAATAATACACACATCAAAAAAAAGTTTTGCATCACCACGTTTCCCAGAACTCCTGAAGATAAATGTTGACTGTAGATATTGTATCACAGACACAGTCCCTTTCAGAGGTCTCACTAAACCCGACCAAAGATGTAAACAACCATGCAAGAGCAGCGCCTATTAGACGGAGAGGGCCCGACAGCCGATAAGTTCCGGTCATTCCACCAGGGAGGAGGTACTCGGTTGATGCTAGCTGTAGTTCAACCATGCCCAGACGGCCAAAACCGCGGCATTGTTAGTTTGCGCCAGGAATGGCTCTCAACGAGGGAAGTGTCCAGGCGTCTCGGAGTAAACCAAAGTGGTGTTGTTCGGGCATGGAGGAGATAGGAACTGTCGATGACATGCTTCGCTGAGGCCGCCCAAGGGCTACTACTGCAGTGGATGACCGCTGCCTGCGGATTATGGCTCGGAGGAACCCTGACAGCAACGCCACCATGTTGAATAATGTTTGTCGTGCAGCCACAGGACGTCACGTTACGACTCAAACTGTGCGCAATAGACTGCATGATGCGCAACTTCACCCCTGACGTCCATGCCGAGGTCAATCTTCGCAACCACGACACCATACTGCGCGGTACAGATGGACCCAACAGCATGCCGAATTGACCGCTCGGGACTGTCATCGCGTTCTCTTCGCCGATGAGTGTTGCATATGCCTTCAACCAGACAATCGTCGGAGACATGTTTGGAGGCAACACGGTCAGGCTGAACGTATGAGACTCACTGTATGGCGAGTGTAGCGAGATGGAGGTTCGATGCTGTTTTGGGGTGGCATAATGTGGGGCCGACATACGCCACTGGTGGTCACGGAAGGCGCCTTAATGGCTGTACGATACGTGAATGCCATCCTCCGACCGATAGTGCAACCATATCGGCAGCATATTGGCGAGGCATTCGTCTTCATGGACGACAATTCGCGCCCCCATCGTCCACATCTTGTGAATGACTTCCTTCAGGATAACGACATCGCTCGACTAGAGTGGCCAACACGTTCTCGAGACATGAACCCTATCGATCATGCATGGGACAAATTGAAAAGTGTTGTGATCCACCAACCACTGAGGGATCTACGCCGAATCGCCGTCGAGGATTGGGACAATCTGGATCAATAGTGCCTTGATGAACTTGTGGATAGTATGCCACGACGAATACATGCAATGAGAGTCGTGCTACTGGGTATTAGAGGTACCGGTGGGTGTAGCAATCTGGACCACCACCTCTGAAGGTCTCCCTGTATTGCAATGTGTGGTTTTCATGAGCAATAAAAAGGCAGAAATGATGTTTATGTTGATCTCTATTCCAATTTTCTGCACAGGTTCTGGAACTCTCGGAACCGAGATGATGCAAAACTTTCCTTTGATGTGTGTATAAAAAGATGTAGGGGGGGGGGGGCTTGTGCCTTGGAACGTTTTTCAGACGTTTCCTCTAGCCATCTTTGTAATAGAAGAGTAATTATTATCTTACTGAATTTTAAAATAATGGCATTCACCTTTAATGTGCTGCAATCTTTTTCTGCAATTACGAGTACAAAAATTACTCCATATGTGAAAAAATGTTCCAAGGAACTACATTGTGGTGAAATTTGAAAGTGATACAATCGAGAAAATTTTGTGAATACTGTATTTAACATTCTGTGTGTTACATTATTACTTTAGAAACTCTGAATAATCAGTAAGTGAAATCAAATTAAGCAGTAAAACGTCAATTACAAGTTACATATATTTTGAAAAAGAAACTGTTGAAAACTAATACATATTTCCATATTTAAGAAAGATAAAATTGCGGCGATATTAAAGAAATTTAGTTTATTAGCAAATACCACATGTTCCATGGTAGAAGACATTCTTCCTTTTCGAGGACAAGAAGGTGCGTGACCGACGAAGTAACGCTTAACTGCCCACACGTTTCATAACCGGTTTTCAAAGTGTGTACTCTTTCAGAGGTACATTACTTTGCATACACGGATGAAATACGTTCAAGGAACAAAATTCGCAACACCAAGAAGAAATCCGCGCGACAAGAACGAAAGCTGGCAGGCACTACCTAGGAGGAAGACCGTCGTGTTCGGTGTGTGGTTCTGGCGCATCGTCCTGCACCGGCAGCAGCAATTTGAACACCAGTTGTCGCTTCAGTGACACAACGAACTGTTACAAATCGGTTACTTCAAGGACAGCTCCGAGATACGCGGCCTGTGCGACGTACATTCCACCGACCTCGAACCACTGCAGTTTGCGACTTCAGTGGTGTCTTGCGAGATCTCGTTGGATGTCAGTGTGGTGGTTGCTGTGTTTCTTGATGAAAGATGATTCTGCGTCACTGCCAGTGATGGTCATGTGTTGGTTTAGAGGAGGCCAGTTAAAGAGGCCTGTAACGAACCTGTCTGTGTGCCCCGACACACTGGATCTTCTCCTGGAGATATGGTCTGGAGTGCGATTTCGTGGATATCCCACGCACACTGACCAAATTTTCTCGTCAGTCTTGCGATTCGACCTGTTGTGCTGCCTTTCATGAACAACATTCCAGGGGGTGTTTTCCAACAGGAGAACGCTCGCCGCATACCGCTGTTGTAACCCAGCATGTTCTACATAGTGTCGACATGTTGCCTCGGACTGCTCGATCGCCAGACCTATCTCCAGTCGAGTATATATGGGACATCGTCGGACCACAACTCCAGCGTCATCGATAAGCAGCATTAACTGTCCCCGTACTGACCGACCAAGTACAACATGCTTGGAAGTCCATCTCACAAACTGACATAATGTACCTGTACAACACAATGCATGTACATTTGCATGCTTGCATTCCACATCCTGTCAGTTACAACGATTATTAATATACCAGCATTTCGCATTTGCAATGGCTTATCTCGCGCTTACTTTAACCTGTGATCTTACAATGTTAATGACATAAATACGTTGCTTAGACGAACGCGTTCCCAAAATTTCATTACTCTACATTAATTATTTGTTGTGTTGCAATTTTTTTCCTTGAGTAGAAGTAATTTTTGGAATATTTCTCGTGGAAAAAGTCAGCTTTGTAGATAAAATACTTTAAAAGTGGATTCAAAAAAATCCTGACTTCGAAACTTCCTGGCAAATTAAAACTGTGTGCCGGGCCGAGACTCGAACTCGAGACATTTGCCTTTCGCGGGCAAGTGCTCTACCATCTGAGCTACCCAAGCACGACTCACGCCCCATCCTCACAGCCCTACTTCTGCCAGTACCTCGTCTCCTACCTTCCAAACTTTGCAGAAGCTCTCCTGTGAACCTTGCAGAACTAGCACTCCTGGAATAAATGATATTGAGGAGACATGGCTTATCCACAGCCTGGGGGATGTTCCCAGAATGAGATTTTCACTCTGCAGCGGAGTGTGCGCTGATTTGAAACTTCTTGGCAGATTAAAACTGTGTGCCAGACCGAGGCTGGACCTCGGAACCTTTCCCTTTCGCGGGCAAGTGCACTACCATCTGAACTACCCAAGCACGACTAACCCCCCGTCCTCACAGCTTTACTTCTGCCAGTGCCTCGTCTCCTACCTTCCAAAATAAATATCAGCGCACACTCCGCTGCAGAGTGAAAATCTCATTCTGGAAACATCCCACAGGCTGCGGCTAAGCCATGTCTCTGCAATATCTTTTCTTTCAGGAGTGCTAGTTCTGCAAGGTTCGCAGGAGAGCTTCTGCAAAGTTTGGAAGGTAGGAGACGAGGTACTGGCAGAAGTGAAGCTGTGACGACGGGGCGTGAGTCATGCTTGGTTAGCTCAGGTGGCCGCGAAAGGAAAAGGTCCCGAGTTCGAGTCTCGGTCCGGCACACAGTTTTAATCTGCCAGGAAGTTTCATATCAGCGCACACTCCGCTGCAGAGTGAAAATCTCATTTTGGAGTCCTGACTTCACTTCTCTGGAATGGTAACCCCTTTCGGTCAGAATCTGAGCGTCTTCAGACCATTTATACTATGGTAGGCGGCAGCGGCGAATGGAACAGATCTAATGGCTCTACGAACAACAGCTGCTGAGCAAGGTTGCAAGACTTATTTTAATCCATTTTTAAAGATGAAATATGATTCACTTCGGTGTGAAACAAATACGCTGCAGTAGCGTTTAGCTTCTAACTATGAATCGTTTGAGATTTTGTATACTTGTCGTCAAATTTGGTTCATGAGTCCCGACATATTTTCACATCGAGTCGGATATAACGAAAACGGGAATTTTAGACTCTTACTCTGTGTTAGATGCTCATTGGTACTTGCAAGGTTTTCGCAACTTATTGCGTAAAAATGCTACTTTTGTACTGAATTTAGAATAGATAAGTAGATGTGAAGAAAGCTGATAAAAGCCGCGCAAAGCTCAAGGCAATGCGGATGCGTGTTCTTAGCTTAGCTGTTACCGTCTCACCCACACCATGTCCCATTTCGTGTGTGACCTCGTCCCTTCGTCGCACACAGACTCTTACGATTCTGATTTAAGCTGCACGCATAACTGACGAGGCTCCCCACTTAGTAGGGAGAGGGACTGCCAAATACAGGGAATTCCGAGCACGCTGGACTGCGGAATGCAGGCGCACAAGGAGATGCAAATTGTGGGCGGGAGGTCTGCAGGCAGCATAATCGCACACGCCAGCCGCCGCCCCCGCAAGAAGCCGGCCAGCTGGGCAGGCCGCTTCGCCTCCACCAGTGGCACAGCTCCGACCGCCGCCAGCCACAGCTGAAAGCGGCCCGCGCGATTACGGCGGTATTGGCGCAGGCAGCCGCAGCCCCCAGCTATCGTCCCGGTCTCACGGAAACACAGCCGGGCGTGCCCAGTGCCTGCCCGCCGGCACGAAATTGTTTTGCCCGGCGCCGCCGCCCGTTACACGGCGGCAGAAATTCCTCTGACATTAGCTCGTCGTAAAAGTTCCGCCCGGAAAATTGGCTGCAGTCGAATTATTCGTGCCGCTACTGCCGACTGCACCTTCTGTTCTTTCCTTCACGTTTTCAGACGTCTTCCCATTCCGTGCGCGTAACGGCAACAGAACGTTGCTTCCCGGCTGCAAAGCACTACAGTGTAACGGCAGCATCTCGAGGCTCCTGTTGCAAGTGGCAGTACAAACATCTCCTGTTTCGAACTTATAATTCCAAGAATGGTAATTCGTAGAACAACAGGTTTTGGGACGAGAAGGGTTGTGACATTGTTTTTAATTCCAAATCAGTTCCAATGTTCCCTAACGAATCTTTTCTATCAGCTGTAATGCGACGTGAAAAATGCATCTTCTACATCTTCGTGTTTAGATTATAATATGACACTGTATTCTGCATCTACCTACATACTCCGCAAACCACCATACGGTGCGTGGCGGAGGGTACCCCGTACCACAACTAGCATCTTCTCTCCCTGTTCCACTCCCAAACACAAAGAGGAAAAAATGACTGCCTATATGCCTCGTTGAAGAGCCCTAATCTCTATTATCTTATCTTTGTGGTCTTTCCGCGAAATGTAAGTTGGCGGCAGTAAATCTGTACTGCAGTCAGCCTCAAATGCTGGTTCTCTAAATTTCCTCAGTAGCGATTCACGAAAAGAACGCCTCCTTTCCTCCAGAGACTCCCACCCGAGTTCCCGAAGCATTTCCGTAACAGTCGCGTGTTGATCAAACCTACCAGTAACAAATCTAGCAGCTCGCCTCTGAATTGCTTCTGTGTCCTCCCTCAATCCGAGCTGATAGGGATCCCAAACGCTCGAGCAGTACTCAAGAATAAGTCGTATTAGCGTTTTATAAGCGGTCTCCTTTACAGATGAACCACATCTTCCCAAAATTCTACCAATGAACCGAAGACGACTATCTGCCTTCCCCACAACTGCCATTACATGCTTGTCCCACCTCATATCGCTCTGCAATGCTACGCCCAAATATTTAATCGACGTGACTGTGTCAAGCGCTACACTTCTAATGGAGTATTCAAACATTACAGGATTCTTTTTCCTATTCATCTGCATTAATTTACATTTATCTATATTAAGAGTTAGCTGCCATTCTTTACACCAATCACAAATCCTGTCCAAGTCATCTTGTATCCTCCTACAGTAACTTAACGACGACACCTTCCCGTTCACCACAGCATCATCAGCAAACAGCCACACATTGTTATCTACCCTAACCAAAAGATCATTTATGTAGATATAAAACAAGAGCGGACCTACCACACTACCCTAACCTCCGATGAACACTCACCATCGAGGACAACGTCAGGTCTCCAACGAAACTCCTTATGATATTTAATTCTTTTTGATTGTCTGCCATTAATTCCATAAGAGTTCGCAGGTTCGTCTCATTTGAGGGAGAATAGAAAGAGAAACGAAAAATTATTTACTGCAGTCTTGACCAGAATTCGACGAAATACACTGAAGAGCCAAGAAAACCGATACACCTGCCTAATATCGTGTAGGGTCCCCGCGAGCATGCAGAATTGCCGCAAGACGACATAACATGGACACAACTAATGTCTGAAGTAGTACTGGAGGGAAATGATATCAGGGATCCTGCAGGGCTGCGCATAAATCCGTAAGAGCATGAGGGAGTGGAGAGCTCTTCTGAACAGCACGTTGCAAGGCACACCAGATATGCTCAACAACGTTCACGTCTGGGCAGTTTGGTGGCCAACGGAAGTGTTTAACCTCACTCTGTAGTAATCCTGGACGTTTGTCTTGTCCTGTCGGTATTGCCCAAGTCACTCGGAATGCACAATGGACATGAATGAATGCAGGACATCCGACAGGATGCTTACGTAGGTGTAATCTGTCAGAGTCGTATCTAGACGTATTACGAGTCCCACATCACTCCAACTTCACGTGCCCCACACCATTACATAGTCTTCAATAGTTTGAACAGTCCCTTGCTGACACGTAGGTCCATGGATTCATCAGGTTGTCTCCACACCTGTACACGTCGATCGCTCGATGAAATTTGGAATGAGACTCGTCCGACCAGGCAACATGTTTACAGTCATCAACAGTCCAATGTCGGTGTTGACGAGCCCAGGTGAGACGTAAAGCTTTGTGCCGTGCAGTCATGAGTGGGCCTTCGGCTCCGAAAGCCCATATCGATGAGGTTGCGTTGAATGTTTCGTACGCTGACACTTGTTGATGGCCTAGGATTGAAATCTGCAGCAATTTGCGGAAGGGTTGCACTTCCGTCACATTGAACGATTCTCTTCAGTCGTCGTTGGTCCCGTTCTTGTAGGATCTTTTTCCGGCCGCAGCGATATCGGAGATTTGATGTGTTACCGGATTCCTGATATTCACAGTACGCTCATGAAATGGTCGTACGGGATAATCCTCACTTCATTGCTACCTCGGAGATCCTGTGTCGCATCGCTCGGGCGTCGACTGTAACACCACGTTCAAACTCACTTAAATCTTGATAACGTGCCATTGTAGCAGCAGTAACCGATCTACACCAGACAGTTGTTTTCTTGTATAGGCATTGCCGACCGCAGCGCCGTATTGTGCCCGTATAGATCTCTGCATTTGAACACAAGTGTCGATACCAGTGCCTCTGCCACTTCACTGTTAAATTTTGTATTTTTCTTCGTTACTCCGACAACCAAAGATATCATTTAACATGACGTTTCGCTAAATTCTGTGATTCGCTGGCTTTGGCCGTGTCATTCTAATTATAAATTAGTTTTCCGTTTCAACACACTTCGCGATTACTATCAGGCAATCGGAGTAAAATATTTTTCATCTGCATACAGTTAAAAGCTCTCTTCATCCCTAGAAACAGCAAATATTCTTGTGGAAATATATCTCGACGATCTATTTTAAAACAAAGAGCTATCATTTCTCACTTTTATCACTTATCCTACTTTACTTTTTCTAGTAGATTGAGGCGTTCACCTCCGTAGCTGAATAGTGGCAACAGACAGCTTACTCGTTTGTAATTGCACCACGGGGACCGCAGGACTGATATCCCCCTTCCAGTGGATGGATCACCAAATACAGTATAACTGCGGAGTCTGGAATATATTCCACGACATTAACGGTAACTCTGGTGATCAGCACCGAGCGAGGTGGCGCAGTGGACTCGCACTCGGGAGGACGACGGTTCGATCCCGCGTCCGGCCATCCTGATTTAGGTTTTCCGTGATTTCCCTAAATCAGTCCAGGCAAATGCCGGGATGGTTCCTTTGAAAGGGCACGGCCGACTTCCTTCTTCTTCTTTGCCTAATCCAATGGCACCGATGACCTCACAGTCTGGTCTCCTTCCCCAAACAACCCAACCAACCAACCCAGCCTCTGGTGATCAGCGATTTTACACCACTTAACGGAGCACCCGTGGCGCCCAAATATTGGAATTTCATTGAGAACTGTACTGTCATCATGGAATAGTATTATAGATTTTTTTCCCCTTCATTTTCATCCCACTTAATAACTTCTCTTTTATTTGCCTCATTGCTTCTACGACGTACAGTTTGAACAGCACGGGAGAAAGAATGTGTACTTCCTTTACACCATTTATAATACGAGAACGTCTCTTTGGGTCATGGTTAGACTGAGTCCAATAAATAATTTGGTGTATGAGAATGAGGCTGACAAAGGAGACGGATTCATGTGACGTGCCACTCCAGAGCAGTCATGGCGCTGATGGAAGGAAGGCTAATCTTTCCTTCTTCTTCAAACGTGAGAGAGACAGGCAAATAAAGTCAGCGTCGGTAATAAATATCATGAACATAAAACAGCACAGTACTTGGCAGACAGACTCTGTGTTGCGTAGTGATACACAATTTGTGCTGCAGCCTGTCACCGAGAACTTGGCAGCGTACACGATGTATAGGAAAGCACGTGTGTTATGTGTATAATAAACTCATGATTTTATGGTGGTAATAATGAAGAACTTCAAAGAATTTGTTTGTTTTTCCCAGTATTTTATGTAACTCCCTGAGATCTGGCGAGCGCTGTAGGCTGTTTTTCGCGCGGCACGGGAGTCTCTCTTTTCTGAATTCAGTATTCACTTGGTCAGCGGCATATCAGCGCAAGAAGCAGCTTGAAGCTCTGCCACATTTCCTGCTTCGATTAAGATTATACATTGAAAACTTATAAATTTTATATGAATGTATGCAATGTCTCACAAGCTGCGACATCGTCGCAAAAGAACACAGTGAACCGTATATGTAATAAGTTTCCTTTAATTTACGTCTATGGTCACAAATCTTTTTTGTTTAACAGATTACCGGTTTCGGTCTTTAATGACCATCATCAGATCTGTTTCATAAAAACAAAGTCCTAATGTACAGCAGCCATGGTGGCATTGTCAAATGTTAAATGCGACGTTGCTTGTGCCGATTCCGCATTTAACATTTGACGATGCGACCATGGCTGCAGTACATTAGGACTTTGTTTTTATGAAACAGATCTGATGATAGTCATTAAAGACCGAAACCGGTAATCTGTTAAACAAAAAAGATTGTGACCATAGACGTAAATTAAAGGAAACTTATTGTATGCAATGTCTCTGATGTTATAAACAGACCATCTCTGTTATGAAACTTCCTGGCAGATTAAAACTGTGTACTGGACCGAGACTCGAACTCGGCACCTTTGCCTTTCGCGGGCAAGTGCTTCCAGGACTGCTAGTTCTGCAAGTTTCGCAGAGGAGCTTCTATGATGTTTGGAAGGTAGGAGACGAGATACTGGCAGAACTGAAGCTATGTAAGTCTGCAGGCTTTCGTGGCTGTTCTCACTTAAGTTAAAATCTTCTGGGTTATTAGACCGCGTCATGTTTCTTCTAAAATGTTCGACGTTTCGACCCCTCTGCTGGGATCTTCCTCAGGATCTCTTGGTGTCCACTACTGCTAGAACACTGCTGTGAGGACGGGTCGTGAGTCGTGCTTGGGTAGCTCAGGTGATAGAGCACTTGCCAGCGAAAGGCAAAGGTCCCGAGTTTGAGTCTCGGTCCGGCACACAGTTTTAATCTGCCAGAATGTTTCATAACAGCGTACACTCCGGTGCAGAGCGAAAATCTCATTCTAGACCTTTTCTGGCCCCCATGAAGTCAACTTTACTTCAATTACACGACAACCTTTTTTAAAATATGTAGCGTTATCTTGTAAACTCTGTTGGTAAATAAACTCAGGTGTAGTAATTATAAACATAAAGAAATGAACCATTGAGTTCTCAATGTTTCATAGTGTGTATAAAAGATATATTTATTTTCAAACATATTTATTGACGAAATTTTGATGAACTCCCTGTTCCTATTAAAGTTCCACGTTCTGTCCATGGACTTCCACGTTCTGTCCCTAGACCAGTCAATCGGGCCGGACCGACCGTCATGTCATCGTCTACCACTTGCATCTGCGCATGGAGTATGGTCTGACATGTGGCTAACATACCCCTCCCCTGTCGCGAACGGATTTCTTGACATGAACCGCTACCAATCGGTCTAATGGTTCCCCAGTTGGCCTCAAGAAGCTGAGTGCACCCCATAACAGTCCCCACACCAAGGAAAAGTCACTGGCAGCACCAGGATCCCAGCTGTGGTTCCACGCTCTCCAGTCTGCCATCAACACACCATACAAACATGACACCATACCACACACACACCACGAGGAAAGAGGCCATTGTGCGCAAATGAACAAAGCACCTTAGCTGGCTCAACCTCATCGGGATCTTCTAACCAACAACGCCAAACCCTACTTTATTACACGTTCTCAACGGGATTTCTGTCTTGTACAGAGTGACTCATTGCAAGAACAGGCAACCAAACAACAAACAACTGTGCAAGTTAGTGTGAACAATCTATGAGACTTGCGACATACCATAAGACATTCTGGGAAATATCGTCCACACGCTCATCCATCAAAGTTGCTGACAAGAATAATTAACAGAAGAAAGGATAAAGAAAACTGAGGATCTGTCAGATGACGATCACTTTGGCTTTAGGAAAAGTAAAGGCACCAGCGAGAAGTTCTGACTGTGCGATTGATAATGGAAGCAAGACCGAAGAAAAATAAAGACACGTTCATAAATAAATAACTAAATAAAATAAAATTACGTGACTATATGAGGCGAACATGAGTTGGAAACGGAGAGACCGAGTGAGATTGTAAAATGATGTTTTCTGCCTTTTTAAAGCATTGTACTTGTTATGCTCGTTCATCTCAGGCTGGTTTAGTTATGGCTCTAATAACCAGGTCGCTAAGCACCCTAAATCCTCAAACACACACACACACACACACACACACACACACAGAGGCGCAACTAATGGAAGGGATTTTCGCAAATGTAAACTAATGAGTTTTTGATGGGCTGTATATAGTGCTTGAAACTTGGTCGCTTAAGCCTACCTCCAATTCCGTTGGACCAAACGTAAACAGCTAATATGGTTTCATTCATAGTGTTTATAGCCATTTATAGCGTCTCTAGTATGGCGCTCAGATATAACTGAAAGCAGATTAAGTTTTGACAGATGAACGTAAGAGATGATAAAAATGGACATTAGAGTACGCATATACCAAGGGTGGGGAAGCAATTCGGCGCTGTACTTCGCAAATAAACAATACCTCATTCGCTCTAATCGATTTAGGGGGACGGCGAAAAACCTAAATCTGTAAGTCCAGAATGTTACTGTCTCGGTTTAGCGGAGAGCAATTACTTCGTAGTTATCTGGCTACCGTCTTTTAGTCATCAAGTCACGGATGGTGTATGAGAAAAAGTAGCTTATTTATGTTTCCGCGGTCTTTCGTTGTGGTTGATTCGGAATAATGGGTGTATTTTTATAGTTTAAGTGAGTGCGATACTATACGGCTGCTTTAACTGCATGGAAGGGACATAAAGTATATCTTCTTAAAAACACAATGGTAAGGTACTAAATCAGTAACGGATAAATCTAGAAGAATGGGTTAGGAGAGAATGAAAACTTAATAGCTTCGTAACCTACCTGTATGACGTGCTAGTCAGTTCTTCCCAAATGTTGGTCACAGCCGGTAAGACAAACGAAACTTTCGTCAGCTTAAACATAGAGTATGTTCGGTACTTAACTGCTCCCTCACGTTTAAACTGTGCAGTGTTCCAAAATTTTATATTTGCACCGGCAACGATGACTAATGGACCTTGTCGCTAGGAGACTCTGGTCTTCCCATCGGCAACCAATCACGATCGAAAAGCCCAGTGTCCTCTACGGCTGGAAGGAGCTACTCCAAGATCAGGGGGTTGGATTTACTAGTCTTGCCTCCTCATAATAAAGCATGGTCGTGTGGCTCATGACCGATTCCTCTATATTTAGGGGACGGAACAGTGTGTCATAATGAAGAACGTTGCAGGACTCATTGGCTGTTTTCCGCCAGTTTATTGCTACAAATTATCAATAGACTTGAGTGCTTTTTTTGTTGTTTTTTTTTTGTTTTTAACTTATCCATCAGTTTTGTGACCGACTTGATATTTGCTGAATGCATTCCAGTCTCTGCCTGCACCTACAGCTTTTACCCTCTGCAGCTCCCTGAAGTACAGTGGAAGCTGTTCTGATGTCGTCGGCGAACACGTCCTTTCTTTCTTCTTCTTGTCGGCGTTTTTCACATTCTCTCCTCGTAGTCGACTGTGCGGAGAACTTCCTCATTTCTTCTCAGTTCACCTGATTTTCAACATTCGTATGTAGCACCATGCCTGAAATGCTTCGATTATCTTCTTTTCCATTTTTCCCACAGTCCATGATTCACCACCATACAATGCTGTGCTGAAAAGTCCATTGTCAAGAATTTTTTCATGTTTTATTTTAGCAGACTTTTCTTCGCCAGGAATGTCATCTTTTTATTTGCTTTGTCTTGCCGCACTGGTAACGACCAGTTCCCGTCAGATCACCGAAGTTAATCGCTGTCGGGCTTGGCTAACATTTGGATGGGTCTTCTTAGCGCTGTCGCAACCGGTGGCTCCTATCATCAGAAGATAACACGGCGGTCGGTCAGTACCGTTCGGCTTCCGAGGCCTGTTCGGACGGAGTTTAGGTTTTACTTTAGTCTGATTTTTATGCTGTCCTTGCTTCGTCCGTCATGCGTCCGTTTGCTTCAAAAGTAGACGAATATCTTAGATTTGTCTGCTTCATGGTCTCTAGTTCTGATATCACGTTTATCGCTAATCTCATTTGGGTTATTTTACATTAGCTTCGTTTTTACTCAGTTTAGTCTGTCCCATTCCTGAAAATTTCAGTTCCGCCATTGCTTCTTCGATTTACGAACTAGCCAGTAGGAACTAGGTCCCTATCTATATGCTTCGTAATCCGAGGCTTTCCTTGTTGATCTCCCATTTCATGTTTCCCTGTTGGTTCTTATATATATATATATATATATATATATATATATATATATATATGTGTGTGTGTGTGTGTGTGTGTGTGTGTGTGTGTGTGTGTGTGCGTATTTCGCTATTTGCAGGAAATAGCAAAACATTTTACGTTGCCCAGCGCTGCTCCTAAGTCGACAAACCCTAAGGACGGGTACTGATTTTTTCTGAGTTCTTTATTTCTTTAAAAAGTGCAACGTCTAGGACTGATTCACTGATCTCTTTATTCTTTCTAAAGCCAAACTAAACGTCATCTAATTTTGTTCCTCCACTTCGTAGTCACCTCCATTGTACTCCTTTCACCTATTCGCTCTGTGGTCATGGTTTAACAGAGGAATACTTCACGCAATTTTAATGTTGAAGCTTTTCCTTTTAGTTTCACCGAAGGCTGCGTTGATATGTATGAAAGTAGTACGTCACATCACAGTCTGCGAAGACGAAGCAGAGAGGCCTAAATATTGTAGACGACTTTTACAAGGCTCAGACGTTTTCTCGATGACTGACACATCTGTGGAGAGGCCTTAAGGAACATTTAGTCCAGCCGTTAGAAAGAGAGACAACCGAATCATTCAGCTAAAATACAATTACATATTCGTAGAGATGGGGAAGTTACTAATACAATGACCGCAATCAATAGTTTACTGTGTGCATAAATTAATTTTCTTTGGTATTCTGGAACGACCGAGGTGCTAGTGAAGTATGTGCCCATCGGATGAAGTCAAAATAATTTCGATGCATCCCCTGCGGCTCCTGGGGTTAGAATAGGCCCGAGGTACTCCTGCCTGTCGTAAGAGGTGACTAAAAGGAGTCTCACACGTTTCGGCCTTTATATGATGGTCCCCTGCCGGGTTTGACCTCCATTCTTCTAAATTTTCTCGAAGAGCGAACCCATTGGGGAAGTGCGCCTTACATGGTGTATCGTGTACATCATGCGCTGAGACCTCTCGCAGCCGCCGTCAACGTGGATCTGCACTTCTTCTCATTCTCCAGCTATTGGGGGAGGTCACCCTCCTGGATGCATTTTCCTCCATCCACTGTGCAGTATTAAAAAAATGGTTCAAATAGCTCAAAGCACAATGGGACTTAACATCTGAGGTCATCAGTGCCCTAGACTTTACTTAAACCTAACTAACCTAAGGATATCACACACATTCATGCCCGAGGCAGGATTCGAACCTTCGACCGTAGCGGTCGCGTTGTTCCAGACTGTAGCATCTAGAACGGCTCGGCCACTGCAGCCGGCGCACACTTCCTGGCAATGCATTACACACGTCACTAAACTGGTGTAATAAGACCTCAAACATAAATCAGTTAGCACTGGTCCCACACATGCATACGAAATAATGGCCCGCACAAAGGGAAACAAAATGACAAAGTTGTAAAATGAACTGTTAAAGGAAACAAATGACCTGTCACGAAAAAGTGGAACTAATGGCGCCTCACAATGGAAGACTCAGTTACAGTTTTGCAAGACAAACAGCTAAAACATAGACATTGGCAGGTACTCAATAACGAAGTTACTCAGCTTAACTTGGAATTACGTCAATGCAACCAGGCCGCAGAGGATCTTCATCGGGGAACAGCAGTACTGTGCAACTGAAGCGCTCTTGCATACAAAGTGGGAGCTCCTTTCCAAATTACAGGTTCCCAAACTACAAGTAGGCCGCGCTATCACTCAGAGTGCGGCCAAGTGGTTTTCCGGCACGTGCACGTGTTGTTCCCAGCACAGGGCCCCACTCGCCACCTTCCTCTCGCCGCTGCTAAAGCCCGTCTCACACGGAGCAAGATTCGCTGCAAGTTTCCTTGCTGGCTCGCGCGGCGGCTACCTTGCGGGCTCCGTCGTCCGCTAGCGGGCTACCTTGCTGGAAACCTTGTAAGATTTCCTGGATAGGTCCGATGCTTTTTTTCTTGTAAGGTTCCCTGCGTGCTACCTGCGTTGGCCAATCATGAGACGTTTCGTTTGTGACGTCAGACGCGGAAAGCTTGAGCGGGAAGCCTTTGTTGATAGTCGATTTTCTGCTGTTATGAGGTGCAGTAGGAAGTTCTTATAATTATTAAATAATGGCACCGAAGTGGTCCAAGGAAGCGATTGAAGCATTGATGTGTACTTATAGGGAAGAACAGTGTCTGCACGTCGTGGAAAGCGCAAACTATTATAATAAACACTTGCGTGCAGAAGCACTCGAAAGAGTTGCAAGTGCCGTGTGTCTTGCTCGACCATATACGACGAGCAAGGAGTGCTACTGCAAAATGCACAATAAAGTCGTATATAACAGTCATTATTGGTATATTTATAAAGTCAAACAGTAATGAAATGGTGATACGTTTCAAATAAAAGTAGGTGTTATGCGAACTAACCTCAACTCTTTATGAAGCATGGAGAGCACACGTTTTCGAGCGTTTCTCCTCTTAAACCAGTTTTTCGTCCATTCTTTCTTTATTCTTCTCTCATTAGCATGCATTTCTGCATGGTTTAGCGGCAAAACAGCTAATAACGCCAGTTTGCTCCGAACATCTGTACCTGAAGCAGCCATCTTCGTTCGATACAACATGCAGCCGGTCACAGCACAACCAGCTGCCGGTCTCGCACCGCGGGAGAGCTTCGGCGTGGAAGATAGCCGGCTCCTTCCCTGCAAGCCGGCAGGCATGCACGCCATCTCGCAAACTTGCGGCGAACCTCGCTCCGTGTGAGACGGGCTTAAGTGGACAAGAAACGTCGACATCCGCACCGCACTGCACGTGACCACTATACAAGAGAAGGTTCGTGACAAGGCTCTACGAGTTTTTGACAAGATCGATGCCCTTAGGGACGAAGTTCGACAATTAGAATCGGTAGGAACGGTAAACCCAGCAAGATGGCACAAGTATCGAGTACCGAAGTCAATAACGTTTCACCCCCCCATAGGCAATATGCCGTAACACGAGGAAGCAGTCACACATAACAGCCTTGACACACTTCACCCTCCACAGGAGATAGACATCACCAAAGACAGCAGGCTAAAGGACCCATTGCGTGCCCAAGCCTAACTACTGAATGTGTAATAAATAAACTGTTTTCCTTTTATCCTTACATCCAATCCTAGAAGAATAAGTCATCAAGGATGATCTCTTCGGTCCATACTACACACTATACTATTTTTTTTTTAAAAAAAAGCTTAACTCAAGACTCCCGTCGCTGCCCGTCACACGCCGCCTCGCGGACCACAACCGTCTCTGGCAAAGAGATTCTATACAACCAGTGGTTGCAGCGCAGAGGTACGAAGTCGAAATATTCGAAAACTTTGCGGAAGGTTTCGACGCATGGCACAAAAACCATGAAATGGTTAGATTACTAGAGGTTTGATCCTTACTATACATTTACGGAGAAAAGTGCTCAAAGGAACCAAGGAACACGCTGACCCCTATAAGTGCCATTATCCAGTTTCCTCATTCCACTGCTTGTGATGGACAGTTCTCACAGGTTACGGAATCCAGAACAATTAAACAACCCAAATATTTGCAGCTCGTTTTGTCTGCCGCTCGTATCAGCTCCATCTCGTGGCCGCCCAGCGGAGGCGGCGCCAGCTGCCGTAGCGCCCCTATTGCGGTGGTGGGGGGTGGGGGGGGGGTGTATCGCGCGCTGAGTGCCGCTGAGCTGCGCCACTGTGGGCTGTCCCGGGGTGTGAGAGCAGGCGGCGGCGCGCGCGTCGTGCGCTCGTGTGCGCCAGTGGCGGTACGTGTGTCGGCTGTCGCGGGGACCGAGTGGCTGCGCACGTGATCTGCGTGCCAGCGCCACCTCTCAAACGAGTCCCCCTTCCCTCACCCCAGCCCCTCAAAAAGTTCCTCACTCCCGCCCGGCGCAGCAGAGGTCGCGCCAGTCGCACACGTCACTTCACTCCGTAGAGCTCCTCTCTGGACTCCTGCCTTCCTCTGGTGCCCAGCAGTCACCGATCATACTTGAGGGGCGTCAGAACTCCCTATCCCGACAATATTGAATTTAGTGACTTGGCTTCCCTGTATTTCGCGTACCGCTGTAGCCATTGACATGAAACTTTTACAGGGCATTAAACTGTAAGTTCTGTGTCTACTGAACTGCAATAATTGGATTTCAGCCTTTGCCTTCTGAAACACAGTTTTTTAAATACACTGTTAAAATTGTGTGTATTTTTTGGACATTATTCTACATAATTTTGATTATACATAACATAATTACCTTCTTTCAGTTCAGTAGACGTAGGATATGTATGTTATTATTCCCTGAAAATTAGAATACTCTTCTCAATGGGGTTTCTGAGATTTAGGGAAAAATGAAACAGAAAATATAAATTTTCAAGAACGGCTTATAATGTTTCAAAAGACTAACTCAATATACTACTATTACTACTACTACTACTACTACACTACTGCCCATTAAAATTGCTACACTAAGAATAAATGCAGATGATAAACGGGTATTCATTGGACAAACATATTAGAACTGATATGTGATTACATTTTCACCCAGCTTGGGTGCATAGATCCTGAGAAATCAGTACTCAAAACAACCACCTCTACCCGTAAGAGCGGCCTTCATACGCCTGGGCATTGAGTCAAACAGAGCTTGGATGGCGTGTACAGGTACAGCTGCCCATGCAGCTTCAACATGATACCACAGTTCAACAAGAGTAGTGACTGGCGTATTCTGACCAGCCAGTTGTTCTGCCACCATTGACCAGACGTTTTCAATTGGTGCCAGATCTGGAGAATGTGCTGGCCAGGGCAACAGTCGAACATTTTCTGTATCCAGAAAGGCCCGTACAGAACCTGCAACATGCGGTGATGCATTATCCTGCTGAAATGTAGGGTTTCACAGGGATCGAATGAAGGGTAGAGCCACGGGTCGTAACACATCTGAAATGTAACATCCACTGTTCAAAGTGCCGTCAATGCGAACAAGAGGTGACCGAGACGTGTAACCAATGGCACCCCATGCCATCACGCCGGGTGATAAGCCAGTATGGCGATCCCGAATACACGCTTCCAAGGTGCGTTCACCGCGATGTCGGCAAACACGGATGCGACCATCATGATGCTGTAAACAGAACCTGGATTCATCCGAAAAAATGACGTTTTGCCATTCGTGCACCCCGGTTCGTCGTTGCGTACACCAACGCAGGCGCTTCTGTCTGTCATGCAGCGTCAAGGGTAACCGCACCCATGGTGTCAGAGCTGATAGTCCATGCTGCTGCAAACATCGTCGAACTGTTCGTGCAGATAGTTGTTGTCCCTCAAACGTCCCCATCTGTTGACTCAGGGATCGAGACGTGGCTGCACGATCCGTTACAGCCATGCGGATATGGTGCCTGTCATCTCGACTGCTAATGATACGAGGCCGTTGGGATCCAGCACGGCGTTCCATATTGCTCTCCTGAACCCACCGATTTCATATTCTGCTAACAGTCATTGGATCTCGACCAACGCGAGCAGCAATGCCGCGATACGATAAACTGCAATCGCGATAGGCTACAATCCGACCCTTATCACAGTGACAAACGTGATAGTAGGAATTTCTCCTCCTTACACGAGGCATCACAACAACGTTTCACCAGGCAACGCCGGCCAACTGCTGTTTGTGTATGAGAAATCGGTTGGAAACTTTCCTCATGCCAGCACGTTGTAGGTGTCGCCACCGGCGCCAGCCTTGTGTGAATGCTCTGAAAAGCTAATCATTTGCATATCACAGCATCTTCTTCCTGTCGGTTAAATTTCGCGTCTGTAGCACGTCATCTCCGTGGTGTAGCAATTTTAATGGCCAGTAGTGTACTACTACTACTACTACTACTACTACTACTACGTGATCAGGCCCAGTGGACCGCACGCTTCTAGAAGTTTCCTCCTCCACTGTATTCTGTCCATTGCTGCTATCCGCTATCCGCCCACATCGATTGACACTCTGTTTAAATCTTCATGGAGGCCATCCTTCCAACGCTTCTTGGGTCTCCCTGGCGGTCTCTTTCCTGTAGGTGTGAAATCCAGGAGCTTCCGAGGATATCTGTGATCCTCCATCCGGGCCACATGGCCGGCCCACTGCAGTCGTTTTGTTTTGACAGTTCCTGCTATGCTGCGCTGCTGGTATATCTCCTCAATCTCTTGGTTGTATCTGATCCTCCATTCCCCTGTATCTGCATCCAGAACCGGACCGAAGATCTTCCGAAGCACTTTTCTCTCACAAACGAGGAGCTTATGGAAGTCCTTTTTCCGGATACTCCATGTCTCACAGCCATATAGAACCACAGGCTGGATCAGGGTTTTGTACAGTCAAAGCTTAAGCTGTCCGTAGACATATCAGGACCGAAACAGCTGTGCTAGGCTGTTGTAAGATCGGTTTCCTGCTTGTATTCTGGCATCGATCCCAGCTTCACATGACGATATCTCAGTGAAAATATATGAATTCATGTACTCTCTTGTAGGACTGGTCTCCAACCTGCAGTGATTGTAGATGACCAGCAGTCTGACAATGACAGCGCGTCATAACGAGGTACTATGTCTTGGCTTCGTTTACTTTTAGCCCAAATTTACTGGCAGCCTCCTTCACTGCTTTGGTCATTTGCTCCAACTCCTCTTCAGGCCTAGGGAGTAAACAGATGTCGTCTACATAGGCTATGTATGCCGATCTCTTTCCTTCGATTTCAATCCCTTCGTTCTCTTGGATGGTCTCGCGTTTGATCTTCTCGAGGGTAAAGTTGAAGAGGATAGGGAACAACCCTTGCCTGAGTCCTGACACAATTTCAAATTCCTCAGTTACGTGATTTTCCATCTTCACCTTTGCATGTGTTTCGCTCAGACAGATCTTTATCAGATTGATGAGTTTCACTGCCATGCCAAACTCCCTTAAACAACTGAGCAGGCTCTTGCAATGTATACAGTCATAGGCCTTCTTAAAATCAACGAATAAAGACACTAAAGCTGGGAGTCAGTGATGCTGTTATTGCTTTTAATGATGGCAACACTTAATATATGCTTAATTTTTTATTTTTAGTCACTCAGAAGCACCTTGCACGATACTCTTTTTCCAAGATTTTTTTTTTTATTTTCTTCTTTCTGGACTACTTGGTGGTCAACTATGCTGCATACTCGCTTTATCAATGCGAACTTTGTCCATTCGTTCAAGTTCTCTGATGCTGTTCACTCCAGGATTAATTCCCATATGCTGTAGCACTTTTACCCTACCAATGTTACCATCATTAAAAGCAATACCAGCATCACTGACTCCCGGCTTAAGTGTCTTCATTCCAACAAGTACATTTTTTGGTAAGCGAATCCATATAAGATTACTGGACGACTCATTGGGATTTTGAGTCTGACCATGCAGACGCTTCAGTAATTCAGGATTTGCCAGGTCTCTGTATATATGTTTTATGATATCCATGAATGCTGCAGGGACGGAATGTTTATGGCTGAGTGAAGTGTTTCGCTACTGGGAATTGTCGTAATTGCACCATGGATCAGGTCCAGGAGGGTAAAGGTAGTGTACTGGTTTTTCATCAGTTGACAGTGTGTGGAAGAAGGTAGCCCATACTGCCTGCTTCAGTTTCAACAAATCCTCTGTATTATTTCTAATGGCCGTCTCATAATACTGCTGTAGTTGATCAATCATTTTGTCTGTCAGCCTACCTCTTATGGTTCGACACACAACGCGTGTCTATATTATGAAACGATACCTTACTGTTTTTTACAATGCTACCAACACAAACACGTAATTTAACCTTTATAACAGAGCAATACAAGCCTTCTGTATAAAAAAAATTACCGATTTTATTGGACTTTGAAGTAAGCCACGAAGAAATTTTAACATTTTCAACCGGTGAAGATTATATTTAAAACAATAAAATAAAATACTTCCCACGTGAGTTTTATAAGTGATATATAGTCCTATGTATCATTTTATTCGGAAAATTGCAAATTTTTTAATGAGATAAAAATCCAAAAGAGTGAAATTTTTTTTCCGTTTTAACTCCCCTTAAGGAGTGACGTATTTAAAACGCATTCTTGTATTTAAACATATATATCTCCAAAAATATCACAGCTAAGATAAGAAACTTGAATATTATGTACAACACAATGCTCGACATTCTATGCAATTTTTGTTCGAAAATTCGTGTCGACCTACATTTTATAAGGGTTTGAAGTTTTAATTAATTACCGTCTTAAACTAAACGAACAATAAAACTGAAGTTTCACAGTTTACTTCCGCATAAGAGGCGAATGAAACGTGTGGAACAGATTTTTATTTAAAGTCATAGTTGCTTTGAAATTAATTTTTCAATTTTATGTTAACCGGGGCTGCTCTATTTTTCTCAAATTTTGAAGGAGAACTTCTCTCGCAGAAAAGATAATGGAAAAGTAGTGTACAGGACTGTTCAGTTAGTAATTATTTAGAACTGTGCCAATTTCAGGATGTTAGCTTTCATAGTTCCTGAGAAAATGAACATTATAGCTCAAAAAAGTCAGTTCGCGGAAATTCGCATTTAAAGTTTTTATTTCAATTTTTGACAGTATTGCTACACATCTAGTGATTAATGCTGTCCATATCCATAATCTTTATTCTCTTCCTCGTGTTTCTGGAGTACTCTCTTCCCTACCTCCCTCGCCTAGCCAACTTTTGCGTTTTTCCTTCTGCTGCCTTGCCCAAACGCACTTCATCGATGCTTCTGCGTATCTTCAGTGTGAATGGACCTGGATGGTAGCCTATTCTCTGCAGGCACTTAATCCAACCTAGATTTGCACTACTGAACACTAGACAGACATCACATGCAGCTATCTTCACAAAAATTGAGGCTACAAGTACTGTCTTTGGACAACACATCCATATAAGGAGTTCGTAGCTCTCATTTGCATTCTGTGTTTTCCCATGTTCACATTTTTCAGCAGTTGAGGATTGGATAGGTACCTGAGAGTTGATTTTATTGCACCACATGTACATAGCATCATCAGTTCCCCCACTAATTTTCTTCTTCGATGAACTCAGTGACATTGTCGAAAATTGTTCTTCACACTTAAGAGCAGCAGCTGTAACATGTTATTTAAATTTGGTGTACCTTTTACACGTAAAATTCGACATTCCTGTTATGATCCATTTTAGCAAAACACGTGAATACATACAAAACTAAAACCAGAAATATGTTTTTAGCAAGTACTATTAAAAAAACAAAAACTAAAACCAGAAATATGTTTTTAGCAAGTACTATTAAAAAAACACGTTGTGAACAAAGGAACAAGCAAATATAATCTTTCTCACGGCGTTCTATACTATCTGCAGCTCATTTCGCGTATGTGAACAAGGAATTAAAGCAAAAACAAAACAAAAAACCAAAATAAAATTCTAGCGTAGAGGAGGTATGGATCGCAGTATAGAAAGAGGGGTCGTGGTAGGCGCAGGATCCCATACAAACTTGTTTAGAACGTATTTATAGCCAGAATTGTGAAACTTTTCGATGTTATTCTTAAAGAAGCAATATAATGAATTACGCAATTTAAAAATTCCAATTTTTTCGCAAATTTTGCGTTACATCCGCCCTTAAGCATTCGTTCTTGCGGAAACGACATCGTTTAACGCCTTAAGCTGCTGTTAAGTTTACTTTTTGTTGTGCCACCAGTTTGGGTCAAAGACCATTATCCAGTACCTGCTCTGCCCCCATCATGGTTACAGAAAAAGTTGAAAAGAAAAGTACGTTTGAAAATGGTATTACAAGTACACGTAATAATTACAGACTTTTGTTTACAGGAAGAGTTACAGAAAATCGAAATTATAATGCTTTTAAATGCTTGCTGATGCAGAGATGGATGAATAGAATCATAATAAATCGTTAGCGTGAAACATCGCTAATTTGTAGAAGCTGTAGATTTAGTTCTAATCAACTGGTCCTCATGATTAGTATTATATTTGTAACAGGATACCAAGGAAATTTTCAAAATATTTTTTTGTTTTTCAGTTCGAGGGGTCCGTTAAAAGGGAATTTGGGTCTTTAGCGTAATGTGAAAGTGTTTCTGCCTCTTCCACGAGATCCATATAGCTACTTTTTCCTGCTTTATGGAAAACAATAATACTATTTTGAATTTTATCCGCTACATGCTTTTCATCTCTAAAATAGTATAACAGACGTAAACTTAAACCGTCCCATGTGACCATGTGACGATATGGTGTACTTCCATTGACATATTTTACCCTTCGTGCTGTTCAAAGTGCCTAAATGTACACCTTGACGATACTTTTTAGTGGATTAATCACATCCGGAGCTGGAAACTTGCTGCTGAATACGATAAAATGAACATTACGTACCAGCTCTGGCCCACGTTGTTACCCGCGGTTTAACATCTGTTCATCACAAAACACCCAGGTATGTACTTATTCCAATCTTCTGTTAGTCCTTCTCTTCCTTCCCTCCTTTGTGTGATCTCTTGTAACTCCCCTCTCTGTCCACCTCCTCCCCCCCTCCCCCCACTCTTTATCCAGCTCCTCCTACCCACGCTTGTTTTGTTTTCTCCTCCTCCCTATCTGCGTCCATCTCCTCCTTTCCCCTCTCTGTCTGTCCATCACCTCCTGTCCCATCCTCTCTCCATATTATTACCCCGATCCCAATACAAGGCTGGTAGTTTTAACCCCCACAGTATTTCTTTTCAAATCGTAGCTAATATGGGTACCAAATTTGTTTAAAATCACAACAGGGCTTTGCCCGTGCACACACATGTCAAATATATTTTAC
The DNA here is from genome assembly GCF_023864275.1 of Schistocerca cancellata. Lineage (NCBI taxonomy): Eukaryota > Metazoa > Arthropoda > Insecta > Orthoptera > Acrididae > Schistocerca > Schistocerca cancellata. Next base: position 20,571,126 of record NC_064631.1, on the reverse strand, counting down.
CTATATTTAAAATATTTCACACCTATTTGCACGCATATTTCACTTCTATGTCCAGCGAGCTTCGCCCTGCAGTTTCATTTTCATGTAGTTCAATGTTTACGACGCGGTATCTACTGAAATATGTGTCGTACAATGACATAATTTCGCTGGTATATTCAGTGGTATGGGCAACGGCCTTGCCGCAGTGGATACACCGGTTCACTTCAGATCACCGAAGTTAAGCGCTGTCGGGCGTGGCCGGCACTTGGATGGGTGACCATGCGCTGTTGCCATTTTTCGGGGTGTAATCAGCCTCGTGATGCCAATTGAGGAGCTACTCGACTGAATAGCAGCGGCTCCGGTCAAAGAAAACCATCATAACGACCGGGAGAGTGGTGTGCTGGCCACACGCGGCATTCTCAGCTGCGGGTGACACGTGGGTCGGATGGTCCTTATGGCCTGAAGACGTAGTGATATTCAGTGGTATATGTGTATAGTGCCTGAAAAATGCTTCCCGAATACAGTTAGCAGCAGAGAAGTAAGCAATTAAAACGGGAGGTTTGATGCGACAGTTTTAATGCATTATGTATATATAACATTATTTTGTGGTCGTTGACACGGAGAAAAGATTTTATTAAAGACTGATATCATCTATAAAGTTCGTTGCGAGTCACAAAATGCTCTCATTCTAAAATATTGGCTGGATAAAGTGTGGGCAATCAGGAGTCGTAGACTACACTCCTTTCTCACCCCTGTCGCAACTCATTCGGTAGTTAGATGTGTGTAAGGTAGACTGTGTGTTAATTCAGGGTATAAGCTACCTCCATTAAAAATTTCATCCACATCCGTCCAGCCGTTCAGCCGTTTCAGCGTGAAGAAATAATTCGCTAACTAATGAACGCACGCACACAGACGGTCTCACACACACACACACACACACACACACACACACACACACTTTTCAGTTTATAACACACATTTTATTTTAAGTGATTATGACGTAACAAATTATTATACAAACACGTTGTCACACATTCTCTTGCTACACTCCTGGAAATGGAAAAAAGAACACATTGACACCGGTGTGTCAGACCCACCATACTTGCTCCGGACACTGCGAGAGGGCTGTACAAGCAATGATCACACGCACGGCACAGCGGACACACCAGGAACCGCGGTGTTGGCCGTCGAATGGCGCTAGCTGCGCAGCATTTGTGCACCGCCGCCGTCAGTGTCAGCCAGTTTGCCGTGGCATACGGAGCTCCATCGCAGTCTTTAACACTGGTTAGCATGCCGCGACAGCGTGGACGTGAACCGTATGTGCAGTTGACGGACTTTGAGCGAGGGCGTATAGTGGGCATGCGGGAGGCCGGGTGGACGTACCGCCGAATTGCTCAACACGTGGGGCGTGAAGTCTCCACAGTACATCGATGTTGTCGCCAGTGGTCGGCGGAAGGTGCACGTGCCCGTCGACCTGGGACCGGACCGCAGCGACGCACGAATGCACGCCAAGACCGTAGGATCCTACGCAGTGCCGTAGGGGACCGCACCGCCACTTCCCAGCAAATTAGGGACACTGTTGCTCCTGGGGTATCGGCGAGGACCATTCGCAACCGTCTCCATGAAGCTGGGCTACGGTCCCGCACACCGTTAGGCCGTCTTCCGCTCACGCCCCAACATCGTGCAGCCCGCCTCCAGTGGTGTCGCGACAGGCGTGAATGGAGGGACGAATGGAGACGTGTCGCTTCTGGTCGTATGCGTGTTTGGCGCCGTGCAGGTGAGCGCCACAATCAGGACTGCATACGACCGAGGCACACAGGGCCAACACCCGGCATCATGGTGTGGGGAGCGATCTCCTACACTGGCCGTACACCACTGGTGATCGTCGAGGGGACACTGAATATGCCACGGTACATCCAAACCGTCATCGAACCCATCGTTCTACCATTCCTAGACCGTCAAGGGAACCTGCTGTTCCAACAGGACAATGCACGTCCGCATGTATCCCGTGCCACCCAACGTGCTCTAGAAGGTGTAAGTCAACTACCCTGGCCAGCAAGATCTCCGGATCTGTCCCCCATTGAGCATGTTTGGGACTGGATGAAGCGTCGTCTCACGCGGTCTGCACTTCCAGCACGAACGCTGGTCCAACTGAGGCGCCAGGTGGAAATGGCATGGCAAGCCGTTCCACAGGACTACATCCAGCATCTCTACGATCGTCTCCATGGGAGAATAGCAGCCTGCATTGCTGCGAAAGGTGGATATACACTGTACTAGTGCCGACATTGTGCATGCTCTGTTGCCTGTGTCTATGTGCCTGTGGTTCTGTCAGTGTGCTCATGTGATGTATCTGACCCCAGGAATGTGTCAATAAAGTTTCCCCTTCCTGGGACAATGAATTCACGGTATTCTTATTTCAATTTCCAGGAGTGTATAAGTCAACTTTTGAAAAACTCCCTGAGACATGTTGTAACGTCGTCTTTAGCGTTAGTAATTGCCTCCACTCAGAGAGGAAGATAGACCACACGTTTCTACAGGTCTGCCGCATACAGCAGAAGCCACTCGTTGATGATCAGATGCCACAGATATTCCAAGTTCCGGAGATACTGCGTGCTACCTTTCCCCCTGTTACAAGTAATCCCAAACATTTCCTGTCGGATTAAGATCATCTGATTCAGCGGGCCACTCGGGCTGCGATACAGCTACTGACTTTTTCAAATACGGGACATGTGAACACGGCTGCTTCATCTCGGAAGGCGGGAACCTCAGCAGTTGACGCATCATGAAGATGTAGGAGAAAGGGGAAAGACTTGGTCGCTAGCTTCCTGTTCAAGGTAACCTGAACCAGTGGGTCCAAGAAGTGGTACGGAAAAATCCTAAAATAATTACGTCGGGTCCGGCCAAAGCCACTCATTCCCCCTCCACACAATGCGGGTTAAACGTGCCATTGGGTCGTTGGTGCACTCGACGTCTCTCCTCTATTGGACAAAGCAAAATCGAGATTCTTTGGACCACCCTATAGACTTCTTGTCAGCTGCTGTCCAGTTTCTGTGATCTTTGGCACACTGATGACGTACAGTCTTATGAGTCGCTGTGAGAAACAGGCTTGTGTGAAGTCAACTGCATCCATTCCTTTCTCTCGAAATGAGGTTGCGGTGGATTTGCATTTAGTGACGGCAACAGTTCCTTTCGACATTAAAACCGACTGTTATTGACAAGCTGTGACACTTCAAGCGTACAGACCCATCTGGTGCGTTTACAGAATATGATGTTTGCTCATTCCAAATTTCTCGTAGTTGTATTAACTAATCATTTCCTCTTGACACACATGTGTTTGTTTTTTGTTGCGTTTGGAGAGGTTAACTGTTGACAGAAGCGTTTCCTTTAGGGCCTTCCTGAAACACTGCTGTAATCAGTTACAAGTAATCCAAACGGTGTACAGGAGCAACGAGTCACAAACCGCTTTTAGATTACTGGATTCAGAAAGTACCATTACCGGTTTCGAAATGATACAATTCTTCATCAGATGGCTTCCTTGATTTCGTCAAAACACGTCTTTTTTTCATTTTCAATTATGAACAGCCTCAGTTGCACCGTTTACCTAGAATTTACCTAGGTTTCAGTCGGGATAACCCAACCTTCTTCAGAATAACTGTATCTACTGTTTGTCCATAGTGGACATCGTCAAGCTAAAACTACAAATCCATAAATTATCGTCAAACTGTAAAACTTATCTGGCACTGCCTTGGCCCCACTTCGCGACCGCGATGCGGCAGCCACGAGTGCTGTACTAGAACTGGACAAACAATAGATACTGTTATTCTGAAGAAGGTTGGGTTATCCCGAGTGAAACCCAGGTAAATTATAGGTAAACGGTGCAATTGACGCTGTTCATAATGAAAATTAATATTTATACAGTTGCAGAAAGGGCCGCGAAATGTTGAAGATATTTACATCTTTTTTGGTTTACCGCAGAGTTACCCTAGGCTAAACAGCAACTGACAGTTTCGAACGCGTACTAAAGATTACTGCGCCGTTTAATTGTGATATAAAGCATATTAAATGAAATCTCCATCTGAAACATTCCTTTCTACAATTTTTTCCAACGACTCTTATTCCTATTGTTGTTGCCGTTCATTTACATTGGGTTTTCATTATTACACCCTCTCGCTGGTCAGCAGAACAAATCACCAGCGCATATCAAATATTTATATATATCAAATATATATATATATATATATATATATATATATATATATATATATATATATATATATATATATATCAAATATTTATATCATTTATATCATTTACCGTACATGAAAAACAAATACAGCGTGTTTACGAAGTAGGTGAATGCCAAACGTGCTACGATGCAGTGATACATTACAAACGAATGGCCTGGCGGGAAAGGTAGTGCATATTGGAGTAGGAAGTGAATATTCAAGTTCTGTTGAATTGGCAACGTATTTTACATTAAATGCAAGGCCTGACATACAGTGAAATAAAGAAGATTTAATGAATTATCCGGAGGAAACTCACCAGTAAGCCATAAAAGCGTATGTTCTGACGGCAGCACGAAAGCCAGCTGATGGTGTATCAATTCGAAACCAGTAACGGTAGTTTTGATAACAGTAAGCTAAAACGGATTTTTGGTTGGTTGCTGCTGTACATCAACTGTTTGTTTATCATTAGTGACAGGATTTCCTGTCATGTCTGTTTTAGGCAAAATGGGACAAATAGTTCCAATATTTTGGGCTTAATAGCTAATATTAATGAAGACAACACTTGGCTTTCATAGTAACCTATGTTACGGTAATGTAATACCTAGTGGTCGTCACGTCACATCAGACGCGGCAGGTGCTTTGGTGAGGTCTCTCTATGACTAAGGGCGGTCCTCCCTCCCTCCCTCCCTCCCTCCCTCCCTCCACGGCCGCGCCCACCAGACGATCAGAGACTCATCAGCGAGTCGTCGAGCGCGACCCGCTCCTAATGAGGCAGATTCAGCTGGCTTTCCCTCCACAAAGAGCCTGCCGCAGCATCACAGAGACAAATGCACAAAGGCATTACCTGCTCTGAGGGGAAGAACTCGGACTCTTTTTCCAGTGGCGTTCCTGCAGATGTTTTACCTTCTTTACTGGGATTCATAGAACACCAGTAACTGAAATCTGACACGCTACGATGAAAATGTTGCGTTTCCGAAGCGACAGCGAGTAGTAAAAACAAAACAAAAAAAAATGGTTCAAATGGCCCTGAGCACTATGCGACTTAACATCTGAGGTCATCAGCCGCCTAGAACTTAGAAATAATTAAACGTAACTAACCTAAGGACATCACACACATCCATACCCGAGATAGGATTCGAACCTGCGACCGTATCGCTCGCTCGGCTCCAGACTGTAGCGCCCAGAACCGCACGGGCACTCTGGCCGGCAGTAGTAAAAACATTCATTATATGTAAACTGAAGGTGGAGGGGACTCTTGATGGCAGCTACATTGGAACTTGAGGCGGAATCAGCAGCGACGATCGAAAATGCCTGCCGGACCGGGATTCGAACACGGGATCTCCCGCTTACTAGGTAGTTGCTTTAACCGCTGCACCACCTGGACACAGTGTTTATCGCATATGCGCAAACTATTCGTCACGCCTCATGGCCGACCCACACTCCCATCTAGCGCCACCATCCGCAGTCCCTGTCCATATCCTCCACGCTCGCTACTTTGTGATCCCCCCAGGAGGTCAGACGCAATTGTGCATCCGCACTGAAAAAGGTGGGTTCATTACCCATCAAGACGAATCAATTATATGAATGCCTGGCGTTTGTTCTTTCGGACATGTCCGAAAGAACATTGAAGAATCAAAGTAACTGGTACACCTGCCTAATACCGTGTAGAGCCCCCGCTAGCACGCAAAAGTGCCGCAATACGACGTTGCATGGACTCAACTAATGTTTGAAGTAGTGCTGCACGGAACTGACACCATGAATCCTGCAGGACTGTCCAGAAACTCGTAAGAGTATGCAAGTGATCTTGGACTTAGCAATTGATTTAGTATTGGCGTAATTCGTCCCAGAAGGGCGGCTATACGATTGATTATTGGTGGAGATCTCTTCTGAACAGCACGGTGCAATGCATCCCAGATATGCTCAATAATGTTCATGTCTGGGGAGTCTGGTGGCTAGCGGAATTATTTAAACTCAAAAGAGTGTTGCTGGACCAACTCTGTAGCAATTCGGGGCGTATGGGCTGTCGCGTTGTCCTGCTGGAATTGTCCACGTCCGTCGAAATACGCAATGGACATGAATGGATGCAAGTGGACAGGATGCGTACGTACTTGTTACCTATCCGAGTCGTATCTAGACGTATCAGCGGTTCCATATCACTCCACCTGCACACGCCCCACACCATTACAGGGTCTCCACCAGCTTGAACAGTCCCCTGCTGACATGCAGCGTCCATGGATTCACGAGGTTATCTTCATACCTGTACACGTCCACTCGCTCGATACAATTTGAAACGAGACTCGTCCGACCAGGCAACATCTTTCCAGTCATCAACAGTCCATTGTCGTGGTTGACGGCCCCAGGAGAGGCGTAAATTTGTGTCTAGGGTCCACGAGAGGGCCTTCGGCTCCGAAAGCCCATATCGATGACGTTTCGTTGAATGGTTCGCACGCTGACACTTGTCGGTGATCCAGCATTGAAATCTGTAGCAATTTGCGGAAGGGTTGCACTTCTGTCACGATGAACGATTCTGTTCAGTCGTCACTGGCCCCGTTCTTATAAGATCTTCTTCCGGTCGCAGTGATGTCGGATACTTGATGTTTTAGCGGATTCCTGATATTCACCATACATTCGTGAAATGGTCGTGTGGGAAAATCCCCACTTCATCGCTACCTCGATACTGTGTCCCATCGCTCGTGCGCCGACTATAACGTGTTCGAACTCACTTAAATCTTGACAATCTGCCATTGTAGCAGAAGTTACTTACCTAACAACTGCGCCCTATACTTGTTGTCTTATATAGGCGTTGCCGGCCGCAGCGCCGTATTCTGCCTCTTTACATATCTCTGTATTTGAATACAATGCCTGTACCAGTCTCTGTGGCGCTTCAGTGTAAAACCGTTCAGTCGGAGAGTACAGCGTCGCAACGTCACCCTTTTTGGCCTGTATGCTGGTACATAACACCAGGAATTAATGACTGAGAAGGATGAATATACCTATCTGAGATAAGAAATATTGATCTGGAAGCGACTGAGTCAAAAATTATGAAGCCAAACTTCCTGTCCGATAACAATGTCAGTAAGATGCCAGCAGCTAAAAATCATTGTTTGTATATTATGCCTATAATACACTAATTTGTTTTGTGCTGTGACTATCGTCACCAAGAGGTATACTGCACTCTAACTTTTAGCCTCAATTCACCAAGGCCGTTACACGGCTACTAAGTGAACAGAACTAAATCAGTGTCGCCACATTTATAACGAGTACAGTAAAAGTAGCTCCTGCTCCTTTGAATCGCAGAAACATAAATCACACAAGTCCACCATGATGACTTATACCAGAGCTTCACAACAAACACGCTCGATATGAGCAGTAGAGCGCGGGCACAAGTCGCGCTACCACCACTATCGGCATAGGGCGGAAAACATGTGGGGGCGGGGGGGGGGGGGGGGGAGTGAGGGTACAGAACAGATGCCGTCACATGTTGGTCTCTCAATTTAAATCCGCGGCCAGCTGCATGAAATCACAACGTAAACCACTATTGCTACAAATGAAACAAATAAACGAAAATATACACATGCTATATCGTTTGATCAACATTTTTCTTAATGTACTTCGTGAGGTATTATACAAAAGTGACGTCATTGAAGTGTAGATTCTCGGTTCTCTTGTACTTTTCCCCCTTAACAACTGCTTCTTTGTTCACAGTAATTGTTCTTGTGGATTGCAGACGCAGCGTGCAGTTTAGGTGACCGTCAGACGGTGAATTTATCAGATGTGTCTAATTACTTTCATTGCAGAGAACAATTGTTCTCAAACACACGTATAACGGAACATTGAGATTATTGTAGTCATAAGATTGTGGAAACGAGTAAATCTATCCTGAGGGAAGTTTCAGTATTATTATTATCATTTATTCTCCCTGGAGGAGAGCGCCACAACACAATCAATTTTCATGACATATTTTTCGTCTCTTTCTTTTTTCTTTCCGAAAACCTCTCATATCTTCACTGTTTTCTTACTTCTGTCGGCCGGTCGCTGTAGCCGAGAGGGTATAGGCACTTCAGTCTCGGACCGCGCTGCTGCTAAGGTCGCAGGTTCGAATCCTGCCTCGGGCATGGATGTGTGTGATGTCCTTAGTTAGGTTTAAGTAGTTCTAATTCTAGGGGACTGATGACCTCAGATGTAAAGTCCCATAGTGCTTACAGCCATTTGAATTTTCCTTCTGTCTTCTGTCCATTTCTTTCTGTTTTCTTGTTTTTAGCTGTTTGCTGAAATTTCTGTTTTTTTTCCTCTATATATATCATCAGCAAAGGCCAGACATTTTATGTTGATGGTTCTATCTTTATCTCTCCCCATGTTTACGCCATTGATTCCTTTGTCCAATAGGTTGATTATTTTCTCCGAAACCGAGCTAAATAGAATGGGTGACAGGCCATCTCACTGCCTCACCTCTGTTTTGATTTTTAATGGTTCCGACATCTATCCCTTTAAATTTCGCTTCGGATGTTGCATTTGTTAGTGTTTCCTGGATCAGATTTCTGGATTTGTTTTCCGCCTTTATTTCTTCCAGGGCGTTGAGGAGTGTCTGTCTATGGAGTCATGGAGTCGTTGGCCTTCTTGAAGTCGACGAATGTTATTATGGTGTTTCCGGACTTTTTGTTGTTAATATTGTTCTCAGGCACCAGATCTGTTCACTGCACGATCTTCCTTTTCTGAACCCTCCTATATGTGAATCCGTTTCTAACTCTAGCTGATTTGACAGGGCTTTTGATAGAATTTTGCATGGTGACAGGCAGTAGTGAAATTCCTCTGCAGTTATTAGGGTCTATTTTGTCTCCTTTCGTGGGTGGGGAGGGGGGCATGGGGAGGGGGAGAGGTACTATCGCTGAGTTCCGTTGTTCTTGTACCTTCCCTATTTCCCAGATCTTTTTGATGATTCTGTGTATTTTCGGTGTGATGTGTTCGTGGTCTAAGTTCCATATTCTCGCAATCAGTCCATCTTCTCAGGTGCTCTGTTATTTTTCAATGATTTTATTATTTTCACGATCTCCTCTTGTGCTGCCGGTTCCGAATCGAGGTTGGGTTGTGGCTTCTCGAGTTGTATCATCTGCTTCGGCTTGTCACATTTTAGTAGTGTGCCGAAGTATTACACCAATATTTCAAAATTATTTTTCTGGTTTGTCTCTAGTGTGTTCCAACTTTTCTTTTGAAGCCGCTCGGGTCGACTGGTGTGGCCGAGCCGTTCTAGGTGCTTCAGTCTGGAACCGCGCGACTGCTACGGTCGCAGTTTCGAATCCTGCCTCGGGCAAGGATGTGTGTGTTGTCCTTAGGTTAGTTAGGTTTAAGTAGTGCTAAGTTCTAGGGGACTAATGACCTCAGTAGTTAAGTCCCATAGTGCTCGGAGCCATTTGAACCATAAGCTCGGTAATTGGTATCCTGTCATATTTTCTCTGAATGTTCTGTAAGTATTTCGTGTATTGTTTTTGTTGAAGTCCTCTTCTATCTCTTTTAAGGTATTGTTTTCGTAATCTCTTTCTTTCTCTACAGATGATTTTCGAATTGGTCTTTTGTATCCTGTTGGATTCTTCACGTTCCTCGGAAGTTCTATGAGTGTTAAATTTTTTCCAGGGTCTTGTATGGCTGTGTAACATGTTACGTTCCACCATCTGTGTTTTCTTTTACTCTGTGGTTGCCCCAATTTTATCAGTTTCTTAATTTTTTCTGAGAGTTCTGTGCAGAATTTACTGTCGATATTCTTAATTTTTTCTGTTGTTCCTGCCTTGTTCAGTTGTAGGTACTCTGGGCCTGTTCGGAAATTCCTGTTGGTTCTCTTAATTAGTCTACTGGTTTTAAACACCGCGTTAATTTGGAGCAGGTGGTGATCAGAACCAAAAAACCCTTTTCTTAATCTTACTCTGGTGCTTTTCATGGATATCGCAATATGGTCTATCTGAAATTCTTCTAGAGCGTTGTCGGGGTATTTCCAAGTTCGTAGCTTCTTGTGTGGTTTACAGGATTGCGTAGACACGATTTTGAGGTTCAAATTTCTGCAAACGTTCATTAGCCCATTGTTTTCCGCTTGTGGACCATGTGTTTTCCTGTTGTGTCCTTGAAATTTCTTACCCTGCCTAATTGAGCATCGGATTTTGTTGGTGGTTTCTTCTATATCTTTCCAGAAAGTTATCACCTATGGATTTTTCTTCTTCTAGCTGTTTGTGGGGGCATGTGCATTGATTAGTATACAGGCTTTGTTTCCAGGTCGTATCGTGAGTGTCGATATTTTTCTGATTTTGAAGTGAAATCTATTGCAGAGTCCAGTATTGTTTTGTATACTACAAATCCTGTTCCAAAGAGTTTCAGATTTCTTTCTCTAATAATTATGGCTAGTTTCCCCTCTATATTCTGCAGTTTTCCGTCTCAACGGCTAGATTTGGCGAGGAGAACGGATCAAAATCACTTTCTAATGCCATTAGATCTTGAAAACGTTGCTCAAACACTCTTACTTGAGAGAAACTAAAACATGTGAATGACGTTGAATAGTGGAAGTCTTTGTTAACAGCGCCGTCGCGCACGATAATTTAGGAAAATAAGCTAGATTTCCTTTTTCCATTTGACTAGCTCAAAGTGTGTATTAATTCTATCTATGAAATGAGTAATCCCCAGATCTTTACCCTGTAGTGAAATGTTCAAAGCATTCAGATGCTAGTTATATCTGCTAAGAAGGCGACATTACGTCCGCATGAGGGCTCTTTCAGTAAAGGAACACACATGTTATGGATTTCCATGAACATATTTATCTAATCTAATAGACAAAAAAAATTGATTTAATAGTTCATCACTAGTAAGATAGTCGAATCCATTGTAATTAGGCTCAGTACCCCCAAGAAAGTTTTTGAATTGCCTGTCTACATCTACATCTACATCTACATGACTACTCTGCAATTCACATTTAAGTGCTTGGCAGAGGATTCATCGAACCACAATCATACTATCTCTCTACCATTCCACTCCCTAACAGCGCGCGGGAAAAACGAACAGCTAAACCTATCTGTTCGGGCTCTGATTTATCTTATTTTATTTTGATGATCATTCCTACCTATGTAGGTTGGGCTCAACAAAATATTTTCGCATTCGGAAGAGAAAGTTGGTGACTGAAATTTCGTAAATAGATCTCGCTGCGACGAAAAACGTCTTTGCTTTAATGATCTCCATTCCAATTCGCGTATCATATCTGCCACACTCTCTCCCCTATTACGTGATAATACAAAACGAGCTGCCCTATTTTGCACCCTTTCGATGTCCTCGGTCAATCCCACCTGGTAAGGATCCCACACCGCGCAGCAATATTCTAACAGAGGACGAACGAGTGTAGTGTAAGCTGTCTCTTTAGTGGACTTGTTGCACCTTCTAAGTGTCCTGCCAATGAAACGCAACCTTTGGCTCGCCTTCCCCACAATATTATCTATGTGGTCTTTCCAACTGAAGTTGTTCGTAATTTTAACACCCAGGTACTTATTTGAATTGACAGCCTTGAGAATTGTACTATTTATCGAGTAATCGAATTCCAACGGATTTCTTTTGGAACTCATGTGGATCACCTCACACTTTTCGTTATTTAGCGTCAACTGCCACCTGCCACACCATACAGCAAACTTTTCTAAATCGCTTTGCAACTGATAATGGTCTTCGGATGACCTAAATTACAGCATCATCTGCGAACAACCTAAGAGAACTGCTCAGATTGTCACGCAGGTCATTTATATAGATCAGGAACGGCAGAGGTCCCAGGACGCTTCCCTGGGGAACACCTGATATCAGTTCAGTTTTACTCGATGATTTGCCGTCTATTACTACGAACTGCGACCTTCCTGACGGGAAATCACGAATCCAGTCGCACAACTGAGACGATACCCCATAGGCCCGCAGCTTGATTAGAAGTCGCTTGTGAGGAATGGTGTCAAAAGCTTTCTGGAAATCTAGAAATACGGAATCAACTTGAGATTCCCTGTCGATAGCGGCCATTACTTCGTGCAGTAATGTGTTGTAGTCCATGTTTCCTTACATAATTGGTTGTCCGAACGAAAACAATCACTACATTTTTTAGAGTAACCTGTTTGCACGTAAGTTTCCTCCGTGAATCACACAGTCAATAGCCCTGGTGTCATTCGGTACGGAAAGCTTTTGAATTTTATTCTTCAGCAGCGTAACGAGCCCTGAGTTCTTCCCTATTCCTGTAGACACAGAAACTAAAGAATTCCACGAAAATACTACATTTTCAATGCTCACTTCAAAACAGCTTAAAATGACACTTGTGTTCTTCACGGCTACAACATCAAGGAGTTCCCCTCTCACCTCAAGCTCCCTATTATACCTTTAATGAGAATGGTAAGCTAGGCTGTGCCCCCGGCGGTAGAGAATATGCTGAAAAATCTTTACATACATATAGTATGCCACGTCTTGTATGGAAAATACATTGGTGAGCCAAAGCGTTATGACCACCTGCTTAATATATTATTTGTCCGTATTTGGAACGAAATACATCACTGATTCTGCGTATCCGGCATCCAACAGTTTGTTGGAGGTCTGTGGAGGTGTGTGTCAAAATGTTCAAATGTGTTAGAAATCTTATGGGACTTAACTGCTAAGGTCATCAGTCCCTAAGCTTACACACTACTTAACCTAAAGTATCCTAAGGACGAACACACACACCCATGCTCGAGGGAGGACTCGAACCTCCGCCGGGACCTGCCGCACGGTCCATGACTGCAGCGCCTAAGACCGCTCGGCTAATTCCGCGCGGCAGGTGTGTGTCATTAGATGTCTACGCACAGGTCACGTAATTCGCGTAAATAACGGACCGCTGATTCACATACACGGTGATGGCGCCCGACCATGACCGAGACTGGTTCCATATATGTACATCAGGCGATTTTGGTAGCCCAGCGTAACACGTTAACGCATTGTAATATCTACGAAGTTTCGCTGGTATACGAGAATTCCGGCCCACACTGGATCTCTGCGTGTAGCTGCACTTCAGTTATAACCACCCAATACCAACAAGCGAAATCAATTGGTATTAGCCGGCCAGTGTGGCCGAGCGGTTCTAGGCGCTACTGCTACGGTCGCAGGTTCGAATCCTGCCTCAGGCATGGACGTGTGTGATGTCCTTAGGTTAGTTAGGTTTAAGTAGTTCTAAGTTCTAGGGGACTGATGACCTCAGAAGTTAAGTCCCATAGTGCTCAGAGCCATTTGAACCAATTGGTATTCCCACATAAAACTAGTGTTAGGGGAGGCGAATGGAAGATTTGGCTTTTTTTTGGGAGGATTATGGGAAATCGAATACAAGACGCTGGTGCGACAAATTCTAGGACATTGTTCGAGTTTTTGGAGTCCTTATCAATTAGGCATGACAACAGGCATCGAAAGAATTCACAGATGCGCTTCTAGGGTCGGTGTAACCCGAACGAAAATGTAACTAAAGATCGGGGAACTTCAGTGGGAATCCTTGGAAGTAGACGGAGTTCTTGCTTAGCCCTCTTGGATAAATTTAGAGAAACTATATTCAAAGATGACCGTGCCGCCATTCCGTTGCCACCAACGTACATTTCGCGTAGAGATCATGAGGTTAAGAGAACATTGGCCCGCTCAGAGGCAGGCAGCCATTTCCCTTTCGTTCACTACGTGAATGGAACAGGGAAGGAAATCTCTGATACGATCCACCCTCTGCCGTACACTGAACAGCGGCTTGCGGACTATTTATGTAGATATTGATGTTTAAGATAATTCTTGTTTATTGTTCCGTCTCCGTTGCACATTTTTCATTAGTTTGAATGTTTCTATCACTCAGGATCATCTTCACATCTAAGTACACTTGTGTCCAAAATTCACGATATAATCATACAAACTGTCAACAGACGTCGTTACGATCGTGTTCTGCACAGAAGATGGCGTTCTGATCAACAGACAACCACGGCAACAGTGACGTCAGGGCACCTCTCAAACGAGATGGCGTCTGCAGAGTGGTCCCACATCCGTGATCGCTGTGTATACAGTCACAGACGGTGCAGGGCACAGGGAAGACGCCTACAGATCTATACTGTGGTTAGGCCATAGGAAGAATGAAAGCAAGAGAATCGCAAACTGATGTGGCCCGATGGCTTAATGTGAATCGCTCTGTTATTTCTCGGATGAGGCGACAGTTTGTAGAGACCGAAACTGCATCCCGGAGACTAGAACACGGCTGACACCGTGTGACATCAGAAAGAGAGGACCGTTATTTGGCTGTATCGACAGTATCGTCTTAATACTGCACTGCAGCTGGCATCTAAGCTCGCAACATTGCCTGGTCGTGTCGTATCGACGCAAACGAAGTACAGAAGGTTTCAGCAGAGTGGCCTTTGTTGTTCGAGACCTGCTGTCAGTTTACATCTGGCGTGTCTTCGCAGAAGCTCGGAGCCGTCAGGCAGCCGCCTAGACGGTCGAACAGTGAGTCCGTGTTCTTTCACAGATGAATCCCAGTTTGGTCTGCAAAGTGATTCTCGATGGATTCGCGTCTGGAGGGCACGTGGAACACGATTTCGGGGCCCAAACATTGTGGAAAGAGTCCGATATCGAGGAAGATCCGTAATGGTGTGCAGCCAAGCAGTCTGGGGCGCCTTGTCACGGTTCGCGCGGCTTCCCCCGACGGGCATGGGTGTGCGTGTGTTGTCCTTAGAGTAAGTTAGTTTAAGTTAGATTAAGTATTGCGTAAGCCTAGGGACCGATGACCTCAGCAGCTTGGTTCCATACGATGTTAACACAAATTTCCAAATTTCCTAATGGTGTGGGCAGGGATTATGTTGAGCACTCGAACACCACTCCGTGAAATTGTACGGGTGAATCAGCAAGATTTAACTACTGTCACGTACCGTGAAGAGATCTTGGGATCTCATGCACGGTTCCTCAGAGAAAAAAAGAAAAGAAGAAGAAGAAGAAGAAGAAGAAAAGAAAGAAAATAAAACGGGAGATATTTCGAGCAGGCATGACCTGCTCGCTCTCCCGATATATATCCCTTAGAGCATGTCTGAGACGCACTAGGGAGACGGGCTGAATCACGTCAGCATCCACCAATCTCTCTCGAAGATTTGTGAGCAGCTATGAAGGAAGAATGGGCGTTATTGCCTCAACATAAGATTGATAACATCATTCACAGATGTCAGGATTTGTATGCAAATCCGTTAAGATGCAAAAAAAATGAAGAACACTTTTTGTCTACCGTTGCAATTGCAGTTGATTACGTTCTGTATTGTTTACATTGTTTCTACTTTACTGTCACCTGTTTATTCTGTTTTGTCGCAAAATAAAAGCAACCTTGCAAATTTTTCTTTACTTGTTTTAATTTCAAACACCAGTGTAGTTGCTTCAGGATCAGTCTTGTCTACTATGAATCACAAATCAGGGTACAGTAGTCTGATTTGCAGTTCTGACTAGATTAAACGAATTGCTGCCAAAATTTCTGAGATCTGAAGACGATTGCGGGTGATCGAAACACGCAATCTAATTAAAAATGTGCAACTGAGACGAAACAATAAATGAGAATTATCTTAAATATTAATGCAGTTGCTGATTCCTCAAGACGAATATATCGGCAACAGCGTAGATGTACGAGTGGATGCTTAGTCTTGGGCTTCCAACACACAAGCTACTCTACACTGATCTTACGTGATGGTTTCAATGACGCTGGGGTTGAACTAGTAATTTTACAAGGTGTTTCCTGCATTAAGTAAGAAGTATGATTCTCCTGGAATTGAGGCGTGGGAAGCTGAGAAGAGCTAAAGCTGATTTTCCGTGGAGAGGTGGGACAGCGGCGGGGTGGGGACAGAGAGACCGCGGCCGAACTAGGCAGCTGACCCTCGCTGCGGCGGGTCGTGGGAGGGGCAGAGACGGACGGCCAGTGGTCGCTCAGGCAAATCGGGGCAGATAGCTTCCAGAACAAAGTTTAACAACTTTAAAATTACGCTCGTGCAGAAGTTTGCTCGTCCCGGTCGGAGCCCTTCATGGGAGTGATACGCTTTACTAGGGGCGAAATTCGTCTCTCCACCATTCCCCGCCCTTCTCCACCACCCGTGTACGTCCCCCTCCATTTCTCAGTCGAGAAGGTTGCGAAGTGGCACTCCGTACCTGTCCGTGCCCATCTCCACTGACTAGAACAACGTCTCGCCGCCGTCTCCACAGACGCCGGAATTTGCTTCCGAGTGCAAGTCGAAGCTTAACTGTTACGTGATCCAATTCCGATGAACTTTTTCTTAACTACCGCCATCGTGAAGAGAGTAGAGTGTTTCATAAACAGTATTGACAGCCACTCCCGACTCACTTACCTATAACGCCACGAGGTGTTGATGTGGCCTTCACTCCAGAGACTGGTTTGACGCAGCTCTCTATGCTACTCTATCCTGTGCAAGCTTCTTCATCTCGGAATATCAACTGCAACCTACATCTTTCTGAATCGCTTAGTATATTCTTCTCTTAGTCTCCCTCAACAATTTTTATCCTCCACTCTTCCTTCCAGTGCTAAACTGGTCAGGGTGCCCGAACGGTTCTAGGCGCTACAGTCTGGAACCGTGCGACCGCTAAGGTCGCAGGTTCGAATCCTCCCTCGGGCATGAATGTGTGTGATGTCCTTATGTTAGTTAGGTTATTAGTAGTTCGAAGTTCTAGGGGACTGAAGACCTCAGAAGTTAAGTCCCATAGTGCTCAGAGCCATTTGAACCATTTGAGCTAAACTGGTGATCTGTTGGTGCCTTACAACGTGTCCTTCCAATCGATCCTTTCTTCTAGTCGTGCCACAACGTCCTCTTCTCCCCAATTCTGTTCAGTACCTCATCATCTAATTTTCAGCACTCTTCTGTAGCATCACATTTCGAAAGCTTCTATTTTCTTCTTGTCTGCACTGTTTATTGTCCATACGTAGCTACACTTCATACAAATACTTTCAGGAAAGACGTCCTGACACTTAAATCTATATTAACATCGAATATAGATTTGTCTTCTTCAGAAACACTTTCCTTCCTGTAGCCAGTCTATATTTTACGTCCTCTCTTCTTCGACCATCATCAGCAAATAGCAAAACTCATTTTCTACTTTAACTGCCTCAGCATCACCTGATTTGATTCGACCAGATTCTATTATCCTTTCAAGACACTGTCCATTTCATTCAGGTGCTCTTCCGGGTCGTTTGCTGTCTCTGACAGAATTACAATGTATTCGGCAACCCTCAAAGTTTTTATTTCTTCTCTATGGATTTTAATTTCTACTCCACGAGATGTTACAAGTAACAAATTCCACTTATCAATGGCCTTGTTGTTTCTTTCTTCTTTTCCTGAACTTGTCAGAGTGAATATTAATCTGAATTTGACAAGATTAGGGTTGTACAGGGTCACCGGATGCCCATCCTGGACCACACCCTCCCCCCCCCCCCCCCCCCCATCACTCATCTTGACTTCAGAACGGAAATTGTGTATACCATCTGTTACGTCTAGTGTTATCCAAGTGAAACTGTTAGAACGTTTCTTGGGAAGTTTCAGAACCGTGTAACTAACGCGGGACGTGGGTAACACCAGGATAATCACCTTGTTGGATGTGGCAAACTGCCTATAAACATCCATAGGACCATAGAGAACGTCAGTCATGTTCGCCCTCTATGATTCTATTGTTTACATTTTTCTGTGTCGGTCACTTTCTCCCCATTCAAATGGTAGACTCAAAACTTTTAATAATACACTACTAGCCATTAAAATTGCTGCACCACGAAGATGACATGTTACAGACGCGAAATTTAACCGACAGGAATGAGATACTGTGATATGCGAATGATTAGCTTTTCAGAGCATTTACACAAGGTTGGCGCCGGTGGCGACACCTACAACGTGCTGACATGAGGGAAGCTTCCAACCGATTTCTCATACACAAACAGCAGTTGCTCGGGGTTGCCTGGTGAAATGTTGTGATACTTCGTGTAAAGAGGAGAAATGCGTACCATCACGTTTCCGACTTTGATAAAGATCGGAATGTAGCCTATCGCAATTGCGGTTTATCGTATCGCGACATTGCTGCTCGCGTTGGTCGAGATCCAATGATTGTTAGCAGAATATGGAATCGGTGGGTTCAGGAGGGTAATAACGGAACGCCGTGCTGCATCCCAACGACCTCGTATCAATAGCAGTCGAGATGACCGGCATTTTATCCGCATGGCTGAAACTGATCGTGCAGCCACGTCTCGATCCATGAGTCAACAGATAGGGACGTTTCCAAGACAACAACCATCTGCTCGATCAGTTCGACGACGTTTGCAGCAGCGTGTACTATCAGCTCGGAGGCCATGGCTGCGGTTACCCTTGACGCTGCATCGCAGACAGGAGCGCCTGCGATGGTGTACTCAACAACGAACCTGGGTGCACGAATGGCAAAACGTCAATTTTTCGGATGAATCCAGGTTCTGTTTACAGCATCATGATGGTCACATCCATGTTTGGCGACATCGCGGTGAAAGCACATTCGAAGCGTGTATTCGTCATCGCCATACTGGCGTATCACCCGGCGTGATGGTATGGGGTGCCATTGGTTACACGTTTCGGTCGCCTGTTGTCCTCATTAACGACCCTTTGAACAGTGGACGTTACATTTCAGATATGTTACGACCCGTGGCTCTACCCTTCATTCGATCCCTGCGAAACCCTACATTTCAGCAGGATAATGCACGACCGCATGTTGCAGGTCCTATACGGGCTTTTCTGGATACAGAAGATGTTCGACTGCTGCCCTGGCCAGCACATTCTCCAGATCTCTCACAAATTGAAAACGTCTGGTCAATGGTGGCCGAGCAACTGGTTCGTCACAATACGCCGGTAACGACCCTTGATGAACCGTGGTACCGTGTTGAAGCTGCATGGGCAGCTGTACCTGTACACGCCATCCAACCTCTATTTGGCTCAATGCCCAGGCGTGTCAAGGCCGTTATTACGGCCAGAGGTGGTTGTTCTGGGTACTGATTTCTCAGTATCTGTTGTTGTTGTTGTTGTTGTTGTTGTTGTTGTTGTTGTGGTCTTCAGTCCTGAGACTGGTTTAATGCAGCTCTCCATGCTACTCTATCCTGTGCAAGCTTCTTCATCTCCCAGTACCTACTGCAGCCTACATCCTTCTGAATCTGCTTAGTGTATTTATCTCTTGGTCTGCCTCTACGATTTTTACCCTCCACGCTGCCCTCCAGTACCAAATTGGTGATCCCTTGATGCTTCAGAACATGTCCTACCAACCGATCCCTTCTTCTAGTCAAGTTGTGCCACAATCTCCTCTTCTCCCCAATTCTATTCAATACCTCGTCATTAGTTATGTGATCTACCCATCTAAACTTCTGCATTCTTCTGTAGTAACACATTTCGAAATTTCCTATTCTCTTCTTGTCCAAACTATTTATTGTCCATGTTTCACTTCCATACATGGCTACACTCCATACAAATACTTTCAGAAACGGCTTGCTGACACTTAAATCAATACTCGATGTTAACAAATTTCTCTTCTTCAGAAACGACTTGCTGACACTTAAATCAATAGTCGATGTTAACAAATTTCTCTTCTTCAGAAACTTTGCCATTGCCAGTCTACATTTTATATCCTCTCTACTTCGACTATCATCAGTTATTTTGCTCCCCAAATAGCAAAACTCCTTTACTACGTTAAGTGTCTCATTTCCTAATCTAAATCCCTTAGCAACACCCGATTTAATTCGACTACATTCCATTACTCTCGTTTTGCTTTTGTTGATGTTCATCTTATATCTCTCAGGATCTATGCATAAATCTCAGAATCTATGCACCAAAATTTCGTGAAAATTTAATCACACGTCAGTTCTAGTATCATATATTTGTCCAATGAATACCCGTTGATCATCTGCCTTTCTTCTTGGTGTAGCATTGTTAATGGCCAGTAGTGTAGAAGTACACATGTGCGGAGGTGAGATTTTATCATATAATTCATGTTGACAATAATGATCAACACTCGTAAGCATATGTTTCGCCTCGAGACTTTAGTTGCAGTATTCACTTTTGTGTTCTAAATATTATAAATAAAAAGAAATTAGACTTACACTAAGTGATCGAAATTATCCGGACACTTGGCTGAAAATTACTTCAAAGTTCGTGGCGCATCCATCGGTAATGCTGGAATTCAGTATGGTGTTGGGCCACCCTTAACCTCGAAGGTAGCTTCCACTCTCGCAGGCATACGTTCAACCCGTTGCTGGAAGGTTTCTTGGCG